>NC_133174.1:136503212-137753212 GCF_040802235.1 Manis javanica
TCAGAATCTTGTACTAGGCCTCATACATGGAAGCTACTGTCTTCCCATTTAACTTGAAAAGAGGCGTCTACAATCTGTGCTGCATGTTACACCATTAAAGCCTTTAAAGGCAAAGAATGGCCCCATGGAGTGAAGACTGGGATCTCCCAAGCACTTGACTGCAGCAAACATGATCCCTGCCAGTGTCTAGTCAGGGGTCTTTAGGATGAATGAGGTCCGGGGGGGTTTCTGCAATACGCAGGAGAGGCAGGCTCCAGTCTGTCAATCGCCTGTATTCACTGGGGTGGGGTCTTGAGAGAACCTCTGATTGAGTTCCTGTTCTCAGCAAGGGTGTTGTCCCATGGTGGGGGAGGGGGCAGTAACATGCAGTGTTTAATAAGCGTGTGGCTTCTGGAGTCCAAAAGCTCTCTATTCAAATTCCAGCCCTTCCACTTACTGGCAATATACTATTAGAAAGTTCATTTTCCTCTGAGTTTCAATTTCCTCATCTGTAAAATAAAGACTAACAGTACCTGGCTCAGAGTTATGAGGATTAATGGGATAATACATGTAAAACATACTTACCACAGTACCTAAAATCCATTACATCCTTCATACGGTATTGCTATTGTTATTGCCATACCAATATGGTGCCCCAAAAAGGGAAAGCTCGAAGACCTTCCTGAGGTCTTTTGCAGCTTAGATCTCCTGGAAGGGAAAGCAGTGTCTTCAGTAATTGCTACACAGAGCTCTTCATATAGAGTTCAGTCAACAAGTAGATCCTGGGGCCTGAAGGGGCTATAATTCAGTACTGCCCAGCAACACTGTTGAATCTGCCCCTTGGTCTTCCCATTAGCCATGCTGCTCTACACTTAGTAGGCCTCAATAAATGTGGCTGAAAGGCAATATCAGAGCAAGTACTGCCATGGCTCCTGCTGCATCAGCTGAGCCCTCAACCACTGCACCCCCTCACCTCCACCACAGCATTTGCCAAAGTCGCATGGCTTGGAGCCAGCAGTAGAAAGATCAGAAAGCTAAAGTCTCCCTCTGTCTTGCCAATGGGTTTCAGCCCTGGACAAGTTCACTATGGATTCAATGAAACCGAGGAATGACAATGAATGTTCTTGGGGTGAAAGGGTGTATACCCAACTTTATTCCCATGGTGGCAGGTCAATCACTAGAATCCCATCCACTCAGAGCGAGTCTGCACGCAGCAAGCCGGTCTCTGCCCCTGGGCCTCTCTGCACCCTGCCCCACCAGCAGCTGTCTCAGTCTCTGTGCTCGGCATTACCACCACCCTAGTCTCCACTTTCTTGCAGCCCAGGACCCTGGGCAGAGCTCTTTATATAGAGTCAGTAATAGCTCATTGCCCACATGTGTATAGTGAACAAGCTGACCAGGGCCAGGTGAGAATCCTGGCCACAGGAACCTTCACTTGAGCCAGTGCAGGTGTTTCTTGATCAACCTTGAATGGCCACACTACCAAAGATGGGCTACATTCCTTACCTACTAAGGCTTAGTCCCTACTCAAACAATTACTAGTGAGTCCCCCAGACCAGCTGGGCAGTTGTTTGAGTGACCAGGAAGGTAGGACATTGGCAACCAGCACACCCATGGGCTAACATAGGCTGCCCCTGGAATAGACCAGGTCTTAATTGTTTCTAATGATTTGTATCTTTCATTACTATCTTTAATAATAGCTTTCATTCCTAAAACATTTATCACATGCCAGGCATAGTCTAAGCATTTTACCTGTAGTTACTTATCTGATGCTCAGTGTCTCGCCTGAAGGTTTCAGCCCCAGGTAAGTTCACTAGGGATTCAGTGAGACCAAGAAATGACACTGGAATGCTCTTGGGGTGAACGGGTTTATACCCAGCTTTATTCTCACAGTGCTAGATTGAGCACTAGGATCACATCTACATCTAGCATTCTACAGGCCTGTAATCTACCCCAATCTCTGCCTCTACCCAGGACACTGGGCAGAGATCTTTACATAGTGACTCAGTCAATAACAACTCATTGTCTATGAGTGTGGGAGCAGCAGCCTAGCAGTAGGCCAATTACATCATCAAGTGGTTTAGGGTCAGGTGAGGATCCTGGCTATAGGAACTTCCATTTTCCCCACATGGTCATTGAGATGCTCACTGGCCAAGACCTAGCAGCAAGGTGAGAAGCTCATGTGGCTGGCTCTGATGGGCTGTCACACCCAGGCCCCTGGGTTTCTGGAGTCCATGACACAACCTGGCTATTTAACAGCCCTTCTTTCCTGAGAAGAGAAATTGTTTCTGCATGGATGGACATTTTCAATTTCCTTAAAATTGTATTTTTAAAGTTGTCGTTTGCAGATACATAAAGTATGTGTACATTTAACAGAAAAGGCACATTTTCTTTTGCCAAATTAGCACATAACATGCTTTGGCCTTCACTCGATAAACAACCTTTTCCATTTAAATGCCTACTAAATAGCAATGTAATTGTACAGAGTGAAGGAATGCAAAACTCAGCTGAGATGCTACAATCACCTTTTAAGTCAAATTACTGGGCTTTCACTGAATCATGATTTCATGGCAGTTACAACAAATGAAGGCAGCTGATGTTGAACAGGAGGTCAATTACATTTTTTCAGCACAGGGAACTAATGTATTTGCCCCCCAAAAAGGTGTATAAGTAACCAAATATTTCACAATACAAGTTGACTAGCTGGGGAGGGGGAGGCAGTGATTCCCGGTCAGCTTCAGTGTAGGAGTTGATACAGACAAATCCAAGCTGCCAAGTCCAGAGGACGGGCAGTGTCTTGTAAATCTGGGCAATTCAGACTGTATAATTCAGGCTGAAAAAATAAATAATTCCCTTCTCCTTCATTTCCTGTGTAATTAAGGAAAACACTAACTTAGTTGCCTGTATAATTACAGGCCTAGAGGCCTGGCCTCAGGCTGTCTACATGAGTGCCAATTAAATACGCCTGAAAAGTGAAAAATATCAGACAATCAACTGGTGGCTTTGCCAGACAACTGGTTTAAATGATTTCCTTTCCCATCTCTTCTGAAATGAGGAGAAAAGGTAAATGGGCCGGAAGGGTGCTTCTGCACCATTTCCTCTGCCTCAGCTGCACCCACACCTGAGCCGTAGAAAGTGCTGACAGGGACACTCCTGGCTACTGGGCATTTTAAACAAGCTGGCTCTCCCATTCACCCAAACCTCGGTACAACACCCTTCCCTACCGGGTTTCTACTTCATTCAGCAAACCGAGGCCAAGAAGCATGTATTTTACCTTAACTTTCTGTCCTCTGTCCACCCACTAGAATATCCTCTAGGCCCATTCTTAATTCTGTCCCTCTTACAAGTTGTGTGACGTTAGATGAAGCATGTCACCTCTCTGAGCCTCAGTTTGCTCATCTGTAAATGGGGGCAGTTTGGGGGTGCACCTCAGGTAAGTGCGATAGGAAGTTGGATGCGGATATGACGGGTGTGATGGTGACATGACTGCCGCGTCTCCTTAGGGAAGGAGAAAAATGATGGCGGTGATATTAGGCAGTCACCTGCCTTGGTGCGTCTCTGCTCACACCTTTCTCCACCCCTTCTGCCTCCATTCCATCTCCGCTCGTGCAGCTGAGGGCTTGGGAGGGGGTGATCAGGATATAAGAACTCTCTAGGACACACAATGGCAAACAGCTCTGAGAGAGGCCACACTGCCCTTCAGATTCCCTTCTCTCTTCCAGGTGAAGGAGTCACAGGTGTGGGGTAAGCGGAACCATTCAGCACCAGGAGAGAAGGGAGGCTTTGGGGCCACGACCTCTCTTTCCTTTTGGAAAGACTATATTAAGTGGTAAGATGTGGGAAAAAGAACATTTTGGAGCTGGAGGCGCCTTCTGGAGGGAGAGTGGTCCAGGTAGATACCAGAGGGGAACCTCCGGGTCCTGCCTCTTGGTCCCGAGCCAGCCTGGAAGAGATCTCAATTTGTAGCTGTGCCCACATCACCATTCAGTTCCCTTCTGCAGGCAGATGAAGGATGCAAGTTTCATCCTGTGTAAAAAAAAAAAAGCCTCCCTTTTCGGTAATGCACTCCCTTCAAGTGCTATCTGCCAGATTTTTGAGATTATGAAACCCGAAGAAAAAAACTCCACCAGCAGCAGAGCCATCGATTTCATAATCCAAACATAATGCAAAGCAAGCAGACTGCATCTCTACTGCCTGGCTTCCTTCCACTCGCACAGAGGCAGGAAAACCGTGGCCTCTGGGCTCAGTCCTAATTCCTCAAGCACACGCCTTCACAAGACTGGGCCGCTTGGTGTCCCTCTTCACGTCTCGGTGGCCTCACCTCTGAAATGGCGATGAGGACTGTAGGTGTCCCAGCCACGTTTAAACATCTGAAATGCAGTTATAATTGCTTAATTTTTATATTTTTTACAAACTTTTAATTTTAGAATAGTTTTAGAGTCACAGAAAAATTGTAAAGACACCAAAAATTGGTATTCCACACCAATTTTCTCCTACTGTTAACATTTCACATTAGTGTGAAACACTTGTCACAACTAATGACCCCACAGCGATACATTATTATTACTGAAGTCCATACGTTATTCAGATTCCCTAAGTTTTACCTAATGTCGTTTTCTGTTCCAGGAGCCCACCCAGGATTACATTTATTTGTCGTGTCTCCTTAGGTTCCTCTTGACTGTGACAGTTTCTCAAGCTCTCCTTTTTTTTTTTTGATGACATTGACAGTTTTATGGAGTACTGGTCAGGTATTCTGTCAAATGACATTCAACTGGGATTTGTCTGATATTTTTCTCGTGATTAGACTGGGGTTATGGGTTTGGGGAGGAAGATCACCAAGACAAAGTGCTACTTTGTTTCATCATATCAAGGGAACATGCTCTCAAGATGACTTCTCACTGCTGACATTGACCTTGATCACTGGGCTGAGGTCGTGCTTACCAGGTTTCGACACTGCAGAGTTACTCTTTCCTCCTCTTGATACCGTCCTCTTTGGAAGGAAGTCACTATTGGCAGCCTACACTTAAGGGGTGAGGAGTTGCGCTCTACCTCCTTGAGACTTCTGTACAGGAGATTTGCTTCTCCTTCATTTACTTATTGATTCAATCACTTATTTACATCAGTATAGACTCTTGAATGTTTGTGTAATGCTTTGAGTTGCAATCTAATCTGCCCTTATTTATTTTTTTGCTCGGTGTGTTCCAGCTTTGACCTCTGAGGGCTCTTGAAGGTTGGCCCCCTGTCACTTGGCCATGCCTCCACCCTTTTTTATTTTTGAGCACATCCTTACTTTCTGGCACTGTAAGGTGCTCCAGGCTGATCGTCCTTATTTCTTTCCCCAGCCCTAGAATCTGCCATTTTTCTAAGGAACCTGGTTTCTTTCTTTGGATAATGAAATTGAAAACCAAGTTCTGAGTGCTAAGTATGCTTGTTGCTATGGGGGTGTCATTGCCTCCAGTCTGTCTCAGTGGAAAGAGGTAGGTAATATATCTGTGCACACTAGCCCATGTATATTCACATACCTGTAATTATTTCTGTATCTGTCTATATGTCTCCATTGGTATCTGGATTAAACTACACGTGAGCTCAGACTTCCACAACTCCACTCTAGGACGACAGGGCTAACTCTCACCTGCCTTTTTTGCTTATCAGTATTCTCTCACTCAACAGTGAGAAACCTGATGCCCACCATCTGCCGTGCATTTACCTATTTTTTTCCAGTCCCATTATACACATACAGTGATTTCCGAATGGGAAATTTCCCACACAATGGGAAACAACTTCACCAGCTAGAATATAGTGCTTATGTGCAGTTACTTTTGTCTTTAGATTTAACATCTGCACTCATTTCCAAAGTTACTTAGGTCAGTACTGTTGTCCCCCACCCCCTTCAGTGAACGTAAGTCATTTATAACACAATTATTTTGTCACAGTCTGCCAACTGGGTTTCATGATCTCTCAACTGATTTTGTTAAAAAAGAGATTCGTACTTTGTGCTGTAAAGATCTATGGGTTTTGACAAATGCATCTTGTTGTGTTTCCATCACTGAAGTATGACAGAATAGTTTCACCATTCCAAGAAATCCTTTGTGCACCTATTTAATGCTACTACCTCCCCAAGCCTTTGAACACTACTGACCTGTTCTGTTTCTATTTTGTCTTTTCCAGAACGTCACAGAAATGGAATCATACACAGTGTACCCTTTTCAGCCTGGCTTCCTTCATAGCACCTTCCTTTTTATCACTGACATTATACTGTATGAAGTACCACGGTTTGATGATCCATTTATCTATTGAAGGACATCTTGGTTGCTTCCAGTTTGGGGGGATTATGAATAAAGCTGCTACAAAATTTGTGTGCAGGGTTTTCGTGTGAAATAAGTTTTCCCATCAGCCTAGGAATACGACTGGTGGATTGTATGGTAATACCATGTCCAGCTTTGTAAGAAACTGCCAGAATGTCTTCCTCTTTGCATATCCCACCAGCAATGAATGAGATTTCCTGTTGCTCTGCATCCTCACCAACAATTGGTATTGTTGGGTTTTTGGATTTCAGCCATTATAATATGTGTGTAATAGTATCTCATTTTAACTTACAATTCCTTATGACAAATGATGGTGGGCCTCTTTTCATATGCTTATTTTTTGTCTACATCTTCTTTTGTGAGATATCTGTTCAGATCTTTTGCACATTTTAAAACTGGGTTGTTTTCTTATTGTTGAGTTTCAAGATCTATTTGTATGTTTTGGATACAAGTCTTTTTTTTATCAGTCTGTGGCTTATCTTTTGATTTTTCTAACAGTGTCTTTTACAGAGCAAAAGTTTTCAAGTCCAACTTTTCCATGTTTTATTTCATTGATCATGTTTTTGGTGTTACATGCAAAAACTCATCACCAAATCCAAGGCCATGAAGATTTTTTCCTGTTTTCTACTAGAAGTTTGAAAGTTTTGTATTATGGGCCTGTCTCCCTATTGTAACAAAAGTTTTGCAGTTTTAGGTCTTTCATTCATTTGAGTTCTTTGTTGTTCATAGTGTGAGGTCTGTGCCTAAATTTATTTGTTTTATTTTGATTTTTGCATATAGATCTCTAATTGTTTCAGCTCCATTTGTTGAAAAGACAATTTTTCTCCATTAAATTGCCCTGTCAAAAATCAATTGACTATAATTTTGTGGGTCTATTTCTCATCTCTATTCTGTTTCATTGATCTATATGCTTATTTTTTTTTACCAATACCACAGTACTTTGATTACAGTCAATTTATAGATTGGCTACTATGAGCCCTCCAACTTCTTTTTCAGAATTGTGTTGCTATTATAGGCCCTTTGCTTGCCATGTAAATTTTAGAATCAACTTGCCAACATCTACAAAATAAAAACAAAAACAAAAAGCCTTGCTAGAAGTTTAATTGGGATTATGCTGAATCTATGGATCAAATTTAAGTGCTGTTTGTTTAAAAATCAAATTCCAGTCGTTCATTATTGGTACATAGGAAAGCCTTTGTCTTCTGTATATTGACTTGTATCCTATAGTCTTGGTATATTCACTTTTTAGTTCCAGCAGTATTTGGTAAATTATGTGTAGTTTTCTACATACATAGTCATATATTTTGAATAAAAGCACTATTCCTTTCCAATCTCTATACATTTCATTCCTTTTTCTTATTTTATTGCACTAGCTAGGACTCCCAGCACAATGGTGAATAGTAGCGAGAGCGGACTTCCTTGTTTATTCCCTGTCACAGGTGGAAAGCACTTGATCTCTCTCTATTAAACATGATAGTAGCTGTAGATTTTTCTTATATGACCTTTATTAAGATAAGGAAGTTCCCATCTATTACTAGATTTTTGAGAGTTTTTATTATGAAGGGTATAGAACTTTGTCATATGTATTGTCTGCATCCATTCATATAATCATATTGTTTTTCATATTCAATCTGTTAATATGATGAATTACATTGATTTATTAATGTTAAAACAATGTTACATTCCAGGAACAAACTCCACTTGGTTATACTGAATTAGCTTTTTTATGTATTTCTGGATTCAATTTGCTAGTATTTTCTTGAAAATTTTTACATCTGTCCTCATGAGAAATAATGGTATGCAGGTTTCTTTTCCTGAAATGTCTTTGCCTTATTTTGGTATTAGGGCAATGCTGGCCTACTAAGATGAGTTGCAAACTACTCCCTCTTCTATTTTCTGGAAGAGATTGTACCAAATTGGTATTAAGTCTTCCTTAAGTTTTTGGTAGAATTCATGTAGAAACCCATCTGGGATAGGTGTTTTCTTTTTTGGAAGGTTTTTAACTACTAATTCAATGTATTTTAATAAATATAATATTTTCAGGTTACCTGTTTCTGAGTTAATATTTATAGCTTCTGCCTTCCAAGAAATTGATTCATTTCAACTAAGTTCCTATCTCTGCGTGGGCAGAGTTGTTCATAGCATTCCTGCATTATCTTTTTAATAGCATGGGATACAGTAGTGATGACCCTTTTTTTATCCTTGGTATTGGTAATTTGTGTTTCTCTTTTCTGTCTTCATTAGCCTTATTAGAAACTTATAGATTTTATTGATCCTTTCAAAAAAAGCACCTTTATGCTTTCTTGATTTTCTCTCTTGTTTTTCTGTTTACAATTTAATTGATTGCTGATTTAATCTCTATTATTCCCTTCCTTCTGCTTACTTCAGTTTACTTTGTTATTCTTTCTCTATTTACTAAAGTTGAAGCTTAGGTTATTAATATTAGATCATTCTTCTTTTCTAACATTTGCATGTAAATTTATAAATGTCCAAGCGTTGTTTTAGCTCTATCACAGAGTTTGATAAAGTTGCATTTTCATTTTCATTTACTTCAATATATTTGTAACTTTCTCTTGAGACTTGTTCTTCGACCCATGGTTTACTTAGAAGTGTGTGGTTTAATTTCCAAACGTGGGAATTTTCTAAATGTCGTTCTTCTATGGATTTCCAGTTTAATTACATTTTTGGCATATAATATACTTTATACAATTTCTATTCCTTTAGATTTGTTAAATTAAAGTGTTTTATGACCTAGAATGTGGTCTAACTTGGTGAAGGTTCCATGCGAACCTCAGAAGGATGTCTATTCTGTTGTTGTTGGACGGCTTATGCT
The DNA here is from genome assembly GCF_040802235.1 of Manis javanica. Lineage (NCBI taxonomy): Eukaryota > Metazoa > Chordata > Mammalia > Pholidota > Manidae > Manis > Manis javanica. The sequence continues at coordinate 136,512,330 of NC_133174.1, forward strand.
ATAAATGTCATTTAGATCAAGTTGATTGATAGTACTGTTCAAGTCATCTATCTTAATTGATTTTCTACTTGCTGGATCTATCAATTAATGACACAGGGATATAAAGTCTCCACCTATAAGGAGAAAAGGACTATTTCTCCTTTCAGTTCTATCAGATTTTGCCTCATGTATTTTGCTGCTCTGTTGTTAGGTGCATAAATGTTAAGGATTGCTATGTGTCTTTGAAAAAGTAACTTCTTTATCATTATATAATATCCCTCTTTATCCCTGTTAATCTTATTTATTTTAAAGTATGCTTTGTCTGAAATTAATGTAGTTACTCCAGCTTTTTGATTAGTGTTGGCATGATATAATTTTCTCCATCTTTACTTTTAACTGATTTGAGTCTTCATAATTTAAAATTGATTTCTTATACACAACATACATTTTGGCCTTTTTTTCCTAAATCTATTCCTACAACCTCTGCCTTTGACTGATATGTTAAGACAATTCACATTTAGTGTGATAATTGATCTACCATCTTTGTAACTCTTTTCTACCCATTATTTTGAATTTTTTTGTTTCTCTTTCTCCCTCTCTGTTCTCGTTTAAACTGAGCATTTTTTATGATTCCAATTTATCCTCTTTCTTGACATAAAGTTTACACTTCATTTGTGAACATTTTTAGTGTTGCACTATGGTTTATGATATATGTTTTTAAATAATTTATATCTACCTTCAAAAACACTATACCAATTCATATGTAATACAGGTAACTTATAGAAGACTATTCTCATCTCCTTCATCTCTTGTGACATTACAGTCATTCATTTAGCTTATTCATGTGCTATAAATGCTCAATACACTGTTACTATAATTTCTTTGAACAAGCATTTATCTCTTACCAATTAAGAATAAGAAAAATAAAACATTTTATTTTAGTTTCATTTGTTCATTTTCTGACAGTCTTCCTTCCTTTATTTAGTTCATAGTTTCTGTCCAATAGCACTTCCCTTCTGTGTGAAGAAATTCTTTTCAAATTTCTTACAGTGCAGGTCTGCTGAGAATGAATTCCCTAGATTTTCATTTGTATGAGAATGTCTGTATTTCTCCTTTATTTTTGAAGGATAATTTTTCTGGACATAGAAGCCTAGGTTAGTGGTTTTCTAAAAACTACTTATTGACATATACTTCACATATCATAAATTCACCATTTTAAAGTATACAGCTCAATGATTTGTAGTTTATTCATATGTTGTGCAACCATCAAGACTATCTAATTCAAGACTAAGACAAGGTATTTTCATCACCCCAGTAGGAAACATTGTACCAGTTAGCAGTCACTGGCATCCACTAGTCTACTTTCTATCTTTAGGGAATTGCCTATTGTGGACATATTTATTCATATAAATAGAATAATGCAATATGTAGCCTTTTCTGTCTGGCTTCGTTCAATTGACATAATGGTTTCAGAGCTGTAGCATGTCGTAGCATATATCACATGTCCATTTTTTTGTGGCCAAACAACATTCCATTGTATGTTTTGTTTATTCATTCACTAGTTGATGGACATTTGAGTAGTTTTACTTTCTCGCTATTATAAATAATGCTGCTATGAACGTTCACATGCAAGTATTTGAATAAACATGTTTTCATTTCTCTTTGATATATACCTAGGTGTGGAATTGCTGGGTCATATGACAACCCAATGTTTAATGTTTTAAGGAATTTCCAAAGTGTTTTCCACAGGGGCTGAACCATTTTATATTCCCACCAGCTATGTATGAAAGTTCCAATTTCTCCACATCTTCGTCTCACTTGTTATTGTCTGTTCCCCCATTATAGCCATCCTTTGGGTGTGTAGTGCTTATTTGCCATTTGTATATCTTTTTTGGTGACATTCCTTTTTGCTTCAAATTTTTCTCCATTTTTTGGTGTTGTTGTCTTTCATATATTTTGCCAGATTTATCCCTAAGTTTTTCATGTTTTGATGCTATTGCAAATGCAATTACTTTTTATTTTAATTTTCAATTGTATATCCTAGTATACAGAAAAGCAATTAACTGAATTTTATGTAAGTTTACCTCTTGCATTGTTACTAAAATTAAGTTTTAGGAGGGTTTTTTTTTGTAGATACCATTCTACATAAATTCTACATAAATATTATCTGCAAATGAAAACAATTTATTCTTCTTTTCCAAACTGGATGCCTTTTATCTAATTTTATGATCTGATTTTATGGGCGGAACTTCCGTAAAATGAAAGCAGATATCTTTTCATTGATCCTGATCTCAGAAGTAAACCATTTGTCCTCTACCACAAAGTGTAATGTTAGCTGTAGGGATTACTATCTTCATCAGTTTGAGAAAGTTTTCATTCTATTTCTAGCTTGCTAAGAGTTTTTATAAAGCATGGATGCTGGATTTTTGTCTGATTATTTTTCTTCACTTATTGACCTGCCTGTACGTTTTCATGTTTAGTTTGTTACTAAAGTGAATTACACTGATTTTCAAATGTTTAACCAATTCTTCATTCTTGGGGGACAACCCACACACGATCACGGTGTACTGTACTTGTTATGTGACGGCCTTTTCTTCACCCTGGGAGTTTCTACTGCTATGTCTTCAAGTATACAAATTTCTCCAACCATGCCTAATCAACCATTCATTCTATCCACCATGTTTGTCATCCAACACTATAGTTTTCACCTCTGTAAGATCCATTTGGGTTTACTTTATAATTTCTCTACTTAATTTTCAAGCATATAGAATACACTTATATACATAACTATTATATATATATATAATTTCTCTACTTAATTTTCAAGCATATAGAAAACACTTACATATATAACTATTTTAGTGTCCCTGTCTGCTAATTCTGACACTGGTGCCAGCTCTGGGTCTGTTTTGATTTCTCAAGGAAGTTTTAATTTGATTTTTCTTACCTTAGTGAGGTAAAATATCTTTTAAATATGGTTAAGAGGTAGTCCTATGTCTTTCTTGTGAATTGTCTGCTCATGGATTTTTTTTGGTATCATTAATCTACAATTATATGAGGAACATTATGTTTACTAGGCTCCCCCCTTCACCAGGTCCCCCACACAAACCCCTTCATAGTCACTGTCCATCAGCGTAGTAAGATGCTATAGAATCACTACTTGTCGTCTCTGTGTTGTACAGCCCTCCCAGTGCACCCCCACCCTCGCATTATACATGCTAATTGTAATGCCCCCTTTCTTTTTCCCTGCCCTTATCCCTCCCTTCCCGCCCATCCTCCCCAGTCCCTTTCCCTGTGGTAACTGTTAGTCCATTCTTGCGTTCTATGACTCTGCCTCTGTTCTCCTGCCAGAACATCTGAGTTCCCCTGAATTACACATCTTGTTCTGAAGAAGTCAGGTTGGTGCTATGTGATGTCTAAGACCCTAACAAGAGCCACCCTTGGCTAAGGGAGTGACCTGCTGACCACACAAAGCTTCAGGGTGTAGTCCTTCAGGGCCCTGGGCAGGGGAGTATATGAGGAGTTCAGGGGCTCTGGGATAGATCACTGGGAGTCTTTGAAATGGCAAAGGTGACCAGGAAACCACACAGTCATGGAGGAACAACTGACCCCAAGCACAGAAATGAGGAAAAAGGTAAAGATTCCCCTTCAACCCAGGTCCAGAGACAGAGTCAAGGTGAAATGACCCCACTCAGGCTCTTCCTCGTCCCCACTGACTCCCCCTGACATGACCCTGCCCCTGCTCTCACCTGGCACACACGTCCTCCCCAACCCCTCCCTTCTCCTGAAGCCCCTGTTCCCATCTACCCCCATCACCTTCCCCCAAACCAATGCCCTTATATGCTTACCCTGTTGTCTTTCAGGGTGCCTGAGACAACGATGGGGGTAAAAAGATGGCTTTAAGGGAGTTCGATGAAAAAGACCTCTCCAAAATCTCCCACCCCTTCAAGGAAACTTAAGAAACCTAGAGGGTCAACAGTATGTAGCCATTATCACAGGCCGAATGAAGAGCTGAATCAAAATGAGCCAGAGAGGGACCAAGAGGATGTGGAGAAGCCCACACCTTCAAGTGACCACCTGGGCAGCCAGTAACTTCAGAGGGAGGCCAGCGACCTCAGAACTACCTGCAAAATCTCAGGGGTCGGGTCTGGCCGCTGAGAAACAGCCAACAGTCAAATCTTAACCCCAGCAGGATTCACCATCAGTGAAGATGAAAATAAAAACCCGTTGTGAAAAGCGGTGCATCTGTGAGCGCTGGGCGATGGGGAACAGGGAAGGAAGAAAGGAGGCACATGTGTTCAAGAGTGGGTGGGTACTGCATGGCTGGGGGGCACACCAGAAGGGCCACTTAGCCAGCGAGTGGGGATAAACACTGGCCGGAAGTGAGCACTGAAGACAAACTTCCCACAGGAGAAGCAAAACAGGACTTGGTGTGTGTCTGTGGTGCACAGGGGTGTGGACCCAGCTGGGCAGAGCTGTTATGTGTAGGGGGGCAGTGCCAATACCCAAAAGGGCACACAAAGTATTGCCTGCAGGACACCTACCTCACAGTGGTGTTTGTTCCACCCCACCCTATGATGTCAGTGCCTCTCAGAAAACCCAAATGACGGTGCCTGCCGTCGAAGACGAACAGTCTGAAGGGGAGGCGTGGAGCTGAATAAATGTACAACTCACCCTGAGAGGACACCAAGTCAAGCCGGAACGCAACATATAGCCTTTATTCTCCTCTTTTTATACACACTCAGAAGAGGCAGGTTAACCAGGGATCAAGAAACATGTGCCAGAGTGTTGACATACTTTTTTACAAAACAAGTATACTCTGTCCTCAGGAGAGATCCTATCTCAGCACACTCAGACTCAACATTTACGACTTGTTATTATTCTTAGCATACTCCCTTATTCCTGACCGTTCTTTCACCCCAATCTCTCAGCTGTCCTCTCTCAGTTCCCTTCAGGTTTCAGCCATCCCCAACATCTCCCCCTTTTTTCTTTAATAGAACAGCCAGCCCAACTCAGCCTGGGTCAAGGTATGTGCCTGTCTTAGGTTGTATGGTTGCAGTAAATCCTTACCCATCATTGGGTGATAGTCCTCTGTCGACCACTCCCTGTCTTAGGTTGGTATTTACAATTCAACCATATCTTACCCGTCATTGGCTACCATACTTGACTTTAGAACTTATGATTTACAAGTGGGGGGGCCGTCTGCAATTTCAAATAATGCAAGTCTCTTAAGGCTTGTTGGATGAGTTTCCACATGCTGCGAAGGACACAAGGCCCTAGTAACAGCGATAGAAGACGTAAAATGCTTAGGGTTCAGAGAGGTGTGACAGCGTGCCTGACACTATTCAGGTGTTCTTTGCACATGTATTTTATCTGATTTAATATATCAGATGCAGTTTTGGCTGCAAATAAGATATGATTTAAATGGTTCTGTGGTGACCGGGGATATAACTCCCCCTTTTTTATTTTTTCTAATTGAGCTTTAAGGGTGCCGTAGGCACATTCCACAATGCCTTGGCCTTGTGGATTATGTGGTATCCCAGTTTTGGGTGAAATGTGCATTACATGGCTGAGATCAAACATGTCCAAAGACAGACATAACTTGAATATATATATATAGGTTTTAACAAACTACTAGTTACATTGCATACACACGTTAAGAGAATAGGAATACAGATACATAACAAAAGCACACTTGCAATTACTAGTTATATCTAATGAAATTAAGAAAACTAGTTAGATAGCTTAGGCATTTGTAAAAACTTATTGACAGTATGATGGATATCATCTAATTGATTTTGGGTAGGTTGAGAAAAATCAGACAAATTGAAACAGCACATTCTTGGAAATTGTTCACATCCTACATATTCTTTTAACAGCAGATAGTCTATAGCAGAGCAATTCTGAAGCACTGCAGCTCGCACTTCTCCCAGTTCTTGGTGGAGTTCAGATCATACAGAAGCAGTCAGATTTGTTGTTTTGCTATATGCACAGGCCAGCTTAGGTATCTCCTTTAGCATTACAATGACAAGTCCAGGAACCTCACAGTGGTGTTTGTTCCACCCCACCCTATGATGTCAGTGCCTCTCAGAAAACCCAAATGACGGTGCCTGCCGTCGAAGTCGAACAGTCTGAAGGGGAGGCGTGGAGCTGAATAAATGTACAACTCACTCTGAGAGGACACCCAGTCAAGCCGGAACGCAACATATAGCCTTTATTCTCCTCTTTTTATACACACTCAGAAGGGGCAGGTTAACCAGGGATCAAGAAACATGTGCTTGAGTGTTGAGGAACGCCGCTGCAACTGCAACAGCGGCAGGCTCTGAAAGTTTCAAGTTTTCATGACAATCAGATGGCAGAGCTTGGAGAAGCCTCTTGCACTTATATCCAGGATGTAGAGCAGAAAGAATACGTCCCACCCCACAAACACCTTGATAGTGTGGAGAAAGGGCTTGATATGTTTCGTTATCACACAAAAATACCTGACTGTTTGGGAGCCTATATCTAGAAGACCATTTTACATTGATTGTAGAATTACAGTAGGAGGGTACATGAGTACCATCAATACATACACCATCAGTGATAATAGTAGTACTAACAGGTAAATTGAATTGGGCATCTTAGGGGGGAAGAGTGATATTTCTGTAACAGAAAACATTCAGTAATAAAGCTGGCATTATTCCCAAGTCCTCTCCCGGTAAACATATATTGGGTAAATAAGCCAAATTAGTCAAATATTTTCCTTGATGAGAAGAAATTCCTCTGACATGTTCCAGGGGCCCTCTGGAAAATATCAGAGTTAATTAGAGGCAAAAGTACTTTTTGAAATTTGGTTTTGGGAAGCTGTCAAAAGTTTTTAAGGCACTTGCCTAAAGAGAATTATAGTTATTAAATAACACTTATTATTTAACCAGAATGATAATAAGAAGGTTTAAAAGCAAATACAGAAGGTTACACAGTTGTTAACAACACTTAGCTTACAGTCCTTTTAATATTAAGATCTCATTTTCTTAAATACTCAGACAATTCATTGAGACTTTAAGCATAAGAAACTGTTTTGATAAAACAATTAGAGAACCCTTTGCCATCTTTCAATATTAAGAGCAGACTAACGGTTAAAGAAAACTTTGTCTTTTTAACTGAAAACAAAATTCTAATTTTGCTATGTACTTGATATCAAGACTCACTTGCTTTAATTTCACATCGCATGACTATATCAACTTTTCCACAAGCTTTCTACAACTTTCTTTTTACATTCAGTTCTCTCTCTCTTTAAATAAATAGTTGTACTTAAGAACAATTACCCTCTTTTACGCTCAACAAAATGAATTTCTATTCTTTATACTTTCTCTTATTAAAACACACATCTTTAGCACACTAAAATATTTTCCTTATTATATTAAGTAGTTTTCATTAGGACTTAAAACCATTTGATACTTTAACCTTCAGTGAACACTGAAAAATAGGCCACTGTAAACTGTTACACCAGTTATTCTTCAGATTGGATACATTTATGAACATATTTTATCATTTTTGGAAATGTGCCTTACAGCACAATTTCTCATTAAGTACAAAATATGTCTATATAACTTAGCAAACTTTAAGAATTTTGGTTACCACAAAAATTCTCAGGCTGTTTGCAGAAATATACATTGTTATACATTAATACAATATTACTATTTAAAAGTTTATTTGCTGCACTTGTTTACTTATTTTTAGCAACCATGCCAGATCACTTGTAAAACTTTTACTAAACATTAGACAAAGTCAAGCTTTTCTGTAAGCATTTTCTTGAAATATTTAACAGGTAACATCAACTTAAATGACTTAAAGTAAACGTTGGCAGCTGATAACTATAAGGACATGTCCATTTCAGTTAAGCTTAAATTAGCATTAATGCATATCATTTTTTATTAGATTTTCTGGAAATTTTAGAATGCCCAATTTTCACAAGCACTTGTTTTTAAATTAATTTTTATCAATACCATCCGGAGGTAGAAAATATTTTTTATTTACACACTTAGACACACAAACATAGAGACCAAGACATAATGACTACAGTTAGCAACACTTTTCATATAAAAACATATACACAGACAAACTGACATAAAGATTTGAGTTTCTAATATTCAATTGTCTTCTTTCTTCTTAGTTTATTTGATTAAAAGTACTTCAGTTTTCAAGAATACACTCTAAGGGCAAGCAGTTTACATTACTGGGTTAAGGTTTAGACAGCCCCAATCCAGGGGGCTGGAAATAAAATGCATGTACAATTCTAGCACGAGTTATTTAAAGCCAGGCTGTTTTGTAAAAGATAAATTTCTTCTATCTCAGGAACTCTAGTTTAAAACTTCCCAATTTTCAAAGATAATGATGAACTTAGTAAGTAGAATAGATTATCACTGAAAGAATTTAGAAAACTAGTTCTATATTGTAGTAGTTCATGGGACTTTTGACCATTTTCTTTCCTTGTGGCAAAATATATTTAGCTGCATAACATTATATTGCATACTTCTTTCAGGGACCAAGCCTCAGAGAGTTTGTACTGAGGCCAGGTTTGTGTGCAGAAGACAAGACACTTCTTTTTTAGAGTTTAGGGATTGAATTACTTCCAGTTAGTTTTCCTAGTTTTTTTCTGCCCGAGCTTTAATCATTTCTTGAGAGGGCTCTGCCTGTCTGTTAAGTGCAGGGACTGTGTGACTTTTCGCTGCTAGAGCCTTGATTCGGGTTACAAGCTTGTTTCGCTTCCTTGGGGCTGCAGACAGGAAACGCCTAGCTCTAGGACGACTGCCTCTAAGGAAAGAAGTTAATAGAATAGAGCTATTTACATATTGGTTTCAGGGTGTCGCTTGATTATTTTACAGCCTCTATTTACATCATGTTCGCTGCAGGACTACCTCCTAAACTGCGAAAAACAGCATCTTTTAAATGAGATACCTTCTTCGGGGAACCAAGGACATACTTGTTCTATAAATTCTAAAAATTTTGTTAATTGTTGTTGCCCTACCTTTGGGCCGCGCGTCCGCAGCATATGCTTAAGTATCTGTACAAACAGGACTCGGCTGTTTTCGGCCCCCATGATACTCTCAGAGGTTAAATGATTCACCGCCCCTTACCTGCTTCGTGCGCACTATTATCTCGCGGTGGCTCTCATGTTCTCCTCCGTACTTCAGGTCCCTGTTCGGGCGCCACTTGATGGTGCCTGCCGTCGAAGACAAACAGTCTGAAGGGGAGGCGTGGAGCTGAATAAATGTACAACTCACTCTGAGAGGACACCCAGTCAAGCCGGAACGCAACATATAGCCTTTATTCTCCTCATTTTATACACACTCAGAAGGGGCAGGTTAACCAGGGATCAAGAAACATGTGCTAGAGTGTTGACATACTTTTTTACAAAACAAGCATACTCTGTCCTCAGGAGAGATCCTATCTCAGCACACTCAGACTCAACATTTACGACTTGTTATTATTCTTAGCAAACTCCCTTATTCCTGACCGTTCTTTCACCCCAATCTCTCGGCTGTCCTCTCTCAGTTCCCTTTAGGTTTCAACCATCCCCAACACCAAACATCTCACCCTACTAAAAGTTAGTCCAAAAGACTAAAATACTGGTGGTTTTGGAGGCCCCAAACCAAAAGACATCAGGCCTCTTTCTTGCCAAGAAATTGAGAGCCGCGGCTTCCCCCAAAGGCGGGGCAGTGGGCGTGGTCTGCGCCCAGGGCAGGCAAAGAACGGGGCCGTTGTTTGCAGAGTTTTATCCGGAGAATAAAACAAGTAAAAGCTGGCTCCGCTTTTATTATCACCTCCACACTCTAGCATTTTAAAATAATGTCAGCAAGTAAATACTCTGCCTCCTCCAAAACAAATTTTGTTCGTCTAAGTTCTAAAAGTTTGTTACTTATGGTAAGTTTTAGTCTTTTATAGAGTAGAAATGTCTAGGAAAAATATATACATATGAAATTTCACAAGATCACATTTTTAGTACTTATCCTTGGAAGACCATTGTCTTCTATGAGGAAGTTAAATTGGAGAAGTCTCTGTTACAGAGTTGGCCCCCACACAGCTACACGGGCTGGCACCGTTACCCCTACTCCTGCGTAAAGAAAGTGCCCGAGGGTTTGGGATTGCAGGAGGTCACTGCCAGCGCCCTTCCAGTCTGCAGTCCCCGAGGTACTGTACGTAGCACGCACATCCCACGATTAGACTGTAGGCTCTACACACACAGTGATATCAGCAAGAAGGCAAAGAAAGGTAAAGGCCCACTGGGCGAACTGGTTTTTATTTATGTCTAAATTGGTTCAGCAAGATGTGTACTGTGAGGTATAGACTTGTGTTTGAGAAGTAGAAAACTTTCGTAGTAGAACATAAAAAATTTTTCTGAATGTGAAAAACATATTTAAAAGTGAAACTACTTTAATTGCCAGGTATTTTAAGACTACAGAACAAAGAAAATAAAATTACATTACCTGTGGCTGCTTAAATTGTATCTTTTACACGTTTCATTTTCTCAACATCCCCTTATATTGCTAATGGTCATAATTATATATAAATAGATCAGTAAGTTTTACACTATGTTTTTTTCTAAACATTAGTATTACTTTAATTTAAGTTTTTACTTTAAGTAATTACTTTAAGTTACTGAAAATTTGTTCTATTGAGGAGAGCGCAGTAACAGTGACATCCCTCCGGTGCGGAACACAGTTTTTCTGCTACGGCTGGGAGACATTTTGTTGCCTAAGACCTTTTCTAATTCAGCTCCAGCATCCAGGCTTTCTGTTTTGCTTTGTTTGGGCTGAGGAATTCTATTCCTAGTTTGCTAAGACTTTCTACAAGGAATGCATGTTGGATTTTGTCAAATGTTCTTTTTGAATCTGCTGATATGATGATCCTCATTTAATTTTTAGTTTGTTAATAACATGAATTACACTGATTGATTTTTCAAATGTTTAACCATCCCTGCATTCCAGAGACAAACCCCACTTGATCATGGTGTATGATCCTTTGTAAATGTTGATGGACTCTCTGTTTCATTCCAGACAGCTCCTACTGCTACGTCTTCAAGCACACAAACCTCTCCTTCTGCTATGTGTGATGTAATCCCATGAAATGTATTTGTCATCGCAACCACTGTGGCTTCCATCTTGATAAGTACACCTTGGGTTACTGTGTTTCTATGACTCTAGGAAACTATATGAACATAGAGAATATATCTATAATAACTATTTTCATGTCCCTGCCTGCTAACTCTAAAATCTGTGTCAGTTTTGAGGCCTTTTCCATTTTTCAAAAATTGTTTTTTTAAATTTGTATTTTTCTTGCCTTAGTGAAGTTAAGCAGCTTTAGATATGGCTAAGGCCTAGTTCTATATTCTCCTGGGAACTGTCTGATCATGTATTTCTCACCTTTTTCTATCAGGTTTTAGGTCCTTCATCCAATGACTTCTCGGTTTTTAAATATTAGGGATAAATAGTATCAGCCCTCTATCAAAGATCAAAGCTATAAACAAGTTTCCCCAGTTCACCAGTTGTTGTTTCATTTATCTTATGGTATGTTTTGTTCTGCCTTTTAGAATTGTAAACAGTGTGATGCATCCTGGGCAGGTAAGCAACCAGTGGACACCAGGAAGTCAGTGTACTTCATAGGAAACCCCCAAGGTCCCGCTGCGTGTCTGGGTAAGCACCTCAGGCTGGCTGAACCTGTTAGTGGATCAGGAACACAAGGCCTGCAGGGAACCCCACCACGCCTTTCCTTCGGAGCCACAAGCCCAAATGAGAGACTCTCCACCTAGGTCTTATGGGTATAGAGAGGATGCGATCAGTCTCCTCCAAGAATCTGGAAGCTTGTAGGCAGAGCCGGCCGACTTCATGAGAGCATGGCCTGGGCATTCGCACACAGCTCCACAAACATGGTTGGGTGCTCCGCTCTTGGGAGTCTTAAAATCTGTCACCTTGAAACTTGAAAACTGTAGTCTTGAAATGCAGGAGGCCTGCATTTTCATTGTACAGTCAGCCTTGCCAATTATGCACTCAGTTTTATACCCCAGCTCAGGCCTCTGGAATAAGAATTTCCGTGGCAGGCGCCAGACCTCTAAGGGGCTTGAGTCCCTTGCTGTCCTGCTTTCCGGCTGCAAACCACTCTCTGACTGTCATCCTATTTCAAATGCGAAAGACACAAAGATGGATGCACTGACATAGATGCCAAACAAGCACGTGGTTCTCAGGTCACTCCTCCCAGCAGGTCCTTATGCTGATCTGCTGCGACTCCCAAGTCTGGCGTGCATGCAAAGCCAGGACACCAGCTGCTGGGGTGTCCTGGTGCATCTGGAAAATGCATATGGAACTCATTCTTTCACTTTCCAATTGAACCCATACCTCAACCCAGGGCAGCTCTGCAAGTAGGTAACATGGACTGCTGGCTGGAGTTGAAATCCTTAAAGACCCTTGACTTCGAAGCTCTCAAACAAGGTCACAACCTGCTGAAGCCTTGTGGTGTCCTCTGCTTCTGAGTCAGAAGAAAGGCGCTGGCAAAGGCTCTGTAGATTGTCAGCACATCAAAAGGCCCTGATGACCTTTTTATAAGTGCAAAGGAATCAGCCACATCTGGATGAAATTTTGCCTCCGGCACTCACGAATTCAAACATGAGGAAAAGGTGATGAGCAAAATATGCTGGTCAGGCTCCAAAAGCACAGAGGATGTGGGGGACCCCAGAAGAAGCCTCACTAGCCTTGCCTGTGTCTAGCTTATGCCAAATGAAAGTGCTTTGTCCTTCTTGGAAGCCCTGTTTCTCACTCTCTATTTCAACAGCCAGGAAGATCCGAGAAAGCCAATCTCAAATGCTGGTGACCACGTTCTGGAGGATGGTACGTTCAGGCCACCACAAGCTGCTACTTCACACCTTCCTTTTCTAACCAGCTAGCTAAAAATTAGAGCTCTTGCCTGCCGTGTGGAACGTAAGCCATATCATCTATTTCTTTATTAGCTGCTCCAAGTTGAAAGTGCCCCAACTGTAGAAAGAGGCAGTTTGCACCTGCCAGCACTTTGCCCTGGAGGAGTTCCTTTCTGCATGGTGCCCTGTGCTCAGCTGCTTCCAAAGACCGGGTGACTGTGAGGATTCCACTTCGCAAGTGGCTTCTGGTACAACAGCCTCACTCATAGCAGCAAACCCACAGATGCCTACATTTCAGCACCTTTTTTAATGGGTTGAGCAGGAACTTCTGAAGGTTGGAGAGGAATGGATTTTGTTCCTCTGAGTGTTTAGAGATGAAGCGTCATGACAATGGGCAAGGCAGCAGTGGGAGAGGTACAGCGGCAGGCATTTCAGTTCTGACCTGTGACAGCACTCCTGGGAGCGCTGGATAGGAAGCAGCCTTCCTAGTCCTTCATCTGTGACATCGAGTCCGAGAGGCTCATTCACAGGGGACTGAGATCTAAGCACGCTCTGCTAATGGAGTACTGGCTGACCTGCTATGTGTCAGACATGGAAGAGCTCACTTTCTGGGTGCTTTTAACCCTTTAGGGTGCCTGGGTATGACATGCCAGTTACCCGGTTTGTGAGCCACTAATGTCAGCATTTCTCACTGACAGGAGAAGGTCCATTAAATTAAAAAGACTGCCAAATACCAGTGGTCAGACGATGATCTCTGAGGCAGGTTGGGCTAGTAGCTGTTGCCAGCCCTCATCCCAGCTTGCCTCATTGGAGAGACCAGTTCCCACAGGTACATGAATTTCTGGAGTACAACAGATTCTAACTAGGAATAAGCAAACACACTTCCTCCTACCAATAAATATGCTCCAAACTGAGAATGGAAAAAAAAAAAACCAAACACGAATCCCTTGTAAAGGCAAAGACTCCAAAACATGTGGTATTCACACTGGTCTCTGTGTCTCTTGCATGTAAGGATCTCACCCCACTCCTACAACATACAAAAATGCAACACACACACACACCCAAAAAAAGGATAGCCTACCTCATACCTGTTAAGATGTCAGTTACGGAAAAAAACCCACAAATCCAGAAAATAGCAAGTGTTGGCAAGGATGTGGAGAAATCAGAATACTTGTACCCTGTTGCTGAGAATGCAACTTGGTTACAGAAAACAGTATGGAGGTTATCCCCCGAATTAAAAATAGAACTACCATCCAATCCTGCAATCCCATTACTGGGTATATATCCAAAAGAAACGAAAACAGGATCTTGAAGAGATATTTGCACTCCCATGTTCACTGCAGCCAAAAGGTGGAGACAACCTAAGTGTCCTTCAGCTGATGAACAGGTACTGACAGTGTGGTGTATGCACATAATGGACTGTTCTTCCACCTTAAAAAGAAGGAAATCCTGTCATATGTGACAACATGGATGAACCTTGAAGGCATTATGCTCAGTGAACCAGACCAGTCACAGAAGCACAAACACTGCATGATTCTACTTATATGAGGAACGTAAAACAAACTCATAGGAGCAGAAAGCAGAATGGTGCTTGCCAGGGGTTGAGGGAGAAGGAAACGGAATTGCCATGCACAGAATACCGTTTCAGTCCACTCTACAACATTGTGCCTATAGTTAACAATACTGTATTGTGCACTTACAAATACAGAAGGTTAAGAAGGTAAATTTCATGTTATGTATTCTCTACCACACACACACACACACAAACATAATCCCTTATTTGCAGAGGCATCAACAGTAGCTTCAAATTTCTAGCTGTGATGAGCTGGTGATGGACCCAGGTGATGAACAGAACAGCAGTTTTAACCAAGCTCAGTCATCTGTCATTCATGACTCTGTCCCCCCAGGTACTTGCTCATTCATTCTTCCCACACACATTTGCATACTATGTGCGTGCCTGATACCATGCTGGGACCCAGAGGGAGTGGCAGAGAAAGGTGGCCAGAGGGGCACAAGCAACAGAGACCCATTGGCCTGGCTCTAGACCAATGTTTCCCACCCTGCAAAACCATGGACTTTCGAGGGCTTTGGAGGAACGCAGAGGGCTGAGCATGAAAAGCAGGCCTCAACCCTGCCCTGGACTGAATAAATATACAGATGCTTCCTGGAGGTACCTTCGTATGTTGGGCAAGAGCAGGGGCCTTGCAGCTACATTGCCTGGGTTCAAATCCCAGTTCTGATACTTCAGCAGGTTCCACACTTTGCCATGTCTGTTTCCTCATCTATATAATAGGGATAAACAGTACTGTTTACATAAGAACTGGCATATGTGAAGCAAATAAATATTTGATTGTTATGTCATGCATGTCACAATTTTTCAAGTGTCTCTATTGTATATAATATATATAATGTCTATATGTCATTATATTACATGTTATAATAAATGAAATATAAATTAATTTTAAAATGTAACTGAGTCTAAAGTAGCTCATTGTCATTCTGCATTTTCTCAATAAACTGATGCCAAAAAGTATAATTACTGTCAAGTGCGGACATCAGGATTTATTTGGATGTACAAAATAAAAGATGGCAGGCCTCCTTAACACACTGCTCCATGACTACAGTGTTTCTCTGGCCATCTCTCTGCCTGGACAGGGTCCGGGATTTGGGACTGGCTGGGCTCAGCTTCTCATCCCAGCTCTGCTCCTCTGTCAATCATTCAAACAACATTGGTTCAGAACCTAATTGTACTAGGCCCAAAGGGAGACACTACATCACAGCTAGGAAACTTGCAACGAATTACTTGACTGGCCGAAATCTCATTTTCCTCACCTGTGAAACAGACATTTAATTCCCAGTTTTGTTTTGAAAACTAGGTGAGAAACGTATGTAAAATGATCTAGCACAGTGCGTGGCACAGAAGAGACGCTCAGTAACTGTCTGCTTTCTAACTCATGAAATGGCAATTGAAAAATGGCTATATAATTTGCCTCATCTCCTAAGTATGCTACATCAGATACGGATCCATGGCAGCCACAAGAGGTGAAATGCATCCTGCCCTCTTCAAGCACGGTCTGGGGGTGTTAGAAAAATTAGGTCCCATAAAGCAGATCTTAGCCAGGCACTGCTGCCGTCCTTTGTGGGAGAAAGCCCAGCACACAGGCCCTGGCAGGAGGGACTGTAGACTGGAAATGCTCAATGGCTCAGAATTTAATCAGGTTGGGTGTCAACATTTAGTTATGGACATGACTTCTAAAGGAGCTCTAATCTGTATCAATATCCTTTAGATAAACATGTGGGGCCCCAAGGTCAAAGGGAGGAGGAGGACTGGGGCTCTGAGGACTGAGATGAAGGATGGGAGCATATCAGGAACATCAATTAACCCCAGGCACGGAACACTCACTTGGAACCTCATCCCCATGGTTTACGTGACGCTGCCGTCCTGATGATAAATGCCCACCGCGTCAGGCATCAGGATGCTTTGAGCTTTCCAGATGCTCATTATGCACCCTCAAGCCAGGCACAGAGGAGGCAGGAGTGGACAAGGGGGACAACGACTGTGCCCTCATGGAGCCTGCAGTCTAGTAGGGGAGAGAGATAAACATATAAACATATAATGTCGTATCAAGGGGTGAGAAGCACTATGAAGCCAAACGAACCAGGGAGGGTTCCGAAGGGTCACAGCAAGTGAGGCTGCTGTTTCAGGTTAGAGCAGTCAAGGGAAGTGTCTCTGAAGAGGTGGCTTTGCAACAGAGGGCACCGGTGCAAGCCGATCTGCGGAAGTGTTCAGTCCAACGACCCAGAGAGCGCAAAGCAGGGGCGTAACTGCTGGTGAGACCAGGAAAAGCAAGAAGAGCGGCGGGGGGCGCTGGAAGGGAAAGGCAGGAGAAGAGGTCCAAGAGGCAGCCAAGACATGACCGCTCCCCCCTTGCTGTCGCTACCATCTTCCTCTAAGCCTCTGCCATCTCTTGCCTGGATTCCTCCAACAGCCTCCTTAACTTCTCTTCCAACTCCTGCACTTGGTCTCCTTCAATCTATTTGACTGGTTCCCAGACTCTGCTGCACATTACAATCACTTGGGGGCCATTAAAACTCCCATACCCCAGGCCCACTCCAAGCTAATTAAATCAGAAAGCCTGGAGGTGGGTGTCAGGTATCAGGGCTTTTAGTGATCCCCAGGTGATTCCAATATGCAACACACTTTGGGCATCACTGGCCTGTTCGTAACACTGCAGCTAGAGCTATCCTGCTGAAACGAGCCTGAGCATGCGCCCCTCCGCTGCTTAACACCCCCCAACAGCACCGTCACACTGAGAATAAAACGAGAGTTTTCCCGTGACCTCCAAGGCCCTAGGCGGCCTGGCTGGCCCCTATTCATCTCCCCACTGTCATGTGAGGAAATGCTTCCCTTGCCTACCACGCTCCAATCGTCGGCCTTCTTGCTGTTGCTCAGTTATGCTGAGCTTCCCTGGTCTCAGAGCCGTGGTACCTTGAAACTGGAACACCCTTCCTGATGGGATGTTCAAGGCTGACTCCTTCTTGTTAATCAGGCCTCAGTCGTAATATCATCTCCCTGAAAAGCCTTCTCTGACTCTTCCAGCTAATTTTTTACACACACACACACACACCACCCCCGTCGGCCCCCACCCCCTCACCCCCAACCCCGCAAGGATGCTGAGATGTGCCATCTAGACCTCTGTGGATAAAATGAGAGAGTGCCTGTGGCCAGGATTCTCACCTGGCCCTGGTTGACTAGCTCACTGCACACCTGTGGGCAATACACGGCTGTTGACTCTATAGAAAGAGCTCCACCCAGTGCTCTGGGTGCAACATGGTGGCAGGGTTGCAAGGCTGCAGGAGAGCAGAGCAGAGGCTGGAGTGGTGGCAGTGCCAAGGACCGAGGCCCAGAGGAAGGCTGTGCGGGACAACTGTGCAGAGAGGCCCAGAGGACGGCTCTGTGGGACTGCTGTGCAGAGAGGACCAGAGGACAGCTGTGCAGACAGGGGCCCAGAGGCAGAGACTGGCTTGCTGCATGCAGACCTGCTCTGAGTGTATGGGATTTTAGTGACTGACCTGCCACCTGGAAATAAAGTTGGGTATAACCCTTTCACCCCAAGAATGTTTTGCTGTCATTTTCTTTGATCACACTGAATCCACAGCGAACTTGCTCAGGGCTGAAACCCATTGGCAAGACAATGTCCCCTTAGGAGAACTTATTTCCCCAGCTGCCAGGAATGCTGTCAGCACTTGACCTTGGCTGGATGGGGCACAGCTTCTCTGGTACAGCCTGCAGGCAGTGACTTGTCCTTGGTGAAGTTTATAGGCACAGCCCCCTCATACTGCCATGTGGGACGATTCTCAGGACCTTCCCAGCCTGAGCACACTCACCAAGGCCACGACTGAAGCCTGGTTGTGCACATGCCACAGCCCAACTTTTCTGTCTGACAAACCCCTTCCTGCCCTTCTACAGAGCACCTGGTCCCAAGAGCATGCCCTAGTAATACGCCAGCACACTAGTTGCCATGTCAAAATCCAAGATAACTCCAACTGCAGAAGCTGGTGGTAGTAATGTGGGGAAGCAAACATTCTGGTCATAATTCTGGAACTGAAGCACCTGCCAGACAGCTTGCCCCAGGCCCCCTTTGCTGAAGAGAGGTGGCACAGGACTAGCTCCAGCACACGGTGACAATTCCATTGTTAATACTCATACCTGTGGGAATGAGCATGCAATACATGTAGAAGGAAATTCACTAACAAGAGTGGAACTGGGTGGCCTTTGTTGAGCATGATCGGTGCTTCAGAGAAAGATAACAAAAGGCTGTGAGTGATTAACTGGCAATCAAAAGCTGAGTGTGAAAGCCAAAGGGCTTTCAAGAGGTTCTCATCTCTTGCATCCAGAGAACAGAGAAAGCTGAGGTCAGGCCTAGAAATTAATCATCAAAGTAGCTGAGCTCCAAAGAAGCTTACATTCCCAACCACAGGTCTGTTAGGCCAAGGTCAGGGCCCTGGCTGGGAAAGAATGGGGCTCCAAATCATGGAATGGAGCACCTGGGTTGATGCACCAGAAAATCTGGAATTCTCAGGATGAATCTTAGAGATAAGGAAAAATGTCTACAGCAAGAAAGTTAGAAATGCCAGAATTGTCAAGGCAGGTGGTGGAAAAAGGAGTAAAGGCGCCAAGAAGTGGGCAAGCTAGAGGAGCTGTTGCAGGCAGTCTGGAATCCTTACCAGGTGGCTACGTTGTTCAGGAGGACCTGGAGGATATACCATTCCCTAAGACCATCAGGAAAACACCAGTGAGAGGGGCACTAGCATTACCAAAAAGGTCAGGAAAGGGCAGATGGTAGGAGAGGTGATCTTAGTGCTGCATGCGCTGGTAACTGTGGGGATCACAATAGAAGCCAGGCAGTGACATTTTATCATCAGAAACCACATTTGTTCATTTACTGTAGTGAGCAACAAGATCAGTTGCCAGAAGGGCCTGACCCATAGAGAGCTATGGAGATAGTTGACAAAGCCCGGGTCCCTAGGGACAAGATATATGGGTGGCCAACAAAGTTAGTACTCAACTTATACAATCAGAAGAAATCAAGGATGGGTAAGCCAAAGGCTGTGGGCAGTCACAGCAACAAAAAGTCAAAATCCCTTGCTCAGTTGCCAGACCTAAGCTACTTTGCAGACGTGAAGCCCATTGAATGAAGGAGAGATTAGGTCCCTAGGAGAGGATCCTGCAGTACCATTCAAGTATACAAGGGAATGGTTACTCTGGACTTTCTCAAAAAGGACAAATGGCCATTTACTTGGGTAATTGTAGATTCATGTAAGGGGGATATCCAAACATCTCACAGAAGCCAAGTTCCCACTGTTACCCAGGTACTTGAAGCATCATCATGATTCCCCCTATAAAGTAAAGGCTTATGAGGACTAGTTCTGGCCCTGGTTGGGCTCACAATGTACACACTGGATCCACAGACCCATCTGATGATCCCCTGGGGTTCTAGAGCAAGGCTATGCCATCTATGGCATGCTACCGGGCCCTGATAGAGACGAAGTGCCTGACCATGAGTCATCAAGTGACTTTGCAGCCAGAGCTGTTCTACATTAACTGGGTTCTTTCAGATCCACATGACCTCACTGGAGAATTCTACCTTGGAGAAGTAATTCTGGTGTCACACAAACTATTCAAGAGAAAAGAAAAGCAGGATCCACATCAAAATTATTTTATGATGACATCATAACTATAATACAAAACCCTACATGTACAATACAAAAATTTACATGACAATCTCACGCATAGACACAAATATAAGAACTTTAAACAAATGCTAGCATATCAACCAGCAATATGTGAAAAAATATATCATGATCAAGTTGGGCTTCATTTCAAGAACTCAAAGTTGGTTTAACATTAGAATATTAACTTAGGTGAGTCATCCATATAGAGGAGAAATTTAATATTAAATTAATATAGAGAAGAAAAATAATGATTTTATCAATAGATGAAGAAATCATGTTTGATAAAATTCAACATATATTTATGATGAAACCATAAAACCTCTCAGGTGGAAAAGAAATTTCTATACCTGGTAAACAGTGTGTTTCAAAAAACCTACCCAAACATAATGGTGAAACCCTCAAACCTTTCCCTTTATGATAGGGGGACAAGGCTGTCCACTACCAAGACTTCCATTCAGCACTGTATTGGGGTTCCTGTCAGCACAGTAAAGCAAGAAATAAAAAGAAAAGTGTAAGGAGTTTTAAGAAAGACTATCATCATTTACAGATGATATAATTATGTACATTGTAAAATCCAAAATTTACAGGTATATTATTAGAATTAATAAGAATTAGCAGGATTACTAGATTCAAAAGCAATACTCTCAAATTAATTGCATTTCCATATTTCCATATACATATACAACTTTTAAAGAGATCCACTTTAAAATAGCATTAAAGCTATATGAAACCTAGAAATAACTCTAACAAAAATGTGTAAGTCATCTGTGCAGATAATTATAAAGTAATATTGAGGGATTATGGAAATGGAATATGGAAGTAAACAGGGAGATATAACATGTTCACAGAATGGAAGACTCTATATTGTAATTATATTAATTCTCCCCAAACCAATCTATAGATTCTACTTAATAGGTGTGTGTGTGTGTGCGTGTGTGTGTGTGTGTGTGTGTGTGTGTGTGTGCAGAACCTGACAAGCTGATTCTAAAATTTATATAAAAATGCATAGGGATTTGTTATATTGGGTATCAAAAACCTATTATGAAACTATAGTAATTAAGACAGTGTGGCATGAATGCAAAGAGAAATAAATAGACAAATTGACCAGAAAGCCCAGAAATAGATCCACACATATGTTTTATGTAAAAGGTGGCATTCTAGAACACTGGAGAAAGGATAGCCTTTCCAATAAATGAGTGTTGGATCAACAGGATACATATTTGGGGAAAAACATGAAACTGTGCATGTCCCTCATTTATACACAAAAACCAATTAATGTGTTGTAGAGCTAAATGTAAATGGCAGAATAATTTTTAGAAATCAATATAGAAGTATAAACTAAGGATTAAAAATAATTTAAATAGGACACAAAAAGCACCAAACAATAAAGGCAAAATATTAATAAATTGGAGTACAGTAAAAATATATTTTTATGAAAAGACCCCATTAAGCGAATGATAAGGGAAGCACAGCTCTCACCCTTACCACTTAGACTTTACCATACATACAGCAGACAGAGCATTCATTGAAAAATATAAATTGGATGTCACTCCCTTGCTTAAAACCTTCCAAACTTCTAGCCCTAGCCTAGACTTCCAGTACCACTCTCTCTCTTTGTCCATTATAATCCAGCTATACTCCCAACTCCTTTCCTATCTCAGGGACTTTACACATGTTTCTGCTGTGTGTCTCTTTTCCACTCTTCACTTGACATTTTCATTCTAATCCTTCATTCAATCCAATCTCAGCTTAAATGTCTCCTCCTCAGAGAAGCCTTCTTTGACCATCTAATTTAAGTAGGTCTCCACATTATTATCTGTTAGAACACCCAGGCTTTTCCTTCATACTAGTTAGTATATATTTTCATTATATATAATTGTAATAACTCCCTGGTATTATTTATTTTATTATATAAATTTTATATATTACATAAATATATGTAATACATAAACTTTCATTATATAAATCATTATACATAAACTGCCTTTCTGTCCTATTGGACTTAAGTTCCAAATATATATTCAATATGGATTGATGGATGACTAAACAAATAACAGTCTCTTTAATCCAGACTTTGCTCTTCAGAACTAGTGAAAGGTCTTCATTTCCAGACCCCAAATCCAAGAATATGTTTACACTGAATACTTTTTCAGGTGTATAAAGGATCAGTCACTTATTTTTTTACTTCACTCATCCATTCAATCACTCATTCAACAAATGTTTTTGAAGAGGCTATTTGAATAAGAGGATGAAGGTCAAGCCATTGAATGAGTATATTTATACCTAAAAAGAGAAAATGAAGAGCATAGTGAGATTGTTATGTACATATACACTTTAAGGACCCATAGAAATATGATTTAGGGAAGATGCTTTCTGCATTTCAGCTGTGGCTTTCTTGGCAGATGAGATAGTGAGACACCATGCTCTGTATGTCAACAACTCTTTGTTCCCAAATTTGCAAATGAATCATCGGTTACTTCTGTCAGTTTTTCTCAACTATCATATAACAGCTGTAGTTTGGAAATTACATTGTTTACTGAGTGAACTATTGTTTCCTGTGATGTCTGAAAGTGGCATGTGAACAATTTTGGCAGCATCTTCCAAGATACTGTATTTCTTTAGAAGGCACAGAGAACAGTTAAGAGAAATTAAGACCTGTGGTGGTTGTAAAACATGGCTGCAATTTCTTTGACACTCTCTTTCTATTAAGATTTGGGGTCCATGACCTGTCCCCTTGAATCTTGAGTCTGGGCTTGTAACTTATTTGACAGAGTATGGCAGAAGTGACTCTATGTTCCAAGACTAGGTTAAAAAGGTTACACAGATTCTGCCTGGCTCTCCTGAAACATTTGCTTTCTTTGAAAGTTCCACCTCAATGATGCTCCCACTCAGAAACCAGGTGCCACATTGTAAGAGATACAAGCCACATTGATAGGCCACATGTAGGTGCTCTGATCAATAGTCCCAGCTGAGCTTAGCCTTGAAGCCATCACAGCCCAGGTGTCAGGTGTATGAGTGAAGAACACTCCAGGTGATTACAGTCCTCAGCTCTTCAAGTTATCCTTGTTATATGAGTCTTCCCAGCTGAGGCCCCAGAAACTGTGGAACAATCTTCACTGTGCCCTGCCCAAATTCTTGATCTACAGACTCCCTGAGCATAATAAGTGAACAGTTGTTTTATGGGGCAGTTTGTTATGCAGCAATAGTAATTCGAACAGAATGATCAAATGAAGCTTTTGGCTAAAGCACTGAAAGGTGGCCACATCTTAATATGGAATGTTAAAAGATGAATAAATAAGTGTACTATAAAAAGGTTCACCAGGGCAAGGGAAACAAAAGCAAAATGAACAAGTGGGACTACATCAAGCTGAAAAGCTTCTGTACAGCAAAGGACACCATCAATAGGACAAAAAGGTACCGTACAGTATGGGAGAATATATTCATAAATGACAGATCCAATAAAGGGTTGACATCGAAAATATATAACGAGCTCACACACCTCAACAAACAAAAGGCAAACAATCCAATTAAAAAATGGGCAGAGAAGCTGAACAGACAGTTCTCCAATGAAGAACTTCAGATGGCCAACAGACACATGAAAAGATGCTCCACATCGCTAGTCATCAGAGAAATGCAAATTGAAACCACAATGAGATATCACCTCACACCAGTAAGGATCGCCACCATCCAAAAGACAAACAACAACAAATGTTGGCGAGGCTGTGGAGAAAGAGGAACCCTCCTACACTGCTGGTGGGAATGTAAATTAGTTCAACCATTGTGGAAAGCAGTATGGAGATTCCTCAAAATGCTCAAAATAGAAATACCATTTGACCCAGTAATTCCACTGCTAGGAATTTACCCAAGGAATATAATTTCTCAGATTCAAAAAGACATATGCACCCCTATGTTTATTGCAACACTATCTACAATAGGCAAGATATGGAAGCAACCTAAGTGTCCATCAGTAGATGAATGGATAAAGAAGAGGTGGTACATATACACAATGGAATATTATTCAGCCATAAGAAGAAAACAAATCCTGCCATTTGCAACAACATGGATGGAGCTAGAGGGTATTATGCTCAGTGAAATAAGCTGGGCAGAGAAAGACAAGTACCAAATGATTTCACTCATCTGTGGAGTATAAGAACAAAGATAAACTGAAAGAACAAAAAACAGCAGCAGAATCACAGAACCCAAGAATGGACTAACAGTTACCAAAGGGAAAGGGACTGGGGAGGGTGGGTGGGAAGGGAGGGATAAGGGGGGTGGGAAAGAAAGGGGGCATTATGATTAGTATGTATAATGTGGGGGGGCATGGGGAGGGCTGTGCAACACAGAGAAGACAAGTAGTGACTCTACAGCATCTTACTACGCTGATGGACAGTGACTGTAATGGGGATTGTGGGGGGGACTTGGTGATGGGGGGAGTCTAATAAACATAATGTTCCTCATGTAATTGTAGATTAATGATACCAAAATTTAAAAAAAATAAGATTCACCAGGCAGAGTGGGAAGGATAGATTGGAGGGAACAGTCTCATTTTCAAGAATAAATTATTGGACAATGTCCGTGGTTTACGGAATTTTTAGCATTTGACCCATAATTTGGGAGGAATCAAACATCTATTACTTTAATTACCCAAAGGTCAGTGTTCTGACATCCTCAGACATCTGGAACATAGTCATCAATCTGGAAATTAAAATGATATGTAGCCATAAAAACATACACAAAACAAGCAAATAAGATGGATTGACAGATGAATAAAAGGATGGATAGATAGAGCAAGTATAGCAATAAAGCAAGTACAGCAAAAGGTTAATACAGGATACAGATATATGGGGCATATTATATCTATTGCTGTATAACAAATAACTCCAGAAATTAATGCCTTCAAACAGCACACATTCATTAGTTCAGCATTTTCGTGTATCGGGAATGTGGGGCATGGCTGAGCTGGGGCTTGTGGCTCGGGGTCTCTCCCAAGGTTGTGCTCAAGGTGCCGCCAGTGCAGGGGTCATTTTGAGGCTTGACTGGGGGTAGCCGAAGCTCACTCAAGACATCTTTGGCTAGATTCAGTCCCTTGCAGACTGACAGCCAGGGACCTCGTTGATTCCTTGTCACTTGGGCCTCTCCATAGGGCACTCACAACAGGGCCGCTACCTTCCCTCAGAGTGACCCAGTGATAGAGCAAGAGAAGGTGCTAGCAAGACAGAGGTCACAGTCCTCTGTAACCTCATCTTGAGCGTGACTCCCCATCACTTTGGCCATATTCTATCCTTTAGAAGCAAGTGATTAGGTGCAGCCCACCCTCCAGGGGAGGGGATTACACGAAGGACTTGTACCAGCATGTGAGGGTCATTGGCGGGGGGGAGCACCATGGAAGGCTACCTACTTCAGGGGCGCTACTGTAAACTTTACATTTTCATTATAAAGTATTTGGGGAAATTATTTTATATCTGTATCCACATCTATGTTCTGTACCCTGTGGGAGGCCATAGTAAACGTTAAGCTTTAATGTGATCCGTTATACAAAATAAGGCACCAATTTAGAAGTACTGAGGCATGTAGACAAAGAGAAAAGCAACAGCTAGTATAGAAGATAAAGAGAGAGCGAGAGAAAGAAGTAATCTGAGGCCACACAGTGTTGGGGCAAGAAACCCCACAGCAGCACTGCTCCCGGGAGTGCAGGAAACAGAGGGGACCGTAAAGTAACAAGAGCAGCAGGAAACAACATCCACGAAACACTATGAGCCAGACACCATTCTAAGCCCTTTGTACATATTAACAGATTTAAAACCACAAGGAAGGTAATGTTATTATCCCCATGTACAGATTAGGAAATTGAGGCGCAGAAGAGTTGAACAATTTTCCCCAGGGCATAATGTCACTCCTAAATCAACAAGATGAACTCATATGCGCTCTTCTGAGAAGGCAAGGATGCGTGTTCTCCACCTTAGAAAAATTGCCAGCTGGAAGAGCTCAAGTCAAAAGCTCTCTGGAGCTGAAAGTTGTAACCCTGAGTTACCTGAGATGTTCCCTTATATGGACCAGGAACACTCTGCTGCTTCCCCGAGGAGGCACTGTCTGACCTATGAAGATTCCATCCTTCCTTCATCAACCCCTGCCTTTCGGCTGCAGAAGCCATGCAGCCATGGCAAGGAGGTCAAAATGCCATGGTCAAGGAGGACTCGGGTTAAATAGGCATTTCAGATAAACAACACTTTTTGAAGTGTAAGAATGTCCCAAATATTGCATGGTCCATATATAAAAAAGTACCCATTGTTTATCTGAAAGTCAATTTTACCTGGGCACACCCAGTGTCTTTATTTGCTCCTCTGGCCACCCTATCCCTAGCAGAGAACTCTCCCACCAGAATCCCTGGACCTCCCACGGCCCCTGTCTTTGATTCCCCAGGGCTTTCCACCTTCCACCTTAGGAGCCTGAAGGAAAGAGGGACTGGGGGAGTCTAGGCTCCAGCTGCCAGAGGCAAGAAAGGCTGGGGAATTGCTCCTGGCATCTACAATTAGCCCCGGGAGCACATTTTCCCATAGAAACAATGATCTTAATGGCTGCTGGCTCCCTAGTGGTACGGGCCCTATAGTCCAGCCATATTCTGGGTTAAATAGGCTTTTGTGGACTGGCCTGGGAACCTTCTCACCATTTGTAACATTGTTTCCCTGGGAAAAATGCTTCGCAAGTTCCAAACAACTGACTTACAAACAAACTTTGGGAACAAAATGCATTGGTAAGTTGGGGAAGCCTGTAGACTCTCCCAGAGTCATTCAAAGGCCTGTGACTTCACTCCAAGATGTTAGCAACATTTAGGACTACTTAGCATACCAAAGGGAGGCCACTGGGTTTGCCAAAGAAACTTTAATAAGCAAACAGACAAGATTGACAGATGCATAATAGACAAGCTGACTCCGCCTTTGATTGGCTACACAGGCCAGCATTTACACTGAATGATTTCCCTTAATCAAACACATGCCTTATCTGGATAGGCAGAACACTTATCCGACTAAGTGGGTGGTTATTAAGGAGATGGCAGGTACTCTGTATCTAATTGTACATTTGGCGCCCTTTCACAGACACCAGAGCACCAGGGGAAAGACAAGCTTATTTTTTCCCCTCCACTGTCTGATACTCTGAATGTTTCATTGGTTCATTCACCTTGATGAAAACAGAGCAATTATGCAGCTTTCATCTGCTTCTTTGAAGGGCATATGGAAAATGCTGCTTTCAGAAATAAAATGTTAATTCCAAAAAAGTACTTCAAGGCATTGTGAGAGCAGGTCTCCCACACTGCTGAAATCATAGCGCAGCGGTGTGGCATTTGCATAGCAAATGTTGACAGGATGGTTCCTTAAGAGACTAAAACGGAGAATAAACTGTATAGAGATGCCACGTTTCTCATTAATTATTATTCGAAATGAAATGTGAAGCCAGGAGCTATAGGGTGCCAGAAGTAGAGGGAAATATATCATCATGTATTTAAAAACCTTTACAGGGTATAATAATAATTAAGACATTATTACACTACTGATCTTTTAGAAGCAGTGTAGCCACCTGTTCATGCCTTTATTAATCACCAATTTTCTTCTTCCTTAACACTGCACAGCAAAGATTATTAAAGGGAAGAATACAAAAATGGAGGTACTGAGAAATAATTTATAGCATGTAGCAAAAGTATATTAAAATGTATCATTTTAATTAAGACTTTCACTAGTAGAGAAAGTATTATTTTAGGCCTGGTTTATAGCAACATTTAATTTGACTTAAAAGAATAGCAATGTATATTAGTAATTATTATTGTTGATATTATTAATTTGCTCTAAAATTAGCTCTAAGAGATTCTTTTCTCTCCTCTGAGCAGCAAGCAATCACTACCCTAAAGGCCTATTTGTGGGGCGGTTCTCAGGGCGACATTCAGTCAGGGCTGGAAGCAGGCAGAAGGCAGTGAGTTTCCCAAAGAGCAGGGGGTGCTAGGGCGCTGCCGGCGGGGAAGCTGGATCCTGTCCCAGTGGGCTAGGTCCTGCCCAGGGCACTGGTGTGTGGTCTCATGGCTCCTGGGGAGATGTTAGTGTCACGGGGGAGAGCAACAAATGCCTGTTTAAGGACGCTGGGATGGAGAGTGGGACCTGGTGTCACAGCGCTCCGATGGGGTTCTGACAGGGGCACTTTCTTAAGCATGTGACCCCAGGCAAGTCAGTTAACCTCTCTCAGAACTCAATTACTTGTTTTCTTTTGCAGAATCTTCCCAAAATTTATGGAAAATTTCCCAAAGGTCTTGGTTATTGTTATTCTTAAAATTATGAATCTGGAAACTGCCCACTAACAAAAGCAATTAAGATCATATATTCTGGCAACAATTACCACATAAACACTAAATTGTTTTGTAGGTTGAATTGTGAGACTTCTATCACTGCTTATTCACCGATTTTTATTTTATTTTTTAAATTAACATGAAGTAAAATTACTTTTGAGGTGTGTATAGACCTATGGATTTTCACAGGTATATAGATTTGTGTAATTATCATCACCACAGTCAGGATACAGAACTATTCCACCATCCCAGAAGCCTCCCCTCCCCAACTACCCCTTTATAGTGACACTCCTTGTCCCCACCCTAACCCCTGGCAACCACGGAGCTGCTCTCCATCACTACAGTTTGATCTTTTCAACATTGTCATATAAATGGAATCATACAGCATATAACCTTTTGAGATTGGCTTCTTTCACTCTCCAAGCCTTTGACATTCATCCAAGTTGTTTTGTGTGTATCAAGTGTATATCAACAGATATTCCCTTTTTATGGCTTTGTGACCCCATTGAAAGTACCACAATTTGTTTAACCAATCACCCATTGAAGGACATTTGGGTTGTTTCTAGTTTGGTTTACTAGTTGATTACTGAGGTGACTATGAATAGACCCTTAAACATTCATGTGCAGGTTCTTATGTGAACATAACTTTTCATTTCTCTGAGGGAAGATGATTGCTGAATCATATGGTAAGTATATGTTTAACTTTATAAGAAATTGCCTGTTTTTCAGAGTGGCCCTGCCATTTTGCATTGCCACCAGCAATGTATAAGAATACAGTTGCTCTGCATTCGTGTCAGCACTTCATATTGTCAATATTTTTAATTTTAGCCATTTAATAGGTTTGCAATAGTATTTCATTATTGTTTTTGTTTTCATTTCACTGTCTAATTATGTTGAACATCTTTTCATGTTCTTATTTTCCATCTATATATCTTCACAGTATTTTGTCCACTTTTTAAAAATTAGGTTATTTCCTTAATGTTGAATTTTGAGAGTTCAATATGTATTCTGCATATAAATCCTCTTTCAGGTATATGGTTTACAAATATTTTCCCAGACTATGATTGCCTTTTTATTATTTGACAGTGGCTTTGGCAGAGCAAAATGTTTAATCTGATGAAGTCCAATTCATCATATTTTTTCTTTTATAGGTCATGTTTGTGTGTCATGTCTAAGAATTTATTGCCTAAATTCAGGTCAAACTTTTGTTTTTTTAAAATGTTTTGCTGTTTTAGGCTTTAGATTTAGACCTATGATACATTCTTAGTTAATTTTTGTATAAATTATGAAATTTAGGTCAAATTTATTGTTTTGCCCATGGATGTACAATTGCTCCAGCACTATTTGTTGAAAGGCTATCCTCCCACTGAATTGCTTTTGTACCTTTGTGAAAAATAAATTGGCTCCATCATCTCTTACCTATACCAGATATCAGCAAACCATGGCTCATGGGCTAAATCTGGACTGCCATCTATTTTTGTAAATTCAGTTTCACTGGCACAACTTATACCCATTTATGTATTGCTTACATATTGTCAATGGCTATTGTTGCTGCAAGAGCAGTTATATAGCTGTGACAGAGACCATATGGTTTATGAAACCAAAACTCCTTTCCTTTACAGAGAACATTTCCTAACACCCAGTCTAGGCTACTGCAGTAGTCCATGCAGTGCAATGAGCAGGACTGTCAGACTATGGCCTTCACAGTTCACTAGGTTGCCTGGAGAATTAGCTAGCTGGGACTGAGGGTTCCCCCTTCTTCTAGGAGGGGAGGGGCTGCACCTGATCTCAGGTTCCCATGATACTGGTTCCTTTTTCACTCCAGCAGTGGGGATTCTAACATGCCTGGGGCAGCTAGCATTCCAAGACAACTCCTGTAAACTGCTGGCACCCCAGATCCAAACTGCTAATCCAAACTCAGATGCTTATGCATTCCATCATTGAGAAAGCATCTCCTTCATGTTTGCCCTATCAAAGGGGGAGTTAGCAAGGAGTGATGTTCTCCTTACTGAGACCCAGCTGTGCTCTGACACTTGGCTCATCTCTCCATGGGATGACAGGAAGATGGAGGGTTTGTGTCTTATTTTTCTAGCCATCCTAGTCCTATAAATGCTTGTTTTCTTCAACAAAGCCAATTCCTTAACCCATGCTACATGGATTTGTGAAACTGACCCTGAAGTCTGCTACATGACAGCTGACAATCCTGCCTAGACCCATCTTGCATGCCAATAGGAACCCCAAAAGGACTCACTTAGCACAACCTCCTAACTAATCTCCCTGCGATGACTCTCCTCCAATTTATTCTGCCCACTGCAGCTAGAATGGTACTTCTAAACAAACCTATTGTGTCACCCACCTTCCCCTACCCAATTTAAAACACTTCAAAAATGACTTCCTACTGATCTTAAAATAGACCAAAATCTTCAACATGGCTTAATGAAACCCAGAGTGATCTGGCCCCTGCCCTGCTCTCTAGTTTTTTCTCTTACCATTCTTCTTCCCTCTCTGAGCTCCAGCCAAACCAACCAGGATTTAGTCTATCTTGGTGAATGTTCCATGTGCACTTGAAAAGAATATTTATTCTGCTGCTGTTGGCTGAAGTATTCCGTATATATCAATTAGTTCCTCTTGGTTGATGTTATTTTTCACTTGTAGATTATTTTTGTCTACTAATTCTATCAATTACTGAGAGAGGAGTGATAAGGTCTTCAGTTATATTTGAGGATTTGTTTTCTTTTCAATTCATCAGTTTTTGCTTCATATATTATAAATCTCTCTTGCTGGCACATACACATTTTAGATTGTTATTTCTTCTTGGTGAATTAAACCTTTTATTCTTATATAATGAGCCTCTTTACTCCTGATTATCTTTCTTGTTCTGAATTCTAATTTGTGTGAAACTCATTTATCCATTCCACCTTTCATGGGGTTAATGACTGATGGAGTTAATATCTTTTACATCCTTTAAATTCTCATCTGGCTATATCATTATATTTAAAGAGAGTTTCTCTTATAGTTGGATCCTTAGGGTTTCTAAATTTTATTCTGGCAATCTCTATCTTTTTATTAATGTGTTTAAATAATTTATATTTAATGTAATTGCTGATCAGTTTAAATGTAAATGCTGATCAGTTTAAATTTGGATCTACCACTTATTATTTGTTTTCTATTTGTTTTGCTGCTTTTCATCCATGTGTCCACTTTTCTGCCTTCTTTTTAGGGTTATTTGAACATTAGTAATGCATGTTAATTTATGTATTGCATTTTTGATTATGTATCTTTGAATAGTTCTTTTTTATTATTTGTTGCTCTAGCGACTACAATGTATATATTTAACCTTTTACAGTCTACTTAGAATTAGTGTATTACTGCCTTGAAGGAATATAGAAATATTACCACACCATTCCCTTTATCCTCCTCCATTTTATGTTGTGATTGTGTTATGTATTACATCGTTGTACATTAAAACCCAATCAGACAAGGTTATCGCTTTTTATTTCAACTCAAGTATATTTTAAGAACTCAAGAGGAGAAGAACAGTCTGTTATAATTACCTAAGTAGTTACATTTTATGTCGCTCTTCTTTCATTCCTGATGTTCCAGGTTTCCTTCTGGTATCATATGCTCCACTGAGTGAAGAATGTCTTTAGCAAATCTTTACAGATGATATATTGGCAATGAATCCTCTTAGTTTTCCTTCATCTGACAATGTCTTTATTTTATCTTCCTTTCTGAAGGATATTTCCATCCAGGGTTCCTGGTTGACAGTTCTCTTCTTAGAGTATTTTCAAAATACTTTGTGATTAAGCAACATGGCAGCATGAGAAGTGAGGCAGAAACCTCCTCTCAAAACCATATATAACATGAAAATACAGCAAATACAACTAATTCTGAAAGAGCAACCCAAAGACTGCAGAACAGACTGCCTACATCTGGGGAAAACCACACAGAAAAAAGGAAAGTAGCAAAGCCACGATCCAGCAGGGCCCAAGCTCTTCCGCCACCCCAGCTCACTGGCAGGAGGAAGAGAAACTGAGTGGGGAGGGAGTAGAAGCCCAGGACTGCTAAACACCCAGCCCTGGAGATCTCTTCCGGGAACACCAACCCACAGTACATGGTGCTCTGGAGATTAGAGGGATTGGAAAGCAAAGACAGGCAGAATACTCAAAGAGAATGAGATTCCATCCACTTGTGAAGAACAAGTACCCACAACCAGCTGCTACAGGATGAAAGAAAGGTGGGCATTTTGAAAGACTTCCAAATAGTGAGAGGGGTGCTAAAGGGGCAAGGATTACACAGAGCTTGCTGCTCAGGAGAAAGGACAGGTCAACAAATCATCCCAACATACTCAGCCCAGCAGATTGGGAACTTTCAGGAGCTTCAGGTGATCCACCCCCTGGCTAGCGACATGTACTGAGGCCCCGACTGTGATACGCAGCCTGCCACTCCTTTCTCCTGGCTGGCACTGGTTTGCAAACTTGCTGCCCCCACCATCATGCCAGGCCAGCCAAAGAATGGCACCACCTATGGCAGCTACAGGGGAGTAGCCTAGAGGCTTCTCACTGCATGCTCAGCCCACTGGTCCTCCCAGTGGAGGCGGGCACTGCAGCCGGGAAGCAGAAAAGAGCTTTTTCCTCCTGGTAGGCACCAGTGCCACTCACCTGTGACCCCCACCATTGATCCAGGCGCTAGGCAGCTCCAGAGAGTAGAGCTTCTAGGCATTAGAGGTCACTGCCTATACAAACTTATTTTTCCATAGTAATCATTAGAAATATGAAATGGCAAAAGAATCTTGTACAAAGCAAAATCCCTCAAACATTAGAAAGAGGGCTAAGTGAAACCGAAATCACCCATCTTCTTGATAAAGATTTCAAAGTAAAAATCATAAACATGCTCATGGAGCTACAGAAAAATATTTAAGACCTTAGAGAGGACATCAAGAAAGGGATAGAAACTTTGAAAAGTACAGTATCTGAAATGAAACATACAATGGAGGGAATTAAAAGCAGATTAGATGAGGTAGAAGAGCTCATGGAAATGCACACATCTCCCAACACAAGAAACCCAAGGAAGATAACACCAAGACACATAATAATTTAAATGGCAAAGATCAAGGACAAAAACAGAGTATTAACAGCAGCCAGAGAGAGAAAAAAGACCACATACAAAGGAAAACCCATCAGGCTGTCATCAGACTTTTTTACAGGCCAGAAGGGAGTGGTATATTCAATGCAATGAAACAGGAGAGCCTTGAACCCAGAATACTCTACCCAGAAAGATTACCATTTAAATATGAAGGAGGGATTAAACAATTCCCAGGTAAGCAAAAGTTGAGGGAATTTACCTGCCACAGACCATCTCTACAGTGTATTTTAAAGGGACTGCTCTAGATGGAAGTATGCCTAAGGCTAAATAGCTGTCGCCAGAGGAAATAAAACCACAGTAAAGAAAGTATAACAATTAATTACTAAGCAGATGCAAAATCAAATCAACTACCCTCAAAGTCAGTCAAGGGATAGACAAAGAGTACAGAATATGATACCTAATATATAAAGAATGGAGGAGGAAGAAAAAGGAGGAAAACAAAAAGAAACTTTAGGTTGTGTTTGAAATAGCATACTAAGTGAGTTAAATTAGATTGTTAGACAGTAAGGGAATTACCCTTAGAACCTTTGGTAACCATGAATCTAAAGCCTGCAGTGGCAATAAGTACATATCTATTGATAATCACCATAAATGTAAATGGTCTGAATACACCAATTAAATGACATAGAGTCACTGAATGGATAAAGACCCATCTATATGCTGCCTACAAGAAACTCACTTCAAACACAAAGACATACACAGACTAAAAGTGAAGGGATGGAAAAACATACTTCATGCAAACAATAGGGAGAAAAAAGCAGGAGTTGCAGTACTAGTATCAGACAAAATAGACTTCAGTACAAAGAAAGTAACAAGAGACAAAGAAGGACACTACATAATGATAAAGGGGTCAGTCCAACAAGATGATATAATCATTATAAATATCTATGCACCCAAAACAGGAGCACCTACATACGTGAAACAAATACTAACAGAATTGAAGGGGGAAATACAATGCAATGGATTCATTTTAGGAGACTTCAACACTCCACTTACTCCAAAGGAGAGAACAACCAGACAGAAAATAAGTAAAGAGACAGAGGCACTGAACAACACGTTAGAACAGATGGACCTAACAGACATATCAAGAGCACTACACCCAAGAGCAGCAGGATACACATTCTTCTTAAGTACACATAACATTTTCCAGAATAGATCATATACTAGGCCACAAAAAAAGCCTTAGTAAATTAAAAAAGATTGAAGTTGTAGCAACTAGCATCTCAGAACACAAAGGTATGAAACTAGAAATAAATTATGTAAAGAACACAAAAAAGCCCACAAACACATGGAGGCTTAACAACATGCTCCTAAATAATCAATGGATCAATGACCAAATTAAAACAGAGATCAAGCAATACATGGGGATAAATGAAAACTCAACAACCTAAAATCTGTGGGACACAGAGAAGGCAGTTCCAAGAGGAAGGTATATAGCAATACAGGCCTACCTCAAGAAAGAACAATCCTAAATGAACATTCTAAACTCACAATGAATAAAACTAGGAAAAGAATAACAAAGGAGGTCCAAAGTCAGTAGAAGAAGGGATATAATAAAAATTACAGCAGAAATACATAAAATTGAGAAGAATAAACAATAGAAAGAATCAATGAAACCAGGAGCTGGTTCTTTGAGAAAATAAACAAAATAGATAAACCCCCTAGCCAGACTTATCAAGAAAAAAAGAGAGTGTACACACATAAACAGAATCAGAAATGAGAAAGGAAAAATCACTACAGACACCATGGAATACAAAAAATTATTAGAGAATATTATGAAAAATTATATGCTAACAAATTGAATAACCTAGAAGAAATGGACAACTTTCTAGAAAAGTACAACCTTCAAAGACTGACCCAGGAAGAAACAGAAAATCTGAACAGACCAATTACCAGCAATGAAATTGATTTAGTAATCAAAAAACTACCTAAGAACAAAACTCCCATACCACATGGCTTCACCACTGAATTTTATCAAATATTTAGAGAAGACCTAATACCTATCCTCCTTAAACTTTTCCAGAAAGTACAAGAGGAGGGAATACTTCTAAACTCATTCTATGACACCAGCATTGCTCTAATACCAAAACCAGGCAAAGACAGTACAAAAAACAAAAATTACAGATCAACATCCCTGATGAACACAGATGCAAATATACTCAACAAAATATCAGCAAAGCAAATTAAAAAATTCATCAAAAAGATCATCCATCATGATCAAGTAGGATTTATTCTGGGGATGCAAGGATGGTACAGTATTCAAAAATCCATCAACATCCTCCACCACATCAACAAAAAGAAGGACAGCAATCACATGATCATCTCAATAGATGCTGAAAAAGCATTCGACAAAATTCAACATCCATTCATGATAAAAACTCTCAACAAAATGGGTATAGAGGGCAAGAACCTCACCATATAAAGGCCATATATGAGAAACCCACAGCCAAGATCATACTTAACAGCAAAAAGCTGAAAGCTTATCCTCTAAGATTGGGAACAGGACAAGGATGCCCACTCTCCCCACTTTTATTCAATATGGTACTGGAGGTCCTCGCCATTACAATCAGACAACACAAAGAAATAAAAGGCATCCAGATCAGTAAGGAAGAAGTGAAACTGTCATTATTTGCAGATGATATGATACTGTACATAAAATACCCTAAAGAATCCACTCCAAATCCACTAGAACTAATAGCTAAATTCAGCAATGTTGCAGGATACAAAATTAATACACAGAAATCTGTTGCATTCCTATATACTAATGGTGAACTAGCAGAAAGAAAAATCAGAAAACAATTCCATTCACAATTGCATCCAAAAGAATAAAATACCTAGAAATAAACATAACAACAGAGGTGAAAGACCTATACCCTGGAAACTATAAGACACTCCTGAGAGAAATAAAGGAAGACACCAATAAATGGAAATATATCCTATGCTCATGGATAGGAAGAATAAATACTGTTAAAATGGCCATCCTGTCTAAAACAATCTATAGATTCAGTGCAATCCCTACCAAAATACCAATGGCATTCTTCACTGAACTAGAGCAAATAGTTCTAAAATTCATATGGAACTACAAAAGACCCCAAATAGCCAAAGCAATCCTGAGAAGGAAGAATAAAGCAGGGGGGAATCTCGCTTGCCAACTTCAAGCTCTACTACAAAAGCCACAATAATCAAGACAATTTGGTACTGGCACAGAACAGACCCACAGACCAGTGGAACAGAATAGAGAGTCCAGATATTAACCCAAGCACATATGCTCAATTAATATACAATAAAGGAGCCATGGACATACAATGGGGAAATGACAATCTCTTCAACAGCTGGTGTTGGCAAAACTGGACAGCTACATGCAAGAGAATGAAACTAGATCACTGTCTAACTTCATACACAAAAGTAAACTTGAAATGGATCAAAGACCTGAATGTAAGTCATGAAACCATAAAACTCACAGAAGAAAACATAGGCAAAAATCTCTTAAATATAAACATAAGCAACTTTTTCCTGAACACATCTCCTTGGGCAGTAGAAACAAAAGCAAAAATGAACTAGTGGGACTATATCAAACTAAAAAGCTTCTCTACAGCAAAGGACACCACCAGTAGATCAAAAAGGCATCCTACAGTATGGGAGAATATATTCATAAATGACATAACTGATAAGGGGTTAACATTCAAAATATATAAAGAACTCACACACCTCAACAAACAAAAAGCAAATAATAATGCAATTTAAAAAATGGGCAGAGGATCTGAACAGACACTTTACCAAAGAAGAAATTCAGATGGCCAACAGGCACATGAAAAGATGTTCTACATTGCTAATTATCAGGGAAATGCAAATTAAAACCACAATGAGATATCACCTCGCACCAGTTAGGATGGCCAACATCCCAAAGACAAGGAACAATGAATGCTGAGGAGGATGTGGGGAAAGGGAAACCCTCCTACACTGCTGGTGAGAAATGTAAATTAGTTCAACCATTGTGGAAAGCAGTATGGAGATTCCTCAAAAAAGTCAAAATAGAAATACCATTTGACTGAGGAATTCCATTCCTAGGAATTTACCCTAAGAATGCAGGAGCCCAGTTTGAAAAAGACAGATGCACCCTTATGTTTGTTGCAGCACTATTTACAATAGCCAAGATATGGAAGCAACCTAAGTGTCCATCAGTAGATGAATGGATAAAGAAGGGGTGGTACATATACACAATGGAGTATTATTCAGCCATAAGAAGATAACATCCTACCATTTGCAACAACATGGATGGAGCTAGAGGGTATTATGCTCAGTGAAATAAGCCAGGCAGAGAAAGACAAGTACCAACTGATTTCACTCATTTGTGGAGTATAACAAGAAAGTGAAACTAAAAGAAAACAGCAGCAGACTCAGAGACTCCAAGAAGGGACTAGTGGTTACCAAAGAGGAGGGGTTGGGGAGGGCAAGGGGATTGAGTGGAATTATGATTGGTACACATGGTGTTTGGCGTGTCACAGGGAAGGCAATGTACATTGTCCAGAGAAGACAAGTAGTGATAGCATCTCACTACACTGATGGACAGTGAGTGCAATGGGGTGTGGGGGGGACTTGATAACATGGGTGAATGTAGTAACCACAATGTTGCTCATGTGAAACCTTCGTATGAATGTATATCAATGATGCCTTAATTTAAAAAATGTTTTGCATTTTCCTTCTGGCCTCAGTGAAATCTGATGAGTGTGAAGCATTCCCTGAACAGCAGCCTGGGAGCAGCTACTAGGCTGACTAATGACACTTCCATAAATTTGGCTAGTAAGGGGACAGCAAGCCTAAATGGAGTTAGACAGTTGATTACTTAGACAGCATAAGCAAGACCAGCATGGCGACAGCTCTTTACCTCCCTATTGCTACAGAATGACACTGAACATCAGGGACCAAATGAGAAATGACATGAGTAGGGGTCACTCACAGAAGAGTCAATTGTAGACTATAATTAAATACTTTTACTGCGTGCAGTTGTATTTCAATGGGAGGAGGCGAGGTGGAAGTCCTGGGAGGTAGATGACGACTTGGCTTATGACAGCCTCTTGCAATATAGGAAGGCAAGTGATGATAACTCCTCCCAAGTTTGCCTGTTTCATCATGTTTTGGAAGAATCACAAGATGGTCCCCCAAGGTTTAGGTCAAATTATAGTTTAGCTTTGCCTGTGTAGTTTATGTGGGTCCATGCAGGGTGGCCAGAGTGCCATCCATGGTGGAGCTGTGCCACTACAGTGAAATCTTCCTGTCATTCAAGTCATTGCTTAAAAGTAATGTGTTGCTATTTCTCTGGCTGCATTCAAGATTTTTTCTTTATCTTTAGCTTAGCAGTTTTATTATGATCTATCTGGGCATGGATTTATCTGGGTTTAACCTGTTTGGATCTAACTGAGCTTCTCAGATCTATAGGTTTATGCTTTTTGCCATGTTTGGGGATGTCTCAGTCATGGTTTCTTCCAATTTTATCTGCACCACCTTCTTTCTTCTCCATTTGTGGGTATCCTATGACCTCAGCCCCTCTGATCAGAGAAGAAGGTTCCCCTTTCTCATAGTCTCAGGCATGTGGCACCATGCTGCCACCTGTCATTGCCACCAGCACTACCACCATGGGGCAGTCTGGAGCTGAGATGGAAAAGAACGATGCGAAGAAAAAAAACGTACAATGGGATGGGGAGATTTCTTCTACTCTGA
Source organism: Manis javanica (assembly GCF_040802235.1). Taxonomy (NCBI): domain Eukaryota; kingdom Metazoa; phylum Chordata; class Mammalia; order Pholidota; family Manidae; genus Manis; species Manis javanica. Next base: position 136,551,623 of record NC_133174.1, read on the forward strand.
GTGTTAGTTATCTACATACCTGCTTCTCAGGCCAGAACTAGGAGTTTTCTCCTCGGGGCCTCTCAGGGTTCTCAGCCTCCTCGGGCCTAGGACTGGAGCCAAGAGGGAAAAAGGGGAACCTCACCACTCGTTTGGTGGTATTTAAAATTCTGGTCTTCTTCAATCTACCTTCCACTATTTACGGTTCAAAGTCCTCAAATACCTGCTCCACGTATTCTGTCCAAATTTTAGAGCTACAGCCAGTAGCAGAGAGAGGGTGGACTGTGGCTGCTCCATCTGATCTGAAACCACACCTCCCTCCGCCTCAATTCTACCATTTGAGAACCAGAACTATTTATAGGCACAAAGCTTAACTGGATTAAAGTGATGGTCTTACTCTCCCATGAAATTCTTATCCAGGAAGATAAAATTATGTATAGCTTTTTGATTGTTTCATGGACTTCCCGAAAATTCATGTATTTCAACAAAAGAACAGTCAGCTAACCCTCATCAGAGTAATGACTCCCTTCTCAAAATGACAGGTCATTCAACTTTTATATGATCATTACTCTTCAAGAGTTGCTTCAAAAATGTCACCTCACCGTGTCTGTCCAACAAAACCAAAGTATAAATATATCACAAACTATGCCCGATCCTAATATGTGCCAACATTGATTTATCTACCTTAAATCAGACTTTGTTTGATCAACAGATTATTCTGGGATTTTTTTTGGGGGGGATTGGCCTTGACAGATTTTACCCAAAAATAATCCCAAGGACCAAGGTAGCAATTAGAAACCCTTCACAATACTTTCTACTGCCACAAAAATGAAGCCGAAGCCATTAAGACAGATCACTACATAAAGATCTCAACAAGAGTTTATACATTACAAATGAGAAACACAAAAACTGTCCAGTTCATTTACACCCACTGAACTTTACTAACTAGAAACTTCCCTGGATCTAGCCCTCCCAGCATTACCAAGGAAAAGTTTTAGACATTTGTTTTGCTTTGTTAGACATGATGTGGAGAAGAAGACGATTTTATTTTTATATGTCTGGTTCTCCATTCCTGAACTTTCTATGGTAGTCATGGTTAACTCCTCCTGGGTCTCTTGCCAGCTCCCAGACACCCGCCATAAAGCACATGTTGACTTCTGTTCCCTTCCTCCTCAAACCAACGTTACTTATTTCTATGTGTAAATCCATCACCCATTTTGAGGAAAACCAAACCATAATTGTTGTATGCTTGAACTGTAAATGCCACCCACTAGTGTGTTCATATAGGTATGTGCATAATTAAATAAATATGTCTGAGCAAAAGAAAGAAAAGTAACCCATTCAAACCTTGTTCCAATGTATTTGCAGGTAATTGTGCTTGTCGGTTCACCTTATTTTGCCCAATTTCTCAATGGCTCTTTTCTTTGCCCTTTTGCTTTTTACTTTAAAGAGAGCTGACATGGGGATTTTTTATTGTGAATATGTTATACACGGTGTAAGCAAGATGTGAAGTTTTCTGATTTTTAAGTTTGTGTCTTTAAAATTTTGCTTTGCGTTTTAGAAATGTTTGCTGGAGTTGAAAGTGTCATGTGGCAGTCTCCTTCTCCTCTCCGCCTTCCTCCCGTGCGCCAAAGTCTGCAGCCCTGCTTGAGCACCCACCCTGCTGCCCTTTCTGTTTCCCACCTCCAGCCCCCTTCCTCTCTAGCGCCCCCATCAGGAATGACTCACATCCAGTCACACGGAGATTTAGTCTCTGGTAACCATATAGAGATAAAGCTGTGTACACTAGAATTTTGCTTCAGGGGAACTCACAGTGGGGAAAGGATTTGTATAATTCCATTTTGGGGGGCAGGGGACTTTATCTCTTTTCTGGGCTTCTTATCAAACAAACTCACAGAGCTCTTCCTAATAATATCCATATTTCCCTGTGTACAAATCACTTTGATAATGCATTTGATTCTCACAGGACAGGTTAGGACTGGGAACACCATTGCTATTCTTGAACAGATTAGCAAACTGAGGCTCACCCCAGAAAGAGGGACCATGGGCCACATGCTAAACTAGGCAGCTTCCCCACGATTGCTTTTGTATTCATTCATTCATTTATTTGACAAATATCTTCTGCACTCTGAGAATGTGCTGCTTTCTGTGTTGCTCCCAGACTCCTGAAGCACACAGATGAGACACCTGCCTGTACAATGTGGGCAACAAAATTCTTTGGCTTTTTTTCCAGATCAAGCCCAGTGTATTTCAGCCCTGCCCAAGTTGAATTAGAAATTAATGAAAGGAGGCAGAATTAGCAGCAAATCGGGGTCAAAAGATTTTACGCACCAAACCTGACCCTACCTTGAACTCCAAGTGTAGCCTTAGACCACTCCATTCCCCTCTCTGGGCCCCAGTTCTCCATCTGTAAAGAGAAGTGCTAGACTGAAGGTATTGACAGCTCTAGAAATCTGCCTTTAAAGATCTGTGTTCATTGGTCCTTACTGTCTATTCAAAGATACAGTAGATCAGTGCCTCTCAGTGGGGAGGGGGGGGATACATTCCCCAAAGTGGGGTGTGACAGACTCTCCGAGTGTGTGAAATTTGAGAAGATACTCAATATTATAATTGAATATTTCCAAGGTGGGTGGGGAAGCTATTGATTTCATATTGCAAACTACAGAATGCAAAGTAAAGGCAGTCTTTTGGCCAGATGAGAACATATATCCCCTGATGGAGCCGATATTGTGGTGGGAGGGGCAGCAGCCTCTCTGTTGACCTGAAGGGTCCATGGATTTTTGGAAGTAGAGGGTGCTCTGCTGGGCTCGCAGGAGGGGCAGGCGGGGCTGGGTGACGCGCCACGGACCCTTGGCTGTCCCTTTACCTTGGGAGCCTCTGTGGGTCCAGTACTTGGTGTCATGCACCTCCTCCTTCCTCACGGTCCCTGCATGTCACAAGCAGGTAGAAGGAGGGATTTCTCCTGCCAGGGCAGCTCCCTCCCGGTTGAATTACTGATTGAATTCTGCCTGCTACATGCCAAGTGGCTGATTGCTTCAGAATCGCTTACCTTGTTTCACTGCCTTCCTTTATAGGCCATTTAATTTGGGTTTTGAGCTCCACATTGTGCTTTTTCCTTTTCGGTTGCACAGCCTGTGGATTTCAGCAAGTACGCCCTTGCTGCCCGGCCATTCTTTATTTCAGCTCGCAGCTCAGGGGGCCCACCTGTTTATCCTGGCCCTGCTCTCACTGTTTTTTCATCTCCCCTTTGCCAATTATCACTTTGGTTTCTACCCACTCTCCCAGCCTCATCCACAGCTTTTGTCTATCTCGCATTTATCCATCCATATCTCTCTGTCATATTCTTGCAGATTGCTAGACCTGAAGCATCGATTTTTCCCCTTTTTGCCTGAGAAAATAGTTACTAGCTAAACGATTGTGCTTTTCAAGCCTTCCCTCCCAGAAGCTCACAAATTATCATTGATCAAGGACTTTCATTAAGTGCATCATTAAGCAAACACTATTGTTTAACACACCCAAAATCTGTCTTTTTGCAGGCCCAGGGAACAGGGTAGAAGACCAGGGTGATTTTGTTGCTAAGTTCTTCACCCAAATGCAGTAAGGAGCTGCCCTTCATCACACTGGGGCCTGCTCTCGTCTCCACACGAGCACATAACTGGCAGTGACATGAATCAATTTTTTATGGATTAACACAGGCTTCCGTGCAGAAGACCGGCAGGGCTCCTAGTGATTCTCATCTGAAGAAGGGTCCTGATTTCTTTTCTTGCCCCCTTTAAAATGAAATACATGCAGGAGCTTGGAGTTGAAAGTCTCCTGAATGCTAGCAAAGCTCTGTTGAGCAAAGCTGCTTGCCACACACTGCTGAACCCTCTCCTTGCTCCCACAAATGCCACTTGAGCCACCTTCCAGGTGGCCGCCTCTGTGGCACCCCTTTGAAAAGCCATTGTTTCTATTTCAACTACTAAGTGTGGCCACTGACTTCTCATTTACCCCTTTGAAGCCCAGCAGAAAGGGGAGGTTGGAGGGAGGACAGCACCTGGAAAAAGCCGCCCAAGAGCAAACATCAAAATGTGGGCACCCTGCATGTATTTTTACAAAAAGTCAGGAAAACCCAGTGGGAGCCAACGGCACGTGTTTTTTATTCCTAAAACTCCAGCGGGCTTCACTCTGCCCAGAACAACTTTTGAAATGGAAAGGGGAAAAAAGAAAGGGGATGATTAACAAAGACGAAAAACCATGCTTAGACAATGATTTTATTTCCCAGCTCTAGCTTTCCTGCCTTATTAATATACTTCTGGAGTGGATGAAAGTCCTTGGCATCCAAAGCAGGTAGTAATGGCCCATCAGGAGACCCCATGCCAGCTTCCTTATCAGTGGGTTACTGAAGAGTCCAGTCATCTTGCTACTCTCACTGGTTTTAAAGAGGCCCACGAAGACAAATGGAATGCCCCTGTCCTTCGTGCATTTTCCCCAGCCATTTCTGACAGGCTCTCTCATGTAGAAATCACCCTTCTCTGACAGCATTTGGCTGGGTCTGTCACATTAACAGCCGGGCCGAGACAAGGCCAGAGTCTGACAAAATGCGGTTTGCTCATTTCAATGTGCAGAAATGTGTTCACAGCAGATGAAGCCCCAGAGAGCAATGGGCTGTGTGCACGCTACTTTTTCAGGGGCCCTGGAATTTGGGATCTGTAGCCTGGTAAAGATACTGTTGGAGCTTTCTCTATAGATGTAGCTGAGACTCTCTTATTGGCAACAGTAAAATAGAAAAGCTATCCTGACCAGAGGTTTCATTCAATTCGAGCTTGCGTGACCTTTGCCCACTTGTCCCGTGCAGTACTGGAAGCAGTTACCCAGGTGCCCAGGCTGGGGAGGCTCAGTGCCCCAGAAAGTCAGTGCCTGTAACGTCTCAGTGTATAAAGGTGGCCCCTTCCCACCCTACCCGTCCGTCTGGCCCCAGGCTTTGAGCCAGCCAGCCTTCTGCTAAGTAATTAATAACAAATAATAATAAACAATAGAGACAGAGCTCAGGGGCAAACAGGATAGTTTGTTTTGTTTTAAGTACAGTATACATACAGAAAAGTATAAAAACCAGTGAATTTTCAAAGTGAACACACCCATGGAATTTCATCCAGGTCAAGAAATAAGAGTATGACCTGGGTCTCAAACGTCTTCCTCATACTTCTGATGCAATTCAGGGCAAGTCACCCCAAAATATGCCACTTTGACATACTGATTATTTTGAATTGAAGTTTCTTAAGAAACAGCTGGTACAAAAAGACTGTTCTGACCCTCTTTGTCCCCCTGAAAGCAGGAAATTACTCTGATGGGAAAGGTGCCCTCCCTGCGCCTGGAGGAAGACAGACATGCCTGTGTCCAGAGACAGGAACCCTGACCCCCCAGGCTGCACGAATAGACTTCGCTACTTCCTCACGGCTTTGCTACCCAAGCCCAAACTTCTATGTCTTGTCAATTCTTCACAAATTTGTGGTTTCTTTGTCTATAAGGTATACAAACTGCCTGATTTGGTCACTTCTCTGAGATTATATTTCTACGAGCCCCTGTACATATGAATTAAATCTGTTTTTCTCCAGATAATCTCTCTCATGTGACTTTAATTCTTAGACCAGCCAGAAGAAACTTAAAAGGTTGGGGGAAATTTTTCCTCGCCATGACTCCCTTCTCACTACCCCTCCCCCTGCCAGGGCAGATTAATTTTTGCCATAAAGCCACATCAAGAAGGTGTGAAATTTCTAGGAGGCCATCAGTATGTGTGGCAAGACAGAGCAGTGCGTTAAAGTGAACATATAGTTCCTACCTGTTAGGCTGGTCTCCTTCTAGCCATACTGTGACAAGAGCACAGGCAAGATGGCAGCCTGGGATAGCAGAGTGAGAACTGGGCATCCAGCAGGGTGACTGAAGGCAAGTTACTTCATGTTTCTCATTTGTCCCCACTGTAAAATGGAAAAACATAGTATCTACCTTGAAAGGCTCTTGTGACAATTCAATAAAATCAATGCGTTTATATTTTACTATAGAAACATAGTAGGTACTCAGTGACAGAAGCTGCTATTTTGCCGTCATTACTGGTAAGTTGAGGTGATGCAGGGTAATATCAAACTCAAGGCCCGTGTGCTGCTGAAGGGATCGGCTACGCTTACCTACCTCTACCACAAAGAGCACGTTCACTGTTTACTTAACCCACACCAAGCGTTTTGCTTGAGCAGAGAGCGCCTAGTTCAGTTCGGAAGTTGACGCCGCCCTATATAACAACCAGTTTGTGTATTTTATTTAGCAAGCAATTATCCTCATTCATTGCCAAGAAAAAAGTTGTGATTCCATTTCACAAACATTGGCATTGGAGGACTGCCTTCAGGGTGACACCTAGTAAGACAACACAGTGACCCTACACACTTGGGCCTGTCTGACATCTTGGAGATTACCACCCTTTATTTCAACAGGCCCCAGCCCCAGTCCCTGAAAGTCCCCTTCACCAGAGCTGTAAACTACTTTAGTGGCCACCCCAGCTTTAATGTATGTCAATAGCAGTGGCTGTAAGAGGTGAAGTCTTGTGGCTGTGCCCACTGACAGATACAACAGACATCCCTGAGGACCAGGCTACAGATACCCAATAGTTAGTTCTACCTGCTTCATCAAAAACCAGCACGTTTCTGGGCAATCAAGGCCCAATCTCAGCTCTGCCACTAGCAATTAGGACTACAGGCCAACACGGAGCAGAAATGGATGGCAGTTTCCCATGGGGAGAGCTGTGCGGGTAGGGTTGGGCAAATAGGAGAACACAGAGGGCCCAAGGACTGTGATGGGGAAACTGAGAAAAAGGAGGAGGGTGTGTTCAAAATGTCCTCCACAAACCATTTCGGTGAGTTGCTCAGTTTGGCCACCTCTTTTTAGTCATATGTACTAGGATGGATTGAGAAACCCGTTATGTTTTCTGTTCTAAAGAACACTTAGAAGCAGGTAGGGGTGGTGATGGGTTCAACCCCACTTCAAAAATTATTATCAATGATCATGCTTCCTTTTCTAACAAATGGTGTGGGGCAAACTGACTGTGCACATGCGAAAGAGTGAAGTTGGACATTTACCTACCACCATGTATAAAAATTAACTCAAAATGGATAAGGGGCCTAAATGTAAGACCTAAAACAATATAACTCTCACAAGAAAACAGGACAAAAGCTTCATGACACTGGAGTGGGTGAGGATTTCTGGGACGTGGCACCAAAGCCACAGGTAACAGAAGAAAAAACAGACCAGTTGGACTTCATGAAAAATCTAAAATTTTGTGTACCAAAAGACACTATCCACAGAGTAAAAAGGCAACCCACAGAATGGGAGAAAATATTTGCAATCATATATATCATAAGAGATTAATATCCAGAATATATAGAGAACTCTGAAAACTCAACAGCAAAAAAACTAAACAACCTGGTTCAAAAATGCATGAAGAACTGGAATAGACATTTCTCCAAAGAGCCAACACCATGGAAGGATGCGCAACCTCACCAATCATTGGGGAAATGCGAATCAAAACCACAATGAGACATCACCTCACGACCATTAGGATGGCTATCAAAGATGCAGAGAACAAGCTGTTAGCAAGGACGTGGAGAAATTGGAACCCTTCTGCACTGCTGGTAGGAATGTGAAATGGTACAGCTGCCATGGAAAACAGTATGGCAGTTACTCAAAAAATTAAAAATATGACTACCTTATAACCCAGTAATCCCACTTTGGGGTATATACCCAAAAGAACTGAAAGCAGAGTCTCAAAAACATATTTGCACACCCAAGTTCATAGCAGCATTATTCACAATAGTGAAAACCTGGAGGCACCCCGAGTGTCCATCGACAGATGAACAGATAAGCAAAATGTGGTACATATGTACGATGGAATTCTATTCAGCTTTTGAAAGGAAGGAAATTCTGACACTCGCTTACAGCGCAGATGGACCTTGAAGACATGACACTAAGTGAAAGAATCAAGTCACAAAAAGACAAATACTGTGCAATTCTACTTATATGAGGTACTTAAATTCGTCAAAATCATAAAGACAGAATATATGATGGATGCTGTGAGGGGCTGGAGGGGGAGAATGGGGAGTTACTGTTTAATGGGCACAGAGTTTCAGATCTACACAATGAACAGCTATAGAGATAGTGGTGATGGTTGTACAAAAATGGGAATGTACTGAATACCACTGAACTGGACACTTACAAATGGTTAAGATAGTAAGTGTTATGTGTTTATATAATCACCCCCCCCACACACACACTATATATATATATATATGTATATATGCTCTAAGCCTTCAAAAATAAAGCACTTGGTAATACCTGGTATTGGGTATCAGAGTATCAGATATCTGGATGCTTGTTGCCCTCAGAAGAAAGGAAAGGTACGTTCTTTGCTTTCTGGCTCCCTTTCCCCCAGGCAATTGCACCTCATCTCTGGGCTCATCCCACCTTGAGGCTCCTCCAGTCAGGGCAGCTCAGAGGCTCCTCTTTTTAAACTCTTTACAGAGACAAAACCCAGCTCATGCTTCTGCCCCCTTGGGAAGCTTTCCCTGCCCCACCCAAGAAAACTTGGCCCTTCCCGTCCTTGCTGCCATCTTCCCACAGCCTGCGAGCCCAGCACTGACCCCGCTGATGGAAACGGCTTCGTGCTCACACCTGTGACCCCCTGGAGGGCTAGGGGCACAGCTGTATTATTCTTCTCTACATCTTCCGCTTCTAACCCAGTGCCTGACACAAACGAGATGTGCAGTCATTGGCGAATGAGTATTTGTGCTGACCGTATGCTACAAAAATTTCCAGGTGCTCGCTTCTTTTGTCTAATTTTTTCTCAAAAAGTAATAACAAAGTAACAACAATTTCAACTTTTCCTACATTCAACCTAAAATAGAAGCTTCCTTTACTGACATACCTACTTGTATTAAAAACAGAACTGGAAACCCCAAGCCAGGTTGCTCTTGGAGCTGCCCTCCTGCCAGCCTTCCTGCCAGCGCCCCCAGCTGGACTTCGAGGGCCTAGTCTTCTAGGCATAGCGCATGCCCTGCCGGTAGGTTGGACTATGTGACCGTATGTTTGAGGGGTTACATTCAACTCCCACTTTAGCCGGGCATTCAGAGCTGTCCTACAACTAGTGCCCAACCCCCTTATCCAGCTTCATGTCACATCAGCCCTCTGAAGTTTGAGTTACCCTGGATTACCCCCTTTATGTGACATCTGTCATCAGCTTTCCTGCCTTCATACTTCTGTTCCAAGTGGCCACCCCTGTAACTTCCTTCCCTGCCACTTCGGTTCCCTGTCATCTTACTCAAGTACATACCGACCTCTAACGTCATGTCTGCCTCCTCTGGGCTCCTCTAATGCTCTGGATACACCTCCCTGAGCACATGTATCCTTTGTAGCTTACAACATTACTACTGTGCACCTGCCTGCTAGCAGCACTCGCCTCCGCGATTCTGTCTCCTCTCTGTTGGTATCTCTGTTGGTATCTCTGTTGGTATACCCCGAGTGCTGCCCAGTGGATGCCTGCTGAAGCAGAAACACCCACAGTTGTCCTCCAAATGTCATTTTCTTTAAAATGTTAAGATTTTAGCAACCTTAAGATGCACTTACATCAAATCAAACATTGTAATTCTGAACCAGGCCTTTCTCTATTAACTTTTTCTGAAAACAGTTTTACTTATCAAGAGAAAGCAAGTCCATCATAATTAGCTGAGAATTCTTTCATAAGATTTTTCAAATTAGTAAAGGTGTCATTAGCTGAATCACCCAGCCTTCATTATTTGATCATGTGTGACAATGATTCAACTGTCATTAAATAAGAATTAAAATATTTTTCTGATGATCTTGATTGTACCGTGCATTTTAATATATATTAATGGTGCTCTAATGAGGACTAGAGGCAGCAGTTACCACAGAATAGAAATTTTTTCCCTAATGCCGATTATTAAGGGTCAATTGACATTTTCATCTTGAGATGTAATTTTCAGGTACAACTGGCCCAGAGATATGAGTTGAATATGAAATATTTGATTCTGAAAGGCAAGTTACAGAAACCATGCCATTTGGGGAGATTAAAAATTGTCTATTGCTTATTTGGAGATTGGGCATGAAACGAAACAGCTGTGTGTGGAATCACTTTACTTTGGGGCAACTGCGTTTGTTTTTCCATAGTTCAACCGCGATTTGTCTTCAGAAATGACACATTCCTCCGACCACTTCTGAGGGATGCCCTGTGATTGAAGCTCACAAATTTGGCAGCCAGTTTACCCTTTTACATGATGCCACCACATACTCACACGCTTCCCATAATTTGAATAACCAGGAGCCTGCCAACAGTCCGAAGAGATGAATAATATAACAGTCGGTGACTCTGCCCCACAAGCTCTGGTTCAGAAACTCTCCCACCCAAGTTGGAGGGAAAGTGTTTTTGAGGTCCTTGAGCTGTTTTCTATCCATCTAGGTCACTTAACACCTTATCAAGCCAAGTCATTTAAAGAGCATTAAAATTAACGTCCAAGAACATTAAATGTAAGTGAACATATCCGGGAGATTTAATCACTCTGTCTGATCAAACTAGAGGCTCTAAAAGCTAAATAAGCAGAAAGGTCAATGGGTGCCAACTTCCCTAACACCAGATCACAAGCTTCAAAACAAGGGCCAGTCAAGAGTGACAGATTCCAGCCATGATGGTGTATGGAGACCTTCCTGGGTGACCTGAGGTGGCACGCCACAATGCAATGACTCACCAGAGAGGCAGAAACAGTGGAGAGGATCTGGAAAACAGTAATCTGGTTATTACATGTAATGTATGCCTAGAAACGAGTGTCAATTTCACCCAGACGGTCTTTTTAGCCTTGAAAAATTAGATCAACACAAATGAATGGAGTTCTGAAAGTTCAAAAGGTTTTCTCTGAGGAAAAAAAAAGATTGCTTCCTTAAAATCAAGCAATCACTCAGGAGGCATACAATGCTATTACTTTCAAATGTCTCTCATTACCACTCCAAATATTTTTGTCTCAGATTTATGGCAGTTTGAATTTGTTTTCCCTCAAATCTTTCTTTATCCAAAGAAGCCCTTTTAATTTGTAACTTGGAAAACAAATTCCCCACAGACATTCGTGGGCAGCTGCTACCTAGTGTTGCACATTCTACTTTCAAATGGGATTCAGTTTTTGATCGTTTTCAACCTGAATCCTTTTGTTCTGTACAGCAGGAGCGTGCATTCCTATTTCCACTGTCTTTGTATTTCTCTTGTTAAGACTTCTAGGCCCTGAATAAGAAATTCATGCTTTTGAAGGCAGATTAATAAAAATCAGAAACAAGAACAGATACACAGCCACACTGAAGTCACCGAGAGCACTGGGTATGAGAGACCAGAGTCTGACTTGGCAGACAAATGTATTTATTGCATCTACATCTAGTTACTTGACTTGAACAGGCAATCTCGCTTAGCAATTCACTTATTGCACCAAAACCCCAAGGCTTGTTTCATCTTGGGAAATGTTCGTGCGCCTTCCAGATGCCGACAACACGAGGCGGTAACCATGATGTTTGCTGTATGTGTGCCGGGAGCAGGGGTGGGAGCAGAGGCTGTCCCTCAGGAAATTTCTCACCGGAACGTTTTTTTGCATGGCAGTGAAAGCTACAGAGATGCAGTCTTTGTGTTGGTTGGAAGGATTTTAAAATGCAGAGTTTGCACAGAGAAGATGGTAAGACAGAGTGGCCCTAGACAATCCACTGTGTAATTAGCTTCTGTGGAAATTAAAGGCTCTTAAGTGATATGTTATCTTGTTGTCAACTTGAGCATGATTGCAAGAGATTTAACACAAATCACACTATCCCCCTTCTGCACATATCATCCCCACAACACGCATCACCCGCCACGGCCGCCACACACATGCACACAGGCACGAAGGACTTGCACATTCCATTCAGAGTGGGTCTGCCCTTCCCCTACCCTGTTGAATAAATTTTGCTACTTATTTTATAATGTGGATTGTTTTTAGACAGCTCAATATAGATCAAAGCATACACCCAAGGAGCCCACATGTACAATTTTCCTTTGAGTTACAACTGATGTTATTCTCCATGTATTTAGGCCTAACAAATGTAGATGAAAGCCAGTTTGAGCTAGCTAAATTTTTAAGAGTATTAGAATCATTTCACTTTTTTGGTGGGGGGAGGGTTACTGTACTGCAGTTATACTTCGGATTTCGGTTTTGAAATGATTCCTTGGGTTCAGTTCCAAGTTGGGGGTGGGGTGGGGTGGGAGTTCGGTTCAGGCTGGTTTCCAGTTCAATCCTGTTTGCGAGGAGAGAAACCTGATCCCATGCTCACAGGGCTCAGTATAAGAGACCTTTGCTGTCTGAGGTGGGGGTCTCCAATTTCAATTCATTTTTTAAAAGAGAAAACCTGGACTCAATCCATCTCAGTGAAGGGCAGGTTTTTTAGTTTATTTAAGTCTCAAAGGGAAAAAAAGGCCCCCTTAGACATATCCCTTTGGTTACAAATCTATTTTAACCTTTTCCAGGCAAGACACATTTCCCTCCCCAGTTTCTAATCTATAAATATTAGGGGTGCACAGAAACAGCCCTTTCCAGATCATTAGAGCATAAAGTGAGTGGTTCATCTATGAAATACTGGTCAAGCTGGTATCCTTATTTGCAGGAGTCAGTCCCCCATCACTGCCACCAAACATGCCGTGCTAATTCCTAATGAACTGCTGTCCTTGAACATGACCACCTGACTGAACTGTGGGATTATTCGCTGCTTCTTAAGAGCACATATTACTCCAATTCCCAAGAGTTAAAAATGTCCAGACAGAAGGGAATCTTACAAAAGGCAAAGAAGAAGTGAATTAGCAGAAAAGCAACATGCAGCAAGGGAAAAATCTTACTTGCATTCCACAGACAGATATATACTTGGCTGACACATGGCAAAATGGAGCCAAAAATGGAATGTTTCTCATCTAAGTACTGCATCAATCCATCGGCTTAATATAATACCTCACTCCTTATAAATATGGTGAAAAGTTATGAGTACAACCCTAAAAAATGACCACAGCCAACAGTGAATGTGTGAGAGATGGGCTGCTGGTTTAAGGCACCGAGCCTGTCAGGCAGGAAGGAGAAATCTCTTCTGGGAGGAGAGAGACTGTTACGTCATTTGTGAATTGGTCCTGCTTATTTTATGAGGTGTATGAAAGAGTTAAAAAATAGTTTATGCACAAATGTGTGGTCCATAAATCAATAGACGGAGACATCATATAATTTCTAAAGGGTAGTACCACATTAATTAAATGACTATTTCCTTACTAACAATATTAACTTCAAAAATTGTTTCCATCCATTCCAGATTTTTATGAGGAGAGTTTACAACCAGACCTACCCAATACTTCATGTAAGACATCTTTGTTGGAGGGAGCATTGTGCTGGAATCAAGGTGCAGTGCCCCAAAGACTTCAAGACATTTTAAAATACCAGGTGGAGAGAGGCCTCCAAAACAGATGTGACCTGGATGCAGTGTGTCATAGTGGCTCGGCATGTGGACCTTGGAATCACTGGGGAGGAAAGATTTTCCTCTGCCCTTCAAGTTTCTTCTAGCTGATCTATAACTCAAATTCACATGAGACAGATTAACAGGAGAAAAAGCAAAGTTTAAATGACGCAAATCCCTCCTGTATATGCCCACAGGAGAGACCCAGGGAACCTGAGTAACTCTGGAATGGCCCAAGCCACCACCTAAAATACCATCTCCAGCTAAAGACAACAGCAGATGTTGAGGGGTTGGGTGGGGAGCCAGTCCTGGCAGGTTATGGGCGAGACATGGTAGACAAGGGCAAGGTTATTTATTATACAGATTGAGGTCATTGCCTTCTCCGTTGATAAGAGTGTCTACAGATTTAGTCACCCTCCTCTTCCCTTACAGAGAGGGAGACACCCTTACAGGTGGATATTTTCCTTATACATGTGACTGTCCCTTAGAAAGGCTAACTTCTGTTTTCAGAGCTTCTCCTGTGCCTGAAGTTTCTTAAAAATAACTAGCTTAAAATAACTAATATGCCAAAGAGACACATTTTGGAATTTCTGTTCCTCTTCAGAATCCAACCGCCTGGGTTCAAATCCTGGCTCCACTCCCACTACCTATGTCAGGGCAAATTAATGTGCATGAGCTTCAGCATTCTCATCCGTAAACTAGAGATCACTATAATGCCTGCTTTAGAGGGCTGTTGTAAAGACAAAAGGAGATCAGACATACAGAGCACTTAGACGAGTGACACAATTAGCTCTTGTTTTTTGCTAATGGATAGAGAAAGGACTCTGGACCACTGCTGATAGAAGAATTAACACACGGCTGCCTTTGAGATTGTATCTACAGGGCGCCACTGATCAAAATCTCATTCTGGCAGCCATGTGAGAACAGGAAAAGACAAGCATGAGGGTGTAACTGACACCTTTTCACTGAGCAACAAGTTCTTTTTCCATTCATTTATTGAACAGCAGAATTGGCTCAGGCACAAGTAATAGAGCAATGAAGCAAACAGGTAAAGTCCCTTGATGGGTGAGTCTTTCAGTCCACCTCTTCTTCCCTCTTGTGGCCCTGAGGGATCTGAAATAAGATTCCACCGTGCAAAGGCCACCATATTTCTGCCTCTGGAGCCCCTGTGGTTTAGTACAAAAGCCCCCAAACTGTCTTCAAAATAACACATGACTAGATGCTTTCAGAATTTAAGGGTCTGTGGTAAATACTTGTATAAAAATGAACAGGTAATATCTTGATAACTTCTACTATGTTTATTTATGTTTATGTATTTGTTATTTTCAACCTGCCTGAGTTCTCCAAAGGTAGGGAGACAACATAAATCATATACTCTACAATAAGACAAAAATAAATGTGGAGGCTTGGCTCAAGATAGCAGATTTAGAACATACATCTTCAACCCCTCTGCCTAGCATCATTAGAAAGTACATAAAAATATGTTTTATAGGAAAGTAATAAATGTAAAGCAGCGCTGATAAACAAGACAGATTGCCATCGAGAGACCAGACATGTTAAAGAATCTCTGGAAGACAGAAAACAGATTGGATTGAAACTAAGGCCAACATACACAAAAGAGCTCACTTAAAGCTCACAAACAATGGATGGAAGTAGTCAGAGAGGCTCCAAGGTAACTGTCGGGGTAATTAACTGGGGAACTGCTTCTAATAAGAGCTCTAAAAAAAGAGACGAAAGGGAAACAAAGAAATAATAGAAGAAATTTCCCAGAGCTAAAGACAAGACACTTCAGAGATGCAAGGGACTAACTACCAAGTGCCAAAGAAAATGAGTGAGAAAGACACCCATTTATGGTGTCTCATGGTGACCTTTCAGAACCCCAAAGATAACAAAGAACTCCTAAAAGCTGTCAAAGATTTCATAGAAAAGAACAAGAATCAGATCTACATCAGACTTCTCATCAATAATCCTGGATTATCATTATAATTAGAAAAGAATGAGATAGTGAAAATGAAAATTATTTTGAACCTTGAATCCTGTCCCTAGCTAAACAAGGTTTCATGCAGAAAACATAAAGGTAAAATAAAATCATTTTCAGGCATACTTGGTCTCAAAATGCTTACAATCCACAGTTACTTATGAATTTCTTGATGCTGTAGTTCAGTGAAATGAAATAATAAAAAGAAGAACAAAACAAGACATGGGATGCAAGAAAGAGAACAAAGAAATCTGTGAAAGTTATAATTGAGTCCAAGGAACAGTTAATGAAAGGTTTTATTAGAAAAAAGGGAATAACAGTAAGAAACTAAGTATCAAATGATCTAAAAGTGAAGGAGGTGAAGAGCCGTCAGTGAACACATGCTAAAGTTCTTATTATGGTCTAAAGGTCACCACAGAGACGCAGGATTGTGGTGGTGGGTTAGAACCTGGGGGATAGAATCAGACTGGCTGAGTCAAATCCTAACCTCTGTTATTACTCACCATATGACTGGGAATTTTACATACCTCTCTGTGTTTCAGATGTTTTCATCTTTAAAATGGGGATAATAATTAAAATTACCTCACTGAAGTGCTGTGAAGCTGAAATTTTTTAATGTTTGCAGGGCATTTGGAACAGTGTCCAGCACTCAATAAATATTAGCCATTATTATTATCATTATTACTATTATCTCTAGGTGTTGACTTTAGGAATTTAAGGTCAGGGCTGCTCACCTCCGGAGCATGCCCGCACTCCTTCCTTGAGTGTGTACTTCCACTTTATTAAACTATGTTTGCTTGCATCTGGTCAACCTGCTCGTGAATTCTTTCTTGATCAGAGTCTGGAACCCTCTCCCAGTTTGAGGTCTCCCCTATTGTACAGGGAAACCTCTTTGGATTGGACTTCCTGACAACACTTATAGAACCTAAAACATGTGATTTTTACTACATTAAAAGCATACCTCAATAAGCCTGAGTTAAAAAATATGTATAAGATTAAATATGTGGAGAGAATTTACAGGTTAGCACTACAGGAACAGAAGTAGAGATGCACAACTTCCGAAGCACTACAGGAGAAAAAGAAAAAGAATAAGGAAAACATGAGAGGCAACAAAAGGCTGGAGAGAAAAATAAGAACAATAACTAATTCTTGTGTGAACACAAAACAAATTAAGTGGCATGGATCAGTAAACAAAATAATTGCAAATAAATCCCTTTGTTCAAGATAGAAATGCTCAGATTGGGTGTAAAATAGCTAATTACATACTGTTTCTACGAAATGCACCTAAAACAAATGACACACAAAGGTAGAAAATGAAGGGTTGCAAAAGATACCCCGTATGTCCACAAGAAGGAAGCATATGCATCAGTATTAATATAGAATTCTAGATGGAAAACATTCAAACCTAAAGGTGACAAAATGGATATTTGTATTGACAAAAAGGATGATACTCAATAAAGATACAACGATGAATTTCCCACACATTTAACAACTTAGCTTTGAAATATATCATATAAACATTGTTACAAATAGGAAGATAAACTTAAAATTCATAGTCTACAATCACAGTGGGAGACTTTAAGGAGCCAGCTAAGAAACCAACAGACTGAATAAACAAAAGTATAATTAGTCATCTATTAAGCCACAAAGAAAATCTCAACAAATTCTCAAAAATAGAGTTCACATAGGTCATATTCTTTAAATAAAATTAGATAAATAAAATTTATCTTAGTTAAATAAATCAATTTAATTAAATTAGAAACTGACCACAAAAAGATGAACAAAAATATTTCAGTATTTTTCCAAGTAATTGTTGGGTTAAAGTTAAAAATGACTAAAACTTATAAACTGCTTAGAAATAACAGTAATAAGAACAGTATATACAAAATCCTGTGGGATGCATCAATATAGGATTCATAGGGCAGTGTCTTTATGTCATTTATAAGAAAACATGAACTATTCACAATAAATGGCCTAAGTTTTTACACAGGATGGTAGAAAAGGCATAGCAAAATAGTCACAAAGAAAGTGATAAAAGTAATTAATAAAGAGAAAGGATACATGAATGAAATATAAAAAGTAGGCTTAATAAAACCAAAAGCTGGTTCTTTGAAAACACAAATAAAAGAGACAAATCAAGAAAAGAGTAGACACATCTAAAGAAATTAGGGATGAGAAAGGGTTACTGAGGAGTTTATGCCTTTCAAGAGAATATACACACATATTCCAGAGATTTTGAAAATCAAGAAAGTTCCTATGCGATATAAAGCATTTCAGAGTGTATAATGAGATGGACAGTTTAATTTCATGTTCTACAAGGCTACACTATCTTGATTCACAAATGCAAAGTTCAACACCAAAAGAAAAGCTATAATCAATCTCATGTCTGAAAATAGATCTGAAATACTAAGTAAAACATTAGCATTTGATTGCAGCACCAAATCAAGTAGGCTGTGGCAAAGAGTGCCACCTCCCTACCCATTACCTATTTGCTTTCCTTTATAATCAAATATTAATTCTATTTGGTGGGGAATGTGCCCAGCTGAAAAGAAACAAACAAAAGCCAACTACATTTCCCAATCTCACCTCCAGATATATGGAATCATGTAACTCAGTACTTGCATGTAAGATGTAAGTGGAATTTCTGGGTGCGGAATTCCATGGAAGCCCTTAAAGTGAGGCAAGCAGTCAGCCTAATTCCTTTCATACTGCCCCCACCCCCGGCCCCTGCATTTGCTCCTCCAGAACCACTCTCTACCCTTACCCACTCTGCTGTGTGGCCCAGAAAGCTGACCTATACAGAACCCATCCACAAGCATCCTTGCCCTGAGGATTCCAGTTGGGTTTAGCCAATGGAAGTCACCAGCAGGAGATGGAGCCTGGAAAGGGAGAGAAATCAGGATATTTATTCTCTGGGCTCCCTTTCTGTCAGGCCACAAGTTGACAGAGGCTACTTCCCTCTACCAAAGGCCACAGCTCTGGGCAGGCAGCTCTCTCTGGACTACCATAACCATTCCTTCCCATTACCCCTTCAACTTTAGGAGTGGTAACGGCTCCCTGCTATTGCTAACCCCTGGGTTCCTTGACATCCCTTGTTCATTCTCTTTTACCCTACTGACACCTTTGTGAAGAGTTCACCAGTTCAATTCACCTGGTTGCTCCATCTGTATCTTGTCAGGACCCTGATACACTCATCCCGTCTCCTGCCTGGAACCTAGATGTGTTAGCTGCATTATCGGCAGCCATATCAGACAATGAGGCAAACTGGAGAAGAAAAGAGTCTAGGTCCCTGATGACTTCACGTAGCCTCCAGACTAGTTCCAGACCAGTTCCAGACCACCTTTATGTACAAGAATTAACTTCTACACTTATTTAAACCTCTTTTATTTATCACTAGTAGTGAAAAGTACATCCTAATTGATACATAGGATTTTTCCAAAGTATGAAAAGTTAGTGAGATGTATTGATATAAGCTACTACGTTAACATATTAAAGGAAACAAACATGAGGATCATCTTAGTAGATGCTAAAATAATGCTGATAAAATTTGATATCTTTTTGTAATAAAAATAAGCAATGAATTATAGGTAACCTCTTTACTTTATAAAACATGCCCAAAATAAAGCTATCACAAATACTATAAGTAATAATGAGGTTTCAGGAGTGTGGCAGGCAGAATTCTAAGATGTCTTCCAAATTATGCTAGGAATACCAACCAATGGAACAGGGAGACCGCTGCAGTAATTCAGGCGAAACATGACGGCGGCTTGTGCTTGGCTGCAGCAGTGACTAGGAGATAAGTGAAAGTTCATGGACTTACCTTGAGGTATAAAGCCCATAGGATTTGTTGGACTAGATATAAGAGAGAGGAGTCAGAGAGGATGCCAAGATTTTTGGCCAAAACAACTGGAAGAATGGAACTGACATATTAAGATAAGGAAGAATACAAGTGTTAAGTATAAGGACTATGATTAGCCATTGACTGTGATAATATGGAGGTTGCCTGTGACTCTGACAAGAGCCTTTTCAGTGGAGCAGTAAGGCCTGCTTGAAGTGGGTGCAGGAAAGAATAGCAGAACAGAAGTGTTTTGCTATAAAGGGAGATGGAGAAATGGGGCAGAAATCTGACAGAATGTGAAGTCCAGGGGGCTGTTTTACTCCACTTGGGTTGCTATAACAAAATACCACCGATGGGGGGCTTAGAAATAACAGAAATTTCTTTCTCACCGTTCTGGAGGCTGGAAGCCTGAGATGCAGGCGCCAGCGCTGTTGAGTGAGGGCCCTCTTCTGGGTTGCAGGCTGCCGGCTTCTCGCTACATCCTCACATGGTGGAAGGGGCTAGGGTAAGCTCTCTGGGGTCTCTTTTATAAGGGCACTAGTCCCATTCATAGGGGCTCCACTCTCGTGATTTCGTCACTTCCCAAACACCCCACCTATGAATACCATCACCTTTGAGAGTTAGGTTTCAACATATGAATTTTAGGGGGGAAAAAAATTAAGAGCATGGCAGAGGCACTGCTTCAAAATGGGATGTCTTCACAAGCTGAACAGAGCAGCTATATTTGTTGATGCAAATGATCTGATTGAAAGTAGAACAGTGATGCTGCATCTCCCTCTGATTTATGTTTTGGGCCTTCTCTGGGGGTGTGGGTATGGATACATGAACTTAGGGATCCCCTCCAGTGTGATTCTGAGTCACAGAAACTAAGCCTGAACCTCTTAGACACTCAAGGGGCTCTAAACTTGCAGGGGATTATGTCCTGCCCATTCTGGCGCTCGGCCCGGTGGAGGTGGTAACGTGGTGTATATGGAACTGCTGTGCAGTCACCTGTACCGCTTCCTCTCCAAACTCCCACCCAGCTCTTCCTGCTCAGAAAGCGTCTGCCTCCTCTCCTTCCATAAGGGCAAAACCAGCTGGCAGCTCAAAAGTCAAGGTTTATGGCACAGATTGTGCTGATGGTTTCCTGTATGTATAGTTGTCTCTAAACTCATCAAGCAGTGTACATTAAATATGTACAGCTTTTTGTATGTCAATCATACCTCAGTAAAGTGGTTTTTTAAAAAAGAGAAGAATTCACTTCTTTTTGTTTTCCTGATTGAACTGGGAAATTCCTTTTTCTGAGGCTGTGGAGGTCAAAGTCCATCCCTGGGTAAGGGTGATGTGACAAGGCGAGTGTAGGAACAGAAAATATGTGAAATGTCCTTATTTCACATATCATCCCACAGATGTAGGGCAGAAACACGGGACAAGCATCATGATTAACTTTTCCTGCCTATGACAAAAATGCAGATATATAAACAGTATGGTAAGAACAGAAGCGACTCCATCTTGAGGTAAGATTCCATTTAAAAAACCAGGGAGTTAGGAGTTAAGATTTCTAACATATTTTATGGTACTTAGCCAGCAGCTGACCCTATCTTAAGGCAGGGCAAGCAGTCCTAAATGGGATGTCCCCACTGCTTGAGGGTAACCATATCTTAGAGAAGAACAGGATCAAGACATTCCTTGTGTTAAGTTCATCTTACAGAACTATCTAGAGAACTGACTGTGGATAATGACATAATGTGTCTCACCAGAGAGAGACATCATGAGACCACAAGTCAAGCCTACACCCAACAACCTCTATCCCCGCCCTTTGCCCCATTCCTGAGAGCCTTAAAAGTGAGAATCTTAAGCCCCTAAGTGTGCCTCTTCTCTGAGGTTGCCCACAATTATCTTTCTTTAAATGTGTACTTTTTAAAGTCTTCGCACTGCTCAACTTACTGTGTTTTGTCTCTGCACTCTTCCAGTGGTGAGAGTCTGTGTTATTTCCTTCTATTTTCTAGACGTTAGCACAGGTCTTTGCTCTCTCTGTCCTTCCTCAGCTTCCTTGCTCTCTGCTCCCTGCAAGGCAGCTGCCATTCCCTGATATTCTCACTCTAATGAATTCCTTTCTTACCTACATTCTTCTGACCTGCTCAAGAATTCTTTCCTGATCAGAGTCAAGAACCCTCCCCGATCCAGGCTGAGGTTTCACCTGGTGTGCAGGGAGAGACGTCCCCAGACGCAGCTGTCCAGCAACACCACCAAACCCTGCAATATGTCATCAGTTGCCTTCTTCCACAAGTGAAGATAGTCAGCAAGTGGTGGGAAAAAGTCCCTCTTGGACATTAAGCCACTTGAGCTAGTTTGTTTTTAAGAAATCCCTGTATCTTAGCCTTCCCATGAAACTTCATGCCAGCTTAACCCTTAAAGAGGTCAGGTGTCAATTCAGACTCTTCTAGTCAAATGATCTATCACTGAAATGCCCCACTTGAGCAAGTCTCTCAAAGTCCGAGTGTTCTTTACTGGCATTGTTTCACTGTCTTGAGGGGATATCCTTGGTTGCAAAACCACATGTAGCATCTTGCCCCTTGACAGCCAGCATATTTCATTGTATAAAAGCAGTCTGGGATTCATTGCTTGATTCTTTTCATAGCAGCCAGAAAAAAAGTGAAATCAGAGACCATATTTAGATCATATTCATGATTTTCTCCATTCCTTTCAAAGCTGAGACACGATCAGGAGGCAAGTTGTTGACCATCAGTTGTTTTCTAGGAACAAATCTGCTTAGGCTTTTCAGGCACGACTTCTGACTTTTATTTTCCCAGCACCCTTCCCTGCTGTGCACATTGTGGATTCGCCATAACTACTAATCCAGATGCACTGTTTTCCCCAGTTGAAATCATCACTCACAAAATAATCATTAAGTAAATGAAGAAAAAACCCTTTTCTCCTGTACTCTGGCTTGTCAGTGATAAACAGACCAATAATAAAAGTAATTGAATGCAACAATCATATATGCCCCACACATATGCCAAGAGCCAATTTATACTCTATACATCAGTGGTTTCGCTTAACTTGAGAGTGAAATATCTGCTTTCATGCACATGTGATAGTAATTGCTCTTCCTTTTGTCACTGCTGTTTTCTAACATCCAACCATGTCATTTAACACCTTTTCATTCTTTCTCTCTGAGCAGAATATTTGTCATTAAATTTGCAGCTGTTATCACAATCTTCCTGGCAGTCAAATAGCTTATACCTGGATATTAACTCTGAGTATGGTTACCTGCATGAAATAGAGACCAAAATTCACAGAGGCTTCAACAGACTAGAAGTTGATTTCCATCTTATGTAACAGCCTGGAGTTAGAAGGTCTCAGACTGGCATGGAAACTGTGCTCAGGATGTCATCCAGACATGTAGGGTCCTTCCAGCTTTTCGCCCCTCCTTCTCTCAAGTGTCGCTCTCACCTGTATGGTCCAAGATGGCTCAGGGCACATCCACATCCCAGGTAGCAGATGGAGGCAGGAGGGGGGAAGGCGATGCCCCTCCCCTTTCAGGACACACTCCGAAAGAAGCAGACAGCACTTTGCCTCACATCCAGTTGGCTGAAATTCACTCACGTGACCACACCAAGCCACAAAGAGACTGAGCAGTGGCAAATTTATCCTGAGTGTCTATGTGCCCAACTAAAGTGAGGGTTTCTGCAAAAAGAGGGGAACGCAAATGGGGGTGACCCCTAGCACCCTCTGTCACCTCCTGATTTTGCTACAAGGAGCAAATCCTTGAATAAAGCACCTGCAGTTCAGCCTGTCCTTTGCTTTTAGTGAACAAAATCACTACTTTATTACCGGAAAGCATTACTGTGCACTTGCCCTGGAAATATGCAGTGTTGTGTGCTTTGTTAGAAAAGGACATGAAAGCTGTGGTGCCTTTATGCAACCTTTTAACAAAGTGTTATTGAACACAGTCCTCATCATTCTCCCTGGGCATGCTTTTCTTCTTTTTTCTTTTCTGGCTGCTTATGTGAACTCATCAAAACACACATTCACTTGTCCCCAAACACATAGATACACAAGTCTACATTCGAATGTGAGTCCCACTTACTATTTAAGTTTAGAACACTATTCGGAGTCATATTTATGTTAGCATTTTCTTGAGTTCTTTTATACCTCATTACACTACTCTGAGTCATTGATCTATTGTTTTGAATTGAGGATAGAGTCATGCACAATAAACAAGAGGAACAAAAAATTAGATATATATACTGTGTGTATATATATATATATGTAAATAGTAACATGCAACTGGCATGAAAATGTGAAAGTGAATAGCCATCTTGTATCTGAATTATTAGGTAAGACAAGCTGATAAGTTCCTTAAGAGTAGTGGCTGTCAGGAACATGAAGGAATTTCTGTGACAATCATAACTGATCTTACATTTCAAATCTAGGCAGCACATTTGAATTAATTAATTTCATTGCCTTCTTCACTAAAACTGTGGAACTCTCTGGAGATCACTTGATAGACCATCAGGGATCCATTAGTGGTCTGAGGCCTGCACTTTGAAGAATACCATTTCCTTACTTAAGTTGGCCCTAGGGTGGTTTGTGTATTCATCTGCAGGGCTGAGACAGCCAGTTTCAGCCCGGAGGTACAGTCACTACAAAGGCTTAAGTTGTGTGTTCCTGTTAGGGGTGCGGGTCACGGCGTACTAGGAATTGGGGAGCAAGGGAAGCAGAGAATCAAAACTATTCAACTCCTACTTAAAGAAAACATCTTATTAATAGAGATTTTAATATCTCTGAAAATTAGTTTGACTCAGTCAGTGGTGTAGTGGATTACCAAGCCACCTTTGCTACCCTGTTGTTGTTCTCATCCACCTTTAGGAAGTTTTGGAGAGATGCTTCAGATACATGCATAACCTAGATTCCAGTGATGCTTGGATTTTAACATCTCTAGCAACATTCCTAATATACTGAGTTCCTGGGACCAAAGTCCTTATGAAAAACATATCAAAATAACTGTCAACCTGCCACCGTCCCTTGTGGGTTTTGGGGAGCTGCTAGAGTATAACCTGCTAAAGGAAGAACACCTCCCTCCCTGTCATGTTTAAAGCTGAGGAGGGCATGGCTAGAGGACACTTCCCTCTGGGACCCAGAGAGCTGACCAGACCACTCTGCTCAGCTTCAGTCTCTTGACATTCACGGAAGCATAATGCCAGTGCCCTTGGGGCCTTCACCAAGCTTTCAGAGGGGATGAACGTGATCTAGAGTAAAGGCATTAGTTATTTTCAAACATGTAAAAAATCTGAAAGATTTTGAGGAGCTCAACTAAGACTGATATCAAACTCATTGGACTCAGTGGAGGGTTTTCCTGATTGAACTATGAATACTGATCAAAAGCCATTTGCTCACTTGAGAAAACTTTGCACATCCTTTCATGAAATTGGAGAGTATCAGGGTGACAGAGACCTTAAGTGAACACAGAGTCGAACTTTCTTCATACTTTACTCCATCTGGTACTTGATTACAGCGTGGTACTGGTGCTATGTAACATCTAAGTGATTACTATCTGTATTAGTGAGCTATCACCACAATAATGCTGCCTAACAAACTCTCCCCCCCAGACTCCACACCATGCCATGATAGGCATTGAGTTCACATTCACGCATCTGTGGATTGGCTGTGCTTCAAATGATTAGGTTGGGGTCAGCTGGACTTGGCTCTAAACTGTGGCCTGGATCCACATCTGTTCTATAGGCCTCTCATCTCTCCTTGGGCCCGTAGCTACAAGGGCAATTCTCACAGTGAAATGTGGGAGTATGAGACAGCAACCAAACTTCAAGCTCTGTTTGCATCATACGTACTAATGTCACATTGGCCAAGACCAAAGTTAAGGGGCAGGAATGTATACGCAACTCCCCACAAGACTATGCCAAGGATGTGGATATATTACAATATTGAGGAGTGAAGAATTGGAAGCAACAATTGAGTTAACCACACCATCCCTAGGTCCTTCCAATGTTCCTCGTATAACATAGTTCTAAGACCCCTGCTTTCCGAAGAACTCTCTTCTGAGCATGGCCATGTTTCTCTTTATTCCTTTGATGATGCACTTGGGCCCATGGCTATATAACATTCCAGGCAGGTACATACCAGAGGTCATCTCTTTATATTTGTCATGGTGTCTCTTAGCCCTGGTTCCATGTATTGCCTGAACTATACACAGCGAACCAGACTTATCATTTATTTCTGAAAATTCTACTTTATGTAACATGAGATTCCATTAACATATTGGTATTACTACTTTGTGAACAAGTTATTAGCCACAATACTCTTCAATTAACTATCTCAATTATAAAGATGCCATTTCCATTTTTATGTTGCAGTCAATTAATGTCCCATTTAGGAAGAACACATCGGAGAGAATATTTTGTAGGATCTCTTTAAGTAGCATGATTGTTAACAAACTAATCAGAATATATGTGAGTGTTCATATGTGTGAGTGTATGTGTGTGAATTCCCCAAATGAATATGGTCCCTTTTATAGCGGCAGGCCATATACCTACTCCAAACATTCATGAACACTGCTCTGTACATTACATGATGAAATCCACCTTCTCAATTCTTTCTTTCACGGGTTATGCCTTTGGTGTTGCACCTAAAAAGTCATCACTGTACCGAAGGTCATTTAGGTTTTTCTTCATGTTATCTTCCAGGAATTTCGTATTTTTGTGTCACATTTAAGTCTATGATCAATTTTGAATTTGTTTTTGTGATAGGTATGTCTGTCTAAATTCATTATTTTTTGTCTGTGGATGTCCAGTTGTTCCAGCACCATTTATTGAAAAGAGTATCTTTTTTCTATTGTGTTGCCTTTGACCCTTTGTCAAAGATCAGCTGACTATATTTATGGGGGAGGCCTATTTCTGGGCTCTCCTTTCTATTCCATTCACCTATTTGTCTATTCTTTCACTAATACCACACTGTCTTGATTACTGTAGCTTTACAGTAAGGTTTGAAGTTGGGTAGTGTCAGTCCTCTGACTTTGTTCTTCTCCTCCAATATTGAGTTCGTTATTCTGGGTCATCCCGGAGAATGTTTGGAGGGAACCAAATCCAGGGCAATGACTCAACACAGCTATCAAACACGTTGGCCAGAAAAAGGACAGACTCTAATAGGAGTATTTGCAGCAATAAAGCACATGTACTTTGAGAATCAGAGTGACAAGGGGTAAACAGTTTCCACGGCTGGCTGGCATGGCATCCTGAAACAGGCACACTTGAAAATTAGGGCTCGGCTGCTCTGTCTTCTATACCTTGACGCTGTGTATAAAACAGAACCAGGGGGTCATGGGGAGTGCATTCAAGCTAGAGTCCACCAAAGGGCAAGCCTGAGACAGATTTAGATCTTCTCCATGGCTTCCTGAGCCAGGCCTGCCCTTCGAGAAGCCCTGGCAGAGGGCCTCTAGTCCTGTGGGTATGGGCTGTCATCTGCTAAGTCATTGCTCTTTATTATGATTGCAACTCGTGAGGCTGCTGCTTTATAGGCAATTTTGTGGGCCCTCCTTCAGTTTCACTAGTTAGGAAGTAACTCAAAACTCTAGGAGATTCTGCCATTTTCCTGAACTGATGGGCCTTGGGACGGAGCTGCCCTATGTCAAAGGCACCAAAGGAACTGCCAGAGGGAGAACAAAAGGGAGTTCTCATCCCCCACAGGAAGCGCCCACTGGCAGCCCCTCTGGGCCTAGGCCCTGGGGTGAGGGTGGGAGGTTGAAGAGGCTGCAGGGATGAAGTTGGTGCACAGAGCTTGCAGTCTCAAGGAGGCAACAGGGATGAAAACAACTAGATCAAATACCAAGGGAGACCCGGAAAATCTCCAGAAAGCACCCAGAATGCTTAACAAGAAGCCCTCGATGAAAATGTCTTCAACCCCAGTAACAGGTGCCAGGTCATCTTATGCCATGTCTCTATTTGAAAATTTTGCATGGTCCCAAGCAACTTAGAGAAAACAATTCAAACTCTAATCATTACTCTCTATAAGCTGGTTCAAGTCCACCCTTTCCCCCCCAGCTTTATTGAAATATAACTGACACATAGCACTGTATAAATTTAAGGTGTACAATGTGATGATTTGATATGCTTATATAATGCAAAATGATTACCACAGTAAGGTAAGTTAATACTTCTATCATCTCACATAATTACCATGATCTTTTTCGTGTGAGAACATTAAAGATCTACTCTCTTTCAAGTATACAATACAGTATTGTTAACTATAGTCACCATACGGCACGTTAGATTCCCAGAACTTACTCATCTTAGAGCTGAGAGTATGTACCCTGTGCCCAACATCTCCCCATTTCCTCCACCTTCCAAGCCCTGGCAACCACCTATCTACTCTCTGTTTCTATGAGTTTGGCTTTTAGATTCCATATGTAAGTTCATTCAGTATTTGTCTTTCTCTGTATGAGTTATTTCACTTAGCACAGTGCCCTCCAGATCCATCCATGTTATTGCAAATGGCAGGATTTCCTTCTTTCTTATGGCCAAATAATTATTCCTTTGTATATACGTGCCACATTTTCTTTAGTCATTCATCTGTCAGTGGGCACTTCAGTGTTTCATGTCTTGACTGTTGTGAATAATGCTGTGATGAACGTGGGGGTGCAGAGATCTCTTTGAGATGATAATTTCATTTCCTTTGCATATATACCCAGAAGTAAAACTGCTGGATCATATGGTAAATCTATTTTTAAGTTTCTGAGGAACCTCCATACTGTCTTCCATAGTGTATGTGCCAGTTTACATTCCTACCTATAGCATACAAGGGTTTCCTTTTCTCCACATCCTCTATAGAATTTATCTCTTGTCTTTTGGATAATAGCCATTCTCCCAGGTGTGAGGTGATATCATTGTGGTTTTTATTTGCACGTCCCTGATGATTAGTATGTGGAGCACCTTTTCATGTGCCTGTTGGCCATCCGTATGTCTTCTTTGGGAAAATGTCCATTCAGGTCCTCTGCCCATTTTTAAGTTGGATTTTTGCTTTTTCTTTTTTCCTATTAAGTTATATGAGTTCCTTATATGCTTTGGATATGAACCCCTTATCAGAGATGTGGTTTTCAAATATTTTCTCCCTTTCCACAGGGTGCCTTTTAATTTCGCTGATGGTTTCTTTGGCTGTGCAGAGGCCTCTTCATCTGATATAGTCCGACTTGATGTTTGGTTTTGTTGTTTGTGCTTTTGGTGTCATATTCAAAAAATCACCACCCAGACCAACTTCAAGGAGTTCTTCCCTATGTTTTCCTCTAAAAGTGTTATGGTTTCAGGTCTTACATCTAAGTCTTTAATCCATTTCAGTTAGTTTTTCTGAGTGGTATATTATAAGAGTGCAATTTCATTCTTTTATATGTGAACATCCAGTTTTCCCAATACCATTTACTGAAGAGAATATCCTTCCCCAACTGAGTATTCTTGGCCCCCTTATCAATATTAGTTGACCATATATGCAACAGTGTATTTCTGGGCTCTCACTGGTCTATGTGTCTGTTTTTAAGCCAGCCCCACACTGTTCTGATTACTATAGCTTTATAATAAAGACTGAAACCAGGACATATGATGATTCTAGCTTTGTTCTTCTTTTTCAGGATTACTTTGGCTACTCAGGGTCTTCTGTGGTTCCCTGTGTGTACCTTATCTATTTTAATCCCCCCAGAAATAAGCAGACCCTGTTTTATTACTGTTTTGTAAATAAGGACCCCGAGGCTCAGAGAGATGCAAAACCTTGCCCAGATTCCCCAACTAATAAGGAATGTGACTGAAATTTCAAGCCAGGTCTGTGTATTCTAGACACAGTGCTTCTCCTATGGACAAATTTCACATCTCCCCTACTCAGCCTGAACTCTCTAAGAATGTGTGTCCCTCAAATCATCCAATGGGATGTGCTGTGTATCATGAGCTCAGAAACTTTTGTGGACTGTTTTTAAAAGATTGCAGGGTAAAGGATCAAAAGCTTACAGTTGGCAAAAAACGTGAGTGATAGAAGTGATTTTTTCTCTAGTAAAGAGCCAAGATTTTACTCAAAAGGTGAGCAAAATCTCCAAAATCCCCCAGGAGTTAGGAAAGTAAATTCTAGGGCTGCACCCTCTGACAACTGTCATATGTAGCCCAGGGACATTGTGTAGTTGAACTAGTGTTTATGCTCCTATGAGAGTACCTTGGGTTCTATGCTCTAGTGATTTAAGGTTGGGGCTATTTTAGCAGAAATAAAAAGTATGGACTGGTTAAAGGCCAACTTGCTCTCTGCCTGTCTTAACCACCATTACTTAGTACACCAGTTCAGTTTGAGCTAAGATCATATGACAGTGTCCCAGGATTAGAAACCCTCAGAGGTTATATGACATTCTCAGCTCCTCACAAACTACTATGGTTCATTTGTAGATAACTGAGTCAGACCTGACCTAGCACAGCAAAAGCCCACAAATGGAGAACAGAGACCTATTTAAATTCAAGCACAGTACTCAGCTAAGATAAAAGCTCTGAAGAGGAAGAGAAAATATTTCATAACATTAGCAAACCTCTAGACAGACTATAAAACTTTTATTAAAGTAATGGTAACCTCTTTCTCTCCTCTCTCTCTTTCTTTTCTTTTTTTTTATTTTGAGAAAGAAGGGATAGATATCCTTCCTTATACTTCAACAAACTCTGGAAAGAGTGCTTTAACAACCTGGTTTTGGAATTTTGCTTTTTGCAGGTTGTAGATGGTGAGACTTTTGGAAAGCTTGAGTGTCTTGTTTTGTTGATCTGGTTTGCAATTGTGTGAGTTTTCAGTAGCTGCAGAGAGATAATAACTGCAACCGCTAGACAATCAGGCTCTCCTTTAATAACGTTGTATATGAGATAACTAAGTGGATGCTCAGCACTGAACTTTGTGAGAAGTAACAGCATCATCACTTGCCTTTCAGAAAAAAATGGATATGTGATTAAAATTAAAATGGTACAGGTTTACAGGCAATCATAGATTGCAGATCTAAATGTAAAAAGTAACAAAAAATAAAGCTTTCAGATGAAAAGCTTTTGACCTTGACCTAGGGAAGAAATTCTTAAGATCTGAAAGGCACTAACCATAAAAGAAAGAAATTTTGATAAACTGGATCACATTAAACTAAAAACTTCTGTTTGTCAGAAGACATTACTAAGAGAGTTAAAAAGACACCACAAAATGGAAGAAGATATTCACAATACATGTACAGCCAAAGGTTCATACTGAAAAAATATACATATTTTTAAAGGTTAAACACTGTATAAATCATCAAAAAAGACAATCAATAATTAGGTAGCAATATGAACAGACACTTAACAAAAAAGATATGCAAATGACCAATAAAAAATCAAAATGTTCTTAATTTCATTAATCATAAGACAAACACAAATCATATCACAACAAGATTACACACACACCTACCCAAATGGTTAAAATGATAAAGACGGAATACCAAGTGTCAGTAACGATGTAAAGCAACCAGAATTCTCAAACTCTTTTGGTGGGAGTGTTAACTTGTAAAACCAGTCTGGAAAATTCTTTGGCATTATCTACTAAAGTTAACCATATACATACCCTACGACACACCAATTCAATAACTGGGTATACGTATAATGGCAATGTTCCTCAAAAGACTAGTAGTAGAATATTCATAACAGCACCATTTGCAATAAACTCAAGCTGAAATTACTCAAATGCCCATTATCTATAGAATGGACAAATTATAGTGTACTCACACCGAGGAATATTATACAACAATGAAAATGAACAAATTCTAACCTCACGCAACCACATTGATGGATCTCATAAATATCAATAGTAAAAGAAGTCAGACCTAAGAGAGTACATGCTGTATAAGCCCACTGATAAAATCAGAAAAACAGGCAACTCATGGGTTTTTGACTAAGGATGACAGTTGACTTCTCAGAACATTATTATCTGCAAAAGAATGAAAGTGGACCCTTATGTTACATCATACAAAAATCAACTCAAAAAGGATGAAAGACCTAAAGGTAAGACCCAAAACTGTAAAACTCCTAGAGAAAAACATAGTGGGGTTCTTCATGGCATTGATCTTGACAATGAATTCATGGATATGACATCACAACTACAAGTAACAAAAGCAAAAATAGACAAGTGGGACTCCATCAATTTAAAACCTCTATACAAGAAAGGAAACAATCAACAGAGTGAAAAAGCAACCTAAGAATGGGAGAAAAAGTACATTTTTCTTCTCATTATGTGTTGTATTCCTTGCTTCTTTGCATGCCTGGTAATTTCTTACTGGACGCCAGATATATATTTTAACGTGCTGGATGCTGGATATTTTTGCATTCCTATAAATATTCTTGAGGTTTATATGTTGATACTGTTACATTACCTGGAAACAGTTTGATCTTTTCAGATGCCACTTTCTAGCTTTGTTCAGTGAGACCAGAGCAGCATTTAATTTAGGGTTAATTTTTCCCTAAGGCTCAAGCAAACACTTTCTGCATTCTACCCAAAATCCCATGAATTATGAAATTTTCCACTCTGGCTCAGGACCAGGCACTACTTGGGGCCCTGTGTGGACTCCAAGAATAGCTCTCTCTATTGCTTTTCTGCTGGTTCTTTCCCTTACCTTGGGTACGTCTCTCACATGCATGCACAAAAGGAGGGACAACTTGGAAAGGTAAAATCTGAATTTAAGTGAACTTCATGACAACCAAGACCACTCAACTTGAGCTTCACATATACCTGAAGCTAATCCCTATGGCTACCTTTGGTCCTCGTATTCAAGATAACTGGTGACCTTTGACAAAAATCATGTCTATGAGTAGTAAAGGCAGATGAGATCAGGTGGGACTGGGTTGGGGGAAGACATAAAGAACAAGGAGAATATTTTAAAAGAAATAAGGAATTTCAGCATGGTTAAATATTGATGGATGATATCCAGGAAGAGGGATGAAAGGACGAATATACAAAAAAGAGAGGACTGTCATTGCCGTACTGCGTTTGAGGAGTCAAGAGCACTCCCATTGTATGTGGGATCCAGAGCACAAGTAAAAATGTTGGCCTTATTATTTATTTACTGCCTTCCATTACACAGACACTATCAGTAAACTACATGAGCTTAACATAGATTCCCAACTCTAAATGCCTCTGCAAAATGTGTGTGTTACATCACTAGAAGAATCAGAGCAGGCAGAAATGGTCTGCTGACATAAGAGATCATAATTTCCAGAGATAAAATATAGGGCTGTATCTTAGACCCTCTTCTTAACTTGAGAGACCTTCAGAAGGTAAGTGGCCCTGGCCAAAACTAAAATAGTCTTTGTGGATCTTGTAAACAGTCACCAAAATATAACTAGCATCACTTAGTAGGCCAACTTTGTCAGTTGCTCTGGTGTATTTGGCAACCAACTCATCTTGGCAGCTTCACCCAGAGTCAGACCTCTCACGGAGCCTGAATGAGTGTTTTCTATGGCTGAAGGCACTAGCACCCCCTTGGAAATTCCTGCAGGCCACGGTAATTTCTGCTGTGCTGGAGGTTGTAGAGCTCCAGGATGTCAATGAAGCACCTGTCCAAGAGCCGTCATGGATAAGCAGGGACCTTTTTCCAAAGCTAGATTTCAGTTCTTGATTCTGCTGCTTACTAGCTGTGTTACCTTAAGTAAGGTAGGTTATTCAAGGCATCTGTGCATTCATTTCCTCATCTGTGAAATGGGTGGGGGTTATAGTATTTCCCCCACTGTATGAAGG
Source organism: Manis javanica (assembly GCF_040802235.1). Classification (NCBI taxonomy): domain Eukaryota; kingdom Metazoa; phylum Chordata; class Mammalia; order Pholidota; family Manidae; genus Manis; species Manis javanica. The sequence goes on from NC_133174.1 coordinate 136,584,697, forward strand.
TGAAACAAGTTAAAATATGTAAAGCACTTAAAGTAGTGCCAGGTACATAGTAAACACTGAATGTCTGTGAAATAAAAATTCATATTTAAAGTGATGTAGAGCTGCACTGTGAGAGAAATTCTGGCTACAGGGTGAACTTTTATCTAGGTAAAAATATTAGCCGGTAAAGTCAACTTTAATAGCATCACCAACTTGTCTGTTAGCCAAATTACATCAATCTGACCTTAATCAACTGAACAGAATGTCATAGATATTAAGAGAGAGCCACAATCCTGAACTGTGAGCCATAAATCTAGTAAAACTCTAGCAGAGAGGTCTGAAAATTAAAGAAGGTAGTATATGAGACATGCTATTCACACATGCCTTTAGGTATAGCAAACTCTAGCCTTTATTAATTTAGATTTCTGGAAAGCTCTATGTTTGGCCTCATTTGTTTACCTTGCTGTAGGAACACCTTCATTGGGGTCTGCTTTATTGTTATGGTCTTGGCCTTTACCAAGGATAGTACACAAGGAAAATGCCAAAATATTTACTAAATGAATGGATAGAAACATGAATGCATTGATTAGCTGCTACTTTTACTGCAAAACCATCATGTCAGGTATTATCCATTATGCTTTTCAGTGTTCCCCAGGAAAAAAAACCACAGTACTAAGAAAAAGTGTGATTTCCTTGAAGAATTGGGAGGCATCCTTCTATCAGAAAATAACTGCAGCATGCTTTCTCTGGTTGCCTGGAAACTCAGAGCAAAGTTTAATGCTCAATCGCTGTAACTCTTAGCCCTCAATGTTAGTTTATTTTCCCTTCTCATTTGCCTATATCTGACTTTCTAGTTTTATCCTAATCATTTCAATGTGTATCTTTTATATAAGGACAATAACCACAAACATTTATTGAGTTCTTACTGTTTTCCAGAAAATATTCTAGGAGCTTTGAATAGAGTAACTCATTGTTAAGCTGCTGCAAACCTTCTTAGAAAATGTAAGGATATAAATCAATAAAGACGCATGTACATGTCAGTGTGAATTGATTATCAAATGAGAATGAGGTTTCATGGTGAGAAGAATACAGGCACACCTCGTTTTATGACACTTCACTTTATTGTGCTTTGCAGATTCTGAATTGTTTATGAATTGAAGGCCTGTGGTAACCCTTTGTCAAGCAAGTGTACGGGTACCATTTTTCCAACAGCATTTGCTCACTTCCTGTCTCTGTGCCACATTTGGCAATTCTCAACAATATTTCAAACTTTGCATTGTTATTATATTTATTATGTAATCTGTGATCAGTGATTACAACTTTCTGAAAGCTCAGATAATGGTTAATACTTTTCCACAATAAAGTATTTTTAAATTAAGGGAGGTACATCATTTCTTAAGACATAATGCTATTGCACACATAATAGGCTACAGTAAACTATAAACATCACCACTGGGAAACCAAAAAATTCACTTGACTCACTTTATTGTGATATTTTCTTTATTGCCATGGTCTGGAACCAGACCTGCAATATCTCCAAGGCATGCATGTACTCAACACTGACATATCAGTTGATTACTTTTGTTCAAAGAAAAGTTAGGTAACTTCAGTTTCCAGCAGTAGTATGCCTCGACAACACTCCTGATAAATATAACTAAAATACCAGGTAACACACATTTATCCTTAACTTAATGACTTTCATTTTTTCCTGAAAAGCCTACTACTAGGCAAAAAGCTGCTCAATGAAAACTTTTCCATTAATTTTAATGAGAAAAATTATTATGCATCCATCCCAAACCAAGATACCCAAACAATTATCACTTATACTGCATAATGAAATTAAATAATTGAACAATCAAACCAAATACATATAAGTAATAAGCAACAATGTGAAAATAAATGTAGTTTGAACATAAAATGTAAACTATTAAAGGTATATTATACTCACTCTTTTTTTCTTTGTACATTGTTTTCTTGATCTATTTTTCAATATTTGGGGCAGGGGAGGGCTCAAGCTCATCTTGTACTGACACTGCACCTAAAAATTAAGTTACAAAACAGAAAACCACCTTTAGAGGAAAATAAAGGCAAAATGGCAGATGATGTTGACATAGATGGTGTTAAAAACAGGAGGTGCAAAATGGAGTCACTCATGCTAAGTTCCCCATCACCAAAGTGAAACTTAATTACAGTTTTGGCTCTCCCAAAAATGGAATCCTCAACCAATCAGGAAATGCCCAATCAGTACTAGGGAGGTAATCTGTGTGACAGAGCCTGCCATCCCCTACAGGAAAGTAACCTTGCAATGACCCACCCACTTTCTCACCTACTACTACTTCCTTACTCTCACCCTCTTTTACCTATTAAAAAAATATTTCATTTTGTAGAGCTCCTTTCTATCAGCTAAAGTGGTTGGTGCCCAATTCAAACAGATTTTGGCTCAAATTCTTAAAATAGTTAATATTCCTCAATTTATCTTTTCATAGTGGAATAGCTCCCATGCACAACAGAACAAAGGAGAGCAGAAGTTACCTCTTCATCCCTCTTACTTGCTACATGTATGCCAAGTAAAATGTTTGGGGTTCATTTAAACTTAATGAACAGTTCAAATTTGTTCCACATCCTGTTTTCTGACTAAAAACCATTCCGTTGACAAATTCATGAGGATGTCTTCATCTGAAATCATATCTTTGAAGTACTCCTTTTTATAGCAATTTTTTAGTATGCTTTTAACAAATCAAGACAGTACCACAAAACTGTGCCAGCAGCCATTGTATTCTTCACCATCACATACTTGCAGTAAAACAAAACAAATTTCACAGAAAAAGTCCTTGGTGAATCCTTAAAAAATTATTAATTGTATTAAATCTTGACCTCTGCCTCTTTAATATTCTGTGACAAAATGAGTACACATTAAGAGCACTTCTTCTGCAAACCAAAGTCTGATGAACATCTCATCTTTGAGTTGTAGGCTGAACTACTTGCTTGTCTCATGGAGCAACACTTTTACTTGAAAGAATGAATGGGAGGTAAACTACAGTTATTCATTCACATTTGGGTATTCAGGAGACATGTCCTTGAAAATGAACAAAGCAAGCCGATCAATTCAAGAAAAAAAACTGATGGTATTTGTTTCCCATGATAAAATTAGACTTTAAAGTGGAATTACAAGTTTGAAAAACTTGAATCTGTTGCTTTGAATTTGACAGCTTTCAAGTACATAAGGATTTTTCTAATGAGTTGGGAAGTGATGTTAATGAAGGTGAATTTCTGATATTACATAATGAAATGTGTCAATATTTGGAAGATCTGCATAATTCAGTGAGCCAGTATTTTAAAAAAAACATTTCTAAGCCTAATGTCACAAACATATTCATGGGTAAAAGATCCATTCAAAGTGTAAGTGAGATCAATGGATTTTAATGTAATTGTGTATGAATGATTCATTGATATGGCTTCAGTATCAACATTTTAAATTTTAAGAAACTACCACTTGTTTAGTTTGGTGGAATACCAAAGAAGAATGCCCAGAATTATATAAAAATGTTATTAGAATATATGTCCAACTATGTATCTGTGTGAGGTCAGATTTCCTCAAGATACTTAAGCCAAAACAATACAATATAACAGACTGAATGCAAAAGCAGTTATGAGAAGCCAACTATTTTATTAAACCAAACATTAAAGAGATTTGTAAAGAACTTAAAACAATGCAATTCTTTCCAAAGCCTGCAATGGCAATAAGTACATATTTATCAATAATCACCCAAACTACAAATGGACTGAATGCACCAATCAAAAGACACAGTTACAAAATGGATAAAAAAGCCAGACCCATCTATATGCTGCCTACAAGAGACTCACTCCAAACCCAAAGACAAACACAGACTAAAAGTGAAGGGATGGAAAAAAGACATTTCATGCAAGCAATAGGGAGAAAAAAGCAGATGTTGCAGTACTTGTATCAGAAAAAATAGACTTCAAAACAAAGAAAGTAACAACAAGAGACAAGGTAGGATATAATATAATGATAAAGGGGTCAGTCCAACAAGAGGATATAAGCATTATAAATATCTATGGAACCAACACAGGAACATCTACATATGTGAAACAAATACTAATAAAACTAAGGGGGGAAATAGAATGAATATTTTGGGAGACTTCAACACACCACCTCTTCCAGAGGACAGATCAACCAGACAGAAAATAAGTAAGGACACAGAGGCACTGAACAACACATCAGGACAGATGGACCTAAAAGATACCTCTAGAACACTCCACCCGAAAGCAGCAGGATACACATTCTTCTCAAGTACACATGGAACATTTTCCATAATAGATCACATGCAAGGCCAAAAAAAGAGCCTCAGCAAATTCAAGAAGAATGAAATTGTACCAACCAACTTCTCAGATCACAAAGGTATGAAGCTAGAAATAAATTGTACAAAGAAAACAAAAAGGCTCACAAACACATGTAGACTAAACAACATGCTCCTAAATAATTAATGGATCAACGACCAAATGAAAACAGATCAAGCAATATATGGAGACAAATGAAAACAACAGGCTAATACCCCAACTTCTGTGGGACGCAGCAAAGGCAGTTCTAAGAGGAAACTACATAGCAATCCAGGCCTATTTAAAGAAGGAAGAACAATCACAAATGAATAGTCTAAATTTACAATTACTGAAACTGGAAAACGAAGAACAAATGGAACCCGAAGTCAGTAGAAGGAGGGACATAATAAAGATCAGAGAAGACATAAATAAAATTGAGAATAATAAAATTGAGAAAGAATTAATGAAACCAAGAGCTGGTTCTGTGAGAAAATAAACAAAATAGATAAATCCCTAGCCAGACTTATCAACAAAAAAGGAGAAACTACACACATAAACAGAATCAAAAATGAGAGAGGAAAAATCACTATGGACACCACAGAAATACAAAGAATTATTAGAGAATACTAGGAAAAATTATATGCTAATGAACTGGATAACCGGAAGAAATGGACCACTTTCTAGAAAAATACAACCTTGACCCAGGAAAAAACAGAAAATCTGAACATACCTATTACCGGCAATGAAATTTAACTGGTAATCAAAAAACTACCCAAGAACAAAAGTGCCGGACCAGAAGGTTTCACCACTGAATTTTATCAGACATTTAGAGAAGGCATAATAACCATTCTCCTTAAAGTTTTCCAAAACATAGAAGAGGAGGGAATACTTCCAAACTCATTCTGTGAAGTCAGCATCACTATAACACCAAAACCAGGCAAAGACACCACAAAAAAAGAAAACTACAGACCAATAACCCTGAAGAACATAGATGCAAAAATACTCAAAAAAATATTAGCAAACTGAATTAAAAAATACATCAAGAGGATCATGCATCATGATCAAGTGGGATTCATCCCAGGGTTGCAAGGATGGTACAACATTTGAAAATCCATCAACATCATCAACTATATCAATAAAAAGGACAAAAATCACACAATCATCTCCATAGATGCTGAAAAAGCATTCGACAAAATTCAACATCTATTCATGATAAAAACTCTCAGCAAAATGGGTATAGAGGGCAAGTACCTCAACATAATAAAGGCCATATATTACAAACCCACAGCAAACATCATACTTAACAGTGAAAAGCTCAAAGCTTTTCCTCTAAGATAAGGAACAAGACAAGGATGCCCACTCTCCCCACTTTTATTCAACATAGTACTGGAGGTCCTAGCCATGGCAATCAGACAACACAAAGAAATAAAAGGCATCCAGATTGGTAAGGAAGAAGTTAGATTGTCACTGTTTGCAGATGACAATGATATTGTACATAAAAACCCTAAAGAATCCACCCTAAAAATATTAGAATAACTAAATTCAGAAATGTTGCAGGATACAAAACCAATACACAGAAATCTGTTGCATTCCTATACACCAACGATGAACTAGCAGAAAGAGAAATCAGGAAAACAATTGCATTCACAACTGTATCAAAAAGAAAAAAATACCTAGGAATAATCCTAACCAAAGAAATGAAAGACCTATACCCTGAAAACTACAAGACACTCTTAAGAGAAATTAAAGAGGACACTAATAAATGGAAATTCATCCCATGCTCTTGGGTAGGAAGAATTAATATTGTCAAAATGGCCATCCTGCTAAAGCAATCTACAGATTCAATGCAATCCCTATCAAAATACCAACAGCATTCTTCAACAAAGTGGAACAAATAGCTCTCAAATTCATATGGAACCACAAAAGACCCCACATAGCCAAAGCAATCCTGAAAAGGAAGAATAAAGGAGGGGGGATCTCACTCCCCAACTTCAAGTTCTACTACAAACCACAGTAATCAAGACAATTTGGTACTGGCACAAGAACAGAACCATAAGTCGGTGGAACAGAATAGAGAGCCCAGGTATAAATCCAAACATATATGGCCAATTAATATATGATAAAGGATCCATGGACATACAATGGGGAAATGACAGCCTCTTGAACTGGTGTTGGCAAAAACTGGACAGCTACATGTAAGAGAATGACTGTAATGGGGTATATGGTGGGGATTTGATAATAGGGGGAATGTAGTAACCACAATGTTGCTCATGTGAAATCTGAGCATAAGACTGTATATCAGTGATACCTTAATAAATAAAAAAGGATGCAATTCTGACTAACTGTGTTTTGTTTTGGAAAATACATTACTTTTCATAAGATAATGTTTTCATTATAACAAATAATTTGCTATTGCTATTGTAAAATAAACATCTTAAAATTGAATCAGTTTTAACTTTGAATATTTAAGTTTTAAATACTGATAGTTATAAACCATTTAACAAAAACTCTTTGGGGTCTTCAATAATTTTTAAGAATGCAAAAAGTTCCTAAATCTATAATACTTAAAAATACTGCTCTGACAAAAAAAGATGTGTAAGCACTTTGTGGAGAAATTTCTAAAACTTTATCTAAGGGCATTAAAGCAAACTAAATAAATGGAGAAATGGATGGTATTTTGATGGAAAAATTTAATACTGTAAAGATATAATTATCTTAAATCAATCTATAGATTCAAAGAGATTCCAATAAAAATTTCTATTTTTTTCCCCAGGGTAAGTTAAACTGATTCTAAATTTTATATGAGAACAAGAAATATATCAAAATAGTTAATTCACTCTTGAAAAAGAATGAGGTATAGAGACTCATCCTACTTGATATCAAGATGTATTTTTAAGCAACCATATAAATGACAGTGCAGGATTGGCACTGGGATAAACAAATATATCGGTGGATCAGAGAAGAGATCCCAGAAACATATGCGCACATATATGGAAATAATATGACAGAATTGCCATTGCAAACCATTGGGACAAATGCCATTCTATAAATAGGACTGAGATAGCTGGTTATTCAAATTTTAAAAAATATAAAGTTGGAGCCCTATCTGACAGCATACTAAAAAAAATCAATTCCAAGTAAAGACTTGAACATAAATTAAAACTATTCAAACTTTTAGAAAACAATGTTGGTAGATATCTTTATAACTTCAGAATGGGGATTTTAAAACAAGTTACAAAGGCACAAATTATAAAGGAAGTAACTAATAAATACATAAAAATTAAGAACTTTGGCTCATCAAAAGACACAATAAAGGGGATAGAAAAACAAGCCACAAGCTGGGTAAAGATTTTTGTAATACATATTACCTACAAGTAATCAGTATCCAAACCCTATAAAAGACCATTTTAAAAAATCAGAAAAGAAACCACACATAACCACATAGGTAAAAACAAAAAAACAAGGACAGAAAGAACAGAATAGGCATTTCCCAGAAGGTGAAACATAAACAGCCCATACATTTGTGGGTAGATGCTCATCCTCATTAGTAATCAGGGAAATGCAAATTGAAAACATAGGGACATATCATTTCACACACAAAACAGTGTCATATATTAGGAAGTCTGACAATTCTAAGTGTCAGTAAGGATATAGAGAACTAGGAATTCTCATCTGCTGCTGGTAGGAGTGGAAACTAGTGTAACCACTGTGGCAGCCAAAGAAGTGTGCTCCTTACTTTCGTTCAAGAGAACTTCCTGCAAAGAGCCTGGCTGGCTGCCAGCCTTCTGGATCTACCTCCATGTTTGCCCCAAAGCCACCCCCCCTCCCCACCCCCAGTAGCTTCAAGCCAATGACTGAGCACTGCAGGCACACTAGGGGTGGACCATCCCTGTAGGATGCAGGACTCCTCCCACAGGCAAATTTGGCACAGGAACACCTCACAGCCCGGTTGAGGCTTTCTCAGAAGTTGTACTGCAGGCTAAAACTTCTTGCGCAGTTCAACTTCCTCCGCCCTCTCCTTTCACAGGGGCCAGACCTGCTTTAAGGTGAAGGCTCCCTCTGCTTACAGTTGCTCTCTCTCCCCTTTATCCTTCACAGGTATGCCCTCAATACATCCCTTGCACATCTAATTCCATCTTGGTAATTCTGCTTCCTGGCAGACCTAAGCTGACACAACCACTTTGGAAACTATCTTGACATTACCTGGTAAAGGGGAACATGGACATATTCTATGGTCCCAGAATTTTACTCTTAATTATGTACCCTAGAAAAACTCGTACCATGAGACACATCCAAAATGTTCATCGTAGCAGTGCACCAAACAGCCAAGAAGTAGATAACAGTCCCATTATTGGCCAGTGGTAGAAAGGGTAAGTGAATTGTGGTTTATTTATGCAATTGTTACATTATAGCTTGGGCTGCTGTCCATTGATTCATAGGCTATGTATATCAGAACTCTGGGGAAGGGGACAATCACATAGATTAAAAACAAACAACAGTTAGATGCATCAACACGGAAAATCTCAAAAACGATAAAGTGAGTAAAAGAAGCAAGTAACAGAAAAGTCTCTAAAGTAGGATTTCATTTAAGGTTCAAAACCATGCAAAACTAAGCAATACACTGGTCAGGGGTATACGTATAAGCACAAAAATGAAAAGGAAGAGCAAAGGAATGATTGATACAAAATGTAGGAGTAAAGTTACCACTGCAGTGAGGATGGAGGGACGGGGCCCACCGGGGCGGGGACTTCCAAGTTATTGGTGAGATTCTATTTCATAAGATGGGTGGTGAGTTCTTTTTATTAATTATTATTATTATTATTATTTGTATGCATGATATAGTTCACAATATTTTGAAAGAGCTGGAAAGCCCTGCTCATCACAATTTAAAACAAACTTTATGCTAGTCCATTTTAAAAACCAACACTAATGACTTTCAGCATATGTTTTACTAGGTTGATGTGCTAAACCTGATTTGGGGAAAGAAAACAACAAGCAGTTATGAACGATGGCTTCCATATTCCTTCTCTTCACACACAGTGATCATATTCTCTGGAGAGCAGAGATCGTCACACAGATGAAACAGGTGTGCTGCTCGATGTTTTCCCCAAGTCCCAACTCGTCATGCCACCAAAGCAACACAGAGTAAGGTAGGCACATGCTTCCTTATTATTAAATAGCTATAGAGGCATTTCGAAAACTATCCTGTGAGAACGTTTCCCTTCCAGAGTTAGAGAATTTGAGGCAGCGGGCTGGCTGGGTCACTCTCTCACAAGACTTCACTGGCAGAAATGCCCTCTCATTTCATTTCCACAGACATAAGTGTATGCAGGCTGAAACCCTCATTAACCAACCATCGGGCGTCACTCTGGCTAAGGCCCGATGCAGGAGTCTGTTCCAAGCCCTTTAACTTCCTCCACAGCCCCAGGGTGAAGATGCCCCAGGAAGGGCTTCCACAGGGACAGGACTGCCCCTACCATTGAATACGAGCTTTCCAGAGTGATCCTATGAAGATGGAAGTTATCGCAACTGCTGCAGTCATGGACTCCATGCACTCATGGACAACTCCATTTTTCTAATAATACCAATAAAGTTTTTATACTGCATCAAAAGATAAGGAAACAGAATGGCATTTCATCAAATCTAATTTTCACAGCAATTTAATAAAGCAGATATTGTCCCCATTTTGCTGATGAGAAAACTGAGGCACAAAAGGGGAAATGACATGCCCAAAGGCACCCTGCTTGTGAGTGGTATATATCTACTAGCATTGGATGCCAGAGCTCGATCAGAGCTCTGTCCCCTTTAGCATGCTACTTGATACAATCTGTGGATTCTGTGGCTTGAGTCTCTTACCGATCCCCTCCTTTCTCTTCCCACCTGCTCTCACTTCCTAATTCCGTCTCTCAATACTTCTTGACTATTCCAAGAGCCCTCTGAAGGGACCCCCTGTGTTCTCTTTCTGGACTTTTTTGTTCATCCACCATTTGTCCAATGACTGCCTTCTCTATGTAGCCTCCATGAATCCTCACACCCCACTCTCCTTCCTCTGAGCTTCTATGGCACTTTGCTTGAACCACTTCTGAGGGCTTTGTTCACTCAGCTTTGTAAATAGCACAGCTATCTCTCCCAATTACGACATTTGATATAACATTCTAGGAAATGCAAATTCACCTTTGGCCTTTTTAGTGTCAGTGTTAGTTTAAGTTCTAGTGCATAAGAACCAGGGATCATTCCTATGGGCAATAATTTGTGGGGGGAAAAGAGAAAGAGAAAAGAAAAAAGAGGTAAAGAAACATTTAAGGAATTGAAAGTCTCACAAGGAAACCTGGGGAGAAAGAAAAGAAGTTAAGGAAGGGTTAAACGAGGCCAGATACTTTTACTTATATTTGGCCTTGTTATTAACCCATGGAGAATCCTGGTCAGCCAGGCTTTATATCAGGGAGGAGCTGTGGGAAACACCTTTACTACCGGAGTGTAGGGCAAATAAAGGTTGTCCAAAGTGAGGAGGGACCGGTTGGTGAGAGCTCCCACAACCTTAGACCAACCTGGAGAGGCCCTGAATACAGTTCATAACCCCAGACCCCTTAACCCCTTAATTCTTCAGGGACAAAGAATTTTGTGTAAGAAAACATAATAATAGCAGCTTCGATGCATTTAATATTTACTGTGTGCCAGGGAGTAAATTAAATGCCTCGTGCATATTATCTCATTAACCCTCACAACACAAACAAGTTAGGTACTATCATTTTCTTCACTTAATAACAGAAGCAATTGAGGTTTTACAGATGTAGTGCCTTGCCCAAGGTCACACAGCTCATGAAGGAAGTACTGGGATTCCAACCCCAAACCCTGTGACTCTGACACTGATGTTCTTATCCATTAGGCTCTGATGTCTCCCAAAATATACTTCAGGGAGAATGAAACTTGTCTGATAATTGGGTTCACTATAAGTGCTATGGGAGGGCAGGGAGAGACTGTTTCCAACTGGGTAAATCCAGGAAGACTTTAAGGAGGAGGTGGGTTTCAATGAAAAACACTGTCATTACAGGGGGGCATCTGGACTGTGAGTTCCTCCGCAGATACCAGACAACACTTGCCAGGTACTTACTTTTACTTACACTTGGCAACACCTTCAATTTCCTCCAGCCAGAGACCATCAGGACACATCCTTCGTCAAAAAAAAAAAAAAAAAACAGGGTTATTGATTCATTGCATTGTGTTGTTGAATTCAGTTTGCTAGTATTTTGTTGAGAATTTTTGCATCAATATTCATTGTGGGTAATGGTCTATAGTCTTCTAATGCTATCTTCGATTTTCATATCAGAGTAATGCTGACCCCTAAAATGAACTTGGAAGTATTCCCCCCTCTTCAATTTTTTAGAAGACTTTGAGGAGGTTTTGTGTTAATTCTTTTTGAAATGTTTGTTAAAATTCTCCAGGGAACCTGTCTGGTCCTGAGTTCTTCTTTGCTAGGAGGTTTTTGATTACCAATTCAACCTCATTACCAGTTATAGGTCTGTTCAGATTTTTTATTTTTTAATGATTCAGTCTTGATAGGTAATATGTTTCTAGGAATGTAGTTTTCTAGGTTATCCAGTTTGTCGGTATGTAGTTGCTCATGGTAGTCTTTTATGATTCCTTTTATTCCTGTGGCATAGGTTTTACTGTCTCCTCCTTCATTTCTGGTTTTCATTATTTGAGTCTTACCTCTTTTTTTCTTAGCCTAGCTAAAGGTTTGTCAATTTTCTTAGTGCTTTCAAAAAAGGCATCTCTTACTTTTATTTTTTTTTATATTCTATATTTCTTTATTCTTGTTCTAATTTTTATTTTCTTCCCTGCTGCTAACTTCGGGTTCCATTTGTTTTTCTTTTTCTACTTCCTTGAGGTGTAGTCAGGTCATTGATTTGAGATATTTCTTCTTTTTTGTTGTAGTAGTTTATTGCTATAAACTTCCTTCATACTACTGCTTTTGTTGCATACCATAAGTTTTGGTATGTTTTATTTTTGTTTTCATTTGTCTCAAGATCATATTCTAATTTCCTTTGTAATTTCTTTTTTGACCCACTGGTTGTTTGAGATTGTGTTTAATTTCTTATATTTTTCAGTTTTCCTCCTGTAATTGATTTCTAGTCTCATTCCATTATGCTGGAAAAAATTCTTAAGTCAGATTTCAACCTTTTCAAACTTGTTAAGACTTATTGTGGCTTAAAATGTGATCTATCCCGGAAAATACTCCATGCATGCTTAAGGAGAAGATGTATTCTGCTCTTATTGGATGGAGTGTTCTGTATGTGTCTGTTATGTCTAGCTGGTCTTTAGTGTTGTTCAAGTCCTGTTTCTTTAGTGATCTCATATCTGTCTGTTCTATCTATTATTGAAAGTGGGCTATTGAAGTCTCCTACTATTATACTGCTATTGTCTATTTCTCCTCTCAATTCTGTCAGTGTTTGCTTTGTATATTTGAGTGCTCTGCTCTTAGATGCATATATAACTGTTTTATGTTCCTGGTTACCCTTTTATCATTGTATAATATCTTTATTTGTCTCTTGTGGCTGTTTCTGACTTAATGTCTATTTTGTCTGATATAAGTGTTGCTACCCCTGCTCTCTTGGTTGCAACTTGCATGGAATATCTTTTTCAGTCTTTTGGCCTCTATGTCCTTAAATCTAAAATGAGTCTCTTTTATACACAGTATGTCATTGGATCTTATTTTTCCTTTTTTATACATTCTGCTACTCCTCCTTATCTTTTGATTGAGGACTGTATTAGTCTGTTCAGATTGTCAAAACAAAATACAACAGACCATGCAGCTTAAACAACAGAGATTTATTTTCTTTTAGTTCTGGAGCTAAGAAGTCAATGATCAAGGTGCCAGCAAATTTGGTTTCTAGTGAGGACTCTATTTCTGCTTGCAGATGACCATCTTTGCTCTGTGTCTTCATATGCCCTTTCCTCTTGGCTCACATGGGGAGAGAGAAACTTCTTCCTCTTCTTATGAGGACATCAATCCTTAAGGCCCTACTCTTACAACCTCACTTAATCTTAATTACCTCCCTGAAAGCCATATCTCCAAATAGAGTTACATTGGGGGTTAATATTCCAACATATGAATTGGGGAGAGGGATATAATTCAATCCACACAGAGATTCAGTCCACTTACCTTTAAAATACTTACTGATAGGGAAGGACTTACTATTGTCATTTTGTTAACTCTTTTCAGAATCTTGCAGTTATTTGACTCTCTTTTCCCCTATTGCTGCCTTCCCTTGTGTTTTCCTGACATTTTTGTAGTGGTAGGGCATAATTCCTCTCTCATTTCTTTTGTGTATCTCTTATAGGTATTTTTCTGTGTGATCATCATGGGGATTACATAAAATATCTTATAGTAATGACAATCTGGTTTAAACTGATAACTTCAATCACATACAAAACTATTTCTTTACATCCCCTCACTTTGTTATCACTATCATAAATTACATCTTTTTATATTTTGTACCCATTAACATATGTTTATAGTTACAGGATTTTTTAATGCTTTTATACTTTAAATTCTATACCTGGATTAACAGTGATTTATACACCATTATTATAGTATTACAGGATTCTGTATTTGTCTATGTATTACTTACTTTCATCAGAGAGTTTATTTGTTGTATGCATCTGTATTGTTGTCTAGCATACTTTTGTTTCAACTTGAAGGACTCCCTTTAGCATTTCTTACAAGGCAATTCTAGTGGTGATATATTCTCTTGGCTTTTTATCTGGGAACATATATATTTGCCTTCACTTCTGGGCAGTTTATCTGGATATCATATTCTTGGTTGACACCTTTTTTTCCTTTCAGCACCTTGAAAACATCACATCACTTTCTTCTGGCCTGTAAGGTTTCTTTTGAGAAATTCCCTAACAGTTACATGGGACCTCCCTTGTGAGTGATGAGTCACCTTTCTCTTGCTACTTTGAACATTCTTTCTTTGTCTGTGACTTCTGACAGTTTGATTTTAATGTATCTGGTATGGGCCTCTTTGTGTTCATCCTATTTGTAGTCTTTTGAATTTCTTGAATTAAGATGCATATTTCCTTCCTCAGATTTGGGAAATTTTCAGCAATTATTTCAAATAAGGTTTCTCTTTCTTTTTCTCCCTCTTACTCTTCCTGGACTCCTTTAATGTGTATATTGGCCCATTTGATAGTGCCCATAAATCCCTTGGACTCCCTGAACTTTTCTTCATTCTTTTCTCATTTTGTTCCTCTGATTTGATCATTTCAAATTATTTTCCTCCCAAGAAAAAGAAATAAAAGACATCTAAATAGATAAGAAAGAAGTAAAATTGTCACTGTTTGCAGATGACACAATACTATATATAGAAACCTCCAAAGATGCCACCAAAAAAATATTAAAACTAATAAATGAATTCAGCAAAGTCCCAGGACATAAAACCAATATAGAGAAATCTGTTGTGTTTCTATATACAAATAACAAAATTATAGAAAGAGAACTTTTTAAAATCCCATTTACCACTGCATCAAAAAGAACAAATTACCTGGGAATAAATCTAACAAAGGAGGTGGGAGATCTGTTCTCTGTCTCAAAACTGTAAGACAGTGAGGAAATAAATTGAAGATGACACAACTAAATGGAAAAATATTCCATGCTCATGTATAGGAAGAATTAATATCATTAAGATGGCCATATTACTCAATGCAGATTCAATGCAATCTTTATCAGAATACCTATGGGATTTATCACAGAACTAGAGTAAACAATCGTAATACTTGTATGGAAACACAAAAAACCCCAAATAGCCAAAGTACTCTCAAGAAAGGAGAACAAATCTGGAGGGAGGTATAATGCTCCCTGATTTCAAACTATACTATAAAGCTACAGTTCAAAACAGTGTGGTACTAGTACAGAAAAAGATACATAGATCAATGGAACAGAATAGAGAGCTCAGAAGTGAACCCACACTTATATGGTTAATTAATATATGACAACTGAGCCAAGACCATAGAATGGGTAAAAGACAGTCACTTCAATAAATGGTGTTGGGAAAACTGGACAACTATATACAAAAGAATGAAACTGGACTACTCTCTTACATCTTATGCAAACATAAACTTGAAATGGATCAAAAACCTAAATATAAGATCTGAAACTATAAAAATCATAGAAGAAGGGGCAGAGCCAAGATGGTGGCGTGAGTAGAGCAGCAGAAATCTCTTCCCAAAACCACATTTATCTATGAAAATATAAAAAAGACAACTCTAGCTAGAATAGAGACCAGAGGACACAGGACAACATCGAGACCACATCCACACCTGCAAGAACCCAGCGCCTCATGAAGGGGGTAAGATACAAGCCCCAGCCGGCGGGACCCGAGTGCCCCACCCCCCAGCTCCCGGTGGGTGGACAGGAGTCAGCAGGGAGGGAGAAGGAGCCCAGGACTGCTGAACACCTAGCCCCAGCCATCCAGACGAGAGCACAGAAACAGTGCATGCGTGGGGTGCTGGATACTAGGGAAACAGGGCAGCAGGACCGGTGACCGGGTGCCTGAGGCCGACACCGGAGAACAAAGAAACGGGAGTGGCCTTTTTTTTTTTTCCTACTTTTTTTTGTTTATTGGTGAGTGCTTTTTGGAAGTCTTAAAGGGACAGGGACCCTAATACTAGGGAAAAAGGGAAGCAAGACCAGTGAGTGGGTGCCTGAGAATGGTGCCTGAGAACAAAGAAAATCATGCGTTTTTCTTTTCTTTTCTTTTCTTTTTAATTATTTATTTATTTACTTTTTCTTTTGTTGTTGCTGTTGTTGTTTTGGTTTGGACAGTGTTTTTTGGAAGTCTTAAAGGGGCAGGGAATCTGGGGATCTCTGGGCACTCTAACCCCCTGGGCAGCAGGGAGCACAGAAGTCCCTTACAGAGATAAATAGCCTCCCGGCCGCTCCCACTCCAACGGGGCTCCACCATTTTGGAGCAGCAGCCTGAGCCAGCCCACAGCAACAGCGGAGGTAAACTCCAAACCAACCGGGCAGGTAGCTGAAGCCCTGTCTGTGCACAGCTGCCAAGCAAAAGCCACTAGAGGTCGCTATTCTCCCAGGAGAGGAAGGCCACAAACCAACAAGAAGGAAAGCTCTTCCAGCTGTCACTTGTACCAGCTCTGCAAACTATCTCTATCACCATGAAAAGGCAAAACTACAGGCAGACAAAGATCACAGAGACAACACCTGAGGAGACAGACCTACCTAACCAGTCTTCCTGAAAAAGAATTCAAAATAAAAATCATGAACATGCTGACGGAGATGCAGAGAAAAACACAAGAGTAATGGGATGAGATGCAGAGAAAAATGCAAGAGCAATGGGATGAAGTCCGGAGGGAGATCACAGATGTCAGGAAGGAGATCACAGAAGTGAAACAAACCCTGGAAGGATTTATAAGCAGAAAGGATAAGATGCAAGAGGCCACTGAAGGAATAGAAACCAGAGAACAGGAATGTATAGAAGCTGACATAGAGAGAGATAAAAGGATCTCCAGGAATGAAACAATACTAAGAGAACTATGTGAGCAATCCAAAAAGAACAATATCTATATTATAGGGGTACCAGAAGAAGAAGAGAGAGGAAAAGGGATAGAAAGTCTCTTTGAAGAAATAATTGCTGAAAACTTCCCCAAACTGGGGGAGGAAATAATAGAACAGACCATGGAAATACACAGAACCCCCAACAGAAAGGATCCAAGGAAGACAACACCAAGACACATAATAATTAAAATGGCAAGGATCAAGGACAAGGAAAGAGTTTTAAAGGCAGCTAGAGAGAAAAAGGTCACCTATAAAGGAAAACCCATCAGGCTAACATCAGACTTCTCGACAGAAACCCTACAGGACAGAAGAGAATGGCATGATATATTTAATGCAATGAAACAGAAGGGCCTTGAACCAAGGATACTGTATCCAGCACGACTATCATTTAAATATGATGGCGGGATTAAACAATTCCCAGACAAGCAAGAGCTGAGGGAATTTGCTTCCCACAAACCAACTCTACAGGGCATCTTACAGGGACTGCTCTAGATGGGAGCACTCCTAAAAAGAGCACAGAACAAAACACACAACATATGAAGAATGGAGGAGGAGGAATAAGAAGGGAGAGAAGAAAAGACTCTCCAGACAGTGTATATAACAGCTCAATAAGCGAGCTAAGTTAGGCAGTAAGATACTAAAGAGGCTAACCTTGAACCTTTGGTAACCACGAATCTAAAGCCTGCAATAGCAATAAGTACATATCTCTCAATAGTCACCCTAAATGTAAATGGACTTAATGCACCAATCAAAAGACACAGAGTAATAGAATGGATAAAAAAGCAAGACCCATCTATATGCTGCTTACAAGAAACTCACCTCAAACCCAAAGACATGCACAGACTAAAAGTCAAGGGATGGAAAAACATATTTCAGGAAAACAACAGTGAAAAGAAAGCAGGGGTTGCAGTACTAATATCAGACAAAATAGACTTCAAAACAAAGAAAGTAACAAGAGATAAAGAAGGACACTACATAATGATAAAGGGCTCAGTCCAACAAGAGGATATAACCATTCTAAATACATATGCACCCAATACAGGAGCACCAGCATATGTGAAACAAATACTAACAGAACTAAAGAGGGAAATAGACTGCAATGCATTCATTTTAGGAGACTTCAACACACCACTCACCCCAAAGGATAGATCCACCGGGCAGAAAATAAGTAAGGACACAGAGGCACTGAACAACACACCAGAACAGATGGACCTAATAGACATCTATAGAACTCTACATCCAAAAGCAACAAGATATACATTCTTCTCAAGTGCACATGGAACATTCTCCAGAATAGACCACATACTAGCTCACAAAAAGAGCCTCAGTAAATTCCAAAATATTGAAATTCTACCAACCAATTTTTCAGACCACAAAGGTATAAAACTAGAAATAAATTCTACAAAGAAAACAAAAAGGCTCACAAACACATGGAGGCTTAACAACATGCCTCTAAATAATCAATGGATCAATGAACAAATCAAAATAGAGATCAAGGAATATATAGAAACAAATGACAACAACAACACAAAGCCCCAACTTCTGTGGGACGCAGCGAAAGCAGTCTTAAGAGGAAAGTATATAGCGATCCAGGCACACTTGAAAAAGGAAGAACAATCCCAAATGAATAGTCTAACATCACAATTATCGAAACTGGAAAAAGAGGAACAAATGAGGCCTAAAGTCAGCAGAAGGAGGGACATAATAAAGATCAGAGAAGAAATAAACAAAATTGAGAAGAATAAAACAATAGCAAAAATCAACGAAACCAAGAGCTGGTTCTTTGAGAAAATAAACAAAATAGATAAGCCCCTAGCCAAACTTATTAAGAGAAAAAGAAATCAACACAAATCAACAGAATCAGAAATGAGAATGGAAAAATCATGACAGATTCCACAGAAATACAAAGAATTATTAAAGACTACTATGAAAACCTATATGCCAACAAGCTGGAAAACCTAGAAGAAATGGACAACTTCCTAGAAAAATGCAACCTCCCAAGACTGACCAAGGAAGAAACATAAAAGTTAAACAAACCAATTACGAGCAAAGAAATTGAAACAGTAATCAAAAAACTACCCAAGAACAAAACCCCGGGGCCAGACGGATTTACCTCGGAATTTTATCAGACACACAGAGAAGACATAATACCCATTCTCCTTAAAGTGTTCCCAAAAATAGAAGATGAGGGAATACTCCCAAGCCCATTCTATGAAGCCAACATCACCCTAATACCAAAACCAGGCAAAGACCCCACCAAAAAAGAAAATTACAGACCAATATCCCTGATGAATGTAGATGCAAAAATACTCGATAAAATATTAGCAAACAGAATTCAACAGTATATCAAAAGGATCATACACCATGACCAAGTGGGATTCATCCCAGGGATGCAAGGATGGTACAACATTCAAAAATCCATCAACATCATCCACCACATCAACAAAAAGAAAGACAAAAACCACATGATCATCTCCATAGATGCTGAAAAAGCGTTTGACAAAATTCAACATCTATTCATGACAAAAACTCTCAGCAAAATGGGAATAGAGGGCAAGTACCTCAACATAATAAAGGCCATATATGATAAACCCACAGCCAACATTATACTGAACAGCTAGAAGCTGAAAGCATTTCCTCTGAGATCGGGAACCAGACAGGGATGCCCACTCTCCCCACTGTTACTTAACATAGTACTGGAGGTCCTAGCCACAGCAATCAGACAAAAAAAAGACATACAAGGAATCCAGATTGGTAAAGAAGAAGTTAAACTGTCACTATTTGCAGATGATATGATACTGTACATAAAAAACCCTAAAGACTCCACTCCAAAACTACTAGAACTGATATCGGAATTCAGCAAAGTTGCAGGATACAAAATTAACACACAGAAATCTGTAGCTTTCCTATACAGTAACAATGAACCAATAGAAAGAGAAATCAGGAAAACAATTCCACTCACAATTGCATCAAAAAGAATAAAATACCTAGGAATAAACCTAACCAAAGAAGTGAAAGACCTATACCCTGAAAACTACAAGTCACTCTTAAGAGAAATTAAAGGGGACACTAACAAATGGAAACTCATCCCATGCTCATGGCTAGGAAGAATTAATATCGTCAAAATGGCCATCCTGCCCAAAGCAATATACAGATTTGATGCAATCCCTCTCAAATTACCAGCAACATTCTTCAATGAACTGGAGCAAATAATTCAAAAATTCATATGGAAACACCAAAGACCCCGAATAGCCAAAGCAATCCTGAAAAAGAAGAATAAAGTAGGGGGGATCTCACTCCCCAACTTCAAGCTCTACTACAAAGCCATAGTAATCAAGACAATTTAGTACTGGCACAATAACAGAGCCACAGACCAGTGGAACAGATTAGAGACTCCAGAAATTAACCCAAACATATATGGTCAATTAATATTTGATTAAGGAGCCATGGACATACAATGGCGAAATGACGGTCTCTTCAACAGATGGTGCTGGCAAAACTGGACAGCTACATGTAGGAGAATGAAACTGGACCATTGTCTAACCCCATACACAAAAGTAAATTCAAAATGGATCAAAGACCTGAATGTAAGTCATGAAACCATTAAACTCTTAGAAAAAAACATAGGCAAAAACCTTTTAGACATAAACATGAGTGACCTCTTCTTGAACATATCTCCCCGGGCAAGGAAAACAACAGCAAAAATGAACAAGTGGGACTATATTAAGCTGAAAAGCTTCTGTACAGCAAAAGACACCATCAATAGAACAAAAAGGAACCCTACAGTATGGGAGAATATATTTGTAAATGACAGATCCGATAAAGGCTTGATGTCCAAAATATATAAAGAGCTCACACGCCTCAACAAAGAACAAATAATCCAATTTAAAAATGGGCAGAGGAACTGAACAGACAGTTCTCCAAAAAAGAAATACAGATGGCCAACAGACACATGAAAAGATGCTCCACATCACTAATTATCAGAGAAATGCAAATTAAAACTACAATGAGATATCACCTCACACCAGTAAGGATGGCTGCCATCCAAAAGACAAACAACAACAAATGTTGGCGAGGCTGTGGAGAAAGGGGAACCCTCCTACACTGCTGGTGGGAATGTAAATTAGTTCAACCATTGGGAAAGCAGTATGGAGGTTCATCAAAATGCTCAAAACAGACCTACCATTTGACCCAGGAATTCCACTCCTAGGAATTTACCCTAAGAATGCAGCAATCAAGTTTGAGAAAGACAGATGCACCCCTATGTTTATCACAGCACTATTTTCAACAGCCAAGAATTGGAAGCAACCTAAATGTCCATCGGTAGATGAATGGATAAAGAAGATGTGGTACATATACACAATGGAATACTACTCAGCCATAAGAAGAGGGCAAATCCTACCATTTGCAGCAACATGGATGGAGCTGGAGGGTATTATGCTCAGTGAAATAAGCCAAGCGGAGAAAGAGAAATACCAAATGATTTCACTCATCTGTGGAGTATAAGAACAAAGGAAAAACTGAAGGAACAAAACAGCAGCGGAATTACAGAACCCAAAAGTGGACTAACAGGTACCAAAGGGAAAGCTACTAGGGAGGATGGGTGGGTAGGGAGGGATAAGGTGGGGGGAGAAGAAAGGAGGTATTAAGATTAGCATGCATGGGGGGGAGGGAGAAAGGGGAGGGCTCTACAACACACAGAAGACAAGTAGTGATTCTACAACATTTTGCTATGCTGATGGACAGTGACTGTAAAGTGGTTTATAGGGGGGACCTGGTATAGGGGAGAGCCTAGTAAACATAATACTCTTCATGTAAGTGTAGATTAAAGATTAAAAAAAAAAAAAGAAAGAAAGAAAGAAAAGGGGGATTACTCCTTGAATAGGATAAAAGTAATGGTAAATCGACGATTAACGCATGCTTTAAATATCCTTAATTTTGATCACTTAAAGGGTGTCAGATGATCGGCTATGGAGGTACACTTTTCTGATAATATTCCTTTCTCTTAATATAAATAAATAAATAAATAAATAAATAAATAAATAAATAAATAAATAAATAAATAAATAAATAAATAAAAGCAGTTTCTGTGTGGTGACCTCCAATGAGTTCTACACAATGGTATAAAGGGCATATCAAAGTGTGGGCAAAGGGTCTGTTTGTGTTTATACAGAAGATCAAAGCCTAATTTGGCTACCCAGAAAATGAACTAAGATACGATATGAGGAGGAGCTTCCAGCATCAGCACTCTCTGGAAGACTCATACCAGAAGATGATCATCAAAAAACCTCCACAAAGATCCAGGCAATGCTGCAGTTGTAGCTGCATCCATCCCACCATTTCCTGGACTTGCCATTGGAATGAAGAAGGAGATATCTAAGCTGGCCTGTGCATACAGGAAAACAACAAATTTGACTGGATCTATACTGTTGGAACTCAACCAAAAATTAGGAGAAGTGCAAGTTGTAGTGCTCCAAAATCTTACAACTACAGACTATCTACGGTTAAAAGAACATATGGGATGTGAACAGTTCCCAGGAATGGGTTGTTTTAATTTGTCTGGTTTCTCTCAGACTGTTCAAGTACAGTTGGACAATATCCATCATATCATAGACAAATTTTCACAAATGCCTAGGGTGCCTAACTGGTTTTCTTGGCTTCACTGGAGATGGCTGGTAACTATAGATCTGCTTTGGTTATGTAACTGTATTCATATTATGTTAATGTGTGTGCGCAATTTAGTTAGTAGTTTAAAACCTATACATGCTTAAGTTACTCTACAAGAAGATATGTCAAAGAAATAATCAATCCTCCCATGTTTTCTTTCATCTGCAACCTCTATAGCTTTTCTTCTTCCTTCCTAATTACAACCCTTAAATAGAATTCGTGCCTCATATCGAATTTACTGAGTATCATAATTCCTCCAAGTGGTAAAGATACCTCAAGACAAATGCTGGGCATAGAAGCCACAGGGCATAAATCTGCAAAGAAGTAAAAAGCTAACCTTTTCAAACAATATGGCTTTTCTCTCACTTACCAACTTTACGTCTCCCTGTATGGCCCCGGAAGATGACTGGTTAGCCAGAGACGGGTAAGATTCCTCAAGGGAGGAACAACCTAAGACAGGCACAGTCACGGGGGGGCCATCAGGTGAGAAATTGGGGATCAACAGTGGTGAAGCTTAGAACCTCACCCACCCTGTTTTGAGAGAAATCTTTTGCATCTGTGGATGTTTTAATGCCCTTGTCTAGCTTGGATTAACACATAGTCTACAGGCACACACCTGATCATCTACATTTGCCCTCTTACAGCACTAAACTATGTTTTCTACCTTTGTCTTGCATCTACCTACCACTTCAGCATTTTATTAAAAATAAAAATAATAATAATAATAAAGGGAGAAATGTAGGATCCACATATAAATCAAGTATAAAAATCAAATGAATATTCATATTTGACCTGATTGTTTATAGTTCATAATGTGTGATCAAAACCGAAAGTTTCTGTGATGACTGCCCTTGTACTGTTTACCATGTAAGAACTTATTCACTATGTAAGAATTTGTTCACCATGTAAGAACTTGTTCATAATGCTTCAGAAGATTGGAGACTGATGAGAATTAGGCTTGGGGTGGATTAATGATTGTGCATTGAGCATTGACTCCCCTATACAGAATTTTATTGTTGTTAACAACCATTTGATCAATAAATATGAGAGATGCCCTCTCAAAAAAAATCATAGAAGAAAACATAGACAGTAAACTCTTGAACATCAGCATCAATAAATTTTTCTGGCTAATATCCAAAATATACAAAGAATTCATAAACTCAGCACAAAAAAATAATTGAATTAAAAAATAGGCAGAGGGGGGAACCCTCCTACACTGGTGGGAATGCAAATTAGTTCAACCATTGTGGAAACCAGCATGGAGGTTCCTAAAAAAACTGAAGATAGAAATACCATTTGACCCAGGAATTCCACTCCTAGGAATTTACCCTAAGAATGCAGGAGCCCAGTTTGAAAAAGACATATGCACACCTATTTGTTTCACAGCACTATTTACAATAGCCAAGAAATGGAAGCAACCTAAGTGTCCATCAGTAGATGAATGGACAAAGAAGATGTGGTACATATGCACAATGGAATATTATTCAGCCATAAGAAGAAAACAAATCCTACCATTTGCAACAACATGCATGGAGCTAGAGGGTATTATGCGCAGTGAAATAAGCCAGGTGGAGAAAGACAAGTGTCAAATGATTTCACTCATGTGTGGAGTATAAGAACAAAGCAAAAACTGAAGGAACAAAACAGCAGCAGACTCACAGAACCCAAGAATGGACTAACAGTTACCAAAGGGAAAGGGACTGGGGAGGATGGGTGGGAAGGGAGGGATAAGGGGGAGAAGGGGCATTACGATTAGCACACATAATATGTGTGGGGGGCACAGGGAAGGCAGTACAATACAGAGAAGACAAGTAGTGATTCTATATAGCATCTTAGTACACTTATAGACAGTGACTATAATAGTGTATGTGGTGGGGACTTAATAATGGGGGTAGTCTAGTAACCATAATGTTGCTCATGTAATTGTATATTAATGATACCAAAAAAAAATAAGCAGAGGACCAGAAAAGACATTTTTCCAAAGAAGACATACAGATAGCCAACAGATACATTAAAAGATACTCTACATAACTAATCACCAGAGTAATACAAATCAAAACGGCAATGAGATATCGCCTCATACCAATCAAAATAGCTAATATCAACAAGACAAGAAATAACAAGTGTTGGCAAGGATGTGGAGAAAAAGGAACCCTCATATCTTGCTGGTGGGGTTGCAAATTGGTGCAGCCACTGTGGAAAGCAGTACGGAGGTTCCTCCAAAATCTAAAAATAGAAATACCATGTGACCCAGCAATTCCATTTCTGGGAATTTACCTGAAGAAAACAAAATCACTAATCTGAAAAGATATATGCACTCCTATGTTTATTGCAGCATTATTTAAAATAGCCAAAAAATGGAAACAACCTAAATGTCCATCAATAGATGAGTGAATAAAGAAGAAGTGGTACATATATACAGAGGAATTTTAACTACTTAGCCACAAAGAAGAATGAAATTTTCCATTTGCAACAACATGGATGGACCTGAAGGGTATTATGCTAAGTGAAATAAGTTAGGCAGAAAGAGACAAATGCCATATGATTTTCACTTATAAAATCAAAACAAACAAAACTGAAATAGACTCATAAATGTAAAGAACAGACTGGGGGTTGCCATAGTGCAAGTCAGTGGAAGGACAGGCAGAAAAAATAGTGAGAATGTTTGATATCTTGATCTGGGTGATGGTTACATGAGTGTAGACACATGTCAAAATTCATCAAGCTGTACACTAAGATGTGTGCTTTTTAGTGCACCTCAACTTAAAAAAAGACTTGTTTTTGAGTTTGCTAATTCTTTCCTCTGCTTGATCAAGTCTGTTAAATCCCGCTAATGAATTTTCAATTAAATTATTGTCTTCTTCAGCTCCAAGATTTGTTTAGTTCTTTTTTTAGTTTCTCTTGGTTGATAGTCACATTTTGTTTATAAATTCCTGATTTCATTTGTCTACCTGTGTCCTTTTGTTGTTTGAGTTTCCTTAATATGATTATTTTGAATATATATGTTCGTTAAGTTTCCTTAAGATGATTATGTCCTAACTTGGTCAGGTTATTCTCAGATCTCTTTCTTTAAGGTTAGCTTCTGGTGATTTTTTGTGTTACTGCGCCATGTTTCCCTGTTTCTTCATATGCCTTGTTATTTTTTGCTAGGATTTATGCATTTAAAAAACAGCCACTTCTCTTGAGTCTTTATGGCCTGGCCTTGTACAGGGCCGAACTTCACCAATCAGTGTGGCCAGAGATTTTGGGGATCCCTCAAACCTTTTCTTGGGATGCATCTTATCTGGGGGTGTGCATGTAATTTCCCAGTTAGGGAGGTTTCTTAAGGAGTTCATAATCTCCTGCTGCCCCTGGTATCTATCGGCAGTGCTGCAGGTTCTCTGTTGCTGCAACAAACTACTGAGCTGTCTCCTTTGTTCTCAGTAGCTCTCAGACACCCAAAGTATGCCAGTTCTCTATTACTGCTCTGAGTCAGACAAAACAGAACCCAGTCCATCAGGCAGATCCTCAAAAGCCAGAACATTGGATATATGCTCCACTCTTTTCTTTCCCTCCCAAGGGACAAGCTATGAGTTGGTGTCTTCTCTTGATCATGAAGAGCTGTGCCAGCTTGGAAAAGGGCTACCATGGGTAAAATGCAGTGGCTTTTCTTACCCACTTCAGTGTGGCTTTTCTTGGCTTTGTGCTTGCCTGGGGGCACTGCAGTTTCTTAACTGGTTTCTGGAATTCTCATAAAGGTTTTTTCAATCATGTGTTGCTGGTACGTTGGTATCTCTGTAGGAAAACAAGACCTGGGTTTCCTATTCCACCATCTTCCTCCATCTCCATACTTTTTAGGGAATGAGGAATTTGAGGCTTGGAGAGATTAAATGAATTGCCCAAAAATACAGTGAGAAAGTTGCAGAACTGGAGTCTGGATGGAGGTCAGTCTGATCCCCAGCCTGTGTGTTTAGCATCTGTGCCCCACAGCATAGCTGGCAGTCAAGGGGAAGAAAAGAGAATCACGCCGTCTGAGGCCCTTCAGTGCAGGGAAAAAGGGCCGTGACTGAGTCTAACAGGAAAAGGTGTCCTTTCCTTCTGGGCACTTTGTTTACTTATGTAGATTAATATAGAAACAATTTTTGAGTGGTTTACATTAAAAAAATATTTTGCACATAAAATAATTCTTTTTTAAAGTTTGAGAAAGGATAGTCTTTAGTTTTAAAAATCATTTATTCAAGAGGTGCTTTCTTGCCTAGCTCCATCGCTACCCACTCTCCAGTGTATCCTGGAGCAAGTCACATGGAAGTGAGCCTGGATTAGAACCTAGGACTTTGTAGGCCCAATGCTCCTTTTCAGGCCAGAGGCCATGTGGGATTCAGCTTTGCAACTCTTACACCGCAGTGTACCATGAGGCCTGGCACTTAACGTGCCCTGGTTGATAAGAAACGTAGATACTCCAAAGTTGGAAATAGTCTTCCACAGGACTTTGGTGGTCCAGCTCTTGAGGTATTTTCATGCAGCTGTATTGGGAAGCACAGGGGACAGCAGAGTACTCACAGCCATGGAGAAAAGTCCTGGGAGAAAGGAAGAAAGCAGAAGGGGCAGGGCACCTGAGAGACAGGACCAGCGCCCGGTGGGAGAGCTCATGCCAACTCACTAAACTGGTAAGTGACTCTGAAAGGGGACATGTAAAGGGGATAGGAATCATAAGGTCTTGCACTGTTTTTTTTTCTCCCTTCCTTCCTTATTTTCCTTTCTTTTTAAAGTAAGGGCTTTCCTCGTAATCACTACAGAGAAAATCGATGGGGTGAGTGTGGCAAGAAATATCCAACATGGGGAAAAACCAAAGTTCACAAAGTGTTCTCATAGTCATGATTGCTGTGTTACACTCACCGGCCTCCTTAATAAAGGATGTCCCTGGTCTCCTTTGTTCCAATTACTTGTTTAAACTCATCATTTATCATTATTATTATGATGATGATGCCAGGAACATTACAGAAATCAAAAGCAAAATAATTCACATGTGATTACACCAGCTAAACAAATCAAACAGGATGTCATAGCCAAAAGACAATCAGTCTTTGAGTCCTGAATCTGGTGCTCTGCTCGGCTTCACTAAGCTTCAGTTGTGCTTGTCTATAGAATGGGCATGGAAATAGTGCCTACCTCCCAGGGCCGCTGTGAGCATTAAATGAAATAATGGGCATAAAACTACCTCATAACTGTAATTCACTGGATACTTTGGTTATCATTATTTTTGTCTTTTATATTCTCTTCCAGCTCTTTTCCATATGCATATAGCCTTTCCCAGCTAGGGGAGTTGTTCATTGCTTGCCCCTTAACTTGTATCATGGACTGACTTGCCTATTTCTATATCCTCACGATTACCACTTTTTAAAGTAGTGTGCTGACTTACCAGGATGTGTCCCAATACACCAGGCCATTCCTCCACTGTTGGGTGGTGTATGTCTTTCTGAAGCTTTGTCATATAGATAACACTGAGCATCTTTTAATGGTTTGTATTTTTTTTGGACATCAAGAAACTTTAAACTCAAGGTCTATAAGGGTTAATGAAGTTCTTTGTCTCAGAGCATAATTAGCCAAAATCAGGCTTGGTGGCAGCAAGGCTTTCACAAGCTAGAGCGGTATTGCCAAAAAGACAGTG
The DNA here is from genome assembly GCF_040802235.1 of Manis javanica. Classification (NCBI taxonomy): domain Eukaryota; kingdom Metazoa; phylum Chordata; class Mammalia; order Pholidota; family Manidae; genus Manis; species Manis javanica. The sequence goes on from NC_133174.1 coordinate 136,612,905, forward strand.
CCTCAGGACCCACCGACTGTGCTTTGCAACCCTGCAAAGATAGAAAACCAAGACAAGGGAGGGGCCCAGGCAGTGGTTTGTCAATGTAAGTGTGGGAACTGCTCTGCCTATTGCTAAGGGCACTTAGTTTGAGATTGGAATAGATGTAAGCACAACTTTCAAGTACCAAAAGCCAAAGTCCTCGCCCAGTGAGGTTACAGTTCAGAACGTTCTACCTGGATATGGGAACAAAGAGCAAAGTGGCCCAGGCCAACAGCAGCCAGGAGTCTGATGATGGAACTGGTGCCATTGGAGGCTGTGCTAGGAGGCAGGTCTGGGGCAGGTCAGCGGGAGGAGCAGTGAGAAGGAGAGGAGCCCAGAGCCAGGCAGCACTTGGGGGACGGAAAGACGAGGAGGGCAGAGGCAGTGAGGTTCAGCAAGAGGAATCGGATTCCAGCCACGGCAGAAGAGGCCTTTTCTAAGCTGCTTCTTTCAGAGAGCCCAGGTGGGGTGGAGGAAGTGACCTCTCTTGGTGATGGCAGGAAATCAGATGGTGGTTGGCTTCAGGAACAGGATATGGACCAGAGGACACAGGTGCTGACCACCAAGTAAACCCAGGGAGGATCCAGACTGAGCCTGGCTCTTTCCACATGGAAGAGGCGATGGGGCTGGAAGCATAGGCCAATCTCAGTGTCACCTTTCTGCCTAAAACCCTTCAAAGTTTCCCCTCTCCTCTTGGGACAACTTCTGTCTCCACCCCATGGCTTAGAAGGCCCTGAGTGTTCTGGCCCCTGCCTACCTTGCCAACCTCAGGGCTTTCCACCGGCTGGCAGCTGGCTCAGAGCCCCTGCTCTCAGGTCCTCGCATGAGGCACACTCTCTCTCACTGCCAGGCCTCACGGTGCTGTCCCTTCTGCCTTCAACACTCGCTCTCCACTTCCCTTACCTGGCTAATTCCTGCTCATCATTCAGATCTCAACTTAGACGTCACACTTTCCAGGATGTGTAGGTTTCCTTTGCATCCGGTGCATACTCTATCGTGACACTTATCCAGCTCTTTGGTAATTGGTACTTTCCTGTCTCCCCCATAATCTGTGAGCTCGAGTGGGGCAGGCACCACTGTCTTGCTAAACATTGATCCCTGAGTGCCTGCCACAGAATAGGTACTTAATAAATATTTTCAATAAAACAATAAATAGATGAAAGCAAATTGCTTCCTTTTCATCTAGTTCCCATTTCCTGAGTGCATGGTCTGTGGCAAGCATTGTTCTTGGTGAGCAAGAAAGGCATGGTCCGTGTCCCCATTTGGGCCCACTGCTTAGTCTACCAGGGACACAGTCAAGTCCATAAAGAATTCTGGTAAATAAGGATGCCAGGAGGGGTGCAGGTATTCTTTGGGGGGAAGGGAGGGACATGGCATATGCTGTTGAGAATGAGAAGTCAAGGCTCCATGGAGAGGAAAGGATTGGAACTTAGCCTTGGAAGTCCAGTGATCCTTTAGCAGACAAAAAGGGGAGGAAGGGTGTTTCTGGCACATCAAGTAACCAAAGCAAAGTCATGAAACCAGGAAATAATGGGAGAGGTTCAGAGGAATGCAAGCAGGCTGGGTGGTCAATGTCAGAAATATCTAATTTTGCCATGAGGTAAGGATGGAAAGAGAGTAAGCAGCAGCCAGATCACAGAGGGTCTTATTTACCAAGCTAAAGAAAATGGACTTCTTTGCACAGTCAGTGGGGAGATATGAGAAGAGCTGTGCTCTGGCTGATGGACAGACCACCACGAGACAAGAGCCCTCACTGTCGGGAATCTTTGGTCTGTAGGCACCAAAGATGAGAAAGAAAATGTTCTAAGGAAAACATTATGTTCTGTAGTCTAACATTGCGTAAGGACATTAACTGCATCCTGGAAGACTCAAATGAGAGGGCTGGTTTGGGGTCAGACCTATGAACACATTACCTGGTAGAGATCAACCATGCATGACTGCAGATGGACACAGGTGAGAGACACCAAATGCACGCAGTGGGAAGAGTAGCAGAAGCCAGCTTAGGATTCCAGCCCTGGCTCTGCAGTACAACTCTGCATGACTGCCTTCTCCCCGCAAGGCCTCTGTTTTCCCTGGTAAAGCCCTTTTTGTTCTAATGTCATGTGGTTTGATGGGCATCTTGGATCATACAGTTGAGTTCAGAAGGATGGCCGACCCCATGGCTACTGCCAGCCTTCCACTAGACACTTGACTTAGATAAGCTGGAAAACTGCTCCAAGAAACAGATAAACGTTTGCTGTCTACTAAGAGAACGGCCTCCCCTAGGGCGGTGCAGTGTACAACCTACACAGTTGTCTAGCAGCTCTGGACCTTCAGAGTCCTCTTGTCAGAAAACAGGGGTTGGGGAGGCCATCCATCTGGCCCAGTGAGGAAGAACACGAGCTTCTGAGATGAGCAAAGAGGACGAGACAAGCTTGTCATTAAGCAAGAACCAGGATGACACCCATCGAGAGAGTGGTGGTGGCAGTTCTGCAGCCATCTCATCTTCATAGGCCGAGCGCAACTTTCCAAGATGAGTCCAGCCAGAGACTACAGCTGGATGTTGGGCTGGGGGTTGAGAATTAGTTGAATGGCCCAGTTGTCCCATGTAGTAGAAAAGGGATGCCTCTCTGTAATGGCCCCTTAGTGGATGATGACAAGTACTTGAGCAGAACCTCTCAGGCAAGGCTTTCTCGAAGTCATTTCGAAGGGGCCCTGTGCTGTGGAGTCTACCTCACTTCGGATACCCAGACACAGACGGGAGCATTGGCCTTGGCCTGGAAGTCTCCAGAATACATAAGACCTGGGGGATATTCCCCCTTCACAGCACACGATAGGCATACTTATCTGGGACTGATTTATTTACCAGCAACTAAAACATGAAATTAGCTGGTCCCTAAAGGCAATTTTGTCTTTCCCTGCCTGATGATTTAATAAATCATCCCAATCAAAGAGGTCGGGAGGCGTTGGGGGACGGCACCATATTTGCTTTCCACATTCTCACATTCTGCATGAACAGTCCTTTTCCATTTAGAGGCTGTGGTGATCCCCTTGGGACCGTCTGTATGATCCTGTGCTTTCTAGTTTCTGGGGGACTGGCCATGTGTTTGCTTTGGCAGACTCTGACAAAACTCTCTTTCGCCTTCTTTTTTTTTGGTTTCAAAATGTAAAGTCCTGGGAATGTTTTAGAAACAGGCCCCTGGCCAGAACAATGGTTCTGCTATAACAGCACATAACAGGGACAGTTCTCACGAGCATGATCCTTCCCCATCCCCAGCCATACTTTTTAAGAGAGCAAAAGAGACTTGATTTGATTGTTCCTACATCTAATTCCCCTTCTGCTGAGGGGAATGTGAGTGTGTATGAAACACCCTCCGCTTATGTTGAGAATCCAGGAGCCCCGGAAGATGCCATTTTACTGAAAGATAGTAAACCCACAGGTTGCTAGAAGGAGGACTTAGCCCTGGTCTGGCCCTGAGACGAGAAGCGCTGCAACTTACAGTCCAGTGGCAGTTCTGTAATGGCTACAGTGATGATAGTGGGAATGGTGGTGCTAAGGCCAGAGAGGCTTTCTCCCAGGCTGAGGAAGTGGGGAAGGACGTCTAAGCTGTGAGCCTTAATGATCCATCTGGAAATACAGGTGATGTGCTATCTGGCTGGGGGCTCCCAAAGCCAGGAGTTCAAGAGCAGCTGTAGATCTCTTTTAACTAGCTTGCTCGGCAATGGAAGGGAGCACTTGAAATCACAGGTACCTCCTGAGACTTTTAAAAGCCAACAAGACTTGAAAGCGAAAGGTCCTTGGCCTCGCTTGCTCCCTCTTGAGCCGGCATTGCCGTAGCTGAATCAAAAGTTCCTTATTAGGTATTTGTATTTTCTTTGATTTGTATGATTTTTTAAACAAATGCATACACCCAACACCAGGATCTAGAAATGGGGCAGCTCATTAACTTAGAGGGCATTCTTTTTAATTTTTAAAGGTTAATCACTAAATCCTTTGTGATGTCTTAGGTAACAATTGCACAAATCAAATCACCACCTGTCTCATCTGATAGCTATGCCCACTCTTTACCTGTGCAAGGAAGCCATGAGGAAGCTTGAAATTTCACTGTTTGCTTCCAGGGTTGTAGGAAATGAAAAAGCAAGACTGTTAGCCCCCATTTTGTGATTTGCTCAAAGAAGTTTAATTCTTTACAATACTTTTAATGCAAATGAGAAATAAAATTAACTTTAGCATTTTATCACAAAGTTAAGACACTGAAGAAAAATGTCAGATTGACCTTTCTAGTTAGAGCCCAAGAGAGAGACAGAAACAGAGGCAGAGAGAAGAGTCCCGAGCCTCAGTTGTTTCCGTTGTAAAGTGAGGGTGTTCACACAGGTGGCAGCATCTACAGCTGATGTATGGTGTCTTGGCCCAGAGGCAGCCTGACCCATTGGGCTCGCTCTGAAGGAGCTGTTGGAGACAACAGAGGGACATCCTTGTCTAGCCATCTTCCAAGGGTCTTCTACGCATTACACACTGAGCTGGGTGTGTCTTATCAAGCCCTCTAAAGTCCTTTATAGGACCAGCTGAGAAATAAAAATATCCTCTGGCTGAGGTTTCACATTAACCCTCTGAAGTAGACTCTATGATTGTTCCCACTGTATGGATAAGGAAACTAAGGCTGAGGCAGGTCAAGTAATTCACTCAAGATTACAGTTAATAACTAGAAAATCTGTGCTTCTAACCCCAGACTGTAGATGCTAGACTCTATGTTGTTTCCTATAATCCACTTTTCACAAAATTAGTATGACTAATGGTACCATTGTGTCATGGAGCTATCACAAATGGAAGGGACCTCAAGAGATGATCCAATCTACTCATCTCTTTTCATAAACGAGAACACTGAAGTTCAAGTTGGGTAAGTGATTTGACCTAGGAGACAGAAAATGATTAGCAGAGCTGGAGCAAGAACAGAAATAGGCACGTCCAGGAGGGACCCTGCCGAGGAAACCAGCCTTCCTCCCCAAGGTCACACTGCTCCGAAGAGGGAGAGGAGGCGACTAGCAGCCTGGGCTCCTGCCACCTGGCCCAGGGCTGGTCCTCCTCTAGCAGGGTTTCGTGTCCTGTGAACTGGGAACCTAGAGTGGAGCAAAGTTACACTGTTCATCTCACCAACTTCTAAGTCGAATTTAGATTTTCCTCTAATTAATGAACACGGAAAATAAGCCATAATAGTATTAGCAGGACTTGTGACATGCTACCAAGGGAAATCAGAGCTATTCGCAGATCACATTAGAGTTGTTGGTATCTTCAAATGTCATTTATACTCACTATTCTAAAATTTCAGTAGTGGTTCACAACTCCTTGATAAAGAAGTAGATATGCTACTGTATCACCAATTTGTTCTTTTCATATTTCAATATTATTGGTTCCCTTTGTAATCTTTTGTGTTTTTACTCACTTAAAAACTCTTTCCTGATATGGACCTACAGGCTTCAGCACACCACCAAGGGGGCCAGGGCACCATCCAGGTTAGACCTCCTGCCGCACAACAAACAGCCCCACTCTCACACCAGACAAGGCTGACCTCCAGGGGTGAACAGTTCAACGCAAACTCGGGAGCAGAGCAGTACAATTCAGAGGTATTCTGAAATAGCAAGGCGCTCGGGCCATGGCTTAAGAAAGGAGCAGCAGCTATGTAGAAGGAACTGGAATCACGTCATTAGTCAACACCAAACCTCAGCCCAGAGTTTAGTCTCATCTTAGTAACCCCACAGGCTGTTTGCTACACAATGCAGACTGAGTTGTGCCCCTCAGTGGGCAAGGACAAAGCAAGCCTGGTTCTTCATTCTAGGGAGAAATGCCTGGTCCTGGACTTGTGCAAAGATCGTGACATCAAAATAACCCCTCAAGTACACATCAAGCCACGCCCTTTAAAACCTTTCCACCGACCCTGGACACTGTATGTGGGGGAGGGAATACACCTAACTCAGATACTTGAAAAACATTTCTTACCTGCACCATCACCCTGTCCCTACCACCCCTTCCCTTCCCTTTGCCAGGTCTATGCATATTGCAATTGGTACCACTGGGAGAAATGCCACGCACGGGGCACTGTCCTGGGATGAGCTTAAGACTGTGAATAATGTGCATTCTCTCCACTTGTGTTCAACTACTTATTTTTAATCCAAGAAATAATGCCTTGTTCATGCATTAACTCAACATGTGGATTCCCATGCATGCAACTGTATTGGGATGTCCACAGGAGGAAACACTATAATTTTCAGATGAGAGAAATGCCCACAAGATCAGGATATAGCAAGAGTCCCTGTAATGTGAGGGAGTAGCCTCACATTACAGGGGAAGGTATGGGGACAGTACTGCACAGTTTACACAACCCTTCACAAACATCATCTCAATGAATCTCCGCAACTCTGTCTGAGAGGTAGTATTATCTTCACTTTAGATGGACGAGGACATGAGGTCACACAGGCAGCCAGAAACACAGGCAGTGCTTAGACTCAATCTTCTCTCACCAAGGCTCTTCACACTGCCAACAGTTCCAGTTTATTTGCACGCCAAAGACTGTGCAAGGTGACAGGAGAGTAACAATAGTCCTCTCTCACCAAAGAATGAGATTCCCTTCTAAATCCCCAAATGGCATGTCTCTGATAGGCCCAAAAGTAGACCCAGAAATCACTTCTTCTCATGACTGGATTTCAGCTTTACCTCTTCTCACCTTCTGAACTGAACACAGATGAAGAATCTTACTGAGCCAATGAATGCGGAGGGACAAGGAGAAATCTTGCCCCAGCTATAAAACCTTTCAGAAGGCAGAGAGCTGACCCATCCTCCTTGGAAACAATTCCACCAACCAGCAAAAGAGTGTACAGTCCCATTCCAAGACTCCTAGGACAATCACTGGGACCTCATAGGGACAACTAAAAAAGTCAACTAAACAGGAGGCTAAGAATTTCCCACTTGGAGCACAGAAAATGAGCAACAGAGCAATCAAAGGACATATTGTTTAGAGGTCCCTGCCAAACCCTCTCTGAGTGTAACTGGTTCCCACAGCAGCCTGATGCTAGAGATGTCCAGAATGCACCTGTAAATACTCAACTGCTGGCTTAATTATGGGAGGAGTTAGCTGGCCATCTGTCATCTGGGGAAACCACTGCCTAATGACATCCTTCCCTGAGTATTTGCAGATGTGTGCAAGACATGCAGAAGAGAAGGCCACTTAGAGCCATGACCATGGCCTCATTATCACATTACCAGATCCTTCAACAATAACCAAGGAGACCTGGAAGTCAGCAGCTTCCCCCTAGATCCACCATCCTAGTGGAACAGGGAGAAACAGAGTGAGAGACGTAAGAGAGCAAGTCATGCTCTCCTCTGAGAGTCTGAGCCAGGCTTCTGAGGGGGGTCAGCCTCAACCAGCACACTTCCTGCAAGAGAAGAGGCCTCAAGGCATTGGCTGGGGAAGGAGACAGGGAGGGCAGCGGGGTCTCCATGTCCTCAGACCTGGAATGAGACTACACTGGTCCAACACATGCAAAGTTCAGTCTGACCCTCCAGAGCAAGACCGCCTGCATTAACAAATGTACCGCATTGATTGAAAGGTGACCAGTGCTGTACATTGCTGGCTCTACCTACAGAGCTGCCTGGGAACATGTGATATTTAAAAATGATGCCAAGGCCCTAGATTTGGCTCAAACAATATCCTCTGTCCTTTCAGGGCCACCAAAGGAATTGGAAAAGGGCTTCATGTGCGCGTGTCTCTCAATATTGTGACCAGACTTAACTGTTGGCTAGACAGCTGTTGGCTGCACAACCAGACAAATCAGAGAATCGAGAAATGCCCGAGTTTAGAGGGCCCTTGGTCGGCACACAGGCCCACCTTCATTTATTTTGCAGATAAGGAAGTTGAGGCAGGGAGAGAATAGGCTTGGCTGCGGTCACACAGAAAGTTAGGGGCATAACTGAGAGCAGAATCCAGATCTCCTGAGGCGGGGGCCAGGACACCACCTGCTCACCAATTGCTGTTTAATATGAAATGCACATAGATGACCCCTTTCGGTAAATGGTGTGTGTGATGGATCCTTGACAGAGCCAAGACACGTCACTTCCAAACCTGTCCTGAGGAGACCCCCCTAAGGGCTACACCTCAGTTCTGATTAATATTTGGCAGATGGAATTTCCTGTACCCATGTTGTCCCAACGATTTCCTAAAGTTAATGGCACTGGAAATATGCATAAATTAATGATGGCAGAATCATTAATGTAGATGGCAGTGTCTCGTGGCAGGCAAAGCCATAAATATCAAGAACAGCCTTCCCTAGGTGTAAATAAAAATCTCCTCTGGGAACATATCTGAAGGAAGAGTGTTTCTATAACACCGAGTTAAAATCTAAATTACATTATTCAGAGCTGTGTAAGTGTGGGCTAATAAATAACACATAAAATAAAACAGCACTTTATGAGGGAGACTCATCCTATATTTCAAGCATTTTCCCACTCTTAAATTCATTGTTTAATCTGGACACTTTCAGCCACAAAATTTCTAGAGTTTATTCAATATCTTTTATGTGCTTTACAAGGTCATTAGAGAATTTATTTGCTCTTTCCCTTACAGATTGGAAGGTGGGCAGTGATATATGAGGTTTCGCATTTTATTTATTCACCAAACTGTTCCAGATGTGATCCCATCATTTATCCAATGACACATCAAACCTGCTGGGTGCCCTCCACGCTGACCTCCCCCCCCCCCACATTTGCTTTCATGCTCTTAAAGTTATAGCAGGGCTCACTGCGATGAGAAGACAAGAGAATTGCTATTTGGGGAGAGGTGGCGGTGGGAGGGAGCCGATCGAACTTCAGTAATAAAAAATTTAATTGCTCGGCTACAATTTGAAAACGATATCCAGGTGGAAAACTGACCCAGGACCATTCCCCCAAACCATTGCTTCCCAGTTGCCCTCAGACAGGGCTGCATGCCTCAGATTTGGAATGTGCAGGATCTGAATAAATGGAATTGAACAGATACTAAATCATTTCCCCCTTCTCCTAGTGATTTGTCACCGTAATAAGCATTCTGAGGGTGATAGAGCTTTTATTACTACACACTGTTAAGCAGGAAGGAGGCTGCAATGTATTCCTGGTACTCTTTTGGGAAAATAATTACCCCATGCAGACATTTTTTTTAAATATCGATTTAACAGAAAGAGTTATATTTAAACCCAAGTGCTTATTTAGTGCAAAATATGAAACATTGCTGTGTTTGTGTTGGAGAGGATAAGGGGGCCTCATGCTGACACCAGTCCCTGAGGTGCAATCCACACTTTCCCAGCCACCTCCTAATGCATTTATCTGATGGGAGCAAAGAGAGGAAGAGGGGTTCTCACTTGAGGAGCCCCTCTATAACGCCAGCTCGACATACTTATGCACTAAACATACATAGTGACATATATGCATAATGACACTACTATCTAATATTTGAAGAGTACTTTGTAATTTGTCAAACAGTGTCATATGCATCATCCCATTTGATCCCCACAACAACCCTGTGAGGGTTTCAGGGCTGATGTTATCAGTCCCATTCCCAGAGGAGGAGACAGGCTCAGAGAGATTGATACGAGGATGTAAGAAGTATATACAGAACTGACACTGGAGCTCACACTTCCAAATAGAGCAAAAGATAAAAATAAAGCATATTGCATTGAACATATTTATACTAAAAAATCATTCATTGTTTATTTTATTTTTTATCTGACAGCCCTAAGTAGAGTGGGACTCCAAAATGAGAATTCCCAACCTGTTCTTGTCCTTGCCCAAACAGAAAGGTTTGATTAGTTAAGAAAGTGTGGGTGACTTGACCACAGTCCCACGGTGAGTAAATGGCAGAGCTGGGGATTCAGCTCATGTCTGCGACTTCTTAGCTGAGTGGTTTGAAACTCTCCCTTGCCTCCCCAAGGTTCTCTCAAGCCTTTGGGGTCCCGAAGCCCAGGAGACCACCTGTGTCCTGCATCGCCAGCACTTAGCCCTGGAGGGCGTCATCTGAGCACGGCCCAGCCCAGAGAACAACCCCAGCAGCCAAGGGAATGGCAGTCATCAGGTGGCCATAAGGAAATGTGCTCAGTTTCACTCACAAATACAGACACATCCGCCAAGGCAATATGATACCATTTTCTGCTTAGCAGATGGGCCAAGCACAAGGCTGTCCTATGTGGCTTTAAAACTCACACACCCTTTGGCCCAGTAATCTCACACTGCTGCAGGGCAACTTGCCCTAACATCACCGGAGCAGAGGCCTACACAGTTTAGTCCTATCCACTGGCCGGAAGGCCTGACTATGCAAATTCAACACAACTTTGACCGTACCACGAATTGGAGCACCCACCGTTAGCACCAGGCACTGGGCCAAGTTCTCCACTCAAGTTTACCTCATTTAACCCCATAAAATCAATAGCGGTATTAACCCCTTTACACTCATGTGGAAACTGAGGCTTGGAGAGACTCGATGGCTCATTTCAGATCACACAATTAGTACATGGATGCGCAGGGATTTGGACCCAAATCAGTTTTATTCTAAAGTCTGCTCTTGCACCCCTTTCTGCACCACCACTCCACGAGAGAGCGAGGGGTGGGGGAGACATGACAATTGACTCCCACAGGAGAGCAGGAAACTGAGGTTCCTCTCCCGGACTGGACTGTGGCTTTTCTGTCATGGTTCAGCTGCTCAAACTTCTGCGACTAGTCATTAGCAGGCAGAGGGAGTCTGCACAGAACCCAGGGTTCTCAGTGAACCCCCTGGGGTGAGGAGCGCAAATGAATGAATGCATCAGTAATAGATTTCTGCTCACCAAAGGAACCCATTTCTTTGTTTTCAGTCAAAATGCATAATAACCTTTTTTTTTTTTACTTTTGTAGTCAAGTCATTTCATCAAAAGCAAATGACAGCTGGATGGTATAAATGGCAAATTTGGAGGTGTCAGCTTGAGGAGATAATGAAGACATTTTGAAGGGCTAACATTACTGCAAAGTGATCAGGAAAAATTATTTTTAAAAATGTTCCAGTTGCATGATTAACCCTAAAGGCAAGAAAGATGTAACCTTGTTGGGATGGTTTGTTATTTTATGAAGTAAAAGATGAATGGCTTTAATGAGCAAGCATTGAAACATTTCCACTCTCCTCCCAAGCAAAAAGAAAAAGAAGAAAAGAAAAACGCCTCTTGACTATCGACAGCATGCAAGGAAGAGACTGTGGTAGGCTTACACCCCTAAGAGACAGTCACAGTCCTGGTGTGCCCTTGGAGATCAGAGACACACGTCCTAAACTGGAAATCAAAGCAATACGGTAGCGGGCAAAGGGCTTTAGCCCAACATTCCTATCAGAGATAGGCTGGTCAGATCTTGGGCAACTGCCTAAACCCCTCCAGACTTCCATTTCGCCATCTGTAGCATGGGAATAATAATGCCATCACAGGACCATTACTCCATTAGAAGTAGAATTAACAGAGGTGAAAGAGTGTTGAGAAAGCAAATGCATAATCTGGATGTCTGGTGCTGCAGTAAGGAGGCTGGAACTGGAAAGGATAGTAAAGGCATGTCTCAGTTCCATGTGCGCTGGCCTCAGGACCTCAGAAAGGTGACTTTAGCACCTCCAGGACTTCCTAGGTAGAGGGAGAAGAGAAGGGCCTAGTTTGGCTACTACTCAGTTGCAAATATGTACAAGTCATGGGATATGGACCTTAGAAAAACACTGATTTCAGCCTCATACTACTATGTCCTCACAAAAATTTTCTGAGAGTTACAATGCCATGGGCTACAGGAGATGTCATTTGTCAGTGGTGGGTGGCTCACGGGTGAGGATCTCTTGGGCTGCCTTGAAGGCTAGTGGGTCATGCATTAACTGCCCCTACTTGTGGTCCCCTCTCACCAAGGCCCACAGAGCCTCTTTGGATAACCATCTTTGTAATTTTCTTTTCATGTGTTATAATTGGGAGATAACTGATATACAATAACCTGCATTTATTTAAACTCTACTATTGTTTTTGAGTATAGAAAAATGCTTTAAATGTTGTAATACCTTTATATTGTATCTGCTTCACCAGTTAAGTCACATTTCTATGTATACTTCTTCATCATAGATTCATATTTTTTCATGGGCAGCCTGCTCAGAAACACTGTTCTTTGTGGTTGTCTACTTTACACTTAACTTGTGATTAGTTTTCACTGTGGCTTGAGTAAAATAGAAGCATTCCTGCACACGTTTTTTCTTCATTAGTTTACAGATGTTTATGTTCTTTATCATCTCTATATAATAATATTTTTGATTTGTCATCTTTTAATATCCATACTATTTCATCTACCCTTCTAACTACACACTGAATTTCCTAAAATTAGTAGGTCTTTAGGAAATAATTTAAGCAATAAACCACTAGTGTACATGCTAAAGAACGTAAGAATTTAGCTATGGCAGTTTCATTTTTGGGTTCTATGAATCCTATTCCTGAGTGCCCCCCGAAAGTTGTCCAGCCAGGTGGCAGTGAGGTTGCAGGGCCTTAAGCCCATCTCAGGGCCACTGCGGGAATTCCTTGCAGTCATGAAGGGATAGTCTTTGTGCTCTGGACAGTACTGTTCACATGTGAACAGCCGTTTTCACCCATGCCACTCACACCTTCGGCAAGGAGAGTCAAACTTTGAGCTGCAGAAGGCCAGAGCTGGCGCCTCAAGGAACACACCCTCATGCTGTTAAGCCCAGAGCGGCGCACACCCGTCTCAGCTCAGGGGCGCTGAGTTCCGGAAAGGTTTCTCCTGCACAGAGCCAGGGGCTTTTGTGTGTTTGATGACTCACAAAGCCAGGTGAATAGGGCCCAACCTCCTTTGTCCTGTAGCCACTTGCAGAACAGAGCCATCTCACTTGAAGGAGGTGAATGCACCTCAATGGCTCCAGAGCAAACTGAATCAGATAGTGGCTCATGGTCTCCTTATGTCTGGTGACGAAACACATGCTTGGCAACTGATGCTCGGGAATACAGGAAAAGGGATTCTCTAAAAGCCAAGCACAGGTCCTGGAAAAACCTGGATGTAAATGACTGACAACATAGCTACAGGCCAGAAAGCCCCTTGTAACACCAGCCAGTCCCCTACCTGCAGGAAGACCCCTCATTGTCAGCTTTGTTGTCCAAGGAAAGGATACTGCAAGCCCCAGGTGAGAGGTGATGGTGGCCCTGATGTGGCAGCCAGCTGTAGGGACAAATGGGACAGGAGCAATGTAAGGGCTATGTGGCGAACAGCATTACAAATCCTCAGTTGCCTGTCTGTACTGCCAAACTTCAAAGAGATCTAAGCGTGGAACATTGCTCCTTAACTGTGGCAAAAGCTGACTTGAACTGGCAGGAGGGAGGAGGGATTTAGTTTTTATTTATCCTACATAATGTGAAAATTCATACATTTCACTGCAGAAACATCATTTCCTTGATTATAGGGCGCTGCCCCAGGATTATGTAACATATTATATATGTAATGTATTTATAAAGTTTGAAGTTTTAAGATCTCTGAGCTGCACCTGGCCCTTGGGGTTTCAGGTAAGGGATGGTGGGCATGTATAGCCTAGTAGTTAAAAAAGTGGGCTCTGAAGCCGGACTGTCTGGTTCTAATCCCATATATCACCTAACAGGTACTCTGATAAACTTCTTCACGTCTCTAAGCCCTGATTAAAATAATGGCACCTACTTCATTGGGTTGTTGTGAAATTTAAGTGAGCAAAAAAGTATAAAGTGCTTAGAAGGTGCTCGAGGCTACCTATAATGGCCAGGGGATGACTGGCGCAAACCTGCACTCCCCAGGATGCCAGCTCCTATACCCTAAGAGCTGTCAGCCATTAGCAAAGAGGGGAGTTCTACAGGGTCTGGGGACCCTGGGGGCTGGAAGACAACAAAGGGAAGCATTTACTGGTAAACTAAACATCACTGCCATCACTTGGGGCTATAATGTTTGAGACCTGACAAATTCTTTGGGATCTAGACTTGATCCCTTGGCTAGGGATCTACTTTCAACTTCTGCTGTGACCTTGAGCAAGCCACTTGCCCTCTCTGGACCTTGGGAACATGAAGGGGTACAGTAGATGATTTTTAAAGGCTGTCCAGCTAGAACACATTGACTCTAACAGGTATATACCGCAGAAGAACCCGGATTGGGGATTTAAAAGCCTCTCCCTTGCTAATTCCTAGAGACTAAGGCAACACAACGTTTGTTTTCATAACCCAGAGCTACGTCCAGGGGCAGAGCAGAGCAGCAGATGGACAGACCCAACTCCTCGATGTTTGTAATGGATCAGGACACACTATAATGAAGTAATTTTCTTGTCTTCATTCTCCATGTCAGCAGGGATCTGTCTGCCACGCAGGAAGGGTGACAGAGTAATCTGAGCCACAGCTGAAAACCTGCTTTTTCTCCACAGTTATTTAGCCTGCCACGAGCTGTGGCAGGAGGCAGGAAAGAGTCCAGACGAGCAGGGGAATTTGGCTGCTCTCAAAATATCATACAGGAACTTTAAAAATTGAACTGATGTATGCTTTGTAAGGTTTTTGATAATGTGCAAATTAAGTTAGAGTTTGAATCTGGCTAAAGAAGAAATGGTCTGTAATGCTACCAGTCATGAAGGAGCCACAGAAAAATCTCATTGTGTGATAATGTTCCCTCTGCTGGACCAAGAGCTGTGCTTTGCATAAATAATGGATTCTGGGGAAGAACACGGAACACGCACTGCTTTTCAGCAATGAAGAATGCTCAGTTATCTGGAGACCTAAAAACCCCTCTGCGGCTTACGAATAGCTGGGCTGAGGCAAAGGGCTGCCACCGCAGAGCTGCTTTACAAGCTCCGTGAGCCCACAGCACTGCCATGGGAACCTACCCCAAGCCTCAGTCGCTTCCGTCAAGGCATGGACATCCCCAGTGGATAACCTGCCCCAAACCAGACTCTGGATTAGGAAACAAACCACATTCCCAGTGGGAACCTGTGTGGAATATGATGCCCCCCACCCATGGCAGCTGTGTTAAAGACCAAGCTGTGAGACTCAAGCCATGTGTAGCTAGGTCCCTCCAATGCCCTCTACGCCTGGATGTAAATGACTGACAACATAGCTACAGGCCAGAAAGCCCCTTGTAACACCAGCCAGTCCCCTACCTGCAGGAAGACCCCTCATTGTCAGCTTTGTTGTTCAAGGAAAGGATACTGCAAGCCTCAGGTGAGAGGTGATGGTGGCCCATTCTCTGAGCTAGTGGCCCGGCTGTTTCCCTGAGGTTTTATTCTCTTGCCGGTTTTTGACCTCATAGAATTCTACAATAGCTAGGTTTGTGACAAAAAAAACAAAACATGACAACAGCAAAATCAGTCACGGATGATATTGGAACAGAGTTAGTTCAGAAAAGAAAAAGTGCATGTTGTAGTCTTCTTGGTATAGCCCCCCATCTGTGAACAGCTAGACAAGCCCTCCTGAAACCCTGACTTGGCCATGAAAACCCATCCCATTTGTCATCAGTCTGATTTGAGTTGGGCATGACAAACATCCCCAGGGATGTCAGGCTTGTGCTTTGCAGAATCTACAGTACAGCATCTACTGGTCCTATAGGAACCTTCGAATGGGATCCGTCAGGCTTATCAAAGGCAAGGAGAACTTGCCATCTGCATCACTGAAAGCCTTCTCTATAAGTTGGTAGTTTGACTAGTTCTGAAGAGTACCAGATGTCATTTCACACTTGATACAGCATAAGTGAAAACACTTGATAGAGTATAAAGTACTACATGGTTTACAAGTGTCACATGGAAGCTCTGGAATTGCCAAAGTTAGCACAGTTACAATTTGGCATCATAGTATTTAAGTAACAGGTTGTGCAGAAAAGTAAACATCACTCGAGGACTTTCCCGCCTCTTCTGGGGAAGGGGTTAGTATGTTTAAGGGTGTAGCATGTTAGGTGGAATTATGACTTTCTTGTTGTCTTTATTTGAAGATTAAGTATAGTTTACAGAGACACATATGGCTGTCAAGCTGACAAGAGGTGGACTTTTGATGGCTGTGTCAACTCAACTGGGCCAGGGGTGCCCAGCCATCTGGTTAAACATTACTTCTGGGTGTTTCTGGGTGTATCACAAAGCTGCAGAGGTGTGTTGGATGCAGGATGGGCCAGAACATGAGGAAATCAGAGAAAAGGTATTGGCCACTGATTGAGCAACCAAAGAAATGAGGTCGTGGCGGTGGAAAGCAGATGTCCAGAGCTTGGACTCAGACACAGTAGGAGTGTCTCTGTCCTGAGTGGGGCCAGTGGGGGGTTAAAGGTGACACGTACAGGAAGGGTTAGAGCCCAGAGCACTACCTCAAACACAGCCATGAGGCGGACCTGCTAAAGTGAAGGCTGGATGGTCAGGCCCTTTCCAAGGAGTCCATGCCTGGAAACCCAGCTCATGGCAACACTGGCACATCCAGACCAGCTGACACCATAAGGCCCCAGCCTCATGGCTCCTGGTCCCATTTTTATGCACAAAGATTCTAGTTACACTCACAAGTGGCCCATCAGATGCTAGGATGGTGATTATTAATGGTACTGCAAGCGTGGCACAAATACAGAATATATGCTTTTCAAAGCATTTCTTCAGCAATGAATTAATTTTTGCCTTTATAGACCGTCCTGGCAGGTACATCAGGTGTTATCTTTGTTTGCATACACAGAGAAATTTTTACCTAAGATTACACAATTGGCTGAGGACAGAGGAAAATGGCCTAGTCCCTAGTCTCAGGTCTTCCCACCAGCCTCATGCCCATTTTAAGGGCTGACTGGCGCAAAATCAGCCAAGTTTCCACTGGCAAATAGCTCGTTTCCACAGGGCCTCCAGATTCTGGGCTGCTTATAACCAGGCCCCTCATTTTCTAGTAGGTCTGCAATTTAAAGACTGGATTCTGATGAGAAGTATCTGGAGTCTGATAAAGGCTAATTACAGTTAAGGAATATGAAAATTGGGAACTCCAAAGAAGATTGGCTTCCACTGCTGCCTGCACAGAATAATCAAGGAATTAGCAGAAAGTGATGGTGACTGTTAAGAGGCACTAGAGGATAATTAAGTATTAAAATTAAAGACATGCTGGCAAGTGGCCTATCCCTTGAGATCCAGTCCATCTTCTTTGCTATCAGGCCATAATAGGATTCAAGAGCTTTTCAACAAGGCAATGGGGGCTCCCTAGAGGGGGTGTCTCATAAGCCAGGGCTGGGGCTGCTAAGGTGAAGGCTGAATGGTCAGGCCCTTGCAAGGAGCCCAATGGGTGGGCTTTTCTGCATGATGCATGTGAACCCCAGCTGGGCCCTGCACTTCTTGGGTTGCTCTGACAAAGTAGAGCAGGGGAAAGACTTTCAAGGATGACCACAGTTTTAGCTGGCGAGGCAATGGCTCCAGATGGGCACAATTGGTATTTTCAGTTATTTTAGTGAGGACATCGTGAGAAGAGATTATATGTGGTCAACAGACTCCCAAAGGAAGAGCTGAAGCTACGTTTAAAGCATGTTAGGCCAAGAATCACTGAGCTGCTTTCCCGGACCACATGATGGGCACACGCTTGTCAAAGATGGTCTCACTTAATCCTGCCAGGAAATAGGGTCAGACCTGCAAAACAAGGTGTGTGTGTGTGTGTGTGTGTGTGTGTGTGTGTGTGTGTGTGTGTATATATATATATATATATATATATTTTTTTTTTTTTTTAACAATTGGTAGAACTGAGGCTTGGAGAGACAAGATGGCTTGCCAAGAGTCAAATAAGGGGAGACCGGATCTTGACGTCAGTTCTGTCCTGTCCCAGCGCCAATGCTCTTTCTGCTATTTCACACAGATCTTGATTCACGTAAGAAACACTCAGCATTTACAGATGTACAGCCACAAAACCCATGATTTATGAGGTAGTGAATTCTCTATTGTTTGAGACATTCAAACAGAAACTGGATGAAAAACTTTCCAGATATTCAGACATCAGGGATGGGTCGGACCACGTAACCTCTAATGTTCCTACCAACACTGAACTGTTTAGACCTGGTCACTTCAAAAGCACATGTGAAGCGGGTGGGGCACAAGTTGTAAATAAATCCCTGATCAATCCCCAGTAACTGGAAAGAGGAGAGATCAATGACTCACAAATCATTCTAAATCCTTCTTTTAGCCTCCTAATCCAGAGGCTATTTACTACCCACTTCACAAAGTTCACTAATTTGACAGCAGCCCTCTGTTTTCTTGCCCTTTAAGACAAGATACAAAAACAGAGAGGAAAAGAGGGACTAATGGTCCAAACTGGATATGCAGCTGAGCAGTGAAAACAGTTACAAAAGGTCCAAGGGAAAAAGGTGAGATGGCCCACCTTGACATGGGCCTGTTGATACTTTCACCAACTGACCATTTTCCAGAAGGCACAAGGGTCTTACTCTAGCTAATAAATCTTACTCTTCAACCTCAAGCTTCATACATGGGATCCTTAAGAAGTATTATGCCCTTTACTCTAAACTGCCTCCACCTCACCTTCCTGTCATCCTCCTAAACAACTGGGCCCCAAGATTTCCATCTGATCTCCAGCCAACCTCAACTTTGTGAGCTCTGAATGTGCTTGCTGGCTGAGCCTTAATATGAATTCTGACATAATTTCACTTGCTAATATGATTGGAGCAGACACTCTTAAATAATTAGCCTTGGAAATACAAATGCATGTGAGGTAGCAGCAATATTTTTATATCTTTACACCCCACATACTTCTCCAGGAGGATTTTAGACAGCCTAAGTACAATTTTAGCAGCAATGCAATGAAACCAAAATTGTTTAAACAAGAGGAAAAAATAGAATTGTCAAGTAATAATAAAGAGTCAAAGGGAATGCACTGTTCACCATGTAAGAACTTATTCACTATGTAAGAACTTGTTCACCATGTAAGAACTTGTTTGTTATGCTTCAGAAGATTGGAGACTGTTGAGAAATAGGCTTGGAGTTGATTAATGACTGCGCATTGAGTCCCCTATACAGAATTTTATTGTTCTTAATAACCATTTGATCAATAAATATGAGAGATGCCCTCTCAAATAAAAAAAGAGTCAAAGGGAAGAACAGTGATTATATGGGAAGATCTGGGTCAGAGGTTGCAAACTCAGATGCCTACGGGGGCCAGGCAAGTAGCATAAATGTGTGAATCAGGCCAGATTTAAGATGACTGGGAGAGGACGCAAAGAATTTATACACACACACACACACACACACACACACACAAGCCATTTGATTATTTTTAAACACAAGGCTAGCTGAACATAATTCATCTATAGGCAATATTTGGGCCCCAGTTTGTGACTCCTGACCCACATGAAGAGATACAGTTAAAAATGAGCAGCACTTTGACTCTGAGGTTCCTGCAAGACAAGGCAAAGATGGACAGATGATGGCCTAGAGGGTCATTAGCAGCTCCCAAAAGCAAGCAGACTAGTCTGTCAAGAAAGACAACCTGTTTCTTATTTCAGAACCCTAAGAAAAATTTGTTGCTTAGATCTTTGCTTAAGGGAACTTGCACAACATAATGGATGGTATACTTAACAGGAGTTCTACCCAAGAAAGGTACCAATATTCCACATGTGGTATCTATTATGTGGTGCCTCGGGCAAACCCAAATGTATAATGTTAAGCTGTAGTTTTGTGAGAGAATCTCCACTGGGAAACTGAGTGATAGAGACCAGGTCTGAAGCTTCCCGGAGCTCTGGTATGATAGGGGGATGGAGCTTTAAAAATTTGGAGGGATTCCCTAAAACTGGCACTCGTGAATATCAGTAATTTCCTCTGGGTTTCTGACAGGAAATGTAATACAGATAATTCAAACTAGGCATCCCAGAGATGGCTGGAAGTAAGGGGACTTGTTCAACGCTGACAGAGGATCCGTATCGAACTCAGCTTGGAAGCAGCCCAAGTGTCACCTGCAGGCTGGGGCCTATGCTCATCTCAAAGGGCAGCTTCATTCATACATTTAGGGTGTGTGCTCTCTTTTCTTCACTCTGCCTTTATCTACAACACATCTGTGCATAGCACAGACACGTGAGGGGCCGTGATCACATCCATTCTTATGGCTTTAAATACCAACTCTATGCCCATGCTTTCCAAATTGGTGTCTCTAATCCAAACCTCTTCTCTGAGCTACAGACATGCATAGTCAACTGCTCTCTTTCCATCTCCCCATGGATGTCTCATAGGCATCTTAAATTTTGCATGGCCAAAAATAAACTTGACTTTTTCTTTCTCCAGATTTGTTCCTGACCCAGCCTTGTTCACCTCAGTAAATGGCATCAACATCTCCTCAACAGCTCAAGCCAAAAAGTTGGGAATCATCACCCCTGATTTCCATTTCTTGAGTTCACACTAGGGCATACAGGAAAGGATCCTGCACCTGGAAGCCCGTTGTCTGGGTTGGAATCCCAGGGCCACTTTTAATCAGCTGTGTGGCCTTGGACAAGACATTCAAAATCTCTATGACTCAGTTTTCCCATTTGCAAAATGAGAATAATAATAACAACAACACCTATTTATAGCTTTTTAGGAGGTTTAAATGAGATAGAGCATAAAAAGCTCTTGAGACAATACTGGCACTCAGTAGAACACGTTCAGTAAATGGTCACAGTTACTATCCTCCCTCCCATCTTGTATTCTATCAGCAGTCTTCTTCCTCTGTAAAATATAGATTATCCAGCCTACCTTACAGGGATGTTTGGACGATTAAATGAGATAAAGCACATACAGCACCTGAATAGAAGACCCTCAATAAATAGCAGCTATTATTAGCGACAATTATTATTTTTGCTGCAGTGTCAAGGAATAGTAAAAATAATCCATTCATTAATGATCAAAAAATAATTTTCAAGCATCTACTAAATGTCAGGTATTGTGATAGACTCTGGGATAGAGTGATGATCTAAACAAGATGCTTGCCTTCATGGGAATTTGTTTTCCATCAAGGGTTTGGGCAGGCAAGATATGGAGTAAATCAGTCATTCTGCAATTAACAAATAAGTCATTTGTTAGTTGGTGAAAACTGCTACTGGGAAGAATAGCACACAGAAGGAAAATAAGGAGTTTGGGACAGGGAAGGATTATAATTTTAAACAGGATGGCCACGGAAGGTGTTCCTGAGAAGGTGACATTTAAGTAAACACATGAAGGACTCAGGAAGGAAACTGAGTGGATATCTGAAGAAAGGATGTGAGGCAGAGTAAAAAGCACTTTCTATGGCCCTGAGGCAGTGACATGGCCAGGTTGTCTGAGGAAAAGCTGAAGTAGGAGTAAAGAAGAGAGGGGTAACAGATGAAGTTGGGGGGACAAGAGCATGGAAGGCCTTCTACGGTCTTGTAAGAACTTTAACTTTTACTCAGAGTGAGATGGAGAGCCAGCGGAAAGTTTCAGTGATGGAAGAAACATGATGTGATTTAAAAGGTTTGTTTTGCTGGCCACACTGGGACTAAACTGAAGGGGCTGGGATAAAAATGGAAGTAGGAAGCCCAGCTAGGAGGTGATTGCAATAAGGTGAGCAGGGCATGATGACAGCTTGGACAAGGATGGTGTCAGTGCAGGTGGCAAAAAGTGTTCAGATACTGGATATATTTTGAAATGAAAGCAGAGCTTACAAGGTTTGCTAAATGGCTATGAGGTATTTTTTTTTCTTTTTTTCTTTTTCTTTTTGTTATCATTAATATACAACCACATGAGCAACATTATGTTTATTAGACTCCCCCCATCATCAAGTCCCCCCCACATACCCCATTACAGTCACTGTCCATCAGCGTAGTAAGATGCTATAGAATCACTACTTGTCAAGGGAGCCAAGATGACAGCATGAGTAGTTCAGTGGAAATCTCCTCCCAAAAACATACATATTTTTGAAAATACAACAAATACAACTATTCCTAAAAGAGACACCAGTGGATACAGTACAACAGCCATGCTACATCTACATCTGCAAGAACTCAGCATCACACGAAGGGGGTAAGATACAAGCTGCGGCCCAGCGGGACATGAATGCCCCCCTACCCCAGACTACGGTGGGAAGAAAGGAGTCAGAACAGGGAGGGAGTGAAAGCCTAGGACCGCTAAACAACCAGCTCTAGAAATCCGCACCAGGACACACAGTGCACGGGGTGCTGGATATTAGAGAAACAGAAAAGCAAAACCTGCGAGCAGGTCCCCGCAACCAGCGCCCCTGAGACAAAAGAAAAGTGAGTGCTTTTTGCAAATCTTAAAGGGACAGGGATCCCACAGTAGGACAAAGTCATCCCAGCACACTCAGCCCAGCACCTGTGAATCCCGGGGAACTCTAGTCAACCTAACCCCCTGGGCAGCAGTGCAGCTCTGAAGCCTCTCACAGTGATAAACAGCCTGCCAGTCATTCCCCCTACTGGTGCATACCCTGACATACCGGGGAGAGAGGCAGAGCACGCCAGGGGCAGCAGCACCAGAGGGGCCTGGGAGCAGCCCGTGCGAGCCTGCGGTGGTGGCAGCCAAGCAGCCCGGGTCTGGACTGCGTGAGCCGGCGGTGGTGGCAACAGAGAGGCCCACATGAGCCTGCAGCGGCAGAGACCGAACAGCCTGAGGTCAGCCTACATGAGCCGGCGGCTGTGGTGACAGAGCGGCCAGCGTGAGCCTGCAGCGGTGGCACCAGAGGGGACCAGGAGCGGACCAGGAGCAGCCCATGCACACCGGGGGCAGCGGCACCAGAGGGGCCCGGGAGCAGCCCACCCAAGCCCGCAACAGCGGCGAACGAGTGCGCAGGAGCAGCCCGCACAAGCCCGCAGCGATGGTGACAGAGCAGCCCAGGAGCGTCCCGCCCATGCCATCAGTGGCAGCACAAGAGAGGCACGAGAGTGGCCCATGTGCACCTGCAGCAGGGCCAGAGGGGCCCAAGTGCAGCCCGCACACGCAGGTGACGGTGGCTCCAGAGGGACCTGGGAGCAGCCCGTGAGGGCTGGCGGTGGCAGCAGAAGAGCAGCCCAGGAGCAGCTGTACCCCTAGCAGCTGCCCAGAATCTCAGCCTGGCGCATAGCCACCCTGGCCAGACCCAAAGGCTGCTGCCAGCACACAGCTGCCCGGCAGGGGCACTGCTTTCACAGTAGAGTGCGCCCAACACACCTGCCATTCCCCACAGGGCTCTGTGCTACTCTGACAGAGACCCTGCCCACAGCAGCTTAGGGGATTAACCCACAGGCTGCTCCAGGAGTGCGGTTAACCAACATAGGCAGCGGAGAAGGGCAAGGCGAACAGCAAGCAGGAAAGGACTTTGTTCTCCCAGCTGACACATGTGCTACCTGCCTACAGCTACCTCTATCACCATGAAAAGGCAGAAGAATTTAGTCCAGTCCAAAATAGTCCAGACAACCCCTAAGTGAGGGCCTGGGGAGATAGACCTAACCAATCTCCCCGAAAAAGAATTCAAAATAAAGGCCATAACCATGCTGACTGATCTGCAAAGAAATATGCAAGAGCTAAAGGAGCAAGTACAGAGGGAGACGACAGAAGTAAAACAATCTCTGGAAGGACTTAAGAGCAGACTGGATGAGGTGCAAGAGGCCGGTAATGGAATAGAAACTAGAGAACAGGAATGCAGAGAAGCTGACGCAGAGAGAGATAAAAGGATCTACAGGAATGAAAGAATATTAAGAGAACTGTGTGACCAGTCCAAACAGAACAATATTCGCATTATAGGGGTACCAGAAGAAGAAAAGAGAGAAAAGGGGATAAAAAGTATATTTGAAGAAATAATTGCTGAAAACTTCCCCAAACTGGGGGAGGAAATAGTTGCTCAAACCATGGAAGCACACAGAACTCCCAACAGAAGGGACCCAAACAGGACAACATCAAGACACATAATAATTAAAATGGCAATGATCAAGGACAAGGACAGAGTATTAAAGGCAGCCAGAGAGAGAAAAAAGGTCAGTTACAAAGGAAATACCATCAGGCTAACATCAGACTTCTCAACAGAAACCTTACAGGCCAGAAGAGAATGGCATGATATATTTAATGCAATGAAACAGAAGGGCTTTCAACCAAAAATACTGTATCCAGCACAATTATAATTTAAATTTGAAGGAGGGATTAAACAATTCCCAGACAAACAGAAGTTGAGGGAATTTGCCTCCCACAAGCCACGTCTACAGGGTATTTTAGAGGGACCGCTCTAGATGTCACCAGAGAAAATAAAATCACAACAAAGAAAGCAGACCAAACAAATACTAACTAAAGGCAAAAAATAAAGTCAACTGCCCACAAAAGCAGTCAAAGGAAACATAAAAGAGCACAGAACAAAACACTCAACATAGGAAGAATGGAGAAGGAGGAATAAGAAAGGCGAGAAATAAAGAATCACCACACAGTGTTTATAATAGTCCAAAAAGCTAGTTAAGTTACACAGTAAGATACTAAAGAAGTTAACCTTGAACCTTTGGTAAGCACGAATCTAAAGGCTGCAATAGCAATAAGTACATATCTTTCAATAATCACCCTAAATGTAAATGGACTGAATGTACCAATCAAAAGACATAGAATAATAGAATGGATAAAAAAGCAAGGCCCATGCTGCTTACAAGAGACTCACCTCAAATCCAAAGACATGCACAGACTAAAAGTCAAGGGATGGAAAAAGATATTTCATGCAAACAACAGGGAGAAAAAAGCAGGTGTTGCAGTACTAGTATCAGACAAAATAGACTCCAAAACAAAGAAAGTAACAAGAGATAAAGAAGGACATTACTTAATGATAAAGGGGTCAGTCCAACAAGAGGATATAACCATTATAAATATCAATGCACCCAACACAGGAGCACCTACATATTTGCAACAGGGAGGGATAAGGGCCAGGAAGAAGAAAGGGGGTATTATGATTAGCATGTATAATGGGGGGGCATGGGGAGGGCTTTACAACACAGAGAAGACAAGTAATGATTCTACAGCATCTTACCACATTGATGGACAGTGACTGTAATGGGGTTTGTGGGGGGGACTTGGTGAAGGGGGGAGCGTAGTAAACATAATGTTCTTCATGTAATTGTAGATTAATGACACCAAAAAAAATGAATCACTACTTGTCTTCTCTGTGCTGTACTGCCTTCCCCATGCCCCTCCCCCTACATTATGTCTGCTAATCATAATGCCCCCTTTTCCCCCTTATCCCTCCCTTCCCACCCATCCTCCCCAGTCTCTTTCCCTTTGGTAACTGTTAGTCCATTCTTGTGTTCTGTGATTCTGCTGCTGTTTTGTTCCTTCAGTTTTTTCTTTGTTCTATTACTCCACAGATGACTGAAATCATTTGGTACTTGTCTTTCTCCACATGGCCAATTTCACTGAGCATAATACCCTCTAGCTCCATCCATGTTGTTGCAAATGGTAGGATTTGTTTTCTTCTTTATCCATTCATCTACTGATGGACACTTAGGTTGCTTCTATTTCTTGGCTATTGTAAATAGGGCTGTGATAAATATAGAGGTGCATATGTTTTTTGGAAACTGGGCTCCTGCATTCTTTAGGTAAATTCCTAGGACTGTAATTCCTGGGTCAAATGGTATTTCTATTTTTAGTTTTTAGAGGAACCTCCACACTGCTTTCCACAAAGGTTGAACTAGTTTACATTCCCATCAGCAGTGTAGGAGGGTTCCCCTTTCTCTACACCCTCACCAGCATTTGTTGTTTGTCTTTTGGATGATGGCCATCCTAACTGGTGTGAGGTGATTTCTCATTTTGGTTTTAATTTTCATTTCTCTGGTGATTAACAATGTGGGTCATCTTTTCATGTGCCTGTTGGTCATTTGAATTTCTTCTTTGGAGAAGTGTCTGTTCAGATCCTTTGACCATTTTTTAATATGGTTATTTGTTTTTTTTATGTTTAGGTGCATGAGCTCTTTATATATTTTAGATGTCAACCCCTTATCAGATATGCTACTTATGAATATATTTTCCCATACTGTAGAATACCTTTTTGTTCTATTGATGGTGTCCTTTGCTATAGAGAAGCTTTTTAGTCTCATGTAGTCCCATTTGTTCTTTTTTGCTTTGTTTCCCTTGCTCAAGGAGATGTGCTAAGGAAAGAGTTCCTCATGTTTATATTAAAGAGATTTTTGCTTTTGTTTTCTTCTAAGAGTTTTATGGTTTCATGACTTACATTCAGATCTTTGATCATTTCAAGTTTACTTTTGTGTATGTAGTTAGACAGTAATCCAGTTTCATTCTCTTACATGCAGCTGTCCAGTTTTACCAACACCAGCTGTTGAAGAGGCTGTAATTTTCCCATTGTATGTCCATGTCTCCTTTGTCATATATTAATTGAACATATATGCTTGGGATAATATATGGATTCTCTATTCTGTTCCACTGGTCTATGGGTCTGTTCTTGTGCCAGTACCTAATTGTCTTGATTACTGTGGCTTTGCAGTAGAGCTTGAAGTTGGGAAGCATGATACCCCCTGCTTTATTCTTCCTTCTCAGGATTGCTGTGGCTATTTGGGGTCTTTTGTGGTTGCATATGAATTTTAGAATTATTTTTTCCAGTTCATTGAAGAATGCTGTCAGTATTTTGATAGGAATTGCATTGAATATGTAGATTGCTTTAGGCAGGATGGCCATTTTGACAATATTAATTCTTCCTACCCAAGAGCATGGGATGAATTTCCATTTATTAGTGTCCTCTTTAATTTCTCTCAAGAGTATCTTCTGGTTTTCAGGGTACAGGTCTTTCATTTCTTTGCATAGGTTCATTCCTAGGTATTTTATTCTTTTTGATACAGTTGTGAATGGAATTGTTTTCCTGATTTCTCTTTCTGCTAGTTCATCTTTATTGTATAGGAATGCAACAGATTTCTGTGTATTAATTTTGTATCCTGCAACTTTGCTGAATTCAGATATTAGTTCTATTGGTTCTGGAGTGGATTCTTTCGGTTTTTTATGTACAATATCATGTCATCTGCAAACAGTGACAGTTTGACTTCTTCCTTGCCAATCTGGATGCCTTTTATTTCTTTGTGTTGTCTGATTGCCATGCCTAGGACCTCCAGCAATATGTTGAATAAAATTGGGGAGAGTGGGCATCCTTGTCTTGTTCTTGATCTTAAACAAAAAGCTTTCAGATTCTCACTGTTCAGTATGATGCTGCCTGTGAGTTTGTCATATATGGCCTTTATTATGTTGATGTACTTGCCATCTATTCCCATTTTGTTGAGAGTTTTTATCATGAATGAGTGTTGAATTTTGTCAAATGCCTTTTCAGCATCTATAGAGATGATTGTGTGATTTTTGTCCTTTTTTTTGACATAGTGGATGATGTTGATGGATTTTTTAATGTTTTACCATCCCTGCATCCCTGGGATAAATGCCATTTGATCATGATGTATGATACTCTTGATGTATTATTAAATGTGGTTTGCTAATATTTTGTTGAGTATTTTTGCATCTATGTTCATTAGAGATTTGGGCTGTACTTTTCTTTTTTTGTGGTGTCTTTGCCTGGTTTTGGTATTAGAGTGATGCTGGATTCATAGGATGAGTTTGGAAGTATTCCCTCCTCTTCTATTTTTTGTAAAACTTTAAGCAGAATGGGTATTATGTCTTCTCTAAATGTCTGATACAATTCAGCAGTAAATCCATCTGGCCCGGGTGTTTTGTTCTTGGGTAGTTTTTGATTACCAATTCAATTTCACTGCTGATAATTGGTATGTTCAGATTTTCTGTTTCTTCCTGGGTCAGTCTCGGAAGG
Organism: Manis javanica; assembly: GCF_040802235.1. Taxonomy (NCBI): domain Eukaryota; kingdom Metazoa; phylum Chordata; class Mammalia; order Pholidota; family Manidae; genus Manis; species Manis javanica. The sequence continues at coordinate 136,640,676 of NC_133174.1, forward strand.
TTGTATTTTTCTAGAAAATGGTCCATTTCTTCTGGTTATCCAGTTCATTAGCATATAATTTTTCATCATATTCTCTAATAATTCTTTGTATTTCTGTGGTGTCCATAGTGATTTTTCTTTTCTCATTTCTGATTATGTTTATGTGTGTAGATTCTCTTTTTTTTCTTGATAAGTCTGGCTTGGGATTTATCTATTCTGTTTATTTTCTCAAAGAACCAGCTCTTGGTTACATTAATTATTTCTCTTGTTTTATTCTTCTCAGATCTTTGTTATTTCCCTCTTTCTACTGACTTTGGTCCTCATTTGTTCTTCTTTTTCCAGTTTCAATAATTGTGAATTTAAACTATTCATTTGGGATTGTTCTTCCTTCTTTAAATTGGCCTGCATTGCTATATACTTTCCTCTTAGAACTGCATTCGGTCCGTCCCTCAGAAGTTGGGGAGTTGTGCTGTTGTTTTCATTTGTCTCCATTTATTGGTTGATCTCTGTTTTAATTTGGTCATTGATCCATTAATTATTTAGGAGCATGTTGTTAAGCCTCCATGTGTTCATGAGCCATTTTGTTTTCTTTGTACAATTTATTTCTAGTTTTATACCTTTGTGAATCGAGAAGTTGGCTAGTACAATTTCAATCTTTTTGAATTTTCTGAGGCTCCTTTTGTGGCCTAGTATATGATCTATTCTTGAAAATGTTCTATGTGCACTTGAGAAGAATGTGTATCCTGCTGCTTTTGGGTGTAGAGTTCTGTATGTGTGTGTTAGGTCCATCTGTTCTAAGGTGTTGTTCAGTGCCTCTTTCTCCTTACCTATTTTCTATCTGGTTGATCTGTCCTTTGGAGTGAGTGGTGTGTTGAATTCTCCTAAAGTGAATGCATTGCATTCTATTTCCCCCTTTAATTCTGTTAGTAGTTGTTGCAAATATGTAGGTGCTCCTGTGCTGGGTGCATAGATAGTTATAATGGTTATATCCTCTTGTTGGACTGAGCCCTTTATCATTATGTAGTGTCCTTCTTTATCTCTTGTTACTTTCTTTGTTTTGAAGTCTATTTTGTCTGATACAAGTACTGCAACACCTGCTTTTTTCTCCCTATTGTTTGCATGAAATACTTTTTTCCATATCTTCACTTTTAGTCTGTGTCTGTCTTTGGGTTTGAAGTGAGTCTCTTGTAGGCAGCATATAGATGGGTCTTGTTTTTTCATCCATTCAGTGTCTTTCCATTGGCGCAATAAGACCATTTAGGGTGATTATCGGTAGAAATGTACTTATTGCCATCACAGGCTTTGGATTCATGGTTACCAGAGGTTCAAGGGCACTTCTTTAGTGTATAACCATATAACTTAACTCACTTATTACTCTATTATAAACACAATCTGATGATTCTTTTTTCTCTCCCTCCTTTTTCTTCCTCCTCCACTGTTTATATGTTAGGTGTCATATTCTGTACTCTGTGTATCCCTTGACTGGATTTGTGGGTAGCTGATTTAATTTTGCATTTGGTTAGTATTTAATTGGCCTACTTCCTTTGCTGTGGTTTTATTTTACCTGGTGACAGATATTTAACCTTAGGCACACTTCCATCTAGAGCAGTCCCTTTAAAATACACTGTAGAGATGGTCTGTGGGAGGTAAGTTCCCTCAACTTTTGCTTATCTGGGAATTGTTTATTCTATCCTTAAAATTAAATGATAATATGATTCTACAAGATCTTACTATGCTGATGGACAGTGACTGTAATGGGGTTTGTGGAGGGGGGCTTGGTGAAAGGGGGACCCTAGTAAACATGATGCTCTTCATGTAATTGTAGATTAATGATAACAGAATAAAAAAAATTAAATGATAATCTTTCTGGGTGGAGCATTCTTGGTTCAAGGCCCTTTTGTTTCATTGCATTGAGTATATCATGCCAGTCCCTTCTGGCCTGTAAGGTTTCTACTGAGAAGTCTGATGATAGCCTGATGGGTTTTTCTTTGTGGGTGATCTTTTTTACTCTTTCTGGTTGCTTTTAATAGTCTGTCCTTGTCCTTGATCTCTGCCATTTTAATTATTAAATGTCTTGGTGTTGTCCTCCTTGGGTCCCTTGTATTGGAATATCTGTGAACTTCCATGGTCTAAGAGACTACTTCTTTCCCCATACTGGGTAAGTTTTCAGCAATTATTTCTTCAAAGACTGTTCCTATCCCTTTTTCTCTGTCTTCTTCTTCTTCTGGTACCCCTACAATGCAAATATCATTCCATTTGGATTGGTCAGTTCTCTTCATATTCTTTCATTCCTAGAAATCCTTTTTTTCTCTCTCCACCTCGGATTCTCTGTATTCCTGTTCTCTGATATCTATTCCATTAACAGTCTCCTCCACCTCATCTAATCTGCTTTTAAATCCCTCCATTGTTTGTTTCATTTTTGTTATCTGTGTCCTGAATTCATCCCTTAGCTCTTGAATATTTTTCTGTACCTCCATCAGCATGCTTATGACTTTTATTTTGAATTCTTTTTCAGGGAGATTGGTGATGTCAGTCTCACCAAGCCCTCTTTCTGGTGTTTGAGGTATTTTTGATTGAACATGGTTCTTCTGCCTTTTCATGGTCCTGGAGCGATGGGAGTGGTTGCCGGCGAGTGGTGCGTGTGTCAGCTGGGAGAACATAGTCTCTTCTCTTCTTGCTTGCCAGTCATGTTGCCTGTCTTCACTGTCTGTGCCAGTCAACTGCACGCAGGGAGCAGCCTCTGGGTTAATCCCCTAAGCTGCCATGGGTGGGGAGGCCTTTGGGATGGCCTAGGGCATTAGCGGGGGCCAGAGGCCAGCAGCACGTGTTCTGCTGCTAGAACAAAGCCCCCTCATGCCTCCTGGTCTCTGCTCTCATCTCCTCTGTCTGTGCCATTCAACCACGCACAGGGAGCAGTCTCTGGGTCAGGGCCTGTTAGCCATGTGCAGGGAGAAGCCTCTGTGTTAAGCTGTGTAGTTGCTGTATGTGGGTCTGCCCTCCGGCAGGTCTGCAGCAATGGTGGGGACAACTGGTTTTCTCACAGGTACCAGTGGGGAGGAAGAAATGGCAGGCTTCTTATTGCAGTGAGGGGCTTCAGAGCTGCATTGCCAACCAGGGGGACAGGGTGCTTGAAGCTCCTGAAAGTTCTCAGCCTCCTGGGCTGAGTGTGCCAGTACAAGTTTGTTCACCTGTTAAACCTTTGTCCCTTTAAGACTTTTAAAGTGCCTGCTTTTCTTTTGTCCCAGGGCAGTTGGCTGTGGGAACCTGTTCGCAGTCTTAGTCTCAGGCTTTGCTTTTCCACTCCTCTAATATCCAGAGCACCAAGCAATGTGTGTCTGTGCTCCCGGAGCAGATTACTAGGGCTGGCTATTTAGCATTCCTGTTGTTCCACTCCCTCCCCACTCTCATTCTTTTTTTCCCACTGGTGAGCTGGGGTGGGGGGAGTGCTCGGGTCCGCTGGGTTGCGGCTTTGTACTTGACCCTTTTCCATAAGATGTTGGGTTCTCACAGATGTAGACTGGCTGGTGTATTGTTACTTCTGGTCACTCTTTTAGAAATAGTTGTATTTGCTGTATTTTCAAAATATATATGGTTTTGGGAGGAGATTTATACCACCCTACTCACACTGCCATCTTTTCCTCTCTCCTCTGGCTATGAGGTATTTAAAAAAAATAATCAACGATGATTTCAAATTTTGGAATCAGGAAGGTATGGTTTCAAATCCCAGCTCCACAACTTATCTGCTCTGTTTGAATATAAGCGGCAAATTCTAATTACTGGAGCAGAGTCCCATAGGCACCTAAAACCCTGAGTCAGTGAACCTTCTCTATTCAGAAGAGCTTTGGTTCCAAGGGATTGGGAAATAAACACAAAATCAGAAACAAAGCTATCTGGAAAATACTCAAACATTTGGAAATAAAATAACACAATTTTAAGTAATCCATGGGTCAAAGAAGAAGTCCCCATAAAGTAAAAATATATATTTAACTGAATGAGAATACAACATATCAAAATCTGTGGGATACCTCTAAAAGAGTCCATAGTGGGAAATTTATAGCAGTTATCACTTATTCTAGAAAGGAAGAAAGGTTTACAATCAATAATCTAAGCTCCTACTTCAAATTATTTTTAAAAGTCAAGCAGCGGGAAAAAAAGATGGCAGAGTAGGAAGGCAAGGCAGAAACCACCTCCCCCACACACACCAAGGAATCAACTGCAGTAAATACAACTAACCCTGAAAATGACCTGAAGACTGCAGAACAGACCACCTATACATGGGGAAGAAGAGAAGACCACACAGAAGGGTGAAGGGGCAGAGCCATCTTCAGTCAGGATCCCAGCCTTTCCCTGAACCCAGCCCACAGGTGGGAGGAAGAACAGAGAAGGGAGGGGATAGGCACCAGGAACTCTGCACACGTGGCCCTGGAGATCTTCTCCAGGAGCAGGAGTCCACATTGCATTGGGTTCTGGTGGTTAGCAGGGCTGGACACCAGGGAGAGTTGGAACACTCTGGGAGGCTGAGACTTCGGTCGCTTTTGGAGGAAAGGCATGCTCCACCAGTCCCTGACATAAAAGCATGGGTGGCAGTTTAAAAGACACACCAGCCGTGGAAGGGGTGCCAGAGGGGTAAGGGGCAAAGGAATCATTTCCTTGGGAGAAAGGGCAGGTAGATTATACCCTTCCAGCCTTCCCTCAGACCAACAGGTAGGGAACTCTCAGGAGCCACAGATTCTCCATACCCCTCACTGGCAACTCAACCCTGAGGCTCCTACCTGTGCACACTGCCAGCAGACAACCCATTTGGCCCAATAGCAGCATCAGACTTTGCTGCCTGGCAGGTGGAGGGAGACTCTCCCAGCTTTCTTGATCCTATTTCAGCCCAAATAGGGAGGTGCCTTTAAGAGCCAGCCCCAAGAGCTCCTTCCTCCCTGTAGGTGCCCAAGCTGCGTGCTGTGCATCCCACCCTGCCCCAGAGCCACACAATGGTCACACCCACCCGTTAACTATCCAATCACACCATCCCTACAGGGAAGGCAGGGGGTGGCCCCACCCATAGCGATACCAGCAGAGGATTCTGATCAGATCAGAAAGGCAGCTGAAGCGAACTGCCAGTGCCACAGACTCAGACCACTACCAGAAGACATACAGAATGGTGGCCCTGCCCACTGTACACCAACAGCAACTGGGGATCCTGCAAAGTAGAACCAGTCACTGGAGAGTAAAGGATCTTGAGCTTCTGAGCACCATAGGATGCCTTCTCCATAAAGCTATTTATTACTCTATAGGCCAGGAAGCATAGCAGATCCATCTAATATAAAGGAAGAAACACAAAATCCCCTGACAAAATGAGGAGCCAGTGGAATATGTTCCTAACAAAACTACAGGATAGGACCCCAGAAAGAGGGCTAAATGAAAGAGATCACCAATCTTCTTGACAGAGATCTCAAAGTAAAAGTCACAAACATGCCCATGGATTTACAGAAAAATATTCAAGATCTCAGGGAGGATTTCAATAAAGAGCTAAAAAAAAGCCACTCAGAGTTGAAGAATACAGTAACTGAAATGAAACATACAGTGGAGGGAATGAATAGTAGATTGCTGAAAGCAGAGGACACAGTCAATAAGATGGAAATTAGAGATCAGGAACCCAACAAAGCTGAGGAACACAATAAAAAATCTCTAGGAATGAAAGAATGATAAGAGAGCTGTGTGACCAATCAAAATGAAACAGTATTTGCATAATAGGGGTACCAGAAGGAGAAGAGAGAGATAAAAGGATAGAAAGTCTCTTTGAAGAAATATTTGTTGAAAATTTCCCCAATCTGGGGAAGGAAAGAAACACCAGGTCATAGAAGCAGAGAGAGCCCCTAACAAAAGGAACCCTAGAAGACAACAACAAGATATGTAATAATTAAAATGGCAAAGATTAAAGATAAGGAGAGAGTATTGAAAGCAGTCAGAGAGAGAAAAAGTTTACTTACAAAGGAAACTCCATCAGGCTATCAGCAAACTTATCAGCAGAAACCTTACAGGCCAGAAGAGAGTGGCATGAAATATTTAATGTACGGAAACAGAAGGCAACCAAAAATCCCCTACCCAGCAAGATTATCATTTAAATTTGAAGCTGGGATTAAACAATTTCCAGATAAACGGAAGAAGGAATTCGCCACCACTAAGCAAGCCTTACATGATATGTTAAATGTTAAAGGAACTCCTGTTGATGGAAATGTCCATAAGGCTAAATGGCTTTCACCAATGAAAATAAACCCACAGTAAAGGCAGTAGACCAATTAATTACCAAGCAAGTATGAAATTAAAACAAAACAAAAGAAACAAAATCAACCATACACAAAATCAGTGAAGGGATACACAAAAAGTGCAGATTATGATATCTAATACATAAAGTGTAGAAGTGGAAGAAGAAAAGAAGTACCTCTAGATTGAAATAGAGCAATCAGCAACTTAAAATAGACTGTTATATAGTAAGGAAACTATCCTTGAACCTTTGGTAACCACAAAACTAAAAGCCTGTAAGATATACACAAAAAAATTAAAAAATAGAAATCCAATCACAACACTAGAGAAGACCATCAAATAACAAGAGAAGAGTATAAGAGAGGAAGAAAGGAACAGAGAGGAGCTATATAAACAACCAGAAAACAATACAATGGCAATAAATACATACCTATCAATAATTACCTTAAATGCAAATGGACTGAATGCATCAATCAAAAGACACAGAGTGGCAGAATGGATAAAGAAACACGGCCCATCTATATGCTGCCTACAAGTGACTCATTTCAGACCCAAAGACATACACAGACTAAAAGTGAAAGGGTAGAAAAAGATATTTCATGCAAATAATAGGGAGAAAAAAGCAGGAGTAGCAGTACTTGTATCAGGCAAAACAGATTTCAAGGCAAAGAAAGATATTAGGCAATGAAAAAGAGGCCAGTCCAACAAGAGGATACAACCATTATGAATATCTATGCACCCAAGAGAGGAGCACCTAAATATGTAAAACAAATACTAACAGAATTAAAGGTGGAAATAGATTATAACACATACACTTTAGGAAACTTTGACACACCACTCACATCAATAGACAGATCAACCAGACAGAAAATAAATAAGGAAACTGAGGCATTGAATAACAAATTGACCAGAAGTACCTAACAGATATATACAGAACATCCCACCCAAAAGCATCAGGATACACATTTTTCTCAAGTGAACATGGAATAGTCTCCAAAATAGATCACATGTTAGGATAAAAAAAGAGCCTCAATACATTAAAAAAGATTGAAATTGTATCAAGCAGCTTCTCAGACCACAACAGTATGAAAGTAGAAATAAATTACACAACAAAAACAAAAAAGCCTACAAACACAAGGAGTTTAAACAACATGCTTCTAAATAATCAATGGATCAATAAACAAATTAAAAAAGAAATCAAGCAATACATGGAGACAAATGGAAACAAATTCAACAGCCCAAAATCTGTGGGATGCTGTGAAGACAGTTCTAAGAGGAAAGTATATAGCAATGCAGGCCTACCTCAAGAAACAAGAATAATTTCAAATAAATAGGCTAAACACCAATGGCTTGATCCATAAAGAAAAAAAATCAATAAATTGGATTTCAAAAATGAAAACTTTTGCTATGCAAAAGACACTATAAGAAAATGAGACAATCTAAAGATTGCAAAAAATATTTTTCAAATCACATATCTGATAAAGGACTCATACTGAGAATATATGAAAAAACTCAACAATAAGAAGAAACAGCAAAAAGTAAACAAACAATCCAATTAGAAAATGAGTAAAAGACCTGAATAGCTACTTCACCAAAGACGATACATGGATAACAAATATGCACATGGTAAGATGTTCAGCATCACTAGCCATCAGGGAAATGCAAATTAAAACCACAATGAGATAGCACTACACACCTCTCAGGATGTCTGAAATTAAAAAATACTGACAAATGAAGTATTGGTGAGCATGTTGAAAAAATGGAACTCTTCTACATTGTTGGAGAGAATTCAAAATGGTACAGTCACTCTGGAAAACAGTTTGGCAGGTATTTTAAATAAAGTTTAACATGCACTGACCATATGACCCACCAGTAGCACTCCTGGGCATTTTTGCCAGAGAAATTAAAACTTTAGTCTATAAAAAAACATGTGTGCCTATGCTTAAAGCAGCTTTGTTTATAACAGTCACAAACTGGAAATAATCCAAATGTCCCTCAGTAGGTGACTGAACAAATTGTGGTACATACGTACAGTGGAATACTACTCAGCAACACAAAGGGATCAACTGTTTGTACCGGTGCCGATTTAGATGACTCTTGAAGGTATCATCACTTTATATGACATTCTCCAAAAGACAAAACATTAATGGTGAAGAACAATATGTAGCAGTGTCAAGGTCTACATTGTCTATTCTGTTACACTGATCTGTATTCGTATACTTACTGCTGGACTATGAGTTTCTCAGGGGCAATAGCCATATCACGTCACCTTTGAAGCTCCACCACTTTGCCTGTAGTAAGCACTCCTTAAATGGTTGCTCAATGGAAGAATGGTGGCTTCCAAATTCACATATGGAGACACAGGTGAGCAGATTCAGAAATAGAGCCCAGGTCATGGCCATTCCCACCCGCACACCCCCAGCTATCAGTACCCAGAAGTAGCAGCTGTTCCAGCACATCTTGTCTTAGCTACTTAAGCACTCTCTCTGCTCCTCACATTATAATTACTGTGCAAAACAGCCAAGCTCAAGAGTAATTCCATCACTGAAGTGGCCTTGCTCTAAGCAATTCCAAATCTTGACAAGCTGAGCTCTTGCTGGGATGGTTGAGATTTTCATTTGTTCATCTGCCTCGTATACTGCAGACATTTTTTAAAAGAGCTGCCAGAGACAAATTTCAGATGGGTCTTCTTTCATCTCAGATTCTGATGATTTTAGGCCAAATCCTTAGCATAATGTTATAGAGGTCACAGAGTGTCAATTTTGTGAATCTTGGCAAGTCATGTGTTGTCTTTTCTTGGCTTAGAAAGTTGGTACACTTTTATGCTTTCGTAGATTCAAGACCAGAATTCTGCAGTTGTCCATTTGCTTATGTTTTTAAGACTGGCAGCTGATGGCTACACACATATATACATCAGCATTTGTGAAGATTCTGGCAATCAGATTATGGCCATATTATGCCATATCAGACAATCAAACTGCATTCGACCAGCCAAACCAATGATGTGCTCAATAAATTAAAACAGGCTCTTTTTCTAGTTTTGTCTGCCATAAACACATTCAAACATTTTTTTAAATTTTATTTTGGTATCATTAATCTACAATTACATGAAGGACATTATGTTCACTAGGCTCCCCCCCTCACCAAGTCAAACATTCTTAAGGCAAATCACACAAAATAAATGAATTTAGCAAAACAAATCCTTTTGCAAATTAACATTACAAATTCCTTATTTACCCACTCAAATAGTGAGCCCTGAAAACCACTCTCTCCATAGAAGCACCTCCCAAGGCTCCTGCTCTCTGCTGCAGATATTGCCCATGGAAACCCTGCACTTCCCCATCCAGTCTATGGTCAGAGGCTCATGTGCGTCTGAAGCTTGGTGGAGTCTGCCCGTGCATCCAGGCTGGCTGGGTCTCCACCTGGGACAGTGTCATGCATGCCGCCTGGCTGTGTGTCCCTCTGAGACACAGCTCTTTCATTCCAAGTATTTGGGCAGCTCTCAACAAGTGCCTGGTGATGAGAATGGAAGGGGATGGAAACTTTCCTCCAAATAATCCAAGTGATATATTCAAAATGGCATCCTTGGGAAGCTTGACAGAATGAGCCCAGTGCCCCTCCTGGCTAAAACGTGAGCTGATATTGTCTCTTTAAATGACTTTGCCTTGCTAACCCAAACATACCTTAGGAGCACAGGAAGTTCTAGCTATAATAATAGCTAACACATATTGCCAGGTAGTAAATGCTGTATGTATATTAATTTATTTAATGTTTAAAACACCCTATTCAGTAGGTACTCTTGCTATCCCCATTTTACAGATGGGGAAACCGAGCCACAAAAGTTAAGTAACTTGCCCAAGGTCACTGAGCTAGCAAATGGCAAAGCCAAAATTCAAATGCAGGCAATATGTTTACAGTTCGTGCAGGCTTAATCATTTTGCTGCCCACCCCCCAAATTCTTCCCCTTCAACCCTGTTCTTCTTGTACAAGATTGTTTTGGCTATTGAGGTTCCCCACCTGGAGCCATGACTCCTAGCTCTGGGCACAGAGAGAGAGCATGTGATGACCGGAGGCTGTGCAAAGGGTCTGTGTGCTGCTACACCCGTAACAGTTTCCCAGGCAGCTGGCAGTGCTACCTTCCCAGCAGCTTCTCTGCGTCGGTATTCTAGGCAGCCTCCTGTGATTGGTCCAAATTGGAAAGTGCTCAGAAGAGTCTTCTGGTTTCCAGCTCCCAAGAGGCACAGTGAAAAGGAAACAGGCATTCCTTTTGGAGAGAGGAAGGGAGGTGTGGATTGAAGAAGCATATTGTTCAGGCTAGGGGACCCCCTAAGAACGGGGAGCACACCAGAGACATCACGTCTGGCCATGTTGACACACACTGGGTATTTAGGAACTACCTGTGGCATCAAGGTGGTCAGGGCGTGACAAAGGGAGCTGCCCTCCAGCACTGGTCCAGTCCTAGCCCCCATCCTAGCAGGAGGCTGCAGCTACCTGGGGTCCACTTAGCAATCACCGAAGCTTCCTTCCCTCTTGGACCAAAGCTGCATCTCTCTGGCTTCACTGAGCCACAGCACACAGAGGCCTCCAGATACTACTCGAAAATAGTACCCTTTGCAGCAATTGTGCCATCAATCCAGAGGACATGCCTCCCTCTGTGCACAGCAAGGCCAGAGACAGATAAATGGCCAGTGAGCATCATGAATCCCCCTGTGACAGGGCAGCCTGAAGAAAGGGATAAAGTTCAGCACATTTGTATAAAAATAAAAATGGATGGTATCTCTCTGTAGCAATCTGAATTCCAGCTACTCCAGCCTCTAAAAATGCCTTGCTGATCTTCAGCGTCATCTACCTCAGAAAACAGGCTGTTTGTCAGAACGTTTTAGTGGAAATATAAGCCTACATGGATAGACTTCCAAAAGAATCCCCACACCCGTCACTAACAGCCAGGCAACCAGATGTCCCCGTTTCTGCAGGGCAGGGCTTGCCTGCGGACCAGTGTTGTCATCGACAGAAAGAGAAAAGGAGTGCCGGGGCACTGGACAGGGGCAGGCGTACAGCACCCAACTGTCAAGCCTTGGACTCGCTCCTCATTTATCATTTCTTCATTTATGTTACACGTTTGCTCTACCCACAGCGGCAGGTGACTGCGATTTCCCTGTGGGCAGAGATCACGTCTTGCATTTTGCTGTAAAGGACAGCGAATACAGTGTGTAAGAAGATGTGGTCTCGGACTTTGAGGAGATCACAAGGTAGCAGGGAGAGACACATATAACACAATTAAAATTCACCACGAGCAATGTGTGAGAGGCAGGCACAGATGCTGTGCCAACACTAAGAGAAAGTGCTTAGTCTCAGGGGATGGTGAGAGGCACCCTGGATGCAGTGGCATCTGAGAGGCAATCAGAGAAAGGAGTAGTGCTGTGTCACATGTAGGGGAAATGGTTTTGCAAGCAAAGGGAAGTACAGTCAAAGGCCTGGAGATGGCAGAAACAGGACAAACTGTGGAAACCTAAAGAAGCTTAGTCTGGTCAGAGAGCCAGGTTTAGTCTGACCAATGGGCAAGAGCCAAGAGATGAGGCAGGAGCCTCAGAGATGTAGGCAGGAGCCTGATCACAAAACCATGTTAAGAAGCTTGAAGTATCATTGCAATAGGAAGCTATTGAAAGGTTTCAATCAAGGAAGTGACTGGTTAGATTTGCATTCTGGAAAGATCCCTCTGGCTGCAGCATGGAGGATGGATTGAAGGAGGAGAGACTGTGCCCACAGGGGAAAATTGTTACAATAGTCCAAGAGATGACAGTGGGCTGAACTTGGTGGAGACAGTGGGGAATGGAGGAAAAGGAGACAGACTCAAGAGGTGTCTCAGATTTATTCAGCAAGACACGCAGGGTAAAGGAAGAGAAACAGGGCTGGGTATCTCTGCTCCCCAGGGCTGAAGCGAGGGACTGGGAGCAGTGTCGCAGCATCTAGAAGAGCAAGTTTTGACATGGATCAAGGGACTGCTGCTACCAAGAGGCCCAAGGAGGCAAAGGCTGCCATCAGGCCTTCAAGGAACAGGCCACCATCGGGCCAGGGAAGCTGTGGTCTGCGTAACCCTGCGGAGCAGGATCTAGCTGGCAGGAGCCTGGATGTGTCAAGAACTATGACCTCAAGGAATAGCTAGCTCCTGCAGGCTAAGGAGCAGGACCCCAAACCACACCATGCTGCTTCTGTGTTGCCTGTTCCAATCCACACAATCACAGGGACAGGAGCGAGCCGGGGCCTCAAGCTGACATGCATCAGTAGATTCAGTTGGAGGAGACAGACGCAAGGCAGTACTTTATCACTGTGTGGGCACACAGATAGCTGTTTGTGGCTAATGGAAGGTTCAGTTGAAGAAAACCATGAATCGGAATGTCCTTTCATAGTCCTTAAACTCTTGGGACCCTCCACTAGTTAACACCATCCAATCCAGCGACACACTCTGCTCTCGATCCTCTGAACAGTTTTATAATTACATTTTCTGCTTCTTTGCAGTTACTTCTGAGAGCCTCTCCTGAAGAATATGGTTGTGGTAGAGAATATGACCATGTGCAAAAATGGAAATCTGCATGTCAGTGTGTCCTCAAAATCAGTGGTCAGGAGCAAAGAGAGACCAAAGAAAGCCAGTGTATGCCACGCCCGGCAAAAGATGTGGCCTCCTGAGAGCCCCTGATCCACAGATCTGAGATTGCTTTCGGTCTCAGGATTTAATGCCAGACCTCAGAGATTTCCTGAGACTGTGAGGCCCCTCGGTGCCAAAAAGGGCCATGTGCCACACATGGTGGGTGCCCTCCTCAAGCAATCTTCCCATCCCAATGCCTCCTTGCAAATCCCAACTCAAATGAAAAAGTAAAAGCTGTCAACTCTGATATATTAGGAGGACAATTCAAGCAGCTGCTATTTGTATTTTATTTTTAGACATTTTTTTTGCCCTTCAGACTGATCACAATTTCTATATTATTATTCCTTCTTCTAGGTCAAACAACATCTGTTGTATAAAAAAGAAAATAAACTATTTCACATTGTCAAGTTTACAACTTCCATTTTTATTGTGCCGCAGCAATATCATACAATTATTTTATTTCTCCTCTGAAGAAGTCATTATGGTCGATAGTGTCAAATCCGGTAGATTAAGGGGTCCCCAAGCAGATCGTGACACACTGTTGAGGCTTTTAGTGTCAATAATCCTTGGGTAGGCTCTGATAGGATAAACTACAATAGCTCCAAATGAAAAGTTCCTGCTTATCATTAAAACAGAACCCTGATTATGCCAAGGGATACTTCAGAAAGGTCCCTCTCACCATATTTGTGTTTCTCCTTGTTTTACAATCTCTGGTAAACAAGAAATGTGGGTGAAGTCATTCCTGCAGCTTGGCCCTAATGATGAGGAAGGGATGCTATTAAAAGAAGCAAATGAGCAAGTTTTCAACTAATGAGCAGGTTACCATAGCTAAAAATTGCCAAAGCATCAACCCCTCTGGCCTCCTTTCAGTGTGATGTACCCGCTGCTCGCTCCTCCTGCCTGGGAAGCTGCCACACCCCCATCCCACCCCCACGCCTTACCTAGCTAATGCCCACACATCCTTCAGCTCTCAACTCAGCCGCCCTTGCATCTTTAATCCCTTCCCTCCAGAATAGGTCAGATGCCTTTATCACACATTTTCACCACACCATGCACCTTTCTGTTTTAGCACTTACCACAGCTGCAATTTTATTTATACCTGTGCAATCACCACACTGCAAGTTCTTAGTGCAGGGACCATGTCTGATTCGCTCATCACTAAATCCCTAGCACCTAGCAACGTCCTTGGAATACATTGGGCACTGAATAAGTATTTGATGAATCATAAAGCACTCTGCTCCTGTACTGGTCAGGACAGGTAGCACTAGCTCCTGTGACATACAACCCCAAAATCTCAGTGTCTTGACAAAATAAAGATTTATTTCTCATTCATGTCAAGATCTAATGTGGACTGGGAAGTTCTCATCGCTGGCTCTTTTTTGTGTGATGATCCACGGATCCAGGTTTCTTCCATCTAGTAATGAATGTTACAATCTCTAACATATAACCTCCACAGTCTCTAAAGAAGGGGAAAAAAAAGCATGGACAGTCGTGTGGGAGATTTTATGGCCAGGCTTAGAAACAGCATAGTCACTTCTGCTCACATTCTATTGGCAGAACCTAGTCACATGCCCCAACATGACTGCAGGGTGCTGGGAAATGTAGTCTTCCTGTGTGCCCAGGGACAGAAAACAGGATTGGCAAGGATCCAGTCCATCTTTCCCACACTCTCCGCTACAACTTAGCATGTTTTACAACCATGGGTACTATATTAGAGTTTTCCAGAGAAGCCAGTAGGAGATATATCTATATCTAGACTGTGAAAGCTGTATGTTGAGCTATTTTATATATATATAGCTTAGAAAGTCATGGAGGCCAGGAAGTCTCACAATCTGCCATCTGCAAGCTGGAGAACCAGGAGACCTAGTGGTGTAATTCAGTCCAAGTCCAAAGGCCTGAGAACTGTGGGGGTTGATGGAGTAAAGAGCAGTGCAGTCCGCGGGCAGGAGATGCATGTCTCAGCAGAGAGAGTGAACTCACTCTTCCTCGGCCTTTTTGTTTTATTTAGGCCCTCAAGGGATTGGATGATGCCCACCTACACTGGTGAGGGTGATCTTCTTTACTCAGTCTATTAATTCAAAGAGCAATTTCTTTCAGAGACAGCCTCACAGACACACCCAGAAAGAATGTTTTACTAGCTACTAGAATCAAAACCCATGAAATTAACCATTACAGGTACCAAGAAGAAATCCAATCATATAAACCCCAAAACATTCTGTCCACTCCCTCACCGACCCTCAAACCCTACCCACTGTAGCCATTCCTGATCTCAAACAGGAATTGGGAATTTTAAATTACTGCTGTCTTGTCTAAGAAGCAAGCAGATTATCTAGAGAAGTACAGAACATACCCCAGCCAGGTTCCCTGATTAAAACCTATCACTGGCTTACAAGATTTTCCATGATTTAAATATTAATACCTTTCCAGAAACAAGTAGCAACTTTAAGGTAACTGGCTTCATCTTAAACAATCATGCGAAACTTTGGCACTCTGCTCCAAAATACATCCATGGGTGTTTACCTTTGAACTGTTTCCCTTGAAATTTCTAAATAAAGTTGTTCCAGGAAGATGACCTGCCTTGACCTGGTGGTTTCAAATGCTGCTTAGCATGAGTGCAAAGCTTTGAGCAGCAAAGCCCTGGGAAGCCCTGACTAGCTGTGTGTTTTGCTGACTCAACTGGCAAGAGCCCAGCCAAAACGTGCCTTACTGGACCCTGGACTGCTTTGCTAGCGCTGTCATAGCCAAGTGCCACCCATGGGCTGGCTTACACAAGAGAAATTTATTTTCTCACAGTTCTGAAGGCCAGAAGTCCAAGGCCGAGGTGTCAGCAGGCTTGGTTTCTTTCACAGGCCTCTCCTTGACTTGTGTTTCACATCGTCGTCCCTGTGGGAGCACAGGTCTGGGACACAGGTTTGTGTCCTAATGTCCTCTTCTTCAAAGGACACCAGGCAGATGGGAATAAGACCCTCCCCAGTGACCTCACTGTATCTTACTTGCCTCTATAAAAGCCCTCTCTCCAAATATAGCCACAGTCTCAGGTAATGGGATGAGGATGTAAACACATGAAATTTTTTTTTGGGGGGGAGGCCCACAGTTCAGCCCAGACTACACCTCAAAGGTAATCTGAGAGGGGACAGGCATACTACCGCCAAGAGAAGAAAAATTCCCTGCTGAATGTGCTGCAGTAAACAAACGGCCCCTCCCTTGACACACACACCCATCCACCCATATTTTGGCAGGTTTCGATTCAGAGCATTTTTATTTAGGGACTCCCTGCCTCTGCCTGCGAGCTGTGGAGGAGCTCTGGGCTTTGTGGCATTGTTTTGGAGCTGGAATTGCCATGGCTGCTGCAAATCTCAAGCAAGAAAAGGGATTTGAATTGCAATAATTTGCCTCCTGTCTTTGACATTGCCCTGGCTTGGTTGTCAAGCTTTTGAGGAAATCACAATTATACACACACTTTCTATGCTGATACCTGCCACCCCTCTATTTGTTTTCTGATAAATATGCCCTTTCTTTAGAATTCTATTCAAATGCCAGGCTGTGATCGATTCTGGTGCCTGTCTTGTCCCTGTACTCTATGACAGCCTTGTCTGCACACGAGGCCCTGCCCCTTTGGAGAGAGGTGCTCAGAACTGTCTCCCTACTCCTCCCACAGCCAGCATTCAGCTGCTGCTGAGCAGAAATGGGTTTGGGGAATGCCAATGTGACAATTACACAGTATCTGGGCAGACCTGAAGCTCTGGTCTCGGCTGCATGACGGCTTCAGGGAAATTAAGTGCAAGCTGTTTGGAGAATATTTCTCCGTGCGACATTATGAAATCCCAGAGGTGGGAGTGTGCGGACAGTGCCTGCCTGCTCCCCTCTCCTCCCCTCCTCCAGCTCCCGGAAAGAAAAAAGAAAAAGCTGCAGCTTAGTATGTGATATTTAGAATTAATTAGTGCCCCAAATCCCATACCAGCCAGCAGGTTTCTTAATGAGACCAATGTATTCATCTTCTTCAGCCTATTTCTCCAATCCATATCCAACCCACACAGGCGTCGTTACAGTGCCTCATGGTGCCCCGTGGTTTTCAAAGTGCTACCCCACGCTGCTGCCTCATCTGGCCCCCACAATCACCCTGGTAGGTGGTCAGGACAGGAGCCGTTCGCCCCACTTCCTAGATGAGTTTTCAGGGAGGTTGAGTCACTTTCCCAAGGTCACACAACTAATAAGCAGTAGAAACTGGATTTGAACTCGACTGGTCTAACAGCAGGGCCCGCGCAGTTAACCACGGCTATTCCATTGCCTCCCCGGAAGGATGCATGACTGCTTCCACGTCAGGGAGCCAAACCTAAGACGCTCAGGTAACAGTTATCAGCTAGGGTTGCAGGTAAAAATGCAGAAAGGCCCAGTTAAACTTGAATTTCAGATGAACAAAGAAAATGTTAGTATAAGTATGTCCTGTAGTTAAGCTTATCTCAAATATTGTGTGATATATACTTATATGTACTAAAAATGTTTGCTGAAATTTAAGTTGAACTGGACATCTGCTTTCACATTTGCTAGATCAGCCGATGAGCATCCTCAGCACTATCCTAACAAAGCTGGGCAGCCCCGTGGCCTTCTGATCGGCTCTGCTCCGGTCCTTCCATTGCTTGTCTAATGGTACCTTCTCCCGCCTCCTGAAATCACCTGCCCCAATCCGTCACCGAGCCCCAGAGAGTCAGCATCTACTTTGGTCCTCCCATCCATCCCTTTCTTCTTACTCAGAGCCACCCTGATCCATAAGCCTATCCCCTGCCTCTTACCCAGATCATGATCAAAGTTCTAGTCACTCCACTCAACAGATGGTGACCCCTTTCTCCAGACCAAAGCATAGGGCATTCTGTTTGGAACCCTCTTTAGACTCCTTAAGCTCCTCGGTGTAGCTTTCAAAGCTCTCTGTAGCAAGGTTCCCCACCCACAGTTGAATGTGGACCCTAAGCCTGAGCCACACTGAGGATCCTAGCTTCCCACAATACACTAATGCTTTCACCTGTCTCTCCACTGGCCTTGAATCTCACTCCCTTGACATCCTCAAGTCCTGTCCGACTACCACTGCCTCCAGGAAGTCCCTCACACTCTCCACTCCCATAGCCACGGGCTTAACCCTCATAGCATTTCCCTACCCTTTCAGTACATGTTATGTATTCTTGTTATTTAAGTAGATATCTTAGCTCCTCCCTCCACCATTCTGCATCCCTAGGGAACAAAAGCTATTTTGTGTGACTTGCTTCCCCTCTACATAGCCTAGCACAGTTTCTGGCACATGCCAGATGGTCCACAGAAATATTTGGATGTAAGTGAATGGCTTGACCCCACAGACATTCTCTACTGTACATGACACCTACTGTATGCCAGACTAGGCCAAACCATGCGGAGAGAGCAATGGCTAAGATCTGGTCTTACCCTCAAGGCACATGATGAAAGCAGAGCAACCTGTGACTACAATGAAACTGGGTAACCCTGAGGCCAACCTCAGCCAAGTGTTTCTGTAAAAGGATCACACAGCAGCTGCAGAGTGCTTTGAGGAGAAAGGTTAGGACTTTACAGAAGGAGCCCTGAGAAGCTTGGAGACGGCAGGGAGGGACAAGGAGGCAGGTACTCAGATGCAACAAAATACCTTGGAAGTCCTTTTTCTACCTCTCCATCCCAAACCCACTCTTTGTGGTGACTGCCCATCCCATTTCTGGTTTTTTTAGGTTTTATTTACTTTTTACTGAAGTTTAGTTGTTACACATACAGTATTAGTTTCAGGTGTACAACATAGTGATTTGATATTTATTTATATTACAAAGCGCTCACCATAAGTATTGTTACCATCTGTCACCATACAGAATTATTACAGTAGTATTGACTCTATTCCCTACGCCATACTTTTCATCCCCATGACTTATGTATAATTGGAAGTTTGTACCTCTTTATCCATTTCACTGATTTCACCCATACCCCTAGGTGTCTCCCTTAGGACAACCACCCATTTCTTCTCTGTATTTATGAGTCTATTTTTGTTTTATATTTTTAATATTCCACATGTAAGTTAAGTCATACAGTACCTGTCCTTGACTTATTCCACTCAGCATAATACCCTCTAGGTCCATCCATGTTGCTGCAAATAGCAAGATTTCATTCTTTTTTATGGATGAGTAATATTCCATTATGCATATGGGGGGGTGTATTGCACACCCCCTTTATCCACTCATCTACTGATGGAAATTTAGGTTGCTTCCATATATTGGCTATTGTAAATAGTGCTGCAATAAACATAGGGGTCCACATATCTTTTCAAATTAAGTGTTCTTGTTTTCTTCAGGTAAACTTCCAGATGTGGAATTACTAGGTCAAATGGTATTTCTATTTTTAGTTTTTGGAGGAGCCTCCATACTGCTTTGCATAGTGGCTGTACCATTTTACATTCCCACCAACAGTGCATGGGGGTCCCTTTTCTCCACATACTCGTCAACACTCATTATTGTCTTTTTGATACTAGCCATTCTGACTGGTGTGAGGTGATATTGTGGTTTCGATTTGCATTTCCCTGATGATTAGTTATGTTGAGCATCTTTTCATGTACCTGTTGGCCATCTGGATGTCTTCTTTGGAAAAATGTCTATTCAGTCCTCTGCCCATTTTTTAATTGGGTTATATCAGGGTTTTTTGGTGTTGAATTGTCTGAGTTTTTCAGATATCCTGGATATTAACCCCTTACCTTACCCTGTATTTCATTTACAAATATCTTCTCCCATTTCATAGGCTACCTTTTTGTTTTGTTGATGGTGTCCTCTGCTGTGCAGAAGATTCTTAGCTTGATGCAGTCCCACTTGTTTATTTTTTATTTTGTTTCCCTTGCCTGGGGAGACATATCCAGAAAAGAATTGCTAAGGCCCATGTCCAAGAGTTTACTGCCTATGTTTTCTTTTAGTTTAATGACTTCAGGTCTTTAATCCATTTCAAGTTTATTTTCATGTATGGTGTAGGACTGCAGTCCATTTTCATTCTTTTGCACATACCTGTCCAGTTTCCCAACACCAGTTATTAAAGTCATCCCATTATTTGTCCCCCTTCTCCCTAAACTCACATAGGGTCTCTCAGTCAGCCATGATGGTGCTCCCTTCCTCAGTCCTCCCTGCTTGGGAGATTTCGTTTCATTCTTAAGGACTTCTGCACACTTGCTCCTATTGAGCCATGGCATCCTTCTTTTAGTGTCCACAGCTGCATCCCCAGGTGCTACTTGCACAACAGAGCTTCTAAAGAGGCCAAAAGGGAAAAAGAGAATCATTTGTTCCCACCGTAAGTCAACAATACCCTGGGAGGACATTCTGGCCGTGAAAAAGGAAGTCCTAAAAAGAAGAAATGAAGGAGAGAGTTTGGAGGAAGGCCTGAAGAGAGGGTCAGGAGCCCATAAGGCTCCTCCATCTTTGATGTTATTTTCTCTTCCAAGGCCCCTTTGTAACTTGCAGTAAGTTGTCTCTAAAGTGGCTTTTTAGAAGGCCCCCAGTGATCCCACCTCCTGGTATTCATGCCCTTGTGAAATCCCCTTCTCCTACATGTGTGCTGGACCTAGTGGCCAACTTCAAAGGAAATGACATGACAGGAGCGATGGGATGTCACTTCGGAGATTAGGAGATTGGAAGACTCCAGGTTCCCACTTGGTCTCCTTCTCTCATTTACTCAGCATCTCTCACTCTCTTGGAGAGCTCACCCTGGGGAAAGCCGGCTGCCATACCAGGATGTAGCCACTTGCAGAGGTCCATGTGAGGGAGATGAGAGGAGGACTGTCCGTTTACTAGGCCTTGAGACGACTGCAGCCCCAGCGGCCATCATGACTGCAAGTTCATAAGAGCCCTCAAGCTAGAGGCCCCCAGCTGTTATCCACATTCCTGACCCATGCAAAATGTGAGATCACAATAGTATGTCATTTTAAGCCATTAAGTTATGGGGTGCTTTTGTTATGCAGCAGTAGATAACTAATACACAGCTGAAGCTTCCGCATGCTTCTCTCAGACTCAAGGGAAGAGTGATGCCGCCAGCTTCAGGCACCCAGCCAGCAGGCAAAGATGACTGCAGCAAGCACACCCATTCTATTTCATGCCCAAATGTCATTTCATAATGCTGCAGTCAAAATGATAAAGCCAGGCGTCCTCAGAGACAGTCGAGGGGCTTTTATAGCTGTTAGAAATCCTCCTTCATGAATCCCAGACCCAAATGCAAATGTGAAGCTCAACCTTTGATAAGCCATCTGATTTCCCTTTTAGTTAATGAAGTGAAAATACACCATTTTGCACTAAGATTAAATTGCTAAAATGTTTCACTCTGGTCCGCAGTTAGTTGTAATTAAAAATAGAAATAGAAGAACAGGACGATTCAGTAGTTCTCTTTTGGCATCGTGAGGCATAGGAGGGAAACTATGGTCCTCTGCCACCTCTGAGTGGAGGTGAGAGGGTGAGAGGAAAGAGCAGCGTAGGAGCACAGAGGGAGACCCCAAACCCATCCCGGCCAGGGGGACGTGTGTCCGCCCACCTGTGGCCCCTGGCCCCTCAGAGTGCTGGGAGAAATGCTGCCCCGGGCTTTCTGGGGAGGAAGGAGACAGAGTGTTCCCACTTCCTAATGCTGCTTGACACAGGGCTTCTTAACTTGAGGCCCACAAATGACAAGAAGGACGTGGGTGGGTTCCAGAGGGCCTGGAAACTACTGACACAGCAATAAGTCAAATGTATGAATAAGTGTGTGTGTAGGGGCATATGGGTGACGGTGGCATATAGGTACCTCTGTGTAAGAGAGAGAATGGATAAGGGAGCATATAGGTACCTGCGTGTGTGTGTGTGTGTGTGTGTGTGTGTGTGTGTGTGTGTGTATGATCCCATGTGTGAGAGAATGAATGAGGGACTGTATGCACTTGTGTGTGTGAGTGTATGAATGAGAATGGTGTACAGGTAATTGTATATTTGTGAGTGAGAACAGGTGAGGGAGGGAGCATATGGCTACCTGTGTGTGTGTGTGAACAGTGTATAGGGACCCGTGTGTGTATGAGAGAGTGGGTGAGTGGGTGTAACTGTAACTAGGTACCTGTGTGTGTGTGTGTGTGTGTTTGTGTGTATGTGATGAGTAGGTACATGTGTGTGAGATGTATACATATATCTATCTATTTGGGAGGATATATTTTCAGGGGCTGTGTATTTTCTGTGTGTATTTTTAAATAAGGTCATTGTATTTGTATGTGAGACAGCATATGGGTGAGGGGTATTTATATACCTTGTGTGGGTTATATACATAACTGAACATGGGAGTGAAGTATACATGTACTTCTGTCTGTGTGTGAGTGTATGAGTGCAAGAGACGTTTATGCACCCTTGTGTTTGTGTTGCAAGTTGTGTGCCTGTTTCCTCTACAGCATGCAGTGTGGTGTCAAGTTTCCAAGCACAGCTTCAAGTCAGACAAACCTGGCTCTTTGACTTGATAGCTGTGCAACCTTAAGCAAGATATTGACCTTCCCATGCTTCTGCTTCATCTGTGACATGCGGGTAATAATAGTACTCACCTCATAGCCTTGGGATGATGACTTTAAAAAATCATATATAATGCATTATTTGTGAGAATGCTTAGCACAGTGCTTGGTGCTTAATAAACTCATTCAATAAATGTCAGTTGTCACAGAGATATTGTTCTGATTGTGACCATTAGGAGCAGATTCTCAAAGGAGCCTGTTGAGCTAACAGGAGTTGTATTTATGGATCCCTGCCAGGCATGGGGGCAGGGGGTGCAGAGGAAGCTCTGAGAAGAGGTGTGTGCCCTGGCTGTGCCTCCCTCCAAGAACACTGGCCTACAGCTGCCTGAAGCCTGACCAGTGGCCAAACAGCATTCTCAGGATCAGATGGGTCTGGCACAACTTTCCCCCAGTAGGTCCAAGGATCAAGGTTGTCTCTGGACCACTCCAACCCAGCCAACCTACTGAGAAGCAAACGATTGAGTCAAACGGCAGTGCAGGCCCAGGACTGGGAGAAAGAGGGGAACACTGGGTATTCACCGTCTGAAACTGGTGTCTGGCTATTTCATTAATCCCTTTGTTTGAGCTAATATTAACTCCATTTCATGCATGTGAGCATTTGGGTGCCTAATACTGTGTGTACTAGACGGGTGCCTCTTGCAAGGGGTCTGCAACCACACATTTGGCAAAAACTTTGTGAGCAGCTGCTCTAGGCCAGGTACTCTGCAAGTCACAAGAAAAAAAAAAGGAATCATAAGAGGCCTTGCTCCCAAGGAGGCCTCAGCCTTCATTTGTGATTCTGTCTCCTGCCTGCTCACCTCCACATAATGCTCTAAAAACCTCAGTGCCAGCCCAGGCCTTTCACAGAAGCACCTTCTCTATGCAGGATGGAAACCAAAGATCACAGCAGGCTTTTGAAGATGGAGGCATGAGTGGAACAAAACATGGCCCAATATGTAGGCACTCTGTTAACACCCAATGCCCAGCCGAGGGGCCCCAGCCCCATTTTCATAGGCAATAAAGCAATACAACTCACTATAGCTGGATCTGGAGACAGAGTCACGTACACATCACATGAGAGGAGTATGGCACAGCTTGCATCCGGGAGGCCTTCACAGCTCTTCCTGCTGAAAAGATTTCATTGCCCAAAAGGCTGAAAACCACTATATAACTGACATGAAGGAAAGGTGGTTCTCGGGTTCTGTAATGCTGATGAATCGGCCAGGCAGTCTGTTAGGCATGCAGAACCCCAAGGCCCACCCCTGAGATTCTGACTCATTGGGCTGACAAGGGGCCCAGGAATCTGCACGTTTCCACCCCCAGGTGACACTTAGGCAGGCAGGTCCAGAGAGAAACACTAGTGTGGGACCACCAAGACAGAGGATGAGAAGGACTGCTGATGTCACCAGTCCACAGACAAGGGAACCGCGTCTGGAGAAGAGAAGAGGCTTGTTCAAGGCCATACAGCTAACACGTGACAGGCCACACACCTCGACGCCCAGTCTCTCGCCTCCCAGCACAGCACTCATTCAGCTCCCGAAATACTTCTCAAATGGGGGAACTGCAAGAGAAAGCGAACTCACATAGAGGGGGTCTATCCAGTGCCCCCTTTCCATTCTAGCCCTCGAGAATCCCTGCCATAGCGTGCATCTACGTGTGCGGGAGTTATGTCCTTGGATGGCACTGTGGAAGGAAAGAGCTGTTGGAAACCACAGCTTGATATCCTATCACATCCCTACTGGGGCCACGGTCTTAAACAACTAAGGCAAAGGGCATCACGGGAACAGGAGCCCTGTGGAGGGGGACAGCTGAACTGGGAATCCAAAATACGGTCCCCGGGGTTCCCTTGCCATGGGGAGGGTTAGGGAGTCAGCTCTGCAGACAATGAATAAACGGGCCCGTGGAGAAGTCTGGCCTGAGAGAAGTGGGTGTAGCCAATGGCATTTCACAGGAGAGCCCCTTCAAAGACATGCTTATGAAAGGGCCAAGTGCTATTCTAAATTCAACCCTCACAATACCCAACAGCCTCTCCCATTAACCTCCGTGTCACCCATTCATCTCAGATGCCCAACACTGTCGGATGCTTTTTAAAAATCTAAGCCCACTGTAGGCCCTGAGTTTCCTTTATCTGCCATGACAGCAACATCTTCAAAGAACTTCTGCAGGTTATTTTAAAATGACCTCCTCTTGCCTGGAGCTTAGTTTCCCAGAGAGTTTTCGCTTCAGTGCATGAAGCGGGAGGGTGTGAGGGGGGCTGATGCAGCCACCCCACTGAGGTGACACTGCGTGCGGGGCCACAGCGTTGGATGGCTGCAGGGGAGGCTCTGCCTCCGTCATGAGCTGGCCACACTTCCTTAGCTCTCTGCATCCTCGCCTCCACAGTGGCCAAGCCAAAGGAAAGGGGGCCCACCCTCACCCCTACCCCACCCACCCCTTCCTCACGGCACTGCTAGACACATGGGGGCTGCGAGCATGCCAGCAGCTGCCACAAGCAATTGCTCAACAGAGACACCAGCTAGTCCACCATCCCACAATGCTGGTTCCATACTCATTCCCAGCTGAAAGGCTGGGCCAGTGGAAGGGAAGCATCTCCAGGGCAGTCAGGCTTGCCACCAGCACAGAGCTGCAGATTCTGCCGGAATTTTCCCGGCACGCTCTCTGCTCTGCATGGGACTGGCTGAAACCTGATCTCCAAAGCTCTGGCCAAGGTCCTGCAAATTATAGGTGTCCTGAAGTGTGTGTACCCCTGTCAGTGGGTAAGAATCTGATGCTCAGAGCCCCTTCACTGCAGGCAGTATGTGCTCACTCTGTTGGTGGTCTCACACCATCCTATGACAAAGGAACGGGGCAGGAAATTATATCTGGAGGCCCCCAAGTGCCCCAGACACAGGCACAAGATCTCAATTCTCACAGTGACTTGGGAAGTGTCCTCAAATTACAGTGAAAAAAACGAAGACTTGGAAATATTTGCTAACTTACCCACACAAGTAGTAAACAGCAAAGCCAGATTAGAATCCAGATCTGAACGAGGAGCCCACGCGCTCCCACAAGTGGAAGAGCCAGCTTGCCACCCGGCAATGCTCCAGGGGTGGCAGCGCTTGCCCCACTCTCTCGGGTGGCAGTTCAGCTGTGGCACCAGGGTAAGGAATTGCCTTCTCTGGGGCCTCTTTTCTACATCCATGAACTAAAGGGGACTGGATCGCCAGAGTTTCCATCTCTAAAATACCGGGCTGCTGATGGGTGAAGTAGAAAGAAAAAAACAGCAAGGGGTGGAAGAACTCTGAAGCCATGAGGGTCTTTCCTTCCGCCACCCAACCACAATTCTCGAACAGGTCCATGGGCAGGCTTCAGGAGAGCTACAGAGCCTTGAAACCACCCACCCAGAGCTGTGTACATGTGCCTGGGTGCATTTTTCTGGAGAAAGCAGCTATAGCTTTAATTGGAGTCCAAGACCCCAAAGAGGATGGCAGAACACAGAGTAAATCCCTCATGAGGACACCCTAAACCCATCGGGCACTCATCCTCAGCTCAAACTTCTGTATCACTGTGAAGGTCTAACCTGACTTCAAAGAGCTGTACTCAAGAACCTGGGCAATCGGCTATGTGTGAATTAAGTCAATCAAGAGAGGGCCTTGGAGTTGGATAGACTGGGATGCAATCCTAGCACTGCCACTTGCTGGCTGGGTGACCTCAGCCTAGCTACTTCCCCTCACTGAGCCTCAGTGCCCACCCCTGGCCCTGTACAGTGAACATAATACCAACAGAATGGTCATGACAGCTCTGTGAGGAAAAGTATGATTTCTAGCTGGCACACAGTAGGCATTGAGTATACACTATTCCCCTTTGCTTTCTTCCAAGTCTAATTACAAAGTATGGTTCTAATTACTCTTCAGAGTTGGCACTCTCAACCCAGGTGGTTATTCCTGCTATTGTTATTAACTATTGTTATTATGAGGGCTTCCTCTATGCCAGGCACTGTCCTAAATGATGTATATGTATTTATTTTACCCACTTAACCATTACAACAACCGGCAGAGAGGTGCTGTTCTTATTTCCATTTTACAAATGAAGCAATGGAGGCAGGCACCGAGGTGTTAAGTACCTTGCCAAGTCACACAGCTAATGAGGGGCAAAGCTACGATTCTTACCCAAAATGACCTGGATGCAAACACGTCTAAGCCGCTACACAATCCTGACTCCTGCTGGTTAGCAGTAAATGTTCATGACCCTGGGCTTCCCTCAAGGACCTTCAGGTTCACAGCTAGACTACTGGTACCAGCCCAGTCCCACCCCAGGCTCAACTCAGCCATGTCCACTGCACTCAGGAAGCCACACTCATATCACTTTCTACTATTACAGTCTATGCTCCACTCACTCATTCACTTGTAAATAAATCCATGGCATTATTCATTCATCTGCTATGTCTTTCCTTTTTTGCATCCCTCCCTCCCTGTCCTTTCACCTCCTCTCATTTTCATGTCATCCCGCATAACACATGACAACACCCTGGATTGCATCCTTCCATATTTTCCTACATATTCACATAATCATATTTAGATACATATGCATATGCACATGTACACACATGCACACACCCAAGTAAATACATCATGGGCAGTTGGTCATTGTTTTATAAAACTGAGAGCATGTTGTGCATGCTCTTCCGCACCTTGCTTTCCCCATTCTGCAGTCTCGCCCAGAAACCCCTCTAGGACAACCAGCAGAGTTCTCGCTCAGGCCTTCCCATGGCTACGGTCATATCCATCATCCACCTTATCTTCAGCCCCACTGAAGTTCCGGCCCTCCCTTGTGCCTTTGCTCCTCCTGCATCTACTCCCCTGTCCCTCTCCTCATTCCTCAGGACGCAGCTCATGGCAGGCCTTTCCTGGCCATCAGCTGACCCGGAAGAATTGGCCATGCTCTCCTTTCTGTCTTCAAGGTGCTCTGAACCGATTTTTATCTGAGAACATCTAGCCTGTTGGTGAAGTCATGAGCTGATGTCTGTCTCCCCCAACTAGACTTTACTTCAGGAAAATAGGACTTGCCTGTTGTGCACAGTGCTGGCACCTTGCAGGTGCCAAATAAGTATCTGTGGACATGATGAATGAATGAATGGGAATGATGAGAGCCTGAACCAAAGGACTGCAAGGGAAGGGAACAGCACTCGTGGACTGCAGGGCTATTTATGAGGTAGAACGGAAGTGGCAATTGACTTGAGTGTTTCTTACTTCCACAAGAACATAGGCACCGTGAAAGATCAGTCTGTCAGGTTCATAGTTTCATCCCCATTACCTAGATTGAATAGTGCCAGGTACATAGTTGGTACTAAACAAATATTTGTAAAATAAATTGATTTCACTGGATCCAGAGGAAGATGCCCTCCAGCAGCCCAAGCTCCTGGCCCTGCTGCACCTCAGACTTGGAATCCACCATGCGCTTGCCTACCGGCTCGGTCCAAGTCGCATGTGGGGTGATTCTGCCTGGGAGCCTTTCTGCAGCCTGCACCCTAGCTGATCTGAGCTACCGCCAGCCCAGGCTGGTGCCGAGGAGTGCCTGTGTGGGCATCACCCACACACAGTCGTGCAGCTGTATGTGTGCAAGTGGCATGCATGACTGTGAGGTAGGATCCCCAGGAAGGAAGCTCAGGATCTCTCCATCACACAGAGAAAAAGGCAGCAGAGCCCAGGGGTTCTCCAGGGAGCACCAGAGGAAACTGATGTTCCAGTGCTGCTGTGGGGACAGCTGCCCAGTTCTCCCATCACCACTAGGCCAGAATCTGGGCTTTCTATGGAAACTTTAGCCTACAGCAAACGCAGGAAGTAGCCCTAACTGAGGGGTAGATATACTGCAGTGCCTTGAGGAACCCTGAGGTCTGGGAGAAGCCCAATCTCAAGCCAAGCCAAGGAGACCTTCAAGAAGAGAAGAACACCCCCCACACACTCATAGTCCCGTCCACAGAAGGGGTTTCCAGAGGCTAACTACTGCTCATGAGGGGCAAAGAACAGGGCAGGGAAGAGCAATTCCTTTCTTGGGATCCTTGGCCACACTGGCCTCCAGCTCCTCTTATAAATCAAGGTTAGAGGCCCAAGGAACTCATCACCTAGGCCAAAGCAATAGCCTGAGCAAAGGCAACGGCATTTAAGAGTATGGAAATGCCCGCAGCTACAGTGAGGTATCTGGAGGTACCTCAAGGGTGGGGTGAGAAATCAGGTTCAACCAGAGGGGGTGGGGGCTTTATCCCAAAGGCGATTTGAGGGAAGGGGAGAGGGGTCTCTGCCAGAGTTAGGAGAGTGGCTTTATCAGCCTTGGGTCTGAAACCGTCATTCTGGTGGCAATGTGGAGAAGAGACTGGATGACAGCAAGACTGAGGCACAGAGAGACAAGGGGGAGACTGTGACAGTCTAGGACATGGGGGCAAGTGGACAGATGATTGAGAAGATGCTTAGGAGACAGCTGCAGCGGAGCTGGGGCAGTGGTGAGGGGATGGAGGGCAGGCCTCCGTGTCAAGGAGATGATGGGGAATTGTGGAAGGAGGACTTGATTTGAAGGAAGGTTTGACTGTAGGAGGCAGAAGTCCAGTCACAGGGGACACAAGCTTTACATAGAGCCAGGAACAGAAATGAGGAACACAAGGGCTGCACGGGGCTGTTGGCGTGGTTGGCAGGATCGTGGGGGCAACAGGAAGGCAGAGGCCTGTTGTGACCAGTTTGAACTGGAGGTCTCAGCAGTCTGCTAACTGCAAGTGCCTAGCAGGCAGTTGGGAAGAGAGGCAACATGACATTAACCGCATGAGATGACTCAACCCTGAAGCCAGGCCAGAACAACACTGCTGACTGAAAACAGAGGCTCAAACAAATTGGGCAGCCCCGGCCTTCGACTTGGCGTAACGCCCACGCTGTGAAGCCTGACAGTGATGAGTTCTCACGACTGATGATCCATCCCCCCGTAGGTATGGCTTGAAGGAGACGCATTTGACTTAGGTTTGGAATATAAAATGTTTATACAACCATTTATTCCATTAGTACCTTCACTTCCCACTTCAGAACTAAATGTCTCTACTAATTAAATACATTTATTTTAACTGCAGAAGCATTTATTTCCAAAATAAGGACATGTTAATTATCTGCAGAGTGAAATTAACCCCAGGATGCTAATCTATACATTCATCTGCCTAGATATATATTACCCATGGATGCCTGGTTGCACCGCCAACCATTTCACAGCACTGCTCAACATATTCCTGCATCCACACCCTTCTTACTATCCTCTTACAGAGAACTGCGTGCTTGTGGAATACAGAATTTAAATATTACCATGCTCATTTTAAACCTAAGACTAGAGAATCAAGATTCACAAGCATGGGCTGATATAATTCAAGGGCATTTTTGCTAGGAGAGAAGGTAAAACTGTCTCCAATTACCCTGACAAGTTCTTCGCTCATGTTTTATGAGAACTGACACCTTAATTCTCTTGTCACTGATACTTCCTAGACAAGGGTACATATCTGTAATTCTCATGATAAGTCATTAGTATTAATTAAGCCACATCAATAGCATAATTTAGCTAGTCAGTCAACATCTGAGAACTCACAGTGGGGGCAACCCCAACTCATAGCAGTGGAGAGTTATTAAGGGAAGAAATGCAGCATGGGAAAGAGAGTATTCTAGAAAAGATGGGCATTCCTGCCCTCACCGCCACTGGAGAGTCACTTGCAGAAACCTCAAGAAGGAGTGAGGTCTTCTTTTATGACATGTCCTCTGGTTTCCCTCATCTGTACAGTGGAGCAGCAATGCCTTACAGCCAGATGGCACCAGGAGGGAGGGGCTTCGGAGGGGAGTAGCCTCAGAGGGAGTGGACTGCAGGTGGCTGGAGCAGGAACGCGGCAACTCCCTGGTGAATCAGAAGTGAAAGGCGAGAGTCCTCTGAGTTCCTTCTTTCTTCTCTCCCCACTCCCTCCTTCTCCCTTCCTTCCAGCCTTTCTTCCTTCAAGGTCATTTATTGAACACTTAACTATGTGCCAGGCACCATGCTAAAGAGTAGCAGGCCATTAGTGAACAAGTAAAATCCCTGCTCCTAAGGAGCTGAGCTCCTAGTGAGGGGAGATATTTATAAAGAAATGAACAAACAAACAAGCAATATGTCATGTGATGAGAAGTGCTATAAAGATAAAGGAGGATTAGGGGACAGAAGTGACTGGGGCAGATGGTATTTTAACACCAGGTACTTCCCTTATATCACCGAGACATACCAGTCCAATGACAGGCTCCCCTACACAGACAGATACACAGGTCCCATGAAGTGATTCTGTATGGCATACAGCTACCTTGGCCCCCATGGAAGGGTTAAGTATTCCTTGACCACCAGAGATCCCCACAATTTCCTTTCTGCATCTCTACTTCCAGTCTTCCCTGGGATAACCAAAACCTTGCCCACCACAGAGATGAGATGGGTTGGGCCCATGTGGCTTCATTTAAATGTGGAGCCTTCTCATGTACTTGCTCCGTGTCCATTAGACTGGAGATCCCTGGGGGGGGGGGGGAGTCAGCAGGAGGGTAGATACCACTGCTCTTGGACGGCCAGACTCAGGGGTGGGCATGTAGTGTCAGTAGCAACTGGAATAAATTCTAATCTTTTTAAAGTGCTAGCTGGGTGGGTACTGTTGGAACTACAGACTTTAAACATCCAAAGTGCTCGGCCAAGTACTTTACTATGTGCCAAAGCCCACAGAAAACCAGGGGCCACTGCTATCTCTGTTTTCCCCTGGGGTAGCACCTTCCCCTCTCGGATCTCCTGGCTCCTGAAGAACGGCAGGCTCAGAAGTGGCATTTCCACTTCCAGGAATGACACACAGGTTGGGCTCAAAGTGAGTAAGAAGCTCAAACTGAATGGACCTTGATCTTCTTGAGAACAACCTAGAAAATGACATTGTCTAACATCAAGAACATGCACCACTACATTAACGAGCTCCAAAGTAAGGATTTAACCCCAAATCATGTGGCCTGCTATGCATCCCTGATCGTGGTGTGTGGAAGAAATCTGGCAAAATATGAGTGTGCACAGGTCATTTTACACATAAGATTTTTTGACACACTAAAGTAGATCCATGTGATGCACCCCAAGTTCAAGGTGCTTGAACTTTGCTTTGCGCTGTTTGGCAGCCAGTGCTTCTGAGGACAATATTTGAGGGGTGTATATTATAAAATATCTCTGATAATGAGGATGGAGGAAACATTGCCTTCATATGCCTACGGATGTGTGCCAACTTGAAAGAATCCCTCATTATTGAGGCTCCTGCCCCTTCTTTAGTGGCCAAGGAAAATGTTATTAAAGATGTGAATTATCTGGAAGGTTTAAGTCTATGTAGATTACTATTATATATGAATCTGTTCATTTATTTTTGCCCATCTCCCCTCACAAGAATGAGTGCGTACTGCTGTATCCCCAGTGCCTGAATAAAGTTTGGCCCAGAGGAAGATACTCAACAAGTAGTTGTTGCATGAATGACTGGCGTTAAGTGTTGAGAGCAGCAGGTCTCTGGGAGAACACGAGCCACAGCCCTTCAGGTACTGGGCTTCCTGGAGAGAGCTGGTTGTTTTCTTACTATATACTTCTGAGAGTTCTTTAACTATTTGGGATATAAGTCCTTTGTCAGATATGTGCTTGGCAAATATCTTCTGTGCCTTGTCTTTTCATTCTTTCAATGGTATCCTTTGAAGAGCTGAAATTTTCAATTTTGATGAAATCCAGTTTATCATTTGGTTCTTTTATGGCTTGTGCTTTTTGGTATCATATCTAAAAAGTCTTTGCCTAAGTCACAAAGAGTTTCTCCTGTTTTCTTCCAGAAGTTTTACAGTTTTAGGTTTGACATTCAGGTCTGTGATACATTTCAAGTTAATTTCTGATTATGGTGAAATAGTAGTAAAGTTCAGGTTTTTTTGTATTTGAATATCCAATTGTTCCAACGCCACAGTTGAAAAGATTATACTTTCTAGATGAATGCAGCAGTATTAGTCATAGCACACTATTGGAAACAATAAATGGTCAGCACCAGGGGGGGAGTTAAATAAACTCTAGCATATCTACCAGGTGGAAATCCATGACACCATTAGAAAGAATGAAACAGCTCTATATACACATTTAAAGGTAAGATTCATTTGCATTTCCTTTTCTATGAACTGTCTGTTCATATCTTTGTACTCAATAAATATTTATTGAGTTCTTATTGTGTGCCAAGCACTGTCCTAGACACTGAGGACACAGAAGTGATATCTAGTGGGAGGAAACAGACAATAAACAAAACATTGGCAACAGATTAAATCTGATCATGATAATAGCCATGGAGGGAAATAAAGCAGGCTAAGAAAGGTAAAGAATGTGGGATTAGAGGATTACAATTTTAAATAGGGTGGACATGTCACATTCACCAAGGTGACATTTGAATAAAGCCTTAAAAGGAGGTGAGGGAGGGAGCCACATGGACATCTGGGAGACAAGCATTACAGGCTGCAAGAACGAACAGCAAGGCCCTGAGGTGAGAGCTGTTAGAAGACAATGAAGAGGCCAGTGTGGCTCGAGCAGAGCGAGCAAGTCACGAGGCGGGGAGCTGTAGAAGATGAGTGGAAACAGACAACAGATCAAACGAGACCTTGGAGGTTATCATAAGGACTTCCTTGGCTTTGACACTGAGTGAGATGGGGAGTGATGGGGGTTTTCAGCAGAGGAGAGACAATCTTGTTGATTTACAGGAGCTCTTTATATACTAAGGAGATCACTTCTTCACCAGCCATAAATTTTGAAATGAACTATTCCCCATTTGTCATTTCTTTTCAATTTTGCTTATATTTTTCTATATAAAACTTTTTAATATTTAGTCAAATTTGTCAATCTTTTGCCTAATGGATAGTTGTTGATGGCCTACCCAGAATTAATTTTTGCTTCATCCAGTAATAGGCCACAATTTTGGGAGGCATAAACCCCTCTCCTCCATCCCTTGCAGTATGCAAGGCTTAGGAACCTGAAACCTACAGGAAATAATCAGGGCTGGCCTTGCCAAACATTGCTTTCCCTACAACAGTGACTGATGGGGAGACAGGCATGAGACCTCAGCTGCTCCCAGAGCCCAGCTGTTGATTGCCAGTTCCACATTGTCCTCTGAACAGATTAAACTCCATCGCAGTTTGCCTAAATTACTCTATACCCGGCTGCTTGTAGGGGGGCCCAAGGGACTGAGATTCTGCTTTTCTCTACTCCACACCTCCTTCACATATGAACAATAGGCAACTTTGTGATCTATTACCTACATTATCTAGACCCAGATCAGAGGAAGAAGGGACAAGTCAGCAGTACCCAAGAAGCTCTCAAGCCCTCAGGTTCAACTTGACCTATATATACCTCTTTCCTTCAATGCTTTTACTCACTCCCACCATTTTCCCACCCAGTATACAATAATAACAGCTACTTTGTGGAGTATTATGAGGAGCTAAATGAATTAATGTATCTAAACCACTGAGGGCCTGCAACAAGTGCTCAGTAAGTGCTGTTGAGCTATTATTATTATTACCTCCCTTAGGATGGACTTACAGTATCTCCTCTTCCAAGACCATATTAGGGCTGATGTTTTCCATTCCCTCTAAATGTCATTTTAATCTGGGGAGTGGTTTAGTGTCCTAGGTGACTTTAAAGTGTCTTGTCTTTCTTTGCAGATAACCCTAATAAAATTACTTTTCCTCTGAGTGTGTGAAAATGCACTACATTTCTGTGGTCATATGAGAAGCTAGATGTTGCCTTTCTATTCTATCTTGCTGGTGCCAGTTGGTGTTTAACTAACCTGCTTTTTTTGTCCAATGTCTTTGTACTTTTGATTTTGCTTTTTGGCAAAGGCCTACTTTTTTGTATTAGTTTTTTTGCTGTGTTTACTTTTCTCTAAAGCACTATTAAATATGAAAGGTATCATTTATTTAAACTTACTTTATGCATCAAAAGTTATGCTAAATCTATATGTTAATGTATGGTGATTTGACATCATTGTAATGGTGAGTCATCCTATCCCAAACCAGGATATATCTTTCCATATACTCCAATTTTCTGCTATGTCCCTCAATAGTTTTCCTCATATAAATATTGCATATTTTTGGTTAGATTAATTTTTAATGTCTTTTTTTGACAATTTTAAAAGTAGCCTTTACTCCCCTTGTTCTATATCAGAAATAGGCAAAATACAGCCTGTGCGCTAAATCCAGCCCACTGGTTATTTTTGTAAATTAAGTTCTGTAATAGTTTAAATGGCCGTTCCCATTCATCTGCATGTTATCTGTGGCTGCTTTAGTGCCACAATGTCAGAACTGAGTAGTCCTAACAGAGACTGTATGACCTGTAAAGCCAAAAATATTTACTATCTGGCCATTAACAAAAGAAAGCTTGCTGACCACCACACTCTTTATTTTCAATCTGGTTGTTGTTTGAATAAAAGAAAGATATTAACATTTATATATTAATTTTATATCCAGCTACCTTACTAAACATTTTTACTTTTGAATAGTTCTGCAGTGTTTTTCTTAGGTTTTCCAGGTAAAACATTTGAAAATTTTAAAAATTCTGCTTGCTACTATTTCACTTTGAATTTTTACATTTACTTTCACAATAAGAAATTTTGTTTTGTGTTTATCCATCTGGGTTCAAAAAATTGAGCCACTTAAGTACCCCGGGAAGGTTAGTATAAAAATCTAGGCTTACTTCAGTTTTAAATTATTTGAATTATTATTGCAACAATAGTGTGAAGGGGTAGAGGTAGATTCCAAATTAAAATTGTGGCCTATTATTGGATGAAGCAAAAATTAATTCTGGATAGGCCAAAAACAATTATCCCTTACGCAAAAGATGGATAGATTTGAATAAAGATTCATGTGAATTATTTGAATTAATATAGAAATCCAGGCTTATTTGTATTTTGGGAAAGCTGACAGAGCAGGTCAGCAGAATCACTGCAAAAGACCAGGAAAGTTGCAGCTGGTCGGTCCAGAAAGCAGATACCAAAGATCCAAGTCTGCAGCATGAAAAGTGTGAGATCCTCAAATTCTTACTGAAAAACTACTGGAATTCTCAAGAACCTCTGAGAAAGCTCCCATTCTAGAGCAATAAAGAAGTAGTCCTCAAGCTATTGACAAGAGGTCATCACGCATCTCTCATCTTTCCTATGCCAGACTGCACTATACGTCAGAGACAAATGACTTCTACTTCCCTTCTGTCTCCTAAATCCCATGAGGGTTCTCACTTGGCCCACTCTAACCCAGACCACTTACAGGGCAGGTGATTCTGGGAAACGAAGTCTCTGGGTTCTCCAAGGGATGGGGGTGATGCCAATCTCCAGACAATGTGGCATCTTTTTAAACTTTGGTATCAATGCTTTCTTCGTGCCCTAAATATATAATCCATGTTTGTGATTATTCCGTGGGCCCTTGAAAAGATGTATCCTTTGATTTCAGAATATAGAATCAATCTACCTTATTGATCAGGTATTGATAAGATAGATTTTAAAATTAAGTTTAATAATATACCATGTTGGGGGGGATGGCAGTATGGGTGAAATAGGGGAAGGGGGAAAATCTTGTGAAAATGTTTGCTATCTTGGTCTGGGTGATGGTTACATGAGTTACATGGTTACATGTCAAAATTCATCAAGCTGTACACTAATATTAACTAAAAAATAATATACCTTATTCATTTGGTTACTTAAATCCTCTATAATTATTTTTTGACTTTTTGCATGGATTAATGGAGCTAACTTAAAAAAACTCCTACTCTGTATTTCTAAATCTTTGTATCCCTCTACATTTTGCTTTATAAATTTTGATGACATGTTACTTAGTGCATAGATATTCATCACTGTTAGACCTCCATTATGTATTATACCCTGCCCTTCTCTGTCTCATTTTCCCTTGAATTCAACCTTGTCTAATAGTAATTTTCAGATGTCTTTCTTTTTATTTCCATTTGTCTTATATATCTTTACCCATTCTTTTGCTTTCAATTTTTCTGAGTTATTTCATTTGAGGTATTACAGAGTCATCATTTAATTAGATTTTGCTTTGTCAGTTCAGTGTGACAGTCTATTTTTCTGTGTATTAATATGGTAGATACATTTAGTATGAAAGTTATAATGTCTAACTTCGACTTTCTGCTTTGTTTTGTATGTTTCCTTCTACTCTTCTGGAGGTGTACAGTTTCTCTTTAATCCAAATGATTGTCTTTGTAAGGAAAATTTTATATACTGTACTTAATCTTCTTATTTATTTAGCTAGTATTCCATAGTAGTAATTAATTAAATGAATGTAGCCCTACTTCTAACTTCCCCTCCCCTTCACCACTTGAATTTAGTGGGGTGTGCTATGAGTTTCAGTTCTTCTAGTTCTTTTAGTGGTTAACAGTACATTTAAATGCATTTATACCCTTTAAACTTCAACAGCCTTTCTTAAAAAATATCTTTTGTCCTCCCATTCACTATGAAAAATAAGAGAGCCACCTTATGTGCACAATCTTATTCTCCCCTTATTGACCTTAACTTATCTCCATTGTCACAGGTTTATATTTTCTTTTAATGTTAATTCCCATAATGTTTTAACATTTGACCATAGTTTTACATACATTTTTGCCACAGGCTTTTCAATTTATTTTTTGGCTCAAAATGAATTGAGCTTCTTCAAAAAGGTGTTCATAAGAACTATACTCCCTGAATTCTTGCATATTTGGAAATATTTGTCTCTTGTCGTTGTAAGTGAAAGGCAGTTCAGCTGGGTAAAGTTTACTGGGTCATAGCGCCTTTCCCTGGACACTGTAAGCATTCCTCTACTGTCTTCTAATATTGAATATGGATTTAGTCTTTAACCAACTTGTATTTTTTTTTTTATTGTTGCAGGTAGTTTGATCATTTTTGCCTGGATGCCCATGATTTTTTCCTTTACCTTTTAATTCAGGAAACTTTATTAGACTATAGTTCTGTGATGACTAACCTTTTTTTTTCTTAAGACATACTGTGTCTTGTCTAACTTCAAACTCAAATCTTTAATATCAAAGTTTTTTAATTACATCTTTGAATATTTCCTAATTTTAAGGCATTTTCTTTAAGAAGAAAACAGTTGTTTACATTGTTTCTCCTTTGCCTGTCTTCCATATCTATACTTTTTCTCTAATCATTATTTAAAATTTTCCATTTCATTTTGCTCAGTTGTCTCAAGACTGCCATCCACATTCCTGTTGTCATCAGCGTTTACCATTACGTCAGTTAATAGTATGAAGATGCTATGTCACCAGTTACTATTTGCAAAGTCGCCGTAATTCCTGTGATCTCAGTTTTCTCTTCTACTTTGTATCCTGCTCAGTTTCAATCTTCTTCTGCTGCCTTTGATTCCTTATGTCTCTGCACCGAGCTTTTAATTCACAAAGGATTTCTTTTGTTAAGCTCTTTGAATTCTCAGACAAATGTTTAGTCATGATTTTCATAAGCTCCACATCAAAATGTTCATAGTGTGTAGGCTTAGTTTGCCTTTTTCTCCTGTTTTTCTCCACTGTTTTATGATCTTCCTGTACAAGTCTCCTGGTTCCTTTTTCATTATTAGTCATCCGTTGGTGAGCAGAAATCTTCCTGGACCAGATATCTGAAAGGATGGTGTGGAAGACGAGCCAAGGCAATGTACTGTGGCAGCAGAAAATCCCTCGATTTCTCGTAAAGGCCTTCATGCCTCACAGTCTTGTGGAAGAAGATGGTGGGGTAGGTTTTGTGGATGTGTTCTGTGAAGAAGTGATTGAACATTTCTTTCTTTTCAGCTCACAAAGCCTGGCTGCTACAGAGCTGCTAACACCCACAAGTTCTCCTGCACGTGTTACACACTTACAAAGATGGAGCATTTGTGAGTTTTCTCACTCATACCTCCCCTGCCATTGTAAAGTGTCCAGGAGGGTTCAGGAGCCTCCGCAGACAAACGCGCACCCGTATCTTACTGTTCCAAGTAAAGGACTGTTGTGTTTGCCCTCAAGGTAGCCCCCCTAATTTGGAGAATTTCGTGCTCTGCCAGCTCCCCCTAAGGTCTGGACAGACATTTGTCTTGTATTGGAGTCTCCGTCACTCCAGTCCAATGTTCAGTGCATGTGACATTCCATCTTAATTGTGTGGTTCATGATTATAGGTGTTTCATAGGTTCAACAAAAATAAGAGTTTCTGTTTTTGTATCTTATTCATATTTTTTCCCAATCTGGTTTCAGAGAGAAGCAAAGACATTCTTACTCCAATATATTAAAATTAATGTCTGGGAGGAACCAAGGTGGCCAGTCCTAAGCCTGGCCCATTAAACACCCCAACACGCATTTTTCTACACCTTCCCCTTCTGACTTACCAAGTATGGGCTAACTACAGTGACACTGAAAGCCATATGCTAAAGAAGGCAGAACCTCCTTCAGCCTGGACCCATACATGACTGTGTGGAACAGAGACCCTGTCAATCCGAGACTACCCTGGACTCATGAGCAAGGAACAAACTACTGGGTTAAACCGTTAGATGCATGGGTTTATTTATTACTGTAGCTTAGTCTAACCAAAATAATATAGTGAGGGTGGCAAAAGTGCAGAAGCTTATTCACTGTATAGTTATCCTTAGAAATCAGTTACAAAAATTATAAGGAGGAGACACCAATGCTGGATGACCCAATACAGACCAGAATAAGCACTAATATGGTGTCAGCCAGCAGGAGGTGTCATGGCTATGAGAGGACTGACCATTCCTATGGACAGAAAGTTAAGAGCAAAGTAGCCACCACTGGACTTCTGGTATTACCTATATACAAAATACAGTAAGGCAGTGGGACAGAGCAATCCAGGTGAATCAGAGATATAACCCTTTGTCCATAGGAGGATTTAAAAGGAACCCTTCCTTTACCCATTTCGTGCTGAAGAGGCCTTCCAGCTGTCTATAACTCTCTACACTTCAATAAAACTGCATAATCCAGACCTTCTGCATTGGACCAGAATGAACTGGACCAGGAAGCTGACAGGTGAGAAGGAAAAGACACAGCCAGTACAGCAGCCTGCTGGCCACCGTGACCGAGCCAGCTCACAGCCTCAGAAGAGCAGAATAAAGAGGTGTCGCTTACAAGCTTCCCCTTCTCCAATGGTGGCTTTGAGTTGCAGACTTCCTCCTAGTGCATTTCCGCTTCTTGTCGCTTAACACGCAGTCACTGAGTGTCCAGCAGACACCAAGCATTATACTAGTAAGAACCAGAAAGACAAGGACCCTTCACCAGTGCTGGACGAGAGTGGCGACGTGACCCTCCCCCAAGGAGCTCCCACCTTCCCTTGGCGATGCCCTTCCTCCTCGGGCCAGACGGGCTGTAGGAAAGCAGCAGGAAGATTTACTGAGAAGCTAATGAAGATTCAGACAAGAAGTCCATTTGCAGGAACCCCTTCCGAGGCTTTGTACTTGATTTTGTATTTGTAATTTTGAAATTTTTTTTTTCAGAGAGGGCCCCTAAATTATATAGGCTTCAGGCCCTATAAAACCTGGCCCTGCTCCCTGGAAGCTAAATAGCTTCATCAGAAATAACTTCCAGGGCTCATTGGGTGCTGGAGCAGTCCAGGTTAGATATTTAAATAAAAATGCAGAGAATATGCAGGCCCTTCAGGCTGAAACCAAGGCTTTTTCTGCTGGTGGTGTGGAGGCCAGAAAACAGCAAGCGGGGTGTCTCCATCTGCTGGCAGAAAGTGAACACTGCACCACACTGCCTCAACTGCGGACGCCGGGCTTTGTTCCCCTTTAAGTGAATAAGTAAAACCAATCAAGCAATATCACACGGACTTAGGGAGATAGGAGGATTCATGACCACACTCCCTCAACAAAGCCATCACTTTCATTTTGAGGAACCCCTTTCCAGGCCCTGTCCAGGCACTCACACAAGACATACAGGGATATAATGGCCTTCCAGACCGTCCTGCTTTGCAAAACGCATTTTTTCAGTGCTCAAAAGGAATTTACAGGCCTCCGCACTGTCTTTATAGGCAACCGTTTTCACTGCTACATCACACACCAGTGATGGGCCCTGCGCGACATCCGCAGGCCCCTCGAGGTAGCTTCTTATCACTCATGCAAATAACACGGCAGTGGCCACCTTTCAGTAGAGAGCTTTGTCTTTTCCAGGGATCATTTAGAGAGAACTGGAGTGACCGTATCTCCCTCTGGAGCCTGGCTTAGGGGAAGCAGGATTTCAAAGGACAGAGTGGCCTACTGTGGAGTCGGTGCTCGGAATGTGCATAGCGGATGAACGCGTGAATGAGAGAATGAATGAGTCTGTTGGTCAGTGAATGACATGCAAAGCAGCCCCAAGGGGGTTGCTCCGATTTGCATAATCCCTGGACTATTCCAGTGTGCCAGTCTTACCACACTCTCATCAAAAAAGAACTATCATTCAGAGAATTGTGACCAGGAGGTTTTGACATTTTGCTCTGGAATCTCTGAGTTCCAACTGCTTTCACAATTTACATACTCAGTCAAATGTAGAATCTAGTGAATTATTTATAGCAGTTTCACTCCATATATTGAAAGGGCATTTCTACATGAATCAATTACATATTGTGATAAATTGCTTTCTAAAAATTATACAGGCAAAACCAAGAAATTGCCAAGCCCCCTTACTGGCACACCTGCCTCTAGTCCACATTGTCCATGGGATCAGGAAACAGGCAGGAGGACGCACTGAACGAGCAGCTGATCCAGTGTCATACTTCCTATTCTTATCATGAATGTGCTCCGTGACCCTGAACAATTCACATCCCCTCTCTGTTGCCTTACTTATAAACTGAAGTTCTAAGCTTGCTTTCTGAGGTCCTTCTAAAATAAGAGTTCTATGAGTTTCTGGGAACAGACAGCATCTTGGACCTTGCTGAGATCACTGGGCATAAGGGCATCCATTAATACAGGACAGAGGATAGCACAGGCCACACGATGGCTTGTTGCCAACCTAGGAACTAGGGTGTGGCTCAGCAACTATCCTCCAGGAAAGCAACTCGCAGAGGGCGAGCCTAGCTAACAAGGGCTCGGCTCTGCGTTACGCCCACTGGAGAGCACACACTTCCCCACCAGCAAGGGCTGGAAGTACAATACCACCGAGGACCATGCCTCAGCCCACTTCAGCAAGCCTGGGATTGGGTTACTGAGCTCAAACACAACTCGGCACACTGTCTAAGCCCCACCCCAGGCCAGACAAACCTCTGGAGAACTCCAGGGACAAGGCAGGCAGGGTGTGTGTCCCCAAGCACCTCACAGTCTAGTGGAGCATAGTTATGAATGCCAAGTGGAAATGCTCACTTCTTAAAGAGAGTTAAAGAACCTACAGGGAGAAATTAATTTAGGCAGGGCAGGAGGAGAGGAGAGATGGTGCCAGGAATGGCTTCCTGAGGAAATGTCACCCGTGACGAGTCTTTCAGACAAGTTAGATTTTGACAGAAAGCAATAAGAAGGGCGGGTGGGAGGTTCCTGTCAGAGAGCACGGTGTGAGCGAAGTTCGGGGGGCAGAAAAGCACGGGATGTGCTGGGCACCAGTGGAGCATGTGGTTTGGCCAGAGCACAGGACACACGGAAGGGCCTCCCCAGCATCAGCAGGCTCTCTTCCTTGGTAGGAGTCCACCAGGCTGGGAAAGGAACAGATTAAAGCGGGTCCTGTTTGAGGCTCGGCCCAACGTTGGAGGCAGCTGCTGACTGCGACCTCCCACATCCTTAGCCTTCACTTCCCCTGCACCGCTGCAGATGCTGAAGGCAGTCCCAGGGTTGTGCCAAGAAAAG
The DNA here is from genome assembly GCF_040802235.1 of Manis javanica. Classification (NCBI taxonomy): domain Eukaryota; kingdom Metazoa; phylum Chordata; class Mammalia; order Pholidota; family Manidae; genus Manis; species Manis javanica. Next base: position 136,682,878 of record NC_133174.1, read on the forward strand.
CCTCTGTCTCGTTTTGTTTGCTTTAAGAAGATATAAGTGAAATAGTCAGGTCTCCCAAGAGAAGTCAGAACTGGGTTGGTCCCCAAGAAAAAGGAGGTTTCTCTGCTATGGCTGTTCTCACCACACAGCAGCGGCCTGGGGACCCTGGCAGCTCTCTGCTCAGTGCCCCTGCTGCCAGGCCTGATGCTTCCCATATGGTCAGCTCAGATGCACAACACTCCTCGATTTTTATTATTTGAGCAATATAATCATTACTGCTCTCGTTACCCAAAATCACATAAACGCCCGTTTAAGAGTAATGTAGGGATCATTTTTCTCTTTTATTTGATGAGATAATCTTTCCGGTTAGCTCTACTGGTAGGAGGGGTGGGCAGTGGGGAGACGCCTGCCTCATCGTACTGTCTCCCGGGCCTGCTCCTTGGCGCCCGTGCCCCACCAACCCCTTTCCTGCAGGTTGGGAAGAGGGCCCACAGAGGCCTCAGGTGGCCGAGTCATAACCGGGGCTAGTGGGCCGCCTAGTGATCCACCCACATCAGAACGGCCAATGAGACTCAGCTCCCTTTGCAGTTCGGAATGCTTGGGCATGTTTGCCTGACGTGACGAGGTGAGGACTCTGAGGCAGCACCTGGACCCGCTGTGAACATGTCTCCTGTGGGAAGATGAAGCCAGGAGTTGTGGCCATGCTCTCCTTCATAGCCACTGTGTACTCTGCACATGACCACATGCGCGTGCACACACACACACACACCCCTATTAAGGAACAGCTGACATCTTAGGGCACTTCACTGGGCCCATCCCCAGGCCTGCTTCTTAAGAACAGGAGCGCCCAGAGCCCAGCACGGGGCCTGGCCCAGCACCGGCTCTCGGGGAAGAGTCTCTTGAGCCAACAAATGGACAACCCGGGGTGCCTGACTCCAAAGCCCAGGTCTTCCTCCCATGGAGCAGGGCGCACCTTCCGTGGGGAGTGCCACTCCGTGAAGGCTTCATTTTTATCTGCAAGGACCTGAGGCTCTGAGCGTTGTTCCTGAATCATACTTCCCACACACATGGACACAAGCACAAGCCCAGCCCCTCCCTTCAGAACTATGCTGAAGGATACGTGCCCATGTGACCTCCTGAAGGGCAGAAGTAAGAAGGCAGGTGGGTTCTTGGGGTGCCATGACAAAACCCCATGAACAAGAAGGCTTACACAGGAATGTACTGCCTGGGGTCTGGAGGCCAGAAGTTCCGGATCCAGGTGCCAGCAGCATCGGGTCCTTGGCTTGCAGGAGATCACCCCGATCTCCACCTTCGTCTTCACAGGGCATCCTCCCTCTTTGGGAGCCTGTCTCTGTTTCCCAGCTGTCTGTTTTTATCAGGACACCAGTCCCATTGGGTTAGGTGCCACCCTGACGACCTCAGTTGAACTTGGTTGTATCTGCAAAGATTCTATTTCCAAACAAGGTCACACTCTGAGGTACTAGAGATTAAGACTCGCAACATATGAATTTAGGGGGAACACAATTCAACTCAGAACAGCAGGTGAAGTCAGGGGCCAGAGGTCAGCAATGAGCAGTGAGGTCACAGAGCCTGAAAGGCTCTCTGAGGGAGGACAGAGAATGAGATCTGGAAGGAAGGTAGGGATGGCTGCCCTGCCTCTGCTTGTTTTTCTCTGCCCCTGCCTCTCTGAGTCACTGGGGGATGAGACAGGAAGAAATAGGTCTCCCTGACAGGGAAGCACACGTGTCTAGACTTACTGATGCACCAGGGGTACCATATGCCATTCTCTCTTATGGCCTGGTCGCCTCCTCCCCCACAAGCCCATCAACAGATGTCACTACTTGGCCAGGAACACGAAACCAGAAACAACCTCAAAGACATTAAATTTCACAAAGTCCTTCCTCTGCCCTAGAACAAGCCAACTGCCCTTCAGTGGCCTAGCAGAATTGCAGCTCTCACTGTCTAAAGCAACATAGTTGTCCAAAGAATAATAGGAATGGAATGGTTTTAGAACCTGGCTGTAGGTTTTATGTAATCCTGTGGCCCAAAGAGAAGGGACACAGGGTCACACAGTGAATTAGAGACAGGCCTAGAGCTCACTTCTCAGTTTCCAGCACCTTACGAGAACTCCCAGCCCCCGGGAATGGCCAAGCCCAATGCTCTTTCCTCTCTTTCCCTTCCTTCCAACAGGCCGATTGGCCGATCCCACTAGGAAGGTGGTAGCAGGTTTTCATACTCTATGCAGGCCCTGGGGATGATCTCAGGGGCCTCCTAGAAACATCACCTTGCTCCAAAGAAGGGACTCTAGTGGTTGGGAGGAGGTGTGCATTTCCAGTGTTGTACTGAAGTATGAGCTTTATCCAAGTTGGGTGTCTCCACCTTCCCCGTGGAGACAACTGTCACTCCTCCTTCTTGGCAGCCTGCCCTTGGAAACAATGTTACCCCTCACTCCAGGACTGCTTCTGCCCTGCTGGTAGGTAGACCAGGAAATAGACACCAAGTAAAGATCATTGCATGGAGGCGGCAGGCAAGCCTTCTGAATGAGGTCCGTGTGTGCTAGCGCATGGCCTTTGCTGAAACTATGCCAGCTGCTGGGGTGGCAGGGGGCAGCGTGGCGTCTGCCTTTTTCTCATTCTTCATTGGATACAGAGCAGGTGGCAGGGTAGCTGAGTTAGGGACCCTAAAAGGTAAGTGAAGAAGGGTCCATAGAGGGCAGTGCCAGCAGCTGCTTGTTACCCAGAAGGGTCCTCAGACACGTGGCTCTCACTAAGAGTCCCAAGGGATGGCGTGTTCTGTAGAAGCAAGTCCTCTTCTCTGAGGGAGTCACTGACTCCTGTGCCAAGATGGTCATCAATCAGCCATTTGACTAAAAGGCAGCCCTTATGAATGTTGCCCCGGCAAGGCCCATGACCATAATTTGTCTGGGAACACTTGCATAAGTCACCTTTCCCACTACCAACTATTATTAAAGGCATTAGAATAGACCTAGAGTAACTATTTCACCATTAACATGGAGATGGTTTTTCAGTTGTCCCAGAATAAAAGAAATTCGTGAGACCATTCAAATGTATGAGGTCAAGCACCTAAGTGAGTGGCTCCTTCAGTTTTTAAAGTATCTTACAATTTGCATGTAAGAGATTTCATGTAATAAAATGAATTGAAAAATGAAGGTAGGAATAATATTTATCTTACTTTTCTAAGCCACAAAATGTACTAGAGAACTGAAATGTCATACCAGCACAATGCATTTTTATGAGCTACGTGCTTCACACTGCTTTTTAAATAATACCTCTCCTAGCTCCATCAGAAATTCCTCAGGGACATCCTTATTTTAAGGTTTGACCAGAAAATGGAGTTGACAACCAATTCATTGGCATTCTATTAATATATGTCAAGCTGCACGGCAGGCCCCACACTGCATACCTTGTACCTGATCTCCTGTGCTTTTGGTAGCGACCCAGTGAAACAGATTCTCCAGCAGGACAGATGATGCCCAGAGGAGCGAGGGGCCTTGCCCCTGGTCACACAGCTGGTGAGGGACAGAGCCAGGATTTGAACTGATGTCTGTGCTCTTTTGTGCTACTATCTGTTCAGTAATCAATCAATCCAACAGTAGCCACGTGGCTCTGTACAGACCATCTATCTGGTCTCATTGAGAATCCAGCCCAACACTTCCACCCAATGACATATAAAGGGTGGGAAAATTCATTTATGAGAATGACTCTGTATCACCCTCCAAGCAGAAGGTGGCCTGGCTCCAAGACTCATCCTCTTCTCTGGATTAACATTTTGGGATGCCTCGTGTCTGGGAGCACACAATCCGTCCTAACTGAATGACTAAATGAATGAGAGAAAGGACAGGATGAACAAATGAGAGGCTACTGGATTGCCCCTTGCTTCCTATCCTTTGAAGACGGTTCGAGCGAGGGCTCTCTTGCCCTTCCCAGCCCTTAGCCAGCAGCAAAGGTTTGCAGGACAAAGAGATGGAGACAGAAGCGAGAGACAAGCAAGCAAGCGTGCACTGAGACAAGACCAGTCTCACCCCCCCATTTACCAGCAAGGCCTTTCTCCATTTCTCTCAGAGGTGGTGGTTTTCTAGATGTCTAATTACACAAAGTCTTCCCTCTAGATGTAAAAACATCTACATAAAAATGTCCCCAGCTTACATACCGCTAAGAAACAACATCTTATGAGAGCTGCAGGGGGCGGGGGTGGGGATGCTGCAGCGGATGAGACCTAAATGGGATGAAAGAGTTTCAAGAGTGAGTTTAAGTGTGTTTGGGGGAGCCTCCAGGGCCTCCGACCTTGACTCCCTTTATAGAAACAGACTTGCTGGGTTGATGAGCTCACTCATTACAACACAGGCGACACAGGCGAGGCGACATGTTCTCCTGCTCAAATGCAGATCTTGGAGTCTCTTCCCTCCCTGAGGGCAGGAAACATTTCCGGAAGAAATGGAAACCATCTGGGGAAAAACACAGCCCAGCAGTGAACGTCAGATGCCATCCACCAGTTTAGCTCCTGAGATGCATTTTCTGAGGAAGAACAATCTGCCCTTAATGCAATTAGATCACAATCCTGTCAGATCACAATCCTGTCAGCGAACCAAGGAGCTAAAAAGCTCAGGTAACTCCCCGCCTTCTAAGTGGCTTTGTGTGTGCCAGTTTAACTTTCCACCAAGATTTTAGGAGTGTGACACTGGAGCCTATGAATTTAGATAGCTCATTGGTTGTGGGACACTAACCACGCACCAGTATCAAGTATGTTTTCAGACCCCTCAAACAGGAGGAGGATTCGGGTAGAGTATCGTACGTTACTGCCTGCTGCAGACTCGGACACAGCTCTGAATTTCTATTACAGCCTTATCCGTAACTTTCAGACTTCATTAATTTGGGTGGAATTATGGTTTGGCTTTGGCTTTTTTTTTTTTTAAAGATTGTGTGTGACAAAAAAATTATGCTTTCAATTTGTAAAACCAAATAGCTAGGTGGGACCTGTCATGGCCAGCATGAGCTGCAGACAGTCACACTGATGGGGTTAATTGCCATTTTAAAATAATTCACTGCCTCCAGATTGATTCTTCTGTTTTTTGTCTTTACAAAACATTACTGTGTCTCACTCTAATTATTCAATGCTAAGTTCATACTTCTGAAGCAGGAGACTGGAGTCAGAGGAAATGGTGTTTGATCTGTTGCCATGGAAACATCTCGCTGTAGATGGACTCTAATCCCATGACAACTCTCTCTCTTAAGAGCCATTTTTTTCTGACATAATAAAAATCTGATCAAGGTCAGATTTAATAACCATCTCAATTCCCCGACTTTCCCCTGTATTTGGTGTCAGAGAGTCATTTTTGACAGAGATGCTTAAAGGAACTTTTGCTTGCTTTCTGCATGAAATTATTGTTTATGCCTCTAAATGCATAAACCTGGCTGCGCGTCGCATTTATTTGCAGCCATACCTTTTCTTATTGCATAATTTCTGCATTAAATGAAAGTTACTTATAATTGTTTGCACTGTGCCGGCAGATGTTAACATTTTGTGTTGCATTGTTCTTGCTAATACATACATTAGGAGTATCAATAAAGCTTATCGTTTGCCAACAAATGGTGTTTACAGTATTAACAAATGCCACGACCATTTATCTTGTAGTATACACTGTAATAATTTTCCGAGCTGATTCTCATGCCGGCGTACAGTTCAGTGAGACAGGAACTGTGTGATGCCACACAGAAATGAAATACTTTGGACTGAGAAAGGTATATGAAAAAGTGCCTGCGGTGTGACCTTGTGCAAGACCCCTCCCTGGACCAACAGTCCCCATAACCCCCTGCCCCGGGGCCTTGGTGGCCTCATCTGCATAATGATGGGTGACAGCACTAGTCTCCAGGGTCCTCTCCCACATCTGGCAGACCCTGATGTACACCAGCCCTGCCCAGTAGGGCTCTTGGGCTCCGGACTGGCCCCTCCTCCTGCAGGTGGCAAGGAGTCCTAAGCCTACAGTCAGCTCCTCTATTTGCCGTGCATATGGTCCTTGGCCAATCCCAAATGCTTTCATTTGCTGCATTGCAGCCTTATGCTCATCTCTGAGCAGGGAAGGCAGGAGTTTTTAACACCAGTTCATAGGTGAACAGTCTGAGACTCAGAGAGGTTTAGCTTCCTGCCCAACATCATACAGCTTCTACTTAGCAGCAGTAGGTCCCCGAGTCCCAGTACTCCACACTGCCAAAGGAATCAGGCTGCTGAAACTTTGCCCGGGAATGTGGATGCACCCAACCCCCTTCGTATTCAGGATTCTGAGTCCCAGATGTCTCTTAAGACTTATGTGTCTGAGGGAAAAGTATCTGACCTCTCTCCTCCTCATGTGTATGAAGGGGAAGCTGGCATGACTACTTCACTGAGTGGTAGAGAATACTGAGATTCTGCAGCGAAAGTGCTTAACTCAGAGCCCAGCACACAGTAAATGCTCAAGATGGTAGTGAGGATTAGCATCATCATAACCCCCAACTCCAGATGGAGCCCACCTAGCCCCCCTTCCCGATAGCTGCCTTCGCTCACCCTTTCCTGTTCTCTGGAGACCAAGGCCTCTCTTCCCTTCCTAGGCTGTGGTGTGGTCGCCATTCCCAATGACTACAAATCTTACAGGAAAACACCAAACGTAACATAAACCAGATGCCTACGTGCTTAAATCACTCCACTCCTTGACAGTCATTCTGTAAACATGGTTCTGATCACCATTTAGACAGAAAAGCCCCATGATTTGTGTGACAAATGTAGCGGATGCAAATATTTTTCTTGCCTACTTTCCTGCTTTCCTTCCACTAGTCATCAAAACTTGCTCCTCAGAAATCTGTGAAGGTTGGCACCGTCCAGGGGGTGAGTCGTCTTAAGGCCAGGTCACCTGAGAGTCCATCCATCCAGACAGACAGATTTCCTCCCAGAAGACTTCACTTATCTTGCAACCCATACACGCCTGAGTGCCGTGGCCCGGTGCAAGACTTGCGGTGGCGCAGAAGGAAGAGGAACGACTTTTCGTTACTTGGGAAGACACGGACCCATTTCCTTGCCCGCAGCCCTGAGTACATTCATTTGTTTCTCATACTCATGTTTGAGGGCTGCCAAGGGGCACAGGGCACCCCAGTTCTGGCTCTGGGACCTCTGCAAATTGGCCAAGCAACTCCCTTCCCCTACTTTCCTACCTTATCCTCTCTCCAACATACCCACCTGAAAATGAACGGACTGGACTAGATGGCTTCTGATGATATGCTGCCAGCGTGGACACAGGTCTGGCTGGCAAGGCTATGACCAGTTGCTCTCAGAGCTACAGACTCAAGAAGGGACAAAGATTGAGTCACTCTTGGCCACTGCTGTCATAAAACCCACATTTTTTCATTTAAAAAGAACCAATGAAGAAATATGTTAAACAGGAAGGAAAACATTTTCCAGACCAGTGGCCAGGCTGTTGCTCTCTGAAGGCTGGTACAGAGAGCACCCTGAAATGCAGGCAAGATATGAAGTGGATTGCACTCCCTTAAATGGCTGCTACAATACCCACGTCTCTGGGAAGATTTGCAGTAACTGAGAGAAAGGTGGGAAGTAAGGTTCAGGCAGCAACAGTACAAAAGTGGAATCAAGCAAAGGGATGGGATTTCCATTGGTCTCCTGATTCCCAGTCAACCCTCCTGGGATTATCTGGTCTGATTCTCTGGCAAGTCTATTTATGAGTATTATTAAAATAGCACTGTTCCCTAATACCCTCCAAAGTTGGTCATCTCTCCATGTCCTCTGCTGCTGGCAAACCCTCGCCACTTCTCTTCTGGTGACTGTGCCAACCGGCCAGCTGGTTGCCCCACCCTCTGTCACTCTCCTTCCAACTGTACCGCTAGGGAGATCTTACTAAAATACCAATGTCTCAGAAATAGATGCACACCTTATGATGGCCTTACCCAACCTTAAGTCCTTCATCAACTGTCCACTGTCCTCAGAGGAAAGCCTAAGGTCTTAAGTGGGACCCACTCAGCTCTCCTGATCTGGCCCAACAGACCTCTCCTGACTCAACTCTTCTCTTTTCCATGTGCCAAGTCATATCACCCTCTGATTCATTCATCAATTAATTCATTGATTCTCTTCCTCTGCTGACTCCCACCTCCGTCTCTGGTAAAAGGGATCACTGGCATTAACTGAATAACATCCGTGGTAGATTATCTGCAAACATGGCTGCTAATAATTCCTCTCCCATTCCCGTAAACACATGCCACTCGTCCCACCGACAGGTCCCTTTCTTGGGCCTGGGACAGCCCTCTGACTTGCTCTGGGCAGTGGGATGAGGCAGAAGTGATACAGTATGACTTCTGGACTCAGGCCTTAAGAGGCCTTGGGAGTTTCTGTTTCACTCTTAGCACACTCTCAGCACCTGTACGGAAGCTCAGTGTAATCCACTGAGTAACAAGAGAACATGTGAAGGAACTCAGGCTCCTTAGCTGTACAATGGGCCCACAGACCACATGAAGAGAGACGACTGCCCACCCTAACACCGCAGGTGAGCCCAGCCCATCCGCCCAGTGGGCTGCGGCCACACAGGGGGGCCGCAGGAAGATCTGCAGGACAATCACCAGCCAACCACAGAACTGTGAGAAATACTATACACCTTTTCTGTATTAAGCCACTACATTGTGGGGTTTGTTACCCAGCAGTATATAACTAAAATCTCATCCATGTGCCTAGTAATTTTCCGGCATGGAAGTGATGATATGGACCCCGTCTTTTAAAAGCATAGAGTCTAGTTATCTGTACCACTGTCCCATACATACAGCTTCCGGGTACATGAAGGGGTTCTACTCAAGCCCTAAAGGACCTGCCAGCCTGGAGTCCACCCCAGCTGTGACATGCTCTTGGCACAGTCTCTAAGGGCCGTCGGGGAGTGACATGGAAAGAGCACTCGGAAAGCAGCCAGAAAACACTCCGCCTCTGCCAAAATACTTAACAAGTGGGTACCCCAGTGTCAGACTCTGCACCCAAGGTAGGCACTGGAGACACTGCAAGGAACATTCACTGCTCCCCTCTTAGGACAGGCATGACATGGGCTGTGCTCAGGGCAGGGAAGGCCTTACAGAGACCAGAGATCATTCAAACTGTGCCAGTTATGCCACCTGTGTGACCTTGAAAAAAAGCACATACCCTCCTAAGGGCCTCAGGCTCCTTAACTGTACAATGGGCATACTTCATGGGAATGTGGCTAGGCTCAAGTGACAGCATGGCGCCCAGGTAAAGGTGGCCATCCATCATGACATGCTGCACACAGGAAAGGTGGTGTCTCTGTGGGCTCAAGGACTGAGTAGTCTGGGCAGGTCTCCCAGAGAAGGGGAGATGTGGCCTGAAACCTTGGCGAGGATTTCACAAAGGAAAACAGGGAGCTTCCCAGCATCATAAAGCTCAGTTACAACAGAAGAGAAACAAACCTGTCCCGTGATAAGCACCCCCACTGTGCTGTCTCTATGGCCATGGCAATCACAGCCATCTCCCCCTTATTCACCTCGGAGTCCCTGCAGAGTCAAGAGCCCGCTATCAGACACCCTGTGCCGAAAAGAAAATGAACCATCAAGCCGGCCTACCAGATCTTGAAGAGCTGTCAGTGGTCCGGTGACCAAAGCCATTCTTGTTTATCTCATCTGCCCCAGTTTCTCTACATCCCAGTCTCACTATTTTATAAGAAAACATGTCAAATAATTTATGGCAGGAGCTGAGAAGTGAAAGGGAAGATGCCACAGGCACATGAGAGGCATCGCTGTCAGAAAGCACATGCAGACTGGCTCGGGCAAATACCAGCAATGTCTCAATGTCCCAGCAGGCACTGCAAAACATCCCAAGTAGGCCCTGCTGACAGTGGGGGCCGTGGGGGGCAGGGCAGAAAGCAGGGGCTCCTGTCCATTCAGCAGGGGCCCCATAGCCCAAATCTCCAGTACCTTTAATGGTCAGTGTTCAGTTTTGCCTTCTCTACTGGAAAGCTCATCATTCTCTTTGGGGAAAGTGCACAGGATCAGGAGTGAGGAGATCCTGCTTGGAGTCCTTGGTTTGCCTCCTATAAGCTGAGTGATCTTGGGCAAAGGCCTTGACTTCTCTGATTCTTGCTTTCTTCATCTGTGAGGTGGGGTGGATCTCCACCTACCCCACAAGCTTGTGCGGGAGAAGAGAAGACAATGTAATTTGAAGGCTGTAAAGTGCTAGACAAATGGAAGTGATTTTTATTATTAAATCAAGCCTTGGAATTTACACATTCAGTTCCTGCTCTCAAGGTTGAAAATAGAGCTCAAAGGTCAGCTAAAATTCATTAAAACCTAATTAGAAGACAAATTGTCTTTCATTTGAACATGTGATATAGAATCCAGCAGCTTAAGACATAAGAATGGTTTATTTGAAACTCCTTGTTTGAATTCCAAGCTTCCAAGACTTGTCAAGCAGCTGCGCTGCATAGGCCTCTAAGGGGGACGCGAAAAAAGAGCATCGTGCTCCCCTCCCCAGAGATCACAGTCCAAGATGGCTAAGAAGAGAGGGCCACAAACAAACAAGAGATGGAGCAGGCTTGGGGGCCCACACAGTTACAGGCCTAATGTCCTAGGCCAGGGTTCCCTTGGGGACAGCAGCCTCATCTAATTGGAAAGAAGTCAAGATAGTTCTCAAAGGGCTTGAAGGACCAAAAGGGGGCATGTGGGTTGGCAAAGACAGAAGACAAAAAAAGGGACAGACAGAAGCAAAGTAGCAGAAATAGGAGAACATGGGTCTAGTTCAGAAATTCCCAGAATCTGGCCTGGCTGTGGCAGTTGCAGCGCACAACCAGATGACATGAAGCCGGCCCCTGGAAGATCGGACTAAGGAATCTGGCCTTAAGTCCGTTTCCAGTGCAGAGCTGCAGACAGCCATGGGCTTTGTGCTATGACTTCATGTGCTATGATTTTCTTCTGCTGGCTTCAGTGACTCCAAAGCCCTGCTTCCCCGTCCTGTATATACCCACAGCATACAGCACTGTAGTTAGGAGATACACGCTACACACTATCTTACTGTTCCACTGCTGGTACAATGGCGAGCAAGCCACAGTCTCTGTCCCTAAGCTCCTCAAGATCGACTGGAGGTGAGACAGGCAAATGAACTAGCATTTCGAAGCAAGTCAGTAGGAACAGTTTCAGTTATGGTAGATGAATACATTCTAGAGCTCTGCTGGGCAGCATTGTGCCTAGTATTGGGCACTGAAAATTTTGTCAAGAGGGTAAATCTTAACAAATTAAGTTGTTCTTACTACAATTTTTTTAAAAAAGACAGAAGATCAGTACTGGAAAAAGGTGGCATATGGGAGCACACAGAAAGGACATTTACGCACGAATGAGGAGGTAGAAGACGCTGCAGGGAAAACATGACGACAGAGTAGAAGCCTGCAGGACAGGGGGGCACCCTGTGGATGGGGAGAAGCAGGAAGAGGTCCCAGACAGGGGAAGCTTGTGTTAAATGGGGAACAATAGCTAATCCTATGGTACGTACTTGGAAGTTGCTAAGTGGGTAGATCTTAAATGTTCTCACCACAAAAAAGAAATGGTAATTATGGGACATGATGGAGCTGTCATTTTGCAATATGTAAGTGTATCAGATTAACACATTGTACACATGCCACTACACAATGTTATATGTCAATCATAGCTCAATAGAGCTGGAAAAAATACATGTACGTAAACATTTATTAAAAAGATATGGAACATTCTGCCCTCACTTTCGTCTTCAGATTCCCCCAGCTGGCAAGATCTTGCTACCCCATTCTATTAATACCTAGAAACCTCTAAATTAAAATACTCTGAGCTCATAACCCAACACTTAGCAGAGTCTAGCACATAGCAGGTGCTCAATAGATACTTGTGGCATGGATGAATGACTTATGGGCCTTATATGCCCAAGAAAACAAGAAGAAATTCTCTGGGTAGGAATGTCAGTTGGGCAGAAGCAGTGCTTGTTGAAGTAAGGAAAGGCATGAGAAACCAGGTGGTCTGCAAAGATCCTTTGAATAAATAGTCCTCCTGGGGTACAGTTTGGGCAAGGCAGCCATGCTTGCTAGGCCTCCATCCACATTTGGTGGATATAGCCTATCAAAAAGTTTTTCTTTTCATTCAAACTTTCAATATAAATGTCTGGTACTAATCCAGGAAGCAAAGGGGAAAAAAAGTAAGGGAAAAGAAGGTATGTCTCCCTTAAGTTTGAGGAGGAGCTGCAGTACTGGAAAAAAAAAAATGAAGGAATCACAAAATACCACTATTATGTCAGTAGTTTTTGTCATTGCAATTTTCTTCCACTAAGTGTAGTTTCAGACTCCAAAAAGTCAACAACTGAAGGTCACTTGAATCAGGTGGATTGACCCTCCATGAGCAAGTCTGGTTGATTTCCCTCTTTTTCAGAGGAACCTTCCTGGGGATACTGCTTGGGGCAATTAGTCACTACCTCAGGGGGGCACTAGCCCGCCGGTTTTGTTGTGTAGAGTGGAGTGGAGTCAGGCACTTTCAAATAGTTTTTTTTTTTTTGCGTGGGATTCCAAGGGGATCCGTTTACTGAAGGGAGGACAGTTCCCAGAGTGGGTGGCGGTTTGCCAGGAAGACAATCACGATGAGGAGGGAGAGGTCGAAGCTCCAGGCAAGGCGGACTGTGGGAGCCTGGCGACTGCCTGAACTAGCAGTACTTCCTACCGGCCGGAGCGTCAGGTGAGAGAGGAATGCCGAGAGGGAGGCAACGGTCCGATCGTGAAAGGTCCACCCGCGCTGTGTTAAGGAGATTGGTGTTGATCCTGCAACCAGCACGTCTCGACTCTGAACCTGAGAGTCACTTGGGGACCGGCAGAAAAATGACCGGAGACCACTGAGCCAAGACCCGTGGTCCTGGATGCAGAGCAAGGCTGGAGACACTGAAGAGCCGTTGTGGGGTTCTTTGATGGTAGAGGCCATGTCCACCTGATCGCAAATGACATTTAGACTCAACAGGCATCTCAGCTCCAACTATTTTCCATCAAAACCTTTAGCTGTGATAAGTGATCCTAAATTAAAATTTTTTACCCTGACTTCTTCACAAAGCCTGGAGTATGTCATGTGAAATGGCACTTACATGACCCATCTCAGTCAGACAATCCCCACCCTCAATTTCACAACCTTCTCGTTTTTTATCATTCCTGCTTTCCTTTGACAGGACAGAGGCCAGGGGCCTTCCCTGCGACCTCCCTCAGCACCAGCCTCAGAATTCAAGAAACTGGCTCTGCTTCACCCCCAGGAACTGTGGGAGCAGGGAAAAAAGTGAGAACTTGCTGAAGGCTGCTCCCAGAAGTGGGCCGCAAACTGCCCACTTCTGTACTGGAGTCTCCACCCCACCAGCCCACACTGCAGATTTGGACTTGCCGGCCTCCATAATCACGTGAGCCAATTCCTTATAATACATCTCCTCACATATGTAACATTCATCCTACTGGCTCTGTTTCTCTGAAGAACCCCGGGTAATACCTGAGGTTACCCCACTTGGTGGCAGTGGAAAACAGAGGGAGCCAGGACACCCCCTCCACACCCTGTGTAGCAGGAATGAGGGGTTCTTCCCACTGCTTGCTGGAGGGGGGTCCTGGAAGTCCAAGTGGAGAGGGGTACTCTCAGCCCCTCTGTGCCCCATCAGTGGCCACATGGAGAGCTGTCATGACGTCCTTCATTTCTCCCAAGAGCGATGGATCAGTGGAGGCCTGGGGTAAGCCTGACCCTCCACCCTAACCGAGGACTACTGAGCCCCACCACCCCTGGGTGTCCACAAAGGCCCAGCGGCACACCTAGAATCCACCATCCCCAGCAAGCTGGAACGTGGCAGAGTAGGCTTGTTGTGGGTAATGGTATTGGTGTGACAAGTCCAAAATTTCTTTTGGTGTGCTCAGCAAATGAGTTAATATACTGATGCTTTTAGAAACAGTTCTCACTCTGGAAGAAAAGAGACACCAAGAACCTTGGCTTGGAATTAAAAGTATCAGAATCAAGTTGCAATTAGATGACATGGGGTGCATCTGTGCTTCCTTTCTGGTAGCCAGATGTATGGACACCCTCGCATCAGCGAGCTCACCTAACCCCCAGATACTGGCTTAAACTCCCCCACTCAAAGGAGTCAGAGCCTCTTGGAGAAAGAACAGATTCCAGGCTGGGGCAGAGGAGGTTATCCCTGTTGAGCAGCCACCCTTGTTTTTCCATGCCTGTTGACACTCCCTATGATGACTGAAGCAAAAGGACACTGGGCATGAAGGATTAAAGGAGAGCCAGCCATCTGGGGCCTCAGCCTGGAGGTGGCTGAGGGGAGCCCAAGAAGCTGGACTTCCCGCCTCTCTATCGACACTTCCTTGCCAGGCTCTCTTGGTGTTCCGTGCTCTTGAAGACTGCCTCAGCTGTGCCACCAGGAACTAAGGGAAGAGGTCTGTGTCCTCACATGAGCTGGATATTTAGCAGGGGTTGGACATTGTTTTGGAAGCATCCCAAACCTGGGCATTTCCCTGGAAGGACCGCTGGCCAAGCTGTCTTTCCTGGGAGTGTCTCCTTCTGGAGTTCTTGGCTTCTTCCTGGGAAGCTCAGATGGTTCTTCCAACAGGAAAGGATGATCAACAAACTTGTGTGAGGCCTAAGGGCATTTGATACTTTTGTTATCTATTTTGTTTTATGGCATCTTTCATGTTGGAAAGTGGTTCTCACTCCTTGAAACAGTGGGAGCCTGAGGAGGGGAAATCAGTCTGAAGCCAAGCTTTCTCAGCATTTCATGTGATAGATGTGCCCAGGGATGGGGGCCGCAGCTGCTCTGCTGGTACAGAGAAGGATCAGGATGTGGGCTCTAACCTGAGTAACAATGGGCTTCTCAGCTAGACAGTCTTTCCTTCAGCCACCAACTTTTTACTGGACACCTATTTTCTGCCAGCTCAAAAAATACTGAGCAGCTATTCTGTGCTGGAACCTAGAGGCCCAAAGATAAGGAAGATGTGCCCTGTCTTCGTCTGCTTAGGCTGCCATAACAAAATACCACAGACTGCATGGATTAAACAACAGACATTTATTCTCTTCCAGTTGTGGAGGCTGGAAGTCCAAAATCAGGGTGCCAGCACGGTCCAGTTCTGATGTGGGCCCTCTTCCCGACCTGTGGGCAGGCGCCATCTTACTGTGTGCTCACGTGACCTTTCCTCAGTGTGTATTCATGGAGAGCAAGAGCACAAGCTCTCTGGTGTCTCTTCTTAGGATACTTCGTATAAGGGTCCCACCCTCATGACCTCATTTCACCGATTACCTCCCAAAGGCCCCATCTCTAAATACCATCACAGTGTAAGTTAGGGCTTCAACACAGGAATTCTACAGGGGAACACAATTCAGTCCCTAGCATGCCCTGTCCTCAAGGAGCTCACAGTCTTCAGCCAGAGGTAGATAACTAAACCAACAAGTACAGTGGTGTGGAGTGGTCTGTAAGAAAGGCCAGGTCAGGAAGCAGAGCCAGTTTCATCTCTCAGATGGGCAGAAATCCCAGGAGACAGAAAGCAAGCAGATAATTCCATCAACCCATGCATAATTACAAATCACGAGAAATGCTCTGAGGGCGAGCCAGGGAGCTATTCCAGAAGGAATAGCTCTAGGGCCAGAGAACAAGCTGAGTTCAGTTTGGACACGTTGAGTAAAGGGGCCATTGAGATGGTGCATGCACATTGCATGAAAGAAGGGATTTGGACTAGGAATCAAGGCCAGTGAATACAGAGCTTGCTACTGTGCCTCCTAACCCCTCCTCCTCACTGGTGTTGTAATAGAACCGAGAGCTGCAAAGGATACAAAACACCCTGAAGCAATTGTGAATCAATTCTATGAATTTTACAGCTAATGAATCAGGGCTACTCTTACACTAGTGGAGGTCTGGGACCCATGGATCCTCTGACAGAAATACAGTCTGCTGGAGCTCCAGTGGTCCCACAGAATGCCTCCTAAAACTCTTAATTTTATGGGTGAGACAGCCTCAGCCTAGAGAGCAGATCTGCTCAAGTTCATATGGCTGAAGTATCAGACACTTAGGTTTTCTTCAGTTACTGTGTCACCTTGAGCAAGTTCCTTAAGTCCCCTATGCCTCGGTTTCCTCATTAGTAAACTAAGAGTTTATTAGTAAACTAAGACAGCATCTACTCCATAGGCATGCTGTGCCACTTCTGCAGGCCCCTTTGATGGCACCAGGATCTCTGTTCCCTAGCTGAAATCATCCCTCCAAAGGTCAGCCAGCCCAATGAGTAGCCCTGCTGGCAGAGAGTGACCAGGCCCTTTGGTTGTCTAGTGACAGTTTTAGTATTAGGACTTCCTGCACATAGGTCTAGGTTGTGGGAGGAAATGTCCAAACGGCCACATCCATGAAGTGTGGATTCTAAGTTTAATCAATAGCAACAGTAGTAATAGCTATCGTGTATTGAGTGAGGCACTGGGTTAGGAACTTCACTCCTTGCACAGCCCTTCAGAGTAAATGGAATCATCCTTATTTCACAGAAGAAACTGAAGCAAATGAAAAACCAAATATGACAAGAGTGAATATCCTTCATATGTAAAAAGTTCTCATAGATCAGTAAGAAAAAATGCAAAAGAGACAAAAGACAAATATAGAAATTACAAAAAACATATACATCATATATGTTTGATAAACATTGAGCTGCCTAATGACCCTGGAAACCAAAGAAATGAAAATGAAAATGAGAATTCATTTTTTTGCCTATCAAAGTGGCAATGATTTTAAGGATGAGGATACACACAATGGGCAAAGGGACGGCGATATGTCACATACTAATGTGAAAAGTACCAACTGCTAAGACTTTTCTGAAGGGCAATTTGGAAAATTATAAAAGAAGTCTTTATTAATCTATATCATTTGACTCAATATTTCTACTTAAAAGAACTTTCCTCCAGGGATAATTAGAAAACTGTGTCCATTTATGAATAAACACATTCAAGAGTATTATATTAAAAGTCCAATTGGTCAACTAAACTCTGGCATATTTATGTAGTAAAATACAACTCAACATTAAAATTATGTTTTAAAAAATACGCTGTCTATGATGTAACTAATTAATGAAACAACAAGATACAATACTCTGTGACTCCCTTCTTGTTTATACAGACATATACACTTTACACATTCAGGTATACATCTTCATGCGCATAGAGAAATACTGGAAGCACACACAGAAACACTAATGAAGGGATCTCAGGAGGTAGGATTACTGGTGATTTTTAATTTTTCCTATTTTTCTGTATTTTCCAAATTTTGTTCAGTGACTTTATAATCAGAAAATAAATGTTTTACCAAAAGGCAGCCGTAAGTTAATCCAAAGGACTTTGCTTCTCCCGTCCTGGGTGAATTCCACTCCAAAGGCAGTTGAGAGAGAATACTGTAGCTGAAGTCTGTCAACCCTTGAGGAATTTCTCTCATAAGACTAGAAATGACACCGGAAGACTGGAAAAGGTAAAACTCTATCCCAGTTTTCCAAAAGAGAAGGTGGCCAATTCTATAAATCACAGCAGAGTTTAGTGGGTTTATAACCAACTGAATGACTGCCTATACACCCAAAATACTGATTAACTCAACCGTGTTACCAGAGGGGGACCTCGGACATGACCAGTTGAACAATTTCCAACAGACACTTGGATGCAGACATTGCTGGCTTGCAGATGAAATTTACAAACATCATGAAACTGGGAGGAAAATAAATGACATTGAGGAGTATAAGAACATACATTTTTGATAGGAAGAGCTGCAGAACTGGAACTATGAAGATGCAGCTTCATAAAATTATTGCAAAGTTTTGCACTTAGGTCCAAAAAGTCAATGATTTTAGGGGAAGACCTGAATTAATGGCACACATGAAGGTGACATAAACCAAACGGAAGGGTCTCCTCCTCATTCTCATCCCAAGTACTCCTAGAACATTCCCACCTCCATGCATCTGCTTCCTGCATGTGCCTGCCTGGAAGGCTCCTTGCCCTGCTCTCTTTGCTGGGCTGACCCTCTGTCCCTGGAGGCCTAGCCCATCCATAAAGATTCAGCCTGTGGCCCCTCCAGACAACTAACCAAGGATACCAGGTGGCATATGGTCTCTTGGGGAGGCTGAAAGTCCCTCACATTTGTGTCCTACACCCCAATATAGGTCTTGCTCAATAGATGTCTGGCAGGGAGGGCACAGATGTGGCAGTGCAGCCACAGAGACCTGGGAAGGCCATTAAGTAGAATAATATTCCAGAAGCGTATATACCCTGTTCTGTTCCCTATTAGCCTGCCTGCTTGTACCTTTCAGGTCCTTGACAATTTATGGTGCAGCAAAAGTCCCATTAGAACACGCTACAAGAAGGTGTTCAAATTATGTCACTATACTGGAATTTGGGCTGTTGAGGGTGATTCCAAAGAAAAGAGCCACTGGCCAGGACTTTGGCGGTTTTCATTAGAGTGGAATTGGCCTGGTAATGTCATTAACAGAACAATATCTGCCTGGTCTTGAGGTTTGCCTATGGAATGAAGTGATAAATACCTGAACAAAAACTGTAACTAGATTTTGGAAAAGCTAAATATAGTCCTTGGCGTATATAATTAGTGAGTGTGTTATGCAGCTGAGGATGACCAATGAATGGGAATTTGGCTCCATAGTCTCAGGGGCCCAGAGCAGCATGGTTAGGTATGCAGCCGAAAGTGAGTGACTTAGATGACATGGCTCACGATGCTAAACACTGGCTATATATTTGGATTTTGTGTCTAAACATGACAGCCTCTCTTCTGTTACTCTGAGGAATCTTTGATAATTCACATGTGAAATTAAAGGCATCTTATTCATTCCGTTATTTATTATTCTCTGTAAAATGAGTTAGGAATTTGTCCCCGTGAATAATGTTAGCCATAATAGTTAATTTACTCCTATTCATTGGCAGTAATAAAAATGTACAAGGGGAGGCAGAAACATTATTATTTCTTGCTTGAAGTGCAATTTCATGTGGTGAGAGAAACGTTAATATGCTGCAAAGTGCTACAGGAATTTAGTTCTCAAAGGAATGGCGGTATTAAATGTATTCTGACAAGAAGGAGCCTCGGAAGGGAAACATTTATCTTCATAAAGTCATTAAATTTACTGAGCAGCATCGCATTCTTCCTGCAATCTGCTCACTCTATTAAAGGCAAAGCTGTGGCACTGGCTCTGTCACATGAGAGGTCCCTGCGTTTCTGAAAAAAGGAAGAATGGGGCTCTTCCCCCAATAACAGGTTCCCCTCAAAACCAACAGGCTCCAGCCCAGACACACACGTGGGTGCTCTGCAAAATAAATAACTGGGGTACTGACAAGTTTCTTCCTTTCCCCAGTCAGATGATTCTTCGTGTGACTAAAAGAGAACAGATTTTGCAAAAATCCTCCAGTTTTACAATTTCAAGAGACTCTTGGCTCTGCGGGTGGTTTCCCATCCTGCTGAGATGGACCCCAGGCAGCTCACACGTGTCTGGGCCAGCATGATAGCATGAGCTGTTTCTACATAGCAGTTCTGTGCATGTGCATTTCTTAATCAAGGTATTCTTATCCATACATAATGTTATGAATCGTGTTCTTGAAAATTGCAGAGAGAGGGGGCGGGCTCTGGTTCCTTGGAGTTACATGTTTCTGCTGTATGTCAATAGGTTGGTGTCTTTAATGAGCTGAAGTCACCAAGAAACGCAAACAGACTTCAGAACCAAAGGCATGCTGCCAGCTTGGATACATGGTAGGGAATGTAAACAAACTCAATAGTTTGCTATATACTGTGAGAACATTGCCCAGTCACCTGATACCTTTGCAAAGAACTGCTGTTCTTGAAATGAAGACAAATAACCTCTCCACACCCACATCATGAGAAAGAATGCAATTTCAGGTGCAGTTCAGGAGAGGATGGGGGTAGAGAGCACAAGGTAAAGATGTTAAATTAAGAAGAGGTGCTCTGGATAGTGATCAAAAAACCCCAGTGCAAGTTTATCTAGAGAAGAAAATGGCTTTAACTGAACCAAGAGAGGTAAGGCTTCCTCCACACCATGCTACAAGCCACAGCGGGAGCCGACTGAGGATGACTCCAGAAGAGTCAAGCCATTTATCTGGTGACATGAAAACCAGCTCATCGAAAGGAGCCAACTCTAATAAGCTCCAAGAGGTCAGGGACAATGTTGGTGACTGTTATAGTCCCAGCACCCAGCTCACAGGAGGTAAGGAACGCATGTATGCATAGCTCAGTTTTGCTCCAGAGGTTTGCAGGACTACATGAATGCATTCCCAATGCTGTCCTCCAAGTGATACTGGCCTATCCAAAGGAGACTGCATTTTGTTAGCAGATGGATTCTGAAATGCCTGGCCAGGTTGACAGAACTTCCAGTGACCAATTCTCAGAAATCTGACTCTCTGTTCTGAGACAATAACTCAAGTATTTGTTGAGTATCTCTCATTATTTGACTTCTGTTTTCCTCAAATCATTAGGATAGCCCACTTAACAAGTGAGGAATCTCAGAAATATTGAGTAATTTCTCCAAGAGCACACAGCTAGTACCTGGTAGGACAGTTCCTTGCCACACCTTCATTCGCCCGACAGCTATCCGATATGAGGCTCCGACGTGCCAGCAATCCTCTGCCTTCCCGGAGCCCATGGTCTAGAGGTGGAGACTGTCATTAAACAATCAATAATCCAATTAATCACACAGCTACCCTGGCGATATGTGCTACAAAGCAGCAGCACACAGTGCTATGAGAAGAAACACCAGCTGGAACTAACTGCATCTCAGAAGAGGGTCACAGAGGCTTCCTTGACAAAGTGACATTTGAGCAACACTTTTAAGGATCAATGAGAATTAACTACATAAAAAGAGCGGAAGAAGAGGGTATTCCATGCAGAAGGATCATGTGCAAAGGAAGGCCCAGAGGCAGAAAGCACTATGTATCTTCTGAGGAATCGTAAGGCAGCCTGTGTGACCGGAAAGCAGAGTGGCCCAAGGTGAGGTCACAGGAGGCAAAGGGACCACGTGGCTGGCGCTGAGCATTGGGGATTTTGCCTATAAGAACAACAGAAAGACAGTGAGAGGTTTTAAGGAAACAGAGAGTCCTGAGAAAATCCGCCTTATTAAGAGGCCTCAATTTTGCCAAAGTGTGGAGAACAGATTCCGAGTGGGTAAGAGGGGAAGCTGGGAGATGTTTGGGAAAACAGGACCGTCATTCAGAAGAGGGGATGATGGCGGCTTGGGCTGGCAGGGAGAATCAAGAGGGGTGCATCTGGAGAAAGGCTTTAGGAGGGACAGAATCTAAGGGGCCGGGAGGTAGGCTGGCTGTAGGCAATCAGGGAGAAAGGTGTCAAGGGTAAGTCGCAGATTCTGGATTGAATATCCGATGGAGGAGAGCTCTCCACTGAGACAGGCCATGGCAGAGGGAGAGCATTCTGCCTACCTGGCATCTGGATTCCAGCAGGAAGGCCCTTTCAACTCCGACACTGAGGGTGCTCCATCCTTGGTCGGGCGATGTACATGCATTTTAGAGGTGAAATGTCATTCTCGTGCAGGAAGCCCTCTAAACCAGTCAGTGGAGGCTCACATGGCACAACATACCAAGGCTAGTGGCCAGCTAGGTTACAGACCAAAAGGCTTTTCTTTAAAAAATGATGCTGATTATATTGCAGAAGCATCTCCGTCACCACTGGTAAGCAGCCCAAACCCGGTCAGCCTTTTCATAGTTTCACGGCCAGGTTTCCCAGCCTTGGTCACTGATACTCAGTTACCAGAGTACGCAGAACAAGGCACCAGGGATGGGCCCAAGTGTCTGTCTATGTCCCACAGTCTGTTCGATTATTTCTTTAAAGACCTTTGAAACGGTGAAGTGAGGAGCAGAGGCATTTTAGAATACCTGCCCATCTGGAGGCACACAGAGAAGGCAGAAGGGTTTGCCAAAATGGACCGTGCAAAGCTCAATGCTTAACAGCCCAATGACTCTGTGAGACCATCTACCAAGAGAGAACAAGTTGTGCAATCTTTGCCTGAATGGAATGGTAGCAGGACGGCCCTTCAAAGAGGTACTTGTTGCCATAATGCAAGATCATTTGCTTTTAGCGCTATTTTACTCAGCACTGATTGATGAGTTAAGAACAGAATCTGATCTGACCCCAAGGGTAGACTGTACTGCACACAGAATTCCTACATACACAGTATGTCTAAATAAAGGAGATTCACTTATCCAACAAATATTTTACCTGTAAAGCAACCTGAAATGTTCTGAGCAACCCTCACTCTGCAGATCCTTCCTCCATCACTGCCCCGTCACTCCGTTAGCACCACTCCATACTGGGGCTCTCACTGTCTGCCTTGGGGCCCCAGTTTGGCAGCCTTTTGGACTCCCTTCTCTGGCTTTCTGCATTTAGGTTCCCACTAGGCTCACCGTTCTGAATGCTTTCATAAGCTCGTGCTCCTCTGTGATTTCAGGAGCAGGGCTTCTGCACAATCCTCCGCATCTTAGAACCCTCTCGCTGGGCCACGCCCAGTAACAAGAGCTGAGTAGCCCGCCAACAGCCGTTGAACAAAGCACTATTTTAACTAGTAGTGGGCACAGATACACATCTGCATATACATGAGACCATACCCCTCCCCAGCCCACACCACACACTCCCCCAATCACCTTTGTCCCAACTCACACGTATGAAAGGTTCCTGAGAGCATGGAGGTTAACATTCCCAGGGACTCAGCCCTCACGGCACCCTGCCCTCAGCAGCTTAGCTAGCTAGACCCCGAAGTGCCTCCAGTCCTGAAACCCCAGTAACTGCGTACCCTGGGAGAGGTCAGCACGCCAAGAGGCAACTGCTCAGGCAAAGACAGCTGAAGACCGTGCTACTGCTGACGGTGGTGCCAGAAGAGGGACCCTCCTCTGAGGTGTCCCTGGGCCAGTGGCAATGCTAAGACAAGGCTGTGGCAGAGAAACTCGAAGGTGACTCCCAGTGATTCCCACCTCCTGGTGTTCAGGACTTTGTACACTCTCCTCTCCCTGAGTGTGGGCAGTACCTATGACTTGTTCCTAACATACAGAATATGGTCGAGGTGATGGCATGTCACTTCCATGATGCTCTGGCTATACGAGGCTCCATCTTAGAAGACTGGAAGGAGAGACTCTCCTTGATGGCTTGATGAAGGAAGCAGCCGTGCTGAAGGAGCCTATATGGCAAGGAACTTTGGGTGGCCTCTGGCCCACAGCCAGCAGAAAGCTAAGGCCCTCGGTCATACAGCCACAAGGAAATGAATTCTGCCAGCACTGGAAGCAGATTCTCGCCCAGTCAAGCCTCCAGAAGAATTCTCAGCCCTGGCTGACACTTTAATTTCAGCCTTGTGAGATCTGATCAGAGGATCCAGATAAGCTGTGTCCAGACTCCTGGCTCACAGGAAGTGTGAGATGATAAATGTCTGTTGTTTTAAGCTGCTCAGTTTGTGCCAAAGTGTTTTGTAGTGATAGAAAACTAATACAAAAGACTTATGGAAAAATCAGGCATCCAGAATCAGTCCAGTCAAGCAGACCTCAGGCAGTGTGGGAGGGACAGGTAGGAGAGTAGTGGTGGGTAGAAGGATGAGGAAAGTCAGAACCAGAAAGGTCCCAAGCATCAGCAAATTGCGCACCTCAGTCGGCCAGCCCAGGCCCTCCCATTCTTAACCCCTGCTTCCTAGTTTTAGTTCAAATATACAGACATCCATCCCCTTCATTCTGTTCATCCAACCCAGAGATCCTACACACCTATTCTGTGCCAGGACCTGTCTTAGATTCTGGGGGAAGGAGGCATGAGAAGGTCAAAGTCACCAGCCCCTAGGGGTTCCCAAAGGGAACTGATGGACTCCAGAGGTTTACTTAAATTGAGGTTTCCTGGGCCCCACCCACAGAGATTCTCAGCTAGTAGGTCTCCGGCAGGGCCCAGGCATTCATATTTTAAACAAATGTATCGGGTGATTCCTGTGCAGGTAGTCCAAGGACCAGATTTTTAAGATAGAACACTAACCAGTAGGGCCAGTGGTGGGAATTCAATAGAGGAATGACAAGATATGGCTTCATTTCAGGAGGATTGCCTGCCTGCTGCTTGGAGAATGGACTGGCAGGTGAAGGGAGGGAGGGATGGAAGCCGGGGGCTGGCAGGGCTGTGGCTGAGGACCAGGAGAGACGACACTGGCCCAACCAGGGTAGGAACAATGGGGCTGGAGTGAAATAGGCAGATACAGACAGTATTATGGAGGTGGTGTCAATAGACTTGCTGTTGAGTTGAACATGAGGCGTAAGAGAAGAAAGTTTTGAGGATGCGGCCATCATTACAATCATTATATTTATGATTATTAGTCTCATGCCTATTGCAATTGTGGCTACTCCACAGTATAATACTCACGAAAGGGAAGAAACAGCTAAGTACAAAATCAATTTTTTCCCATCAAAATAATTAGAATAACCTATTGGAATACACTGCTTTTCTTAATAGGTGTGACCATCATCATTAATAAATTAATTGTTTCACTATCATTCCTCAGACAAAACAGCAAAAGTGCCTGCTTGTCTATGAAGCATATAACTTCCTTCATAGAAGTCAACTTTATTCAAACTGTTCACAAATCGTTTCAAGGAGAGATCATAAAATCCTAAGGGCTGCAAAACTGGACAAGGACCCCAAAACTGGACAAGGACCCTTCTTTCCTATGTAGACCAGGAAGCAAGTAGAGAAGTGAGTTACATACATATATGATTACCACAGAAACAGTTCCTGAGTGGGGCACACCGATTTGGAGAAAAAAAATTATTCTTGTTGGGTATCTACTTTGTGTGTGTGTATAATTTCTCTTATCGCAATCTTTAGAATGACCCTATGAGGTAGAGATCATTATCACCTCTACTCTATATCATCTAGTATTTGATAACAGTGGCAGAATGTCAAATAACTGTTTAATAAATAAAAATCTTCTAACCTCCTCTCTTCCATCCAAATAAGTTCCGCTGAAATTAAACATACATGTTTTAAAATAAAGTTATTAAACAGTACATCAAAACATAGGTAAATATCAGATCATGGGGTAGGGAAAGATTTTCAAAACATGAGAAAAACTGCAACAACATAGAACTAAGACACTGAAAAATGGGACTACAGAGTCGCATTTAAAAACATTCTACATAAAATACCAAAAGCAGAACTAAAGACACAAAAAACAGAGTAGGAAAACGTGTGTAGCCACTGTAACACAAGGCTGATGGCCTCTTCACAGTGTGGTGGCTGCCTGGCTGTCAGACTGCTTCAGTGTGAATCCTGGCTCTGTCATTTACTACCTGTGTGACCTGGAGCAAGTTATTGAACTTCTCTGTCCCTATTATCCTCATCTGTAAAATGGGAATAATAGTACCTTCCTGTCTTAGAAGATTAAATGAGTTAATAAACACGAAGTGCTTAGACCTAGGCTGACCGTACCATAAATGTTCAATAAAGACTATCTACCATCCTTTGACAGTTACAACTACTATGACAAGGCATTAAGAATCATAATCACAAAACAAAAATAAAGCTCATGAACAATTCACAAAATGAGAAATATAAGACTATATTATATATTTATAATATAAAATGTAAATCTTAAAATGTTCAACTGCACTAGTAATTAAAGAACTAGAAAATAAAACAGCAAGTAACATTCTTCACCTATCAAATCAAAAAAAAAAACTTCAATGAAAATAGTCCACCCTAGCAGATATCCGTGGAAATAATCACCTATACTGATGGTGACAGCCAGAACTGAAAAGTAATTTAGCAGTAAGTACCAAGAGCCCTAACGTGCTCATGCCTTTGACCTAATAAGCTGACTCCTAGGAATCTAGCCTAAGAAGCTTATTAAATAAACAAATAACCATGTGGGAGGAAGTCCATTGTGGCAATTTCTCTAAAAATCTGAAAACAGCCTATACCGTCAACCACAGAAGAGTAAATGATGGTACCTCCAAACACAAGAATAGTACACTGAAGTTAAAAGCCACAAAATACATTTTAGTTTCGTGTTAGGAATATTTGGAATTTTAAGAGAAATTCCAGGAACCCAGCAAAAGTGAGAATCCATTAGATAAAATTTCCCTCTTTCTAGTGACATGACGGTCAGAGGTTATGCAGCGGGCCTTGGCATCCCCCCCTCCTTGGTGATCACACCCTCTCTGGAGCCAGGAAGGAAAGGTGGAGGGGCCAGCCCACTAGGGGGCTGTTGTATAGCAACCTTCTCCCCTTCTTGCCAGCTTCTCCTCCCTTCTGCATGCTCACTCCCTGTCCACCAGGTGTAGGTAGGGTGCAGCCTTTTCCCCATCTATCTAGAACTCTGAAATTGGAGGCTGAGAAGCTCAGTCTCACCTTTGTGTTGAGATTATTAACTCTGCTCTTTGCTCTGCGGACAGGCTGGAGCTTGTGTCTGGGGTCTTAGATGTTAACAGTGTTAGTTCTGTGTGCTGCCGACTCAAGGAGCCTGTGTCCTGACTGATGCCCCTTAGAGTCAAAAGAAAATATGCTCCAACAGCAGCAGAATCACAGACCCCAAGAATAGACTAACAGTTACCAAAAGGAAAGGGACTGGGAGGATGGGTGGGAAGGGAAGGGATAAGGGCGGGAGGAGAAAGGGGGCATTGTGATTACCATGTATAATGGGGGGCATGGGCAGGGCTGTGCAACACAGAGAAGACAAGTAGTGACTCTACAGCATCTTACTACACTGATGAACAGTGACTGGAATGGGGTATGTGGGGGGTACTTGGTGATGGGGGGAGTCTAGTAAACATAATGTTCCTCATGTAACTGTACATTAATGACACCAAAAGAAAAAAAGAAAGAAAACAAAAAAAAAGAAAACATGTTCCTATAAACTCTCTCAGCAAAGAGGTAGCCATTTGACTACTTGGTAAGGACCCACACTCTATTTTTAATACTAACAAGTTTTTCACTCCCCCAAGGAGCCTTCTAGAACAGGCTGAACTAGGGGTAGAGCTGAGTGAGGCACCCAGCGCTTCCTTGGATTGTTTGCCCCAGGGGCTTCATTCAGCAATTCAACAGGCCACATCTGAGGTTCTGGGGGCCCAGAGATTAACAGGGTGGGGAGGGGGTGGGTGTGCACAGGGTCCTTATTGGTGTGTTCACAAAGCCATGATTGTTAAATTTACAAAAGTAAGCTGTTTTAATCACAGTTGTTGAAGCCTACTGCTCCTTTCTATTCTGACTAAGCCCCTCAATGACACTGCCCCTTGTGTCAGGTGGCACTGGAATGGCCTGAGAGCTTGTGGGGATGGGGCGAGGGGGAGCTGACTCCAGATACACTGATTTGTAGTTCGGTACATATATTATGGGATTTGCAATTACTTCCATGCTTAGTCAAATTATTCCTAAGCATCCTGCTGTAGGAATGACTTTCAGGACACTTTTATATCCCCTAGGCTGACTCACTGGGGTCAGGACGTAAAGGTCCAGAAGTCCCATTGCTTGTGTACGTGCTCTACAGCAGCTGGAAGCAGAAGTGTGTGGAGAGTGAAAGACAAACAAGGCTTGACGGCGCCAAGGCAGAAGCCAGTCTCTGGGGAATTCTTTAAAACCTTACATACAGATTTAGAGAGAGAGAGAAAGAGAAAAAGTTTTCCTAAATATGGCAATAATATTAACAATTTAGATGAAGTGCCAACAAGAAGTTGTGAAGCTGGGAGAAAAAGACGCCTTCTAAATCACCAGCAATATGAACCAAATTCCAACCAGTAATGACAGAGGAAAATTTTCTTCCGACTCGCTCCACAGAAAATATTATAAAATTGTCATATGCTGAAGCAATTAAAGAATAGGTCAGACAGCTAATAATTACAAATACTGGGTCATTTTTCTGTATTTTATGATGTTTGCGGTATTCATCAGCCTTCCAAATTTGTGATTTATTTTCCCTTCCTAAACAAATATTGACTTTTGTCCCTAATTTTGAATTTGTGATTAGGTTTCTTTTCTTCAAGAGGGTCACACAAATTTGGTAGGCTTCAGACCCCACAAATATGGACCTGCTTCTGGTAGGAGATGAACAATTGTAGGGATTTGTAGATGTAGTCACGGTTTGTGTAGGTACTTAAAAATCATTTTTAATAATAAAAAATGAGTCCTGTGCTAAATTCCTGTCATGTCTTGGTAACCCACAGCTGGGGAAGGGCTTGCTTGATAAGCCAAACTAGCAAAGTCGAGGGGCACAGTACCCCAGCCCCAGGGACCAGCACCAAGGAAGAAATATCTCACTGGGAGCCACAGCTGTCCCACCACTCAGGGCACTGGTTTTCAATTACACACAGGAAGAATTTAACCCACCCGCCCCCATTTCCTCTTGCATATGGTTTCAAAGCAAAAATATTTACTGAGCATGCAAAGCTCCGGGCAACTTTGGGATTAAGCCAGGCAAGAGGATCCAGAATAGAGAATCAGGAGAGAGTGCGGTAGTGTGGCAGGAGTTCAAGAGAGAGGAGACCAAATCTGGAGAGTTCTGCTAAATCTTGGAAAATCAGGCAGGCCAAGGCCTAAGGCTCTGCTCGCAGCAAGTGCTAAGGCCTGAGGCCAGGAGACAGAGGAAAAGGGCCCCAGAAAACCAAGTTCAGCTGAGAAGGGAAAATTCTGAAATGTTCTAAGTGTCATAAAGGTCAGAAAATGGGGGAGAAAAACAAAGGAAGGCAGTTGGTCGATAGCCATGGGCCACAGCTCACCAGAAACTCCACGTTCCTGAAGTCATTTCAACAATCTAGAAGGTCCCCAGAACCTATGCACGCCCCTTGTGCATGAATGTAAGAAAGGAAAACTGAATTAAACTTTTAGGTTTAAAATTTAACACTAACATTAACTTGAAAATGAATTCAAGTAGCCTCAAAAACCACTAACAGGTGGTGGTTTCTCTTTGTTCTCCCTCCCTGTTTACTGAGTCTCAGGGTCAGAGATAACGCAGAAAGCTAAGCCATCCCATCCCACGGTGCTGAGGAGGAGCCATTAAAAGAGAAACAAAAAGCAATTCAGTCGGTGCGAGGATGTCTGCTTAGATCCCTGCAAGTCGCTCCTCCATGTCTGTGAAGCGCACAGCCCCTCTCCCACCATCCCCCCTTTAAAAGCCCCAGCTGTCTGTGCTGCAGGACAGGGGTTCTTTAACGCAAGAGCCTGCCACTCCCTCGTTTGAAGGCATAATAATAAACTACTCCTTTTCTTTCCTCAGAACATCGTCATTGTGTTTTGTGACTTGACTTTGGTGACAAGGACCGGTTTTCAGCAATGTGACCAGCGTCTGACCATCATCAACAGCCAATCCACGCGCCTTCTCTAAGGACCAACCACCTACCCGCGGCCTTGCCCACTTTGCATAGCCCACCTTCCTTATCCATAGCCAACGTGAATTTAGAGAACTTTCCTTCCTTGAGACCCGTCATAAACATGCCCTGTTTCCTGAGTCTGGTGGACAAGTTGTTTCTGTGAACTGGCCTTGCTGCTGGGGAAGCAGAAACTGCCTGTCCCAGGACTCAGTCCTTATTCTGGCTGCATCTGTAAAGTCACAACAAACCCTTTTCTTTCAGAGATCTCTCAGTCTCTAGAGATGAAAGGTCTCTCTCTTCATCTGCCTCCACTCACAAAAACCCAGTGGGGCTGCAGGGAGAGGAGAAATGTGGCTAACGGGGCCTCAGAGTGAGGGGTAGAGGGCAGAGCGGGCCTAGAAGAATGGTGTGGTACCCAAGGCGGTCACTGGAATGGGTTTGGGACCTGGACTGTCCCTAAGCTAGCTGGGCCCCAGCTCATTCCAGCCTGGACTTCAGCAGGAAGCCTGCGGCCTACGAGACCTGCTGACAGCACAGGCTTTGAAGGCAGACAGGTCTGAGCCTCAGCTCCACCCTCCCGACTTAGTGACCTAGGTCAAGTGATTTCTTCTCTCAGTGCCTGTGTTCTCTCATCTGTACACTAGGGCTGAGAATACTCACCTTACTGGGCTCTTACACGGATTCATTACAATAATACCAGCAGTAACCAGCACTCACTCAGCGTACACAACGTGCCAGGCACAAAGTGCTTTACTTGTTCACTTACTGCATATAATCGGCAGAACATCTCTCTTAGGAAGTTTTTCTCATTGTCCCCATTTTCCAGATGAGAAAACTCAGTCAAGGACAGAGAGGCTGAGTATTTTGTTCAAGAACACACAGCTACTAAATAGCAAAGCCAAGGATGGGAGTGCAGGCTGTCCAACCCCAGAGCCCGTATATCTAATCTCTCTACTGCCTCCCACTGTCCACACTTGCTGTTGGTCTTTCAACTTCACACAAAGCAGAGAAGGCCAAATCACAGCCACTAAACAGAATGGAAATGCCATCAACCTTGCTGGTAGGGATGTACAATGGTACTCAATCTATGGCAAGAAACTTGGCAATATTCAGCAAAAATATGTGTACTTATCTTTTGACCCAACAATACCAATCCTAAGGCTCTATCCCACAGATACACTACCAAAAATATGAAAATACATAGACACAAAGCTATTTGTTGCAGAACAATTCGCAAAAGCAGAAGATGGGGGCAACAGCCTGAAGGTCCCTCAGTGGGGGATCAGGTGAACTACGGTGCAGCCACACAGTGCAGTAGCCCACAGATGTTAAGCAAATGAGGATATATTGCTGAGTGAAGAAAATTAAGCAAGGTGTAGAGAAATGTGTTTATCATGCTATCACTTATCGAAGAAAGGAGGGATATAAAGATATACAAGACTATTCTCATGTTTAAAACATTAAAGCATAGAAGGATGAGCCATAAAGAATTTTGAAATGGTTGCCTCAAAGGTAAGGAGGGAACACATGGAGGAGACAGGAACAGGAGCTATATTTATTAGACTATATCTTGCCTTATGGATTTGAGTTCGGAACCATGTAACCATGTTACATAATCACAAAAGAATGCTAAGAACACTATAAAATAGCAATTCTCCCAAAATGAAAGCAAAATGAATTAAATGAATCTAACTGTGTATGTAGTTGGTGGCAGAGAGAAACTATTCCACATGGCTTTTAAATACAGTGATTTGATAGCATATCCCTAGTGAGATCTGCCTTAAGTACAAGAACTACAGAACATTGCAAATTATTTACAGTAATCACATTGTGATGGTAGCATTAGTATTGTTATTCTGAGACAGTTCAGCTTGTATGAGGAGATAAACTGAGCAATTGTGTGATATTTTAATTCTATTATCCCCAGTGGCCTTGAAAACAAGGATTCTTAGCGTGAGAGTAACGAGATACGGATGAGGGATAGAAGATGCTACCCAGACACACGCTGTAGTCCTGAATTTGTATTGGAAACATCAGCATGAATCCATGATCTATTTTATCTTAAAAAATACACTTCTTGTCTTTTCTGCTTAAAAGCTCTAGAAACAATGACAGATCTGGTAGCCATAGTACCCTTAAATTGCAGATTGTGGTCTTGAACTCATTAACCACTACAAGAAATAAGAGCTTCTGGGAGAAACGGCTTGTTCTAGGTACGGGGCAAGAAATGTACAAGATAAGCCCAGAGCACACTGTCACACAGGAGGACAAGGACACTCTCAATGACTACAGGACTCCTCGCAAGACGCCTCAGGGGCCTACTCAAAGTTCTCTCCCATTGGCCAAAGATGGGACTATTTGAATGCCAACAAAATGACAAGGACAATGGATCAAACACATCAAATATGTCTGAAGCCATAATTTCATTACAAAATTCTAATTGGTCACCTCACCACAATGACAGAGATCCAATTTACTATTTTGGAAATTTATAATGAAAGGGAAAGAATCAGGTATTAATCCTACCATTTCTATATGGACTATCCCACTGGGCAACCTAATAGCAGATGAGGCGAATTTCTCTTTATAGAAGGACTGTAGCTATAAAATGAAAAAGTAATTAGAGTCAGAATATCCCCATTGTGCGATCACTAATGCAGCAAAGGATCTGGGCATTGAGCAATAATGACTGCTGTCACCACGAGAAAGGGAGGCCCTGGACAGGACGCGCCTCCTGAAGGAGGGCGCCAACATCACCTATGACAAACTATTCTTGCTCCCCACGAATTAAATCTGACTCAGATGAAGCCCCGGATACCACTCTGAAGTCATAAGGAATACAAAGGACAGAGGAACATCTTAACCTAAACCAGGGTGATTCAGTCAGCAAAACCCAGATTGGGAGACTGGCTATATAGGAAAACATCTTGGTTTCTTCAGCATATCAATTATGAGGTGGGTAAAAAAGGATGGACTGGGTCCTTATAATTTTAAAAAGTCCAGAAAGCTATATTAACTAATTGTAATATATGGACTCTAGTTGGATCCTGATTCAGACAAACTACTCTGTGTGTGCATGTGTGCGTGTGTGTGTGTGTTGTGTGTGTGTATTATCGGAAATTTGAACACTGAACAGATTTTTGGTTATGTTAAGAGATCATTGCTCTATTAATATTTGATAATGGTACTGTAGTTATGTTATAAAAGTATTTCATTTCTTTTAGAGATACATACTGAAATATTAATAGATTACCTGATATGAAGTCTAGGATTTGCTTCAAAATAACAAGGGAGTGTGGGTAAAATTGTAACATTTCCAGAATATCTCGCCTGGCTTTAGTATATCTGCATATCAATAGGCATTCAGAGGTGGAAAGAAGTATGGCTTTAGTGCACCTGCATCATTCCTCAGGGGTGGAGAGAAGTTCATTTCCATATCAATGGGTAATTACCTGGGCTGGGAGGGCTTATCTGTACCCAAGAGGTGAGGAGAGGGGCAGTTTGGGCTTCTGATGGAGCAGGAAAGAGAGAAACCACCCCAGACTGCAGTTTGTGAGCAATAAACAGATCTTAAACTTTATTTCTCCCTTTGACTGATTTCGGTTTTTGGAGGTATTTTGCGCCAGGATTTCCTCTCCCCGGACTTACAGGGAGGGATGAAGTTAATGGGGCCAGAGGGGGAACAAAACTGCCCTCAGTAATTATTGAAGCTGGGTAATGGGTATGTTGTGATTTATCAAACTATTCTCCCTACTTTGAATATTTTT
The DNA here is from genome assembly GCF_040802235.1 of Manis javanica. Taxonomy (NCBI): domain Eukaryota; kingdom Metazoa; phylum Chordata; class Mammalia; order Pholidota; family Manidae; genus Manis; species Manis javanica. The sequence continues at coordinate 136,715,993 of NC_133174.1, forward strand.
TATTTTCCGTATTTTTAAAATCAAGGTCTAGCTGTCAGAAGTTAAGTGGTAGAGAGGGAGGAGGAAAGCTGGAGGTTGTCTCAGGACTGAGACATCCTGTGAGCAAAGAAGCTTCCATCCTTAAAAACATCTGCCCCCTAGGAGCACCTGCCCTTTGTTCCCCAGGGGCCTGTGACCCTGCACTGATCAGGCCTTCAAGGTCCCTCTGCCACTCTGATTCCCCTCGTCAGTGACCTAAAGCTTCTCAGCAGAAGCCCTTACTCTGAAAACACTGAAGACAAACTTTTCCAGAGAAGCCTCTCCACTCAGAAGACTAATCTGAAACACAGCCTAGTGCTGCTATGAGTTTTTAATTATTGTGGCTGTCAGTTGATCTAAATATTTTAATGAGTGGTTTTATTATATATCTGTCCTGAGGCTTTAAACACAAAGCACAATTGTAAAACTCAGATGTTTTTGCAGCCGTGTTTCTTTAGCATTTTAATCGTTTGCAGAGAACGTCCCAATTATGACTATTTGTTACAGCTCACACTGCGAGATGACAGAAGTGCTGGTTTTAAACTAGGCATCAGAAGTCCTGGGTTTAAAGTCCTGGGTTTAAATTTTGCAACCTCTTAGGTGTGTGCGGGCAAGCATCTTAACCAATGGGAGCTGATGTTTCCTCATTTCGAACATGGAGATGATAAAACAATTTTTTCAGTCAGGGTTGAGTATCAAACTGAATAATATGTGAACATACTTTCTAAACTGTAAAGTGCAAGGTACATAAAAAAGATCTACATTCCTTTATATAGGCGAAAAAACAAGCAGTTATTTGAAAAACCCAAATCCTTGGTATTGAATTCAGAAAGACATACTGAACTTTCATGACATTCTTAAGCAGGCCCTCTACCCCTTATTTCTTAGGCCCTGCTTGTGTCTGCTGTGTCTGTGAGCCAAGACCAGGGAGATGCCACACACCCACAGGCCCTGCCACAGAGGACCCTCAGTACATACTTAACACACTAGAATGAACTGGAATGCTCTCCACGGCCCTTTCCCCCATCCAAACTGTATTAGGCCTCCAGTGCCAGGTGTCTCTGAATGCTGCTGCAGCCCATACACCAGACAGGTGACGCTAGTCAGTGACTGGCTTCCTGCAGCTAGCCTCTTCCTTGAGCCTGTGGGCATCTGTAATGGCATCTAACAGCACGCTCTCCTCTGGGATACTGGTTTGGAACTACCCACATTTCAAATCCACTTAGTTTTATAGATTTGAGACTTAGACTCCTCTTATTAGAACTTGACCTTGGTATGGATCATAGATACACAGTTCTCCCTTTATTTTTAGAGATTGGTTATGACAACAGGAATGCTGCTGCTTTCTAGGGTTCTTAGGCTTGTCAGTTTCATTCTGGATGGGAAGGGTATCTAGGCAACAAGATGTGTACATGAGTCACTGGCAGATGGAATTATTGGTAAAACTGAACTAGGCCCAGTTTGGGCAAACGAATAGCACAAGAAGTAGCCAAAGGGTGGCATAAGTTACATCACTGGCAGAACTGGGCAAAGTCCAAGGGAGCCAGAGCAGCAGGTCCAATAGAGGCTATGGGTTCCATTACGCATTGAGAGGGGAGCAGGCAAAGACATTCAAATATGCTGCTTGGATTGAGGATGGTTCTAACTGCTGTCTCTGAGCTTCACTGTTAGTCATTGGGCATTCAGTTTTGATTGCCTTTGCTCGACCCCACCGCCCAAGTCATTTTCAAGGCTGGAATGAGACCACCTTTGCCCTGGCTTACAGCTCCAAAACACCTCAAAAAGAAAGTGATGCAGAAAAGCATAACACCAAATGGCAAAGATATACCCACAAATAAAAATGAGCAGGATTGGTATTATTACTATGAGAGTTCAAGGCAACAGAATTAAGCGGAAGACATTTGAAATAAATAAAAGATATGCACCAAAAATATGAGTCTACACACATCAAAATATCCAGCATCAAAAGTCATAAAACAGAGGTTCTGGAACAGGGGGACATGAAACCAGAGAGGCACATTGGCCCCACATGGTGGAGGGCCTTGGCTACTTGTAAACGAATCTGTATCCTATAGGGGACAGGAAACCAAACCACCTCTCTTCTCCTTGGCCGCACCTTATATTTTCCTGTTCATGTCAAGCTGTGTTTGCGAGCAACACCAAGGAGCTGCCCCTTCCCTCCAGTGTCAAGCTACAGTGGACACAGACGACACCCAGCTCATGCTTACTACTCTAGAGTGAATGGGAATGATCTGATCTCCACCTTTTTCACTATCCAAACTATTCTCATTTTGGAAGACATGGATCAGAGCCCATCTCCTAGCCTGAGCCTTCTTTCCACAGCCAAGTCCACCATGGCCTCTTCCTCCTATTTCTGAGCCCCTGGAATGATTATCGGTGGACTTCTTTGGGGAATGAATCATGCCCTGCCTCGTGACCTGTCTTCTTTCATATTATCTCTTTGAGCAATTGCTTGAATCTTGCCTTGAAATGTCTCTTTTCACAAGTTGATGTTTATCTCCCCAACTTGGCTATACACCTCAGAGGTCTGACCTGGCCTGATATTTCCATGCACAGGGTAGGCTGCTGTCCTGCTGTAACAAGTGCGCCCCTACTCAGAGTCCTTCTTGAGGAAGGACTCCGGGGCAGTGGGTGGATGGGCCTGAGAGTCAACAGGTTTCCTCTGATGGGAACATGCTCTAATCACCCAAGATGGCAGTAAGAAGATGGTATTTACCTGTCTATAAGATGCATGGGAAGGGATTCAAGGGGAGTGAATTCTCAGGAAGAATCAGTGGGGCTGAACGGACTAAGAGGAATAAGAAAGAGTCAAGGATATGTCCAGCTGAGCTGAGCACAATCTCCAAGGTTCCAAGCAGTGTTGACATTCGTGACCCACAGCAGCTAAGCCCTTCACACCAAAAGGGCACATATAAAAGATTTACATTCTGAGTCATTTGTTTTTCGTTAAGGGCCAAATCATCTAGTGGCTCTGATGGCACTAGGGATGACAATGGGACAAAGGAAGAGCTCACCAGTGGCCACTCTCCTGCAAGCATTATGCCTGTGATCCTGATACTTCCACTCCCTACCCTACAGATTATCCAAGCCCCTTGTAGACCAAAAGGTAAAGATGCGGGCTCAGAACACCCCTCAGGCTACCAATATCAAAGACAAAACATAAGCCAGCCATGGCTGCAGCCCGTCAGTTCCAGATGCCAGACCAAAAAGGGCTCCCCAGAAAGCACGACCCCGCCCCCCCATCATGGGTCCTCAGCAACATGTGCATGGCTCACTCACAGTGCTTAGGAGCAGTCTTTCCCACGCTGGAATAAGGCCCTTGAAAGCTGGCCGCCTCCAGGTGCCCCCAGGCAGAAGGACGTTTCTCACATCTTTCAGTTTGGACCTCTCTGGGAAAGGCAGCTGGGAAGAGGTAAAAAACCACAGGCACTTGGAAATCTGAGAAATCTGGGTTAGCAGCTTTGTGACCTTCGGCAAATCGTGTCCCATCTCTGGGCTCACGTTTCCCTCTCCGCAATATGACAATAAAATGGTAATACTACTTACCCAACAGGTTGTTGCCAGGGTTAAACGGTGCCCAGCACAAGAAGGCACACAAGAAGCAAAAATAATTATCACTGTGCGTTGCGGTAAAGTACGTAAAGGAAAAGTCTAGAAAGTGGGACAGTCTCTGAGCCTGGGGAGCAGAAATAGAACTGCCAGGAGTCTGCTCCGCCCCAGCTCCGGGAAACACATCTGCGCATGCCCGCACAGGCCCCCCAGCCCTGCCTCCGTGGCACGCATGCGGCTCATAACCGCCCAGACCCGCCCCACAGGACACCCCGCAGAGGTTGCACTCCCCTCCCTGCTGGCCAGGCCTGCAGCCTGAACTCATTTGCTTACTGATTAACATCAGTTGGAGAAGTGTTGGTGTGCGTACTAGGTAGAAAAAAGTCAATGTGCCGCCAAATTTCAGTCTTCCAGCCAACGCGATCTGCTTTCTCCGTGGAGCTACAAACCAGAGAACGGGCCTGAACACGGCTAGGAGCGTGCCAGCACCACAGGGAACTCTCCTGCAGGGATGTAAAGAGTCAGTGCCCCAAGCACCTTTTGTGTGAACAGTGCTGTCTGGTATCTAAGGCACTTACACAAGCCATTATCACGTTTAGACCTCTGAATAACCCTGTGAGGTGGGTATGAATAAACCCATTTTACAGACTGTGGGCTCAGGTAAAATGATTCATCTGAGGCCTCTCTCTCACACACAAACACACACCCTTGAATGCAGTGCAGATTCAAACATGAGTCTGGACTCCCCACTCCCCACTCCTTCTACCCCACCCCACTAGCTCCCATTACTTCCTTCTTTCTTCTTCACTACCCAGCCAGCAAGCTCCATCTTCCCCTATGTGGATAAAATGAAGGTTCCCATGGCCAGGATTCTCACCTGGCCCTGGTTGGCTAGCTCACTACACACGTGTGGGCAATACGTCATTATTGACTCTATATGAAGAGCCTTGCCCAGTACTATGGGCAACACCGTGGCAGGGCTGCAAGGCTGCAGGAGAGCAGAGATGAGACTGGAGTGGTGGCAGCGCCAAGGACAGAGGCCCAGAGGATGGCTGCGGCAGCAGAGGGACCCAGAGGCAGAGACTGGCTTGCTGCACACAGACTCATTCTGAGTGGACAGGATTTTATTGACTGACCTGCCATGGTGGAAATAAAGTTGGGTATAACCCTTTCACCCCAAGAACGTTCTACTGTCATTTCTTCGGTCACACTGAATCCGTAGTGAACTTGCCTGGGGCTGAAACCCATTGGCAAGACACCCTAATTTAGTCTCGTTTTCTGAGGCTGCTGCTCACCCAAGGAGTTTTATGGCCACAAAGTAAAGCGAAGCCCTCAGGCCAGGAAGATCTACTGGTAGATGCCTACAAGTACTGACCTGGTAGCTTCTGTTTTTAACAGTTTAATTTCAAAGGAAATGGACCTCACTTAACTGAATTTCCTTTTCTATTTTTTCTAGCTATTAAAGAACTTGCATATCTAATAAATATTTAATAGGAATTCCCCTCCAGCTAAATTCAGGCCCCTCAGCATCTCATTACCATGTCTTAGAATAGTATCCTCATTGTCACTTGCTTAATTATGCTAAGAAAGAGTTGAATTGTGTGGCTGTTGGGATCAGAAAGCGATTAAATTCACTTGGCAAGACTTTGGATATCTCATTATGATCCTCATTTAGCGCTTCTAATGGAGTTATTTTTTTCCCCCAATTCTGACTTGGGAAAGGCTTGCTCAGTGCAGCTACGTATTTCCTAAGCCTTGCACACTTTGCACTGTGCCAGGAAAGATCAGAAGTTCCTTCACACATCACTGGCACCAGCCACGCAGTGAGCAATGACGTAAAGGCCTCTGATGTTTGAATCCCTTCTGCAGCAACGTCACTGAGGGCTAGTCCAGGCCCTGCTTGGCTTCCTCCAGATCAGCTCTCACTAGCGCAGCCCATCCCCTCTTTGGACCGCTAAGTCCTTCATTGATTTCAGCCATTAGTCCTCTCCCTGCCTTTTTTTGGTAACACATCTCTCTTTTAGAAGATCTCTCAGCCATCTGGAGATTTCCTCCCTGGGGCCCCTCTGAGTCTTCTCCCCTCTCAGTTATTCATCCCCATTTCCTTCATTCTTCCCGTGACATGTCCAGTCCCTTTATCATCCAAAGAACGCTCTGTCTTCCTCCCTCCCTCCCTTCCTTTCTTCCCGAGTGCCTGCCCCCTGCCCTCCCGGAGCTGAGAGTCTAGGTGGGGAAATGAAGAGGCACAGAGACATTTGCTCTGGTGACCCAGGTATCGTGGGAGGAGGGAGAGAGGGAGCAGCATCCACTATAGATAAACGCTGCCTCTCCGCCCTCCGTGCTAGGTACAGTCCATGGATTGCTTTGCTCACTCCTCACATCACCCCATTCTACAGAAGAGGAAACTGAGGCTCACGGAGGTTAAGTAATTTCCCCAAGATCATACAGTACGTAGCAGATTGAGGATGTAAACCCACAGAACACACCATTACTGGGCTGAGTGTGGACCCCAGATTTGGACTCAATGCCCTAAGAGTCCTCCGACCAGTCAAAGAGCACAGTGTTTCCCTCCTCCTGAACACCGTCTTTGCCTCCACCTGGGTTCCTCTTTCTTGTCTTGGAAGCATGATCTCTCCACATGCTGATTCTTATGAATGTGCTGACCACCAATCCCAGAGACGCTGCTTGCCTACCGCTCATCCCAGTGGCCCCTCACTGAGCTGCCTCCCTAGCCTGCCCTTCCCCCAGATTTCCCCCAGCAAAGCTGCTGCCAGGCCCTTGCTCCCAGGCCCACATGCCTGCAGGTCCAGGGTTTGGCCAACAAGCACTGAATCCCGGAAGAGTGACCTGAAGGGAGGTCCCAGCTGCACTCCATATGCTTCCCAGCATCCCTGGGCCTTATTCTTTGGAAAAGCTTGTTGTTTCTGCACATAAATGAAACAAACACAAGAGTGTTCAGCACATGTTCAAGCCTCAGCAAACTGCGTTTTGTTCCTGTCTCCTCTGGTAGACCACCTGATAGAAGGTGCACATCCCAGGGGGAAGCCAAAACATCAAGTAAAAACATGCCTAACCCACTGATTCCCAAGGGGAGGCTAGGCTACTTCTTGGATAAGGAGGGTCAACAGCCCCAGTTCTGCCACCAACTTGCACCGTGAGCTTGGCAAGTCCCTCCCCTCTCTGGGCTTCCTCTTTTGCATAACGGGCAGTTTGAGCAAGCCAACCTCCATGGGCTCTTCTAGCTTTAACATAGGATGAGTTCAAGCCCATTTCTTAAGTGCTTCGTTTTCCAAGAACACCCTTGAGTGCCTACCCAATGCAAATCCCTGCAGAGAAGGGGCGAGCCCAGTGACTCAGGAAGTGGAGGCAGCTGTTGCTATGCAGTATTTTGGCTGTCCTGGGACCTTTTTTTTTGCCCTGTTGCTGGCTGCTTATAATCCCAGTTTCACGTCTTGGGAAGCACCAGCGCAAAGCAGCAGAGCAGAGAGGGAGGCCCAACCTCAACTCCGATCTGCTTTCTAGCAACTTCCAGACAGCCTTTTCCAGTCATCATCTAGCCACCTGGGCTCTGGAGCTTCAGTTCCTTCTAGATGGCCTCTGCCCAGACCAGGGAAGAGATGGAACATTCCAAAAATACACAGAACTGTTGTTAGTATTCAGCAGTCTTAGGGGGGTAGGGGGTTAGTGCCTGTCCTCAAACAGAAGAGGAAAGGCACAGTGGTGACGTTAGAAAAGAAAAGGTGTGGCTGAAAGGAATGTGGAGATGGTCACTGCAATAGGCCTGCCAGATGACACCATAGACCGAACAAGGCCACACTCACCTGGGGAATATACCAGGCCTGGCCCCTATCCCTAAGCTCATCCGCTGACATCATCAGGGTCGATTGCATGTGGGGGTGCTGACCGACACCCCAAAGGCTCTCAAAGCCCCAGGGAAGGAAATGAAAAGCCACTTTACAGGATTGCAATAAGAAATGAAACTGCCATGGAGCCTAGATCCTCGTGTCACTGGGTCCTTGGGAAGCTGACTTGCTAGGAGAAAGCTGCTTGTGGAGCCTGGAGGCAGGCTGTGGGTCCCTGGAGCAAGCTCCATCTCAGGCCTGGGCATCTCCCTGGGTACTTGGGGAAGTGGATCCTGGCAGTCTTGGAGCTCCCATTCAGCCCTTAAGATGCAAAGACTAACCTTGTGTCCTTGTCAGGTTTGCAAACCACATCCCAAAGAGACCCCTGAAGGGAAAATGGAAGTTTCCATGGCCAGGATCCTTACCTGATACCCATTGTGTAGGTGCAATGAGGTAATACTTAGCCCACTACCCGAGGGCATGCTTGCATGCCCGTTGGCAATAAGCCAGTACAGCTGGTATTGCTCTCAGAAGAGCTCCGCCCGGTGCTAAGTGCAGAGGGAAGCGGGAGAGAAGAGATCCTAGAGAAAAGAGCAAGAGAGCAGGGGAGAGGAGAGGAGAGCAGAGACGGAGGCAGATGGGATTCTAGCACTCCTACCCCCATGAGGATGAAGCTTGGGATGCACCCCTTTTCATCCCCAGGGTTCATTTGTCGTTATTTGGTCTCCCTGAATCTGTAGTGAACTTGTCTGGAGCTGAAACCCTCAGGCAAGACACTCCCACACCAGATGCCCGGCCCCGCCCTCCCCTGGCCCACCTGCCCCGGGCACCGCGCTTCCACCTGTGGGCTCTCTGCCTGCTCACTACCGCCAAGGCTTCATAGCCAGGCTCCATTCCAGTCTCAGCAGTCTCCCAGTTCTTCCTTACGTGGATAACGACAATGTGAAAACAGCCCAGAGGATGGCAGGGGGCAGATCAGAGCTGGAGGGGCATGGAATGGGAAGGTGGGGGCCTGGGTTTCAGAGCTCAGGCTGACTTTGGTGAAGGGTCTCAGACAACTCCTTTCACCTCTGAACCTCAGTGTCTGTAACTGCAACGGGTGAGGACAGACTTGGTATGAAAAAGACCAAGCAAGAGAATAAGGAATGTAATTGACAAACAATTGAATCGAATGTGTCCTACACTGTCCTAGACTCTTTACAAATGTTACCTCATTTAATCTGCATCACAATCCTTGTTTTGGTTACCAAAGAGGAAACTAAGGCACAGAGAGGTTAAGTAACTTGCTCAAGGTCACAGTTGGCAAGCCTCCGAGCTGGGATTTGCACCCCGCTCATCTAGCTGCAGAATCTGGACTTGCAACCATGATCGTATGCTGAGGAGCAGAGGCTGTTTCCACTCCCTCTGCTTCGGACTTCTCCTTCCCCTACTTGGCGCTGTCGCTCACACACCCGCGGGCTAGCTACAGACCCTCTAGAAAGGGACACCCAGGAGAACCTGCAGAGCCTCCAGGCCTCGTTCTGGGCACCAGTTACTACTCCCAAGGCTCGACCGTGCGCCTCAGAGACTCACAGGACCCTGGCTTCTGAGGTCCACAGCATCGATCTTGCTCACAGCCATGTCCTCACTTATCATGATTCTTTAATCAATAGCCCCTTCAGCAACTGCAACTTGGAGCTGGTCTTCCTGGACATGACCTTTGGCCGGGACCAGTCTCTTCTAGGTGGCCAGCGCAAGTTCCCCCAGAGAGGAGCGTCAGGAGCTTTGTCCTTTGCAGAGAGTGCCAGGCCACGGTTCGAAGTTGTCACTTGGCTTTCATATAATAAATGTCTGCCTTGGGAGATAAACGGACTTCATTTCCTTTTCCCTCATTTTGTGAAGCCTGCTTGGCTTACAGGTAGTTTTAAAAGCAAGAAAAGGAGTTGGGAACACCTTGTTGAGAGCAAAACAGAGCTCGGTTAGTCCCCTGCAAGACATTCTCCAGAGCCTCTCTCTTCCTCCACCTGCCCCTTCAGAGAGCAGGACTACAAAAGGCAGATCATTCCCATGAGACACAGCAAGTAGCCAGCTCAGAGCGCACTCCTACCCTGGCAGCTTTCGAGTCTATTTCACAGCCTTCTCAGAATCCTCTTATCCAAATATATTCAGATAATAAAACCACTATAGAACTACAATGACACAGTTAAACAAAAATGCCTGATGGTTTTATTTGTTTTTTTATCCTTCGTCTCGGGGAAGGAGAAGCATCGTACAGACACTTACCAAGGCAGCCCCGTCTTGAGAACAGCTGAGGCCTCCATCTTGGTGCCCCCGACCACGCATCAGGATTTTAATCCCCAACATCTTCATCACTGAGGTCACCGTTCCAAGTTCGCCCTGGCAAGGAGAGGCAAGCCTGCAACATGGAAAATAGCTCCCATGTCATGCTTTTCTTCAGGTCTAAAAGGAATCCACACATAATCAGAAATTCTTTGTGATGTAGGGCAGGGAAAATAATGGGAAAGGAGGCAATGATTACAAACAGGACAGCTGAAAGAAGATGGCGGATAGTTGATTAAATGTGGAAGTTAGCCTCTATGGGTAAATAGCCCCAACATGCTCTCCTTTAAGAAGAGCACAAGCTCCTTGATGGCATTCAATCAGAGAAATAATGGGTGGAAGAAAATCAATATCCACTGAGTTTCCAGAGAGTGGAGGGCACAAAGCTATATGTTCCATGTGTGTGGCCTCCCCGAAGCTGCAGAATGCCCCTGGAAGGGGGATGTTGTCACCATTCACTCAACAGATGAGGAAACCAGAGCTCAGAGAGGAAGTGGCTTACCTAGGGCTGCATGACCAGGAAGTGGCAGAGCTGGTGCTCAAGCATCAGGAGGCCTTGCTCTTTCTGAGGAAACCAGAGAAAGGCACTGTAGGAAATACAGTTAATCGTTTTGACTTGCAGGAAGCCTAGGATTTCCCAGGGTCTGAGTCCCTTTGATGCATACTGCCTACCCGCTTAACACCCTCACTTAAGGGGCAAGAGAACGCTTCCCTGTACTTCCTGGTACTCTAATTCAGCGACTATTCTTGGTAGCTATCCTTGGAGTTCCAGCTATTTGGTTACATGCTTCATTCTTTTGGTATTTTCAGAAGCCATAGACTAAATCCTTGGCCACTTCCATTACTTAGGAATCTTTTGGTTACAAGTGACAGAAATCAAACTCTATCTAGCCTAAGCTCCCGCAAGACCCCGCAGATAAAAAATCCAAAGGCTGGAAAGAGCAAGAATCCTCAGAAACAACAAGAACAAGGAATTCAAATACCATGAGCATACACACATTCACTTAGGAATGTCCACGCTCACTCCCACTGTGTGTGTGTGTGTGTGTGTGTATGCGTGTGTGTGTTAAAATTTTACAATGTGTAGCTTTAGGCCTGACTCTTTTGAGGTCAAGTTTAAAAATCCAACAGAAAGGATTTCATCCAGCTTGAGATAACATCTACACCAACAAAGGCCAAAGGGCAAGGTCAGGGTATGGCAGCTTTGAGGGGAATCATGTGAAAGGAGAGAGGCTCAGGAAAGGGGCAGGTGACAGGCAATCCTATTGAGGCTTGTGTATCTGTTTATAGATTGGCTTCCTTTAAAAATGCCCACCCTAGTCCAGTCAGCTACAGCTGGGAACAGTCAGGTTGTACTCAGCATGTTCGACCAACAACTGCTGCTTGAGCTGGGGCTGAAGGTGGGACCAGCCCTATACTAGACAAATCGAAAGCCTGCTCAGAATCTGGGAGCTATGGAAGCCCGAGGATGTAGCACTCAATCCTGTTACAGGCACACATGAAGGCTAAGGCCCTAAAGGCTGTGTGACAGTCACTCTATGCTCTTCACCTGTAGCTTCCCCTCTCAAGCAACCTTAGTCAAGCTCTGGCTGGCTGACAGTCCTGCCACAACCATCCCCCAGGTCATTAGAGAAACTCTTATAGGCAGAACTTGCCATGAAAGGGCTAGCGTGAGTCCTACTCATCAGCCATTTTAGCTCATTTCAGTTCATTTTTCCACATCCACAGAGACCACATATTGCCTGCTACCTTAAGCTCCATTTCTTTTCCTGTCACTAGGCATAGGATTGGTGTCCACATTCATCTTACCTGCAGTGAAGCTCAAAAAGCAGCTTACTTTTCATTGCCATCTCATCTCAGGTTCTTAGAAAACTTTTCTACTCCTTCCCTCATTATCAGAGATTATAAACCAGTGGCCCACTGACTAACTCTGATCTGCAGACCAGCCTTGTATGGTGTGTAGTATTTCAAAAAATATGAATTATTTGCCAACTTAGAATTTAGGAGATTCATTCATGAATATGCAAGTTTCCAGCTTCTCATGAAAACTTGGGAGACCTGGCCACACTTGGCCTCAGTCCCTCTTGGCAACAATCAGCTGGAGCTGAGTATGGCTGCACTCTTGCATGGAGCATGCATGCTTCGGGCTATCCTCTGGGGTCTGAAGCCCGTTTCCCTCACTGCCTCCACTCATTATCTGTCTGGCCTCTGGAGGCCTTTAAGACCCTGCCTTCAATAGCTTTTTACTTCCTTTGTGTATAAGAAGGGTGTTCCACTTTAATTTGTCTTTCACCTTAAACCATTTTTGGGGAACCAGTTAGGTATAAGTTACAAAACATTACTTATTAAAAAGAGATGAATGCAAAACCTTTGATGGCTTCACAGTAACGTTGGAATGAAGTCCAGACTCTCAGCATAACATCCAAGACCCTTCATGATCGAACTGCAAACTACATTTCCATACCATGGCCCACCATGCTCCACCACGTGTGCTCTGCAAAAGCCACACCCAGCCACTCTTCATTTCCCAGGTCCACCATGGCAATATCCTGCATGTCACAGCTCCTGCTCCCTCTGCCTAGAATGCCCTTCACCTGGCCAGCCAACTCCTGTGAGCCTGCACAGCCCAGTACAACACCATCCCTCTCCACAGCCCTCCAACTGCATGCCTGCCCAGGGCCACCTGCCAACCCATACAGTGTCTTCGTGAAAATCAGAAAAATATGCCCCTTCCTCGAGACATGTTCTTCTATTTGCTAGAAAACTGTCCTCATAAATATACACATTTTTTCATACCTACAGAATGGATGGCTTCTACTAAAATGGGGCAGCCTTGTGCAGCACGTGACCTGCGGGGCGGTATTTAGCAGTCCCACTCCTGCCAGAACAGAATGAACAACTCTGCTGTGTTCTCACAGTAATGCTTCACACCTCTACCACAGAATAGGAGATACTAAGGGGCTGCCCGTGTCTGTCATCCCTACAGATAGGTCATGAGTTTCTCAGGGACCAGAAACCACATATTCATGATTTCAGGCTTCTCAGAACTTATGGAAAGCATTCCATAATGGACACTGAATCAATTTGTCAACTATTCAATTGTGAACACCTGACGGCTGGATGGAGCAGATAGAAAATAGCACGATCAGACAGCCTGAAGGGGAGTGGAGGGTTCAGCTGACACCAGCTCATGGACAAAGGGGCCCAGAGAATCCCTTAAAAGCAATGGGGTTTGAATTGTCAGGAACAGTATTAGACTTGGAGATCTACAATGCCATTAAAAGAAAAACTGAGAGGACTGAACTAAAATGTGTTATTCCATTCTCAAAATGGATTTTCCTTTGTATTTTTCTGACGCCTAACACAATAAAATAGCTTCAGCCCGACAGCCATCTTATTTAAATGAAAACATGATTTAATGAAATGACATTTTATGAGCTATAAACCAAGCAAATATTTGACATGAAGTGGAAGGGTAGCAGGGAGGAGAGAAAGGGTAAGAAAAGCAAGGGAAAACCGAAGAAGGACATGGGCCCATTTTATGGTTGTCATGTCTGCAGTGCCTGGCCCAGGGCATGAATGAGGAGAAGCAGGGAAAGCAGGTGTGTGTAACGGAGTGCAGAGAGCATCAAGTCAGAAAAAAGAACTAATGACACTTAACCTGACTGCCTAGAGCGAGAGCCACCCAGTCTTTTCTTGTGTAAATTACCCGAGGCTTCTGAGAAATGCGCCTACCCTCAGTTAGATAACTAGAAGTGGGCAACAGCCTGGGAACGCCTGGGGATGTCACCCGTGATAAGTCACATAGACATGCTTGGGTAAGCAAGAGATAACAATTGAAGCGGGCAGGCAACTGGCGCGTTCCCTAAAAAGGTTACAATGTTTCCCATTGGTTACAATATGGAGTGTGTTTTAAACCTATTAGTTGTAGAACTGCGCGGGCTTTGGTGTAACTGCTGTGAAGATCCTATATAATCAGTACCCAAAGTTGCTTCGGGGTCGGCAGCTCGGACTCCGCCTGCGTGTCAGGGGAGGTGCTGTTGACCCCAGCTTGCTGGCTGAATAAAGACTTTGCTTGGATTTTCATCTCCGTGTCCGTGTGTCTTGTTCTCTGGGAAACCCCGGAGTCCTAGACCCTAACAGTGTGAAGACACAAAAGGCGGAACAATCAAGTCAGTAGGATCTGCTCAACAGCATCAACAGCAGGCCAGGGAGAGCTCTGTGAGCAGATACCACCAGTATTCCCAGAGGACTTGCCTTGACAGGCAGGGCTTTCTCTGTTCGTAGCCCAAATCATGGGCTAGCTGCACCCCCAGGGCAGTACCACCAAGACTTAGAAGGGTCTAGGCCACTCAAGGTGGTATCTACTCCCTCCAAGGTCAGGAATGATCTCAAATCAGCCAGGTCTGAAGTCAGGGCCCTGTCTTCCAACTAGACAGGAGGCTCCAGGTCTCCCTCGCCTAGCCCAAGAGAAACAATCCAAGCTATAATTTGCTCTTCAGAATTTCCCTTTCTCCACTGCTGAGGCTGCAGTTTGTGGTCTACTGAGCTTCTCTTCCTCTTTAGCCCATGCCTAATCAGTGGAGGAGCCAAGAGGTATTTTCTTGCACTGCTGTGCCCAGTGCCTTTGAACTGCCTTTCATCCACTCTTGGCTAAAAAGAGAAGTTCTACTGAACTAGAAAGACCAGAGACTCCTTAGGGCAGAGTCCATTCCTAAAAATGAAACATCCTTTGACAGCAGGACCAATCCTGTTTCAGCCCAGTCTATCCTTCTTAAAACATAGCTCTGGCCATGTCACTCCCCTCTTTGGGGGCTTACATCATACCAGACCCATACCCAGTGCTTTATATGTAATTAGTCATGCAACATCACCAAAGTCTCACTGGACAGGTACTATTATTTGTCACCTCCATTTCAATTTCATAGGTGAGGCTTAGGTCAAATTCACGTCATTAAATAAATAAGTGGTATATCCCAAATTTGAACTCAAGCTTGTCCAAGGCTAAAGCCCCATGCCCCTAATCACTAAACCAAGACTTCTCCAGAGCAGTACTAGTCTATAGGATGTGGTTAAAATGCAAATTCTCATTCAGTGGGTCTGGGATGGGGCCTGAGATTCTGCATTTCTGACAAGCTCCCAGGGTATGCTGATTCTGTGATCCCCACATTTTGAGGGGCAATGCTCTAGAATTTTCTATTTTCCAGAGAAAAGGCCCAATAATTTTGGTTCATCTACCTTAGAAGCATGAAGACTTCTATCATATAGACTTCCTCTGGCCACCAGCTAAGGATATCATTTGCCTAAAGACATAATTGCCAAGAAATGGGCATGATTCTCCCAGCCTTCCTAGGAAATAACAAAGAGAAGCTAACAGAAAAGGAATCCCCATGAAATCCCCACATTTGTGGCCCTTCAGTGTTCCCTCCCGTCTCCCACCAGCAGATCTCTCACCTTTGTTCTATACCAAAGCAGGGCTGAGTGAAGTTCCTAGCAATCTCCCCTTGGAGCTGCAGAGCAAGCACCTGGATCGCCTACTCCTTTTATCTGCACGCCGCTAAGCCAGAGGCATTGTGGGGCTCTATATCATAGACGCATTGGCCCAACACTCAGTTCCACTGTAACACTACATATCTTGGCACCAAAGCCCATTAATACAAGTGTTGGTGTCAGTTAATAAGCAGGCAATTGCTATAAATATGCCTCCTTAAATAGGGACTTAGGAAAAGTCAAATAAATAAAATGAGTACATTGGCAGTAGCAGCAGGTCAGCTGAGGCTTCAGTCTCACAAGAGTTTATTTAGGTACTATATGCACAGGTGAGGGCCAAACCCTTCTGGAAAAACTTGTCCCTAATACCCAGAAGTTCCCCTTTCAAAATGGAAGTTGACACCAGGCCCAAGTCATCCTTTCGTGGGTCTTTTTTCTTTAGAAAACACATAATAACCTTTCAAATGTTCCAGAGATGTATGGACAATGAAGAGTTCCCATTGCTCATCCCATCATCATGCAAGGCGTGTGCCATAAGGTAACATGGCACCACAGTGTGAATTCGCAGCAAGCCCGCCCCTCCAGCAGAGGCAAGTATGCGAGCTCTGAACAGATTTTGATAATGAAGGGTGTTGCCTTTCCTCAAAACAATGTTTTTGGGGTGTCCTTAAAGGAGGAATTCTACAACCTGTCTGGATCTGCTTAGTTCCACAAAGTCTGAGTTGACAGCTAATAATTAATTAACAATGAATAGTGTCTTGCTGCCCATCACAGCCACGGGTACGCTCATCTCTGAAAAGAGAAAGATGTGCGAATGTGGCAGCCTTCATAATCCCCACAGCTTTCAGTTCGCTGACTGGTGGGGCACTCCAGTTCCCTTCTGAGCACAACTCCATGAGTTGGGGAGGGATGAGCAACAGCTTTTGGAAGCCAGACCACAGAAGCCACCTGCCAACAGGACAGAAGTTCAGGGTCCAGAAGCTCAGGTACCAGCCCTTTTCAGTCAGCAACTCCATTGCCTTCCTCTACAGCCCTTCCCTCACTAACTTAGCTCAATTCTGCGCGGTTCTGCAGAGCATTTTCCATGTTCCAGGCCCTACGGGCTCTGAGATTAACAGGCTAGGTGCTTCAAAGGGGCTTGGCCACCACGCTGGGCTGTGGTCAATGAGAGCACAGTAAAACTGTCTTGCTGACTGTTACCGAGGTATACAGCCCTGGGCCTGGCAGGGCCCTTTCCTACTCTCTCCTTGTAAGACATTAACCACCTCGTTTGAAGGGCTATGGCCTTAAATACACAGACACGAATGGGCAGACCCTCCCTGATACCTAGGAGCCACCTACCCGCCTGACATGGAAGCCAGATTTTGGGAGATGGGAGGAGAGGGGGCTGGGGCCATTTGTTCAAGTCACGTGGGGGAATCTGTCCAACCATGGCTATAGCACACTCAGGGGCAGTGGCAAGGTTAGGACATAACTGGCAGCTTCCCGGGTGCCAAGGGCCCTGCATTCTAGCCTAGCCCTGCCATGGACTGGCTGTGTGACCTTAAGCAGGTCCCCTCCTTTCTTTGGAGAAACCAAGGTATCTATCAGCCAATGGAGGGGATAAGACTGGAGGATGTCTGTTCCCCAGAACAGTACCTGGCCACATACAAGATGCCTGGAAAAGTTTACTGCCTGAATGATCTTCTATGGATCCTTCCATCACAGACATTCCTCAACTCTGTGGAGTCATCCCCCTTGGTACTATGAATCTGCCTTTACAGCTTGGCGATCTAGTGACAGAATCTTCACTTGAACGGAAGGGTTTTTTTTAACCAGGTGATAACCATCTGAGTTTCTCTTTTACTTTTAAAACATTCTACTGCTCACTGTTTCTTCCTCCAGTCACCCAGGAGATGGAAGCTTATACCACTCATGTTCCCTTCTCTAGTGGTACGTGCTACCACCCACAGAAACTGTTGAGGTCTGTAAACATAAGGAAAGCATTAGAGATGAAAACCTGGTCCCATAATCCGCAGCCCAGACGACATATCACACAGTCTCACAGCCAATTCATAAAATGAAAGAAGGGAGCAGACAGAAGAATATTAACATTGTCAATCCAAAAAAGTGGGTTTAAAATTAGTCAAGGGAAAACTATGTCAATCATGACTCAGACGGCACCACCGATCGCTTTGCACGTTCACTTCTCAACCAACCCACCATGTGAAATTCCTCATATCCAAAATGCCCACTGCCAAACATCAGTGCTAAGAGCATCAGACTTCAATGAACAGCAACAACAAAAACTCACAGAGAAGGGAGGGAAAGCCTGAAAAAAATTTAAATTCTACAATTACCTATTACCAGAGACTTCTAGATTTAATGGAAAGTGTGGCCCCCCAAAAAAAAATAGTAAAATAAAGGAAAAAAGAAGAACCGTGGTAAAATCTACTGCCGAGGGAGAACACAGGGGCTGGGTGGGGGGGATGGTTTCCATAAGATTAAAGTAAGTCTTGAGGCTCCTTCCACCTCTTTTCTCAAAAATACAACTGGAGGCTGGAATAAAAGAGCAAGAGAGAACCAGGGTGCTCACATGGGAGCCCCCACTTGTCCTAGTGCTGCTAGGAATGGCCATGAAATGCTGAGTCTGTGGAGGAGACAGGCCAGCACCCCCGACACCCCTGCACTGCAGGCCCAGAGGGGCGGGAGGGGAGAGGCAGGGAGGGGAGCAAGTTCTCTGTATTTCCAAGGCACCCCAAACCCCACTACTGGGACGGGAGGGTGAGAGAGCAAGCAGCATGCACTTAAAGCCAGACCACCCATGCTCCTCCCTGGCCATAATAGGGTGGGCCCCAAGACAGACACGCAACGCCGCCCGAAAGCACCAGCACTCCAAAGGGTGCTGCCTGACCACCCCCAACATGCACACATCCTCATTTCTCACAGAAGGTGCAGCACAGACATCTGCCATGGAAACACTTTGGGAGGCTGAGCCTCAGCGCTACCATAGACCCTGTATGTTCTTTCTGGAGCAAATCGAGCCCCTTTCTGGCTTCAGTGTCTCCATCAAGGGGCTACAGCAGTGATCTCCCAGGGACCTTCCAGACTGGTCAAGCCCCAGCTACAGCAAGCTCAGAGGCAGTGGGAACACAAGAAAAGCCCCATCCTTGCCTGAGCCAGGTGAAGTTGAGGACACGTACTCGAAGCAGAGGGCCCAGCAGGTATTCCATGCAGTTGCCCTGCAATTGCAGTGGGCACAACCACAGCTTCTAAATCCAGTCCTGGCCTTAGAGACACTTGATTAGTCCTGAGCAAAGGATTCATTATCCAAGTGACCCAAAGACATGCCGTGCCTCCCCTGACACTAATGTCCTGGCTGATGCAGGCCCACTCTGTTATCTCACAGACGCCCTGTCAGCATTTCATAATTAGGAAAAAGCTCTTTCTGCCATCATCAACAAGATCCATTTGGTGGAGACGACAGCTTCTGCAAGGGAGATGGTTTTTCAAACAAAAAGGTTTCAGATACCAAAATCCAGGCACTCCAGCAAGTCACATCTTGAAAGCCCAGTCCTAGATGGCTCAGTATCCTTAAACTTGCCTTCCTTTGGTTCTAGAAGGAAATTGCCCTTCTTTTTCCAGGACCAGGACTGTTCAAACCTTTAAAGTAACTCTTGCCAGTGTGGCTGAAAAACTATTTTGCAAGGGAAAAAAAATCTTAACTGAGACATAGAATGATGTTGCTTCCTAGACAAAAAGAGTCCTCTTAGCTTATATGTACACACACACACACACACACACACACACACACAAACATGCATGCTGGCGTTGCAAAATTTCTAAATAACTTATCAGACTTACAAATATGGCTATTGTATAGTGGGTTTCTGAATCACCATTTAATAAGAAATCAAATATGAAAGGCAAATATTTAATCAAACTAAACATGGTCATATAAATCATGATCCGCCATACGCCTGCTCATTTAGTATTTACAGCAAATGAGAGACTATTGTGACCTACAAAGTGAGTGTTAAAAGCTCTGAAATGGACACTGCATGTTTAAACAAGAACCATCACAAAAGTCAAAGAAACTGCCCACCTGACTTTCCTTTATATTCTGTAAATCTTTGCACAGAGGAAGGACTGAGGGCTTTCTGCCACCAAGCAAAGCAAACTTTCTTTTCCAGTGAGGCCTAGAGTTACACGTTTTCATCTGCCAAATCTAAATGATGCCACACCTTAGCCTCAGCTCTCAACTCTTCAGACACTAACTGGACAAAGGAGGTGGAGGCAGAGCAAAGGGAACAACAATATTTTTACCCTCCACCTATACAAAACCCTACTGTTCTCTGTCACTAAACTCTCTACTGACAGGATACATGCGGGAAGACGTAATCACTTCCTTGGCAAAGACCTGAAGGCAAACAGTTGAAGTGCTTCCTTCCTCTTCCTCGTCCGTGCTTTCTATAAACAAATGAGGCTTATGGATAACCAGCTAAAGGCAAATGGAATGGAGGCCACTTTGGTGTAAAAGATGAAGGAGGTTTCCTTGGTGATCCCAGGTTCAATGACAAGTTATTGGCAGAATTTCTATTATACAAGTAATAAATATGTATTATAGAAAACTTGGAAACTACAGAGAAGTGTAAAAAGACAACTGAGCTTTTTCCTTTTTCACATGATTTTTCATTGCAGTATAGTTGATATATAATATTATATTGGTTTCAACTATACAACATAGTGATTCAACAGTAACCTCCATGATTAAATCTTCACCCTAACTGGTGTAGTTACTATCTGTCAATACAGAAAGATGTTATGAAACTATTGACTATGTTCTCTATGCTGTGCTTTCATCCCTGTGGCTATTGAGCTTTCATCCCAAAATGACCAATGTTAACATTGAAATATTTCCTCCTGCCTTTTTGGTTATAAATAAATGCTGCTAATCATATCTACAATTCCACATCCTACTTTTTTCACATACAATTATAAGCATCTTCACATACTACAATCATCATTTTGAGAACCACATGAAGTGGACTTGATAGAGACAAAAAGAAAAGTGCATCATAGGTGGTTCAAAGCCTTGGCTTTGGGGTCGGATGGAACTGGGTTCCAGTTGCAGCCCCACTACTACTGGCTCCGTGGTCCTACACAAGTGATCCAGCCCCTGGCCTTCAGGCTCCTGCTCTGTAAACTACGGGTCACAGTAGCATAGTGTCCGTCACCAGGGCTGTTTTGAGGCTTAATGAGACAACACCATAAAAGCACTTAGCATGGTACCAGCAGTAACTCCATAGCACATGTCAGCTGAGATTATTACTACCATTTTCTAATTATCCAATCTTTGACTGTTAGCCTTTGGATAGCTTCCAAATTTCCCATTTGGACAACCCTGCAATGTACACATAAAGAGTTTGAATTCTTTTCCTTAGAATATATTTTCCAAAAGTGAAACTCCTGGACATTCTGTGGTTATTGATACGTATTGCCAAATTTGTTGGCCAGATGAGTTTTGCCCTACCATGAATCAGGGTGGAGATATTATCAAGGGCTGAAGAACAGAGCGAGAGCAGGAGCCCTTGAAGTCCTTAAAGGTCTTAAGGCTGGAAGGGCTCTTGAGGAGCACCGAGTGCAATCCTGTTCAGATTACTAATGGGAGGCAGCTGTCCACATCGATGGTCCTGGCCTCACTCAGGTGGGAACCTCATAGCCCACGGGGCAATGTGCATATGAAGCAGCAGGTGGTGAGGCAGTGCCAAAGCCTGCACCATCCATGCCCACAGGCTACCCGCCATTTGCCATTGAATCCTGTACTGTGGCCTCTAGCTTCCCCGTGAAAGTCAAGGCATATTTTCACACCCCCTTGGCCACAGTTTTCTCCAGCAGGAACATATATGAGCATAATAATAGGAAACAACTCATGCTGTTCTCTGATCTAAAGTGCTTTTCCCAACTTTTTAAATGGCTACCTCCTTCTCATCACTTATATCTCAGCTTCAACAGCACCTCTTCCAAGAGGCAAGAGCACCAATTCTGAGTAACTGCCTTACCCACAATTTTCTACAGTCGAGCATATCCATTTCATCCCAAGAACTCATCATGGCTTGTGATCGTGTCTTTCTGTTTGTTTATGCATAGTGCATCTCCCCACCTAGACTTTCCACTCCATGAGGGGTGGAATTCTGTCTCCGTCTTGTTAGTTGTACCCTTAGTCCCCAGCTAGCAAAAGCCCTGGCCCTCCTTCCCCACCATTGCCTCTTTGATGTTCAGGGCCCTCTTGGCCATGCTGGCTGCTGGGCCTTGAGCCAGCCTCTGGGGACACACAAAAGAACACACGATCTGTGCCTTTAAGGAATACCCATGGCTATCTCTCTGCACAGCCGTGGCAGCAAGAACTAGGAAGCCTCTATACAGGGGCAACATCCTGTAATAATGGGAGGAAACCAGAAGCTAGAGCTCACTAATGGGCATCCATCCCCAGGAAGGTTGATTCTACCACCCCCAACATGCATGCTCATACTCGGCACCTGTGTGGACCTTGTCGGCTCTGTAAAACCCTCAAAATCTATTCCTCAGGATGCCCTTACGACCTCCCATAAGCCAAGAGCTGAAAGAGCTGGTGCAGCAGAAGAGGAGTAAAGGAAAGATGAGACAGGACAGAGGGCAAGAGCCTAAAATCTGGGCTCCAGTCCCAGTTGTGCCCCTTAGGATACAGGGCAGGTCACCTCATCCCTGAGCTTCAGTTTTCTCCAGAAGAGTAACAGACAGTAAACTCTTTCCTACCTCTTGGGAGGCTTCAGTGATTGTGCACATGGAAGATGAGGGCAGCAGGGAGGCCAAGAAGTTATTATGGTAAGCTGGTTGGCAGGAGTGTGCCAGTTCCATTACCACTCCGGAGGTGTTGATGGTGGAGGCAGAGAGAGAGCCACACCTTCTGCCCCCAGCCCTGGACTTTCCTGGCCAAGGAGTTCTCCTCGGGCCTCTTGAAACAGCCCCCAGCTTGGACTTCCTCCTGAATGTGCTCCGAACAGCTCTAAGGAGAAGCTACCTATTTTCTTCAAGGCCATTTTCTAATCAAATAGGCAGTGTGTCCACAGCAGCAAAAAGAGACCTTTAACTGATGAACGCAAAAGCTCAGAGAAACCACAAGTGCCCTGTTCACCATGTCAGTCCTACAGAGGAAGTTGTGGTTCTGTCAATTTCCCCTGCCAGGTACAACTGCAACACTGGCTTATATTACTAATTACATGCAGTATGTGTGTCTCAGGTTGTAACAGATGGTGTTTGCAATGCATGCAAAAGCATCAGATAGGCATGGAGATTTTCCAAAGAGGAGATAGAAACAACAACAAAAAAATCATCTCACCAGCAAAATTCTGAAGAGTGTTTATATTGCTTCCTACTGTGGCAAAACAGAGAACACCCAATTCCTGTGATGGCTCCTCTGCCTGGGAGAAGCCAGCTGAACACGCAGGGGCTGATGCCACTGGAAAGGTCTACCTAAAGGGGCATGCGCTCACCCTTTCTAGAAGAACTACTCCTTAAAAGAGGTGAAAATGCGGAATCTAGGCCTCATTCCGCTAATAAATCTGGAACTCCCTTTACTTGCCAAGGTTGCTGGCTCAAGTGGACGGCTCTAATTAAAGAAAAATCTGTTCTAACAGAATACCCACGATTTCTTTCCTGTAACTCATAAAACCAGTGGATGGTCATTATTTCAACCTCCTTACTTCCCAGCTGAGAAGCTTGAAGCCCGGATAAGGGAGGAGAGTCGGCCAACAGCACATGGCTAGATAATGACTTGCCCTGGCTCTTTAAACGGATTTACCCTGCCAGCCTCCTCACCTCCCTAGACGTGAGCAGCAAGCACCTACTCATGTTTTCCAATGTCCTAAGACCCACCTGCCCCACTCGCTTCTGACGTGCTCCCGCTCTAATATCCTTGTGATTCCTTCCCACCTCTTGACCTTCATACCGGGGCTTGGATGTTGTCTCCAACCCTCTGGAAAGAACTTAGACTTGCCTCCTCCTCTGGCCCACACCTCTGGCTCCCCTGACTCTGGCCCCCAACCCTAGCAAGCTCATCTAAATCTTGGCCCAGCGATCCAAGCCATGGCTGAATCACTGCTAGAGAGGAGAAGATTCAGGCAGAGGCAAAGCCAAGACCAAAGTCTAAGTCTCCTGACTCAGAGACCCATGAACTTTCCACTACACGATCCTCTTCACTGCTTGCCCTGCACTGCTGTTAGTTCCACCATATACAGCAGCCAGTAAATCTAGCCCCCCTCCTTCATCATATGAAGACAGTTTTCATGTCCCCAGCTCACCTTAACCAATGCTACCTGAGGCTTCTCTCTTCTACATAAATCATCCCCAGCTTCTTCAAACTGACCTCATAATTCATGGTTTCCAGATCTTCAGAGGGATCATAAATTCAATCATCTTCTTAAAAAAAAATAGAGAATACTTCAGATCCATCACATCTTTTTAGCCCATCTGCTTGTATCGGTGCAGCTCTGAGGTCACATTTCCTAAGCTGCCTGTCACATTATACCAAGTCATGAGTTGTGGTCAACTAAAACCTGGGATCACGTTCAAAATCAGAATTCTTCCTTCAGGATGTTCAACTGCCAACAAGAAAGCAAAGGTGCTCTCTCTTTCCTCTGAGATCTCTAAGCTAGGATTTTGTAAATCTAGGGGTGTCAGATGTCAGATAGTATGTTCTACACCAGGTAAAGAAAGCTTATCTGCATAGGAGAGTATGGAGGCAGTAAGAAAAGAGCAGAGGTGTGTGTGTGTGTGTGTGTGTGTGTGTGTGTGTGTGTGTGTGTGTGTTAGAGAGAGACAGCGCGTGCACTAGCCCACACTACCCTGTGAGCACACATTCATTGGTGCTATCAAGTCCCCAGTTTGAACCCTTGAAGCCTCCTGAGCAGCCTTGTTCCCTGCAGCTATTCCACTGATTCTGGGAGTTACCCCAGCACCCTGCCAATAAATTCTCTTGCATGCTTAACCTAAGAAGGAAGGTTTCTGACACTTACAACCAAAAGAAAGTTGACTTCAGGTTTCCTGAGGTCTTCACGTGGCAGGTTCTTTCTCTTCCTTCACGTCCCCGATTCACAGCCAGTGTGGAGCTTTTCCTTGCTGAATGAGGTGGGAGGCCAGGTATCTAGACAGTAGATGGCGTAGTGAAAAGAGCAAGTGTGATAATGTTAAACACCAAGTCTTCTGCTTATCACTTTGCCAAGCACCAGCCCAAGCCTTCTCTGGGTTCCTCCAAAGACCCTTGTCATCCACAAAGCCCAGATGAGAGTACACAGTAAGCTACTGCCTTGCCGCTTCAAAGATCTCCACTCCAGATGGCAAGCTCTGCAGAAGATGGGTTCCCAGGGTGGAGAAGAAGTGCTTGGGAAAATTACAGGTCTGTTACACAGTCTGAATTTGTCCTGCTCCCAGGACAAATAATAATGCCAGACCACCCATTGAACGTGTGAAATGGAACACCATCTGTGTTCCGCCAGAAAGAGTCTAAGAAACCTGGAGCTGGAGATGGCACAAACTAAATGTTTGGGTTTGTAATGATTGGCAGCAAGATAATCAAGCTGAATCTCCCAAATGCCTTGGGCTCTTCCTCTTTTAAAGTGCACACATGGGAAAAGGATTTGGCGGAAAGACCAGCAGCTAACAAGTCACACAAAAACAACTTCCAAGCCAGCGGTTCGCTGAAATAGGCAGCACTGTCCAGGAAGATGGTCAATATGGTGTCGAGTAGAGAGCAGTGTTCCTGGTATAACTGCCCCCATTGTGGCTAAGATGCAGTCCAGCATGTTGCATTGCAATTAGCATTTAGAGGAACCATGCCCGGCTAATAGCCTTGCAGTTGCAAACTCACTCAGAAGGGATTAGATACTCCTACTAATACATCAGTGCTGGAGTGAGTTTTGCTCAATTACGTACTTGGCTTCAAGCCTTCTATTTAAGGCATTACAACACCACAAACTCATCTACCAGGAAATCTGTTTTTCCCTCCTACACTAGTCCTAGGAAACCACCAAAGAAAGATCTTACTAGTTCTCTGAGTTTGACTTTTTTGCTTTATTTCAGGAAATGATAATGTTTCTGGAAGCATAAGAGGATGAGGTACAGGAACCTAATATTTAGGTTAACCCAGGGGAACACAGACCCTACATATTTATAAATCCTTTCTGCACACGCTTGATTACTAATCTTTTGGAGGAAATGCTAACAGCCCAGATGGCAATAATCTGAAAGAAGGGGAGCTAGTAAATAGTTTCAGATTAAGCTGAATAATAACAGTGAAGAGGGGACCCACTGGGGTATATACCTAGACGGAGAGAAAGAATCCATCTTTTTGTAGAATTTTAACAACTGTTTTCCCACTAAGGAGCCTTTAATGAAGCAACCTGATCACCTAGTTCCTGATCATTTTAGTGCTTATACTTTTAAGGGATTTAAGGAAGCACAGAAAATAAATGGGTGGTGCCTATTAAACTAATACTGATCTGGGAATGAAGCATTTCATGATACCTTCAGGAATGGTGTCATGAAAAAAGTGTGAGGCAGTCACAGAGAGGGCTGGGACTTTGGCAAGTGTTCTAAGCATTGTTCTTCATATCATTGGCACTGTATCAACAAAGCTACTTGAAGAATGAACTTGACACTGCTTCAGCCAATGAGCTAGAGGAACAGATCCACCCTGAAGTCTTCTGATGTTAAATTTTGTGATCCACTATGCATCCAAAATACAAGTCATAGATTTCTGCTCTCAAGACAGGATTACAACTACCCTTCATACGTGTGTAATCACCCTAGAGACAGAAAGCAGCCAGGTACATGGGACAGTATGTCGAGAGACTCTGAGTCCTTGCCAAATAAGTAACAATTGAAGCAAACGTCAGGCTTCCTTTTCCCAGGACTGTCTTGTTTTTAAATATCCTACTGGATAGTATCCCCACAAACCCCTCAAATGTCCTAGAAATGCCAATATTTTAGCAAATAGTGACAAAATTGTGTTAGTCATCATAGCAGTACAAATTTCAACAACTCACAGAGATCACATCTCAGATCATGCCCCCTTGGTCCTCCACTGATATTGACAACACAGTGCTCCAGATCTGAGAGAAACATTCCTATAGGTTGCTGTCTCAGCTGGAGGTCTTTGACTGTAAGCAATCAAAAAGGATTCTGAGTACCTCAAGCAAAACTGAGAATGTATTGGAAGGCTATAGGGAAGCTCACAAGATCACAGGAAAACTAAAGAACCAGGCTTGGAAAAGCGAGGAGCCAGAGAGCTCCAGAGGGTCTGGGACCACTCAGCAGCTTCACCCAAACATGTACCATAACTGGGATTCATTCACTCATTCAATATGTATTTACAAGTACTCCCCATGTGCCAGGCACAGTTACACACACTAGGGATATAGCAGTAAACCAAACACAAGACCCCCATTCTCATGGGGCTTTCATTCCAGTAGAGGGAAATCGACAATGACAATAGCAATGATCATCATGGTGGTGGTAAAAAATTGCCAATAAGTCTCCTTACGTACTTTCTTATGTACTTGGTTCTAGTTTTTGAGCATTTACTCTGTGACTAGCACTACGCTAAGTGTTTTCTTACACATTCATACATCTTTCAACAAATGTTTATTGGGATGCCAGGAACTGTCCTAAGTACTGGAAATTCAGTAAGAATCCCTGCCTTCATGCAGCTGACATTATAATGAAGCAAATGAAACTACACAAGACCAGGGAAATAACCATAAAAAAAGTTACAGGGAGCAGAGCCCAGAAAGCACATATAGTCAGGAATAATACCTGCTGTCCAGTCAGTATGGGAAGTCTCATAATGCAGGGAAGCATCAGTCAGTGCCGTGGTTCCCAATGGAAGGCAATTTTGTCCCCAAGGGGGAATTTGGCAAGATCTGGAGACATTTCTGGCTGTCACAACTCAGGGAGTGCTCCTGGGATCTAGTACGTAGGGGTCAGGGACACTGTTCAACACCCTGCAGTGCACAGGACAGCCCCCTCAACCACAAGAAATTATCGACCCCCAAAATACCAATAGTACTGAGGCTGACAAATCCTATATGAAAGTAATAAAAAGGGTCTTGCCTCAGTAGTAGTGGAAAATTAACCCGAGACTAAGCCCTTTCTTGCCCCAACTAACAAAACTTTTGCTCATGCAAGACCTGAAAATCTCAAATGATTTCCACACAACTATATCCCAGAACAAAGCTCAAGGATATTTATGGGAATGTAAAAATACTCAGTTATCTAATAAGGCAAAATGGGCAATATCTGGCATCCAGTAAAAAATTTCCACACAGGCAAAGAAGAAGAAAAACATAACCCATAATGAGGAGAAAAAACTATTGAAATTGACAGAGAAATTAAATAGATGGTGAAATTAATAGCAAAAAACATTAGAATGGTTAGTATGACTATACTCCATGTGTCCAAGAAGCTAGAGGAAAGATTAAACATGTTAAGTAGAGAAACAGAACATATCAGATAATCCAAACCAACTTCTAGACGTGAAGACTAGAATGTGTAAATTGAAAAATATGCTGGATGGGATTAATGACATTACACATTGCAGATGAAAAGAGCATGAAGACATAGCAACATATAACATGTAAAATGAAACACAGAGTGAAACAAACTAAAAACCAAGAATAAATAGAATATCAGTGAAATGTGGCACAACTTAAAGCAACCAAGTATATATACAATTGAAGTCCCCAGAAGGCAGAGGGGAAATTCACTTTGAAGAAATAATGACCAAAATTTTTCAAAAGTTGATGGCAGCTATATACCAGCAGATCCATGAAGTTCAACAAACCCAAGCACAAGAAACATGAAGAAAACTACACTAAGATATAAAATAATTGAATTGCTTGAAATCAGTGATTAAAAAGGAAATCTTAAAGTACAGTCAGAGGAAAAAATGATACACTCTGTCAAGAGGAACAAAGATGAAGATAACAGGAGATTAGTCACTGGAAATCATACTATATGAATCCATTCATATGAAAATCCAGAATCAGGATCCAAAGAGACAGAAAGGATATTAGCGGTTGCTTAATGCAGGGGGAGGAGTGGGGTCGGGGCATGGGGGGAGGGGTAGCTAACAGATTCAGGGTTTTGTTTTCAGGTGATGAAAATAATCTTAAATTGACTGTTTTGATGGTTGCACCTATCTCAATATACTAAAAACCATTAAATAGTATACTTTAAATGGTGAATTGTATGGTATATGACTTATATTTCAGTAAGTAAATTTTTAAAAGATAATGGACTGTTTTAAAGAGAAAAAAACAATATACTGTGGGATTTATGATATATGCAGAAGTAAAATGTATTAAAATGATAGCACAAAAGTCAGAAAGGGAGAAATTGAAGTATACTGTTTGTATGGTTCTCATACTTTATGTGAAGCAGTATGTCAATTGAAGATACATTGTAACAAGTAAAAGATGTATATTATAAACCTTGCAGGAACCACTCAATAACAAAACTAAGAGTTATGGCTAATAAGCCAACAAAGGAGATAAAATGGAATCATAAAAAACACTCAGTTAATCTAAAAGAGACAGAAAAAGAGCAACAAAGAACAGGTCAGACAAGTAGAAAACAGTAAAATGATATAGACTTAAACCCAACCACATCAATAATCAGATTACATGTAAACAATCTAAACACCACCCAAAAGAAAGCGGAGATTATCAGATTGGATAAAAAAGCAAAACCTAACCATATATTGCCTCTAAGAAAGCCACTTTAAATAAAAAGACAGGCTAAAAAGGCTAGGCTGAAATAATCAAAGAATGGGAAATGATATTCCATGCTGACACTAGTCCAAAGAAAGCCAGAGTAGCTATTTTAATATCAAACAAAGTAGATTTCAGAGGAAAGACTGTTACTAGAGGTAAAGATCATTTTAAAGGTGTCAGTTTATCAATAGAGCATAACAATCTAAACATTTCTGAGCCTAAAAACTGATCTTTTAGGTATATGAAGCAAAAACTAAAAGAGCTTCAAAACTAACTAGAAAAATCCACCATTACAACTTCAGATTATAATACTCCTCTTTCAATAACTGATAGAAGGTATGTACATAAAATCAGCAATGCTATAGAAGACCTGATCAACAAAATCAATCCATTGGATCTAATTGACATATACAGAACACATTTGTTTTTCAAACATACATGGAGCATTTACCAAGATAGGACATATTATGGGCCTTAACACAAGTCAGTTTTTTAAATTTAAAAAGATTCAAGTTATCCAAAATATGTTCTCGGAACACTATGGAATCAAAATAGAAATCAATGTGAAAAAGATTCCAAAATGTCCCCAAATGTTTGTAAACTAAATAAAATACATCAAAATTATGAGACAAAGAAGAAATAAAAATGAAGATTTAAAAAATATGTTAAACTAAATGAAAATGAAAACACAACATAGCAAAATTTATAGGATGCAGGTAATGCAGCACTCAAAAGAAAATTTATAGCATTATACACCTCTACTAGAAAAGAAGAAAGGTCTCAGATCAATGACCTCAGCTTCTTCATTAAGGAACTAGAAAAGAAGTGCAAATGAAACCCAAACTAAGCATAAGAATGGAAATAATAAAGACCAGAGCAGAATGACTTAATCAGAAAACAAAAACATAGAGAACAATCAATGAAATAAAAATCTGATTCATTGACTCAACCAATAAAATTGGTAAATGTCTAGTCATGCTGATCAGAGAAAGAAGAGAAAAGACACCAATTACTAATCAGGAATGAAAGAGGTGACATCACTAAAGATTCTAAGATCTTGTAAGAACAATAAGAGGGTACTATGGTTGAATATATGAAAATTGAATATATGAAAATCAATATAATATACCACATTAGCAGAATAAAGGGAAAAAAACCATGATCATCTCAGTTGATACCAAAAATTATTTGACAATATTCATTACCTTTCATGATGAAAACACCCAAACTAGGAACTGAGGTAAACTACCTCAACATAATAAAGGCCATATATTTTTAATTTATGTAAGCTAATCTCAATAACATTTTTTTAAGTATATGTACTCAAATGGCCAAAGTCCACAAACTGACAATTACCGATTGTTGGTGAAGATGCAGAATAAGAAGAGCTCTCAGTCACTGGTGGTGGGAATGCAAATTTGACAGTTTCTTACAAAGCTGACCATAGTCTTACTTTACAATCCACCAATTGTGCTCCTAGGTATTTACTCAACTGATTTGAGAATTTATGTCCACAAAAATTCTGCATGTGAATATGTATAGCAGCTTTACTGATTATCAGCAAAAACTGGAAACAACCAAGATGTCTTTCCATGGGTAGGAGTAGATATATACTGTGATATATCCATTCAATGGAATATTATTCAGTAATAAAAATCAATGAGTTATCAAACCATGCAAAAACATGCATAAATATCAAATACATACTGCCAAGTGAAAGAACCTAGTCTGAAAAGGCTATGTACTATATGACTATAATGTGAGATTCTGGTTTGCAAAAATATAGAGATGTCAAACAAATCATGGTAGCTAGGGTTTGTGGGTGAGGGGCGGGGAGTTGAAGAAATGGGATTTTTTACTACAATGAAACAATTCTGCATGATATTGCAATAGTGCATATATTATGTTATTCATTTTCAAAACCCACAAAACTTTACAGTACAAAGAGTATAAGTTAATGTATGCAAATTAAAAAAATCACTCATGAGGTAAAGGTACCTCAGGATAAAATGCAGAATGTGAAAAAAATAACTATCACAAATGTATGAAATAACCTTACTGAAAGAGGTTAGGGTGGAAAGGTAGCAACCTTAGCAACTCTGGAAACAAATGGAGTTTGTAAGTCTAAAGACAGCAGGAACTGTGCAAAAACATTGTAATCTAGTTGACACATTTGTTTCCCACAGTGGTGTGGGTTAGCAATTCTGACACCACTATACATGTGTACTGGAATTCAACAATCAAGTAAGTGGGAGCCAGGTTTCCCACTGTTGAAGCAGGAAGTATAGATAAGCAGTAGGAGAAGGCTAGAATGATTCATGTGGTAATGGAGCATTGGATACATGAGTAAGAACCCATGTTTGGTCTAATATATATATATAGATGGTTACATATATACAGACATATATGTGTGTGTATATACTCAGGTTAGTGTATGCACATATATGTCTTTGTTCTGTCAGCTGAGGCCCTAGAAGCAAGGACACCACAATATCAATGAGCACACTTACTGCCCAGATCTTGGTCTCTAATACTATTCTCTAATAAAAGAAGTCAGGGTTCCTTAGAGAAATGGCTGATTCTGGAACGGGTTTGGATACATATAAGGTGCTCCAGGATTCCCCCTCAAGGAAGTGGAGTGTAACTCCCTCTCCTTAAATGTGGGCTGTCCATGGGAACTTCTCTCTGAAGAGAGTAATAGGGGAAAGGGAGAAACAGAGTAACTTTATGGTAAACAAAACTAGCAAACACTCTCTCAACCAAGTTAATGTCAACAGTGATGAGTCATATTGATAACATGTACCTAGCCTTGATAAGACAGGATGAGAAGGGCTCTTTATATCTGTAGTTTTCCTCCCAAAACACAAAGCCTCAGTCTAGTCATGAGAAAAACATCAAAAAAATCACAATTGAGGATCATTCCACAAAATACCAGATTAGATTCTTTAAACTGTCAAGGTCACCAACAATAAGGGAAGTCTGGGAAACTGTCGTTGCCCAGAGGAGCCTCAGGAGACATGACAACGAAATATAATGTGGTATCTGTCCTAGATGGGATCCTGCAATAGAAAAAGACATTAAGTAAAAACTCAGGAAATCTGAATGAAGTATAGACCTTAGTAATAATAATGTATCCATATTGGCTTATTAGTTGTGAGAAAAGTACCATACTAACAGAAGACATTCATAATGTGGGAAAATAGGTGTGAGATATACGGGAACTCTATAGTATCTTTACACTTTTTCTATAAAATTAAAATCATTCTAAAGTTTTTTTTTTTTCTAGAAACCTGGTGATCCCTAACCTAGAGATTCTGATTTAATTGGTCAACTTTGTGGCATGAGCACTGAGAGTTTTAAAATCTCTCCAGGTGATTCTAAGGTGCAGCCAGGTTTGAGAACTACTAGATGAAGGCTGAGGACCTGCTCTGGGCAAATGCCAGGAGCTGCATGTGAATCTACAATGCTTATTGGCCCAAACTTAATGTCATAAAATCATATTTCTTCAATAGATAATGAATTTTCCCTGCTTGTAGAATAAGCAGGTAGGACCAGACAAAGTATCTTTTCATATTATCCTAGATTAAACAGTGCTATTCAAAAGAGCTTTCTGTGATGATGAAAATGTTCTGTATCTACACTGTGCAGTATGGTAGCCACTAGCTACACATGGCTATTGAGCCCTTGAAATGTGGCTAGTATGACTGAAGAAGTAAAGTTCCAATTTGATTTAATCAATTCATATTTAAAAAATCACATGTAACTAGTGGCTACCATATTGGACAACACTGCTCTAGAAAAACACAATCCAGCTTCTATGGAGAGATTTCTTATTAGTGTTCTGTATGGGATTTGCACTAATTTTTTCTCTCCCCAACCTTTATCTTCCTACATGTTGGACCCTCCTATTTGCTAGCAGGTGTTTTTACTGTGAAACAGCAGTATAAGAGCTACTGCACTCCCCCCACAGTGTCAACAGAAGAGCTTGGCAGCCTCCCTGGTCCCCCCACCACGTAGAAGCAGCCACTGGGACTTGCCCACAGGAGGCCTTGCTCCTCCAGGTACTCCTATCCAACCCTCAAAACTGAAATGGGCAGCCAGGACAGCTTGTGCCACAAGGATAACCAAGTTAATCCATTTCCATCCAGACAAAGTAGAGAAGCAACCTAAGCTAGCAGGTACCGTCACCTTCCCATCTTCTCTTCCCCAATCAGATTCCAGCCTGCATTGCAACAAACTCATCCATAGACCTACGGTTTAGCAGGGTTGTCTATAGTCCTCCAAGGCCCTGTGCCTGGGGCACTGGGAAACAGGTTGCATCCGAAGGCAATACCCTTCTATTTTATAACCAAAAGTTTGTATCTGTTGACCCCCTGCACCCATTTGAAACGGTACAAACTCCCAGTTATAAAACAAGTAAGACATGGGAATATAATGTACAGCATGGTGACTATAGTTAATAATACTATATTGCATATTTGAAAGTGGCTAAAAAAGAATAAAATTTTGTAATGATGTATGATAGATGGTAACTAGACTTTTGTGGTCATCATTTTGCAGTGTGTACAAATATCAACTCATTCCGTTGTACAGCTGAAAGACATATGTTACATGTCTATTATAGCTCATTAAAAATGTCTCCAGGCATTGCCAGATGACCCCTATATTATACAGTCTCAACAGCGATAGGCTTACAAAGTATGTGTAGTAAAAAAATGCCTATGTAACAATTTTTTAAAAGGAGAATAAAAATATATATTCATATCAAGGCCATGGTCATGTAGTAAAACTGTGTGATTAAAGTTGCAAATGTAATAAAACAATGAATGAGAAAACACAGGCAATGCCTTTTTAAATGGTTGGTGAACACCAAGACCACTGCTTAGTAGTTGTTGCCCTGGTTATGTGGAGGGCCTGAAGTCCCTCCCAGAAGAGAGAGCACCCCCACAGTCCCACTTTCACAGTGAGCGGCCTGGTTTGAGTGGAGCCAGCAACTCTGTTTACTCATGCATGAGCCGGCTGCTGATGGGGAGGCAGTGCAATGCAGGGAGACAGCCACCTCAGGACTGCCCATGAATTCATGTGCTTATGTGTCACAATTCCTGTGGTGCAGGTGAGACATACGACACTCATTCACTCAGTACCAAGGGCTGGCCCAGGACTGAGGACCAACTCAGCAATAGCAATCTGTCATCTGTCACACACCTTCTTGTGTGGCCTCTCTCAGCTTGGCTGGAGCCTCTGATCTATGCCCATTTCAAAGACTGGCATAAACACTAGAACTCTGTTGTGGTAGAAGCTTACAGAAGACAGATGCTTCCAAGAGAGGGATGGCAACCAAGTTTGGGGGGCATGCTGACACCTGGCAGCACAGTATAGACTGGCACAAACTGGAAAGATTCTGGAGGGGAAGAGGAATTGGAGTTGACCCATGCACAGTGAGTGGACAGGTGCTTTCAAGAACAAAGACATACACTGCTCCCAGGGCCTCCATTAGTCCCCTATTAGATGCATCTATGTTACAGAGACAGAGAGAGAGAGGACTGAATCTGAGAGCGTGAAAATGAAGAGGGAAAGAATGTGTTGGGCCACAACATCCCAGAGAATGGTTGCCTAGGTCCCATTCACAGCACTGATTTCTATTCTTTATGAATTCCTGGAAGTTCTAGAATATCGCTCCATAGAACAATTATGATGCAGCTCTGAACTTCCTAGTTTTTTTCTCTCTTCAGGCTCCTATTCACCACCCATCTCCCTTTCCTTGCTCTATGTCAAAAAAAAGAAGGTGATAGAATGTGGTGTAGAAAGTTCATTACAGTAAATTTTGGGGTTGAAATTACTTACTCATTTAACAAACACTTCCTGAGCTTGTACTATGTGCTAAGCCCCATGCTGGATGGTAGGACTATCATGATGAATGGAACAAACATGGTCCCTGAGCTCACAGAATTTATGTCCTATCAGGGGAGAAGGGTAGACAGAAGTAATAAAAATATCATCAAACAATGACAATAGCTATGAAGACAATGTGGCAAACCGGCAAGCAACTGGAGTGAGGGTGGTCAAAGAAAGCATCTCTCAAGAGATAACCTTTGAGCTGAGAATTAATGATGTGGAGGAAGCTATGCAAAGACCTGGGAAAAAGCAAGCCAGGCAGAGGAAACAGCTGATAAGAATGCCCTGAGGCAGAAATGAGCTCAGGTTGTCTAAGGAGAGGCAAGGATGAGAAGGAAGAAAAGCAAGAGCAGTAGGAGAAGAAATTGGAGAGGCAGGTGGAAACAGGTCAGCTGGGGCCTGGTAGTTCACGGTAATATATTAGAATTCCACTGCAAGTAAAATGATAATTCACAGGAGGGGTTTAAGCATCCATCCTTCCATCTTTTGGTAACAGCACCACAATTTCCTTATTACAAATGTCTTCTTTCCCCTTTGGCAACAGTCCAGTGGGATGGTCAGTCTAGATGCACCAGACACTGGGCATAAGACTCAAGCTAAATCAATAGGGTGCACCCTCTCTGGAGATATTTCCTGTTGGCTTTATAACAGCGTTATTGAGATATAACTCACAGACCATACAAAGACACCCATTTAAAGTATAAAATTTAATGGTCTTTAGTATATCCATATCTGGGTCACCACCACTCCAGTTAATTTTAGAACATTTTCATCACCTCCGAAAGAAACCTTGTACCCTTCACTATCACCCTTCCACCCTGTTCTGTCCCTCCTCGGCTCCAGTTTTAAGAAACCACGAATCTCCTTTCTCCTCTGTAATTTTCCCTTTTCTGAACATTTAATATAAATGGAATCATATAAAATGTGGTCTTTTGTTCCCGACTTTTTTCACCTAGCATAATGTTCACGAGGGTTATCCATGTTGTAGCATATATGAGTACATCACTGCTTTTAAAGGCTGAAAAACATTCTATTTTATGCATGTACCACCTTTTGTCTGCTCTTCAATTGATGGACATTTGTGTTGCTTCCATTTTTTGACTATTACAGCTAATGCTGCTATGAAGACTTGTGTACAAGTCTTTGTGTGGCCAATTGTTTTCCATTCTCTTGGGTAGATATCTAGGACTGGATTTGCTGGGTCATATAGCCACTCTATGTGTAGCATTTTGAGGATCTGCCAAATTGGTTTTCACAGTGGCAGTACCAATTTACATGCCAAAGAGCAATGCAATGTGTGAGGGTTCCAACTTCTCTATATCTTCACCAACACTTGTTATTTTCCATTTTTTAAAAATACAGCCATCCCGGTGTCTAATTGTGTCTAGAAATGGTACCTAATTGTGGTTTTGATTTGCATTTCCCTGATGCCTAATGATATTGAGCATCTTTTCATGAGTTCACTGTCCTTTTTATATCATTTTGGAAAAATGTCTATTCAAATCCTTTGGCCATTTTTTAATTGACTTGTCTTTTTGTTGTTGCGTTGAAAGATTTCTTTATCTATTTTGGATACTAGATCTTTATCAGATATGTAATTTGTAAATATTTTCTCCAAAAATTTTTATTTTAATTATGATACACCAAAGGTTTTAATCATGATGAAGTCTAATTCATCTATTTTTCCTTTGGTTGCTTGTGCTTTTGGTGTTGAGTAAAAGAAACCATTGCCTAGTCCAGGATCATGAAGATTTACACCTGTTTTCTTTTAAGAGTTAAATGTTTTAGCTCTTATACTTAGGTCATTGATCTATTTTGAGTTATTTTTTTTTGTATATATATATATATATATATATATATATATATATATATATATATATATATATATATGTGTTGGGGAGGGGTCAAAACTCCTTCTTTCAATGTGGATATCCAGTTGTACCAGCACCATTCATTGAAACAACTAATTGAGCATAGATGTATGGCTTTATTTCTGGCCTCTCAATTATATTGCATTGACTCACATGTCTCTCTTTATGCAAGTGCCACACTGTCTTGATTACTACAGCTTTGTCTGAAAATCAGAAAGCATATGTCCTCCAACTTTGTTCTTCTCTTTCAAAATTGTTTGTATGTAATCTTGATTCCTTGCATTTCCATGTGAATTTTAGGATCAACTTATCCATTTCTGGACATATCATTTTCTATCCTTCTACTTTCAACTAATGAATGTCTTTCAATCTACAGTATGTATCTTGTAGACAGCTTATAGTTGGACAATGTTTTCTAAATCAATTTTGCCAATCTCTGCCTTTTAAAGCAGTAACCATTTACATGTAATATAATTACTGATAAGGTAGGATTTATGTCTTCCATTTTGTTATTTATTTTCTATGTCTTATGTACTTTGGTTCTTCAGTTCCTCCATTACTGTCTTGTTTTGTGTTAAATATACATTTTATAGTGTACAATTTGTATTGACTGTTGATTCTTTTATTCTATATTTTTTAGTTATTTTCTCAGTAGTTGCCCTGGAAATTAGTATTAAGCATCTTAATCTATGAATGTCTATTTCAAATTAATACCAAGTTAACCTCAATAGTGTGCAAAGACTTTGTTTCTTTATGGTTCCTTTACCCATATATTATTCTCATTACAAATTACATCTTTATATATTTTGTGCCTCTCAACGTGGATTTATAACAATCACACTATACAGTTGCATTTTAAATCATATTGAATATACAAAAGCAGTTACAAACAAAAATACACATACATTGTCTTTTATATTTACCTGTGTAGTTGCCTTTACCAGCATTCTTTATGTGGATCTAAGTTACAATGGAGTTTTCTTTCATTTCAGCCTGAAGGACTTCCTGTATTATTTCTTATAGGGAAGCTTTGCTTGTGATGAATTCCCTCAGTTTCTGTTTACCTGGGGATGTCTTAATTTCTACTTCATTTTGAATGGTTTATTTTTCTGTATACAGAATTCTTGGTTGACAGAAGCTTCCCCTGCTTCCTTTCAGTACTTTGAAAATGCCATCTGCTTTCTGGCCTTCATGGGTTCGGATGAGAAATCAGCTGATTCTTATTGAGGATTCCTTATAAGTTAAGAGCATTTTTCTCCCGCTCCTTTCAAGATTGTCTCTTTGTCTTTGTCTTGAGATGATTTTATTATGTTCTGTCTAGATTTCTTTGAGTTTATCACATGGGAAGTTCATTGAGCTTCTTGGATGTGTAGATTAATGGTTTTCATCAAGTTAGGGAACGTTCCAGCCATTATTTCTTCAAATATTTTATCTACCCCTTTTTTCCTCTCCTCTCCTTCTGGAACTCCCATTATGCAGATGTTGGCACAATTGGCACTGTCTCATAAGTTACTGAGGCACTGCTCACTTTTCTTTATTCTTTTTCTTTCTGTTCTTCAGACGAGATAATCTCAACTGAACTATCTTCAAGTTACCTGATTCTTTCTTCTACCTACTCATATCCATTGTTGAGACCCTCTTGTGTGAGTTTTTCATTTCATAATTAGACTTTTCAAATCCAGAATTTCTATTTGGATCCTTTGTATAATTTCTATATCTTTATTGATATTCTCTATTTGATGTGGTATTGTTCTCATACTTCCCTTTAGTGATTTAGATGATTTCCTTTAGCTCTCTGAACAAATTTAAAGTCTTTGTTCAGCAAGTCAAGTTTCTGGGCTTCCTCAGGAACTGTTTTTATTGGTTGCTGTTGTGCCGGTGTATGGGTGTATTTTCTTGTTTCTTTTATGCCACATAATTCTTTTGTTGAAAACTAGATAGTCCAATAATGTGGCAACTCTGGAAATCAGATTCCCCCTGCTCTGAGTTTTTGTTGTTGCTGCTGCTCATTGTAATTGTCATTGTTTTGTGGCTTAGCAACTTTTGTGAGCTAATTTTATAAAGCCTGTGTTCTTTGTTATGTGAACCCACTAAGCCTCTTCTTTTAGCTTACTGGTCAACTAATGACTGGACAGAGATTTCCTTCACCATGGTAGAACACTGTTCCATCCCCAATTTTCTAACTAAGGAAGTGTCCTAATTTTTACTGAGTCTGTGACATCCAAACATCATTATTTTAGTCCTTGGGAGTGATGTAAATAACTTCTATTAGGATGAATTTTGGGTTCTTTTGAGGGCATTTAGTTGTTTCCTGCATAGTGTGAGGGAAAGCAAACACTACTATAAAGTAGGTGTTCTTGAGGTGGTTTCTTTGTCCACTTTTAATTAGTGGGTGACCCTGTCACCCAACACACATCACACCTCTCCCCATACAGGTTCAGGCAATCTAAATGCTGATGTAATCACACACAGATAAACACATATAAAGAAACACCAAGTTCTTTTTCCTCCTTGACCATATGTTAAATTGTTAAGAATGGAAATTTGTCTTTAGTGCTTAGTCCTCACCCAGTCTTTATCCCCAGTGCTTGGCTAACTATGGACATGCCACCATGGCCCCCAACTCTGCGGAACCTCACCTTCTCCCTTCTCACACATCTTTTTCCTGCCTTCCCTTCTTCCTCATGATCAGAGAAGTTGCTCATGCACACATCTCCTGGAATAAGGGACTTTTCAAAATTTGTTGATTTTATTTTAATCACCACCATCTCTGCTCCATGACATTGTAATGTCTTATAAGAGTGTCATTTTGCAGTGTTTGTTGGGAACTGGACTTAGTGATTTGGGCTCAGGCTACTTTTCGGTCTTTGTTACGGGTCAAAACTTCTTGGCCCTTTCCACTCTCTTCGCCTTTCTTGGAATTGTTGCATGAATACAATAGAATTTTTTTCTTGCACTCCCATGAAGCAGTCTTTTTATTCCCTTCTGTATCTTCTTTACCTGGAAGGGCAACAGAGTGATCCCAGAAGGGCACCAGGTTGGAGGAAGAAGATGGCAACAGAATGAGAAGGAGGGCTTCAAAAGAAAGGCCTGGCTAATGAGGGGTTTTATGCCAAGCAAAGAAAGGGCAGGAGTCTTAGGGGAGGGAGAATCAATGGGAAAGAAGACGAGGAGCTTGGGTGAGGTGGTCTCACCTGGCCACCACATCTGGACCTGTGTTGACAAGGGTTCTTCCTCTTTGTCCTCCCTTTTGTACTGGAGGTTAATTGTTTTGTGCTTGGGGTTGATTGTTCCATAACTGTGCTATTAGCCATGTTAAAGCCTCCCAGTGGTCTCTAGAGGGGTCTCTAGAGCGGTCTATATAAAATGCCCCTTGCCAGGACAATGAGGAGCTACGCTGTTTAGCTTTGTTCAGCAAGGCACCTCCTCCAGGCAGCAGGGGAAAAGGGTAGGGAGCATAGACATTACAAAGCATCACTCCTGGCTCCTCCCAAGGGGTGGGGATGCTGGGAAAACCAAGATGCTCTGGTTAGAGGCAGTGGGCATTACCTCAACATTCCCCGGAGGAGCTTCCCCAAACTGACCTGCCAACCTTTCTCATCATCTGCATGCACGGAAGAGGGTGTTTCCGCCAAGCCCTACCACATAACCACTCTCATTCTTTGTCTCATTGTTTTCTCCCATCCTTCACCGTTACCTACTATTTTGGATGTCTTACCTAAAATCCACACCCAAGATAACGTGACTATATTTAAGTTTCTATGGAACTGTGAATCATCCCTCTTCCCTTCAACAGTTTTCTCTTATGCATCCTGAATACCATTCACTTCTTGGCTACTACAGGAAACTTCCCCATCCCATTCCTCTTCCCAGTGCCTGTTCAGATCTCCTCAGTTTTCTGTTCTTCAGTGAGAAATCACTGCTCTTATCAGTAATCAAAACAGTGTGGTACTGGCATAAGGACAGACATATAGACCAATGAAATAGAATTGGGAGTCCTGAAATAATCCCGTGTATCTATACACAATTGATTTTTGAGAAGAGTGCCAAAAACATTCAATGGGAAAGAATAGTTATTTCCACAAATGGTGTTGTGACAGCTGGATGTCCACATGCAAAAGAATGATTTTGGACCCCTAGTTCATGTTATGTACTCAAATTAACTCTAAGCAGATCACAGGCCAAAATATAAGAGCTGAAACTATAAAACTCTAAGAAGAAAGCATAGGCAAAAATCTCCATGACCCTGGATTAGGCAGTAGTTTCTTAGGTATGATACTAAAGGCACAAGCAACGGAAGAAAAAAATTGATAAATTGACATAAAAATTAAAACCCTGTGATTCAACAGATCTCATAGAGAAACTGAAGAGACAGAAGTGAATGCACAGAATGGGAGAATGATTTTGTATATCATATATCTGCAATATACATTTATCTAGACTATATAAAGAACTTTTTCAACTCAATAATAAAAAGACAACCCAATTTAAAAGTGGGCAAAAGACCTGACAGATACTTCTCCAAAGAAGATATACAAATGGTCAGTAAACACATAAAAAGATACTCAGCATCATTAGCCATCAGAGAAATGTAAATCAAAAACAAAATGAGATATCACTCCATACATACGAGAATAGTAATAACTAAAAAGTCAGATAATAACATGCATTGGTGAGGTTGTGAAAAAATTGTAACCCTCATACCCTGCTT
Source organism: Manis javanica (assembly GCF_040802235.1). Classification (NCBI taxonomy): domain Eukaryota; kingdom Metazoa; phylum Chordata; class Mammalia; order Pholidota; family Manidae; genus Manis; species Manis javanica. The sequence continues at coordinate 136,757,496 of NC_133174.1, forward strand.
GTAAAATGGTACAGCAGTTTGAAAAACAGTCTGGCAACTTCCCAAAAAGCTTAGCACATAATTACCATATGACCCTGGAATTCCACTCCTAGGTATATATCCATGGGAAATGAAAACTATGTCCAGGCAAAAGCTTGTGTGAATGTTCACAGCAGCATTATTCATAATAGCCAAAAGGTGGAAGCAACTCAAATGTCCATCAACTGATGAATGGATAAAAAATGTGGTACATCCACACAATGGAATATTATTTGGCCATACAATAAATGAAATTGTGACCCATGCTATAACACACATGAACCTTAGAAACATGATGCTAAGTGAAAGAAGCCAGTCACAAAAGACTACACATGATATGATCCCATTTGTATGAAATGTCTGCAAGAGGCAAATCTATAAACACAAAAATATTAGTGGTAGCTTAAGGCTAGGCAGGGAACAAGGAGATTGGAAGGTGATGACTTCAGGGTGTGTAGTTTCTGAAGCCTGAAACCTGTTTCACTTGTCTGAAATCAAGGTGTCAGCAGGGCCACGTTTCCTCAGGAAGCCCCAGGGGAGAATCCACTGTTAGCCTCTTTCAGCCTCTGGTGGCTGCTAGCATTCCTTGGCTTGTGGCTGCATCACTCCAATCCTCAAAACCAGCAGTTTCAAATCTCTGTGTGTGTATCATCTTTGTCTCCCTCTTACAAGGATATGTGGAACTGCATTTAGGGCTCACCCAGATAATCCAGGATAATATCATCTCAAGATCCTTAACTTTATCACATCTGCAAAGACCTTTTCTTCAGACAAGGTAACATAGGTTGCAGGGATTAGGGCCTGATGTCTGAAGGGGCCATTTTTTAACCTCTCACAACATGCACTGGTGTCTATGGGTAATTTGTCCCAACATCCAAAGACTCTTATGTCAGGGAGGGCTACCTAGTATCTAGTAGGGGATGGTAAAGCCCCAATGAAACAGTGATGTTATTCCCACGTCACAGATGATGGGACTGAGGGAACACTAGAGGTTGGCAAAGTGGGGAAAGATGCATTTGGTTATGTTTTCTTTCAATAGGACTAACTACCTCATTACCTGAAAAATCTCTTGGGTCCTTCACAGCAAACAGGCAAGATATGAAAAGGCCATCTGCAGTGCAATGAGCTAGCCTGGACGTGCTAGGGGAAAAGAAAGCAAGCATTGAGGCCCACAGGAACACATGAGCTCAACTGTACTGTTGAGCAGAGCACACACCCTCAGTGCCTGGAGAGGTAGCAAGTGGCCCTGAAACTGTAGTGGATTTTCAGCTCTATTTAATTGGAATCAGAGCCACAGTTGTACATCATCCTACTTTCAGTAAGCAACAGATATTCAATTTACATCAGTAGTTACCTTGACAGCAGTTACTCTGACGTACTGTTCTTCATAATTATCAGGCTTACTTTGATGTTTTGTTCTTTATCAGTTCCTCCCACAGTCTCCCCTGCCAGTTAATCTAGCACATACGATTAGTTGCATCCTTCAACAACCCTCAGTTAGGGTGGATTAAGTTCAGCTTCCCTGCAGAAGTGAGAAGATCTGGGCTCACTTCCCAGTTCTGCACTCAGTTGCTGTGGGACATGGAGCAAATCCCTTCTATCCAGGTTTCTGATTTCACATCTGAAAAACGAGGGAGGTGTATTGCCCTGTTCCAAAGCACACAGCTCTTTCTCGGGGCTGAAGCACCCTGGACCCTCCCCAGGGAGAAATTATCTAAACGGAAACTCTTAAACCACAGCACCACGGACCCACATCGCAGGCTGCTACCTTTGCCTGAATTCCGCTACGTGGCATCAAGGCAAAGAAAGGCAATCATTCTTCTCTGGAATGACTGTAACAGATCTCATTCTTGGCAATTACTGTAGGTGGGAAGGAGAAAATTCTTTCATGATGAACAAAAGCTTTTATGTCTTTTCCAAGCAATGGAAAACTGCCTAGATAGACACACCAAACCACCCTGATGGAAGACTTTGGAATGTCTAATTTGAAAAACAGGCATATGGCAATACAGCAAAGGCCTCTGCTTCCATTTCCATCTGTTTTCCTCTCTCCTGCTTGCTCCACTGTGCCACATATAAACAACCTTTTCTCTGGAAACTTTAAAACTTTCCCACAATCATTTTTTATTGGTTTTTAAGCAAGTACCAAATTAATTAGCAAAATAGTGCAGCCAAATAACCAGCTTAATGTGCTCCTGGGGTAGACAGCCTTTAAAGAGTCTCTTTATTCCATGCTGGCTAGTCCATCTCCCTCTAGCACAGGGCAGTGGGGAAAGCCCAGGCTTTGAGCCTGATAAAGTCAGGCTAGAAGCCCAGTTCTATCATTCATTTCTTAACTGCGTGACTTCGGGCAAGTCCCTAACCTTTCTGGGCCTCCATTTCCTCATCTGTTAAAACCAGCCTCATGGTAGTGACTCACTGTGACACGTGGTTTGTATGGATTATGTCACTCAATCCCATAGAAGCTTCTGAGGTTGGGGTCATCTGCTTTTATTGTGAGGATTAAGTGAGATAACTTAGGCAAGCAACAGGAAGAGAGTAGGGTGCTCAGGAAAATGGTGGCCAGTTATTACTGTGAGCTCAGCTTTGTGCTAGATCCCGTGGAGCAAATCAAGAAACATTTACTCATCAAAGGTAAACTGAGTATCTATCATGTATTTATTTAAAGTGGAGGGGGAGTATTCCAAGAAGGTACATGACTCAGTTGCTCACTCTTGACTGGTTCTTTTCTGTTTGGAAGGGTTTGAGCGAGCTGGATTAAGTACCTCCCTCCCCCTGCACCGTCCAGGCTATGAACTGGGAGATAACCATTTGGGGCAGAGGGCAGGAGTCGGGGGTGCATCACCTGCATTTCAGCAACACTGACGAGGCTGGATAGAAACTAAACCAAAGGCAGAAAAGATTTGGAATCCGCAAGAGAAGCCATGGGCTTACACGCCCATCCTGCAGATCCCTCACCAAACAGCTGCCCCCAGGTTGGCCGCGGTCCACTCACTGTTCCCCTGCTTCCCCTTCTGTCACGCATGCTTCTTGCAAAGCTTGCCAAATGCCAAATCCCTTCTCTTCGATATCTCTTCTTGGCATTCTTCAGGTTATTCCCTAGGTCTGTCAGAAGATTCATATGCCCATTGAAGTTCAATTCATCTTACAAATTCGAATGGTCCCTCTGGGGACAGTATCAAGGCTGCAAGTTGAGGGCGCCCTTCTGTGGCATCAGATGAAAACAGCAGTTCTTTAATATGATGCAAGCTGATTAGAGTAACTCGATCCCTACCAAAGCCACCACAAATGTATGGTCACTTTTTTGAATAAAAATAAGAGTGACACTTGTAGTGTTCATAAACCAATTATGAACATGAATCAATTAATGAAAAGTTAGTACTGCATCCTAGATGTCAGCTTGTTGCCAGATGCTAATATATATTTTTATCTATATCATACACATATACATATGCTGCTGCATAGATGAATACATAAACAGTTTTGAATTATATGATTACATGTGATATATAGAGTGACATAGGAGAAAATATAATTAACCAAGGGAAAAACCATAAAGATGGTGGAGGCCCTAAACAGCCTAAACAATAAAGACTAGAAGATGTTACTTACAAGCAACAGTGATCTAAAGCGAGAAACACAGTGTATAAAGATGTCACACTCAGATTTTAGGTTACTAGGACTAAAAGGACACTCTGGTCCACATTGCAAAAACACGTAACGGAAGTCTTATCCACTTAATTTTACTGAGCCACTGTAGTGGTTTGAATAGTGCCCCCCAAACACCCAATTCATATCCACCTGGAACCTCAGTGATGTTATTTGGAAATAAAGTCTTTGCAATTGTAATTTGTTAAGGATCTCAAAATGAACTCATTTTGGATTCAGGGTGAGTCCTAAATCCAATGACCAGTATCCTTACAGGAAGAGGAGAGGACAGAGACATGCAGGGGCGAGCTGCGGGGTGACGGAGGCAGAGACGGGCACAAGGCAGCCCCACGCCGGGCAGCGCCAAGGACTGCCGGCAACACCAGGAGCCAGGAGTGAGGCCTGGGCCAGATTCTCCCTCCGAGCCTCCAGAAGGAACCAGCCCTGACCACACCTGGATCTCAGCCTCTGGCCTCCTGAGCCATGAGAGAATTCTTTTCTGTTGTTTGAAGCCCCCCAGTTTGTGATAACTTGTCACAGCAGCCCCAGGACACTAACTCTGATACCCAAACCTGACAAAGCACCAAAATGAGAACTAAAACCCTATCTAGTTTGTGAATCTAGAAGCATAAATTCTAAGTGAAATATTAGCAAAGCACTTCCTGAAGAATAATAAACATTAAGAGGCTAGTTTGCTATGACTAGGCAGGTTTTATTTTAGGCACACACATAGGTAATTGATTGTTAGAATATTTACGAATAGTATTCATCACATCAGAAGCAAAGCCATATGACCATCCTCACAGGTGTCCAGAGGGCACTTATTAAAATCCACATGAATTCCTACCAACTATTTTTAATAAAGTATGATTATAAAGACATTTCCTTAGCAGGACATACAATATGGAGAGACCGACTGGGGTAGCAAATGTACAAGTCGAGCCTGGAGCATCTTGTGGCACCAGAAAATAGGAAATGCTCAAAGAATAAAAGGATGGGGACATGTCAAAGGGATTCAGGAGTCATCTTGGAAGAGCAATCCGTGGCTACAGCTGGAACAATTTGAGCAACAAAACAAAGTAGTAATGGAGTATAACCCAAAGTATAAAGTAAATATCCCCAAGTCCATATTGAAATACAAACATGATTGAATAAATAAATGACGGAGAAAGGAAAGCCCTTTTAATTCATAAATGAAGAAGAAATGATGAACATAGAAAATCACCATTTGGCAAACACCATGGTGTAACTGTTTCAGGAGAAATCATCAGTGGATGCTACAATTAGTGGACAAAAATATGATGAGGAACAGGATATTTACATAGTCTCAAAATAGCATCCCATAAGGCATGTCTAATTAGGGAGGGAGAAATAGTGACTTTACAGTAAAGAAGCCCGGCAAACAAGGATCACAGTTAACAGGATCAGGATGGGGGCTCTCAGCATCAAGTTCCTCCTGATACGATGCCCGAGGAAGGGCACAGCATTGCTTCTGTGGTATTCTTGCCAAAAATACAAAATCGGAATTTAATCAAGGAAACCTCACACAAACTCAAATTGAATGACATTCAACAAAGTAAGTCACAGGTTCTCCTCAAAATGTTCAGAATCGGTAAAAATAAAGACTAAAACACTGTCCCAAATCACATGAGACAAAGGAGACATGACAACTACATGCCATGTGTGATCCTGGATGGAATCCTGGACCAAAACAAAAGATATTAGTGGAACCACTGATAAAAAATCTGCATGAGGTCTATAGATCGACTAACAGCATTGCATCAGTGTTAATGTTCTGGTTTTGGTATTTATACTATGATTATGTAAGATGTTAACAATTGAAGAAGCTAGATGAGGGTCTATGAAAATTCTTTGTAATTCTTTGCAATATATTATAAAACAGAAATTATTTTGAAATCAAATGTTAAATAAATAAATAAGTTTAAAGAAGCCAAAAAACTATTTTTTGAAATGATAGGGTCTCTCATATGAAGGAGTTTTATGCAAATACTAAACTTCAGGTTTTCTTGAAGTGGTAAGGTGCCAATGAAGAAACACCTTCATTATATCAAATGGAGATATATATGTAAATTTTATGCTCTGTAAGATCCCAATTTTGTATAATTATTCATAAATATATGCAGAGCAAAGCAAGAAAAACAAAGGCAATATTGGGAAGTAGAAGACAAAATTACCATATTTGCAGATATAATCACACTCTATTACTTAGGAATGCCACAGAGTCAACTATAGAAACTACGAAGAGAATTCAGTTAGGTGGTTACAAAATAAATGTACAGGATTTATAGTAGTGTGTATACCAGAAATAATAAGGTAGAAAATACAATTTTAAAAGAAAATCCCATTCATAAATAACACGTTTAGAATATTAGGAATAAACGTTCATTTTAGTAAAAGACATTTGAAATCCAAGCTGGTAAGGAGTTTGAACAGAGCTGGTAGAATTGGATAAATATGGGGAAAAATTAAGTCAATCAATATCTTGCACTATGCCATTGAAACTTAGCAGAATATACCACCCCAAAATATGCCTCTATGGCATAAAGAGTATTTTGAGCTGATTATTTTGAGAACCTGCAGACCGAGGAGAAGGATTGAAAACAGAGCTCTCTTGGTAAGGGAAATTTCCTGGGACCTGTACCAGGAAGAGAGCTATTACCAGAGAGAACTGGTTCAGCCAGAGACTTATCTGCACAGCAGGGCACTTCGCTAACCAAATATTTCCTTTCCTACCTTCCTGTGAGTTGCCTGCCCCTACTTTGAAGCCCTAGGCCTCTATCCCTTTTTATAGCTCAGAATGGTATGTAAACCTCAATAGTCTAGCCACCTTTTGAGCCTCATATCTTTGCAGGGCTCCCACACGTGAGTATATACATAATGGAAACTGTTGTATCTCTTGTTGATCTGTATTATTACAGGGGGTCTCAGCCAAGAACCCAGAGGGTAGAGAGAAAATTAGTTTTCCTCCCCTACAGCATTATCAATACCTTATGAATTAAATAGTTAAATTGAAATGTTTAACTATTGGGGAAAAATAAGCTATATTTTATATTAAATAAAATTTAATACTAAATATATTTAATCTCAGAGGAAGGAATAATTCTTTAAGCATAAGTAGGCAAAAGCTATAAAGGAAAAGACTGCTAGTTTTGACCAAATAAAAATTTTAAATATATTTATTTCAACAAGACCATAAATAATAATAAAAGAGAAATGACAAATTTGGAAAAAATTTGTAATACATGTGACAGACAAGGGTCAATACCCTTAATATGTAAAGAGCTCTCACAAATAAGCAGGAAAAAAGATCTCAACAGAAAGAAAAAAAAATGCAAGAGACATGGACAGGGTAGTAATGAAGGAAAAACTACAAATGGCAAAGAGGGAGGGGGAGAGAGAAAGGGGAGGAAGGGAGGAAGGAAAGGAGAGAAAGAATGATGTATAAGCAAAGAAATGCAAATGAAATGAGATTTTCATCTATAAAACTGGCAAAAAGTAAAAGAATTATAAAATGTGAGGTTGTTGAGGATGCACAGATAAGGACTCCCATATAAATTAGCACAACTATTCTGAAGTGCAATTTGGCAATATAACAAGAGCCTTAAAGAAATTCATTTGTCTTGACCCAGAACTTCCAATTATCCCAAGGATATATCAGATCGGTTCCCAAGAAAGTATACATAACACACAGCAGTACTTAAAGGAGCAAAATACTGAAAACTATACAAATAGGCAATACTAAGGAAATGGTTCAATAAACCCTGGTGTGTTGATCTATAAGCTAAAATTCTGTGCATCCGAAAGAAATTATCTGACAAAAACGTCAGAATTATAAAAAATACTTAGGAAATACAATATATTGTTCAGTAAAATACAATACAGGTTAAAGTAATAAAAAGCATGCTATAAAATAGTACTTAAGCACAATGTCAATTTAAACATATATATTTAAAATACATAAAGACCATTTGGCTTACCTCAAATATAACAAGAACTCCATTTTGAATATGTTGGGAACCCACTAACAGCAAAAACTTAAAAATATAGCTGAAATTGAAAAATGATTTTAAATAAAAGAAAATGCAATTATAAGATTTAAAATCACTTGTGTGTGTATATAATTCATTTCTTCAACAAATATTTATTAGGCACTAATTATGTGGCAAGCACTCTGGCAAGCTCTGGAGAATAAGAACACAAACGGGTCCTCATGGCATTTATGCTCTGGTGCAGCAGATGTATTCAACATATAAATTCATAAATAAATACATAACTATGCATTTCAATAAGTGCCTTGAAGAAATATTCAGGTTACTACTACAGTGCATAAAGGGGGACTGATCTGTTAAGAGGGTGAGCATGATGTGCAGAGTATACAGAAAGAACTAAAAGTTGCTTTCCAAAATATTAACAATGATTATTATTTTAATGGGATCACCAGTGATTTTTCCTTTTTATCACTTTTACTATATTTTCCTAAATTTCAGCAATGAATATGTATTATTTTTATAATCAAAAAAGAATAAAATACTTAGGAACACACTTAACCAAGGGGGTGGAAGACTTATAAACTGGAAATTACATGACACTGATGACAGAAATTAAAGCAAACACAGATAAGTGGAAAGAGAGCTACGGTTTATGGGTTAAAAGAATTACTATTGGCCATACTACCCAAAATCATATACAGGGTCAATGCAATTCCTATCAACATCCCCAAGGCATTTTTTACAGAAATAGAAAAACAATCCTAAAATTTATATGGAATCACAAAAGACTCCACATAATCAATGTAATTTTGAGTAAGAACACAGCTGGAGGCATCACACTTCCTGATTTCATAATACATTACAAACTAGAGTAATCAAAGCAGTATGATCCTGACATAAAACCAGACACATAAATCAATGGAACAGAATAAAGAGCTTAGAAATAAACCCACGCACATAGAGTCAACTGATCTTCCACAGAGCACCAAGAACACACAACAAGAAAGAGAGAGTGTCTTTAATAAATGCTGCTAGGAAAACTGGATATTCACATGCAAAGCAATGAAATTAGACTCTATCTTAGAGCACTCACCAAAATCAACTCGATGGATTAAAGACTTAAACATAAGACCTGAAACTGTAAAACTCCTAGAAGAAAACACAGGGGAAGAGCTCCTTGACACTGGTGTCAGCAATGATTTCTTGGATATGACACCAAACGCACAGGCAACAAAAGCAAAAATAAACAAGTGGGATGACATCAAACTAAAAAGCCTCTGCACAGCAAAGGACACCATCAACAAAATGAAGACAGACTACGGAATGGGAGAAAATATTTCCAAACCATGTATCTGATAAGGGGATAATATCCATAATATATAAGGAACTCCTAAAATTCAATAGCAAATAAGCAAGTAATCAAGTAAAAAGTGGGAAAGGACTTAAATAGACATTTCTCGAAAGAAGATAAACAAATGGCCAACATGTATGTGAAAAGGTGCTCAATGTGACTCATCACCAGAGAAATGCAAATCACAGACACAGTGAGCTCTCACCTCATGCCTGCTGGGACAACTACCATCTAAAACAGCAAACACATGCTGGTGAGGGTGTGGCAGAAAGCAGCCCTTGTACACTGCTGGTGGGAATGTAAATTGCTGCAGCCACCATGGAAAACAGTGTGGAGGCTTCTCCATAAATTAAACAGAACTGCCCCATGACCCAGCTATCCCACTTCTGGGTATACATCAGAGGGAATTGAAATCAGGATCTCAAAGAGATATCAGTACTCCCATGTTCACTGCAGCATATTCACACTAGCCAAGATATAGAAGCAACCTAAATGTCCACGGTTGGACAAATGGATAAAGAAAATGTGATTGTCTTAGTCAGTCTGGGATGCTATGACAAAATACCATAGGTTGCGGGCCTTAATAAACAAACATTTATTTCTTACAGTTCTGGAGGCTGGAAGTCCAAGATGAGGGTTCCACATGGTTGCGTTCTGGTGAGAGACTTCTTCCAGGTTGCAGATGGTCAACCTCTTCTTATATCCTCACATGGCAGAAAGAGAGCAAGAGAGTTCTGTGGGGTCCCTTTTGTAAGGGCATTAATCCCTGATTAGCTCCCAGAGGCCCCACCTCCTAACACTATCACACTGGAGACTGGGATTTCGGTATGTGAATTTTGGGGGGACACAGACCTTCAGTTCATAACAGTGGTATATACATACAATGGAATATTATCCAGTCTTTAAGAAAAAGAAAAGCCTACAATTTGGTACTGGCACAAGAACAGACCCATAGACCAGTGGAACAGACTAGAGAGTCCAGATATAAACCCAAGCACATATGGTCAATTAATATATGATAAAGGAGCCATGGATATACAATGGGGAAATGACAGCCTCTTCAACAAGTGGTGTTGGCAAAACTGGACAGCTACATGTAAGAGAATGAAACTGGATTATTGTCTAACCCCATATGCAAAAGTGAACTCAAAATGAATCAAAGACCTGAATAAAAGTCATGAAACCATAAAACTCTTAGAAAAAAATATAGGCAAAAATCTCTTGGACATAAACATGACACTGACATGACATCTCTCCAGGCATATCTTTTTGAACATATCTCCCCAGGCAAGGGAAACAAAAGCAAAAATGAACAAGTGGGACTATATCAAACTAAAAAGCTTCTGTACAGCAAAGGACACCATCAGTAGAACAAAAAGACATCCTACAGTGTGGGAGAATATATTCATAAATGACAGATCTGATAAAGGGTTGACACCCAAAATATATAAAGAGCTCACACACCTCAACAAACAAAAAGCAAATAATCCAATTAAAAAATGGGCACAGGATCTGAACAGACAGTTCTCCAAAGAAGAAATTCAGATGGCCAACAGACACATGAAAAGATGCTCCACATCACTAGTCATCAGAGAAATGCAAATTAAAACCACAATGAGATATCATCTCACACCAGTAGGGGTCGCCACCATCCAAAAGACAAACAACAACATATGTTGGTGAGGTTGTGGAGAAAGGGGAACCCTCCTACACTGCTGGTGGGAATGTAAATTAGTTCAACCATTGTGGAAAGCAGTATGGAGATTCCTCAAAATGCTCAAAATAGAAATACCATTTGACCCCGGAATTCCACTTCTAGGAATTTACCCTAAGAATGCAGCAGCCCAGTTTGAAAAAGACAGATGAACCCCTATGTTTATGGCAGCACTATTTACAATAGCCAAGAAATAGAAGCAACCTAAGTGTCCATCAGTAGATGAACGGATAAAGAAGAGGTGGTACATATACACAATGGAATATTATTCAGCCATAAGAAGAAAACAAATCCTACCATTTGCAACAACATGGCTGGAGCTACAGGGTATTATGCTCAGTGAAATAAACCAGTTGGAGAAAGACAAGTACCAAATGATTTCACTCATCTCTGGAGTATAAGAACAAAGAAAAGCTGAAGGAACAAAACAGCAGCAGAATCACAGAACCCAAGAATGGACTAACAGTTACCAAAGGGAAAGGGACTGGGGAGGATGGGTGGGAAGGGAGGGATAAGGGGGAAAACGGGACATTATGATTAGCACACATAATGTAGGGGGGTGGGGACATGGGGAAGGCAGTATATACAGAGAAGACAAGTAATGATTCTATAGCATCTTACTACACTGATGGACAGTGACTGTAATGGGGTATGTGGGGGGGCTTGAGAATAGGGGGAGGTTAGTAACCATAATGTTGTTCAAGAAATTGTACATTAATGATATCAAAATAAAACACAAACAAATAAATGAATAAATAAAAATAAATTGTGTATACACTACGAAAAAAAAAAGAAAGTCAGCCTACTAGCAGTTACCAGGGAGTAGAGAATGCAGGAGCCATAATTTGATCCATCATACTGACACACTATTGATAAATGTATGATCTGTCAAATGCAAAGCTTAAGGGCAGAAGTTTCAGAGACCACTAGCATGAGTTTAAATCTCTACCTCTTTTGGAAATCAAACAGGACATGGACACAAATGAAAACAGAAACAGATTAGTTCAAAATATATGTGGGATGCCTTAGAGGTTCTAAGAAGGAAGTATATAGCAATACAGACCTACCTCAAGAAATAAGAACAATCCCAAATAAACAGTCTAAACTCACAATTGAATAAAGTAGAAAAAGAACAAATGAAACCCAGAGTTAGTAGGATGAACATAATAAAGATTAGAGCAGAAATAAATAAAATAGAGAATAAGAAAACATTAGAATGTTATGAATGAAACCAAGAGCTGTTCTTGAAGAAGATGAACAAAATAGACAAGCCCCTAGCCCCTATGTTGTAGGCTTAAAACCAATATAATATTGTATATCAACTTTACTTCAATAAAAAAATCATTTAGAAAATAAATAAAATAAATAATAAAAATAAAATAAAATAAATGAATTTAATTTAAAAGAAAAAAAAAAGAAGAAAAGCCTGCCACTTGCAGATGAACCTGCCGTTTGTGGATTATGCTAAGTGAAATAAGCCAGACACAAATACTACATACCATGTATAATGAGGAATGTAAAACAGTCAAACTCATAGAAGCAACTAGTAAGATAGTGGTTGCCAGGGGCTGGCAGGGGAGGCGGGGAGGAAACAGAGAGGCATTAGTCAAAAGGTACAAAGTTTCAGCAAAGCAATATGAATCAGTCCTAGAGATCTGTATGACCCAGTGTCTACAGCGAACAGTACAGACTGTATACTTAAAAATTTGCTAAGAGGGTAGGTCTTATGTTAAGTGTTCTTATCACAAAAAAAAAAAGAATAAAAAGAGGGGAAGAAAACTGATGGACAGTGACTTCAATGGGGTATGGGGGGGACTTGATAATATGGGTGATTGTAGTAACCACATTGTTTTTCACATGAAACCTTCATAAGAGTATATATCAATGATACCTTAATTTAAAAATTTAATGTAAAAAAAGAGGGGTAGAAAACTTTTGGAGATAATGGTTATTTTTGTGGCATAGATGGTAGTGATGGTTTCGCAGGTGTGTACTTGTCTTTAACCTCATCAAGTTGTTTACATTAAATATGTAGAGATTTCTGTATGTCACTCAGATCTCAATAAAGTGTTTTTTTAAAAAAAACAATAAATATAAAAGAAAAACATAAGAAGAAAATAAAACAGATATGTTAAACATTTGTGCTTAGTTTGCCACTCCTCCAAAAGTCATCCTTTCTAACAAGGGCAAGCTGTCTAAAAAGGGTCCCTGTGTGTGCCTCTCCCCTGTGGCCTGATGAGAACAAAGGGACACACCTGAGAACAGTTGTCCATACCGCTCTGCAAGTTGTCTTTTAAATTTCGTCATGACATAAATGCATCCACCATTGGCTTACCTCAAATGCAAAAAGAAATTCCACTTTGAATATACTGGGAAACTACTAAGAGCAAAAATTTTAAAACAGAGTTGAAATTGAAATACTGTGATATTAACAAGAAGAAAAAAATTCAATTGTATGATTTGAAATAATCTTTGGAGTAAACTCCAAATGGGTGAAAAAGATACTGACATGATTTGTATATAGCAGGACCCTCCAACATTGAAAGGATGGAGATTCAAAAGAGAGCTCTGATAGGCAGTGGATAGAAAGGAGGCTGGTTCAGACAAGGAATGATCCCTAAAGAACAATTAGTGATGTCTGGACAAGAATGGAAATATTTTATAGCCCAGTCAATGCAAAGATATGTCTTAGGAACATCTATTGTAATGTCAAATTGAGAAATGCTCAGTGAGTGAGGGGCCAGAAACAGGAAGCTTTTAATCAACTGCTGTGAAATTGCTTCAGTGGTAACCAGAACTAGTTACAAATATTCTGATTCTCCTCTTCCTGGGCATATATGTTGTAGAACTGAAATTCCTCAACACTTTCGGAGAATTTAACTCGTATCTTCCATTTGAGTTGACGAAACCCTTGCTTTAGCCAATGAAACGTGCAAGGGTATGAGCAGGGGCTGGTACAATTGTGATCACAGACGCCTCGGTCAGGAGTGGGGCTCTGGCCGTGAGTGATCATGACAGTCCCTGTGAGCTGGGGGGTGTGGAGCCTGGGCAGTACATATGTTTTTCTGCTAAACCACTGAGACTTGGGAGGGTATTTCTAACTACAGCAAAACCTAACCCATGCTGACCCATACCACACATCGTTACTAATGCAAACCTTCAGCTGTCCTGGGTCAAATTTATCTAAGCCTCTCTTTCTAGTAACAGAAAGTTTAGTTACTGGTATCCAGCTGGTTACAAAAAAGGACACCGTTCTAACTTCTGCAGGACAGTAAGAAAGGTCATCATTAATAGCATAGTCTTTGGAGTCTGAAAAGAAAACTGTGTTCAAGTCCTGGCTACTACTAGCCCTGGGCCATGGGCCAGTCATTAACCTCTCTGAGCAATTTTCATCTGAAAATTGCACAGTAACAGCAACTATTTCTCAAAGTTATTTTAAGGAGAAAATAAGATGATAAATGTAAAGCACTGGGCACAGTGGCTGAAAGATGACAAGTGTTCAGTGACTATCAACATCATCATTACTATTACTTCTCAGTATATGTTATAATATTCCTTTTGAAATATTGTAAAACCAATAATTTGTTGACCTATGGCTTTCCACATATCAGAGATAAGCATTTTTTGCATGCAAATATGCCATATTTATTGATTCCTCTGTCTCTCCTCAAAGACAGACAGTACTGTTAGTAGAAATAAAATATCAGCCTCAACTCGTCCATATACCCAAGATCTTGTAAGTCATTACAATGTGTTTTTGAGAGTTACCACTTCACTACTCTATAAAAAGCTTCCCAGAAAAAGTATTAACAGATGGCCTCTTACTCTCTGAGACTGTTAGTAGCATACCAGATGGTAACCCGAATGAGAAGATTCAACTTAAATTCTCCAAACTGGAGGCAGTGTGTCACAAGCTTTTTAATAGGTGTGCAGCATTAGAGGTAGCAAAGAAATGATCAGTTAAGGTAGAAACTCATTTTCTCTCCTTATTTCAATGTGGAATACAGTCTTCATTGTCTCAGCAGCCTGCCAGACAGCTCATATAAAATGCTAGAAATGGTTTGCGCAACACAAACAGAAATTTTATTTGAAATGACTGACAGATTTATGAGGTGTAAGGCTAGTCTAAAGAATGAAAACACAAGGCAGAGCCCCAGGGACGAGTGCTCTGTGCCACCAACACTCCTTTCTCTCCAGGACTAGCCATTAGTTTGCAACATTTTGCTCCTATTGTTAGAAATATTAGGCCTCAGCTCAACTGCCAAACTTTTGACATGGAGGTAATAAGTGTTCTAGGATACTGATCCTCTTTCCAGATGTCCGACTCACCTACTGGTGACTAAAAGCCTGGGCTGGGGCTTCCCTTCCCAGCATCACTACTCACCATCCATATTCTCCCAGGTGCCTTTGCATTCCAAAGCAAGTGTGCCCTGTTAGGGTTCCGAAAAGGCCAAAAGAGTCTTCAGATCGCCTTAGGACTGTGTACTTCTACCATCTTAGGTTACATGAATCAGTGAGGATGTTTTTGGAGATCAGAGAATCCCCGAATATCAAAGTTTCAAGAGGCCATTGACCACCCCCACCCCTGAAGTTGGTACTCAGCTATTCCATTCTGCAGGCCACTGTGGAACTTGAAATAAGGGAGCCAAGGAGGCACACTGTTCTGACAGGTTTGGGGCAAAGTGGCTGGAAATACGGTCTTCAGCACAAATACACAACATTAAAATATGCATATAGAGTCTCTGTATCAATGATTCGGGGGAAATGGTGAATCACAGCCTCCCTGACTACACAAGGCCCTCATAGGGGGTTAAACCTGGGAACTTTTCAGCCTTGACCACTACTGTCCTCTCCTGTGCCAAGGGCCACTATAGTGCTGGACTGGGGTAGACACAAAGGAAACACGACTGCCACAAACCACATCAAATTTCCTGGAACTCCCAGTTTTCTTGTGAACTCCTAGAACAGCTGCAGACAGTAAAAACCAGGGACTGGACCCATCCCCTGCTCTCACGGGCCCTGCATACCTGTGGGCTCTAAGCTAAGACTTGGAGCACTGGGTGTTGGGCACCCTGTAATTGGAGGAGACAGACGTGGCTCCAGGGCTCCGGGGAACAGGTACAGTCTAAGGAAAGATCAAGGGGACTGACTGGCATGGGAAACCAAGTTAACAGAAGTACAAGTTGTCATGTAATATCCAGCACTGTCTGAGGGAGAGAAAACCTGGCTCTGGGGTAACTAAGGCACTGAACTCTGCTGTGTGACAGGGACAGATCCCTGAGCTCCTTCCGTGCTGGAGTGCAAAAGCCAACCCCCAGGCCGCCCACCTCTCCAAGCAATATTTAACTGAAGGATTCTGCTTCCCAGGTCTCTGGATACTGAGGAGACACAAAAGCATTTTGGCTGCTGGAAAGAAGGAAGCCCTGTTAGGAATTCTTTGACTTGCTTTACCTGCCGCTGCCTGCTATTTCAGTTAGCAGGAGTCTGTCCTCATTTCTGGCACCCTGACACAGCTCCCGACTGAGAACCAGACTGCAGGACTGAGTACTTAACCTGGGGCCCGTGGTCTTTCACAGCAGATTTGTAGTTCAATGAGCTCCATGAAGTCCTATGTACACATGCATATTTATGTGCGTTATGAGCATGTGGGAGTGTGAAGTCAATCATAGGTACTTTCAGATGCCCAAAGTGGTCCGTGACTCAAAAAATGTTAAAAACCACTTCTCTAGCTTCCTGATTGGTGCCCACGTGCTGGTGCTGGGAGGTGGCTTGCCTGGAGAGGGATGCTCCATGCTGGCAAACCCCTCCAATAACTTTGCCAAGGATGCTCCATGCTGGCAAACCAACCCCTCCAATAACTTAACCTAGGCATCTCTTGCATTTGGCTGTTCCTGAGTTGTATCCTTTATAATAAACCAGCAATAGTTGGCTTTTTTAAAAGCAGTTCCCTAGAATGTGGTGACCCAACCAAGAAGCTGCTCTTGGGAAACTCTGCCCACCACTGTCACCCCTAGATGGCCCCGAGGTGCCTAGTCAGCATCATTGCAGCCCCCTAAATTGCAACAACACAATGCCTCCACCATACCAGGCACAACCATTTCTATTATTCCTAAAGCTTGTCAGAAAAGGTTTTACCACTTCTCTGTTATAATCCAAAAGGACAGTTGTCCACAAGGTAAAATAATGCTTCTATTATTTGCTACCAATTCATCACTCCACAGATAAGTTTGTCTTTTCTGTACTAAGTCTTAGTCTAATTGGCTCATCTTCCAGGAATGAGAAGAGAGGTCTGATGGAAGGCTAGTCTTTCTCAATCCAAAAATGTCTGGGTTTTCTTTACCAAGTGACAGATTTAAGCTCAAAAAGAGGTTGCATTAATCTCATAATAATCAAATGAAAACATGATTGCCAATTAGCAGCAGAGAACAATGTATGAACTTGAAAACTACACAGATGCCCTCTCAGACAAAGAAAGCATTTATATAGAGTCAAATATACTGATGATAGCATCACCTATTTATCATGGTGGTAGATGCAGGCAAAATCTCACTGAGAAAGCCTTCCTCTTGGCTCCGGCGTTGGCTGCCATCCAAAATTCACAGACTATAAACAATGAAAACCTTGCCATGAAGAAAGTTAGGAGTGGAACTCACTTGGGGTCCCCAACTTTCTAAGGAAGTGCTCAAGCCATAAGTCAAAGTAACATTTTCATCAGCCCAAGGTGGCAGCCAGGATAAATGACCTGGCCATGAATGTCCCCGTTGAGAGGGAACTGCGAGGGGCCCTCAGGAAATACCTGCGGAATGCTGACGCCCGGCTCAGCGGGCCTGCGCTGGAGAGGAAGGCCCACTGGACGTGTTACACCACAGCGGAAAGCTGAGCTCCTCCAAGCCCGTCTCCCTCCAGTGGAACACAACGACTTCATTGTTGACTTTCTGTTGAAACAAGTTTCCGGTTTCACTAGCAGCCTACTTTGGGGAATGTGCTGGCCGGGTTTTTATGCCATATGAAGCGAAGAAGCTTGAAGATAGCCCTAAGTCAGGTCATGGGAACTAAAGCCCAATGACGGCCCAGCCCAGCAGACTACAATTTTCTCTGGGATTACGGCTGTTCCAGGTGAGCAGATGTCCATATATTTCACACTCTGTTTTCCCGAGGTGTTGACGTTTGCCAGCTTTTGAAGATGTAAATTTGTGATGTGTGAAATGAAAAGTACAGTACCAGTTCCTTTGAAAACCTGCAAGAAAAGAGACAGAAAAAAATCATTTCCTTTTGAGGTCACTGGGTTGGTTCCACCTCAAGCTGGTTGTTACCCAACCTCATTACTAAGACTTACTTTCTAAACATCAAAGTGCCAGGGAATCGAAAGAAGAGCGGAGAAGGTAGTGCTGGGGGGAGGAAGAGAGAAACCAGGATGACCAGAACTCTTGGCAGCCGGATCCAAGGGAGAGGCTGTTGTTGCTGGGAGTCCCAGAACGATGGCCTCAAATCCACAAGAAGCAGATGGGAATGAACCTTCCTTATTCTTGTTTTCAAGCTGGGAAGTATCTACAGGGGGCTCTTGTGATAACGAAGGAGAAGAGGTCGTCTCCTCCTACCCAGTGAGTCATAGTCACACCCTGCATCTATTCAGGGCCTTGGGCTCTCACTCAGGAAGAGTGGAAAGTTGGAGGTGATGATGGATATGGGACCCCCAGAATACTTAGAACCAGAGAATCAGGGTTCAGTGAGGGACTCCAACACATGGGGCCCCTACAAAAAGAAGTGTCACTGGGAAATTTCAGGGGCACTTTGGGATCCTTAAGTAGAGCTCTCCTGTAGGCAGTGACGGGTAGAGAAGAGCAAAACCACATGAGCTGCAGGTGCTGGGTGCTGGGCCAGACCTCTGCCCATACACCAACTTCCCTGAGCCTCTGCCAGAGTTACAAATGGCTGCATGATGTGGAGTAAGCACTGAACCCCATATAATAAACCCATATTCGGAGGCCAAAGGACTGCTGAATATGTGAAGTGTCTGGCATAGCAGAGAGAGATCAACACAGTTGTTATTATGATATAGTTGCTTGAAAACTGTGACCAAATTCCAGCACTGGGCTGAATTCCCTGAGGGCAGATAGCTCTTGGTGTCTCACGCTGTACAGAGCAGTTCCTGAAAGACAGTGCTGACGCAGTCAGCATTCAGTAAATGTTTTTCAATGAATGGATGAATTAAAGAAAGAAAGAAAGAATGAATGAATAAAAGGAAAAGCATTACATGGGCATGGCATGAAGAAAGAACTTTCTCTTATCCTCGATGTCAAGTCAATGCTGCTGATTTTACCTCTGAACAACTTTAGAGCCACTCCTCCACTTCAGTCTATCACCAGCACCACTACCCTGCCGTCAGTTCTAGCCTGGACTCTTCAAAACTCTCCCAACTGGTCTCTCTTCCACCCATCTCAACTCCCCTTTCAGTTTATGCTCTGCTCTGCAGTCAGAGGGATCTATTTAAAATTTGTAACTGATCATATCCTCCTCCATCTTAAAACGTCTCAATGGATCCATTGCCCTTGGGTTAAAAACCAAACTCCCTACCACACCGTGGCAGATTAAAGATGTATGCGTGGGGGGGAGTCTAGTAAACATAATGTTCTTCATGTAATTGTAGATGAATGATAACTAAATGAATTAAAATAATACTAATTTAAAAAAATATGCAAGGACAGAGGCAACTCATGTATATGAAAAAAACAAACTGTGACAAAATGGGATAAAAGTGGAATTCACACCCCAAAAAGTTCACAGGAGAAAAGAGGCCTGTGCCTTGCTAATGAGGAGCCTACAACTCTGTTTCCCCTGATATCTTTGAAAAAAAAAAAGCAAACACCTCAGTGGAGTCTAAGCTGTAGGAAAGTAAAAGACCTGCAAGGCCACAGTCAGGGGAGCTTCAAAGCAGGACGCAAGAGACACTAATTCAACTTCTGAGGAACAGTACCCAGCCAGGGAAGGCAGCCCAGGCGGTAGCTGCTGAAGAAAGCCCCGCTCTACCCAGACTCAAGGGCACCTGTGGCTGAGACTGAGTAGAATAAGAAATCAGAATACATTTGGAGCTTTATTTCTTTGGAGTTAAGAATTCTAAGCTTTGGATGTCAGTTACAAGGAGAAGAGATTTCAATTTTGGACCTTAATTTCTTTGGGCCTTAACTTAAAAAAAAGAGTATTTAATTTGTTTTTGTTTCCCAACACGTTAATAGTATGGACAATGGCAACCTAATGCAGCATCTGTTCTCCTCATAGGAACCAAGTTCCCAAATACAGATACATATACCATTGTTCAACTCATTTTTCCCATCCTTGGTTCCATTTCCATAACAAAAGGAGTATAATATCTTCCTTTTTCTTTCAATTTTAAAATGAACACCTTTCCCTGGGAAATCTTTATATTTATTTATTTTCCTAACTTTTTTATTGTGCCAAAATACACATAACATCAAACTTACTATCCTAACCATTTGTTAGTGTGCAGGTCAGTGATATTAAGTACATTCATATCGTTGTGCAGTCTTCACCACCATCTATTTCCAAAACTCTTTTCATCTTGTAAAATGAATACTCTGTTTCCATTAGACACTAATTCCCCATGACCCCCCACCCCTCAGCTCCTGGAAAATGCCATCCTACTTTCTTTTTAAAATTTTTTAAATCTTCCCTTTTCCCCCATGCCCTAGTCTCTGGAAACCATCATTCTACTCTCTCTTACTACAAGTGAGTTTTTTTTTTAATTCCACATATCAGTGAGATCATGTAATATTTTTCTTTCTGTGTCTGGTTTATTTCACTTAGTATAATGTCTTCAGGCTTATCCATGTTGCTGCAAGTGGCAGGATATATATATATATATATATATACACCACATTTTTTTAATCCATCAGCGAACATTTAGGTTGCTTCCATATCTTCGCTATTACGAATAATGCTACAATGAACATGGGAGTGTGGATTTCTCTTTGAGATAGTGATTTCACTTCCTTTAGATATATGCTCAGTTGCAGGATTGCTGACTCATATGGTAGTTACATTTTTACTTTCTTGAGAAACCTCCATACTGCTTTCCGTAATGGCTATACCAATTTGCATGCCCACCAACATGCAAATTTTATGCAACATCCATTTTACACTCCATAGTATAAAATGCTATGGAGCTGAATGAGTTGTTTCTATATTTTAGATATTAACATTTTATCAGATATATGACCATGTCAGTTTTGGGTAGAAGCTTGAACTTTGTTGTGTTATACCACTAAGATGTGTGGAGTTGTTTGTTACCACAGCATAACCCAGCCCATACTGACCAATACAGCCTATCTTTGATGAAAGAGTTTTCCAAGGAAATAAGTAGTGTAAACATACTTTCAGGGGTCAATCTACTTAAGGAAGTAATTTATCTCAAGTACTTTAACAGCACCCATTTATCAACAACTGCCACATTGATAAAAGTCATTATTGTCTCTTCATTAAGGTTGGTTCCCCAAAGATACTTTCTGATCCTGGTTTGAGTTGTATGTGTTGGTTTTGTAGCATTCATCAGTTTGTGATGGATTATAATAAAGGTTTTTTGCCACATCTCCTTAATTTTTTTGGTCAAATATTTATGAGCACCTACTATGTTTCAGGTACTCTGCTAGGTTTGGGGGTATCAATAGTAAATAAGAAAGATATGATATGATTCCTTCCTTCAGGGAGCTGGGAAATGTTCCGAAGGAAAAGAACACAGTGCTTTGAGAGTATACAGCATGGGACCTGACCAAGCCAGAGGGGAGAGAGGAGGCCTCCTGGAAAAAGTAACATTCTTACTAAGATGAACAGGAATTAGCCTGACATGGCATCCATCAGTACAACCTTGATTTAATGGAATATTCAAGAAATAGGGTATTAAGGATAATTTATAAGTTCTAACTTTTTAATTAAATAATTATATCTCATTTATAAAGACTAAAATTCCAGTACTTCCATATCTACTTGCTCATTTTACTGTTACAAACCCTCAATGAAGGAGACTGAAAATGTATTTCGCTTCTGTAGACATTTTCTGTGCGCCACCCATGTCCCTGAGCCCTTACCACTTCTATACACATTGACCCAACTTCCAACTTGCAGTATCTGGGTCTCGTTGCCTATGTGCTGTGTCTGACTGCTAGTGTCTGCTCCCCCTGCCCACATGGCAGCCCTGAAGGATGAGAAATTAGCCTCTATACTAGAAGCAGCTCTGAACAAATGACTGATGGGAGTTACAGCAGGTATGATCTAGTTCCTTCCCCCTTGGGCAGGACAACTCAGAGGCACATGCTCTACTCTGATATGTAGAGATCACCAGGAGGATTAAGCTCTTGCTGCCCACAGTGGTAACTGACTTGATAACACACCCTTTACTGGCTACTTTCCTTTCCTGTATCATTTCTTCAATTCTCTATAAGTATTTTCTGAGATCATTTCTGTGATGGTTAATTTTATGTGTCAACTTGTCTGGACCATGGTGCCCAGTTGTTTGGTCAAACATCAGCCTATATGTTCTGTGAAGGTATTTTTAAGATATGATTGACATTTAAATCAGCAGACTTTGAATAAAGCAGATTATCTTCCTTATGTGGGTGGGCCTCATCTAATCCGTCAAAGGCCCTAAGAAAAAAAGACTGAGGTCCCCTGAAGAGGAAAGAATTCTGCTCCAGACAGCCTTCAGACTCAAGCTACAATATCAACTCTTCCCTGGGTCTTGAGCCTGCAGGCCCACCCTGCAGGTTTCAGACCTGCCAGCCCCCAATTCCTTAAAACAAATGGCAAGTATCTCCCTCTCACACACTCTCTCTCTCTCTTTCTCTCTCCCTCCCTATCTATCTATAAACACACACGCAAGCATATATATGCACGAACACAGATATAATGTAGATATACACCATATGTACACACACACAAATATATAGCGAAGTGACTTGCTGAGGCCACAAAACTCTGTAGGTGGAAACTTCAGCCTAGAAGCCCTTCACCTCACTGGCACTGTTTCCACCTATGAAGACTTGGCAAACACTTGCTTAGCACTCCCCTTCCTTTGTTTATGGCAGAGCTCTTGAACTGATCTTTCTTTCCTCTGGGCTCGGTCGCATCCTAAGAAACTTTCTTGGGCACACTCCAAGCAGCCTTTTGCAGTCCATAAGGCATGGCATGCAAGAAATGACCTATTTGCCGTCTCTGCTCTGTATTCAGAATGTTTCTGGAACACATAATCATGCTTTCTGATTTTGGTAGTGGCCAGGAGTGGCTGCCTTGCTCTCCCCACCTCTGGTGCCTTACCAACTCCTCCAGCTGGACTCGGTTGTGCCTTCCAGCGCCACCCCACCCTGCCTGCCCCCACCACACACTTGCTGCTAATTCAAGCCTACTCCATCTTCTGACAGAGGCTGCAGAGACTCCCCACCCCCCAAAAAACCCACACCCAAGTGTCATTCCTAGAGCCCAGATCTGACAACCCCTCCATAGCTGAGGCTGGCTTGGATGTGGCCAAGAGTAGGTGGCATTCTGAGTTGACAGACTGAGAGAAAAGGAACACATGAGTGGATGGCCACCTCTAGGCACAGTGAGGTACTTCCAAGTCTCTCACCACAAGGGCTTTTAGGGCTGCTGGCTAAGAAAAGAATGAAAAAAGAGTCACAAAGCTGGTCCTGTTGGTCTTGAGTGCCCACACTTGAGCTTAGAGCTCATTCACTATTTGCCAAAGTGCTTACAGACGTTGCACCTTCTCTTGTTATAGAACCTAAGACAATGGATCTGGGAAAGTGGATCTGCGAGATAAACTGGGCAGGATGGCAAACCCTAGGGGGTTAGCAGCAGGTGGTGCAGAGACCCGAGGCCCAGCCAGAATCTTCCGACTCTCTGCAGACAAAGCTGTGGAACTTGATCTGGCAGCCGCTGGAAGATGGAGCCCTGGATACGCTCTGCACTCAGCCTTGAAAAAGGCGGGCCCCTCCCCAGTCTGGGCTGTGGGTCTGTGCACACCCAGCAGCGGCACACCAAGAGGGAAAGAAGGGCAGGGAAGGGCTCTAGGCTGCAGATTCAGTGGACGCACGACGGAGACAGCTGGAGCCTTCCAGAGGCAATGAGTTGGCAAACAGAGCTGGGCAGCTGCGTCCTCACCCCCGCGTTGACCTGCCATCCTTTCAGAAGATCAGCATAGGCCTGCTGGGGAAATGGGGCTGCTGGCAGCCAACAAATCCTGGGGCACCAACTCCCAGTGGGAAAAACCAAACTGTTCTGCCATGTGAGTACATAGTTTGCCAAGGTCCCTTTCATGAGGCCCTGGGCAGTGAGCCCAAAGCCACCTACACCAAGAATTAGGAGGTCAGGGTCCTAGTGTCCCCCAGCAGTATGACACATCCAAGGTCAAGGGCTGTCCAAATGCAAGGTGACATTGCAGTACCATAACCACTCTGATGCTCTGGGCTTGCAGTCTGTATAGTTCACACGGTCGGATCAAATCCTAGAAACTACCCAGTGGGATAGATACAAAGAGACTGGTTAAGGTTAAGACACTTACCTAAGGCCACACAGCAAGTCCAGGGTGGAGTCAGAATTCATACTCCAAAATCAAGGCCCATTCTCACCTGCCATGGTTCTTCTCACAAGCTCTCAGTGATCAGAAAGTGAGATGAACAATACTTTTCAAACACTGGTAAGGCCCTGTTCTGAGTGCCAAGGAGGTAAGTAAGCTATCACAAGGTCCCTGTTCTCTGGATCTGACATTCCAATGGGGGAAATGTACAATGACCCATTAACAAGAGCATAACTCCGGTTCAGAAACTGGAAGTGCTACAAAGAAAACGAAGCCAGGTGGTAGAGAGATGTGTCAAGGTATGCGTGTGTTTGGTTTGAGGTTCACAGGACTCTGCAGTATGAGAGCTGGGAAGGATAGCCCTTAGATGGGGAGACCCAGGCCTGGGACAGAGATCTGTTCCAGGTCACCCCATGGGTCATGGTCAGGGTCAGGGTCAGGCTCAAAGCAGTACTCCAGGTGCTCACAGCCTAGGCAGACAATGAAGACATGGTCCAAATAATCGCCACAAACCTTGACGCTTATGAAGTAATCATTTTATTAACTAGCTGTTTCCCAAAAAGTATCCCCCAACCAGAGACCCACTTCTCTCTTAAACATGTCTACTCCAGCAGTAGTGGCCTGGGGTGTGCAGATTAATCACTTTCAAGAGGGTCCCACCTTTCCCCTGACTTCATGGAGTTTGGAAAAAGAGAAGACACACTTCGGTGGCAGATGCAGAAGCTGAAGGCTGCCAACCTCATGCAAGAGTAGCTCGCAGACCCAAAAGCGGGGACCGGAGATGGGGGGCTCTTCAGGAAACCTGATTTAGTCACCAAAACCAGAAAACAGAAAATCTGGAGCTACACATCCCCAGTGAGTCCTAGAGACATCCAACCAGATGGGGAAGCCTTGTGAAGAGTCAGAGGAAGTAGCCATTAATGTGTCGGGACCTCTGGGACATCAGGAGCCCCACGTGCAAACTGCCTGGTGTGCCACCTATACTACAGCACCCATGCCACTCTGGGGGCTTCATCTCCTTCTCTGGCTGCCCAGAGTTAAATCTGCTGCTGGTCTCACCCACAGCCCCATATCCTCTGTTCAGTTGGGCTCTGAATAAAGTCCCCCAAAACTGGTGTGTTAGGGCAAGGGTGGTAAACAACAAAGGAAAAGTAGAACATTACCTGCAGTTGCTTCTAAGTGAGCAAATCCCTTCCTCTAAGACCTCTAACCACTAGGCAGGTCTAAGAGCCTTGGGTCAGAAATCATTGTGCAGGGCTTCAGCCCTGACCACTCCAAGCCTCAGAGATCCCTCAGGGCAGCTCACTGCCGCCCAACCCGGGTCACCCTTCCACCGTAGGGTGACCAGATTTTGCTAATAAAAATCCAGGACACAAAGTTAAATTGGAATTTATGATAAACAAGGAACTGTTGTTCAGTTATGTATGACCCATGACACATTCAGGACCCAATTATAAGCGATCATTCATTGTGTATCTGAAATTCATAGCTAACGGGCATCCTGGATTATGTCAGGCAGCCCTGTTCCTGCAGCCCACTTGGTGGTTGGTACCTGTCACCAATACTGGTTAACGATGGAGAAAACAGTGTCATACCCTGTTTTGTAAAAGTATCTGGAATAAATACTACAGGCGGCAGCCACGGCATTTCTTCCCCTTGTGTTATTTTTGGAGGACGTTTTCACCATATTTAAAGCCTGCCTCTCATGGGATGCAAATAAGACCCAGTCCCTGAGGGGGGAAATGAGTTAGAAAGCAGTTCGAAAACAGCCCAGGGGATCCGAGACTTGCGCTTCATCTGTCGAATCTTTTACTCTCGTTAATTCATAACAGTTTCTTTTAAATTCTGGACTAGAATTCCAGAACAGTCGGAGGCGTGCGAGTGTGACAGTCATTACTACTCCTAGGAGACGCCCGCACAGCGCGTTCTTAGTGACACAGCGGCCTCCAGTGGTCGCGCGGGGCACCTCACGCTGTCGCCACGACAGGGGCGAGGGCCGGCAGCCCGGCCACCCAACCCCGGGGCCCCGGGCGGAGTTGAAGGATCGCAGGATCAGGACCGCAGCCCAGGGACACAGATCCAAGTGCGCCACATGGAAACAAAGCTCGTCCCTGTCGCTGTGAAGCTCCGACCAGACCAGGGTTATATTTCATCTGCGTGCCAACGTGTAACATACCTGCTGACCCAATTTTACTTCTGTTTTCTTCTAAACGGACTCGGCTTTGTGAATATTTCTCTTTTATAACTATCAAGCTGTGGTGATGGAAAGGTAAAAAAAAAAAAAACACTTTAGATAGAATGAGAGGCGGTTGGGCTCAGAATCCTTATTCTACCAGTTGGTTATGCTTAAATGGATAGTTGGTGGGGGTGGGAAAGGTAAAACGGCTGGGATTAGGACCCCCACCCCCACCCCCAATGCCTCTTACCTCCAACCTAGTTAACAGTCTTGCTTCATTTCCAAGAAAGGTGACCGCTGATCCATTACTGAAAACCCACGACTCCCATAACCTTGTTCATTCTCATATATGTAGCTTGGAGCAAGAGGTTCTCTGCCACGGCTTCCCTTTGATTTGAAAGTAATACAAAGAATAAAGGGAAATGAAAAATATGGCCATAGAGAGGCTGGTGCTTGATCTGTACACGTACACACACCCACTACACACCTTCACTTAGTTACACACAAAGGCAAATTTCCAAACGGGCGGTCCCCAGCCTCTCCCCTTTCACAAGCTGTTTTTTCTGGCAGCTCCCCAGCTTTCAGCTGGCGCATTTGCTCATCACTTCAGCGGAAGTCTACCTCCTGTGGGGGGGAGGGCAGTCAAGGGGAGGAAGGTTTCCCATGCAGCAGCCCTCGCAGCCGGGCCTCGGAGAACCGGACCTGGACATGGCCATAGAATAGACTTGGTGGACTTGGATCTGAGGCCTGTGTTTACTAGGCTCACTGGGCTGAGTGCCTTTCCTTCGATGATAGCTACCCTCCTGGAGTAAGTTGCAGAGGGGGTGAACTCCCAACTCCGAGTCTCTGCTTCTAGCTATGATGTCTTTGATCTTCTTAAAACTCTTTAAAAAAGTTATTCTCATTCATTCATTTAGCAGACATAAAAGGCATCAGGAAAGGGAGGATCGAGCTGCCCACAAAGAGTAGGAGTCGGAACAGGTCAGTAAGGGCCAAACCATGACAGGTCTACACAAAGGCCAGGTTCAAGTGCTTTCTGCTTGTCCTCACACTGAAATATTTGGGGGTGGGTGCAAGAGGTGGGCAGTGTGAGGCGATGAGATTTGCACTGTGAGATCATCCTCAGAACTGTGAACCGGGCTGTAGCACAGCAGGGGTGGGAGACCACTCAGGAAGTGGCTGCCTGAGTGACTGACAGGATGGTGGCCCAGCAGGTGTGGGTAGGGACAGAGCCCTTGGATGCGTTCAGGGTATACTCAGTCAAACCCAGATGGTCTGTTGGTGGGTGTTTGTGACCCTTGGAGTTCAGGGCTCTCCAAGTCCCATGGCCAGCAGAGTTGTGAAGGACAAGCCTGAGGTTTCTGGGTTTGTCCTCCAGGAAACAGTGTCACATGCTCACATGGAAATGCTTCAGATTTGCGTGTCACAGAAAGCTGGAGTTGGAAAGCCCTTAGAAGTTATGCAACATGAAAAACAGTTTGTAGAAGAGGATGTAGATGAATAAATAGGATGCAGAATAGGATCCAGATCTTTAATATATTATGCATAGGAAGGGTGATGCCAAGTGACACTGGTATTATTGTCCTTCCTTCTGTGTATTTTCCTAATTTTTCTGTGAATATGTAAATACTTTCACAATAAAGGAGGAATCAAATATAATTTTTCAAAGAAACTACCTTGTATATTTAACTCCTCTTCTACATCGGGAAGAAACCATAGAGACAGGAGAGTCTCTGAACAGGAAGAAAGGAGAAATCCAATCAACAACTACTACAGAAACTTTTTTTAAGTTCTTCACCTTTATCTGAAAGCTCCTTGCCCTCTTTAAAGATGTTTCCAAGGCTATATGCAAAGGGCCACTCACCCCTTTAATAACTGAATGTGTATTCTCCAAGTCATACAAGTCTCGGAGACAGGAGGGGTTTTAGTAGTTAGTCCTGCTCTGGCAAATGACTGCCCACATCAGGGTCAGGCCGGCACTACTGCCATTTGGGGCTAGACGGCTCTTTGCTGTGGGGGCTGTGCTGTGGATGCTTCCTATATTGCCTTGGCCTCTGTCCACTCAGTGCCAATCGCACCCCTTCTCCAAGTATGACAACGCAAAGTGAGTCCAGATATTGCCAAATGTCCCCTGAGGGCAGAATCACCCTCACGCAGGTCAAGAACTGGCCTAGGTGTTGCTCACATGACTCAGGTGACATGACGCTGCTCCTTGGGTCACCCTTCCCTAGCACCGTGGTTCTGGGGCCCTACTGTGAGGTGTACATTTATCCTTCTCAAACTTCACCAATTCATAAGAAACTGGTAGCCATGCTTGTCTCTGAGGACAGCAGGATAGCTGGGGATGGGATGAAAGATAAAATGACTCTTCATTGTATACATATGCCTTTTAAACTGTGTATCAATAAACAGGATATCACCCAGACACAATAAATAAGCCAACAAATATGTTGGACATATGTCACCTGCTTAGATTCACCCAATCCTTCCAGCCTGCCCTGATCCACTTGGAAATTTATGATGTCTTCCAATGTCTGCACTTGGATGCTGAAACATGATAAGCACGCCTTCCAAATCTTCATTCAAAGCCATTGATAAGAAAAGGTGGAAAAAGACAAGCCAAGGCTCATCAAGGCACTTTTAAGTAGAGGTGCCAAGTGGGGACTTCTCCAGTTGACACCCTAGGAAGCCACCCACTTCAAGAATGTGAGTTAGCCCCCCTGTAAGTGGTTGTTATTGCTTATCGGGTTTCCCTCAACAGAGACCCGCCTGATTGGCCACCCCACTTCCTCCTCCTTTCTGGGGAGTGTCTAACTGCAGGGCTAGCTGAGAGAAATACCACTGCCCAGGAAGGAGCTTCTGCACTCAAGTGCGACTCATTGCCCACCACCGGAAATTCCGCTTCTTCACAAAACCCACACCACACCCATCCTGTCCTCACACCTGTACCCCGGTATGGAGATCTGTTAAATGGCTCCATTTATTTTAAGGCAGCATCAAGCAGTCCCCAAACAGCAGCAAGAATTACACACACAATGATAACGGCAAATTTAATATGATTTATTCATACAATAACTCATGCTGCACTTAACACAAATACAAGGGTACCTAGTGTGGAAGAGATGAATTCATAAAACCTGTTAGGTAAATAATGAGTTTTGAATATAAATCACCTGCAATAGATTATTTCCGTAACACACCCGAGATGACAATAAATTAGGGCAAGGGTTTCATAAATGTCAGCCTCAGTCCTACTCCAAACCATCTTACCCACATAAATCACGGTCCCTGGCTTGTACAGATAGGAAAATGAAAAAGCGGTTAACCCCTGGCCTTTGCTCTTTTCCTTGTCCACATACTACCTTTTGCTTCCTAGTGGGTGCCAAACCCATTAGACCCCCAGGCTTTGTGCCCCTGCCGGCAGCAGGGCTCTGCTCTCCCCTGCCTGGGCTGTGCCGCATTGCCCTGTGTGCGCATCCACAGATCGGCTTCCAGACACCTCATCCAGAGCCAACCAAGCTACGTTTGTTTTCTCCAGGCTGGACTTGCCCCCACCACCATTGGCTGGAATCCAGACTCAAACAGGGGCATCCTTTGGTGATTAGTACCAGTGGCTGTCAGCGATCTTGGGCAGGATATGGAATTACAGCCAGGAAACTCTGATCCCCAAGAAAAGCCCTTGAGGGTGGGCTCCCCACCACAACAAACTGCCTGTATTTCCACAGACACTTGAAAGGAAGGCAGCATCGGCCCCACCAGGTGGGTAAACGGACAGGGACACCAGCAGGGGCTTCAGTAGGATGTGGAAGGCAAGTTGTGATAAGGAAAATATTCAAACGGCCTTCAAGGTCAGCAAACCGCATTTTCCCTCCAGATGGCAAAGCACTCCCAGCTCCCAGCTCCCTCCTCCCCTCCTCCGGGCTCCTCTTCTGCCCTGCGCAGGCCGAAATCACACATATGAAAATAATATAAATTGTGGTGAGGGGGGGAGCCTGGTAAACAGTGTTCTTCATGTAATTGTAGATTAATGATAGTAAAAATAAAATAAAATAAGTAATAATAATATAAATTGCTCCACTTGCGTGTGCTCAGGGCTCAGACCTTGGGAGATGACTCCCCTCTGGGCCCACCGGGGTGAAATAAACCTCAACACTCCAAGACCTCTGAGTGCCACTTGTTTCTTCCGTCAGTGATCCAGTCCAGGTTTTCCAGTGTTCTCCGTAACAGTCCCAAGAGCAGTGAGGGCAACACTATGGGTGACCCAACGGCACCAATTAGTGACAGCCCTCTCAGCTTCAAGCTCTCGTGCACAGAAAGAGAGAGTGCCCGGGAAAGTCAAGGGGGCACCAGGTACACTGGGGTGGGAAGGGGCTATGCTGACCACAGGTTCAGCCCCAGTGGGCTATACCTAAGGTCAATAAAGACGGTGGGTGGAGCTGAGGGGAGCAGCTGGGTTCCAGTTCATCACAGGATCCCAGGCCGGAACTTAAGACTCTCCTCAGAGGAGCTGTAATCTGCAGCTTGGATTTGGCCAAGGAGAAGGGGCTGAGCCCCACTTGGGAATTTATACCCAAAGCACCGCACAGTGAAGTGAGACAGCTTGGAAACCTGGCAGGCATCAGTGGGGTTGGGCCCTTGCCATCAATTCAGAAAAATCTTGTCCCCCTTCAGTCACCTTGCTCATCTCTGAGCACACATTTTTAAGAGATTAAAGATGAATGTAAGCTGGGGATCCACCCCAAAGACTTAAAGGCAGAAATTCAAACCAATATGTTTACACCCATGTCCATAGCCACATTATTTTTGTAGCCAAAAGGTAGAAACAACCCCAGTGTCCACTGATGGATGAATGGATAAACAAAATGTGGTCTTTCCATACAATGGATTATTCAGCCTTAAAAAGGAAGGAGATTCTGATACCGGCTACAGTACAGATGTACCTTAGGGCATTATTCTAAGTGAAAGGAGCCAGTCACAAAAGGACAAGTGCTGTAGGACTGTCCTTCTGTGAGGTCCCTAGAGTAGCCATATTCATAGGAACAGAAAGTAAAACTGATCACCAGGGGCTGGGGGAGGGCAAGAAGCGGGAACTAATATTTGGTGGGGACAGAGTTTCAGTTTTGCAAGAGGAAAAGAGTTCTGTGGATGGATGGATGTGACAGTAGCACAATGGGGATGGAGTCAGTGCCACTGAACTAACAGTTAAGATGTTACACCTATCATACCACAATCTTTTTAAATGCATACAAAAATTTGAGAATTTCAGTAAAAAAAAAAAAAAAGGTTAATGTGGGAAAGGGTGGTACAGTCATTACAACTGCTACCCAAGCACCATCAGTGGTTTGGACAGTCATGCTGACGTTGAGACTGAAAAAGCAGGACACAAGATTCTCTGTGGTAGATCTCAGCTGTGTAAAGATAAAAACGTTCATATGTGTGCATATATATGCAGGCATGAAAAAGAGCAGGAGGAGATACACAAATGTCAATAGTGGCTATACTCTGGAGGGCGGGCATCTTTTCATCCTGTTAGGCAGAAAAATAGATATGAGCAGGTGGAGGGAGAATAAGGCCAGTAAAGCCCACTAAAAGGCACTCAAAGAGTTAACCAGATAAAACCAGAGAGCCAGAAAGGACTTACAGAGTTCAGGAGTTAATGAGTTGATGCTCCAAAGGCCAGGAGTACCTTAGAATGCCCGGATATTCCCCACATAAAGAAAAGCATCCCAGCATGGCCCCATCTTCGTTGTATCAGTTAGATCATGCCATTGTAACATTTACTTTAGCCTGCTAAAAGGCCCAGCTTATTCTTTAACTTAACCTATTGCTGTTTTTTCCTCTTCCTCCAGCCCCTAATCGAGGAACTTTGTAACCAGGGCAGGAGACAGACCTAGGAAGTGTAAATAAACCTATGTGGACAAAGAATACCGAAGTCCCAAACCAACACAGTCACCTAAATAACCCTATTCTTAAGACAAAAACTCCAAAGGAATTATGAATCACCCGTACACATCATGCCTTATGCTGACCCCTACCGAAAAAAGCCCTGTAAAACCCGACCCTAAATCCTTAAGCACATCTCCTCTCTGAGGTTGCCCACCCTCGCCTTCCTTGGACTGTGTCGCTTTCCCTGTCCTACTTCGGATAAGTAGGGAGGGGCTACTGAGAGCTGATTTGGGCTTGCAAATTCCTGTTGCCTGGGTGACCCGGACATAACTGCAGCTGTTATGATTATACTCTTGAGTAGCCTGCCTGAAAATCTCTTTTCTTTGCCTTTGGGAAGTTCCCAGAACATAATCTCACTCCATCCAGTGCTCTGCGGCGCTCTCAAAACCTGGGGTGGTGGGGGCTTGGCTCCCACGCCGTGCAGATCCAAGCAGACACTAGATGCCACGTGACACTGGCCTTAGGAGTCGGCTGGGGGTGATGCCCTATGCCGAGCGGCAGTTCCATGAGCTTCCCTTTCCTCCCTCGGTGTTTCCTTCCATTCTGCTTTATTCAAGAAACCTGCCTTTGTCTACCTTGACTCTGGCTACCGCTCCTCCCTTGGAAGGTATTCAGATAAAACTCTGACTCTGCTTCACTATTGTGTCTGTGCCCTTCAATTCTTTGTTGCTGCAGGGACAAGAACCAAGAACAAACGCAGCCCCTCCATAACAATCCTCACCATTTTCCACATTTTCCAAATCTTAACTCCAGGAGCATCTAGGACTGATACTGGGGAGAAAAGCAGGGCAAACTAAGTGTAAAACCAAACCACAAAAAAGCAAAGGAAAGTGAGGATTTATTTGCTCTCCAGACTGGGAGGGGTCCCCATGTTTAATAGGAAAAGAGTCATTTGTTTTCATGACTTAAAGAGTAAAACCCATAAGCAAAACTTCAAGGCAGATTTACACAACTGGAAGTACAAATGCCCAACAACCATACAGCGACAACGATGATCACGGTCACTAATAAGCAAAGAATTCAAAGGGAAATCAGGATGCCACTTGTTCACCTGTTCTCATCAGGGGTGCTTGGTTTGGGCTTGGTTTGAAGATTTTAATTATTTGTATGCTTGTTTGCTTTATTTTTCCACTGTCCAGATCAAGATATCAAATACGTATGTGTTTTATTTTTAATTTGACTCTCTGACGGTGGCAGGAGAATGGGGAAAGGGGTCAAAACAGAGAAGCTTTTGACAATTTGGTACTGAGAGGCCAGCCTAAGGGAGTAATGTGAAATACATAAAAACACTTTATTCACAAAGCTGTTGTCATAGCATTATTTACAATACTGAAAATTTGGAAATAATCTAAATTCCTACTAATTGAAAGAAGGTCAGGTAAATTACGATAAAACTGCACAACAAAATGTATTAGTAACAGCATAAAGTATCTCTGCAAAAATCTATCACATACAATACTTAGTGAAGAAGTAAGAATAAAAAATTTCACGAGGAAGCATAGAGTATGATCACAGCAATGTAAAAATTTCATGCCCCAAAAAAGACAAGATATTAAGTGACTGCCTTGGGGTAAAAAAGACGGATGCGTTCTCTCAGCATTTACTACATTTCCGTCTTCCAGTTTTTCTATAATTAGCACATTAATTTTATGATCAGAAAAACATTTGCTTTTCAAGTAAGGTGACCACGAGGTCCTTTAGTGATGTTCATTTCATCCCACCGTATAGTCTAGGCTCACAAGCCCTCAGCCTCTGGAAGGTGGGGGCCTGGGAGCAGAGTGTGAAGGACGGTCATGAATGGATGACGACGGGGGTGGGGACAAGGAAGGTGAGTGGGGAGGCAGGAACTGGCAAGGGAGAGTCAGGGACCAGTACTCAAACTGGTCAGCCGAGGAAAGGGGACTTGTGGAGTCAGGGAAGACTCTGACTGCTCAGTGAAGGTCTGTGTAGACCTGGTAGTAGGCACTGACGGTGTTCTCAAAGGGCAGGATCAAAGGGGATTTTCAGGAAGACACGTGGATTCTGGAGGGTCAAGGGAGGAAAGAGGAGGGGAGGTAAGCCACTGGGGAAGGAGGTAAGAAGGGCTGGGGTGATGGCCACGGAGTGGAGAGGAAGAGGCTGATTGCCCGAGTGAATGCCCTACGCTCTGCTTAAACCAAGGATCCTTCACTCACCTCCAGACCAGTCTTTCTGGGCAGACACAGGGTAGAAGGTCAGCCCACAGGAAGAACTCGCCAATAGTCAGGCGGATCCAGCTCAAGTTCAGTCAATCTAGGACAGCTCTGTTCAACCAACCTTCTGCCCTGACAGAAAGATGCTAGACCTGTGCTGCCCAGTATGGCAGCCACTAACCACATGCGGCTATTAAGAACTTGAAATATGGCAAGAGCACTGAGATTCTGCTTTTGAAATGTTAATTTCATTTTAATTAATTTAGTCAATGCGAAAATTGGCACACACCTAGGGACAGTGGTTCTCAAAGTGTGGTCTTTGCGGGCACAGTGACAAGAAATGCAAATTGTCAGGCTCACCCCAGCGGTACTGAATCAGCACCTCTGAGCGGAGGGTCCAGGACACTGGGTTTTAACAAGCCAGTGAGGTGGTTCCAGTGAACCCTGACAGCTGCAGGTCTCTGCACTAGGGCTACTCAAAATGTCTGGGATCACTAGTTCTGGTTTCAACTGAACTGCTTAAAAGCACCCCTGCTCAAGTGAAATGGGTGAGCTTTCCACAAATACAGTGAATGGAGAGCTATTAATAAAGCATTTCCAGCTAAGTGGTATTGGAGAAAGGTTATGCGAAGCAACAAGGATGCGGTTTCTCTCTCAGCCAAGTCAAGATAAGGAAGGTAGTCAGCTCTGACATCTGAAAACTACAAAGAGGCTGTTCATCCCAACGGGTTGGAGACATGCCAAAGGACACAAAAAGGGGCTCCAAATTGGGTCCAGTGTCAAACACACAAAAAGAAGCCATAACCCGTAAGATGATTTAGAAGAGCATGCCATCAGGTGTGAAATACAGCCCTTGCTTCTAAAAGTAGAGGTTTGTAAGGGGGGGCTGAGCAAAACTGAAACCTAAGGAGTGCTGGAAGTGCTCTGAGGCTGTGTTCTCACACAGAAAAGAGGAGACAGGAGCACTTCCAGTAGAGACACACCAATGCACGGTAGTGCCCCGTATAGACCCGGACCCGTTGCGGCTCTGGTGAACCACTGCCAACGTGGCAGCTGCATATCTGACATGCATGTCACTTCAGCCTCCTCTGGCACAGCTCTCAGCTTACAACTTCAGCAAGTGAAGAACTTGGAGATTTTTGATACTAAAACTGTGCTTCAAGAAATAAAGCGAGAAAAAAATGATCAAGTATACATATCAGAGCCAACAGGAGCAACAAATGGATGTGAAATAAGAGCCTGTGGTAAAACTTTAACTGTGCAGTAGGAGATAAAGCTAAATACACTGAAAATACGTCATGAGGACTTTACAGACACGATTGTTGAAGTCTTAGTGGAAATGATGAGAGTGATAATGAGTAGAAAGGAGAAAGAAAAGATAGAGGGAAGCCAGCTACAAGCAAAGCTGAGGCTTCTGGAAGAGAGACAAGCTTCAGGATGAGGAAAGATGAAGGGGGTCTCAAGCAGAAATTGTTGTTGCCACACGACTAAATCACTTCATCACTTAGAAGATCAAGGGTTACTATATGTACCCCGATTGTGGGCTAACCAGCGCGGGATAAAAAAAACAATCTGAAATTTTACTGATTTGAAGTAATCTTCTAATACATTATCTTGTCTTTTTTGGTTCCACCTTAAAACACTGCAGTAACTTAACCTCATTTGCTGTAGTTTTGTTTTACAAACATTTACCTTTAAAGACTGAAGCACTCGTAAAGAGAGAATTCCTAAAACTTACTTTGATACAGGACTGCATTAAATGTTTATTTAGAAAGCAGTTGACCCTTCTGACGACTACTGATAACTGACTGGCTTCAACATGTCAAAATGAGCTGTGACTATTCCACCAGTTTTAAGATAACATAAGCTAAGCTTATTACTACCACCTACCTTTTTGGATACTTTCATATCCGGGCACTACAGAACTACATTCTGGGGCATTAGAAATAACCTAATATTATACTCATGAAAAGCTTTCACAGGGCTCAAAATAATTAAGACTTTCATGAAATTGATGTTGTCTTTAATCATCAACTGAAAGAGTATTTCTTGCCTCCTAGATAAATGAATGTCTGCAGCCAACCATCGCTACAGAACACTAACATGGTTTTGAGTGGCTCAATTCTCTGAATGTTTGCCATTGTGAATAACAGTGCCTTTTCTTAGGTGGCCTTTGGGTTCAATGATCATATTATAACAAATTATGATTTGGGCCTAAAAAACCTCTGGAAAATTTTACCTACATGTCCCATACATCACATGCCCCTAGTTCACTAGCTTACATTATTTACTATTTGATGTGGAAATTCCACATGAGTCACTTCATGCATAATCCAGCTTAGGATTTTGAAACTTTGCAATCTTAGAAACAAAAACTGAAGATAAAACATTAAGGCCTTGATATCTAGCATTATTATTTAACTTTACATGTTAAAAGAAACCTGAATTAAATGTTGACATGTGTTGAATATATTGGGCTCAATTATTAAATCATAAACAAAAGAACCAGGAACTTAGTGTTCACTCTAGTTTGATAGATGATCACTTTTTGACATGCACTAAATACCACAAATAATCCAAGTCTTTCTTGAGTACAGGGCTATGTCTGGCTATTACGGTCTTAACATGTCGTAAAGGTATGACAATTTCACTTTTCTCACTTGGTACTCACTCATTCAGTAGGTAAGCTATGACGGTTTTATCAAAAGGAAAGAAAGGTTCAGCCCGGCCCCACTGCAATTAGACCAATCAGAAATTAATAAAGACAAAAATCAAGAGGTTCGGCGGTTATGTATTCTGGACCAAATTGTTGATGCATGTTTTGACTGCCTACCCCTCAGGTTGCTTCCAGTATCATGGGTAATCACAAAATAACCAGCTCTAACGCCTTCTCTCACCAGCTGGAAGGGAGCGCATAATATACGCTCTGGGTAGTTGGCAAAACTCAAGGCCTCGGTGGTCCAGGAAGGTCTCTGCCCTGGGAGTAATTATACATGTTGTGATCCTGCAAAGGGTCAGAAGCTACAAAATACAGTTCCCCTGCATGGATGTCAGAAAAGTTAGCCAGAAATTCATGGGGATTGAAGCCAACCCACACAGTGTACCTGTAGTCTATCGTGCGAATGGAATAGCCCATGATCTTTATATCTTTTAAGCTCGGCTTATCAGAATTCCACTGAGGAAAGTCTGCAGGCCGGGGGTACTGGCTATATGCAATCGACTCACGGGGGTTACCATGGAGATACGTGTCCTCTTCCAGGTCATCGAATTGAAAATGCTTCCAAAGGTTCTGGCCTTCTCGGCACAGCTCGACGTGAAAGGAGGGAACAGGGCAGCGAGGTGGAACGTGCAGTCCCGTCAGTGCTGCGAGCGTGGGGAAGAGAGAGAGAAGTTCTACGAGGTCCACGACTTGCCGGCCTGAAACAGGAAGTGACCCAGCAGAACAGGTTATGTTACAGAAACCCGCTGCAACTGGGTGGGAGGAGTCGAGGAGCCTGGCTAGGCTCCACAGGACTTTTTCCTTTTACAACATTAAATTTTAGCAAATTTTAGGAATGATGCCAACACAGCACCTCACCCAGCAGGAGGATGTAAAAAGAAGGCACCCTCAGCCTGGACACTTAAAATATGATTTGAAATTTGGAACCACTCCGGTAATCACTGATCCAGGTCAGGATCACCAATGGAGGTCCACACCACTGGGTGAAAGTCTGTTGAGGAACGGGATACTCCGACTCTCCCAGATCGCCCCGCAGATTACTCCTTTCTGATGTCTGCATTGACCCCTCTCCTTTTTACTGTGATGATAAAATACAAGCATAGAATTTCCCATGTCAACCATTTTTAGTGTCCAGTGCAGTGGCATGAAGGGCACTCACACTGTTGTGCTACCATCCCCACCATCCGTCTCCAGTACTCTTTTCATCTTGTAAAACTGAAGCTCTGTCCCTTAAACACTAGCACCCCATGTCCTCCTCCCCCCAGGCCCTGGCAGCCCCCACTCCACTTCTGTTTCTATGACTCTGACTCCTCTAGGGACCACACAGAAACGAATCAGACAGAGTACTTGTCCTTTGGTGTCTGCCTACTTTCACTGAGCACGTCCTTACGGTTCATCCACGTTCCAGCACGTACCAGAATTTCTTTCCTTTTTATGGCTGAATAATACTGCATTGTATGGAGAGACCCTATTCTGCTCACCAGCTCATCTGTCAATGTACACTTGGGTTGCCCCCACCTTGTAGCTATTGTGAATCACCTATGAACATCCAGGTACAAGTTTTTGTTTCAGGATCTGTTTTCGATTCCGTGGGATATATACCTAGGAGTGGGATTGCTGAGTCACATGGTAATTCTACATTTGACTCTATGAGGAGCCACCAAACCATTTTCAACCGTGGATACACAGTTTTCCACCCCTACCAGCAATGTGCCAGGGTTCCGATGTCCTCACATCCTCGTCAATGCTACTGTCTACTGTGTATTTTGATAACGGCCATCCTAAAGTGTGTGAAATGATACCTCACTGTGGTTGATTCATTTAAAGTCTAAATCCTGCAGTTTATATTGATTCCTGTTAAAATCTATCTTGGCTTCAGATCATCATTCTAGCTTTCCTGGATCTTTAGGAGTTTGCTTTATACCACCTGATTTTATTTCCCATACATTTGATTTGTAAGTAAAGTAAAAAGAAAAAAGCAAAGAAAGTTCTAAAAAGATATGTTTACAATGGCAAGGCCTGGCGGGCATGACCACCTTAACCAGGTGATCAAATTTGGCATCACTAATACCGGCACAGGCCGGCACAAAGTGCCCCCAATGGGGTCTGATGAAGTGCTCCTGGTTGAGGGCACACCACCTCACACGTACCACCTCACATGTAGTCAAAAATGCTTACCCTGAATCTAGTAATGAAGAAGCAATTGGACCAATCCGGGTTGTGGGCCCTTGCACAAGACATCTGCCCTGGATGCTTGTGAAAAGATGAGGTCAGGGAGACAATGGGGCCCCAGATCACACTGAGCCTTGTCAACCCCTGAAAGAACTTTTACTCAAGAGTGAGAGGGGAGCATAGGAAGCAGAGCAGGGCTGTGACATGACCTGACTTAGGCTTTCACAAGATCACTTTGGCTACTGGGAAGAGGAAAAAGCAGGGGACCAAGGACACCATAAGCAAGCCATTATAATGACCCAGCCGGAGATGGTGGTGGCATGGTCCGAGATGGTGGCACGAGGTGATGAGAAGTGGTACGGACAGACCGTGAAGGGAGAGCGCAAGGCCTGCTGACAGCCTGCACAGTGCACATGGAGTACCAGAGAATGACGGGTTGAGATGGCTCCACAGTTCTGTGGCCTGCATTACTTTGCCATTTCCTGAGAAGGGGAGGAGGGTCAAAAGAAATGCTTACTGTGAAAGGTAAGAAGCTCAGCTATGGGCATGTCAGACTGGCCAAGGGGAGTGGGCGGTTGGTGATCCAAGCCCAGAGTTCAGGGAAGAGATGCAGGCTAGACATAAAACTTGGAAATGACCAGGATGACGACAGTGCAATTACATGAATTTACAGCTTGTTTAACACTTCCCAACAGAAGTTTCAAAAAAGATTCTCAACCTGTCAGAAGACAGGCAAAGGGCGCTCATCATGACTCGAAACTGTTTAACCTTTTTATCGACGACATGAAAGAAGTCGGAGCACGCAGCACACAAAAATCGAGTGCGCAGAAAATAAAGTTGGGCAGTGCAAAGCAAACCCAGAGAGTTCCAGAAAGGCCAGAAGGACGGGCCAGAACTAAGGAAAATTAAACAAAGATAGTTTTTTTTAAATTTTTAAAATGTAAGCCGAGAATCAGTATAAAAGGCAAGATTAGATGTTAAAGATGGATTAAGTGCAGAAGTCCAGAAAGGGCTCAGCTGGGGTTAGCAGAGTTCTGGGAAAAGTGCCCCCAAAAGTACAAACATCACCTGAAATATATGACTCATCTCTGCAGTGAGCAGATGGAGTCAGGAGATAACTCACAAAGAACCTACACAGGCTGCCCCACGTGGCACGGAGGGTCTTCCTGTCCAAGGGACACTCTGGAAACGTTCTCTCAAACCAGAGCTTTCTGGAAGGCAGAGACCAGGACACCCAGGGGTCTAACACTCCCTTGGAGGAATGGCTGCAAGACCGTGTTTTCAGCGTAGACAAGAGAAGGCATCAGTGTTGTTTGCAAAGCCTGGAAGGACTGGCACATGTCAACGTAAATCTGCCCTGCACTGCCGGGGAGGACAGGAGCAGCGTCCCCAGGTAAGCTTTACAGATCTAGTGGTTCACGAGATGGCTGAGCTGCCAACATGGCATGTGCCCGCCTCACAAAGGACTGAGGCCCTGCCAGGACGTGCGGCTAATGGGGTTCTGCTCACGTGCAGGGGGGCTGCACCTGCCAGGCAGAGTCTGCTGCCTCTCCTGCGCTCCAGAGCATACTGTTGTTACACCATGTGATAGCCCCCCTAACCCTGGGAATGCCGCCTTGGCGTCCCCTCTCCAAGGCTCCTCGTGGACAGGCGCCGGACTCGTCAGCTCTGGCCCTGACGCGCCTCCCTGACCCAGGTGCACTGGGTAAGCCCCCACGCTGACTAGGCAAGGCGGATTACACATAAACTAAAGGGGCTATGACTGTCAAGCAACATCAGCCCAGAATATTTTAATACCTGGTTCCACCAATTCCGAGATGGGCTCAAATGGGTCGATGTAAGAGAAAAACTTCTCTCCTGCCTCAGGAAGTGGAGCTGTCCTTCCAGGAACATAGAACATCAGTGGCACACGAGTAGTGACATCAAAATTGCTGTATTTGGCCCATTCTCCATGTTCACCTAGAGCCCACCCTGGTTCATAAAGGACAGAATGACAGAAAATGAATAACCACATCACAGCTTGTTCATTCTAGACACCATTTCATTTCCTGTTGTAAAAACCAAGAGAAGCAAAAACTCATCTACTAGAAGAAATTCCTCTAGAATTACCACAAAACGGTTGACTTCACTTGAACATTGCTTTATTTGAAGTTAGAGATTTGTCCCAAGTGAGGAAACCTTTACAATAAGTACATGCTCTGATCTAATATTGTCCCATTTCATACTTGATAGCAAAGAATTGTTTTCCTCTTTCCAGGTATGGTAACAGTAGTATGGTTATAATCCCAAAGAGCCAAATTTTTTAGACATACTGTTCAGAAAACTGAACCACCTGAGATTTGCTTCGAAACAATTCAGGGCAGGGGAACGGGTGAGGGTGAGACGAACAAGACCGCCATGAGTGGGTCACGGGAGAGAGCAGGGAGACGGGGACCAGGTGGCGGGTGCTGTTCATTCTCTACTCTTGGGCGTGTTTAAAATTTTTCAAGCAAAGAATTTTTTTAAGAAGACATTCCCATTGTTGGAGAAAGGAGAAAGCTGCCTTAGAAGAGACAAAGAGATGCGGACCCTAGGCTCTTGGCAGAGAGGACACTGGGGCTAAGGTGCAGGGGAGGAGCCAGGTCTGAGGGCCTTGGTGAGCTCTGCCAGGGCTGTCCTCGGTCCCCCCTCTAGGTTAGAACTGGGGGTCAAAAGGGCCCCCCACACAAATGGAGGGTTCCTGCTGAGTTCACTGAGGGAAGGGAGGTTGCTCCGAGGTCCCCCCCACCTGCCCATCCACCTCTACCCACGCATCCAAACGCTCCTCTGACCCGAAAGAGGCCCCTCCTCCATGCTGAGAGGGCCCAGAACTGACAAGGTAATCGTAAAAGCACCCCAAAACCCCAGACTCAGAGCACTGGCCATTCCCCAAAGAGGACATGCCCGTATTCAAGACAATCTAGAAATGCATGTTTCACCGGAAAGTCCAACTCCTTCTGGGTGACTTTCCAGGGCATTTCAAAATGCTCACCATGATCCGAGGTAAACACAACGATCGTGCTGTCGGCCAGCTGATGGGCGTCCAAAGCACTCAGAAGGAGGCCGACCTGTGTATCCAAGTATGACACGCAGGCAAAGTAGCTCTGGCGGAGTTTCCGCTGCGAATGAAGAAAACTCAGTGAGGGTGGCTGTGATGTACGTGGCTGTGGAGTGGCCCACGCAGACACACCGCAAGCCTGCGCCTCTGATGATGCCCTTGATGATTCTCTCAGCTGACACAGCATACGTGTTTCCCGACCTCGGGGTCCCCGCGCCCACACGTTCACAGTGAAATCTGGACACAGACCACAGCGGATGGACAGGCCATGTACTATTCCTTCCTGCTTCTTTCACATGTTCCTACGGGTCTCAGGAGATGGCCACGTACATAGAAACTCATCCCTCAGTCCCTCCAAACCCTGCTGGGGATCATGCCAAAGCCCCCACACAGCTGTATTCACGGCCTGGGGCAGCTGTAACAAAGTACCACAAACCGGGGGCCTTGAACAACCGCAAAGTCCTGTCTCCCAGTTCTGGGGGCAAGATGTCCGAAATCAAGGTGTTGGCAGGGCCACACTGTCTGTGATGGTGCTCAGGGAGAGTCCTGCCTCTTCCCGGCCCCAGGTGCTGGCTATCAGTCCTTGGTATCCCTTGGTTTGCAGGCGCCTCCACTTCAATCTCCATCTCCGTGGTCACACGGCCTCCTTTCTATGTGTGTGTCTCTTCTTGTAAGGACGCCAACCACACTGGATTAGGAACCCCTACTCCACCACTTAACTAATTACATCTGCAACAACCCCACCACCTCCCAGTGAGGTACGGGCCCTCTGTGTACGGTACTTTCTATCTGGCCTTCTGAAAAGAAACAACTTGCTAACTCCTTCACTGAAGTGTTACCAAGTGGTACTGCAGGATAATGGGCATCCATGTGCTGGCTGATTTTTATGTTGCCTATGCCCAGCACAGGGCCTTGCTCTTCACAGATAATGGTTTATTGACCATATGCGTGAAAGCTAAGTGAGTATAAAGGAAAGATTCTACACTAAGAACTTGGACTCCAGTATCATTTATGAAAATGGCCACTGGTGGGTCTCTCTTCTTACCACGTTCTAGCCCAGCAGAAGGTGGTAGCTGCATATCCCCACAGACTGCGGCTGCCACATGAAGCTCATTTCTAACAAATTCCCAGCAGGCAGGAGAAGAGCAATGGAGGGATGGGAAATCAGTGTACCCTCCACTGTCCCTAAACCCCAGAAGGCCTTCGGGAGCAGCCAGGCTAAGGACTGACAGGAAGAGCTGTGGCCCCTTCTGGGCTGACTCTACTCCCAGCCTTGCTCACAAATGTTAAAAAAAAAGAAGACTCCCCCACTCCTACCAACGTTGAGCAGCAGAGAAGCCCCAGGTCTATCAGACCAGCCCCAGCTGCCACCATGTGCCCCTGGCCTCTGGAGAGAGGGCATGAAACAAGTGTGGTCCTCACCCTCAGTGAGCCGAGCCACCTGCCCACTGAGGACACAGACACAGAGACAAGAAAACACACATATCACAGACAGGGCCCAGGGATGACACAGGACAATGAGCCCTCAGAGCCGACCTGGGGAATCAGGGAAGGCTTCACAGAGGAGTCGGCATTTGAGAAGAGATGCCGGCAGTC
Organism: Manis javanica; assembly: GCF_040802235.1. Lineage (NCBI taxonomy): Eukaryota > Metazoa > Chordata > Mammalia > Pholidota > Manidae > Manis > Manis javanica. Next base: position 136,801,672 of record NC_133174.1, read on the forward strand.
AGGAGAGGTAAGGGTGGGACACTGTAAACAGGGGCTGCAGTTCATGGAAAGGCGTGGAGTCAGCACACAGCAGGGCGTGTTTGGGGCGAGTGAGCCAGCCAGCGAGCGGGGCTGGACAATCAAATGGGAGGGCCAAGGTATGGGAGAAGTTGCTGAAAAGTCAAAGCAGGGCCCAACAGTATGGGCCTGGCGGGCCCATCTCAGGAGTGGGGGTCCAGGCTGGGCCAAGGAGGCACTGAGGCTGTTCAAGGCAAGGAGCCAAGGCAACGTGAGTGCAGCTGAGTAAGAGCCCTCCGGCAACAGCCCAGAGCCAGCTCCAGGGGCTCAGCGTGAAGCAGCACTGCATCACTGCACTGGCAGGCACACAGAGGAGGCGCTCAACAGACACCTGCTGAATGAGCAAACCAACCCCAGACCCACTGCATGTTCCAGAACAATGTGCCAAAGGAGCAAGAGACAGTGAGGATTTCAGAGGAACCTAGGAGAACCAGAAGTGGGGAGAGGGAAGAAGCAGACACAGGGAAAAAGAGGAGGACTCCAACAGCGAGCCTAGGTTTCTCATCCCGCTGGTGGCACAATTCAATGGCCTGGGGTGGGGGGCCACAAGAGGAGGACGCAAGGCAGGCAGGACAAGAGGAAGAGCAGGCGCGCTGGTAGGGTCACACGGGGCCTAGGCAACACAGGTCTCCGTGGGCACTGGCCCGGGGTTGGCTCTTGCAGCCAAGTGGACTAATGTCTGAAAACCAGGAGCAGGACTGTGGCCGGAAGGGTCATTCCAGGAGTTATCGTCAGCAGGGCTCAGGTGAATGCAGCTGGGGAACAGGGGCCGAAAGGACACAGTGGGGGCCCTGGGGTTGACCCTGGGGAGCAGCACCTCCTGAGGCAGAAAGAGGGGCCTGCCATGAGGACTGGAGCAGAGAGGACCCAGGAGGGCTGGCAAGGCCTCCCAGGAGATGGACATTTCCAGAAGAGGTGGTGCTGGTCAACAGCGAGAAAGCAGTAGGGACTCAGGGAAGGTCAGGACCCGAAGAGTGGGTTTTATTTGTCAGCAAGGTCAGCGCCGACCCGGGTGAGAGAACTGTGAGTAGGCTGGGGACGCAGAAGGCGGGGCACAGGTGGGTGAAGAACACGTGGGTGGTGAGGCCATGGATGCAGCTAGAGCAGACCACACTTCACTCTTTCTCCCTGGAGAGGCAGGCAAGGGAGTGGGAAGGGAGGAGAAGCAGCAGGGGCAGCAGAGCAGTACTTCTGAGGACGGGGGGAGGGGGGCCGTGAGCCGCCGGAGAAGCTGGGTGGAAGTGGAGGGGGGTGTCCTGGCCCACAGATATGGGAAGGGGGAGGAATGGGGGCACACAGGGTCAGGGCAAGCCCCTGCTGTTCTCTTTCGGGGACTAGGGAGAAGGCCACGAGCCCAGCACACGCAAGCACAATTCGGGCCAGCAGTGAGGGAGATGACTGAGTGCTCATTCACTCAAGACTTGCTGGGTGCCCTCTGCTCCTCCTAAACCACCCTCTGAGGTGGACACGCCCATTCTCATCTTACACGGGAGGGCTCTGAGGCGCAGATAGGTTCACTAACCTGCCTAGAGACACAGAGATGGCAAGGGGCACAACGAGGGTCTGTGCCCACGTCCGTCCTCTGCGCTCCACTCCCGCGGGCCCTCCGTCAGCCCGTTTCTGAGATAGGAGCGCACTCATCCGCTGAGATGGGCAGAGGGTGTAAGGGGCCAGAGAGGAGTGGCAAGGGTTCAGAGCAGCTGCGGAGGGCAGAAGGAAGCCAAGTGGAGAGCCCACACGGGCTGCTGGGGCTGGACGCTGGGCATGTGAGCACGTCTCCACCTCAAAGCTACACGGACTCCGTCCAGCAGCCTCAGGACTCGGGCTGTGAGAGGGGGTGGCTGGATCATCCTGTGGTCAGGGCACTGCAGGTGGGGGCGAGGATCGGCACTGAGGGGCTGCTGAGCACAGTTAAGTAACCTACCCCGAGCCCTCAGCTCCCCAGGGAAGGGGTAAAGCCCAGCGGTGACCTGGACACAGGGAAAGAGTCGGCATCCACACCCTGCCCTGGAGTGTGGGGAACGAGGGCACGTGTGAGGGAGCTGCACGAGACTGTGGTCGGGGTGGTGATCAAGGAGGAGGGGCAGGCCTGGGAGGTGACAGGCTTCCCAGCATGGCCCCTGAAGTCGCTGGCTCACATGGAGCTAAGTGAGAGGGCTGGGGACTGAAGAGGGCACAGAACTGAAAGGCTCAAGAGTGGAGTGGGAGGAGACTTGGACACAAATAGGCAAAGCTGCAAGAGGATGGTAAGCAGCGTCCAAATTTAAGGCGAATGTAGGACAGGGAGCCAGCACACAAGCAGCAGGGAGGCCCTCTGGGCCACACTGTCAACTCCATGTGTCCGACGAGGCAATTGTACCACCGACAGGCAGGGACTGAGGAGGGGACAAGAGAACCTGAAGGAGCCCTCACCACGTAGCTGATGCCACCCTCAACACGCTCACAAGTTTGCTATCATCCCCACTGGAAACCTCTGACGCAGATGTCATCACAGAAAGACTTTCTGCAGCTTGTTTCCATTTTACGGATCAGGAAACTGACACTCACAGTGGTCGAATGACTTGACAGAGGCTGTGCAGCAGGGATGGAACAGAACAGGAGTTCAAACCCAGACCGTTCAGGATGAACCAAACAAACCACAGGGCTTCAGCACTGCATGTCCCGGGGTGTGCGTCCTGGCTGCCCCGGCACTACCTGTGCGATGTGAGGCAAGTCACCACACCTCTGTGCCTTTCGCTTCCTCACCTGGCACTAGAGAGAGCACATGCCTCTCTAGGTTCCCACTGGGACCAAGAAGGATCACACACACGGGACACTGAGCAGCACCCTTCGTGGCACACACTCCATTTCAAAGGGTCATTTTAAGCGGCCTCATTTGCAAGGCATCCAGGGGCAGCCTCGGAGCTGCAGTTCACACCACCTGGCTCCCAGAAGCCCTGCAATGGGAAGCTCAGAAGTGATAGCCTGATAAAGGCACTGCTTTGTCAGTTCTTACCACTGCCACCCAAAACTCAGGAACCAAAGCAATGTTAGGGATGCACACCCCTCACCAGCCAAACTCCTCCCGTCCAAACCCAGAGGCCATGTATGTATGGATGGCCAGAGACATCTGTTCTGTTTTGTTTTAAACTCTACCCAATAGCGGTGATTCTCAAACTTCATGCATGCCTCAGAACCACCAGCTGTGCTTTCAGAAAAACAGGTTCTGGGGCCCTACCTCCAGCTTCCAATTCTCTAAGTCTGAGTGGAGCCAGCATTCTGTGCTAACAAGCCCTTGCAGGTATTCTGGTGCAGATGGTCCGGGAAGCACACTGAAAATCCTGCCCTCTTCCTACCACTGCAGACCATGTTGTTGGCAGTGACATGGTAACAGAAGGACAGGGGTGCGTGTGGAATATTCTGGAAATAGCGTTGGTCGATATGTCTTCTGTACTCCAGGGTGAGGGTGGATGATGAGTCAGCATGAAGATTTGGACTCTGCGGCTGCTCCACCCCCACATCACGGCAAAGGGACAGCCCCAGCACCCTGTGTACCTACCAAGGCCCTGCTCACTAAGCCACCATGAGGCTTTCCCACAGAGAGGTACCAGCAAACCCAGCATTCTGGGCTGCGCAGGAGGTGTTCCCCCCCCTCTAGCTGACTGACTGACACCTGGAGTAGATACCATCCCACATGAGTTAGTGACAGTCACCCAGGCCTCTTCCCCACCCCTATGCCCACATCTAGGAAAGTCACCAAATCTCTGCAAGTGCAGACAGATGACTGGGAGACTCTACCTGACCAGCACTTCCCGTGTCCCAAACTCCTCCCGACCACCCCCATCCCAGCACTTCACAAGATACCTCGCACGGAGAAGGTTCTGAGTGAGACATGACAAAGGGAGTAGTGGCGTCACCAACGACATCATGCCATTCGAGCCCAATATTTCCCCAAAGTGTATCCTTGGTACCTGAAAGTCCACAGGAACCGGGCCATAGGGCACACTGAGGTTTAAGGCCTGGACATCCTCCCGCTGCCTGATGTCCATCCAGGGGTTGTAGGCCACAGGAGGGAGGTCAGAAGGGATCTGGGGATCGGGAGCCAGCGGGATGCTTTCCAAAGGATACAACTTCTGAAACTCCTTGGGGGAAAAAGCACACAAAGCCACCAGGATGTCACTCTTTTGGCAAAGGCACAGGGCTGGGACTCTATTGGTGTTCACAATGCCTTTACTCTAAGTCTGTGACGCATTCCCCCAGTGCCTCACTAACACTCCCCAGGTAACTCACCCCACCTGAGAGGCCACTCCCATGAGACACCAATGGTAATGACATCACGCAATCTTGTTTCCTACACACTGGGCAGCAACAGCTCTCTTCCCTCATGCAAACTGGCGCCCTCCTGTGCCTGTCCGCACCTCCCCCTCCAACTAGAGAAGGTGTAGAGAGGTGCTGCCACTTCCCAAAACTACTCTCAGGATCAGCAATTCACCAGGAGAGCTCACGGGATGCGGCACAGTCATCCCCACAGCTGTACTGCTTACAGTGAGAAGATACCAAACACCATCAGCAAAGGAAAAGGTGAATGAGGTAAAGCCTGGGGGGATCCAGGCAGCTGCTTCCTGCATCCCCTCCCATTGAAGTCACACAGGATGTGCTTACTTCCTACAGCAGCAAGTTGTGGCAATACTGCAGACACATTAGCAACCACCAAGGGAAGCTCATTAGAGACTCAGCACCCAGGGCTTTTAAATGGTGCTGGTCACCCAGGCACCCTCTGCCTGCACACACCCAAATCCCTGACTCCCAGCGGGAACGCAGGGGTTTGCATAAGCAATCCAGGCACAGTGAGCCACTCAGCAGTTGTGGAAATGGTGGGAACACTCCCGAGATCCAGATTCCCAGAGGCCAGCCAAGGGCTCCCCTTGTAAGCCAGCCTTCCAAAGGAGACAAGTCAGGCACACTAGGATGACTCTCTTCTGTACAAGAGGCAGGAGAAGTGAGTCTCACTCTGTCCCGGAGGCTGACAGCTCATGTTAGGAAGGTGAGATTCCCCTGGGCCAATCAAACAAGGCGCCTCCTGCGTCAAAGAGCTTATCTTCCAGTCTCCAGCCTCATCTCACATGACAGGCATTCTTTGTGATGTCAAAAGAATGGGCTACACGTGACCAGGGAAAGCATGACAGGGGAAAACTGAAGATTTTTCAAAGGGACCTGACTATGTGCTCTGAACGATATATATGCAGGCACAGGATTTGAGCGTCCAACAAGCACAGCAGTGCCCTGACTTTACGGGGTCTCACCTGACAGGGTTGGGGAAAAGACTATCACAGAAGAGGGCTCCACATTTCCTGCAATTGTGTACCGAGGACCATCCCTTACTGCCACCAGCTCTGCCTCACTTCCCTATGATGACCTCACCGTCCAACCCAACATTTGCTCACAAAAACAGGTCAAGGAAAGGAAATAAAACTCTCCAGCAGAGGGAAGTAGAGAGCCAAGCGTTTCTAACAAGATTCTTTCATGTCCTGAGCCTACTTCTTAGCCTTGATCTCTCAATCCCATCTTTACACCACTGAGTCCGCTAGCGCCATCAGGCATCTCCGGTGACCAGGGACAGCAGGATGTGGCCGCCTTCACTACACAAATCCCTCCTCCCACCACTAACACAGCTGTCATGGCTGTGTTGGATGGACGAGCCCTAAGCCAGCTCTTCACCTTGGGGTATCTGAAGGGGATGTGCGGCTTATGATACCCAATGGCCAGGAAGAAAGGACTCGCTGACGTTTTCATCTTTTCCAACAACCGTATGGCTTCCTCGGTGCTCTGCTTGTCAGGCAAGGTGCCCTCGGGCACCTCTGCCACATCCACGGGGCAAAGCAGGTTGGCATGGAGCTGTCCATCGGGCCCCCTACATGTCTTTCAAAACAAAAACACACAAAGTCAGCTGTTCAGATGCGAGACATAGAAGTTGAAGGTGACACGCACAGCGGCTTTAACATTCCTATTACCAGCCCATTAAGTATCAGCCACTCAGACTGCACAGGCACACAGGAAGTAGAGCTGAAGCAGAGAAGTGCTGCTTCTCACCCAGGCAGAAGCCCGGAATCCACCAGGGTTTATGAGATCACAGTTAATTAAAGGAAACCCAAGTCAACTGACGAGCCAAAAAAATATCTGTCGCCAACTCAACAACAAAAAGAGTAAGCCAATTAAAAAGTGGGTAAAGGATTTGAGTAGACGTTTCTCCAGAGGAGGTATCCAAATAGCCAACAAATACATGAGGAGATACTTAATGTCATTTGTCATCATGGAAAAGCAAATCAAAACCACAATGAGCTACCACTTTATACCCTGTAGGATAGCTACGATCCTTAAAAATGGAAAGTAAGCACCGACAAGGATGTGGAGAAATTGGAATCCTCAGTGCTGCTGGTGGGAATATAGAGTGGCACAGCTGCTTTGGCAAACCCTCTGGCTGGTCCTCACACAACAGTGAAACACGGGGTTATTATATGACCCAACAATTCCATTCCGAGATACAGTATCACAAAAAAATAAAACCCTAAAGCCACACAAACACGTGCCCAAGGAATTTTCCCCAAAAGAAATGAAAGCTTCAGTTCACACAAAAACCTGTACATGAATGTGAATAGCAGCATTATGCACAAGAGCCAAAAAGTGGAAACAACCCAAATGTCCATCAGCTGATGAATGGATAAATAAAATGTGCTATACCCACCCAGTGGGGCACTATTTGGCTATAAAAAAGTAATGAAGTTGTGACATGCTACAACACAAATGAACCTCATTTACTGAGAGAAGCCAGACATCAAAGGGTCATATATTGTATGAGTCCATTGACATGAAATGTCTCAAATAGGCAAATTTGGGGAGATAGAAAGACTACTAGCTGCAGGGCCTGGAGTGAGGAGGAATGGGGAGCGAATGGTAACAGGCACAAGGTTACATTCTGGGGTAATGAAAATGGTCTTAAAATAAATTTGGTGATGTTTGCACAACTGTGAATATACTAAAAATTATTGAACTATACACTCTAATGGGTGATTTTTTTTTTAATGGTATGTGAATTATATCTCAAAATAATCTTCAAACAAAAGAGAAAAATCTGTTTTTAATTTCAAAGGCAGACTAATAATGCTTGTAAGTGACAGGGTCACAGTCAACTCGATAAGATCACAGTCCATGGAATTTCCAGATCCTCAACTATGCCATGCACAGAAGGAAACCTGCTGCTTTACTTCCCAAGGCAGCCATGCTGGCCACAAGGCCAAACCGGTTTTGATGATTTCTACCTCACAAAACCCAGGTGCAGCGGTGGCTGTTGCTCCATCTCGAGGAGGAGCATCCTTCCACGGGCATGCCTTCTGGTCCTTCCCCTGCCTAGGGCAGCCCAGCACCTGCTCACCCTGAACATGCCATGAGGTGCAGCACTGAGCAGGGGACTTGGTGGCCTTGAAGATGGATGCGGTGGATGGGAACAGGGGCCTGGCATTTACCAGCGAGCCCACTAAAAAGCAGCAAGATGGCTTCAGGGAATGGAGGGCTTGAGATGGGCTCTTTCCATCTCATTCTGTTAATACTAAAGCCACAAGCCAAAGGCCAGAGCCCTCAACATTCACGACATTCACAAAGGGTAAGTGGTCATGAATTCAGTGTGCCTCTCTCCACCTTCCCAAGTCGGCACCGTTCTCCACATGATATCTCTAAAACCTCCAAAGAAGATGCCATTTCTCAGTTCTCCTGCTGGTTTTCTGAATCTCTGAAACATGGAATTTAGTTTGACTGATACACTGAGGGTTCCTCTGAACCAAGATTAAGTTGCTTTGTAGAGCCCTTATTTTTCCTGATGCTCTAAAATTTTAAAACCACAATCAAAGGTCTCAGTAGCTAGACATATCATTAGGCCCAAGACAAGACAGACTGACAGATGGAAACTGTGCCTTTCTCCCACTCTGGGCTGAGGCTCTGGAAGCATGGGTCTCTCTTCCCCCTTCTAGGTGTTGGCATCTCCTATAACCCTCAGCACAGGGCCTCATCCAGGGTGAGCACCAAGGAACCATTAACTACGTCTAACACACTACAGAGCATGAGGGTCTAGAACAAGGCATACCCACCAGCTTCGAAAATGAAGCCACCTCTCCCACTGCACCTAATGCTAAAGATCCTAACACTTGTTTCCGTCAAGTTCTCATCACAAACAAAACCCACAAACCTCACTGTACAGCCAGCGTGAAAGCACAGGCAGTACACACAACAGTCAGCCTGGGTTTGCTGGATGGGAAATGCGGCTCCTCCGCAGAGCAGGCGGAGGACCCCATTCGCATCCTCACCTTGGTGTTTTCATACTTTTCAGAGGAGGGATGATAAGGCGGAACAGACCAGCTGTATGGAGAATCATCACTATGATTGGAAGATACTCCTTGAGGGGAAAATAAAGAAAATCATTAAATAAAACACAAGGGTTCCTTCATGCCCTCCCCACCCAAAATTAACACTCTCGTGAACTGGGGAAGCGTCACCTCCTCTCCTTGGCCTCAGATTCCTCATTGACAAAGTCAGGAGCTTAGGCCAGTTGGAAGTCCCCACTACAGCCAACTCTCCAGGTCTCTTACTTCAGGACTGAGCATCTGACCTCCCATCCCCGAAGCCCTGACCGCAGGTGCTAGACTTTGAGGAAGGAACCCAAAAGGGGGAGATCAGCCAGCCTGTGAGTGCAATGCAGCCCTGCAGAGCTCTTGCTGGAACCCCTCACCTGCCCTGGGAAGGAGACGGCAGAGGCAGCAGCGCCCCCACGGGCTGGGTGGGGCGGGGAGGCTCAGAGAAGGTCAGTGCCTTGCACAATGCCAACCAGATTATTAGATGAGTGAGCTGGGACTCAACCCCGTGCCTCAGGCCTCCAGGTTCAGTGCTTGTTCCCTCATGAAGCAGAACCCCAGCCCTCATTTACCAACTACTGGGGAAGAGAAAATGACATGGGACTCTGAGGAAGGACTGCCACCTGTCTAGGCAGTAGCAGAGGGTGCTGTGTGAGTGGGGCATGGGGGGCAGACACAGGCATGAGGTGGTCCCGAGAGGGTTGGCAGCAGCGCTTCCAGGGCTGGGGGAGGCTTGTGAGGGACGTGAAGGGAAGTGCTGCCTGTGGGGATGAGCCAGGAGGGGCAGAGAGGGAAGCATAGGCCGAACCACGGGAGAAAGAGCGTCACCAGCACAGTGACACATCAGGGCTGTGTGTGCCGGACCCTAGTCCAGGTTGCCCTCAGGTGTTCCCTGTCACACGTTACCACCAGGATGGACATCCCTGCAGGCAGAGGGAACAGCTGACGGGCAGTGGCACCAGGAATCTGGGCCCCTGGGCTCCAGTCCCAGCTCTGCTGCTGCTTAGCCGTACAGTGGACCTTGAGCAAATCATTCACCCTCTCAGAGCCTCAGATTTTCTCCGGGAGGCTGGAGCTGCAGCTGCCTTGGTTACCTCCCAGGGGAGCATCCCAATCCAGGTAGTTCAGGAGTGTGAAAGCATGTTGAAAACCCGAGCTGTCTATGGACGGTACTGCTTATGCTAGGGGCTGTGACGTGAATGTTTTCAGTAGCTCTCCCTTGGTTCACCCATTATGCCGGCAGGCTTCGCGGCCTCCTTCTGGAACCCAGCTGGCCAGCCCAGGTTGAGGGTAATGTTCGGCTGGGCTGGTAGGGCCCAGTTTTGAAGGTGAACCTGAGTTGGGTTGCTTGGCCTTCCTTCCCCCTGATAATTTGATTAGATCAGGCGCTACGTGCTGGGTCTTAGCCAGAGAACAAAAGCTTTGCCCTCAGTCCTTAATGCAAACGCAACTGTCAGCCAGGTCTTTGCTCTCAAGACCTTGTCCTGTCAGAGAAGGACCTGTTTGAGGACAGCAGCAGCCACCACTGACTGAGCCCAGGCACAAGCCAGCTGCTGTGCTGACCACCTTTAACCCTCTCCTCAACAGCAAGGGAGGTGCATTTTTCTCATCATCATCATCAGTTCCTGAGGAGGAAATAGAGGCTGCCAGGGGCCAAGTAGCTTGCTCAGGGTGGCACCGATTCAGGGACAGCGCCAGGATACGACCCCAGGGCTGTCTGCCTCCTCTGCTCTTCCCACCACACGTACTGTGGTGAGGAGCCCTCCACCCACCGCCCCCTTCTTTCCCTCCAGTCCTACCATGCCCGGTGCTCCCTCTCAGATTTCTCTTCTCTCTCTCCACCATCCAGAGAGCTCAGGTTTTCAACACGCTTCCACACTCCTGAACACCTGAGAGCATCTTGGACTCAAGGACAGTGCATCCGTGTGTTAGACTACTATGTTGTCATTAAAACTGACTTTGCATGAAAAGTAACTACATGGGAAATGCCTGTGTTTAAAACATTCAATTTAAAATCATACATATAGGAAAACCTCAAATCTGGAAAATATTGTATCCGGAACAAGGGGTCATCAAAATACTGCTCTCCTCAGCATGGTGCGATTACAGCTAATACATCCTTTCCGTTTCCTCCCTCCCCCAACTTTTGTTCCAATAAACGTGCATTATTTGAATAAGTTAAAAAAAAAGAGAGAGACAAAAGTTTTAAAGCTGGTCTGGTGCTTTGGCATTCTCATTTTGGCATTACAGAGAGCCAGTTTAACAGGCAGTGTTGAAGGTCAACACTGGTGGCCCCTGGCACCAGCTTGCACGCCTCTTTGACCTGATTCACAGGGTGGCAACAGCCCCCAGCAAATCACGGCCTCTTCATTAGGCACGTCAGCACAGGTGCCCCGGTCTCAGGTGACTGACAGGGACACCCCCCCACCTCCCGGGGTACAGAGGGTCAGGAGCAGGGCTGGACTCACTCCCAACACTGCCACCTGCCCAGCTAGTGCCCTGCCTTCCACTGGAGCAGAGGGAACCAAACAGCACCACGACTAGTTTCCCAAAGGAAGAAAGAATCCTGCTACCCTTCTTCACTTTTGGTGAGGACATGTAGCCAAGTTGAGAAGTAACATTTTGTGCAAACTCAACAGTGACTGAAGAGATGTCCCCCCAGCCTCAAAAGGCCTCTGCAAGGACAGCCCCAGCCCCAGGAGGGGAGCCCAGTACTCAGACACAAAACAGGAGAGAACCAGACTTTGGAGAGGAAGCAGTACCAGGGTGAAAGACTTTTCCAACCGACATGGTCACGTAGCCATTCTCCTTGAAGTACTGGGGGAGGGTGGAGAAGTTTCCAGCATGCACTCTCCAGTAGGAGTTGAAGTCATACAGGCGGGTGGTGTCTGGTCTCCTCCCGGTGAGGAAGGACACGCGGCTTGGGGCACACACTGCTTGCTGTGGGGAAGCACAAGCACAGGGAGACCTCCTCAGAGGACAAGAGAGTCTGGGAGCCAAAAGGTAACCAGGCAACCTCCAGAGCCCTCAGCAAACAGCCTGGCAGCTGAGTCACGCAGATCTCAAAGCCAACCAGTGGGACCGGGGCCTCACCCAGATGCTAGAAATGAGTCTGTCTGGAGAGAGGGAGGGAAGTACTCAGGCCCTCGAGCCAGCAGTTGACTGTGTCCTCGTGTGTGATGGCGTCTCACAGGTACACAGAACAACCAAGGCTCCCGGGGGCAGCCCCAGGAGGGGGCTCAGGGAGGAGTACCACCATGTCAGTCAGCATTAGACCATCCTCTCTCTAGGGAAAAAGCTAGGCAGGGCATCCTGAGCACACCGGGGCCAGGACTTACCCTCCGTCCAAGGAGGAAGGGCGCCCTTGAACGCACAAGCTTCCTTGCCAGCGGACAAGTGGATTTTCTCAACGGCCACTTTCCAGATTAGGCCTCCCTCTAATAAGGAGATGCCTGGCACAATCTGTCATCTACCAACAGCTGAAGGGAGCCCCTACCCCTCAATGCACAAGGCACACATCCACACCTAGAAGTCCCCAGACATACCTGGGCAAACGCATTCTGGAAGAGGAGGCTGTGAGATGCCAGTTGGTCGATGTTTGGGGTCCTTATAAGCGTGTCCCCATAACAGCCGAGGGAGGGGCGCAGGTCATCCACGATGATTAGAAGGACATTCAGAGCGTCTGCCCGGCGAGGAGAGAGGCTTCAGTGAGACCACCTGCACTGACATCGAACCCCACTCAAAACCACCCGCCCGCAGTATGCCCTTGCCAGGGCACGCAGAGGCCCAGCGCTGGCCCCTGCACCTTAACAGCGGCCCAGCCAGCAGAGCCAGGGAGGGGGCGACTCAAGGCCGTGCCTCACAGAGGATGCGAGGGGGTGCAAAGAGAAAGCCCCGGTCCTGGGCGACAGGGTTGGGCTTTGGCCGTGGCCTCAAGCCTGGATGAGAGAGGGAGAGGGGGACGACACGAAAGGAGAACGAGAAGGCAAGGGCGGTGGGAGGGAGGGAAGGACAGAGGGAAAGCATTAGGGACGGAGGGAAAGATGGGTCAAAGGAAGAAATGATGAGGGCGGGCGGGGGGCGGGGGGAAGAAGCAGTGAGGAATGGAGGGAGGGAGGGAAGGCAGGGTGGGGGAAGGCAGGGGAGAAGGGAGGGAAGCCCGAGATCTGGGCGAGGGCAGCACCTGTGGCCGAGCTGCCAGGCGCTCTGGTCCCCAGGATGGCGCAGACGGAGCCCAGGACCAGGCCAAGCCACAGTAGGCCCCGGCCGGTTGGCATTCTCTCTGCCCCTGCGCGGCCGCTGCGGGACGGCTGCTGACAGTCTGCGGCGGGAGGGCCGGGTCCCCGGCTCCGCGTCGGTAACCCGAGGAGAAAGCGCGCAGCGGCCGGACGGAGCCAGCCGCCGGCCCCACAGGCCCGGGGGCGCCGGCCCGAACGCGAGGGCGCCTGCGCGCCCCGTCCGCCACAGCCACGCCACGCCCCCCGAGGGCGGGGCCTGATGGCGAACGAGGCCCTCGCGCGGGATCGGCCGCCCTCCTCGCCGAACCCCCCGGCCCGGTGCCGCCTCCCTTGCTGGGGAGCTGCTGCAGGAGTCTTTCCAGATTGTTTCCGAAGATTTGAGATACGACCACTGTCCTTAAGCAGCAATTCCCCGCCCCTCTGCATTTGTTTGCGTCATGCCTTTCACCTGGAAACCCTTCCCCTCCTCATCTCTCTATAAAAGTCACACTTTTCCTCGCAGACCAGACCAAATGCCATTCCCCTTCAGTGAGGCCCTTTTGAGAACCCGCCGTCCTCCATCTTAAAGGATGCCTTTTCTATGCATTCGTTCAACAAATAATCTAAGTCCCACAGATGTGTACGCCAAGCCCCGTTGGCGGCTCAGAGTTCTAAGACCCTGCCCTGCCCTGATGGCGCTTGCAGACACTAAATAACCAAATGAACATAGAACGGCACTGGGCTTGCACACTCAGAAGACAAATAGGGCGGGCTGGGGAGAATCGCATGATCCCTACAGGGTGGCCAGGCAAAGCCTCACCGGTGATACCTGAACAAACCTTAAAGGAGGGGTGGAAGCGAGCCACGTGGATATCTGCAAGAAGGTGCTCCAGGCAGAGGCGACAGCCATCGTGGAGAGCATGCCTGACAATGTGGGAGGCTGTCCCAGAGGTTGGGGGGTCGGGGGGCAGGAGACAGGAAGGAGTGAGGATCATGACTCCTTCCATGACCAGAATCTTTCATTGACTGTCTGCCTGGGGCTGAAGGCTGGGAAGGACACCACAGTCCTCCCTCTCTCTCCCCCAGTCTCTGATTCATCCCCCACCTCCCAATGAAATGACCTCACACAGTACCAGGCAGACTGGAGATGTTCTTTTTGGAGGCAGGAATCCATTAAGTATTAGTATTGTTAGCAGGGGTCCGTCCCCTGGAGCCCCGTCAACAGGCTACTTTTCTCCTCGGAACAGCACCATGAGGTAAATGCTACGACCATTCCCAGTTTACAGATTCAGAAATTAAAACTCAGAGAGGCTGGAATCACTTGACCCAGGACACACAGCCAGGAAGTGGAGGAGCGGGGTGGCTCTCCATGAGGAATGCCTGCTCGGGAGACAGCCAGAGCAGGGTCATGGCATGTGGCCTGTGCCATTGCTGCCCCACCTGCTTTGCTGTTTCCTCAGGCCCCAGCACAGGTGGCTGTTCACACTGGAGCCTGGCTGGCCTCCTCCTGGGAAGGGCCAGGCTCTGCCTGGACTCCCAGGCCAGAGGATACTGAGTCCCTCAGGATGGGCCAGCCCTAGCCAAGGGCCCAAGCTGCCGGGATTCAGGTGGAGCCTCTGCTGTCAACTGGCCTCCTGACCCCTTTCTTATATTGCTGGCTGCTCAGGGTCTGACCCTCTCCCTCCCGAAAGTATGGCCTTGATGTTTCAGGAAACTCTGAGCCCAGTATATTTTTAGAAAATTGCTCTCACCCTTATTTCCTTTATCCTTGGCATCTGTAGTGTTTTCTCCTAGCGGTAGGGGCCTCCTATGAGCTGATATGAGGACCTGATTATAAAGCCACTAGTAGAAAGTATTTCGGTAAATTCCAGGGTTGACTAAAGAAGGGAAGGAGGCCCAAGTGGCACGGAGTCCCTGCCTCTGCAGGTGTCTGCATCCTCTTGTGGACTCCTTTCAAGATGCACCCACTTCCTGAGCACCATCCAGGCCAGGCCAGCCCCAGGGGCAGGGGCCTGTGAGGAATAAGGAGGCAGACTGCTCCTTGACTGTTCCCGGCCCCTAGGAGTGCAAGACCTGTGGGGCGGGAGGGGCGGCAGCTTAACCCAACCTCCAAACCCCCAGATGGACTTGCGAGGTGTCAAATTCTCCAAAGAGTTTCTCCCGAGGGAACAATCAGTTGTGAAGGCGGGACTCAAAATCGATGCAGGTCCCCTCTGACAGGTCGCCCAGGTGTTGGAGTACACCAAGCAGGGGCAGCCAGAGAGCCTGTCTGGAGAGACAGCCAGGCCTCCCACAAGGTACGAGAGACCAGGCGCAGGGCCACAGCTGCACTGGAGTGCCCAGTTCGTCTGCATCTCTCCTGGAGAGCTGAGACTTGAATGAAGGTGAACAGCTGCCACACATCAACAGCTGTGGGGGACACGCTCTAAGGTGACCAGTCAATGAGTGGAGCCCTCGTGTAGTCCCCTCCCTTTGGGTGTGGGTGGAACCTTGCTTCTAGCCAGCAGAATATGGTGAGGGGACAAGGGATGTCACGCCTGTAACTTCGTAAAGACGAGTCCATCTTGCTGACACTCACAGAGCCTCCTGCTAGTCTTGCAAAAGCCATATTGTAACTGCCCCTAGAAAGAGCCACATGGCAGGGAACTGTGGGCAACCTTTAGGACCTGAGGATGGACTCTGGCCAACAGCCAGTAAGAAGCCAAGAACTCGGTCCCAGAACCACAAGGAAGTGGACTTGGCCGGCAACCACATGAGCTTGACAGAGGACCCCAAACTCCAGAAGGGAATGCAGCCTGGTTGACTCTCGATGGGCAGCCTTGTGAGAGCCTGGGAGGAGGATCCAGCTAAGCCATGCCTGGACTCCTGGCCTGTAGAAACTGGGGACTAGTAAATGTTTGTTGCTATAATCCGCTAAATTTGTGGTGACTTATTGTGCAGCAGTAGAAACCGAAGGCAACATTCTTCACTCCTCACACGAGTAGACATTTGACCCACCCCAAGGGCAGATCCCTTGCAAGGGTGACCCACAAGACTCAAGCAGATGCAGAAGTGGCTTCTTAGGGTTATGAAGGCGTTGATGCCATAACACAGTCCCTGAAAGCGGACTTGAATTGTTCCACAGAAACCACGCCCATAAAGACCAATCCACCAGCTCTGCCAGCGTATGTGGTGGCTACGCAATTCTGGACAGAAAAGATGGCCTCCCTGTCCTCAATCTCACTATGGCCATAACCAAAGAAAAGACTGAGGAAAACGGGGGTGTCTTCAATGCTCCCACAAAGACTAGGAGGTACAGACACAGTGGAGACTGAACTTGCAGGGCAACGAAGAGGCTTGAAAGATGAAATGCAGTAGAGGGAGATGATGCAGAAGAAGTAAAGGTGAAAGCGGAAGCTGGGCTTTGTTGGGCAAAGAGTACAATTTCATGAACACAAGGCAGCCCGGACTGCTGCAGACCCCCTAGACTTGAATGTTCACCAGCACCGAAAGTTCAAAGCTGACGTTTCTTCAAAGCGCTTAAACACCCTGGCAGCCCAGAGTGTGAAAGCCCTCCTAAGTACCAGCTGCATTCACACAGTAGCTCCGATTCACTGAGCAGTTTTTAAGAGAGTACACTAACTGCACTAAAAGCTAAAATATTTAGCTGAGAGCATCACAAAATCAGGCCTCCGACATCTCAAGACTGGCAGCACTTTGTAGCTCAGTGCCTACAGAGATTTAATAAGAGCACCCAAAGCACACAGTCTTAATCTTCTATGTAAAATATATACGAGCAAATATTAAATAACTTCCTGGAATATTAAAGAAACTACGATTGGTTCCAATTCCAGTTCAAGTTAATGAACCAGACACATGCAGTTCTTTCCTTATGGTTTGGGTTCCTCAGAAACCCAACTCTAAAACAGAGTTAAGTGTGCAAGATGCTTAGTAAGGAGTGCCTTTGGGGAAACTACTCGTGGAAAGGAGGGGAAGGGGACAAGAGTGGACAGAAGGAGCAGCAGATCTGTAATCCAGGCCTTGGCTAACCCCACATGGCAGTCTAGAGCTAGAATAGCCCTTCGGTCTTCTCTCACATTAGGCCGGCACGGCCAGATATTTATACATCACCTTGATAAGCCACTGAATGTGGCTACCCTAGGAGGGGTCTGATCTTGGGCACAGTGGCTTTCTGAGACTGAGGCAAGTCCTAAAGGGGTGGACAGCCCTGAAGGGGGTGCCCTCTCAGCAACTGGAGCAAGAAGGCCTGGGTTAGGTGGCACATGTCTACATTCACCAATCTCTTCCTTTCAAGTAATCATAAAGAAACAGAAACAATATAACCTGAGAGCAAAAAAGAATGAGAGAACATACGCAAATTCATTAGTTACTAGGCAAATGCAAATCAAAGCCACAGTGAAGTAGCACTTCACACCCACTAGGATGGCTGTTATCAAAAAAATTAAGAATGGCAAGACTCGGTGAGGATGTAGAGAAATTGGAAGCCTTCGGCATTGCTGGGAGGAACGTAAAGTGATTCAGCTGCTGCAGAAAACAGCTGCACAGTCTCTCAAGAAGTTAAACATTGAATGGCCATCCAACTCAGCAGTTCCAGTCTTAGGTACTGGGTATTTGAAAATCCAGAATATTTGAAGAGATACTCAAACCAATGTGTGCACATGAATGTTCACAGCAGCCCTACTCACAATGGCCAAAAGTGGACCTAGCCAAAGTGTCTGCCAACAGATGAATGACTAGACAAACTGTGGTCTACCCACAAGGGAATATTACTCAACCATAAGAAAGGAATGAAGTACTCGTGCATGCTACAACACGGATGACTCCTGAATGCATCATGCTAACTGAAAGAAGCCAGACACAAAAGGTCACATACTGGATGACTTCACTTATATGAAATATTCATAACAGGTAAATCTGCACAAACAGAACACAGATCGTTGGTCACCAGGGTTTGAGGGAGAGGAGATGGGGCGCAACTGCTTAAGGTGTACAGAGTTTCCTTTGGGGATGATGAAAATGTTTTGGAACTAGATAGATGTAGTGATGGTACAACATCGTGAATGCACGAAATCCCATCAAATTGGTGACTTTAAAATGGTTAATTTCATGTGAATTTTATCTCAATACAAAAGTTTAAAAAAAATAGGAGTAGACCCTGCAACGGCTTAAGAATTCCACCACATTTCTGGAAGTTGCCATAGTGGAAACTGACGAAGCCACAGCCTAGAATACCTACAAAGGCACTTCAGCTCAAGAGTGAACAAACTTACCCTGAACAGTCTCCCAACTCAGAGACAGCAGGTATGTATGACAGAAGCAGGAGCAGGAAATGGGGCTTACACATGACACATTAGTTGAAGGTTTCCATATGGATATTAGTCTCCCCTAGAAAGCCCAAAAGCCAGTGTTTAACCCAAGAATAAAACAAAAATCAATAAGGATTCTTCTCTCAATGAATCATATAAGTTGTCTGCAGAGGACTAGGAAAGCTGGAATGGGCCTTGAAAGCACCAAAACAAACCTGACAAAAACCCCAAACTCTCCGTATGATGACATTTTGAAGGGCCACCAACAAGACTATCAGCACACTGCCTCTCTGCCCTAAAACAAAGCCTGCAAACCAAAGCGCCTCCCAACACACACACACACACACACACACACACACACACACACACACACACAACTGCCAGTCAGCTTCATTCCTAAGTGCAATCAGGTCAAACAGAGAAAGGCCAAACATGTGAGGATGGTGTACAAGATGACAGAGAAATATCAAGAAAAACAAATCAAAGCAGGGCTGGCCCTGGAGGAAGGAGATGATTAAGAGACAGAAAAGAAGAATGTTCAGAGGATAAACAAAAATAACTTTATTAATACCCCCAGGAAGATTTGAGAAGGTATTGAATACATAAAATAAGAACGGATTGCTGTGAAAAAGCTACAACAGAACGTGTATGATCACTTGGAAATCAAAACTATGATTTCAAAATTAAAAATGCAGTGAAAGCACTGAAAAACCAACTTGAGAGAAACTTTAAAATGTAGAACAGAAGAAATACGGGAAAGGACAACACCCAGTGCTGGCAAACATGCAGAGTGCTTCAAACTCTCAGACACTGCTTGTAGAGTGTTCACTGGTACGAGCACTTTGGAATGCTTTGTGGCAGTCTGTACTAGAGCTAAAGCCGAACATGTGCCTACCCTGTGAACCAGCAGTTCTACTCCAATGCATACACCCAACAGTGTAAGTACTCATGGCCACCAAAAGACATGTCTAAGAATATTCGTAGTAGCATTATTCCTAAGAGCCTCAAACTGGAAGCAACGCAAACGACCTTCAACAGTATCCAGTAACTTGGATAGGACAAACTGTGATAAAAATCACAACATGGAATACAACGCAGCAACAGAAAAGGACAGACTCCTGACACATGCAGCGACGTAGTAGGATTCCAAAACCAGAATGCCGACTGGAAGGAACCAGGCATGAAAGAGTACGCAGCATGTAAAAGTACACAGTGTGTAATTATATGAAGTTCTAAAACAGCAAAGCTTTTCTATGGTGATAGGGTCAGAAGAGTGGTTACCTTTGGGGAAGGTACTGACCAGGATGGAGGCAGGCAGAAGGCCTCAGGAGTGCTGGAAATGTTCTTGTATTTTGTCTGGTGAGCAGTTACGTGAGTACATATGAAAAAAAACCAAGCTCTAGACCTAAGGCTTGTGCACTCTACTGTATGTAAATATATCTCAATAAAATAGGTGACACGAAATCTAAGAAATATGAGCCAAGATATGAGTCGATTGGGAAGAGCAACATCTTACTATGTTACAGATACGAAAAAGAAAAACTGGAGGGAGGAAACTCGTAAAGACACATGACAAAAATAACTTCAGAGCTAAAGAGAAACACTGAGTTCAGACTGACATGGCTTACTCAGTGCCTAGCACAATGAAGGAAAACATACCCATGCTTATGCATAGTTTTGTGAAAGTTCTGAACACCAAAGACAAAAAAGATGCTGAAAATGTTTCAGAGATTGAAAAATTACATAAAATGTCACCATGAAGCGTTACACATAGCCAAAGTGCCAAAAAGGATGAGAATAGAATAAAGATGTTCTCAGATGTGCAAGAATTCAAACATTTACCTTCTACTTGACTGACCCTTTATTAGGAGGGTACTGGGGGATGTACTCTGGCAACAGAAGGAAGTACAGGAAAACGCCATCGCCACTAGCTCCACCAGAACTAATCTATGTGTATCACATAGGGGAATTATATATACTAGTTATGTGAAATTATTTAATTGTTAATTATATACACGTATGTTTCTTTAGGAAATTCTCCAGCAGGACAAGCGTGCAGCAAGCCTACAGAGTAACCAGTCCAGACCAAAACAGCAAGTTGGAGCCTCTGGGAGGAAGACCTCCAGGAAATAAGGGATTTCATGTAGTAGGTAGTACAAACCGGGCCATGGGAGAACTCAAGTGCATGCAAACAGCAGAGAGTGCTGACAGAACAGAAGTCTCTCCAAGTCTCTGGCCACATAGTAAGCAGCCAGTTCAAACTGGAGCAGAAGTCAGGGGCCTTCAATAGGAATAGGGTGGATTCCCAGACATAAGTGGAATAAGGAACTAAAAGATATTCGGGCTGCAGCCATAAGCAGGCATATGAAAGAAAAGACAAAGAAAGGAAAGAAGGAAAGGAAAAGGAAAAGAAAGGAAGAAGGAAGGAAGGGAGGGAGGGAGGGAGGAAGAAGAAAATGTGATCAGAAACTACAGAAAAAAACAAAAACCACAAAGGAAGGTCATGGTTTAATATAAAGCAAAGTAGAACATGGTAAGGTTTAGGACAGAAAGTAAAGGGTATAAAAAAAGGAGACTCCATTTGAAGTCTCATCTGAGCAGCATGGGGGTCATGACTGCAACTATAGAAATGGAATCCTGACCCTACACTGCACTGTAATGAATGAAATTACCATAGTCACAATACTGCAAACAGTTGTTTGCCTTTTAACGTTCTATCAACAAACCCCAGAAAACTTTATTATGGTCAAAGAACAATGGACAATAGAAGAGGACAAGTATAGCTACGACAACTCTCTGATGCACCCCTCGGGACTCTCGTAAGAGCAAAATTCTTATTTCCCTAGCTGGCTCTGAGTCGCCCTCAGGAATTGTCTTGGATAAAGACAGTCACCTCAGCCAAGGTCACACTTGAACTCAGGAAGCTCACTCCAGGTGATCCAATTTGGAGCGGTAGAGGTCCCCCTCCTGCCCCAACTTGGGACATCTCTGAAAGGCCATCCCAGCCTCAGAGCTCCCTGTGGGGCTGAGGACAGCCTCCTTTGAGGCTGCATCATAGTCCATCTCCATCTGCCCCGTCCTGATTCCCTCCCTTCCTTTCCCTTCCCTTCCATACTCCCTAAGAAACTCCTGCACATTAATCTCCAGCTGTGAGCCTGCTTCCCTGGGAGCCTGACCTGCAACACCAACTGACAGAAAGTTGGGAGGGAGGGGAGGGAGAGAGGAAGGACACGCAGGCACATTAAATCATCTTTACAAAGTAGAAAATCCATAGCTCTTGTCCCTAGTTGATGGGAAAAGAGAAGGAGGTATACAGATATTATTTGAAGATACAAAAACAGCCAACAGGAAGCCTGAAAATAGCAATATATTGATAAATGAAGAGAAGGGGAAAATGGTAGGAGAGAACTAGTTGGTCACGAGCTGATAACTGATGAACTTTGGTGATGAGCATGTGAGCTTTATTATACTATTTTCTGTACTTTTGTATATGTTTGCTCAATTACTGTAATCAAGAGTTTAAAATATAAACATATAAAGAGGAAAGGATGCGTGAAGTACAATCTCACCTATCAAAGCAGGAAGTCAACAGCTAATGCCTAAAGGTGACAACACACAAAAGGTGATATAAATACAAACAGAGTTATTACAAAGATAAAGGCAACCTGTTAGAAAAACTGGAACCAGAGACATTTCAAATGAGCATCGGATCGCTGAGGGTAGGGTGCAGGCCTCTGCTGTGCATTCTGTGCCTTTGGTTCTCTTGTACTTGCTGTGAGTTGAATGTCTCCCCTGCCCCTCCCCCCCCCCCCCCCCACAGAAGATTGGTGCAGTCCTAACTCCCAGTACCTCATCAGAGGACCTTATTTGGAAATAGGGTCTTTACAGGGTGCTCAAGTTAACATGAGGTTATGAAGTCGAACCTAATCTGACTCATGTCCATAAAGAAAGGGAAGTTTGGATAAAGATACAAGCATACCTTGAAGGAAGATGTCTGCGGGAAATGGAGGACTGGAGTGATGGCTCTACAAGCCAAGGAACGGCAGAAAGTGCCAGTAACCCACAGAAGCTGGAAGAGGCAAGGAAGCATCCTGCCCCCACTAGTTTCACAGGGAGCGGGACTTTTCCAACACCTGGATTTCAGACTTCCGGCCTCCAGAACTGTGGACAAGACGTTTCTGTTGTTCTAAGTCACCTAGTTTGTGCTACTCAGTCACAAAGGCCCTAGCAAACTAATACAACTTCAGAACATTTCAAGATGCAATGAGACTGATGGGCTGTGAGAGAAAACTGCACGCAGCGTTGGCAGAGCTCTGTTCTGGTTTTTAGTTCTCTCTCTTTTTTTTTTTTGCTGGCTAATAGCAGCAGGACAAGTGTGAAACCAAGTGAAGGCCAGTAAGAAAGCAGTTTGGGTGACAGGGGTTAAGAGTAAGCCTGTGAAAGAACTGTTTTGGGCCAAAGAATGAGGTCCTGAAGTTTAAGATGTGTGAGGAGGGACAGATCCTGATAATGATAAGGTCTACGGTGCCACCTTGAAGGTGGGGGGCTGAGGTGGACAGGCAAAGATATTGTCAGAGGTGAGGAAGAAGGCAAGGGGCTGCAAGTGGCACGGGCTGCCCAGGCAGACACTGAAGTCGCCCACAGGGATGGCAGGACTCATGATGTCAGGGAAGCCTGTGAGCCAAGTGCCCAGGTCTTCAGTGAATGAGGGAGTAGAACCAGCAGGTGCTGTGTAGCCCATTACCACAATCTCAGTGGCTGTAAACATCAATTTATTACTGCATAGTTTTCACAGGTTAAACGTCTGGCGGCAGCTTAGCAAGGCCTCCTGCTCAGGGGTTCACAAGGCCATGGTCAATTTACTGGCCAGGGCTGTGTTCTCAGCTGAGGCTCTGGGTTCTCATCCAGGTTTATTCAGGTTGTTGGCAGAGTTCAGTTCCTTGTGTGTGTATGACTCAGGTCCCCATCTTGTACCTAACATCAGCCTAGAGATGGCTTACAGTTCCCTGCCAGGTGGCCCTCTCACAGGTGCTCTCAAAACATAGCAGGGGAATCTCTAACTTCAGGGAATGGCTGGCCCTCTTCTGGAAAGCTCACCTGAATCAGGTCAGGCCCACCCAGGAGAGTCTTCCTTCCGATTAACTCAAAGTCAACTGATTAGGGGCCTCAATTCCATCTGCAAAACCTCTTCACCCTTGCTATATCCTAGTGCTCACAAGCAAGTAGTCCGTTTTGCCCATACACAGGCCAGGGGAGGGGATTATATGAGTACACGTATGCTGGGGGATAGGAAACATGGGGACTATATGGAATTCTACCCAGCGCAGTTGAGCCCTGTCTTGGGCCTCAGTTCCACCAGATGACAAATAACTTAACCTAGCCAAGGCCATATTTTTCCAGTTACTTCAGGGGTTTCTTACTAATTACTAATTATCATTATCAAGCAATTGAGGATTTTCTCATCCTTGGCCCCAACCTATCACCTAAATTCTGTGAGGCTTACTTAGTTTTATAGCATCTGGAGAGAGACAGAGACAGAGACAGAGAGAGGTGGGGGAGGGGGGCATTGGTCCTTGGAATTGAGAAGTATGCACGCCAGCATCCACTGCAGCCTGGAGTCTCACCTGGCCCTCCGACACAGCACCCCTTCGTGCTGGCCTCCAGCGAGGTGTCATCCTCCTAACCTGGTGCACAGTCCATACCTCTTTCCACGGCGACATCCTTGAAGAGTCCCTCCCTCCCTCCCTCCCTCTCTCTCTCTCTCTCACACACACACACTCCTTGCAAGCCCCTCCTGGGGCTGTTGCACCACATCACTTCAGTGCTGAGCTGGTGCGAGAGGAGGTACCATCCTGCATGGCAGCACAAGCCCCCTCACCCTTGGACTTCTACTACACTCCCACCTCTGGCCCGAACTCCAGGGGCTGAGGGCAGCACACATCAGCAAACTGGTAACTATTCCGCAAACCCCTGCCACATCACAGGGATGAGGCTTCAGGGAAGACTTCAGGACTCGTCTCTCACTCAGGATCTGGGGTCCTCAGAGGGGCACTCCTAGCGGGCAGGCTCTCACCCTTCCGTTTGCTGCTATGTCCCCAGAGCTAGCACTGTTTGCTGGGTTCCAAGGGGCCACTGGGGTGAGAAGCATGATGGAAATTACCTGGATGCGAAGGCAGAGTGGCCCAGGCTGTGTACTCAGCCTGCTGCCAGGAAGGGTTCTCTCACTCTGCAGAAGAGGCAGGCAGGGGCCTGGTCTCCGTGGGGCCGTGAACTGGTTCTGAGGAGGTGCCTGGTGTGACCTGCGACCGCTGCCAAATTTGCTGGGCACTGAGGGCTCTGCTCCCAGAAGTGGCCGTCTCAGGACCTGTGAGGCAGTGCTGGGACTCGGCTCTCCAACTGCCTGGATCTGGGCTGCCCTGCGGCTTCTGACGCAGCTGTGAAAGTGACTTGGATCACAACCAGAATCTGATTCTACTGAAGCAGAAGTACAGTCCTGTGCATCACGAGGGAGCAGAGGACAGGCTGGCTATCACGACAGCCTTGACATCTGCCTGCGTCGCACACTGTGCCCAGGACTTTACGAGGTGAGAGGATTCTCTCCTATGGAAGAGGTTAGTCAAAGCCCTGTTGGCTTCTGGACATCCTGCACCATCCCGCGACCAATCTTTCCTTCCCTTCCCTTCCCTCTCCCCTTCCCTTCCCCTCTCCCCGCTACCCCTCCCCTCTTCCCTTTCCTTTCCCAGACTTTGCCATCCTGCCATTCACTGCTTCTGCCAGCTCAGCTCCAGATGGGCGGACAGGCAGAGCTGGGAGCAGACAGCCCTAGCGCCCTCCAGCATGGAGGTAGAGAATTTCTAAAAGTCTCCACCAGGGGTCGCACGAGCGCCCATGCTTGCTAGGATGGCTTCACAGATGACTCCCTTTACAAAATCATTTTATAAAGCATAAGGGAAAAACAAAACAGAAATGCACAACCAGGTCTTTGTAATTATTTCTCTGTCACCAAGTGAGGTATGACTACTTCTTTTTCCATTTGCGTTACATTCACCTGAATGACGACGCTGAACTCTGTCTCACCCCGCCTTCCTCCTGGTTTTCCCTGTTCCTCTGTGACTTAGGAATTCTGCTTATCCCCCCACATCTAGCTTTACAAAGAGCCTCAGGAAAGGGAAACAATGATAGCTGCCTCGGAATAAAGGAGGACTCCCACAGTTGGGGGCTCCCGTGTGCAAGGTGAAGGGCTTCTGGTCCCTTGGGTCTGCAGTCGCAGCCTAAGAGCCTGTCCCATGGTGCCAGGTCACTGTAGGCCAGGCACTGCCTGCTTTGCACCCTCAGGCTCTGACAAGCAAATGCTTCTTGCAAAGGGGAGCCCACAGCTGGATTGCCAGGGAATGCCCCATGGCCTTCTGCACTTCTAACGTAAAAGCTGCAGACAAGTCAGACTGGGAAACACTGCAAGGCTTTGCTGATGTTCCTCCAGGGACCCCCCTCCCCACCGCCCACCCTGCCTCTCTTAGGTGTCCTATGAAACACACCTCAGGCATGAACTCACACACCGATAGAAGGAACAACTAAAGACAGCCTGAAATATAACACCTTTTAGGGGAAGAAAACACAAGTGTAGGAGGAACCTTGGGATGTGCACCCAATTACCATGTACCTCATCAGACAGGGGTGAGCATGAAGGTAGTAGCTTATACCAAAAAAGGCAGTAAGGGGAGCAAAGTTGCTGGCATGATGAGGGAAATCAGTCTTCATTTGGTGTGACATGATGGGTTAAGTATCAAAAGGGATGGCATGCTCTGCCAAGAATTTCAATTCTGTCTTTACCAAGATAGTATGTCCCTAAATACCACATGCTGCCATCCGCTTTTTACTTGAAGGTATGTGGCATTTGGGCAGCCGTGGATATCACCCCTTGAGGAAGAGGCATGATGTGGTATTTCTGCAATATTAGTGAAAAGTCTACCAACATGGGAAATTTCTCTAAGAATCTCTAAGGCAACAGTAACAACTTTTCAGGGGTGGAAGGCACACGAGAGGGGGCTGTTGCTCAAGGCCATGTGTTGTTCACATTTAAAGGATTTTAAAAGTCCTCAAAGTTGGGATTTCTCCCTGTTGAATATTGGAGCCCAAGACTTGCCTCGGAGCCCTGGGCAGGAGCAAAGCCTTGAAACTCCCAGTCCTAGCCTTGACCTTGTACCCTGGGCAGACACCACCAGCTGCAAAACGTTATCATCCCTGACTGCCTGACTGACCCCTGCTAGCTGCCGGGCCCCCCATTTCTCTGAGCAGCGGTGTGTTGAGCCATCACGTGACAGGACGGGGAAAGAGCATGCGCCCCAGCGTGGCCTTGGCCCACCGCTAAAACCCCCTGGGCCTCATCGGGAAATGTGACTCTCACAGACAGACCACGTAGGGGGCCATTCCCAGCCTCCAGCAGGCACTCAAGAAACGGGCTGTCGGTAGCAGTTTCTGCCTGCCCGGCTGGACTCAAGCTCATGGAGTTCCAGATCCCAGCCTACCTAGCCTGCCCAGCCTGCCCTAGCTCCAGTCCCTCTGGGGCACGGCTGCAGCGATCACCAGCTCTCCTGGGCCCCACGCCATGGCTTGTGAGCTTCAGAGAGATGCCAGCTGGGCCAGTGAAAGCTTTCCAGCTATGACGCTGCAGCCTGCGGCATGGAAGGCTGCAGCCTTCATCCAGGTGATGCCCATGACGCAGCTGCCCGACAGGCTCTTGGGAACACATAGGGCATTTTCCTGGTGCCCCTTTCATGGCACTACGATCAGGGCAATTCTGGTTTTCCATGTTCGGTGTAACTTGTCTTCTGCATCAACGACAGGTGGCTTAAGGAAGAAACCCCCAGAGTGATATGAAAGCAGGAGGGAGGGTGGCATTAACGCTTCTCACATCATTATCAGCCCACGATGGGGCCCAAAGTCAGACAAAAGACCTCAGCACCACTCTTGTTGCTTCTTTTTCCTGAAACATCTTTGTGCACCAAATTAATTCCAGCTTTTGCAAGTCCTTGAACGCTTACCACTGCCCCAAGGACTGTGCATTGTTACTATATCCAGCATACAAATGTGCAGACTGAGGCTTGGAGAAGGGTCACCACTGACTCAAGGTCTCACAGCCTGTTGAGCTGGAACCTAAACCCCGGCCTCTTAGCCACAACACCATATGGCCACAGACAGCCCCAGGCCAGGGCACTGGTCTGGGCTGCTCAGCCCTGTGCTGTGACGGTGATCACCCTCTGCCCTCGTGGGCAGCCAGTGTGCATGGAAGGTCACTAAGGCACAGAAGCAGGGGTGGGCAGGCAAGAGAGAGCTTCCAGGTCATGGGCTGGCAGAAAACCCTAATTTTGCTCAGGGACAACATGTACTTTGCAATTTAGGGCCCAGATGAAGTCTACTGGTAATACCATTAGCTACCGGGTATGGAGTGAGGCCCGTGTGCCACTGCCTGAAGTTTACATCCCGGCAATGCTGGGTGTGGCTTCTACCACCCTGAATGGAGGTAAGCGAAGGTCACACAGCTCGTCAGTGACAACGACTGGCAAAGAAAGGACTCCAGCCCAGCCCACTCACTTCACCCCAGGACTCAGCAGTACTCATCTGGCAAAGAAGAACACCACGCCCACGTCACCAGGAGAAGCGCGAGGAAACCAACCTGCAGCGAGCACTTGCTCCAGGCTCGGCCCTGTGCGGACTGCTTCGGCTCTGAGGCCACCTGCTGTGCCTGACCACCTTGCCTCCCTAACTTGGCTCACGTCAGCTGCTGGCGATGACGCGCTCTCCAGTCAGACTCCTCGAGGTGACGGGGGAAACATCTTTCCAGAGAAAGTGGAGACAATGCACAGAAACGTGGCAATTAAAGACCTTCCTTGGAAAGCTGCTTTCAGGCATCTTGCCATCCCAGGCAGAGTTAACCAACAGGCCTCTCAGGGAGCAAGCCAGCCCACACAGCAGAGTGACTAGCACAAGCCGCGGCACTGTGCCCTTTCTGCCCATCTCCTCCAGCTGCCTTTTGCATTTGCGCTGGTGAGAAGAGCATGCTATGAAAGTAGGGTGACTCTGATGCTGCCAAGCTTCCTGGGGCGTCACCTACATCTCAGAATCAGAGGCTCCTAAGTCACGCCACATCCCAGAATTGTGTGGGTGGGCCCAGGCTTTGTGTGACTGCACTGGGAGACCACCGGGCCTTGGCATTGCCTGCAACAGAGTGGGTGAATTTTCAGTGACATAAACAACTAGCATACACCCACGCTTGCCAAGGGGCCTTCCTAATTTTAGCTCTATGTTCATCCCATTGCCACCATGGAAAACTGTGCTTGGCCCCAAAGGAGATTTCACATACTGCTGCAGGTCGGCAGGAGGTGAGGTACCTGGCCACCCAGGTTGACCTGGGGCAGGGCCTCGGTCCCGCCTGTCCTGGGAAGGACATCCCTGCTAGCTAGAGGCTGGAGAAAGGACACATGTCCAGGAGCCCTAGCCCTCCGTAAATCCTCAACTTGCCCTAAACGTCGGCTCTTATTGGTGTTAGTATAGCAATTGCAAAATACCTCATCTTGCAAAAAGGGCAGGGCCTGGCAAACACATCGACATCTCCTCACAGAAACAGACGACTCTTAACGCCAAGTGGGACAAATAATATTAAGAACGCTGTAAAATAGCACTTGCGGGCCTCGGCCCTTGGGCGGGTCTAGCCCACCCGCTGCGCAGATCCTCCCCGGCCCTCCCCCTCCGGCCGGCCCCGCTGCCCCCTAAGCTCGCCACAGCCCGCTTCCCAAGCCCTTCGCGGCTCCTCCAGTGCCTCCACCTCCGCCCAGACACTCCAAGCCTCGCCCTGCTCCTCCCTTGGCTCCACACCCACTCAACTCCTCGCGAGCCCCGACGCACTCCGCCAGCTCATCCTGCCAACGCTTTTCCCCAGCTCCAGCCGGCTTTTCCCCCACCTCACGCTCCCAAGCACCACTAGGCGACCGTCCTACCCAGACCAGCCCCTCCCTAGCCCGGCCCCGCACGCCCAATGGCTCCACCCCTGCCCAGACCGTCCCCCAAACTCCGCCCAAAGCCCCACCACGTTCCTCCCGTGGACCAACCCCGAACCAGCTCCTCCCCAGCGGCGCCACGCGCTCTCCAGCCCCGCCCACCCCACAGTCAGGTGCCCCTCACCTGCGTTTCCCTGGCTCGACTCGGCTCCTCCCTCTACCACAGCTCTTTCCCGCAGCTCCGCACCACTCCTCCCTGATTGTCGCTACCCTGCTTTCCCCCAGATCCAAGCTGCTCCTCTCCTGCTATACCACACTCTTCCCTCAGCTTATCTTTCGGCGATTTCCCCCGGCCCCGCCTCGCCCAGCTCCTCCCCAGCTTTCCCCCAGATCCACCCTACTCCTCCCGAACCTGCGCCCCGCTCCTGTTCCATCCCCACCTCTGTCTCGCCTTTCCCACTCACGCCCTGCTCCTCCCCTACCTCCTCGTCCCCAGCTTTGTGCCACCTACGCTCCGCTCCTCGCTCACCTACTTGGCTGCAGCTCTGCCCGACTCGTTTCGGAGCTTGGCTCCGCTCCTCCTCCAGCTCCGTCCCACTCCTCCCCCTACTCGGCCCATCTCCTCCCACGGCTCCACCCCCGTCCAGCTTCCCGCAGCCCAGCTCCACCCATACGATGGCCTCTCCACTCCCCTTCCTGCCCTTCCCGCCCCCGTTCCTTTCCCTCCTTCCCGTTAGGCTCTCGCCCGCCGGTCGCGGGCCCCAGACCCCGCCGGCTCATCCCGCGCGCCTCAGGGCCTAGTGAGCCCAACAACGCCGGTTAGCAACAGGGCCTATGAGCGTACGGGCGCGTGTACGTGGGCGCGTGACTATTAATTGCCCGTCTGCGAGCCTGCCTGGCTGCGTAAGGGAGGGCTGCGCTCCTGCACGTGCGTGCGTACGTACTTACGAAGGTACGAGTCTGCGCACAACAGGGGCGTTAGATTCTGCGCCCCCTCATCCGGTTGAAGGACAGCTGTCAGCTGCTCCCGGTGCTCGGTGCCCGGGCGGCGGAGGGAGTGTCGACGGCGCTGAGGCAGCCACGACGCGGGCCGGGCGCTCTGTTCTCTCTCCGCGGAGCGCGTCGTCTCCTTGCCTGGGCGTGGGAGGCGGTGGTCCTGGCGCGGGCACCCTCACGAGACCACGGGGAGGCGGAGGACTGTCGTGCCATGTGGCCGCCGCCTGGTCAGCCGAGCGGGCCCTCCACTCGCTCGGCGGGACCCGCCCCGCCCGTCCGAAGGAAGTCGGAACCCGCCAGGCGCATGCCAGCAGCTCTGCCCTCCGCGCGCAAGGTTACCTCTGGGCTGGGGTTTCCCGGACCCTGTGCCTGGGAGCACCAGCAGAGCGGCGGAGGCCACCCTTCTCGGCACCGGCCCTGGCCCCAACCCCGCCACCGTCACGCGCCCGCCATCCTTCCACGGCCGTGGAGCAGCGACGTTCGTCTGTGCCTAGAAGCGCCAGTGTGCAGGGCCACGCGCACCGGTGCGCCGCCCTTCCTGTGCTCAGCGCCTCCCGCATGGCCCTTGGTCTGTGGCCTCAAAGAGGCCCCTGGCTGTGTGGTGTTCAGCTGGTTGCCTTTGGCACCCCTCCCGGCTGGGCACACCCAGGATGATGTTGAGGGGAACGGGATTGTTCGTAGGGTCCCCGAATCCTGGGCCCATGGACAGTGTGGGAGGACTTGACACTTTTCTCCTATTGGACTCCGGGTCTGCTGGGCTGTAAGGACACCCTCCACTTGAACTTACAAGAAATGATTTTCTGTGCCTGCTGGTTGGCAGCCCTGTGGACCCTGGCAGTGAGGGTGGGGGGATACCCACTGCCATGATTAGCAGGATCAAACCGTGAGCCAAGTGAGGTGTTTCCCATCAGATGGACCCTCCTGGGTCCTGGTGGTCTGCAGTCCCCGCTGAGTACCAGACTGTTCTGGTCATTAGCCAGCAGTGCTGTCTTGTACCTAACCACCTGTTCTCACGATCCCTCTTGTCTTTGTGCAGATGAAGAAGCCGAGACAAGTGGGAAAGCGCGTCATCCCAAGTCCACAGAGCAGGTACTCTGTGCCTCCGAGACAGGAGGGCACCTTTAGGTCCTCCCTCATGATATGGTCATGTTCGGACATACTAGGGAATGAGACTTCAATACTTGGAAGGCGGGGCTGGGGTGTGCGTGGGGGCAGAACATGAGTACAGTGCAATGCAGCACAACCTACAAGGCCCCTGAGATGGGAACAAACTCGAGATGTTCTGGGGGAGGACGGAAGGCCTTGATGGCTGAGGGGTGGTGAATAAGGGAAAGAGCAGAGCAGGCTGCTGTTGGTGGGGGGGGGGGGCGTCAGATTTCCTGGGGCCCAGTGGGCCCTGGTGAGACGTGCATCCGTGCTAGTTGGGGGCGGAGCCCCTGGAAGCTTTCAGCAAGGGAGCGACGTGATCACATCGCCCCTGGACCAGAACCACTCTGGCCACAGTGGGGGCACTGCGAGGCAGGGGCCGTCGGGGAGACTGCAGGAGAGGGCAGTGGGACTCTGCAGACTTGGACCAAGAGTGTGGCCGTGGAGACGAGGGAAAGGGGTCAGGTTCAGGATAGGCTGTGGAGATAGCAGCCATGTGACGTGAGTGGTGGGTGCAGGAAAGGGAGCACGGGCGGCCGCTAGGTCCGGGACAAGAACAACCAGGTTGGTGGCAAAGGCACTTGTGGAAGGGACGTGGATTTGGGGACCTGAGTCTGTGCTGGCCATGGAAGTTGAGGCCAAGCAGCTGTGGCCCATGTGGAGGTACGCAGAGCAGGCAAGCGTGCGACACGGAAGCCTGGGAGGAAGGGCAAGAGGGGCAGTCAGCGATGTCGGGGCTGCCGAGCGGTGAGTGAGAGGAGGAGACAGCAGGTGTGGGGCGGGTCACTGGTGCCTGTGGTGACGGGTGTACTAGCGGAGTTGAGGGTGACAGTGCGTGGAGAGGAGGGAGAGGCTGCAAGCGTAGACAGCTCTGCTGAGGACTGTTGCGTGGAGGTTTAGACAATGAGGCAGACGCTGGAGGCCTCTGCAGGCACAGGCTCAGGGGGTGGGTGTCTTTGTCCCCGTGGCTGTCTGTGCTGGGAGAGGGCTAGAGCCGGTGCCCTGGGCTGTGAAAACAAGGGGCCCTCCGTCCATCCTCTGAGCTGCCCTGGGGCTCAGTGAACTTGGTCCTCAAAGACAACACATGCCTTCTGGGGCCCGTGCCTTTCTCTCACTGTCCCCACCCACCTTCCCAAGCTCCCCAGAGACTCCATCTGCTGGATGAGTCCCCCCCAGTGATGCACCCCCTCCGTTCCTGTCAGCTGACTGTGTGGCACTGGAAGAGAGGAGGCAACCATCTCCACTCGCCCAGCATCCTGGTCAC
Organism: Manis javanica; assembly: GCF_040802235.1. NCBI lineage: Eukaryota > Metazoa > Chordata > Mammalia > Pholidota > Manidae > Manis > Manis javanica. Next base: position 136,834,030 of record NC_133174.1, read on the forward strand.
TGGGGTTTCGGGCACCCGGGGGACGTTGGGGAGAGGTCAGGCCCATGGGCCGTGAGCTTGGAGGGCTGCTGGACTATGCTCATTGACATCCACGGTTCTGTGCTTCCGCAGGCCATGGGAGGTCCGAGGGGCTGTGGGAAGATGACGTTCGGCTGCCTGTCCCTTGCAGGGGCCCCTTGGTACCTGCCACCCTCCCTCAGCAGTGTCACTGGGGCCTGCCCGTGACTTGGGTGGGGTCGTGCAGGATGAGGCCCTCTAGTCTCGGCTTCTCTGCCTCCTGCGGCCTCGCCCAGAGCTCCCCGAGCAGCGTTTGGCTCGTGGGAAACGCTGACTGGGAGGCACCCCAGTCACTCCTCCGTGCCCACTTGGCGATACCGCGTCAGTCTCCTGGAGGGAGTAGCGTGAGTTGAGTGAGCACGTTGTCCCCCAGGCAGCCTGGGCTTACAGAGGAAAATCATCCAGGTGCCTCTCCCTTTGTGCACAGGGCTCATGGACGTTGGGGACACTGTGCGGTGCCCAGAACTCCTAGCTCCTGACGAGGCTGCACACCTGGAAAGCCAAGCCGTGCTGGCCGACCTGAAGCACAAGTACCTGACCACCCTGGCCAACCCCAGGTGGCTACTGGAGCCCATCCCCAGGAGAGGCGGGAAGGATGTCTTCCAGGTAGACATCCCGGAGCACCTGATCCCCTCGGGCGCGAGGCCTGACGAGCATGGGCGCCTCAGAGGAAGGTTGCCAAGAGAGCAGGCCAATCACGACCCATCAGCCAGCCCCACGCCACACACACTCGAGTCGGCTGCCAGCTGGATCGGCAGCCATGGACAGCGCTGCCCAGAGTGTGCTGCTCCCCTAAGCAGGTCCCCACTCAGCTGCAGGGGACCGGGGAGCGGAACTGTCCTTGCAGGACACCCCCTGGGCTGGCGACAGAGGCTCAGGGACTCTGACCTTTAGGGCAGAGGGAAAGCTGCCAGTGAATGTCCTTGCGCTGCCACTGATTTTGGTCCGGCTGATTCCTGGAGTGTATAAAGAAGCGTGTTTTAAGAGCCCTGCTTCGTTCGCTCCCCTCTCTGGTCAAAACTCGTGGAAGGCTCGACCAGCACCCGGGGGACAAGCAGGCGCCGAATGATGGCCCGAGAGAGGCCAGCCATGGACAGCCTCGTTCATGAGCAAGGGGACATCAGGCTTAGAAGTGAAGTGAGCCTGTGTCTGTCCTTGCTTGTGACTCTTGCCCCGTTGTGACAGTGTCTGCTGGCTCATGAAGCATGCGTGCTGGACCTGTCCCTCCAGCAACTTGATGTCCAAGGAAGGGGCCCTAAATACAGCTCTGACAGAAAAGTGTTCGGTGGTGGTGGTTTTTGTCTTGTGGGGAACCTTTCTGTCTTTTCTTTCGGGTGGTTTCTTAACAAAGTTGGTAGGGTGCGTCACCCATGAGAACGATGGGCTTTGCCCCCGGTGCTGGCTGGGGCACAGACCGTCTCTCTTCTGAGCCAGACCACGGGGGGGTTGTACAGCCCTGAGCAGAGGGGGTGGCCCTACTTTTACGTGGGCCTCTCTGCCAGGCTCCTGGATCTTGGGCTGGAGATGCTCAGCTGCTGTTCAGGAGTGCCCTGGCACATCTTAGGGGCAGCCGTGGGGAGAGACCCTCGTGTGTCAGGATATGGGACTAAAGTAAGGAGATGCCCCCGAGGTCAGGAGCGAGGCTGTTGTGTCTCCTGAGCAGCAGCCCAGGCTCAGGGGACAGGGTCTGCATCAGCTTGCCTCAGTGCACCCCAGCCCAGTCCTCGGCTGAGGACTTGGTATGCACGTGGTGCTCCGAGTCTAAGAGGACAACGGGAGCCAAGGCTCGTCACGGGCCAGGATTTCCAGCCACCTCGGGCTTACGCTGAGGTCTGTGTGGGACAGCAAGGTAGAAAGAACCACAGACTCGAAGGCTTCCCATTCGATTGTTTATTTGATCCCACAGGGGTTTGCTGTCATTTATGAAAGCCAAAAATAGGTCCATGGCTACAGAATGGTGGGGTTTTTCTTTGCTTTATTTTTTAATGTACCACCAGTGGCCTGTGAGATTAGGGAGCCGGCTTACCCTCGAACTGCTTACAGAAAACACTCGTAATCCGAGGAGCTCTCTTCCTGCTCACGCCCTTCAGGGACCTCCTTTGGGGCCATGAACATAAGGGGGGCCAGCAGGATGGAATAACAGCTGCTGCACAAGGCCATCACCCTTACCTTAATCTGGGTCAGCTGGGGGGCTGCTGGACGGCTCCCCTGCACTGTCGCTTCCGGCAGTGGCTGGGGGCGCACATCCCATTCCTGGACGTGCCCTCCCCGCTTGGGCCCTGTGGCTCCCTAGGGGAGCAACTGTGCGTGGGACAGCGGGCTGCAGTGCTCATAGACCAGGCGCCAGGGAAGGTAGGAGAGCGCTGGTGCCGGGCCCCTGAGCCCTTGGGCCTTCCTGCTGGGCCCCTGTGCTGGCTGCTCTGGTGGACTCCCTGCCGCAGACGCACAGGCAGCTTCTTACAGTGGCTACCGGCTTTTCTGGAGCTGTGGCGCATCTCCCCGGCTGGGTGGCGCTCCTCAGGTAACCTCTTCTCTGGACCATATTCTCCACCAGCAGAGGCTTGTCTCTCTGAAAGTTGGAGTTGCACTAGATCTGGAACAAAATCATTTCAGTCATTCCAGGAGAGACTGTTCCTTCTTCCCCCATCCCCTCCCTCCACTCCCTCCTTCCCCACCCGCCCCCGGCCTCTGTCCACCCTCCCCGCCTCCCCCCACCACCACCTTCCCCCCATCCTTCCCCCCACCCCCACGCCACCACCTCCCCCACACTCCCGGTCCAAATGGTCTCATTTCAGTCTGGAGAAGACATCTTTTTTAAACTGCTGGCAAGTTGGATTAGGCTTTACGGCCTGAGTGCGCTGAAGATCGGCAATGCAGCGGTTAAGGTGTTACTGTCGCTAGTTGGGGTTAACTGGCCTCAGCCTGTGGTCACACCTGCAGGTCGTCTCTAAGGGGCTGTAGTGTAACCTGAGGATCCATCCATACCATCTCATCTCTCGGTAAGTAACGTCTCACGAGGAAAAAAAGTCACCCTCGGGAGCTAAACCCTCTGCGTGTGACGGTCCCCTGAATCTACTCGGGAGGGGTGGGAGTGACACAACACGGGGAACGGAAGGACTTTCTGCTTTACCATCATCCTCTTGTTCCCTGGAGAGCACGTGCAAGGGTCGTCGGGGCGTATTTTGCTGAATCCATACAGGTTCATTTGGCGGATGGAAGTCGTCAGGCTGTCCGTTTCAAAAATTCTGTCTGAGCCAGTCGGGTGAAGGATCTCCCTCTGGAAGAGGTCTTGGTAAGGGGGCAACCCACTGCTTAGGTCATCATCCTCTGGCTGCCACCGGATGTCACAAAGGTGGCTCCCGGCCGACCTGTAGAGGAGCCCTGGCCCTGAGTGAGAGAGGGGATGGGTGTGGGGCACCCAGCTTCAGGCTTTGGGAGATGCCTGGGGCAGTGTGGTTGTTGTTCCCAGAGGGGGCTCCCATGTGCTACCAGGCACCCAGTTTCATTCACAGGCCGGGCCCCAGCTGGGCTGGGAATCCATGATCCCGTGCCCACTCCCACCCCTAGAGGCGGGGGAGGCCTGTTGCTGGCTTCTCTGCTTTGCTCAAGGACCAGGCCCTGTTTAGTCCTAGCATAGCTACCACCAAGACTGCCCAGGGCGGTTGGGTCCCTGGGGTCCTGTGCCTCCCAGGGGTGGCGGTTCCAATGGGCGGGTCATCCTAGTCTCGCCCATTCTCCCCGCGTTCCTGAGTACAGGGAAAAAGAGGCAGAGGCCAACAAGGTCAAAATGGAGGATGGGGCCGACTCCTGGCCCCCCTCCAGGCCCTGGGCTTCTCTCAGCTCCTGCAGGGCGTCCTCCAGCTCATGCTCCTCACTTCTGGCACCCAGAGACATGCTAACTCTGCTCAGGGGACTGAAGACCTGGACGAGGGAGGGCAGGAGGTGGGCACTGTGGTACCTGGGGCTCTGCTTTGGAGGTGGGCTCCTGCCTCCCAGGGGTCTCCCCTGCTGGGCGGGCTGTCTGTCCATGCAGAACCCGAAGGATGAAATGATGGGGCCCTGGTGGTGTGCCAGCCAAGCCCGTGGATCTGGGACTGGAGGCTGAGGGGACCCGTCCCGTATGCGAGAGTCCTGGGGACACATCCAGGTCGGGTGTCCCACCTTGTCTCCTGGCTCAGCCATGTACTCTGTGCCTCTGTGACCTCAGGACAGGTGCCTCAGGACTTCAGCTGCCGATTCCTGGAGCCCCTGGACACCAGTGTTCATGGAAGCTGAATCCGATGTGCTGGCAACCCTGAGGGTCCGGGATGGTCCTCCGGATATAGAGTCGTCATGCTGGGCACTGAGGCAACCCATCCCACCTCACTACTAACCCTCTGCACTGCACCTTCTGCCCCACCTCCCACCAGCAAGCCCTGCCACCAGACCCCAAATACCCCTCCCACTTAACATCCCACCCCACACAGCTCTCACCCTGCCCCTGCACCCCACCTCCTGCACCCTCAAATTCCCACTGCCTACCTTCCCTCCCCCTCCCCCCTGCCCCACCTCTCCTCACTCCACCCCCACACCACCTCACTACTACACCTTCCAGGGCCCCTTCCACCCCACCTCTCATCCCTACCCGCAGCTCTCTCCAACCCACTCACTTGCTGACACCCCCCTAAAACTCTCCCCACCGGTTCACAACCCACCCCACATATACCTCCACCTCTCCGCCCACTGCTGCACCTCCCCACACCCCATCACTCCACCTCACTACTACCCCTCTCCACTGCCTCTTTCCCCCTTCCCTCCACCCCCACCTCCCCACATCCACCGAAATCCCCATTCCCTAAAACCCTCCCCCCGCTGCACACCACCTCACCTCCTACCCCCCAAGTTCACAACGCCTAACTTCCCGCACCCCTCCCCACTCCCCCAGCTGTCACCACCCCACCCCCACAGCACCTCACTACTACATCTCTGGTCCGCCACTTACCCACACCTCTCACCACCGTGCCCCTGCACTGGCCCCCAGCTCCCACATCCACTGACTTCCCAACACCCCATTCTCACAAACCTTCAACCAAATGCGGTTTGGGAGCTCCAGGGTACTAAGAACAAATGCAGCTTGTCCTGATGTCCTTCACCCCGCCCCCTCCTTCCCCTAAACCCACACGCCCCCACATCCCGACACCCACCCCCACACATCCCCCCATGCACTCAATATCCGACCCCCCACAACCTCCCTTTTTCCCCCCACTGCCCCATCTCCCCATATCCCACCACCACACCACGTCCACTAAGGACCTGGGGAGGCAGAGCCCTAGAAGTCATGAGCCGCGGCAGGTGGGAGAAGGCGGGGTTTAAGGGAGGCCCAGAGGGAGGTGCTAGGACCCCGCGGAATCCTTGTGCGCTCCTCCTGGCAGCCTCCAGGGGACGCTGCAACCCGGCTTCCGGATGTGACGTCATTAGTCTTCTGCCCGGGAGGCCTGAGGGACAGGACGGCCTCGGTGTCAGACGCCAGATTCAGGTCACCCACAGACTCCAGGTAGAACCCGGGGGAGGCCTGAGGGCCCCCGCCCAAGAATCCATGGGGGCCATGCCATCGCCCAAGGAGGCCCTGGGAGGGTCCTCAGGCTGGGCACCGCCTCCCACGTGCCACACCCATGCACCTACCGCCATTTTGAATCATGAGCATGAAGGCCTTGGTCTGAGGAGGGAACCCAGGTGGGCCGAGGGCGGGGGCACAGACCCACCGGGAGTCAATGAGAGGCCAGGAGGGAGGGCTGAGGGCGCCCCCAGAACCCGCCGCAGGCGCAGTAGTCTGCCCAGGGAACCCCCGGGTTGGTGACCCATTGAGACGGCCACAGATGTCCCCCGGGGGTGTGTCAGGGCAGGGAGGGCCCTGGTCTGAGGGGACGGCCCAGGTCAACATTCACAGGATCCCAGGCCCTGCCCGCGTTGGGGGTGAGGACCCTGAGGGAGGAGGGGAAGGGGCCCCAGAGGAACCACTCCTCCCTGTCAGCTATGGGAGGCCCTGGGGTGGAGTGATGACACTTGGTGTGCCCTGATTTCCTTGTGCGAACCTCAGAGGGAGGAGTCCCAGGCTGTGCCGCGTGTCAGTGTGAGGACATCCCTGAGGACGGGCCATGCCCCCATCCCCAACTTAGAAAGGAAAGGACTCCATAGAGTCCAGCTGTCCTCTTTCCTCAGCCCTGGAATGAATAGTGAGCGGAAGGCCTAAGTGACACGCTCCTTCGTCGCATGGGCGGGATGGGGGAGAGTCCCCCGGGTCGTGAGGTCTGAGTCTAAGCAGGAGATGCCCACTATGCCCGGTGGGGGCTGGGAGGAAGCGCAGGCCCCGGCAGGGGTGAAGGGATGACCTACGGGAGGCCGAGAGCCCCCCCCACCAGGACAGGGGCCGGCCCTAATGGCAGCCTTTGGGATCCTGCTGGGGTTCAGGGAGTGTGCATGTGGGGCCTCATGACACATCTCTCTGAGTTCTCAGGGAGGTGAGGACCTTGGTCTGTGTGCCCCGGGTCAGGAGGTCTGAAGAGGGGCGGCGGGGCCACAGAGGTAGGAGTCCGGGGTCCTCCCAATATCATGGTGAGGACCCTGGGGGAGCAGGGAGTGTACCCCGATGCCCAGAACCTAGAGAGGGCCGGCCCTGCAGTGAGGCCTGGGAATCCCCGGCAGGGCCTGTCAGGCTGAGCCCCTCCTCGTGTCCCGTCCGTGCTCTCAGGGAGGGGAGGGCCTGTAAGTGACGCCTGGACCCAGGCCAGCTGAGACAGCACCCCAGGCACTCACAGGCGTCTCCATGCCAGGAGCATCGCCAGCCTGGGCCGGGCCTGGGTACGCGTGGTCCCCACACTGCCTGCTGATCCTTTCTGGGCATGTGTGCCCTGTTCCAAGAGCTTTGTCTCAGCCAGCATCCGTGGGAGGTGCGGACCCTGAGCGAGCCTGGAGGGGGCAACCCCCCCTGGCCAGGCAGAGACCTCACAGAGGCAGGCCCACCCCTCCTGTCAGCACGGGGCGCCCAGGGCTGGGCTGGCGGACCTCACCTGAGAGGCCTGCTCGTGTCCTCTGGCAGGGACTCCAGGAATCTGCAGCTGAAGTCCTGAGGCACCTGTCCTGAGGTTGTAGAGCCATGGAGGACCAGGCTGAGCCAGGAGACAAGGTGGGACGCCCGACCTGGATGTGTCCCCAGGGCTCTCGCATACGGGACGGGTCCCCTCAGCCTCCAGTCCCAGATCCACGGGCTCGGCTGGCACACCACCAGGGCCCCATCATTTCATCCTTTGGGTTCTGCATGGACAGACAGCCCGCCCAGCAGGGGAGACCCCTGGGAGGGAGGAGCCCACCTCCAAAGCAGAGCCCCGGGGTCCCCGGTACCCACTTCCCCCCGTCACCCCTGCAGGCCGCCATTCCCCTGAGCAGCGTCAGCATGCCTCTGGGCGTCAGGAGTGTGCAGTGCCCGTTGGAGGAGGCCCAGCAGGAGGCAAGCGAAGCCCAGGGCCTGGAGGGGGCCCTGCCCTCGCCTCAGGATGGGCCAGCCACCCTGGCAAGTGAGCCCCACGCCCATAGCTCCAGCAGCCATGGGGACGAGGCCGCAGGGGATGCCAGGGCCTCTCTCCAAGATGCGCTGCGCAGGAAGGAGGCGCGACTGGTGACCTTCCTGCTCCACAAGTACCGCGCCAAGGAGCCGACCACGAAGGCAGAGATGCTGGAACAGGTCATCCAGGATCACCAGGACCACTTCCCTGACATCTTCAGCGAAGCCTCCAAGGATTTGCAGCTGACCTTTGGCATTGACGTAAAGGAAGTAGATCCCAGCAGCCACTCCTATGTCCTGGTCCCCACCCTGGGCCTCACCTGGGATGGGGTGACTGAAGAGCAGCGCCTCCCCAAGACCGGCCTCCTGGCGCTGCTCCTGGGTATGATTTTCCTGTGGGGAGGCCGGGTCCCTGAGAAGGAAGTGTGGAAAATGCTTAGTGCCAGGGGGGTGTACCCTGGGAGGGAGCACGTCATCTTCGGGGACCCCAGGGAGCTCATCACCGGGGTCTGGGTGCAGGAGCAGTACCTGGAGTACTGGCAGGTGCCTGACAGCAATCCCGCTCGCTTCCACCTGCGCTGGGGCCCCAGGGCCCAGGCAGAGGCCAGCAAGGTGCAGGTCGTGCTGTTTTTGTTCAGGCTTCTTAGCACACCTATAGGCCCTTTCCTGTGCCCATCTGAGGAGGCTAGGACCAATGAGGATCAGGGTCCCTGAGCAGAGGGGCGACCAGGCCCGGGCCAAGCCCCCATCAGGCAGGCGCTTCTGCCGGGCATGCAGTCAGGCCCCTTCTGCCTCTGGCCTAGGAGAGAGAGCAGCCAGCGCTCTAAGGAGCGCAGGTTCTGTGCCACGTAGGCTAGAGCCTCTGGGCTCCTGTTTCCCTGACCCCGTGGAGGTGGGTCTGCGTTACCTCTGGGGTGTTTCCCCCTGTTGTTCCTTTTCATAGAAAGGGTGGTTAGCTTCAGCATCTGTTGCTGAATGACATCTATCCCGTGTATGTTGTACAGTTTACCAGTTCAGTGCGTTGCTGTTTTGTAGACACATGGGGACACCTTCCACCTGCGTTTGTGACCAGAGCTAGGTCACATGGCATCGGCCTCGCCACTCCCTCCCAAAAGTAATGGAAATTAGCAGTAAAATGGACGGTGTCCCGAAATGGAGAAATAAAAGTACAGTTGCTTAATTCTTGCTCCTGATTCCTGCTCATCTGTCACTTTACAGAAATAAAATACATGCAGACACCTGGATGTGCTTCCTGTGTTCAAGAACCTGGGAGACATGTAGGCTGGCAGTTAAGACCCCTGCTCCCTGGCTCATGATTCCCAGGCACTCCCTGGTCCTGTGCTCACTTGCAGGCCCTGTGTTAGCAGTGGGGTAAGGACGCTCCCCAATCCGCGTAGCGTGATAGTCTTACTACAGTATTTATTGGTTTGTTATAAACGGATATAACTCAGGGACAATGGATGGCAGAGACGCATAGGGCAAACTATGGCCGAGGGTGTGCAGCTTCTGTGTGCCCAGAGCATGCCACTCTCCCCAAATCGCCACATGTTCACTGACCTGGACGCTTTCTCAACTCCATCTTTGGGGGTTTTGAGGCTTCATTTCGTAGGCATGATTGATTAAATCATTGGCCTCTGTTGGTTGCACTCAACCTACAGCCCCTCCCTTCCCACAGAGATGGGGGTAGTGCTTTGGGACTGGAAGTTTCAACCCTCTCAATTACATGTTTGATTCCACTGGCAACCAGCCCCCATCCTTAGCTGTGGTACAAAGTCACCTGGTTAAGCAACAAAAGACACCTTTGTTGTTCTCTTTACTTCGAAAATTCCAAGGGATTTAGGAGCTCTGTGCCAGGAACAGGGGTCAAAAACCAAATATCTGGTTCCTATTATAGATCACGTATCACTGGCACATATTTGTCATCGCTGATGATGAGTCTCTAAGCTCCTCAGTGAACCATATCACCAAGTTTCATGGCTTTACATATTCCTCTCACTGAATGTCCATTGGCTTTGTGATTTTTTGGTAACCGATAGAATGAGGCATATGTGACACTGTTTCTTCTTCTGCTGGGCTTAAAGAAGCCTTGCAGCTTCTGACTTGGTTTCTTGGAATGCTGTCTTCAGCATGTTTGTTCCTTTGAAATGCTCCCTCTAGGGGTAGGCAGCCGCCTCAGGAAGTCTGACTGAGACCTGTGACCTGTAAGGAAGCTCAGGTTAGCTACTTGGTGAGAGATGCCTGGCGACCACCCAACTGTTCCAGCCATTCCAGCCCCCAGGAAACTGAGTATGAAGCCATGTTGGATGTTTAACCAAACTGATACTGAACCTTCAGATGAAAATAAGTCCCACACAACATCTGACTGTAACTGTGTGGGCAGTCTCAGCTGAGCCCACTCAGTCTGCAGAACCATCAAACATAATAATAAATTGTTTTAAGCCATTACCTTTTGTAGAAGTTAGGCAACAATAGATATAACCAGAATACTGACTTCAGCACTGATCCCTTGGTTAACATAGTATCTGCCAGGTTTCTCCACTCTGCAGTTACTACTTTTTCTTTCTAATTGATAAATAATATGTGAGGAGATGATACTTGAAGATCTCCTTAATGTCTTTTCTTTCATCAAAGTTTCAGCTACCAGTTTTAGTAAGCCAGAATCAAATGTTTCTGTTTGATGGTTGCAAAATCGTGATAAAAATTTCATTTGGTTTTTCTATGTGAATTGGCATTACATAATTAGCATTCTGCTGCAGGAAGAAGCTTTGTCTTATTTTCTTTTTTCTTTTTAGTACATATGCGTGCATTCTTATTTTAGTAAATGAGTTGTAGTCTGTTACTAGCATTGTTTATTTTGATGCCCAAATTGTCCCAGAGTTGTCCAGTGGGCGCCCATTTCAGCTGGCTCCTTGGTGCCCTGGTAGTTTCTGAAAGCTTCTTGCTTTATGGTACAGACTGATGTTTTAGGCTCACCTCGTATATTTCCTGCCCCAGACCTGGTATGTTTTCTTCCCAAAGATGCTGGTTTCTTGTAATAGGAAATGGAGTTTAGAGACCACAGTCTGTGCCAGCATGCCCATTGCTAATGGGTTGGTCATTCTTTATAGGCTTTTGTAATGGATAGAGCTAGGAAATCCTTTTTTTTTTTTTGAAGATAATGTATCATGAGTTCATAGTGATATTTCTAATTCAAATTTAGGAGTATACTGCTTTTTTTGCCCTTTTTTAAAAATGTAAGTATCACTGATACACAATTTTCCAAATGTACAACACAGTGGTTCCAGTCGCCCACATTATTAAATCCTCACCTCCTCTAGTGTGGTTACTATCTATCAACATAGAAAGATTTTGCAGAATCATTGACTATATTCTCCATGCTGTACTACAGTCCCATGACCAACTTGTACTGTGATTGGGAATTATCGTGCCCATTTATCCCCCTCAACTTCCTCACCCACCTACCCCAACCCCTCCCCCTTGGTCACCACTAGTCACTTCTCAGTGTCTGTGAGTCCACTGCTGCTTTGTTCATTTTATCTTGCTTTGTTTTTATATTCCAGAAATAAGTGAAATCACATGGTATTTGTCTTTCTCTGCCTCGCTTATTTCACTGAGCATAATACCCTCTAGATCCATCCATGTTGTTGCAAATGGCAGGATTTATTTTCTTTTTATGGCTGAGTGATATTCCATTGTGTCTATGTGCCACCTCTTCTTTATCCATTCGTCTATTATTGGGCATTTAACTTGCTTCCATATCTTGGCTATTGCAGATAGTGGTGATAAACATAGGGGTGCGTATGTCTTTTTGGATCGGGGATGTTGTTTTCTCTGGGTAAACTCCTAGGAGTGGAATTACTGGGTCAAATTGTATTTCTATTTTAGTTTTTTGAGGAATCTCCATCATGCTTCCCGCAGTGGTTGCACGAATTTAAATTCCTACCAACAGTGTAGGAAGGTTTCCCTTTCTCCATATCCTCACCAACACTTGCTATTTTTTGTCTTTTGGATAGTGGCCCTTCTAACTGGTGTGAGGTGGTATCTCATTGTGGTCTTGATTTGCATTTCCTGCTAATTAGTGATGTGGAGCATCTTTTCACGTGCCTATTGTCCATTTGTGTTTCTTCTTTAGAGAAATGTCTGTTCAGGTCCTCTGTCCACTTTTAATCCATTTATTTGTTTTTTGGGTGTTGAAGTGTATGGGTTCTTTATATATTTTCGACGTAAACCTCTTATCAGATGAGTCATTTACAAATATATTCTCCCATACTGTAGGATGCCTTGTTGTTCTGCTGATGGCGCCCTCTGCTGCACAGAATTTTTTTTGTTTCATGTTCATTTTTGACGGAGTGTACTTTAAAACAAATCTCTTTGATATTATTCTATTTTGATCTCTTTTCTCACACTGAAAATCTTAGTTCATAAACAACATTAACTATATACCATTTTATTACTAACAATGTGATTACAGAATTGGTTCATTTTTTGCAGTTGTTTTTTCCTTATTATATATTCCAGTAGGGACATGTGGTTAAATTACTATATTTTAAATCACTTGAAATGACTCTTCTCTTTTGTGGTTAAGCCACTAACTGAATACATATTTATTTATGTGTATTTGTTTCCGTTTGCTCTACATTTTCATATTGCTTTCTAAATTTTTATTTAATGTTGTTTTATAATTTTGCAGAGCAGTCCGATGGCTTCACACTCAAGTTCATTCAGTCAGAGAAGCGTAACATACATTCTTATTCTTCTTAACCTCTTCCCTCTTTTCTTTCTCATAGGTATTCATTTAATAAATTTTGGGTTTATCCTTCCATTTAAAAAAATATGAGCCAATGTGTCTCTCTTTAGACATAGAGCAGTGGACATGTTACTCTGCACCAGGCTTTTTTCCAGTAACATATGCTAGTGATCACCCCACAGCAATACATGGAGATGATCATCTTTCCTTCCTACAGCTGCCGAGTACTCTGAAGGGGAGCAGAATATGCCCTTCCAAACTATGCCACTTTGGCATATTGATTATTTTGAATTAAAGGTACTTGAAAAACAGTCAGTGCAAGAAGGACGCTCAGCCTCCTGGCAGCCTCTCTAACAGAGTGCATTATCAAACATTTGCCATTTTCGTAAGCAAAAAGTTGTTTTAGATTTGCTGACCTTTTCCTTTTTCACTTTTAGATGCCCTCTCTGTATTACAGACATTACCACATTTTCTGGATTATGTTGAAAATAATTTTTCCCAGTTTGTCATTTCTCTTTGGCTTTATTATTTTTTTGTTTGTCTTGAAAAGTTTTCTTTTTTAATCTTTATGTAGTTACACTATATAAAATTATTGCTTCTGGACTTGGAATCATAGGTAGAATGTTTCTCCAAGTAAAGGACAGTTCTTTCTTCTTCCAGTGTTTTTTTCTAGTACTTCTAGTAATTCTAATGTGGTTTTGTTGTTTTCACATTTGAACGTATCCTGTTATATGACGTGAAGAACAGATCCAGTTTTATCTTTTCCATATGGCTATTCAGTTACTTAAGAGTATTTTTGTAAAGAATATAAATCAACAGTATCAAAGGCTGCGAAGAGATCTTCTAGATTAAGAATTGAAAACTGCCAATTCTGTTTAGAAACAAGGAAGTCAGTGTTACTGAGCTTGCCAATAGCAATTTCAGTGAAGCAATGAGGCAGAAGCCAGATTTCAGTGGGTTCAGGAATGAAAGAAGGTGGGGAAATGGAAAGAGCAAGTGTTGGTGACACCTTGTGAGGTCCTAAATTAAGAAAGTCTTTTTATTAGGCGTCATATAAAAGAATCAGAGTTCGAAAAGACAGATTGTGGGCAAAACTTTTTCAGTAAAATCCCTGTGTCAGTCAGGAAACAACCAGGACAATAGAAGCCATTATAAATATTTAAAACAGAGGGAATTTAACTTCTGTGAGAATTAGAAAATTGAACCGCCTGTAGGCACATGTGACTTTGCAGGAGCACCACTTGGTAAGTGGAGTGCAGGCTGAGTTTAGCTCCTTCTTGCCTTTCGGCTTTGTGCCTTTGGGTAGGACCCAATCTTCAGCCCTGTTTATTCCCATTTCACACAGAGAGAGATTAAATAACTTGCTCAGGGTCACCTGGTTAATAAATGGACAACCAGAAATTACAAACGCTGACTTGTCAGCCAATTGCTAACTATTTGAGCGCTTCCTCTATAACTGTTTGAAAGCTCTTACTCTTCAGTCTTAGGAGGCGTAGACGAAATAAAATTCATCCCTGGTCGAGGTTCATTGGCAGGACCTGCTCCTTTCTTCTCCTCGTGAGGTGAAATGCTTCCCTCTTTTATAACCAGGATGACTGACAGTGATGACACTCACAAAATCAGTTTTCCTTTTCCTTTGCCATTTGGGACACAGGAGAGTCAGTTTTCTTTGTTAGGTATAGCTGCTAGAATTATACTATGCTTTCCTAGTGATTATTCACCACATTGCGTAATTCACTGGTAAAATATTCTTTTGCAGCAAAGGGCCAAGAAGAGCCCTTAATGTTAGGAAGAATTGTCCAAAGTACCCTGGCACGGTATCCGACTTTTCCTCCTTCACCCACTTCACGTTGACATTAAAGGTACTTGTTAGAGTGCTCAGGGCCCCTGGATGTATTACGTCATCTAGGAGTTCTGGCTGATTATAAGACGGATCTGTCAGGAGCACTACTTAAACTCAAACAAGGCTGATTTCTAAACCAGAATCTGGACGTACTAATTCATAACGGGGAGGCAGGCAGGCTTGAATGTCTTATCCACTGCACCTCCTTTCTTAGTATCAAAATACTTGGGGGAGTTGAATTATTGATCAGAAAGTTGCTAAGTGAGCATGGAATCAGAACAAGTACTAAAGAAATGTCTCTGTTTTCCATACCTAAAAAAATCTAGTTAATTATTATTCTATCTATACACTTTCATTTTGCCCTTTTCACTTAATATTTTCCCGTGACATAAAAAGCTTTGAAAGAACATTCAATTCAAAGTGAGTTAAAATGCCTCAGAGGACTCTGTATACAAATTCAGAGTACCAGAAAGAGTATTGGTGGCTCTCTCCCACACATACACAGTGATTTAAGATACTGGCTGCTTCAGGGGTATGATGTGAAAATTTGGTTTAAAAATAGAGATTATTAAAAATGACAGTTACGTTCATCCAAAATATATAAAGAACTCAATTACCTCCACACCCAAAAAGTCAACAACCCGATTAAAAAATGAACAGAGGATATGAACACACAATTCTCCAAAGAAGAAATTCAGATGACCAAAAGGCACATGAAAAGATGCTCCACATCGCTAATTATCAGGGAAATGCAAATTTGAACCACAATGAGATATCACCTCACACCAGTTAGGATGCGCAACATAGAAAAGACTCTGCACAAGAAATGCTGGCAAGGATGGGGAGAAAGGGGAACCCTCCTATACTGCTGGTAGGAATGCAAATTAGTTCAACCATTGTGGAAAGCAGTATAGAGGTTCCTCAAAAAAAACTAAAAATAGAAATACCATTTGACCCGGGAATCCCACTCCTAGGAATTTACCCTAAGAAAGCAAGATCTGAGATTCAAAAAGACATATGCACCCCTGTGTTTACTGCAGCAATATTAACAGTAACCAAGATATGGAAGCAACCTAATTGTCCATCAGCAGATGAATGGATAAAGAAGAGGTGGTACATATACCCAGTGGAATACTATTCAGCCATAAGAAAGAAACAAGTCTTACCATTTGCAACGACCTGGATGGAGGTAGAGGATATTATGCTGAGTGAAAGAAGTATAAGGCAGAGAAAGGCAAATACCGAATGATTTCCCTCATTTGTGGAGTATAATGATGAAGGAACAAAATAGCAGCTGACTCAGAGTCTCCAAGAAGGGAGTAGCCATTACCAAAGGGGAGGGTTGGGGAAGGGCGGGTGGGGAGGGTGGGAGAAGGGGATTGAGGGGTATTATGATTAGTTCACATGGTGTGGGAGGGGGTCATGGGGATGACAGTGTAGCACAGAGAAGACAGGTAGCGACTCTGTGGCATCTTACTGAGACAGGGACCCTGGGCTTAGGCAGAGTAGGGTGAGGGCCTCTAGAAAAAACAAAGCAAGATAATCCACTGTGGGATTTGCTTTAGCCTGCTGGGGGCCTGAGTTTTTCTGACTCTACCCTGGTGCTGCTTTTCTCCCTCCAGCCCTAAACAAATGACTGGCAACCTGGGCAATGTAGCAAGCAAGCCCAAAATAATGTGGTAAAAACAGGAAGGATTCCATCTTGAAAATAATCTTAAAACCCAATTAGTTAAAAAGTAAGTTTCTTAACAAACAGACAACTCAGCCCACCTTGGGAGCAAGCAGGCAGTCTTGAGTGATACTCTCCCAGACCAGGAAGCTAGTATCCTGGAAATCAGAGCAGCAAAATTCTTGTAGATAACCAGGAAGACTAATTAGAAACCTAATGTCTCTTCAAAGATAAGCATTTTGGGATCACGTAGCAGGTGTATATTCCTAGCCCATTGTCTCTCAACTGCCTATAAAACCCCCTAGACAGCACGCACTACCGCGGGACTCTCCTGTCCCCTCCTGGCCTGAGCCAGGAGCTCTGTCCTCTCGCTTTCTCTCTAAATAAAAGTCTCTGCCTTGCTTTCCTATCTTGAGTGTTTGCGGTGTTCATTCTTTGACTCTGTGAACAAGAACCCCAGCATCATCACTACACTGATGGACAGTGACTGCAATAGGGTATGGGGGGAACTCGATAATATGGGTGAATGTAGTAACCACACTGCTTTTCTTGTGAAACCTTTAGAAAAGTGTGCATCAATGATACCTTAATAAAAAAAATGGCAGTTATGTTAAAGTATATTCTGGTTTGATCTTTGTTAAATATGAGCATGGTGGTTCTAGAAATAAAAAGTATGAAGTAAGCTGAACCCATAAAGCGCCTCATCCTCTATGCCTGAGTGTCAGACTATATTGGAATTTATATTCCTCAACGAAATATTCAAGAATTTCTTCAAAGATTCAGAGAATGGCAATGATGGAAATAAAACCAAAAACGAAATCTACATTTTTAAATCAGTCTGTTGTTATGCTTTTTGGAGGGATGGTAAAATACTGAGAGGCATTTCCTCTACTACTTTGTGGGTCAGAACAAGACTATCTGCTTAACGAGAGTATTAAGTACAAAAATGACCCTTGGTCACTCAGGTTGGGTTGTACTCCAAGGGATACGAAACACGCGGAGCACAAAGTCAAGCTCTGATAAATGACCTACCCAGCACAATTTTTCTTCCTTCTGGATCAGAGGGCTTCTCCTTCCCCAAAAGTTGGACCCCCTCCTCTGTAAGACAGGCTAATTTTCTTTACCACTAACTGGGTACAAGTGGGAGAGTCTCATTCATGCCCTCATCAGGAGCAGAAGGAAATGCACCATCTCCATGGGCACCAGGGGCGCATCGAGACACCGAGGAAATCCCTGAAGTGAATCAAGTACTCAGAAATAAAGAACCAGAGGGGCCCACTTTGAGGGATTGCTGTACGGCAAAGAGGAGAGAACTCTAAAGGGGTAGGAGGGAGGGCAGTACTCCATTTCCGGTTGACTTTTATTAGAAAAAGGGGGTGGATATCGTTGCAGTGAAAATCTAGAGCCACTTGAGATTGAGGGCGCCATACAAGAATGGAGAGACAAGAGGCCCACGGCCAGCCTCGTACACATAGGCTTATGGCGCCACTTTCAAAACAGGCACGGCGATGGTGATTGCTTGTAGGGAATGAGTGCTGGAGATGGGGGCGGGACAATGCTGGTCTTGTGAGCGCTGATTGGCTGACGGCGCTCATCGCCCGTGCCATTTGTTGTTGGAGCTGAGCTCCTGACGCATGCTGCGTCGCCCTGCACGTGCAGCCGTTGAAGCGGCGTTGGCGCCATTGAGAGCCGCCGGAGAACAAGCTGCGGAGAGGTAAGCTGTCTGCTTTATCTGGGACACGGGTCTCAACCCAACTGTGTGGGCTTCCCAGATGCTGGACTTGGGTCAGTGAAGAGCGCGAGGAGCCGCCTGGGGTTTGACGCTGTGCTTTGGGGCCTTCCCGCCTCCCGGCCCAAGGTCCTGAAGCCGGCTGGGCGACCCGGATCTGGGCTCAAGGCCTGAGGAGGAGGGGAAGGCGCCTTTTCGGCCGGCCCCTCGCGCCCCTTTCTCTGAACAGGGAAGGCTGTAGTACCGTTGGTGTAAACGCGCCTTGGTGAGACCGCCCTTTATTGGAAGGATTTGGGCCACCTAACCCGTCGCCCTTTACTCGCCAGACTTAAAGGCCGCAGTCCCCAGCTTATTGTGCTCCCAAGAAACGATACAAAACTCCAAACCAAACATTTTTACCTTTGAAGGAGGGGCGCGAAGGGAGAAACCTCAAGCAGTCCCTGAAGGACTTCTCCCCGTACCATCCAGTAAGCCGTTTGGGGACGTTTGGATGGGGCACGGGAATTACATGGACAGATTCCGGGGAAAGCCTCAGCGTCAGGGCGGACAAAGTGACTGCTAGAGTGATTAGCTAAGTGGTTCAGCCAATTTTTAAAGATTAAAAAGGATGGATATAAACGCTGCCTCTAGGTGAGAAACAAAACTTGCCTCCTTTTACAAAAGCTTTTGGGGAAGATCAGCACGTAGCTGAGTAGTTCAAGCGGTGTATGTGGGGTGATGATAGGTTATGCTTCTAAGGGTATGAGTCTGAGCTAATTGATTTGTGCGTCTATTTTTTTTTTTTATAAAAATAGAACTGGAAGCCGCAATGGGAGATGCAGACTGGGAAGCAGAGACTATCCGATCTTCTCTGTATTCTCATGTTCCTGTATTTGAGAAGGTAGTAAATTTAAAGTTTGCAAACCTAAAATTTAAATGTTACAAATTTGATCGAAGTTGAAAATCACGGCGGTGGCCAAGTTTTTAATTAGTTTGTCTCCGTGCGCCGTGCTTGTCTCCATCTGATTCTCACTGTTTTGTGGGGAATGAGGAGGAGGCACTCGAAGCCTCAGATAGAATAAAGTGGGCTGAGCCACTTTGGTGATTAAAAACTAAGATGTATGTCATGATTAACTTGATTTGAAAATAGACGGTTCAGAACTTATTGTGGCTGAAGGCCAGCTTGTACACATATAGTTGAATGTGTCTGAGAAACATACTGTAAATTGAACAATGTAATTTGGTTCTGGGTGAGATGTAGAATCCTGAGCACTGGTTTCACATAAGGGGGCTTTCAAGATAAATATGTCAGGCTGAGCCGGATGGTATTACCAGTTGGTGTTCGAATGCACAAATCATCAGACCTTTTTCCTTAATGTCATTTAGAGACGTACGTTATACTTCAGAAGGGGCCCTGGAGCAGCTTTCTGGGTTTCTGCCTGGAAAATTGACCTAACAAAACAGTGAGGATTCTACTTTAGAAAATAATATATTTGAGGGAATGTTTTTGCATGTTATCGGCCTGCAAATGTCTCCCAAGAGATTTATTTTTCCTATGTCTCCCAAGAGATTTATTTTTCCTTTAGACTTTACAGTTTGCGTTAATGTTAGTCAATTCTAGCACTTTTTGATTCCAAGTGATGTCTCAGTGGAAGTTTTTATTCACACACAAATAGAAAATATGCAGTCCTTTGTCTTATTTGGATTTCATGTGTATGTAAAGTTTACATTAAATTACCTAAGATGTTAATCTGAATTTATTATGTTTCTTGTTTTGGAACTTATTTTAGGAATAACACCTTTTGTATGGATTTTTAAAATAGTTGCCTTCCCATCATAAAAATATTATAACAGTATTGGGAAAAGAGGAGAAAAAAAGCAGCTGAGAATCTTGCTCACTAGGAAAAACACTGCGCTTAAATTCTTACTAAGTTTTCTTCTGTTTCTGCCAAAGATAATAAACAGTAGTTTTTAATTCTGGCCTTTTCACTCTTCAGCACTATTCCATATTCCAACGGACTTCCTAAAAATAATTTCTTACAGTTACGTAATATGTCTTGGACTGGGTCTACCACAATATTGATTTTCAGCTGGTTGGGAATTTAGGGTGTCGTTAGCTTTTCACTGTAATGTTGTCATGCATATCTATGACTTATTTGTTTCAAAAATGGAATTAGTTGGTCAAAGGATATTATATGGTGTTACACCCCCATCTAGTTCTCAATAGATGTGTTATAATACAAAGTTTAATCGCAGATACAGACGTTCTTCCGCTTGGCCTTTAATAATCAGTCACCTGTCTAATTTTTATTATTTCTTAGTCTAAGATTTTTGACTTGTTATTCTTCAAGTAGTACACTGCACTGTTTCATATGGTACATATTTGTTGCCTAAGGTGTTTGAAATTGAGGGTGGCCAATTATAAAATCTTTAAAATTAACTTGTTTGGAATCTTTGTGCTACTCAGTAATATACCTTGTTTCATGATGTTGGGAATATGAAAATTAATTTATGTTAACAATTCTACATTATGACTCTTAATACATATTTGTGTGGGGCCAATTTGTAAATTTTTTGCATTTGTCTCCAAACTTAGCACTTGGCTCTGGTTGTCCAGTTAGTTAGTTGGCTTATTTGACTTGAAGGAACAGGGTGCAGTCAATAGCTGTGTTTGTCTGCTGTGGTTGAATAAAAAGGACAGAAACTAAGGAAGAATATGTGACATTTTTATGTAGGAGAGATTTGAGGTCTTTTAAAGCGACCATTTTGGTGGGTTGGTCCAATTGAATTTCCACTTCAGGGCACTGCTGGGCTTCTGCTTTTGTGTGGCTCTGAGACTGTCTTGGATTGGTGTAGCTTAAACAGTTACCTGTCAAAAGCCATTTCTGAATGCTTTTCAGGATCTTTATTTAGAGATGTAATATTTTTGACATATGTTTACATAATTTTGAACTAATAAGCCATGGCTCTGGTAGCTGCTGGAACCTCCTAGTTCTAGATTTTGAAGTGAGTTCAAAATCTACCTAGGGTTAGAGCAATGAAAGATGTGTGGTTAAGAAACATCTCATGATCAACAATTATGTAGTGCAGACATCCCAGTGTTCAGGCATTTGTATGTTGCATCCAACTTGTTGGGATGGGTATTGGAACAGGTGAGTATGGTGAGTGTACTGGGTTTGCTTACTAACTGTAATGTGTCTTCTTAGATGACCATGAGACTTTCTACACAGCGATCACTTCTGACCTGACCTGTTTGCCTTTTTTTTTTGGTGGCATTTTTCAGAGGGTAAATACTCTTCTGATGAAAGTCGCAACAGCTTGAGATAATTAGTCCATCCAGAACTGTAATTATTATTATTATTATTTTTAAATTTTATTATCATTAATCTACAATTACATGCAGAACATTATGTTTACTAGGCTCCCCCCTTCATCAAGTCCCCCCAAAAACCTCATTACAGTCATTGTCCATCAGCATAGTAAGATGCTGTAGAATCACTACTTGTCTTCTCTGTGTTGCACAGCCCTCCCCATACCCACCCCCGACATTATACATGCTAATCGTAATGCCCTCTTTCTTTTTCCCTGCCCTTATCCCTCCCTTCCCACCCATTGTCCCCAGTCCCTTTCCCTTTGGTAACTGTTAGTCCATTCTTGGGTTCTGTGATTCTGCTGCCATTTTGTTCCATCAGTTTTTTCTTTGTTCTTATACTCCACATATGAGTGAAATCATTTGGTACTTGTCTTTCACTGCCTGGCCTATTTCAATGAGCATAATACCCTCTAGCTCCATCCATGTTGTTGCAAATTGTAGGATTTGTTTTCTTCTTATGGCTAAATAATATTCCATTGTGTATATGTACCACATCTTCTTTATCCATTCATCTACTGATGGACATATAGGTTGCTTCCATTTCTTGGCTATTGTAAAAAGTCCTTTTTGTTTATTTGGTGGATGATGTTGGATTTTCGAAAGCCGTACCATCCTTGCATCCCTGGGATGAATCCCACTTGGTCATGGTGTATGATCCTTTTGATGTATTTTTGAATTCGGTTTGCTAATATTTTGTTGAGTATTTTTGCATCTACGTTCATCAGGGATATTCGTCTGTAATTTTCTTTTTTGGTGGGTCTTTGCCTGGTTTTGGTATTAGGGTGACATTGGCTTCATAGAATGAGTTTGGGACTATTCCCTCCTCTTCTATTTTTTGGAAAACTGTAAGGAGAATGAGTATTATGTCTTCTCTGTATGTCTGATGAAGTTCCGAGGTAAATCCATCTGGCCCGGGGGTTTTGTTCTTGGGTAGTTTTTTAATTACCGCTTCAATTTCTTTGCTCATAATTGGTTTTTTTAACTTTTGTGTTTCTTCCTTGGTCAGCCTTGGAAGGTTGTATTTTTCTAGGAAGTTGTACATTTCTTCTAGGTTTTCCAGCTTGTTAGCATATAGGTTTTCATAGTAGTCTCTATTTTTCCATTCTTGTTTCTGACTCTGTTGATGTGTGTTGATCCTCTTTTTTCTTAATAAGTTTGGCTAGAGGCTTATCTATTTTGTTTATTTTCTCAAAGAACTAGCTCTTGGTTTCATTGATTTTTTCTATTGTTTTGTTCTTCTCAATATTGTTTATTTCTTCTCTGATCTTTAGTATGTCCCTCCTTCTGCTGACTTTAGTCCTCATTAGTTCTTTCTTTTTCCAATTTCAATAATTGTGACGTTAGACTATTCATTTGGCATTGTTCTTCCTTCTTTAAGTATGCCTGGATTGCTATATACTTTCCTCTTAAGACTGCTTTCGCTGCGTCCTACAGAAGTTGGGGCTTTGTGTTGTTGTCATTTGTTTCAATATATTCCTTGATCTCTATTTTAATTTGTTCATTGATCCGTTGATTATTTAGGAGCATGTTGTTAAGCCTCCATGTGTTTGTGAGCCTCTTTCCTTTTCTTTGTACAATTTATTTCTAGTTTCACATTTTGTGGTCTGAAAAGTTGGTTGGTAGAATTTCCATCTTTTGGAATTTACTGAGGCTCTTTTTGTGGCCTACTATGTGGTCTATTCTGGAGAATGTTCCATGTGCACTTGAGTAGAATGTGTATCCTGTTGCTTTTGGATGTAGAGTTCTATAGATGTCTATTATGTCCATTTGTTCTAGTGTGTTGTTAAGTGCCTTTGTGTCCTTACTTCTTTTCTCTCTGTTGGATCTGTCCTTTGGAGTGAGTGGCGTGTTGAAGTCTCTTAAAATGAATGCATTGCATTCTGTTTCCTCCTTTAGTTCTGTTAGTATTTGTTTCAGATATGCTGGTGCTCCAGTGTTGGGTGCATAGATACTTGTAATGGTTATATCCTCTTGTTGGACTGAGCCCTTTATCATTATGTAATGTCCTTCTTTTTATCTCTTGTGACTTTCTTTGTTTTGAAGTCTATTTTGTCTGATACTAGTACTGCAACACCTGCTTTTTTCCCCCTGTTGTTTGCATGAAATATCTTTTTCCATCCCTTGAGTTTTAGTCTGTGCATGTCTTTGGGTTTGAAGTGAGTCTCTTGTAAGCAGAATGTAGATGGGCCTTGCTTTTATATCCATGCTATTACTCTGTGTCTTTTGTTTGGTGCATTCAGTGCATTTACATTTAGGGTGATTATTGCAAGATATGTACTGATTGCCATTGCAGGCTTTAGATTCGTGGTTACCAAAGGATCAAGGTTAGCTTCTTTACTATCTTACTGTCTAACTTAAGTCACTTGTTGAGGTGTTATAAACACTGGTGATTCTTTATTTCTCTCCCTTCTTATTCCTCCTCCTCCATTCTTTATATGTTGGTTGTTTTATTTTGTGCTCTTTTGTGTTTCCTTTAACTGCTTTTGTGGGTATTTGATTTTATTTTTTCCCTTCAGTGAGTATTATGTTGGTCTGCTTTCTTTGCTGTGATTTTATTTTCTCTGGTGACATCTATTTAGTCTGAGGAGTGCTCCCATCTAGAGCAGTCCCTGTAAAACACCCTGTAAAGGTGGTTTGTGGGAGGCAAATTCCCTCAACTTTTGCTTGTCTGGGGATTGTTTAATCCCTCCTTCATATTTAAATGATAATCGTGCTGGATACAGTATTCTTGGTTCAAGGCCCTTCTGTTTCATTGCATTAAATATATCATGCCATTGTCTTCTGGCCTGTAAGGTTTCTGTTGAGAAGTCTGATGATAGCCTGATGGGTTTTCTTTTGTAGGTGACCTTTTCCCTCTCTCTAGCTGCCTTTAAAACTCTGTCCTTGTCGTTGATCTTTGCCATTTTAATTATTATGTGTCTTCGTGTTGTCCTCCTTGGGTCCCTTCTGTTGGGAGTTCTTTGTATCTTCTGTGGTCTGAATGATTATTTCCTCCCCTAGTTTGGGGAAGTTTTCAGCGATTATTTCTTCAAAGACACTTTCTATCTCTTTTTCTCTTTCTTCTTCTTCTGGTACCCCTATAATGTGGATATTGTTCCTCTTGAATTGGTCACACAGTTCTCTTAATATTGTTTTATTCCTGGAGATCCTTTTGTCTCTCCCTGCATCAGCTTCTATGTGTTCCTGTTCTCTGGTTTCTATTCCATCGATGGCCTCTTTCATCTTATACATTCTGGTTATAAATCCTTCCAGAGATTGTTTCATTTCTATAATCTCCCTCCGGACGTCATCCCTTAGCTCTTGTATATTTCTCTGCAGCTCTGTCAGTATGGTTATGACCTTTATTTTGAATTCTTTTTCAGTGAGATTGGTTAGGTCTGTCTCCCCAGATTCCCTCTCAGGGGAGACTGTCTGGGTTAATCTGGTCTGTATCAAATTCTTCTGCCTTTTCATGGCGATAGAGGTAGTTGCTGGAAGATGGTGCGTGTGTCGGCTGGGAGAACGTCCCTTCTTACTGGTTTGTGACCTTCCTCTCCTGGGAGAACAGCAACCTCTAGCGGCTTGTGCTTTGCAGCTGCGTGCAGACTGGGCCTCTGATTCTTGCCGGCTGCTGTGGAGTTAGGTTCCGCGGTTGGTATGGTCGTGGCCGACCTCAGCCCGCTGCTCCAATATGGTGGAGCCGCGTCAGAGGGGAAACAGGCGGGAGGCTGATTATCACCATGAGGGGCCTCCGTGCTGCACTGCTGCCCAGGGGTTAGGGTGCCCAGAGTTCTCTGGGATTCCCAGCCGCTGGGCTAAGTGTCCCGGGACGCTTCCGTCAAGCGGTCAGGTCCCTGTCCCTTTAAGATTTTCAGAAAGCACTCGCTTTCCTTTGTCCCAGGGGCACCGGCTGCACGGATCCGCTCACAGGTCTTACTGTCCTGTTTCCCTAGCATCCAGCAAAGCATGCACTGTGTGTCTGTGCTGTGGTGCAGATGGCTAGGGCTGGGTGTTTAGCAGTCCTGGGCTCCCTCTCCCTCCCTGCTCCGACTCCTCTAACACTGGGGAGCTGGGGTGAGGGGCGCTCGGGTCCCGCCGGGCCACGGCTTGTATCTTACCCCCTTCCCGAGGCGCTGGGTTCTCGCAGGTATGGATGTAGTCTGGCTACTAGAAAAGAGGAAGAAGTCCTCAGGGTTTCACTTTAAATAGGAAAACTGGGTTACTCTTCTTATTTGTCTTATTAATGTCTATGTTCACCGTGAACTGGAACTTTTAACTGTAGTAATTAACAAAATCCCAAAGCATTGTGAGGATGCACTTTCTGTTTTTAATAACTCAGAAAAGAAATTGTGTGATTCTAAACCTTTATAAAGGTGGAGGTGAAGTCATTTTAGTGTCTTTTGTGAATGAAATTTTAGAAAAAAATCTTACCTGAAGATACCTACCTACCTTAGTGCACTGCCTCCAGCTTTGTGTTTATTTAAAGGAAATTATTTGAAGGAATATCATGACCATTGTAATGCAGTCAGTTAATTATAAGGTATCATCTGGAAATTTTGGTCACTTTTCATTCTAAAGTTATTGAATTCTGATTTTCATGTGCAAAAACTTCAGAGTTCTATTCTGAAAGTTTTGCCCTAAATAGAAGCTTATGTGAAGGGAAATAAAGGAGTAGATTAATGATGATTAGGAGACCGTAGGAGGTAAACGTAAGAGAAAAAAGTTACTCAAGGTTTGTTAACCCAGACACACCCTACGAAATGTTGGAAGAGTCAAAAATTAAGTTGACATTTAGCTACTGGTGCTACTAAAGTTGAATTTTCTGTGTCCAACAGCCATTGTACTATTGGAAAATGCATAAGCATTAATAACAAATAAATTTGGAGGGGGGACTAAAGAAGAGAAACAGGGCCAGTCAGTATTTAAGATGAAGGGCAATCTCCAGCTATTGCTGCAAAAAGTTTGATTGAAATTAACCATGAGTATCCTGACCCTGTAGGTGACATACACCACTTCACTGCATTTGTAGTGCACCTGCCACATACATACACACATACATGCACACACTCAAACGCACATGGTTTTTAGTGCATGTGTGAGGTTTTATTTTAGAGTGAATTCCCTTTATAAAAATGTGAACACAATTTCTTTCACTCTATATAAAAACAACTGAAAAGTTTTAGGAGTAAATTTCTGTAGTACTTTACTATAGAAATTGTCTGCTATTCTTCTGTGCCCTACTTTCTGTGCAGTGTTGATGAGTATACCGTGAAATACCAAGCTCTGTAAACTGTGTTGCATATTGGCAGGCATTGATTTATTCATGTATTTCTTTGGTCATATTTTATTTAATAATAGTATTTGCTTGTACTTTTCAGGTTTTTGGGTGGCGAAACCTAAGTCAAGTGTCAGAAAATTCTTTCGAGAAGGGGCAGATTAGATTGTGCAGGCCTTATGGTACCTGTTGCAGGTTTGCTATCATAGTGAGAGAGCAGCCGTAGGCATACTGAGGGTGGCAGTGTTCTAGTAAAACTTTATTTACAAAAACTTGTGGCCCACCAGATTTAGCTCATGGCTGCAGTCCGCCGACCACTGTTTTCAGTGATATATTAATATGCTATACGTACAATGTTAAAGTTAATGAGTGTTAATTTAAAAGTTAGTTATGTTAATAAAGGAATATCCAGTGCTCCAGAAGGTCTTCAGTGGGCTATTTTGTTTTGAATAAAACCCAGTTGTTAAATTTTTCTGCTATTTGTGAGTAAGACGAACCATTCTCACTATTCAAAGATATACTGGTATTTTCTTCCTTGTTACAGAACACATATTCTTCTGGAGCAAATGGAGACACTTCTAACAGGACTCCAGCCTCATCACCAGGTATGTGTAAGCCAAAAAGGTGGAACCCTTTCTAGGTTAAGGCTTCATCTAGTTAATGAGCAGAGTAGTAGACATCTTGTAGAGGCTATTTAAACAATTTCCTGGTGAGAATTCATTCTGACGTGGATGCTTAGGGATGGGGGCCATTCTCGCTAGAGAAAGGTACAGTGGAGAGAGTGTAGTACTACAAACTATGTTATTTGATTTAGTGTGTTTCCTGTAAACATCTTTGCCCAGCTAGGAAGTTGCGTATTTGGCTTTCAGGTTGCTAGGGAAATGTTATGGTTCCTGACACAAGGGAGGAGGAGATTGGACTCTAAGTTTGATGAGGCAGTGGTGGTGACCTGTCAGGATACCTGTTATGTAAACCAAACCTGCCATAGCATCGAGATTTCATGACTTCTTTGGGATCTGAACTCTGATTTGGGAAATGTCCTAGGAGAATAAGAGAAGCAAGCCAGGATAAGGGAGCCACTGGTTTTCCCCCACCTGTTTCCACTGGGTTGCCTCAATATTTTATAGAGTTGATGTGGATGGGAAGAAGGGTGCAGGTGGTAAGACTTGGACTAGGAAGTTAAACTCATGGCTTAGTCTTCCATTTTGTTGAAGTTCAAAGCAGGCTGAAATGCTGTTTGTACTATATATTTTCCTTTTTTTTTTTTTTGCTGTGGCAAAATACATGTGAAATTTATTAACCATTTTTAACTGTACAGTTCATTGGCGTTTTTTATTCACATTGTTGTGTAACCATCAACACCATCCACCTGTAGAACTTCTTCATGTCCCCAAGCTGAAACTTGACACCCGTTAAACAATAACTGTCCATTCTCTTCACTCCCCAGCTCCTGGCAAGCCGCCATCCTACTTTCTATAAATTTGAGTTACTGATGAACTTACTACGAGTCTCTGAATTTGAGTCACTTCTACTATTAAGTCTTTCTAGTGCAAGAGAGAGGGCCTGGTACACCAGGTAGTTTCATCATTTCCTTCATCCAAAGGTAGTGAATGAAATAAAACGTTTGATACTCCAGGGAGCTGCTGGCTCACTGAAGCCTGTCTTAAAGTGAAAAAACCTGTGGAAGGTAGTTTCTAAATGTGAAGGGCGGTTTGAGAATAGAGTTCATTAGGTTAAAGCAAATTTCATTCCCGTGCTCACCTTAATTTCAGAGTAATTCTCTTGATAAAAGTTAAGTTTACAAGAGATGCTTTTGCTATTGTCAAGATACATTGAACTTTCATAAACACTTAAATGAAGTGGTTTAATACGGAATATTAAGATTCTGAAAAGTTCATAAAAGTTGCTCCTGCTGAAACCTCAGTAAAAGGCTAAAAACCCTCAGTAAAAGGTTCTACCATGTGAACCACATGCACACATGTGTACCTGAAATACTAAAACATATGGGTCAGAGTAATCTATACTTTCTAACATGTTTATCTGTGTCAGGAGAAACCTTGTTCTTTGAGGTGTCAGAGGCCAAGTTTTGTAAAGGAATGAAAGTTTAGGTCTATAGTATATTAAAGCATAACATTGTTTTGTGGCGAAATCTTCAAGAAGCTAGACTGAAATTGCCACCAACTAAGAGCCAAGGCTTAGCATTAGATCTCTGACTGTTCAGGCTAGTGAAATGAAGTCAGGTAATGAAAAATGTAGATTGCCTGCTTACCTTCTTCTGGATAGCAAGTTCTTCAGTAGCTTTATTTCTTGCTTGCTTGCTTGATTGATTGACAGATTTATTTATCTATCCATCTATTTATTTATTTCTTATTTTCATTAAGGTATGATTGATATACACTCTTATGAAGGTTTCACATGAAAAACAATGTGGTTACTACATTTACCCATATTATCAAGTCCCCACCCAGACCCCAGTGCAGTCACTGTCCATCAGTGTAGTAAGATGCCACAGATCCTCTATGTGCCTTCTCTATGCATGTAGCTCTTTTTTAACTAAAAATTTTTTCCATAGAAATAGGTTTTCTTATTACGGAAATACATACCAGGCCAATGAATGTATACTAAGCCAATAATGTAAATATCAAACCCAAAGCTAACAGAAAACCCTTAAATGTAGAGGTAAAAAGAAATAAAATGATTTGAAAGCTTACCCTCCGAATTTAGTTAGTGAGAGTCTAGATCTGATTTTTAGATCTCTGCATATATTACCTCGGACATAATTATATTCCACCGCGCATATTATATTTACATTCCTTTTTATCATAAATGTGTTGCTTTTTTTTTTTGCTGACCTGCCCTTCCACACCCTTTTTATGATCTTAAAATATTAGCTGTTTCTTTTCATTGTCTGTTTCACAAAAATGGGATCCTGTTACACTGAATCTTGAGTTCTCTTTAATGACAGTCATGGAAACCCTACTAAGTCAACTGGTATAATCTAATTCTTTCCTAAATTCGTGAAAAAAAATTCACATTGCTTTTAAAATATCAAATAGTAGCTTCACAGCTTATAATTGAAAATATTTATTCCTCTTTCTCTTTCATCATTTTGATTTCCTAGTATGAAACATGAATCTTTTATCTCCTCCCCATTTCCCTGCACACCCCACGCAATGCTCTTTTCCCTTCTCACACTCCTAATAGCTAGCACACTTTTTGCCTAAAAATATATGTTCAGTTTTTATGTCATCTGTGTATATATATCATTTACATATGAGCCAATATTGCATGCAATATGTTATAGGTACATTTCCTTTCTTTTTCACTCTTTCCTTTTTACTAGAGTTAGTCATTACCTTGTTTTGTTTCCTGCTAATTAACTCCCACACCCTCTTCCAGACACACAGATATCCATTTTGAGTTAATGAGAATAACATGAGAAAAGAAACTGGATGTCAGTCTTATATTGATTTTTCTGTTAGGCTTAGGCCCTTCATCTTTTTAAAAAATGAGCTCTGAAACATGGAAATTACCTGTTAGAAATTTATTTGTTGTATTTGTCTACAGAACTGTCAAGGCCAGGTTTTTTTTTTAGAAGTTTCAAATTGCATCATAGTGTGCCCTACACACAGATTCAGTATTTTTAACTGAGTAGGCTACACATCATCAGTGTATAGCTCACTGGATTTTCTTGAGCTGAACACATCCTTGTCATTAGCACCCAGATTATGAAACAGCATTAGCAGGACCCTGGGAACCATCCCATGTCTTCCTTCAAGGCACCATCCGTCTGTCTAGGAGTAACTACTGTTGTGATTTCTAACAGCGCAGATCAGTTTTCCCTACAAATAGGAGTCAGATAAAATGGAATCGTATGTTCTACTGTGTGCTCTCCACTTGATTAGAAGTACTTATGGATTATTCATGGATATATAGTCCATATATATAGAATCATATGTTCTATTGTGTTCTCTCCAACTTATTAGAAGTAGTTATAGATTATTCATGGATATATAATATTTCATCACGTGGCTGTACCATACATTATATTGATGGACATTTTGGGTAGTTTTCTGTATTTTCATACTGTGGATGGTTCTGTAATGAATGTTCTAGTATATCTTTTGGTGGGTGTGGAAATCTTGTTACTCGGAATGCAGCTGGCCGACCAGAAGCATTGATGTCACCCGGGAACGTCTTGGGAATGCGGAGTCTCATGCTCTACTCAGATCTACTCCATCAGAATCTATACTTTAACAAGATAGTCAGACCATTTCTGTGCACATTACTATTATAGTTATACAATTTCTGTTTGGAGGACTAGACATTGGTGATTTATAAACGTTCCATCTTTCAGCTACTTGGGATGATGAAGGTAATAATATCTAGCTGCTTAATAGCTACAAGCTGCATGTGATGGTTGAGCACTTGAAATGGGACTAGTAGAACTGAAGAACTGAAGTGTTAATTTCATTTTAAGTAATTTAATTTGGAATTTCAGTAGCCATAAATTGGGGGAGAGCCTTGCACACATTAGAAGCTAGCATTTGGAGAAGTATTAATTTTTCTGTCTGTGTCCTTGCCTGGAATGTCCTTGTCTTTGTAATGTCACTTTCCCCTTCCTCTCTACTGTTTGCCAAAAGCTTGGCTCCTTGGCGATAGTGAAACCGATACGTTGGATCAATTACATTTTGAATAGATCTTTCTCAAGTTGGTGTCTTGCCAGTGGGTTTCAGCCCTGGACAAGTTCACTATAGATTCAATGCGACCAAAGAATTGACAGCAGAAAGTTCTTGGGGTGAAAGGGTTATACCCAACTTTATTTCCACGGTGGCATGTCAATCACTGGAATCCCGTCCACTCAGAGGGAGTCTGCATGCAGCAAGCCGGCCTCTGCCTCTGGGCCTCCCTACCCCCGCAGCCGCCTCAGTCTCTAACCTTGTGGCACTGCCACCACTCCAGCCTCTGCTCCTCTGTCCTGCAGCCTTGCAGCTGTGCCACTGTGTCAC
This sequence comes from Manis javanica, assembly GCF_040802235.1. Taxonomy (NCBI): domain Eukaryota; kingdom Metazoa; phylum Chordata; class Mammalia; order Pholidota; family Manidae; genus Manis; species Manis javanica. Next base: position 136,865,227 of record NC_133174.1, read on the forward strand.
CCAGAGCACTGGGCAGAGCTCATTCTGTAGAGTGAATAACAACATATATTGCCCGCATATGTGTAGTGAGCTAGCCAGCTACAGCTCGGTGAGAATTCTGGCTACAGGAACCTTCACTCTATCCAAGTTTGTTTTGGGCTTTCCGTGATCTGAGAGCATTTCAGTGTAACCTGATTTCTGCCGCCTAGAAGTCAGCATGCTTTAGGTTACTTGATGAAATGTCTAGCCTGATCGAGGGGGAAGGAAACTGGTATGAGTTATGATGTGAGAATCTAGCGGGAGGAGGACCATATAGAAGAGAGGGATATGTGACTTAAATACTTTTTAGCATTTTTTATTTTTGGAGGGTTTTCTTACCCTGTTAAATATGTGGCAACTAGTAAGAGTTAAGAATTCAAAGAATAATTGTTGTCTCGTGGTTTTATTGTGGAACGTTTACTGAAGACATTTTTATAAAAGGAAATACCTACTATATTTAAAAACGTCACATGCACAAATTATAAAGCTTTGTAAATATTGTGAACCACACCCATTCTAAGAACATTACTAATACTGTTAGATAGCTTATGTACTCTTAACCTGTCCTGTCCAGTCCCCATCTTGCATTGTTTCTTTCCCTTCCTTTGTAAAGCTTTATCACATATGTATACCCTCCCAAACACCGTATTTAAGTTTGCTTCTTTGAGTTTTATAAAAATGACACCTTAATAATCTTTGTTCTGCAATTCGAATCTTTTATTCAGTATTGTTACTAAAGCTTATGATGTTGCCAGTTGTTAATCATACTCTAGTGTGCAAATATACCACACATGTATGATGTATATAATACTACATGATATAGAACACAATATAAATAGGACTCTGTTGTGCAACTGTACCACATATTTTTATTCTCTTCTTGATGCACATTCGAGTTTTCATTTTTGCTGTTCTGAACAAAGGTGTGATGAATATTCCTTTCTTTCCTAGCTTGTGTGTTTCTGAGTTATGAATGGTGTTGAATTATATCATATACTTTTATTTATGGAGATAGTTTTTTCTTTTTAATGTTAATGTTAATTACCTGTTTTAAGTATGTTCTGATGTCATAGTGTTTTGCATACTTGAATAAATCCAACTTGGTCATAATGTTTCATGCATTCAGCTTTACTGTTGGGTTTTGTTTGCTGATATTTGTTTTTGAGATTTTATATCCACTTGTAAGGAAGAGAGGTTTTTGTCTGTCCTTGTCACATCAAAGTTATGTTGGCCTTGTGGAATGAGTTGGGAGTAATTCCACTGCCAATTTCCTGGAAGAGCTGTATGATGCTGGAATGATTAGTTCTTTGACTGTTTGGAAGAACTCACTTGCAAAACTGTATCTAGGCATGTTGCAGAGATTTAAGTACTGATTCAATTTCTAGAGGACAATTTGGTTTGGTTTGTGTTTATTGCTTCTTGAATCAGTTTTGACTTAATTTTCTTGGGACATTTCCACTAATTTTGAGTTTTAATTTTCATGGATTACAGTTGTTCATGGTAATTTTGTTTTTACTCTAGTACTAAACACATAACGCGAGATCTATCCTCTTAAATTTAAGCGTACAGTACAGTATTATTGTTGACCACAAGCAGCACATTGTTGTTCAGCAGAGTTGTAGAACTTTTCTGTCTTATATAACTGAAGCTTTATACCCATTCAACAGCAGCTCCCATATTTTGGAGGTCATTTCCTTTTCCTTTCTTTCATTCCTAATACTATTCATTTGTGTCTTTTCTGTTCTTTTATTCCCCCTCCCTTGATCACTCTCCTCGTGATTTGTCACTCCGGCAAGTCTTTATTGTTCTCTTCAAAGAACCAGATTTTGCCTTTGTGGAGCCTCTTCATTTTGTTTCCCATTTGATCAATTTTTGCTCTTTTCTTTTTTCCTTCCTTTGGTGTGGTTAATTTTGTTCTTTTTCTAACATTCTTAGTAGTTGAGATGACTGTTCAGCTCATTAATTTTGAGTTTTTATTTTCCAGTATAAAAATCTTAGTGCTGATAAGGAACATTTTTGTCAGAGAATTCTGAGTATTTCTCAAGTTCCATTGTAATTTTTTTCTTTGATCCATGCATTATATGAAATATTGTAAATGTGCATTTCCAAATGTAAGAGGATTTTTAAATAAGAATTTTTTGTATTTAATGACTTCTAATTCAACTGAATTATTTCGATTAGAGAATTTTGTGTTTTTGATGATTGATTTTTGAAATTTGAACTTGCATTGTGGTCTTTCACGTAGTTTTTATGGACATTCTGTTGTTGAAGAATGTCAGTTCTTTAATGTTGGATGCTGTATAGTTTTGTGAAAATCCACAGTTATTTTATGGATACTGTAGTTTACTTATTCTCCTTTGATCATTTTTTTTGCTATTACAAAGAGTGCTTACAGCAACCTCTTTACGTGTATCTTTGTTACTATCTGAGTACATCCAGAGGAGAAATTCGTATGAGTATCCTCAAAAACTATATATTCTTCTAAGTTGGGATCAAGATCCAGCTTCTTTTTTTCTTTCTTTTAAAGAACTGGAAGTTGGTACGTGTTTGTGCCTCTCCCTACTCCTCCCTTCCCTCTGCCTCCACCCCTCTGGCAACCAACAGTTTGTGCTCTGTATTTATTACTAGTCTGTTTCTGTTTTTTGTTCATTTGTTTTCTTAGATTCCACATGTAAATAAAATCGTATGGTATTTGTCTGTCTTTGTGTTATTTCACTTAGCATAACACCCTCTAAATCCATCCACTGCATCAGCAAATAGCAAGATTTCATTCTTTTTTTATGACTAATATTCCTTTGTGTATATATGCCATATCTTTATCCATTCATCTATTGTTGGACTCTTAGGTTGCTTCAGTATCTTGGCTATTGCCAGTAAGCTACAGTTGGCATAGAGATACATATATCTTTCTGAATCAGTGTTTCCAGTTTCTCTAGGTAAATACCAGGAAGTATAATTAGTGGATCATATGGTAATTCATTTGTCATTTTTGGTAACCCTCCATTCTGCTCTCCATAGTGGCCGCACCAATTTGCATTCCCACCAACAGATCGCAGGGCTCCCTTTTCTCCTCATCATCGCCAACAGTTGTTATTTGTTACGTTTTGAATACTAGCCATGTGACTGATGGGAAGTGTTATCTCATTATGGCTTTGATTTGCATTTTTCTGATGATGAGTGACGTTGAGCATCTTTTCATGTGTCTGTTGGCCATCTCTGTGTCTTCTTCGGGAAAATGTCTATTCAGGTTCTCTGCCCATTGTTTAATCAGATGTTTTTGTGTGTGTTTATACATTTTGGATATTAGCCCTTTATTGAATGTTTCATTCACATACATCTTCTCCCATTCAGTAGGTTGCCTTTTCATTTGGTTAATGGTTTCCTTTGCAAAACCTTTTCAGTTTGTTGTAGTCCCACTTGATTATTTTTGCTTTTGTTTTCCCTTCCCTGGGGAGACAAACCTCCCCCACCACAAAAAAATAACTGCTAATGCCATTTTCCACAGTTCCCTGTGTAGGCTGTTTTTTAGGAGTTTTATATTTTCAGGTCTTATATCTACGTCTTTAATCCATTTTGAGTTAATTTGTGTGTATGGTATAAGAAAGTGGTGTTCGTCTTTCTTTTGCATGTAGTTAACTGTCCAGTTTGATGATACTGTCTGACAGGGAAACGTTGTATATATACCTTGCCTCCTTTCTTATAGATAAATTGACTATGTAAATTTGGATTTATTTCTGGGCTCTCTACTCTGTTCCATTGATCTGTGTGTCCTTTTTTTTTGTGCTGAGATTGATCGAGTTTATAGCTTCAAGGTAGTGTATGATTTGTGCTTGTTGTCCTATATCCTGACTATTCTTGGTATTAGCAAACTGAAAACTGTTTTCCTACCAGTCCAGGGTTCAATAAAGTCATTCCGTGTTTTGATTTCCAGTTTCTTTACCAATGAGTGAAAGTTAGTTATTCAGTTTTCTTCTGGCGAAGTACCTATTCTTACAGCCCATTTTTCTACTAGAACTATTTGTTTTTCTTATTGTTGTGTAGCATTTCTCATTTGCCATGTGGGTGGCACATTGAAAAGGTTTAAAGTTTGCATACCATCAAGATACTGTTATTTTGATTTGCTTCAAAATGTTATTTGCTATGTTTAGAAATGGATGGTGGACGTTCTCAAGGAGATCATTTCATGACATGGGGATTTGCCTCTGGGAGGAGTTTGGGGAACGGAGGTAAGTATCTTTGTCTTCTCAACTGTTGAATAGTGGAATGACTAGAGGCTTTTATGGCTCTTTACTGCAAAGCTGCATCTCATACAACTCAAAGCACTGTAGACTTTGCGATGAGTTCATCATTTTTTTGAATGGTGGTATTCTTTTTGCTTTTTTACTCTAGCAAAAAATAAGATAGTAGGAAATAGTTAAATTGATTAGATTGGTTGGTTAAAGATAGTTGCTTCACAGAGTTGCTGCTTAATGTGTTTTTGATTATTGATTTCCAACAATTGTGATGGGAAGAATGTAAAAGCCTCAGAAATTAGGGTGAGAAGGACCTCTTTTTTGTTCTGTACTTTTGAAGAAAAGGCAGAACAGGAAGCTTTTTTCTGAGCTCATTAGTAGTAAAAGGTTATTTTCCTAGGCCTGAGATTTTTTACTTTTAGAAGAACCCAGCCCTTGATTTGACTGGATAACGGCATAGCAAGATACTCTCTACAGTGCATTTTTAGATTTGATACTAAAAGGCTGAAAATATTCTGCACTATGTTTTATTATAATGCAATCAAATATTATATAGAACCTCAAATTAAATTTGAAAATACATATTACCATTAGTTTCTTTTATGGTGTGTCAGAAGCTAGGGCCAGTTGGTAGTTTTAGGCATATGTAGCAGTTATTCTTGAATTTATTAGATGTTATTCTTGGAAGAATTTTATTTCTAGATATTTTTATTCATTAGAAACTAAATGTGTTGATATGTGGTGTTTCATTTGATATTTGGAAACCTTAATTTCTTGTTTAGAGACAGTTGATACAAATGTGAATTTTGTATTTTGACACGTTCCTGCTTTTCTCAGTGTGCATATGCATTTTGTTTTTTAAGCCTGCATATTAATAAGTAAGAAGCATTAATGATCTGGATCATGTAATTGTGCTGAGAGCTTCCAGTGTGGGTTTGTTTGCTACTACTAACATTAGAAATAGTAAATGTCTTAATATTATACTTAAGGGAATGTTTAATATTTAGATGTATTCCTCTTTTAGAATAGCTTTAGTTAGTTGTCTTATGTGATGTATTTTGTTACAGACTTGTAATAAGCATTGTTGAATTACAGTGAGAATTATTTCTTTCTGTAATAGCAAAAAGAAAATGTAATTTTTAAATGAGAAAACCATCACCGAAACAGATTTTACTGCAAATTGTTAATTTCATATGTTTTAGGTTAAATACACATTAAACTTCTGATCAAAACTCTGTTGTAAGTCAACACTTGAGCCAGTTATGTCTATATTGCATATAATCCTGGAAATTCACAGACCCATGAGTATAACTTCTTTCCATTATGATTCATCCAACATTTTAGTTTCAATCTCTATGATATTTTTTCTCAAAACTTCCATAGCTGATGATGCGTTTTTGAAATTGACTCTTAATTGCTTGTAACATAATCTTGATTAGCAATTCATGTTCTGTGAAATATGGCCTAAAGAGCCTTCGCTTCTTGTGTCGCACACAACTTAAGAAGCTGATGAAAATACTGAGAGTTGTTTGTACACAATTTTGCATGTGACTTTAAAGTGTCACAGAGTCCTTAACTCCCCTGTATTAGGATATTACAAAGATAGTAAGACAGTTTATGAGGATCACAAGAGCCTTGTAAATTTGCTTTACTTTTTGTAGAGGACGGTGTTAAAGTGGCAGTTTATGCCATTTTGGATGTCCGTTCTAATTTTTTGTTTTAAATAACCATGGCCCTTGCCATAGCTACTATGCCCACAAATTCTTATTCTAATGGTAGAGAAACACACGGAAAGAAATACTACTAAAGAGATAGTGTGCTGTGGGAATGTGAGGAAGAATTGATGAGGACTGGAGGACTGAAGGAAGACGTCAGACAAGAGGTGGCCTTGGAACTAGCTTTTTGAAGAGTGAAAAGAATTTTGATAGGAAAAATAGGAAAGTAGGGAATGCCATTCTGGAGGAACAGCTGGTAGGAAGGTACAAAATGTTACCAGTTCACAATGTGGAGTATGGGAAGTTGTTTGTGGTGAATTAAAATACTGGGTGTTCAAAGTTGTGTAGTTGGAGATAAAGCACAGAAGGATAATTTGGGGAAATACCATGGAGCGGTGGGGCAGTGACTAGGGGAGTGGCATTTGTTTTTTTTTCTTAATTATGCAATTCCTTCTGAATTTTAGTTTTAAAAGTGGAAAGATTGAGAGCGATTTAAGTACTAGAAAGATGAATAAAAATAAGTAGAATAATTAAAAAACAGGAAAATTATAGTTTTCAACAATGACTTTCACACAGGGGCATAGTGTCAATAACTGGCTCTATCAGGGTGAGGTTTTAATATACATAAAGCCACAGAGTTGAATTTCCTGATTACAGGTTGCTAATAAAATAACAACTGATAGGAAGCTATATAATCCACCAGTAGGATATTTATGCTTTTACTTTGGTATCAGAATTTAAATGAGAGGTTTTTTTTTTAAAGAAATTGCAGGTATATCTTTATAAGTTCCTATACTACTCTGTCCCCATTCTTGGAAGTCCGCTTACTGGAAACATTCATTTAATTCCTAGTTTTTTAGGACAGATTTAATTTTGTGTTTTAAATAGTTTTTACTCTATCTGAACTTTTTCAGATGCTGGCACGTTTAATAAGAGAGAGAATACATCCACAATGGGTGGTTTTGGAGTTTTTGGACACAGAGGTAACCTGCTTGTGATATCTTACAATCAAAACTTGAGCGACCCCATGTTTTCTCAGTTTACATTTCCCTTTAAATATACATAGAAAGTATGTGCCTTTTCCAAGAATTTATGGGGATCACAAGGGAATGCTTCCACTTTCCTAGTCGGTCAGTTGCAGTAATTTATGCTGCTTCGGGTGTGTCTGCTATTCCATTTATTTTTTTTCCTTTTTTTTAAATAGCCACATTATTTGCTGAAACACCTCTTCAAATTGATTTATGCCACAGGTGAACCCCAGTTTTCTTCTGTACTCAAGATCCTCTCTTCCCTCCCCAACAGGAGATCCATCTTATATTTCCGAAGATGAATTTGAGTCTTCATCTTAGTTGCACAAAGAACAAGTAGAGTCTTTGAAATTACGTTTTTTCCCTTAAAAATTAACTGTAGATCAGAACTTAGGCAGAGACCAACAGTGTATGTAAGTGGAAGACTTTCCTAAGCATTTTGGAAACCTGTCACTTGGCTACTTTGGGGAGGGTAGAATGGAGAGAAAGGGTCAATTGTAGAGAACAGAATATAATCCTTTTCTGAACCATCTTCAAAGATTGCAGATATTTAAATGAAATAACTCAAAACTTAGTTTTTGTGATAATACACATTCTGTATGGATTATCTTTATTTTGAAATTACATATTGGCTCAAGGAAAAACTTTTTTGTCATCCAATCACATATTGAGGTAATAATATACTTATTTTTATATGCTAATTGTGTTCTAAGTTTCTATGGAGTTTTATGTTGGAAGGGATGTTAGATTTTTTTGAACCTGAAATGTTAAGTGACTTTATGTATATATTTTACATACAAATTTAACAGCTGTCAAACTGTAATTCATTAGTCTCTATATTATATAAGGGTAATTTAATATATTTAATATTTTATAATTTAGATTAAATAATGATTGACAGGCATCCTATATTAACAATTTTAAGATATATTACTCCCTGGTTACCTTTTTAATAAAGATCATTTTATTAAGATTCAGCATTTACAAATATTATGAAATATTACTGATAGATGCTTTTAAACTTAATTTTAGGGGTATGTCTATATGCTAGAGAGATGAATAAATCTATACATAGGTTTTTATTAAATTAGAAATTTGAAAGCACAGCTTGATAGAAGATTTTAAAAATATTTTGTAAACAAAAAGAAGGTGCAAGATTTCCCTTATTACTGAGAAGAGAAAATTTATTAAATATTGGATTATCACTTAATGAAGAGTTAATGAGTTTATAAAATTTTTAAATTATCTGTTATTTTGAATAGAAAGTACATACTGCTTATTCTGACCCTGACATATTCCTCTGTTTTGCCCCCACACATATAGAAGAATATATGACATTTGAGGTAATATAACATTGGCTGACATTTGTACCTTAACACCAGGCAGAAATTGTAATACAACCTCTATACGTTCTCATTCAGTACTGATACAAGTTGTATGTGGTTTATCTTATTTCAAGGGGATAACTAGTAGTCCCTATAAGTTTTTGTTTTTTAAACTACACAGGTATAGGAAATAGTTGTTTTCAGAAATTTTCAAGTTTGAATTTATATTTTTATAGGCTTTTCCAATAACAAATTTGAAGAAGCTGATCGTTCTGCTTTCTGGAGAGGTAAGTTCAGTGTTTTTTGTAATGACTTTTATTTTTATTTATTTATTTTTTTAAGGCTCCATATTTTATTTTCTTTTGAGGTTTGAGAGTAGGGACAAGGTAGTCTTTGAAAACTCAGTTTGAGAGGAGAAGCATGTACATAATTTCATTGGTGAGTTTTTGGTGGGGGGTCAATTATATCATATTATTAAATAGTCTTATTTTTATTTTTATTTTTTTATAGCTGCATAATATGCTTTAATATCTGTTATCTCTATTCTTCCTTTTCTTTTTAAACCTTCCTTTTACAGAAGATGCCTGGGTATTACTGGATTTTTTATTTTTCTAGGTTACTTTTTTTTTTTTTGAGAGGGCATCTCTCATGTTTATTGATCAAATGGTTGTTAACAACAATAAAATTCTGTACAGGGGAGTCAATGCTCAATGCACAATCATTAATCCACCCCAAACCTAATTCTCGTCAGTCTCCAATCTTCTGAAGCATAACGAACAAGTTCTTACATGGTGAACAAATTCTTACATAGTGAATAAGTTCTTACATGGTGAACAGTACAAGGGCAGTCATCACAGAAACTTTCGGTTTTGATCACGCATTATGAACTATAAGCAATCAGGTCAAATATGAATATTCGTTTGATTTTTATACTTGATTTATATGTAGATCCCACATTTCTCCCTTTATTATTATTATTATTTTTTTTTAAATAAAATGCTGAAGTAGGTAGATGCAAGATAAAGGTAGAAAACATAGTTTAGTGCTGTAAGAGAGCAAATGTAGATCATCAGGTGTGTGCCTGTGGACTATGTGTTAATCCAAGCTAGACAAGGGCAATAAAACATCCACGGATGCAGAAGATTTCTCTCAAAACATGGGGTGTGAGTTTCTAAGCCTCACCTCTGTTGATCCCCAATTTCTCACCTGATGGCCCCCATGCGACTGTGCCTGTCTTAGGTTGTTCCTCCCTTGAGGAATCTTACCCGTCTCTGGCTAACCAGTCATCTTCCAGGGCCATACAGGGAAATGTAAAGTTGGTAAGTGAGAGAGAAGCCATATTGTTTGCAAAGGTTAGCTTTTTACTTCTTTGCAGATTTATGCCCTGTGACTTCTATGCCCAGCATTTGTCTTGAGGTATCTTTACCACTTGGAGGAATTATGATACTCAGTAAATTCGATATGAGGCACGAATTCTATTTAAGGGTTGTAATTAGGAAGGAAGAAGAATAGCTATAGATGTAGCATACGAAGGAAACATGGGAAGATTGATTATTTCTTTGACATATCTTCTTGTAGAGTAACTTAAGCATGTATAGGTTTTAAACTACTAATTAAATTGTGCACACACATTAACATAATATGAATACAGTTACATAACCAAAGCAGATCTATAATTACCAGTCACCTCCAGTGATGCCAAGAAAACCAGTTAGGCACCCTAGGCATTTGTGAAAATTTGTCTATGATATGATGGATATTGTCCAACTGTACTTGAACAGTCTGAGAGAAATCAGACAAATTAAAACAACCCATTCCTGGGAACTGTTCACATCCCATATGTTCTTTTAACAGTAGATAGTCTGTAGTTGTAAGATTTTGGAGTGCTACAACTTGTACTTCTCCTAATTCTTGGTTGAGTTCCAACAGTATAGATCCAGTCAAATTTGTTGTTTTCCTGTATGCACAGGCCAGCTTAGATATCTCCTCCTTCATTCCAATGGCAAGTCCAGGAACCGGTGGGATGAATGCAGCTACAACTGCAGCATCACCTGGATCTTTGTTGAGGTTTTTTGATGATCATCTTCTGGTTGTAATGACTTACAATTTAATGTCCAGAGAACTCTAAAGAAAAACTGAGGTTATCTCCATCTATTCCAATTCCTTTTCTCCCCTTTACAGTCTTATGAAGGTTTCACATGAAAAAACAATGTGGTTACTGCATTTACCCATGTTACCAAGTCCTCACGCAGACCCCAGTGCAGTCACTGCCCATCAGTGTAGTGAGATGCCACAGATTCAGTGTTTGCCTTGTCAGTGCTACAGTGTTTTCCCCGTAACCCCCCACACCATGCACACCAAACATAATACCCCTCAATCCCCTTCTCCCTCCGTCCCCACCAGCCCTCCCCCACCCCTCCCCTTTGATAACCACTAGTCCCTTCTTGGAGTCTCTGAGGCTGCTGCTATTTTGTTCTTTCCGTTTTGTTTCGTTGTTATACTCTACAAATGAAGGAAATCATTTGGCACTTGTCTTTCTCTGCCTGGCTTATTTCACTGAGCATAATACCCACTAGCTCCATCCACATTGTTGCATATGGTAGGATTTCTTTCTTTCTGATGGCTGAATAGTATTCCATTGTGTATATGTACCACCTCTTCTTTATCTATTCATCCACTGATGCACATTGAGGTTGCTTCCATATCTTGGCTATTGTAAAAAGTGCTGCAATAAAAATAGGGGTGCCTATGTGTTTTTGAATCTGAGAAGTTGTATTCTTTGGGTAAATTCCAAGGAGTGGGATTCCCCGGTCAAATGGTATTTCTATATTTAGTTTTTTGAGGAACCTCCATATTGCTTTCCGCAATCGTTGACCTAGCTTACATTCCCACCAGCAGTGTAGGAGGAGTCCCCTTTCTCTGTATCCTCACCAGCATTTGTTGTTCTTAGTTTTTTTATGCTGGCCATCCTTACTGGTGTGAGGTGATATCTCATTGTGGTTTTAATTTGCATTTCTCTGACGATTAGTGATGTGGAGCATCTTTTCATGTGTCTGTTGGCTATCTGAATTTCTTCTTTGGAGAACTGTCTCCATAACCTCTGCCCATATTTTAATCGGGTCATTTGCTTTCTTGGGTGTTGAGGCATGTGAGTTCTTAATATATTTCGGATGTTAACCCCTTGTGAGATATATTATTTACAAATGTATTCTCCCATACTGTAGGATGTGTTTTTGATCTGCTGATGGTGTTCTTTGCCATACAGAAACTTTTTAGTTTGATGTAGTCCCATGTGTTCATTTTTGCTTTTGTGTCCCTTGCTTGAGGAGATGCATTCAGGAAAAAGTTGCTCATGTTTATATTCAAGACATTTTTGCCTGTGTTTTCTTCTACGAGTTTTATGGTTTCATGACTTGCCTTCAGGTCTTTGATCCATTTTGTGTTTACTTTTGTGTATGGGGTTAAACAATAGTCCAGTTTCATTCTCTTGCATGTAGCTGTCCAGTTTTGCCAACACCAGTTGTTGAAGAGGCTGTCATTTCCCTGTTGTATGTCCATGACTCCTTTATTGTATATTAATTGACCATATATGGTTAGGTTTATATAAAGGCTCTCTAATCTGTTCCATTGGTCTATGGGTCTGTTCTTGTGCCAGTACCAAATTGTCTTGATTACTGTGGCTTTGTAGTAGAGCTTGAAGTTGGGGAGCATAATCCCCCCAGCTTAATTCTCCCTTCTCAGGATTGCTTTGACTATTTGGGGTCTTTTGTGGTTCCATATGAATTTTAGAATGATTTGCTGTAGATCATGAAAGTTGCTGTTGGTATTTTGATAGAAATTTCATTGAATCTGTAGATTGCTTTAGGCAGGATGGCCATTTTGACAATGTTAATTCTTCCTATCAGTGTGAACGGGATATGTTTCCATTTATTGCCATCTTCATTAATTTCTCTCATGAATGTCTTGTAGTTCTCAGCGTATAGTTCTTTCACTTCCTTGCTTAGGTTTATTCCTAGGTATTTTATTCTTTCTGGTACAACTAAGAATGGAATTGTTCTCCTGATTTCTCTTTCTGCTAGTTCATTGTTTGTGTATAGGAATGCAACAGATTTCTGTGTATGAATTTTGCATCCTGAAATTTTGCTGAACTCAAATATTAGATCTAGTAGTTTTGGTGTGGATTCTTTAGGACTTTTTATGTACAATATCATGTCATCTGCAAACAGGGATAGTTTAACTTCTTCCTTGCCAATCTGGATACCTTTTATTTCTTTGTGTTGTCTGATTGCCTTGGCTAGGACCTCCAGTACTATGTTGAATAGAAGTGGGGAGAGTGGGCATCCTTGTCTTGTTCTCAGTCTTAAAGGAAAAGCTTCCAGCATCTCTCTGTTAAGTGTAATGTTGGCTGTGGGTTTGTCATATATGGCCTTTATTATGTTGAGGTACTTGCCCTCTATGCCCATTTTGTTGAGAGTTTTTATCATGAATGCATATTGAATTTTGTGAAATGCTTTTTCAGCATCTGTGGAGATGATCATGTGGTTTTTGTCCTTCTTTTTGTTGATGTGGTGGATGATGTTGATGGATTTTCGAATGTTGTACCATCCTTGCATCACTGGAATAATTCCTGCTTGATCATGATGGATGATCTTTTGGTGTATTTTTGAATTCGGTTTGCTAATATTTTGTTGAGTATTTTTGCATCGATGTTCATCAGGGATATGGGTCTGTAATTTTCTTGTTTGGTGGTGTCTTTGCCTGGTTTTGGTATTAGAGTGATGCTGGCCTCATAGAATAAATTTGGAAGTATTTTCTTCCCTTCTATTTTTTGGAAAACTTTAAAGAGAATGGGTATTTGGTCTTCCCTAAATGTTTGATAAAATTCAGTGGTGAAGCCATCTGATCCAGGGGTTTTGTTCTTAGGTAGGTTTTTGATTACCAGTTCAATTTTGTTGCTGGTAATCGGTGTGTTCAGATTTTCTGTTTCTTCCTTGGTCAGCATTGGAAGGTTCTATTTTTCTAAGAAGCTGTCCATTTCTTCTCAGTTATCCAGTTTGTTAGCATATAATTTTTCATGATATTCTCTAATACTTCTTTGTATTTCTGTGGTGTCTCCTCCACCATATCTAATCTGCTTTAAAAACTTTGCATTGCGCGTTTCACTTCTGATCCTGTGTTCCGTAATGATTGGATCTCTGACCAGAATTCATTCCTGAGTTCTTGAATATTTTTCTGTACCTCCATGAGCATGTTAATGGTTTTTACTTTGAAATCCCTTTCGGGAAGATTCGTGAGGTCAACTTCATTTAAATCTTGCTCAAGTGTTGTATTGATAATTTATTTTGAACCCGGTTCATTTGGCATTTCATATTTGTATATGGTGCCCAGAAGCTCTACCCTGTGGAGCTGCTCAGCCCCTGAAGCAATGTCAGGGGTCACAGGGGAGCGGTATTGTTGCCTGGGGACAGGAAAGAGCTGTTTCCTGCCTCCCGGCTGCTATGCCTGTCTCCACTGCCAGAACCAGTGGGCCGAGCACACAGGTATAAGCCTCTATGCTTTGTATTTGTAGTTGCTGTAGACGGGGCATCCCTCTGTGTGGCCTAATGTCAGGGTAGGATTTGCTGGTTTGCGAGACAGGTGGGGCTGGCTGGGAGAAAGGCGCAGTAGGCTGTGTATCACGGAGGGGTTCCTTGGATCTGTGTAGCCATCCAGGGAGCTGGAGCACCTGTAAATGGTGAAAGTTCCCAACGTGCTGGACAGAGTGCACCCAGACAATTTTGTCTACCTGTCTTTTCTCCTGAGCAGTAAGCTCTGTGCAATCCTTGCCCCTTTAGCATCCCTCTTGCTGTTAGGAAGTCTCTCAGACTGCCCGCCTTTCTTTTGTCCCAGAGCAGCCGGATATTGATCCCTGCTTTCCACAAGCGGCTGGAATCTCAGTCTCTCCAGGAATTCTGCCTGTCTTAGCTTTCCAATCCCCTAATCACAGGAGTACCATGCAAGCACCATGAAATGTAGGTTTGTGCTCCCAGAGCAGATCTCTGGAGTTAGGTATTCAGCACTCCCTCCCTGCTCCGTTTCTCTTCCTCCCACCATTGAGCTCAGGTGGGGGAAGGGCTTGGGTCCTTCTGGGCCATGGCTTTGGTACGTTACCCTGTTCCGTGAGGTTTATTCTTTTCTCCAGGTGTATACAGTTTGGCGCAGTCCTCTTTCCTTTTGCTCTTTCAGGATTAGTTGTATTAATTATATTTTCATATTATATGTGGTTTTAGGAGGAAGCCTCTGTTTCACCTCTCACGCTGCCATCTTTAATCCACCCTATTCCAATTCTAATCCATTTCAACCCAATTTTGTAAAGCAAGTATAGCCAGAGCCTTACCCAAGAACTTCGGCATCTTAGTCTTTTGCCTCTTGTTACCTACCATAATTAACCTATGAGGTGCAACTTTTGAATGCTGTACTACTTTAAGCAAAAGGGAATAGTGTAAAGATCAAGTCAAGATTCAAAACCCCACCTCATATACACAGTTTGGGACACTTTGGCCCTGTTTAGATGCAATTCTTGAGAGTGGAAAAAGAATCATGAGAATATGGATGACTGTGGTAATCAAAGACATTCTGGTCAAAGGTTCCAACACACTGGTTTGGAGGAATACAGAGAATGATGAGAATAGGGTAATGTTGCTAGAAGATAGATTACAATAATTAACATGCTTTCCCAGGAGAACCTGATTGAGTAGATTTGGATGAAGTCTTGGAACCTATATTTAAAAGCACCTGTGGTGATTGTGATGCCTCTGTTTGTTTTGGTAAATAGTGACCTATGGAATCTTTATAATGTGATACACTTTGGAGTTCCCTACTTTGTTTCATGACCCTGCTCTGTGACCTGGCAGTGAATAACTTGGAGCAAGTTGTGTAATTTCGCAGAGCCACAGTTTCCTATTCTGTAGAATGGAGGCCATCCATTTTATAGGTTGTAAGAGTAAATAACAGTACGTGTAAAAGCATAAAGCCTAGTAGCAGACACACTCACGGTAAAATATTTGACACTTGACCTTAATATACGCTTAGCAGTGACTCAAAATTAAAACCAAACCTAGACCGTTAATATATCAAATAAGACTGTTCCCCAGACCAGTGCCGCTCTCATTCTCTGTGCTTCTTTTGCTTTTTGTTCTGTCCTATTCACATGAAAACAGACATAACAAATAATATTTGGAAAGAGAGAACATCACTGCTTTTATTCTTTTCCATTTCTACTTGACCTAATCTCCCAACTTTTAATCATTAATGGTGAAGATCATTCCACTTACCTAATCCCTTCCTCCCATTTCACTCATATCACTGACGGGCTACTTAGAGCACTTCTGAGCACAGCACTGGACAGAAGTTCCTTGCTCCAAAATAGTCTACTGTCTTTTGTTTTCATTCTTAGTTCCCCTAAAATAAAAAAATATATATACATAGATATAAAAAAACATATATCTGTGTATATATATGGATTGTATTCTTCCATTCTCACAATTGTTGGCAAGCCTAGGATCATGTTTTGATACCACAGTAGAAACTTTTCCCCTGCACACAGTGGATAGAATGTTCCTTTGCCTGCAGTCTAGTTTCCCCTAGCTGGTACCGTGTAGTGACACAGAGTTCAGATTGTGGAATTGGACACCCTTGGTTTGAGACCCGTAAGTGCCTCCTCCTGTCAGTTGTATTGTCTTGAAAAAGTTTATTTAACTTACCCGTATTTCCGTTTGTTTATTTATAAAATGAGGATCATACCCACCTCACAAGGTTTGTGTGAGGATTTCAAAAGTGGATTTTTGTTACTCATTTAGAACAGTGCCAGACACATCCTAAGTTCTATGTGTTTTATTACTATTAATTTTTATATAATAATAAGTTATAAGTAATCTTGGAATCATCTCATTTTTGTGCTTGGCTTTGTTTTCTAACTCTATATTCTTTTTTAAAAACAACTTTTTATTTTGAAATAGTTTTAAACTCAGGATAGTACAGAGGGTTTTCTTCACCCTTCTAATGTACATTTCACACACACCATGTCCCCAAACTTCTCCTAACATCAATTAGCCCATTTTTATTACCTATGTGGTCAAAATAACTATACGTTTGTTTTAGGGGAATAAGTGGCCAAAGATAACGTGAAGCCTCTTTCTCCTTGCCAGGTCTCAAATTAATTCACAGGTTTATTCTCTGTGAGGACCAAATGCTAGCCATCATCACTATTCCAGGGCCAACCTGCCCTTCCAAAATTCTTTCTTTCCTGTTTAGCTCCTTGTAGTATTAACCTGCTTCCAAGAAAGTTGTCTTGTTGTTAGATGACTCTTTAGTATATTTGCCAGTTGTTGACTTCCTTTCAAACAGAAGTCTGCAGCAAGAGCTCTGGATCGAAAAACTATATTAATTAAGTAGATTATTATTTTTGCGTAGGAACTTAACTGGCAGCTTCATTTGATATCATCACTGTGACTTGAAGTTCTCAGACATTAAACATTTAATGACATGTACAAAGATCCCCTGAAACCATCTCATTTCCCAAATGTAGCTTTGCTGAAATCTTCTAGAAAGCTTAAAGTTATTACTAAAACTTATATTAATAACAGTTTTTAAATTTTGAAAAATTATTCATTTCTTGCAATTACTCTATACTTCTAAAATCAATATCTCTCGTGGTGGGTGCTAGGAGTTTATTTTTAAGCAACTTTCCAGATAATTCTTAAGCAGACTTCAGTGCAGTGATTCTTACACCATTAGTTAGAAAACCTGGTAATGTTACTTGATAATGTCATTAAAAACTGAAAAGCCAGGATGTCCCCAAATTCTTTCGTTAGGATGAATGGGGAAAAGTTTGCATAGATTAAAAAACTACTAATGCCTCAGGTTTATGAAGAAGGGCAAATTTTAGAAATAATGGCATTATAAAATCTTGGTTTGTGGACTGTATTTGGAAACATTTGACTACTTAGTAGTATAGGTACTTCTGAAACTATTTTTAGCGAAACTGAAATTTATGAAATTCTTATTTTTTAGGTGGTGTCTAGATTTGGAAAATAGTGGGTTCCCAGTTTAACATTTAACATTTAGATATATTAATTTGAATAGGGTGTTGATTGGATAATGTCTATATTTCTGCTGCTAAAATTATTTCAAGAATTAAAACATTCATGTTTTAACTTAGGAAAATATTAATTTTTCTTACCAGTCCATCTTGTGAAAGTGCTATTCTTTAGTAGGTATTATATTTTTAAAGTTAATTATTTAGGTGATATTCACATGTTAAGTTTTTATTCGAGTCTAATAATGGCAGTGAAGATAATCATACACGGAACAGAGGGTTTTCCAGGAGAGGCGGTAAGGGCCATGTTTTTGAACAATTTGTACTTGAAACAGAGATGCTAAATCTGACAACTGATTTTGGAAGGTGAAAGAAGAATTGTGGTGGTGAAAACCTTTGAAGAAAAATATTTGATTATGTTTCATGCTGTTAATACATGAGTGAAGTTCAGTTGGTATCCCTTCTTGCACTCTCTAATGTCACTGGATTTTTTTTCTAAAATCTCCAGTCTGTGCTGTGTAGTACAGAAGAGAACTGTGTGAATCTTGGTGTGAGTCACCAAACACCTGAACTGGGATGTTTTTGTCTGACTAGGGTCATTGGCAGTGTCGGGGAGGGAAGAAATTGCATGTTATTTTCTGTTCAAGTCTAGCAGTAGTCTACCATACTCTGCTAATCCTGTCTCTAATGAAGTTGAGGTGAGATGATACAAAAATTATCATGCCTAATTATTGATAATCTATGGGCCAATGTGGAAAATAATAAGACCCACAAAAATCATACTGAACTTAAATTCCTATAGATGTACAAATCTGCTTACGATAAGAGAGCTTATTGTTTGGAACTGTATGGTAATGAGATATATCAGTGTTTTTGCTGCACGTTGGGGATATAGTTTTCCTTTCCTCATTAGATGGTTAGCTCATTGAATAGCAGTTCCCCCATCCCTCCAGTGAAGCTGGGACTTGCTGTGAATTTCAGTATAGCCTTATTAGGGCTGTAAGGTGACGAGGACTTTGGTGGTGAAAGAGGAATGGCTCTTCATCTCATAAACTGAGCCTTTATATGATAATGTCAGGGAGCCATGTAATGATGGGGAGGAACTTAGTTGAGAAAAAGCAGATTCCTCTCTTAACATTGCATGTTCCCCCCCTTCACAAGCAATTTTTGGCACTTAATATTCCTAAGACATGGCTCTTATTTTGAAATTTTTGGTTTCCTGCAGAACAGCAAATACCTTCTTTGCTATTATAGTTTTAAACTAAATTTAATTCAAATTTGAGGTAGTCAAAAGCCTGTTGCAGCTCTGTGTGCTTGATCCTGGCTTATTGAGTAAAGTAGGATGACTAGCAGAGGAACAGTCATTTTTAGGGTATCCCTCATTGCTGTTCTCTGCATTGTATACATTTGCACAGACTGGTCACTCAGTAAATATGTGTATCATATGTATCTAAGTTTGTATTGAAGTCTGACATGATATAGTAGTGGAAAGGAACATACATCAAATCTATAGCTATGGTTTTTCACTTACTGAACTTGTGTTCGGTAGGTTGACAAGCATCCAGATCAAGAAATAGGAATTACTAGCACCTGAGAAGTCCCTTTCATGTTATTTTCACTAACAGCCCCCACCTCCATGGTTAACCTCTATTCTGACTTCTAGAAGCATAGACTAATTTCGTCTATTTTTGTATGTAATATAAATAGAATCATATAATACATACTCGTGTCTGGCTTTTGCTTAATGTATTTGTGAGATTTGTTCATTTTTGGTTGCAGTTGGAGATTATTGTCATTGTCATATGGTGTTCTTTTATTCTGTTCTGCTATTGATGGTTATTTGGTTTCTTTCAGTTTTGGGCTATTTTGAAATTGCTGGTGTGGATATTGCAGTACATTTCTTTGGCGACACGGGTATATATTCAGATGTAGAATTGTGTGGTCATAGTTTTGTATGTTTTGGGCATTAATAGCTGTTGCAAAATATTTTCAACGTAGATATACTAAGGTACACTCCCACATTTGCACCAATACTTGGCATTTTCTTTTTCTTCAATTTTAACTTGCTGAGTGTGTATCCCATTGTGGTTTCAATTTGCGCTTCCTTGAGGGACTGATGAGATGTGCAGTTATTCGTATATTTATTGGCCGCCTGGGCATCGTCGTTTTTGTAGTGCCCGGCCAGATCTTTTGTCCACTCTCTGTTGGATGTCTGCAGAGAAAATGGAAGCTCCATGGCCCAGATTCTCACCCTGGCCTACTTGCCCACTGCGCATGTGATGCTCTCAGGTGCAGTCTTGCACACGTGTGGGCAGTAAGTTAGTACTGCCTCTGTATAGAGAGCTCCACCTAGTGCTCTGGGGCTGCAAGGGGCGAGGCACAGAGGCAGAGAGCAGCCTGCTGCCTGCAGACTTCTCCTGAGGCAGATGGGGTTCTAGCGCTTGGCCTGCCACCATCAGAATAAAGCTGGGTATAAGGGGGAGTGAGGGGTTCGGCTCTGGAGAAAAATGAGTGAGTTGACACAATGTGAAGTTTTTGGGGCAGTAATAGTGCTCCCTTTGGGAGGTGATTTAACTTTGGCTTTTATCATATTTTGACATAGCATTGGCCTTAACTTCTCTTCTAAAATAATCTCAATGAAGTAAAAATACTGAGGTACGAATTTGAAATTGAAGTAAATAATTTGTGCAGAAATTCTTTGTGCAGTACTTGGAAAAATACTCATTGTGATTTCTTTTAATTACACTATTTTACCCCGAATATTTAACTTCAGATACCACAACTTGATTTCTTCTCTTCACTTTATGATTTAAAATCTTTGTAAAAGTAACATTATCTAATTTTAGTGTTTATGAATCTAGATAGTGAATATGAACAAGATGAGGGGACACAGCCCACTGGTGGCGTTTTTGGTTCTACAAGACCAGCATTCAGTGGTGCAGGTGAGAAATCAAATTTATTACTGAATATTAATCATTTGTATATGCTTTTAGCTCTAGGATTAGTACGCCTAAAATATATTTAAGTATATTAGATTGGCTCCTGATTTTCTCTCCCTTTGGTATCTGTAGGCAAAAACACATGAACAATTTTGCCTGTGTTATATAATTTGTACACTGTTCATTATTTCTTCTCTTTTATCTACCAGTTAATTTGGGGTACAAATCATAATTTTAATTGGAGGAAGGAAAATGAGGTTTGCGCTGGTTTCAAACAAAGGGTTTTTGAGGAGACAATGAAAAAACAAACGATTGATGAAATGTGTACAAACGTGGATAAAGTGTGATATATCCAAATAATAGAATGTTACTCAGCATTAAAAAGATAGGAGCTATCAAGCTGTGAAAAGATATGGAGGAACCTTAATTTCCTATTACTAAGTGAAAGAAGCCCATCTGCAAAGGCTACAGGCAGTATAACTCCAACTATATGACATTCTGGAAAAGCCACAGCAATGGAGAAGGGTAAAGAAAGATCAGAGGTTGCCAGGGGAGGGATGAATGGGTGCAGCATGGAGACTTAGGGCAGTGAAAATACTTTGTATGGTACCATAATGACAGACACATGTCATTATCAGTTTGCCCACATCCATAGAATGTACAATACCAAGAGGAAGACCTAATGTAAACGATGGACTCTGGGTGATGATGCGTGATGAGTGTAGGCTCATCAGTTCTAGCCAGTGGACTACCGTGGCGGGGGATGTTGGTAGTGGAGGAGGCTGTGCAGGTGTTGGGGCAGGAGGTATATGGGAAAGTTTTGTACCTTTGCCTCAAGTTTTCTGTGAGCCTGAAATTGCTCTAAAAAAGGAAGTCTTTAAACAAAACATTCAAATGAGGAAAAGGTTTAAGTCAAATGTAGAATTAAGAGATGGGTGGATGAAGGGACTAGGAATCCTGAGTAATTACACAATATTTGAAGAGAAATCGCTATATGGTTTATGTGCTGGGGGAGGAGCTGTGTTTTCTCTTAATATTCTGCAAAACAATGCTTTACAAGTCACGGTGACACTTACCAAAGCAGAGGGAGCGGAGGAAGTCGACGAGGTGCGTCCTCACTTGGTTTACCTTTAAGTGATTAAACTTACTGTAAGCCAAGTTTAATGTTTGAAGTTAAAGGTAGCTGTTTCTGCTGTAATATACTCTGAGGAGTATACAGATTCACAGCCTGTTTTTGAGAGTTACTTAACTCTCTTCAATCCAGCAATTGCAGTAGAGGAATTCCATACTGTAGATGTACATGTATGAGGGGTATTCACTGAAGCTCCCATTTATAATAAATAAAACCTGAAAATTGCCTATAATTCCTGAGTAAATAACTGTTTAATTAATATAACCGTAAAATGGGAGACTGTGCAAACGTTAAAAACCGGGATATATCCATATGTATAAATCCTTGTATGAAAACAATATGTCTTTTCTGGTGAGATAGTTATTTGATTTGATATAAGGAATAAAGAAAATACAGTATATATGATTTTTATTACGAAAATTATTTTCTGTGCAGAGTACTTAAAGGCAGAGTTAACTTTTTAAAATTTTAAGTAAAAACAACTTTAATGGTAAGCAAGGAAAGTTCTACTGTATTAAAAATTGGACTTTGTCAGGTTTCTGTTTTTCCTCTTATTTTTCTTCTCGTTCTTATAATGTATGTTGTTTTTTATTTAAATTCCGAGGACCAAAAGTAACCTATATACCACCTCCTCCACCTGAGGATGAGGACTCCATGTTTGCACATTATCAACCAGGGAGAAACTTTGACAAATACGATTGTATTCTTGCAGAGGTATCCGGACGCAATGCGCCACCACCGATTCTGGTCAGTGTATTAAGTATTTCTGTATTGACTATGTAGCCGACTTTGGTTTTCAGGCATATGGTACTTTAAGCTAATATTAAAGAATACAAAAATGTCATCTTTAGTATCTAATGCCAGCTTGGAAAGTTAGAGCCGTGTCTGCCATCTACAGTAGAATTAATTGCTATGTTGAAAGAGAAGGTACATCCCTACCTCCCCAAACCAGGATGAGAACTTTATTTAAATTTACTAAAAGGGCACTTGTCCTGGGATTTCTGAGTATGTGACAAAGTTATGTCCTAGGGTCTGATTTTCTAAGTGCCGGAGCCTACAGTCCCCTGTTGGTAATGAGTGATCGTCACTGATCAGAGTTATTTGTATCTCACAGGTTCTAAGCGGGCAGAAAAAAGTGCTTCTAGATCCACTGTCCATAGGGAACACTCCTTAATTGTACCAAGTAATAATATACAGGCTCTGGATATTACTTGTGAGTGAGGGCCTATTGGTAAAGTAACTTTGGTGTGTAAAGTGTAATTAGCAAAAACCTGAAACTAATTCAGATGGAATATGTTTATGATGTATGGAATTTAATCACTGCTTTTTTTTTTAGACTTTTAACGAAGCGAATCTCTGTCAGACACTGAATGACAACATTGCTAAAGCTGGTTATTCTAAGCTTACTCCTGTGCAGGAATACGGTATTCCTGTTACCCTGGCAGGACGAGATTTGATAGCTTGTGCGCAAACAGGGTCTGGAAAGACTGTAAGTCATTTTGCCACATGGGTTCTGCCCCCTATTCAAACTATTGAATGTTTCGAACTTTGGTTCCTCCCAAGTAGCTTGACTGTCTTTTATTGGATAGAAGCTTTGTACATGATTTCAATGAATTGTCGTAAATAATCGTGGTTTTGCTTCTGATTTCTGGTTTTATTGGGGTTTGTCTACTTCTGAAAAAAACTTTTGAACTATTTCTAGAGTAACGTTGCCGTTCATAGATGTTTAGTCTGTTTCTAAGCGTGCTCAGCTCCTTCTGGATCTTGGTAGTGTACCTGAAACAAAACAGTTGAGGGTCAAAGCACCAGAAGTGACAAAACAGAGGAAGAAAGTGATTTATGTAATACAGTTGATACAGTTTTGGAGTCCAAAGAATGAGAAATAGCTATACTCGTTGTACCTGGTTCTCAGTATGAAGAATAATATATGAGATTATATATGTATATGTGCGTGTGTATATATAAATAAAATAAGGATAATATAATAGTACTCTCCGTTTATGCTATCTGAAAGAACTCTGATGAAACCAGGTAGGATTTAGGACTAATCTGTGTCATTTGTCTACTAAATATAAGGTTCCATGAGATGAGTAATAGAGACTGTCATTTCCAGATCATAGAGTTGTGGTTCATACTATTTTAGTCTTAATCGGCCTCCGCAGTAGAGTTGAAGGGAAAATAGGTGAGTTGTGTAATATAGCAGCTAATACGTGACTTAAACATTGTTTTAGAGGTAGACTTTAGCATCATATTAGCTTAAGGAAAACTGTAGCACTAAATTTCTCTTGCCACTAAAATACCCTGTAGAGGTAGTTTGTGGAAGGCAAATTCCATCAACTTTTACTTGTCTGGGAATTGTTTAATCCCTCCTTCATATTTAAATGATAATTGTGCTGGATACAGTATTCTTGGTTCAAGGCCCTTCTCTTTCATTGCATTAAATATATCAGGCCATTCTCTTCTGGCCTGTAAGGTTTCTGTTGAGAAGTCTGATGGTAGCCTGATGGGCTTTCTTTTGTAGGTGACCCTTTACCTCTCTATAGCTGCCTTTAAAACTCTGTCCTTGTCTGATACAAGTACTGCAACACCTGCTTTTTTCTCCCTGTTGTTTGCATGAAATATCTTTTTCCATCCCTAGAGTTTTAGTCTGTGCATGTCTTTGGGTTTGAGGTGAGTCTCTTGTAAGCAGCATATAGATGGGCCTTGCTTTTATATCCATTCTATTACTCTGTGTCTTTTGATTGGTGCATTCAGTGAATTTACATTTAGGGTGATTATTGCAAGATATGTACTGATTGCCATTGCAGGCTTTAGATTCGTGGTTACCAAAGGATCAAGGTTAGCTTTCTTAGTATCTTACTGTCTAACTTGAGTCGCTTATTGAGGTGTTATAAACACTGTCTGGTGATTCTTTATTTCTCTCCCTTCTTATTCCTCCTCCTCCATTCTTTATATGTTGGTTGTTTTATTTTGTGCTCTTTTGTGTTTCCTTTAACTGCTTTTGCGGGTCTTTGATTTTATTTTTTGCCTTCAGTGAGTATTTGGTTGGTCTGCTTTCTTTGCTGTGATTTTATTTTCTCTGGTGACATCTATTTAGTCTGAGGAGTGCTCCCATCTAGAGCAGTCCCTGTAAAACACCCTGTAGAGGTGGTTTGTGGGAGGCAAATTCCCTCAACTTTTGCTTGTCTGGGGATTGTTTAATCCCTCCTTCATATTTAAATGATAACTGTGCTGGATACAGTATTCTTGGTTCAAGGCCCTTCTGTTTCATTGCATTAAATATATCATGCCATTGTCTTCTGGCCTGTAAGGTTTCTGTTGAGAAGTCTGATGATAGCCTGATGGATTTTCTTTTGTAGGTGACCTTTTCCCTCTTCTCTAGCTGCCTTTAGAACTCTGTCCTTGTCGTTGCTCTTTGCCATTTTAATGATTATGTGTCTTGGTGTTGTCCTTTTTGGGGCCCTTCTGTTGGGAGTTCTGTGTACTTCCGTGGTCTGATCGATTATTTCCTCCCCTAGTTTGGGGAAGTTTTCAGCCATTATTTCTTCAAAGACACTTTCTGTCCCTTTATCTCTCTCTTCTTCTTCTGGTACCCCTATAACACGGATATTGTTCCTCTTGGATTGGTCATACAGTTCTCTTAATATTGTTTCATTCCTGGAGATCCTTTTGTCTCTCCCTGCATCAGCTTCTATGCGTTCCTGGTCTCTGGCTTCTATTCCATCAATGGCCTCTTGCATCTTATCCATTCTGGTTATAAATCCTTCCAGAGATTGTTTCATTTCTGTAATCTCCCTCCGGACATCATCCCTTAGCTCTTGCATATTTCTCTGCAGCTCTGTCAGCATGGTTATGACCTTTATTTTGAATTCTTTTCCAGGGAGATTGGTTAGGTCTGTCTCCCCAGATTCCTTCTCAGGGGAGACTGTCTAGGTTATTCTGGTCTGTATCAAATTCTGCCTTTTCATGGCGATAGAGGTAGTTGCTGGAAGATGGCGCGTGTGTCGGCTGGGAGAACGTCCCTTTTTGCTGGTTTGTGGCCTTTCTCTCCTGGGAGAAGAGCGACCTCTAGCAGCTTGTACTGGGCAGCTGCGTGCAGACCGAGCCTCTGATTCTTGCCGGCCGCTGTGGAGTTAAGTTCCGCGGTTGGTATGGTCGTGGCCGACCTCAGCCCGCTGCTCCAATATGGTGGAGCCGTGTCAGAGGGGAAACAGGCGGGAGGCTGATTATCGCTGTGAGGGGCCTCCGAGCTGCACTGCTGCCCAGGGGGTTAGGGTGCCCGGAGTTCCCTGGGATTCCCAGCCACTGGGCTGTGTCCCGGGACGCTTCCGTCCAGTGGTGGGGTCCCTGTCCCTTTAAGACTTCCAAAAAGCACTCGCTTTCCTTTGTTCCAGGGGTGCCGGCTGCAGGGACCCGCTCACAGGTCTTCCTGTCCTGTTTCCCTCGCATCCAGCACACCACGCACTGTGTGTCTGTGCTCTGGTGTGAATGGCTAGGGCTGGTTGTTTAGCAGTCCTTGGCTCCCTCTCCCTCCCCGCTCTGACTCCTCTCCTCCCACTGGGGAGCTGGGGTGAGGGGTGCTTGGGTCCTGCCAGACCGCGGCTTGTATCTTACACCCTACCCGAGGTGCTGGGTTCTCGCAGTTGTAGATGTAGTCTGGCTGTTGTCCTGTGTCTTCTGGTCTCTCTTTTAGGAATAGTTGTATTTGTTGTATTTTCAAAAATATATATGATTTTTGGAGGAGATTTCCACTGCTCTACTCATGCCACCATCTTCTAAAGTCATTTTTACGGTAATGAAAATGGTTAAGAATTTTTTTATGGTGAATTGTGAGAAAAAAATTCAGATGTTTTATTTCAAAATTTGACTTGGAATTTATTAATTCCATGTACGTGGGTTGTTAAATTCCACAGCTTAAAGATCATCTAATAATAGTAGTTTTTCATTTTTCTAGTGCCAAAGTGTTTCATGACCTTTTGTCAGCTTTATAACACTTAATTAAAACAGCCCTTTTTGGTTCTATTCACTCAATGATACTTTGGCTACTAGAAAAGGGAAAGAAGTCCTCAGGGTTTCACTTTAAATAGGAAAATTGGGTTACTCTTCTTATTTGTCTTATTAATGTCTATGTTCACCGTGAACTGGAACTTTTAACTGTAGTAATGAACAAAATCCCAAGGCATTTTGAGGACACACTTTCTGTTTTTAATAACTCAGAAAAGTAATTGGGTGACTCTAAACCTTTATAAAGGTGCTGGTGAAGTCATTTTAGTGTGTTTTGTGAAAGAAATTTTAGAAAAAGTCTTGCCTGAAGATACCTACATTAGTGTACTCCCTCCAGCTTTGGGTTTATTTAAAGGAAATTATTTGAAGGCATATCATGACCATTGTAATGCAGTCAGTTAATTATAAGGTATCATATGTAAATTTTAGGTCACTTTTCATTCTTAAGTTATTGAATTCTGATTTTCATGTGCAAAAACTTCAGAGTTCTATTCTGAAAGTTTTGCCCTAAGTAGATGCTTATGTGAAGGGAAATAAATGAGTAGCTTTATGATGATAAGGACACCGTAGGAGGTAAAAGTGAGAAAAGAAAGTTACGCAATGTTTGTTAAGGCAGACACAGCCTAAGAAATGTTGGAAGAGTCCAAAATTAAGTTGACATTTAGCTACTGGTGCTACTAAAGTTGAATTTTCTGTGTCCAACAGCCATCGTACTATTGGAAAATGCATAAGCATTAATAACAAATAAATTTGCAGGGGGGACTAAAGAAGAGAAACAGGGCCAGTCAGTATTTAAGATGAAGGGCAATCTCCAGCTATTGCTTCAAAAAGTTTGATTGAAATTAACCATGAGTATCCTGACCCTGTAGGTGACATACACCACTTCACTGCATTTGTAGTGCACCTGCCACATACATACACACGTACATGCACACACTCAAACACACATGGTTTTTAGTGCATGTGTGAGGTTTTACTTTAGAGTGAATTCCTTCTATAAAAATGTGAACACAATTTGTTTCACTTTATATAAACACAACTGAAAAGTTTTAGGAGTAAATTTCTGTAGTACTTTACTATAGAAATTGTCTGCTATTCTCCTGTGCCCTACTTTCTGTGCAGTGTTGATGAGTATACCGTGAAATACCAAACTCTGTAAACTGTGTTGCATATTGGAAGGCACTGATGTATTCATGTATTTCTTTGGTCATATTTTTATTAATAATAGTATTTGCTTGTACTTTTCAGGTTTTTGGGTGGCTAAACCTAAGTCAAGTGTCAGCAAACTCTTTCCAGAAGGGGCAGATTAGATTTTGCAGGCCTTATGGTACCTGTTGCAGGTTTGCTATCGTAGTGAGAGAGCAGCCGTAGGTATACTGAGGGTGGCAGTGTTCTAGTAAAACTTTATTTACACAAAATTGTGGCCCACCAGATTTAGCTCATGGCTGCAGTCTGCCGACCGATGTTTTCAGTGATATATTAATAGCTGTATATACAATGTTAAAGTTAATGAGTGTTAATTTAAAAGTTAGTTATGTTAATAAAGGAATATCTTGTGACCCAGAAGATCTTCAGTGGCCTGTTTTGTTTTGAATAAAACCCAGTTGTTAAATTTTTCTAGTATTTGTGAGTTAGACGACCCATTCTCACTATTCAAAGATATACTGGTATTTTCTTCCTTGTTACAGGACACATATTCTTGTGGAGCAAATGGAGACACTTCTAACAGGACTCCAGTCTCATCACCAGGTATGTGTTAAGCCAAAACGGTGGAACCCTTTCTAGGTTAAGGCTTCATCTAGTTAATGAGCAGAGTAGTAGACATCTTGTAGAGGCTATTTAAACAATTTCCTAGTGAGAATTCATTCTGACGTGGATGTTTAGAGATGGGGGCCACTTCTAGCTAGAGAAAGGTACAGTGGAGAGAGTGTAGTACTATAAACTATGTTATTTGATTTAGTGTGTTTCCTGTAAACATGTTTGCCCAGCTAGGATGTTGCGCATTTGGCTTTCAGGTTGCTAGGGCAAAATGTTAGGGTTCCTGACACAAGGGAGGAGGAGATTGAACTCTAAGTTTGATGAGGCAGTGGTGGTGACCTGTCAGGATACCTGTTATTTTACCAAACCTGCCATACCATCGAGATTTCATGACTTCTTCGGGATCTGAACACTGATTTGGGAAATGTCCTAGGAGAATAAGAGAAGCAAGTCGGGATAAGGGAGCCACTGGTTTTCCCCCACCTGTTTCCACTGGGTTGCCTCAATATTTTATAGAGTTGATGTGGATGGGAAGAAGGGTGCAGGTGGTAAGACTTGGACTAGGAAGTTAAACTCATGGCTTAGTCTTCCATTTTGTTGAAGTCCAAAGCAGGCTGAAATGCTAGTTCTACTATATATTTTCCATTTTTCTTTTTGCTGTGGCAAAGTACACCTGAAATTTATTAACCATTTTTGACTGTACAGTTCATTGGCGTTGTTCATTCACATTGTTGGGTAACCATCAACACCATCCACCTGTAGAACTTCTTCATCTCCCCAAACTGAAACTTGACACCCGTTAAACAATAACTGTCCATTCTCTTCACTCCCCAGCTCCTGGCAAGCCGCCATCCTACTTTCTATAAATTTGAGTTACTGATGAACTTACTACGAGTCTCTGAATTTGAGTCACTACTACGATTAAGTCTTTCTAGTGCAAGAGAGAGGGCCTGGTACACCAGGTAGTTTCATCATTTCCTTCATCCAAAGGTAGTGAATGAAATAAAACGTTTGATACTCCAGGGAGCTGCTGGCTCACTGAAGCCTGTCTTAAAGTGAAAAAACCTGTGGAAGGTAGTTTCTAAATGTGAAGGGCGGTTTGAGAATAGAGTTCATTAGGTTAAAGCAAATTTCATTCCCGTGCTCACCTTAATTTCAGAGTAATTCTCTTGATAAAAGTTAAGTTTACAAGAGATGCTTTTGCTATTGTCAAGATACATTGAACTTTCATAAACACTTAAATGAAGTGGTTTAATACGGAATATTAAGATTCTGAAAAGTTCATAAAAGTTGCTCCTGCTGAAACCTCAGTAAAAGGCTAAAAACCCTCAGTAAAAGGTTCTACCATGTGAACCACATGCACACATGTGTACCTGAAATACTAAAACATATGGGTCAGAGTAATCTATACCTTTTAACATGTTTATCTGTGTCAGGATGAACCTTGTTCTTTGAGGTGTCAGAGGCCAAGTTTTGTAAAGGAATGAAAGTTTAGGTCTATAGTATATTAAAGCATAACATTGTTTTGTGGCGAAATCTTCAAGAAGCTAGACTGAAATTGCCACCAACTAAGAGCCAAGGCTTAGCATTACATCTCTGACTGTTCAGGCTAGTGAAATGAAGTCAGGTAATGAAAAATGTAGATTGCCTGCTTACCTCCTTCTGGATAGCAAGTTCTTCAGTAGCTTTATTGATTGATTGATTGATTGATTGACTTAGATTTATTTATCTATCTATTTATTTATTTCTTATTTTCATTAAGGTATGATTGATATACACTCTTATGAAGGTTTCACATGAAAAAACAATGTGGTTACTACATTTAACCATATTATCAAGTCCCCACCCATACCCCAATGCAGTCACTGTCCATCAGTGTAGTAAGATACCACAGATCCACTATGTGCCTTCTCTATGCGTGTAGCTCTTTTTTAACTAAAAATTTTTTCCATGGAAATAGATTTTCTTATTACAGAAATACATACCAGGCCAATGAATGTATACTAAGCCAATAATGTAAATATCAAACCCAAAGCTAACAGAAAACCCTTAAATGTAGAGGTTTAAAGAAATAAAATGATTTGAAAGCTTACGCTCCGAATTTAGTCACTGAGAGTCTGTTGACTCTGATTTTTAGATCTCTGCATATATTACTTAGGACATAATTATATTCCACGGGGCATATTATATATATGTTCCTTTTTATCATAAATGTCTTGCTTTTTCTTTGCTGACCTGCCCTTCCACACCCTTTTTATCATCATAAAAGATTAGTTGTTTCTTTTCTTTGTCTGTTTCACAAAAATGGGATCCTGTTACACTGAATCTTGAGTTCTCTTTAATGACAGTCATGGAAGCCCTACTAAGTCAACTGGTATAATCTAATTCTGTCCTAAATTTGTGAAAAAAATTTCACATTGCTTTTAAAATGTCAAGTCATAGCTTCATTGTGTATAATTGAAAACATTTATTCCGCTTTCTCATTCATCATTTTGATTTCCTAGTATGGAACATGAATGTTTTATCTCCTCCCCCTTTCCCTGCACACCCCACTCAATGCTCTTTTCCCTTCTCACACTCCTAATAGCTAGCACACTTTCTGGCTAAAAATATATGTTCAGTTTTTATGTCATCTGTGTATGTATCATTTACATATGAGCCAATATTGCATGCAATATATTATAGGTACATTTCCTTTCTTTTTCACTCTTTCCTTTTTACTAGAGTTAGTCATTACCTTGTTTTGTTTCCTGCTAATTAACTCCCGCACCCTCTTCCAGACACACAGATATCCATTTTGAATTAATGAGAATAACATGAGAAAAGAAACTGGATGTCAGTCTTATATTGATTTTTCTGTTAGGCTTAGGCTCTTCATCTTTTTAAAAAATAAGCTCTGAAACGTGGAAATTACCTGTTAGAAATTTATTTGTTGTATTTGTCTACAGAACTGTTAAGGCCAGGTTTTTTTTTTTTAGAATTTTCAAATTGAATCATAGTGTGCCCTACACAGAGATTCAGTATTTTTAACTGAGTAGGCTACACATCATCAGTGTATAGCTCACTGGATTTTCTTGAGCTGAACACATCCTTGTCATTAGCACCCAGATTATGAAACAGCATTAGCAGGACCCTGGGAACCATCCCATGTCTTCCTTCAAGGCACCATCCGTGTGAAAATCTTATTACTCGGAATGCAGCTGGCCGACCAGAAGCATTGATGTCACCCGGGAACGTCTTGGGAATGTGGAGCCTCATGCTCTACTCAGATCTACTCCATCAGAATCTATACTTTAACAAGATAGTCAGATCATTTCTGTGCACATCACTATTATGGTTATACAACTTCTGTTTGGAAGACTAGACATTGATGATTTATAAACGTTCCATCTTTCAGCTACTAGGGATGATGAAGGTAATAATATCTAGCTGCTTAGTAGCTACAAGCTGCATGTGATGGTGGAGCACTTGAAATGGGACTAGTGGAACTGAAGAACTGAAGTGTTAATTTCATTTTAACACTGAAATTTGGAATTTCAGTAGCCATAAATTGGGGGAGAGCCTTGCACACATTAGAAGCTAGCATTTGGAGAAGTATTAATTTTTCTGTCTGTGTCCTTGCCTGGAATGTCCTTGTCTTTGTAATGTCACTTTCCCCTTCCTCTCTACTGTTTGCCAAAAGCTTGGCTCCTTGGCGATAGTGAAACCGATACGTTGGATCAATGACATTTTGAATAGATCTTTCTCAAGTTGGTGTCTTGCCAATGGGTTTCAGCCCTGGACAAGTTCACTATAGATTCAATGTGACCAAAGAATTGACAGCAGAAAGTTCTTGGGGTGAAAGGGTTATACCCAACTTTATTTCCACGGTGGCATGTCAGTCACTGGAATCCCGTCCACTCAGAGGGAGTCTGCATGCAGCAAGCCGGTCTCTGCCTCTGGGCCTCCCTACCCCCGCAGCCGCCTCAGTCTCTAACCTTGTGGCACTGCCACCACTCCAGCCTCTGCTCCTCTGTCCTGCAGCCTTGCAGCTGTGCCACTGTGTCACCCAGAGCACTGGGCAGAGCTCATTCTGTAGAGTGAATAACAACATATATTGCCCGCATATGTGTAGTGAGCTAGCCAGCTACAGCTCGGTGAGAATTCTGGCTACAGGAACCTTCACTCTATCCAAGTTGGTTTTGGGCTTTCCGTGATCTGAGAGCATTTCAGTGTAACCTGATTTCTGCCGCCTAGAAGTCAGCATGCTTTAGGTTACTTGATGAAATGTCTAGCCTGATCGAGGGGGAAGGAAACTGGTATGAGTTATGATGTGAGAATCTAGCGGGAGGAGGACCATATAGAAGAGAGGGATATGTGACTTAAATACTTTT
Organism: Manis javanica; assembly: GCF_040802235.1. NCBI lineage: Eukaryota > Metazoa > Chordata > Mammalia > Pholidota > Manidae > Manis > Manis javanica. Next base: position 136,897,827 of record NC_133174.1, read on the forward strand.
TAGCATTTTTTATTTTTGGAGGGTTTTCTTACCCTGTTAAATATGTGGCAACTAGTAAGAGTTAAGAATTCAAAGAATAATTGTTGTCTCGTGGTTTTATTGTGGAACGTTTACTGAAGACATTTTTATAAAAGGAAATACCTACTATATTTAAAAACGTCACATGCACAAATTATAAAGCTTTGTAAATATTGTGAACCACACCCATTCTAAGAACATTACTAATACTGTTAGATAGCTTATGTACTCTTAACCTGTCCTGTCCAGTCCCCATCTTGCATTGTTTCTTTCCCTTCCTTTGTAAAGCTTTATCACATATGTATATCCTCCCAAACACCGTATTTAAGTTTGCTTCTTTGAGTTTTATAAAAATGACACCTTAATAATCTTTGTTCTGCAATTCGAATCTTTTATTCAGTATTGTTACTAAAGCTTATGATGTTGCCAGTTGTTAATCATACTCTAGTGTGCAAATATACCACACATGTATGATGTATATAATACTACATGATATAGAACACAATATAAATAGGACTCTGTTGTGCAACTGTACCACATATTTTTATTCTCTTCTTGATGCACATTCGAGTTTTCATTTTTGCTGTTCTGAACAAAGGTGTGATGAATATTCCTTTCTTTCCTAGCTTGTGTGTTTCTGAGTTATGAATGGTGTTGAATTATATCATATACTTTTATTTATGGAGATAGTTTTTTCTTTTTAATGTTAATGTTAATTACCTTTTTTAAGTATGTTCTGATGTTATAGTGTTTTGCATACTGGAATAAACCCAACTTGGTCATAATGTTTCATGCATTCAGCTTTACTGTTGGGTTTTGTTTGCTGATATTTGTTTTTGAGATTTTATATCCACTTGTAAGGAAGAGAGGTTTTTGTCTGTCCTTGTCACATCAAAGTTATGTTGGCCTTGTGGAATGAGTTGGGAGTAATTCCACTGCCAATTTCCTGGAAGAGCTGTATGATGCTGGAATGATTAGTTCTTTGACTGTTTGGAAGAACTCACTTGCAAAACTGTATCTAGGCATGATGCAGAGATTTAAGTACTGATTCAATTTCTAGAGGACAATTTGGTTTGGTTTGTGTTTATTGCTTCTTGAATCAGTTTTGACTTAATTTTCTTGGGACATTTCCACTAATTTTGAGTTTTAATTTTCATGGATTACAGTTGTTCCTGGTAATTTTGTTTTTACTCTAGTACTAAGCACGTAACGTGAGATCTATCCTCTTAACTTTAAGCGTACAGTACAGTATTATTGTTGACCACAAGCAGCACATTGTTTTTCAGCAGAGTTGTAGAACTTTTTTGTCTTATATAACTGATGCTTTATACCGATTTAACAGCAGCTCCCATAGATTTGGAGGTCATTTCCTTTTCCTTTTTTTCATTCCTAATACTATTCATTTGTGTCTTTTCTGTTCTTTTTTTCCCCCTCCCTTGATCACTCTCCTCGTGATTTGTCACTCGGGCAAGTCTTTATTGTTCTCTTCAAAGAACCAGATTTTGCCTTTGTGGAGCCTCTTCATTTTGTTTCCCATTTGATCAATTTTTGCTCTTTTCTTTTTTCCTTCCTTTGGTGTGGTTAATTTTGTTCTTTTTCTAACATTCTTAGTAGTTGAGATGACTGTTCAGCTCATTAATTTTGAGTTTTTATTTTCCAGTATAAAAATCTTAGTGCTGATAAGGAACATTTTTGTCAGAGAATTCTGAGTATTTCTCAAGTTCCATTGTAATTTTTTTCTTTGATCCATGCATTATATGAAATATTGTAAATGTGCATTTCCAAATGTAAGAGGATTTTTAAATAAGAATTTTTTGTATTTAATGACTTCTAATTCAACTGAATTATTTCGATTAGAGAATTTTGTGTTTTTGATGATTGATTTTTGAAATTTGAACTTGCATTGTGGTCTTTCACGTAGTTTTTATGGACATTCTGTCTGTCGTTGAAGAATGTCAGTTCTTTAATGTTGGATGCTGTATACTTTTGTGAAAATCCACAGTTATTTTATGGATACTGTAGTTTACTTATTCTCCTTTGATCATTTTTTTTGCTATTACAAAGAGTGCTTACAGCAACCTCTTTACGTGTATCTTTGTTACTATCTGAGTACATCCAGAGGAGAAATTCGTATGAGTATCCTCAAAAACTATATATTCTTCTAAGTTGGGATCAAGATCCAGCTTCTTTTTTTCTTTCTTTTAAAGAACTGGAAGTTGGTACGTGTTTGTGCCTCTCCCTACTCCTCCCTTCCCTCTGCCTCCACCCCTCTGGCAACCAACAGTTTGTGCTCTGTATTTATTACTAGTCTGTTTCTGTTTTTTGTTCATTTGTTTTCTTAGATTCCACATGTAAATAAAATCGTATGGTATTTGTCTGTCTTTGTGTTATTTCACTTAGCATAACACCCTCTAAATCCATCCACTGCATCAGCAAATAGCAAGATTTCATTCTTTTTTTATGACTAATATTCCTTTGTGTATATATGCCATATCTTTATCCATTCATCTATTGTTGGACTCTTAGGTTGCTTCAGTATCTTGGCTATTGCCAGTAAGCTACAGTTGGCATAGAGATACATATATCTTTCTGAATCAGTGTTTCCAGTTTCTCTAGGTAAATACCAGGAAGTAGAATTAGTGGATCATATGGTAATTCATTTGTCATTTTTGGTAACCCTCCATTCTGCTCTCCATAGTGGCCGCACCAGTTTGCATTCCCACCAACAGATCGCAGGGCTCCCTTTTCTCCTCATCATCGCCAACAGTTGTTATTTGTTACGTTTTGAATACTAGCCATGTGACTGATGGGAAGTGTTATCTCATTATGGCTTTGATTTGCATTTTTCTGATGATGAGTGATGTTGAGCATCTTTTCATGTGTCTGTTGGCCATCTCTGTGTCTTCTTCGGGAAAATGTCTATTCAGGTTCTCTGCCCATTGTTTAATCAGATGTTTTTGTGTGTGTTTATACATTTTGGATATTAGCCCTTTATTGAATGTTTCATTCACATACATCTTCTCCCATTCAGTAGGTTGCCTTTTCATTTGGTTAATGGTTTCCTTTGCAAAACCTTTTCAGTTTGTTGTAGGCCCACTTGATTATTTTTGCTTTTGTTTTCCCTTCCCTGGGGAGACAAACCTCCCCCACCACAAAAAAATAACTGCTAATGCCATTTTCCACAGTTCCCTGTGTAGGCCTTTTTTTAGGAGTTTTATATTTTCAGGTCTTATGTCTAGGTCTTTAATCCATTTTGAGTTAATTTGTGTGTACGGTGTAAGAAAGTGGTGTTCTTCTTTCTTTTGCATGTAGTTGGCTGTCCAGTTTGATGATATTGTCTGACAGGGAAACGTTGTATATATACCTTGCCTCCTTTCTTATAGATTAATTGACTATGTAAGTTTGGATTTATTTCTGGGCTCTCTACTCTGTTCCATTGATCTGTGTGTCCTTTTTTTTGTGCTGAGATTGATCCAGTTTATAGCTTCAAGGTAGTGTATGATTTGTGCTTGTTGTCCTGTATCCTGACTATTCTTGGTATTAGCAAACTGAAAACTGTTTTCCTACCAGTCCAGTGTTCAATAAAGCCATTCCTTCTTTTGGTTTCCAGTTTCTTTACCTATGAGTGAAATTTAGTCATTTATTTTTCTTCTGGCGAAGTACCTATTCTTACAGCCCATTTTTCTACTAGAACTATTTGTTTTTCTTATTGTTGTGTAGCATTTCTCATTTGCCATGTGGGTGGCACATTGAAAAGGTTTAAAGTTTGCATACCATCAAGATACTGTTATTTTGATTTGCTTCAAAATGTTATTTGCTATGTTTAGAAATGGATGTTGGACGTTTTCAAGGAGATCATTTCATGACATGGGGATTTGCCTCTGGGAGGAGTTTGGGGAACGGAGGTAAGTATCTTTGTCTTCTCAACTGTTGAATAGTGGAATGACTAGAGGCTTTTATGGCTCTTTACTGCAAAGCTGCATCTCATACAACTCAAAGCACTGTAGACTTTGCGATGAGTTCATCATTTTTTTGAATGGTGGTATTCTTTCGGCTTTTTTACTATGGTAAAAGATAAGATAGTAGAAAATAGTTAAATTGATTAGATTGGTTGGTTAAAGATAGTTGCTTCACAGAGTTGCTGCTTAATGTGTTTTTGATTATTGATTTCCAACAATTGTGATGGGAATAATGTAAAAGCCTCAGAAATTAGGGTGAGAAGGACCTCTTTTTTGTTTTGTATTTTTGGAGAAAAGGCAGAACAGGAAGCTTTTTTCTGAGCTCATTAGTGTTAAAAGGTTATTTTCCTAGGCCTGAGATTTTTTACTTTTAGAAGAACCCAGCCCTCGATTTGACTGGATAACGGCATAGCAAGATACTCTCTACAGTGCATTTTTAGATTTGATACTAAAAGGCTGAAAATATTCTGCACTATGTTTTATTATAATGCAATCAAATATTATATAGAACCTCAAATTAAATTTGAAAATACATATGACCATTTGTTTCTTTAATGGGACGTCACAAGCTAGGGCCAGTTGGTAGTTTTAGGCATATGTAGCAGTTATTCTTGAATTTTTTAGATGTTATTCTTGGAAGAATTTTATTTCTAGATATTTTTATTCATTAGAAACTAAATGTGTTGATATGTAGTGTTTCATTTGATATTTGGAAACCTGAATTTCTTGTTTAGAGACAGTTGATACAAATGTGAATTTTGTATTTTGACACGTTCCTGCTTTTTCTCATTTTGTTTTTTAAGCCTGCACATTAATAAGTAAGAAGCATTAATGATCTGGATCATCTAATTGTGCTAAGAGCTTCAAGTGCGGGTTTGTTTGCTACTACAAACATTAGAGACATTATAATATTATACTTAAGGGAATGTTTAATATTTAGATGTATTCCTGTTTTAGAATAAGTTAACTGATTCTTCTTATGTGATGCATTTTGTTACAGACTTGTAATAAACATTGTTGAATTACAGTGAGAATTATTTCTTTTTGTAATTGCAGTACTTGGAAAAATACTCATTGTGATTTCTTTTAATTACACTATTTTACCCCGAATATTTAACTTCAGATACCACAACTTGATTTCTTCTCTTTACTTTATGATTTAAAAACTTTCTAAAAGTAACATAATCTAATTTTGGTGTTTATGGATCTAGATAGTGAACATGAACAATATGAGGGGACACAGTGCACTGGTGGCATTTTTGGTTCTACAAGACCAGCATTAAGTGGTGCAGGTGAGAAATCGAATTTATTACTGAATATTCATCATTTGTATATGCTTTTAGCTCTAGGATTAGTAAACCTAAAATATATTTAAGTATATTAGATTGGCTCCTGATTTTCTCTCCTTTTCGTATCTGTAGGCAAAAACGCATGAACTATTTTGCCTATGTTATATAATTTGTACAGTGTTCATTATTTCTTCTCTTTCATCTACCAGTTAATTTGGGGTATAAATCATAATTTTAATTGGAGGAAGGAAAATGAGGTTTGCGCTGGTTTCAAACAAAGAGTTTTTGAGGAGACAATGAAAAAACAAACGATTGATGAAATGTGTACAAACGTGGATAAAGTGTGATATATCCAAATAATAGAATGTTACTCAGCATTAAAAAGATAGGAGCTATCAAGCTGTGAAAAGATATGGAGGAACCTTAATTTCCGATTACTAAGTGAAAGAAGCCCATCTGCAAAGGCTACAGGCAGTATAACTCCAACTATATGACATTCTGGAAAAGCCACAGCAATGGAGAAGGGTAAAGAAAGATCAGAGGTTGCCAGGGGAGGGATGAATGGGTGCAGCATGGAGACTTAGGGCAGTAAAAATACTTTGTATGGTACCATAATGACAGACACATGTCATTATCAGTTTGCCCACATCCATAGAATGTACAATACCAAGAGGAAGACCTAATGTAAACGATGGACTCTGGGTGATGATGCGTGGTGAGTGTAGGCTCATCAGTTCTAGCCAGTGGACTACCGTGGCGGGGGATGTTGGTAGTGGAGGAGGCTGTGCAGGTGTTGGGGCAGGAGGTATATGGGAAAGTTTTGTACCTTCGCCTCAAGTTTTCTGTGAGCCTGAAATTGCTCTAAAAAAGGAAGTCTTTAAACAAAACATTCAAATGAGGAAAAGGTTTAAGTCAAATGTAGAATTAAGAGATGGGTGGATGAAGGGACTAGGAATCCTGAGTAATTACACAATATTTGAAGAGAAATCGCTATATGGTTTATGTGCTGGGGGAGGAGCTGTGTTTTCTCTTAATATTCTGCAAAACAATGCTTTACAAGTCACGGTGACACTTACCAAAGCAGAGGGAGCGGAGGAAGTCGACGAGGTGCGTCCTCACTTGGTTTACCTTTAAGTGATTAAACTTACTGTAAGCCAAGTTTAATGTTTGAAGTTAAAGGTAGCTGTTTCTGCTGTAATATACTCTGAGGAGTATACAGATTCACAGCCTGTTTTTGAGAGTTACTTAACTCTCTTCAATCCAGCAATTGCAGTAGAGGAATTCCATACTGTAGATGTACATGTATGAGGGGTATTCACTGAAGCTCCCATTTATAATAAATAAAACCTGAAAATTGCCTATAATTCCTGAGTAAATAACTGTTTAATTAATATAACCGTAAAATGGGAGACTGTGCAAACGTTAAAAACCGGGATATATCCATATGTATAAATCCTTGTATGAAAACAATATGTCTTTTCTGGTGAGATAGTTATTTGATTTGATATAAGGAATAAAGAAAATACAGTATCTATGATTTTTATTACGAAAATTATTTTCTGTGCAGAGTACTTAAAGGCAGAGTTAACTTTTTAAAATTTTAAGTAAAAACAACTTTAATGGTAAGCAAGGAAAGTTCTACTGTATTAAAAATTGGACTTTGTCAGGTTTCTGTTTTTCCTCTTATTTTTCTTCTCGTTCTTATAATGTATGTTGTTTTTTATTTAAATTCCGAGGACCAAAAGTAACCTATATACCACCTCCTCCACCTGAGGATGAGGACTCCATGTTTGCACATTATCAACCAGGGAGAAACTTTGACAAATACGATTGTATTCTTGCAGAGGTATCCGGACGCAATGCGCCACCACCGATTCTGGTCAGTGCATTAAGTATTTCTGTATTGACTATGTAGCCGACTTTGGTTTTCAGGCATATGGTACTTTAAGCTAATATTAAAGAATACAAAAATGTCATCTTTAGTATCTAATGCCAGCTTGGAAAGTTAGAGCCATGTCTGCCATCTACAGTAGAATTAATTGCTATGTTGAAAGAGAAGGTACATCCCTACCTCCCCAAACCAGGATGAGAACTTGATTTAAATTTACTAAAAGGGCACTTGTCCTGGGATTTCTGAGTATGTGACAAAGTTATGTCCTAGGGTCTGATTTTCTAAGTGCCGGAGCCTACAGTCCCCTGTTGGTAATGAGTGATCGTCACTGATCAGAGTTATTTGTATCTCACAGGTTCTAAGCGGGCAGAAAAAAGTGCTTCTAGATCCACTGTCCATAGGGAACACTCCTTAATTGTACCAAGTAATAATATACAGGCTCTGGATATTACTTGTGAGTGAGGGCCTATTGGTAAAGTAACTTTGGTGTGTAAAGTGTAATTAGCAAAAACCTGAAACTAATTCAGATGGAATATGTTTATGATGTATGGAATTTAATCACTGCTTTTTTTTTTAGACTTTTAACGAAGCGAATCTCTGTCAGACACTGAATGACAACATTGCTAAAGCTGGTTATTCTAAGCTTACTCCTGTGCAGGAATACGGTATTCCTGTTACCCTGGCAGGACGAGATTTGATAGCTTGTGCGCAAACAGGGTCTGGAAAGACTGTAAGTCATTTTGCCACATGGGTTCTGCCCCCTATTCAAACTATTGAATGTTTCGAACTTTGGTTCCTCCCAAGTAGCTTGACTGTCTTTTATTGGATAGAAGCTTTGTACATGATTTCAATGAATTGTCGTAAATAATCGTGGTTTTGCTTCTGATTTCTGGTTTTATTGGGGTTTGTGTACTTCTGAAAAAAACTTTTGAACTATTTCTAGAGTAACGTTGCCGTTCATAGATGTTTAGTCTGTTTCTAAGCGTGCTCAGCTCCTTCTGGATCTTGGTAGTGTACCTGAAACAAAACAGTTGAGGGTCAAAGCACCAGAAGTGACAAAACAGAGGAAGAAAGTGATTTATGTAATACAGTTGATACAGTTTTGGAGTCCAAAGAATGAGAAATAGCTATACTCGTTGTACCTGGTTCTCAGTATGAAGAATAATATATGAGATTATATATGTATATGTGCGTGTGTATATATAAATAAAATAAGGATAATATAATAGTACTCTCCGTTTATGCTATCTGAAAGAACTCTGATGAAACCAGGTAGGATTTAGGACTAATCTGTGTCATTTGTCTACTAAATATAAGGTTCCATGAGATGAGTAATAGAGACTGTCATTTCCAGATCATAGAGTTGTGGTTCATACTATTTTAGTCTTAATCGGCCTCCGCAGTAGAGTTGAAGGGAAAATAGGTGAGTTGTGTAATATAGCAGCTAATACGTGACTTAAACATTGTTTTAGAGGTAGACTTTAGCATCATATTAGCTTAAGGAAAACTGTAGCACTAAATTTCTCTTGCCACTAAAATACCCTGTAGAGGTAGTTTGTGGAAGGCAAATTCCATCAACTTTTACTTGTCTGGGAATTGTTTAATCCCTCCTTCATATTTAAATGATAATTGTGCTGGATACAGTATTCTTGGTTCAAGGCCCTTCTCTTTCATTGCATTAAATATATCAGGCCATTCTCTTCTGGCCTGTAAGGTTTCTGTTGAGAAGTCTGATGGTAGCCTGATGGGCTTTCTTTTGTAGGTGACCCTTTACCTCTCTATAGCTGCCTTTAAAACTCTGTCCTTGTCTGATACAAGTACTGCAACACCTGCTTTTTTCTCCCTGTTGTTTGCATGAAATATCTTTTTCCATCCCTAGAGTTTTAGTCTGTGCATGTCTTTGGGTTTGAGGTGAGTCTCTTGTAAGCAGCATATAGATGGGCCTTGCTTTTATATCCATTCTATTACTCTGTGTCTTTTGATTGGTGCATTCAGTGAATTTACATTTAGGGTGATTATTGCAAGATATGTACTGATTGCCATTGCAGGCTTTAGATTCGTGGTTACCAAAGGATCAAGGTTAGCTTTCTTAGTATCTTACTGTCTAACTTGAGTCGCTTATTGAGGTGTTATAAACACTGTCTGGTGATTCTTTATTTCTCTCCCTTCTTATTCCTCCTCCTCCATTCTTTATATGTTGGTTGTTTTATTTTGTGCTCTTTTGTGTTTCCTTTAACTGCTTTTGCGGGTCTTTGATTTTATTTTTTGCCTTCAGTGAGTATTTGGTTGGTCTGCTTTCTTTGCTGTGATTTTATTTTCTCTGGTGACATCTATTTAGTCTGAGGAGTGCTCCCATCTAGAGCAGTCCCTGTAAAACACCCTGTAGAGGTGGTTTGTGGGAGGCAAATTCCCTCAACTTTTGCTTGTCTGGGGATTGTTTAATCCCTCCTTCATATTTAAATGATAACTGTGCTGGATACAGTATTCTTGGTTCAAGGCCCTTCTGTTTCATTGCATTAAATATATCATGCCATTGTCTTCTGGCCTGTAAGGTTTCTGTTGAGAAGTCTGATGATAGCCTGATGGATTTTCTTTTGTAGGTGACCTTTTCCCTCTTCTCTAGCTGCCTTTAGAACTCTGTCCTTGTCGTTGCTCTTTGCCATTTTAATGATTATGTGTCTTGGTGTTGTCCTTTTTGGGGCCCTTCTGTTGGGAGTTCTGTGTACTTCCGTGGTCTGATCGATTATTTCCTCCCCTAGTTTGGGGAAGTTTTCAGCCATTATTTCTTCAAAGACACTTTCTGTCCCTTTATCTCTCTCTTCTTCTTCTGGTACCCCTATAACACGGATATTGTTCCTCTTGGATTGGTCATACAGTTCTCTTAATATTGTTTCATTCCTGGAGATCCTTTTGTCTCTCCCTGCATCAGCTTCTATGCGTTCCTGGTCTCTGGCTTCTATTCCATCAATGGCCTCTTGCATCTTATCCATTCTGGTTATAAATCCTTCCAGAGATTGTTTCATTTCTGTAATCTCCCTCCGGACATCATCCCTTAGCTCTTGCATATTTCTCTGCAGCTCTGTCAGCATGGTTATGACCTTTATTTTGAATTCTTTTCCAGGGAGATTGGTTAGGTCTGTCTCCCCAGATTCCTTCTCAGGGGAGACTGTCTAGGTTATTCTGGTCTGTATCAAATTCTGCCTTTTCATGGCGATAGAGGTAGTTGCTGGAAGATGGCGCGTGTGTCGGCTGGGAGAACGTCCCTTTTTGCTGGTTTGTGGCCTTTCTCTCCTGGGAGAAGAGCGACCTCTAGCAGCTTGTACTGGGCAGCTGCGTGCAGACCGAGCCTCTGATTCTTGCCGGCCGCTGTGGAGTTAAGTTCCGCGGTTGGTATGGTCGTGGCCGACCTCAGCCCGCTGCTCCAATATGGTGGAGCCGTGTCAGAGGGGAAACAGGCGGGAGGCTGATTATCGCTGTGAGGGGCCTCCGAGCTGCACTGCTGCCCAGGGGGTTAGGGTGCCCGGAGTTCCCTGGGATTCCCAGCCACTGGGCTGTGTCCCGGGACGCTTCCGTCCAGTGGTGGGGTCCCTGTCCCTTTAAGACTTCCAAAAAGCACTCGCTTTCCTTTGTTCCAGGGGTGCCGGCTGCAGGGACCCGCTCACAGGTCTTCCTGTCCTGTTTCCCTCGCATCCAGCACACCACGCACTGTGTGTCTGTGCTCTGGTGTGAATGGCTAGGGCTGGTTGTTTAGCAGTCCTTGGCTCCCTCTCCCTCCCCGCTCTGACTCCTCTCCTCCCACTGGGGAGCTGGGGTGAGGGGTGCTTGGGTCCTGCCAGACCGCGGCTTGTATCTTACACCCTACCCGAGGTGCTGGGTTCTCGCAGTTGTAGATGTAGTCTGGCTGTTGTCCTGTGTCTTCTGGTCTCTCTTTTAGGAATAGTTGTATTTGTTGTATTTTCAAAAATATATATGATTTTTGGAGGAGATTTCCACTGCTCTACTCATGCCACCATCTTCTAAAGTCATTTTTACGGTAATGAAAATGGTTAAGAATTTTTTTATGGTGAATTGTGAGAAAAAAATTCAGATGTTTTATTTCAAAATTTGACTTGGAATTTATTAATTCCATGTACGTGGGTTGTTAAATTCCACAGCTTAAAGATCATCTAATAATAGTAGTTTTTCATTTTTCTAGTGCCAAAGTGTTTCATGACCTTTTGTCAGCTTTATAACACTTAATTAAAACAGCCCTTTTTGGTTCTATTCACTCAATGATACTTTGGCTACTAGAAAAGGGAAAGAAGTCCTCAGGGTTTCACTTTAAATAGGAAAATTGGGTTACTCTTCTTATTTGTCTTATTAATGTCTATGTTCACCGTGAACTGGAACTTTTAACTGTAGTAATGAACAAAATCCCAAGGCATTTTGAGGACACACTTTCTGTTTTTAATAACTCAGAAAAGTAATTGGGTGACTCTAAACCTTTATAAAGGTGCTGGTGAAGTCATTTTAGTGTGTTTTGTGAAAGAAATTTTAGAAAAAGTCTTGCCTGAAGATACCTACATTAGTGCACTCCCTCCAGCTTTGGGTTTATTTAAAGGAAATTATTTGAAGGCATATCATGACCATTGTAATGCAGTCAGTTAATTATAAGGTATCATATGTAAATTTTAGGTCACTTTTCATTCTTAAGTTATTGAATTCTGATTTTCATGTGCAAAAACTTCAGAGTTCTATTCTGAAAGTTTTGCCCTAAGTAGATGCTTATGTGAAGGGAAATAAATGAGTAGCTTTATGATGATAAGGACACCGTAGGAGGTAAAAGTGAGAAAAGAAAGTTACGCAATGTTTGTTAAGCCAGACACAGCCTAAGAAATGTTGGAAGAGTCCAAAATTAAGTTGACATTTAGCTACTGGTGCTACTAAAGTTGAATTTTCTGTGTCCAACAGCCATCGTACTATTGGAAAATGCATAAGCATTAATAACAAATAAATTTGCAGGGGGGACTAAAGAAGAGAAACAGGGCCAGTCAGTATTTAAGATGAAGGGCAATCTCCAGCTATTGCTTCAAAAAGTTTGATTGAAATTAACCATGAGTATCCTGACCCTGTAGGTGACATACACCACTTCACTGCATTTGTAGTGCACCTGCAACATACATACACACGTACATGCACACACTCAAACACACATGGTTTTTAGTGCATGTGTGAGGTTTTACTTTAGAGTGAATTCCTTCTATAAAAATGTGAACACAATTTGTTTCACTTTATATAAACACAACTGAAAAGTTTTAGGAGTAAATTTCTGTAGTACTTTACTATAGAAATTGTCTGCTATTCTCCTGTGCCCTACTTTCTGTGCAGTGTTGATGAGTATACCGTGAAATACCAAACTCTGTAAACTGTGTTGCATATTGGAAGGCACTGATGTATTCATGTATTTCTTTGGTCATATTTTTATTAATAATAGTATTTGCTTGTACTTTTCAGGTTTTTGGGTGGCTAAACCTAAGTCAAGTGTCAGCAAACTCTTTCCAGAAGGGGCAGATTAGATTTTGCAGGCCTTATGGTACCTGTTGCAGGTTTGCTATCGTAGTGAGAGAGCAGCCGTAGGTATACTGAGGGTGGCAGTGTTCTAGTAAAACTTTATTTACACAAAATTGTGGCCCACCAGATTTAGCTCATGGCTGCAGTCTGCCGACCGATGTTTTCAGTGATATATTAATAGCTGTATATACAATGTTAAAGTTAATGAGTGTTAATTTAAAAGTTAGTTATGTTAATAAAGGAATATCTTGTGACCCAGAAGATCTTCAGTGGCCTGTTTTGTTTTGAATAAAACCCAGTTGTTAAATTTTTCTAGTATTTGTGAGTTAGACGACCCATTCTCACTATTCAAAGATATACTGGTATTTTCTTCCTTGTTACAGGACACATATTCTTGTGGAGCAAATGGAGACACTTCTAACAGGACTCCAGTCTCATCACCAGGTATGTGTTAAGCCAAAACGGTGGAACCCTTTCTAGGTTAAGGCTTCATCTAGTTAATGAGCAGAGTAGTAGACATCTTGTAGAGGCTATTTAAACAATTTCCTAGTGAGAATTCATTCTGACGTGGATGTTTAGAGATGGGGGCCACTTCTAGCTAGAGAAAGGTACAGTGGAGAGAGTGTAGTACTATAAACTATGTTATTTGATTTAGTGTGTTTCCTGTAAACATGTTTGCCCAGCTAGGATGTTGCGCATTTGGCTTTCAGGTTGCTAGGGCAAAATGTTAGGGTTCCTGACACAAGGGAGGAGGAGATTGAACTCTAAGTTTGATGAGGCAGTGGTGGTGACCTGTCAGGATACCTGTTATTTTACCAAACCTGCCATACCATCGAGATTTCATGACTTCTTCGGGATCTGAACACTGATTTGGGAAATGTCCTAGGAGAATAAGAGAAGCAAGTCGGGATAAGGGAGCCACTGGTTTTCCCCCACCTGTTTCCACTGGGTTGCCTCAATATTTTATAGAGTTGATGTGGATGGGAAGAAGGGTGCAGGTGGTAAGACTTGGACTAGGAAGTTAAACTCATGGCTTAGTCTTCCATTTTGTTGAAGTCCAAAGCAGGCTGAAATGCTAGTTCTACTATATATTTTCCATTTTTCTTTTTGCTGTGGCAAAGTACACCTGAAATTTATTAACCATTTTTGACTGTACAGTTCATTGGCGTTGTTCATTCACATTGTTGTGTAACCATCAACACCATCCACCTGTAGAACTTCTTCATCTCCCCAAACTGAAACTTGACACCCGTTAAACAATAACTGTCCATTCTCTTCACTCCCCAGCTCCTGGCAAGCCGCTATCCTACTTTCAATAAATTTGAGTTAGTGATGAACTTACTACGAGTCTCTGAATTTGAGTCACTACTACTATTAAGTCTTTCTAGTGCAAGAGAGAGGGCCTGGTACACCAGGTAGTTTCATCATTTCCTTCATCCAAAGGTAATGAATGAAATAAAACATTTGATACTCCAGGGAGCTGCTGGCTCACTGAAGCCTGTCTTAAAGTGAAAAAACCTGTGGAAGGTAGTTTCTAAATGTGAAGGGCGGTTTGAGAATAGAGTTCATTAGGTTAAATCAAATTTCATTCCCGTGCTCACCTTAATTTCAGAGTAATTCTCTTGATAAAAGTTAAGTTTACAAGAGATGCTTTTGCTATTGTCAAGATACATTGAACTTTCATAATCACTTAAATGAAGTGGTTTAATATGGAATATTAAGATTCTGAAAAGTTCATAAAAGTTGCTCCTGCTGAAACCTCAGTAAAAGGCTAAAAACCCTCAGTAAAAGGTTCTACCATGTGAACCACATTCACACATGTGTACCTGAAATACTAAAACGTGGGTGAGAGTAATCTATACCTTTTAACATGTTTATCTGTGTCAGGATGAACCTTGTTCTTTGAGGTGTCAGAGGCCAAGTTTTGTAAAGGAATGAAAGTTTAGATCTATAGTATATTAAAGCATAACATTGTTTTTTGGCGAAATCTTCAAGAAGCTAGACTGAAATTGCCACCAACTAAGAGCCAAGGCTTAGCATTAGATCGCTGACTGTTCAGGCTAGTGAAATGAAGTCAGGTAATGAAAAATGTAGATTGCCTGCTTACCTTCTTCTGGATAGCAAGTTCTTCAGTCTCTTTATTTCTTGCTTGCTTGCTTGATTGATTGACAGATTTATTTATTTATCCATCTATTTATTTATTTCTTATTTTCATTAAGGTATGATTGATATACACTCTTATGAAGGTTTCACATGAAAAACAATGTGGTTACTACATTTACCCATATTATCAAGTCCCCACCCAGACCCCAGTGCAGTCACTGTCCATCAGTGTAGTGAGATGCCACAGATCCACCATGTGCCTTCTCTATGCGTGTAGCTCTTTTTTAACTAAAAATTTTTTCCATGGAAATAGATTTTCTTATTACAGAAATACATACCAGGCCAATGAATGTATACTAAGCCAATAATGTAAATATCAAACCCAAAGCTAACAGGAAACCCTTAAATGTAGAGGTGAAAAGAAATAAAATGTTTTGAAAGCTTACCCTCCGAATTTAGTCACTGAGAGTCTATTTACTCTGATTTTTAGATCTCTGCATATATTACTTAGGACATAATTATATTCCACGGGGCATATTATATTTACGTTCCTTTCTATCATAGATGTCTTGCTTTTTCTTTGCTGACCTGCCCTTCCACACCCTTTTTATGATCATAAAAGATTAGTTGTTTCTATTCTTTGTCTGTTTCACAAAAATGGGATCCTGTTACACTGAATCTTGAGTTCTCTTTAATGACAGTCATGGAAGCCCTACTAAGTCAACTGGTATAATCTAATTCTTTCCTAAATTTGTGAAAAAAATTTCACATTGCTTTTAAAATGTCAAGTCATAGCTTCATTGTGTATAATTGAAAACATTTATTCCGCTTTCTCATTCATCATTTTGATTTCCTAGTATGGAACATGAATGTTTTATCTCCTCCCCTTTCCCTGCACACCCCACTCATGCTCCATTCCCTTCTCACACTCCTAATAGCTAGCACACTTTTTGTCTGAAAATATATGTACAGTTTTTATGTCACCTGTGTATGTATCATTTACATATGAGCCAATATTGCATGTAATATATTATAGGTACATTTTGTTTATTTTTCACTCTTTCCTTTTTAGTAGAGTTAGTCATTACCTTGTTTTGTTTACTGCTAATTAACTCCCACACCCTCTTCCAGACACAGATATCCATTTTGAATTAATGAGAATAACATGAGAAAAGAAACTGGATGTCAGTCTTATATTGATTTTTCTGTTAGGCTTAGGCTCTTCATCTTTTTAAAAAATAAGCTCTGAAACGTGGAAATTACCTGTTAGAAATTTATTTGTTGTATTTGTCTACAGAACTGTTAAGGCCAGGTTTTTTTTTTTAGAAGTTTCAAATTGAATCATAGTGTGCCCTACACACGGATTCAGTATTTTTAACTGAGTAGGCTACACATCATCAGTGTATAGCTCACTGGATTTTCCTGAGCTGAACACATCCTTGTCATTAGCACCCAGATTATGAAACAGCATTAGCAGGACCCTGGGAACCATCCCATATCTTCCTTCAAGGCACCATCCATCTGTCTAGGAATAACTACTGTTGTGATTTCTAAAAGCGCAGATTAGTTTTCCCTACAAATAGGAGTCAGATAAAATGGAATCGTATGTTCTACTGTGTTCTCTCCACTTGATTAGAAGTACTTATGGATTATTCATGGATATGTAGTCCATATATATAGAATCATATGTTCTATTGTGTTCTCTCCAACTTATTAGAAGTAGTTATAGATTATTCATGGATATATAATATTTCACCATGTGGCTGTACCATACATTATATTGATGGTCATTGTGGGTAGTTTTTTGTATTTTCATACTGTGGATGGTTCTGTAATGAATGTCCTAGTATATCTCTTGGTGGGTGTGAAAATCTTGTTACTCGGAATGCAGCTGGCTGACCAGAAGCATTGATGTCACCCGGGAACGTCTTGGGAATGCAGAGCCTCATGCTCTACTCAGAACTACTCCATCAGAATCTATACTTTAACAAGATAGTCAGATCATTTCTGTACACATTACTATTATGGTTATACAATTTCTGTTTGGAAGACTAGACATTGATGATTTATAAACGTTCCATCTTTCAGCTACTTGGGATGATGAAGGTAATAATATCTAGCTGCTTAGTAGCTACAAGCTGCATGTGATGGTTGAGCACTTGAAATGGGACTAGTAGAACTGAAGAACTGAAGTGTTAATATCATTTTAAGTAATTTAGTTTGGAATTTCAGTAGCCATAAATTGGGGGAGAGCCTTGCACACATTAGAAGCTAGCATTTGGAGAAGTATTAATTTTTCTGTCTGTGTCCTTGCCTGGAATGTCCTTGTCTTTGTAATGTCACTTTCCCCTTCCTCTCTACTGTTTGCCAAAAGCTTGGCTCCTTGGCGATAGTGAAACCGATACGTTGGATCAATTACATTTTGAATAGATCTTTCTCAAGTTGGTGTCTTGCCAATGGGTTTCAGCCCTGGACAAGTTCACTATAGATTCAATGTGACCAAAGAATTGACAGCAGAAAGTTCTTGGGGTGAAAGGTTATACCCAACTTTATTTCCACGGTGGCATGTCAATCACTGGAATCCCGTCCACTCAGAGGGAGTCTGCATGCAGCAAGCCGGTCTCTGCCTCTGGGCCTCCCTACCCCCACAGCCGCCTCAGTTTCTATCCTTGTGGCACTGCCACCACTCCAGCCTCTGCTCCTCTGTCCTGCAGCCTTGCAGCTGTGCCACTGTGTCGCCAGAGCACTGGGCAGAGCTCATTCTGTAGAGTGAATAACAACATATATTGCCCGCATATGTGTAGTGAGCTAGCCAGCTACAGCTCGGTGAGAATTCTGGCTACAGGAACCTTCACTCTATCCAAGTTGGTTCTGGGCTTTCCGTGATCTGAGAGCATTTCAGTGTAACCTGATTTCTGCCGCCTAGAAGTCAGCATGCTTTAGGTTACTTGATGAAATGTCTAGCCTGATCGAGGGGGAAGGAAACTGGTATGAGTTATGATGTGAGAATCTAGCGGGAGGAGGACCGTAGAGAAGAGAGGGATATGTGAGTTAAATATTTTTTAGCATTTTTTATTTTTGGAGGGTTTTCTTATGCTGTTAAATATGTGGCAAGTAGTAAGAGTTAAGAATTCAAAGAATAATTGTTGTCTCGTGGTTTTATTATGTAACGTTTATTGAAGACCTTTTTATAAAAAGAATTACCTACTGTATTTAAAAATGTCACATGCACAAATTATAAAGCTTCACAAATATTGTGAACCACACCCATTCTAAGAACATTACTAATACTGTTAGATAGCTTATGTACTCTTAATCTGTCCTGTCCAGTCCCCGTCTTGCATTGTTTCTTTCCCTTCCTTTCTAAAGCTTTGTCACATATGTATATCCTCCCAAACACCGTATTTAAGTTTGCTTCTTTGAGTTTTATAAAAATGACACCTTAATAATCTTTGTTCTGCAATTTGAATCTTTTGTTCAGTATTGTTACTAAAGCTTATGATGTTGCCAGTTGTTAATCATACTCTAGTGTGCAAATATACCACACATGTATGATGTATATAATACTACATGATATAGAACACAATATAAATAGGACTCTGTTGTGCAACTGTACCACATATTTTTATTCTCTTCTTGATGCACATTCGAGTTTTCATTTTTGCTGTTCTGAACAAAGGTGTGATGAATATTCCTTTCTTTCCTAGCTTGTGTGTTTCTGAGTTATGAATGGTGTTGAATTATGTCATATACTTTTATTTATGGAGATAGTTTTTTCTTTTTAATGTTAATGTTAATTACCTTTTTTAATATGTTCTGATGTTATAGTGTTTTGCATACTGGAATAAATCCAACTTGGTCATAATGTTTCATGCATTCAGTTTTACTGTTGGGTTTTGTTTGCTAATATTTGTTTTTGAGATTTTACATCCACTTGTAAGGAAGAGAGGTTTTTGTCTGTCCTTGTCACATCAAAGTTATGTTGGCCTTGTGGAATGAGTTGGGAGTAATTCCACTGCCAATTTCCTGGAAGAGCTGTATGATGCTGGAATGATTAGTTCTTTGACTGTTTGGAAGAACTCACTTGCAAAACTGTATCTAGGCATGTTGCAGAGATTTAAGTACTGATTCAATTTCTAGAGGACAATTTGGTTTGGTTTGTGTTTATTGCTTCTTGAATCAGTTTTGACTTAATTTTCTTGGGACATTTCCACTAATTTTGAGTTTTAATTTTCATGGATTACAGTTGTTCATGGTAATTTTGTTTTTACTCTAGGACTAAGCACGTAACGTAAGATCTATCCTCTTAACTTTAAGCGTACAGTACAGTATTATTGTTGACCACAAGCAGCGCATTGTTGTTCAGCAGAGTTGTAGAACTTTTTTGTCTTATATAACTGATGCTTTATACCGATTTAACAGCAGCTCCCATAGATTTGGAGGTCATTTCCTTTTCCTTTTTTTCATTTCTAGTACTATTCATTTGTGTCTTTTCTGTTTTTTCTTTTCCCTCTCACTTGATCACTCTCCTCGTGATTTGTCACTCCGGCAAGTCTTTATTGTTCTCTTCAAAGAACCAGATTTTGCCTTTGTGGAGCCACTTCATTTTGTTTCCCATTTGATCAATTTTTGCTCTTTTCTTTTTTCCTTCCTTTGGTGTGGTTAATTTTGTTCTTTTTCTAACATTCTTAGTAGTTGAGATGACTGTTCAGCTCATTAATTTTGAGTTTTTATTTTCCAGTTTAAAAATCTTAGTGCTGATAAGGAACATTTTTGTCAGAGAATTCTGAGTATTTTTCAAGTTCCATTGTAATTTTTTTCTTTGATCCATGCATTATATGAAATATTGTAAATGTGCATTTCCAAATGTAAGAGGATTTTTAAATAAGAATTTTTTGTATTTAATGACTTCTAATTCAACTGAATTATTTCGATTAGAGAATTTTGTGTTTTTGATGATTGATTTTTGAAATTTGAACTTGCATTGTGGTCTTTCACGTAGTTTTTATGGACATTCTGTCTGTCGTTGAAGAATGTCAGTTCTTTAATGTTGGATGCTGTATACTTTTGTGAAAATCCACAGTTATTTTATGGATACTGTAGTTTACTTATTCTCCTTTGATCATTTTTTTTGCTATTACAAAGAGTGCTTACAGCAACCTCTTTACGCGTATCTTTGTTACTATCTGAGTACATCCAGAGGAGAAATTCGTATGAGTATCCTCAAAAACTATATATTCTTCTAAGTTGGGATCAAGATCCAGCTTCTTTTTTTCTTTCTTTTAAAGAACTGGAAGTTGGTACGTGTTTGTGCCTCTCCCTACTCCTCCCTTCCCTCTGCCTCCACCCCTCTGGCAACCAACAGTTTGTGCTCTGTATTTATTACTAGTCTGTTTCTGTTTTTTGTTCATTTGTTTTCTTAGATTCCACATGTAAATAAAATCGTATGGTATTTGTCTGTCTTTGTGTTATTTCACTTAGCATAACACCCTCTAAATCCATCCACTGCATCAGCAAATAGCAAGATTTCATTCTTTTTTTATGACTAATATTCCTTTGTGTATATATGCCATATCTTTATCCATTCATCTATTGTTGGACTCTTAGGTTGCTTCAGTATCTTGGCTATTGCCAGTAAGCTACAGTTGGCATAGAGATACATATATCTTTCTGAATCAGTGTTTCCAGTTTCTCTAGGTAAATACCAGGAAGTAGAATTAGTGGATCATATGGTAATTCATTTGTCATTTTTGGTAACCCTCCATTCTGCTCTCCATAGTGGCTGCACCAATTTGCATTCCCACCAACAGATCGCAGGGCTCCCTTTTCTCCTCATCATCGCCAACAGTTGTTATTTGTTACGTTTTGAATACTAGCCATGTGACTGATGGGAAGTGTTATCTCATAATGGCTTTGATTTGCATTTTTCTGATGATGAGTGATGTTGAGCATCTTTTCATGTGTCTGTTGGCCATCTCTGTGTCTTCTTCGGGAAAATGTCTATTCAGGTTCTCTGCCCATTGTTTAATCAGATTTTTTTGTGTGTGTTTATACATTTTGGATATTAGCCCTTTATTGAATGTTTCATTCACATACATCTTCTCCCATTCAGTAGGTTGCCTTTTCATTTGGTTAATGGTTTCCTTTGCAAAACCTTTTCAGTTTCTTGTAGTCCCACTTGATTATTTTTGGTTTTGTTTTCCCTTCCCTGGGGAGACAAACCTCCCCCACCACAAAAAAATAACTGCTAATGCCATTTTCCACAGTTCCCTGTGTAGGCTGTTTTTTAGGAGTTTTATATTTTCAGGTCTTATATCTACGTCTTTAATCCATTTTGAGTTAATTTGTGTGTATGGTATAAGAAAGTGGTGTTCGTCTTTCTTTTGCATGTAGTTAACTGTCCAGTTTGATGATACTGTCTGACAGGGAAACGTTGTATATATACCTTGCCTCCTTTCTTATAGATTAATTGACTATGTAAGTTTGGATTTATTTCTGGGCTGTCTACTCTGTTCCATTGATCTGTGTGTCCTTATTTTTTGTGCTGAGATTGATCGAGTTTATAGCTTCAAGGTAGTGTATGATTTGTGCTTGTTGTCCTATATCCTGACTATTCTTGGTATTAGCAAACTGACAACTGTTTTCCTAACAGTCCAGGGTTCAATAAAGCCATTCCTTCTTTTGGTTTCCAGTTTCTTTACCTATGAGTGAAATTTAGTCATTTATTTTTCTTCTGGCGAAGTACCTATTCTTACAGCCCATTTTTCTACTAGAACTATTTGTTTTTCTTATTGTTGTGTAGCATTTCTCATTTGCCATGTGGGTGGCACATTGAAAAGGTTTAAAGTTTGCATACCATCAAGATACTGTTATTTTGATTTGCTTCAAAATGTTATTTGCTATGTTTAGAAATGGATGGTGGACGTTCTCAAGGAGATCATTTCATGACATGGGGATTTGCCTCTGGGAGGAGTTTGGGGAACGGAGGTAAGTATCTTTGTCTTCTCAACTGTTGAATAGTGGAATGACTAGAGGCTTTTATGGCTCTTTACTGCAAAGCTGCATCTCATACAACTCAAAGCACTGTAGACTTTGCGATGAGTTCATCATTTTTTTGAATGGTGGTATTCTTTCGGCTTTTTTACTATGGTAAAAGATAAGATAGTAGAAAATAGTTAAATTGGTTAGATTGGTTGGTTAAAGATAGTTGCTTCACAGAGTTGCTGCTTAATGTGTTTTTGATTATTGATTTCCAACAATTGTGATGGGAATAATGTAAAAGCCTCAGAAATTAGGGTGAGAAGGACCTCTTTTTTGTTTTGTATTTTTGGAGAAAAGGCAGAACAGGAAGCTTTTTTCTGAGCTCATTAGTAGTAAAAGGTTATTTTCCTAGGCCTGAGATTTTTTACTTTTAGAAGAACCCAGCCCTCGATTTGACTGGATAACGGCATAGCAAGATACTCTCTACAGTGCATTTTTAGATTTGATACTAAAAGGCTGAAAATATTCTGCACTATGTTTTATTATAATGCAATCAAATATTATATAGAACCTCAAATTAAATTTGAAAATACATATGACCATTTGTTTCTTTAATGGGACGTCATAAGCTAGGGCCAGTTGGTAGTTTTAGGCACATGTAGCAGTTATTCTTGAATTTTTTAGATGTTATTCTTGGAAGAATTTTATTTCTAGATATTTTTATTCATTAGAAACTAAATGTGTTGATATGTAGTGTTTCATTTGATATTTGGAAACCTGAATTTCTTGTTTAGAGACAGTTGATACAAATGTGAATTTTGTATTTTGACACGTTCCTGCTTTTTCTCATTTTGTTTTTTAAGCCTGCACATTAATAAGTAAGAAGCATTAATGATCTGGATCATCTAATTGTGCTAAGAGCTTCAAGTGCGGGTTTGTTTGCTACTACTAACATTAGAGACATTATAATATTATACTAAAGGGAATGTTTAATATTTAGATGTATTCCTGTTTTAGAATAAGTTAACTCATTCTTCTTATGTGATGCATTTTGTTACAGACTTGTAATAAACATTGTTGAATTACAGTGAGAATTATTTCTTTTTGTAATTGCAATACTTGGAAAAATACTCATTGTGATTTCTTTTAATTACACTATTTTACCCCGAATATATAACTTCAGATACCACAACTTGATTTCTTCTCTTTACTTTATGATTTAAAAACTTTCTAATAGTAACATAATCTAATTTTGGTGTTTATGGATCTAGATAGTGAACATGAACAATATGAGGGGACACAGTGCACTGGTGGCATTTTTGGTTCTACAAGACTAGCATTAAGTGGTGCAGGTGAGAAATCGAATTTATTACTGAATATTCATCATTTGTATATGCTTTTAGCTCTAGAATTAGTAAACCTCAAATATATTTAAGTATATTAAATTGGCTTCTGATTTTCTCTCCTTTTCGTATCTGTAGGCAAAAACGCATGAACTATTTTGCCTCTGTTATATAATTTGTACAGTGTTCATTATTTCTTCTCTTTCATCTACCAGTTAATTTGGGGTATAAATCATAATTTTAACTGCAGGAAGGAAAATGAGGTTTGTGCTGGTTTCAAACAAAGGGTTTTTGAGGAGACAATGAAAAAACAAACAATTGATGAAATGTGTACAAACGTGGATAAAGTGTGATATATCCAAATAATAGAATATTACTCAGCATTAAAAAGATAGGAGCTATCAAGCTGTGAAAAGATATGGAGGAACCTTAATTTCCGATTACTAAGTGAAAGAAGCCCATCTGCAAAGGCTACAGGCAGTATAACTCCAACTATATGACATTCTGGAAAAGCCACAGCAATGGAGAAGGGTAAAGAAAGATCAGAGGTTGCCAGGGGAGGGATGAATGGGTGCAGCATGGAGACTTAGGGCAGTAAAAATACTTTGTATGGTACCATAATGACAGACACATGTCATTATCAGTTTGCCCACATCCATAGAATGTACAATACCAAGAGGAAGACCTAATGTAAACGATGGACTCTGGGTGATGATGCGTGATGAGTGTAGGCTCATCAGTTCTAGCCAGTGGACTACCGTGGCGGGGGATGTTGGTAGTGGAGGAGGCTGTGCAGGTGTTGGGGCAGGAGGTATATGGGAAAGTTTTGTACCTTCGCCTCAAGTTTTCTGTGAGCCTGAAATTGCTCTAAAAAAGGAAGTCTTTAAACAAAACATTCAAATGAGGAAAAGGTTTAAGTCAAATGTAGAATTAAGAGATGGGTGGATGAAGGGACTAGGAATCCTGAGTAATTACACAATATTTGAAGAGAAATCGCTATATGGTTTATGTGCTGGGGGAGGAGCTGTGTTTTCTCTTAATATTCTGCAAAACAATGCTTTACAAGTCACGGTGACACTTACCAAAGCAGAGGGAGCGGAGGAAGTCGACGAGGTGCGTTTTCACTTGGTTTACCTTTAAGTGAGTAAACCTACTGTAAGCCAAGTTTAATTTTTGAAGTTAAAGGTAGCTGTTTCTGCTTTAATATACTCTGAGGAGTATACAGATTCACAGCCTGTTTTTGAGAGTTACTTAACTCTCTTCAATCCAGCAATTGCAGTAGAGGAATTCCATACTGTAGATGTACATGTATGAGGGGTATTCACTGAAGCTCAGGTTTTATTTATAATAAATAAAACCTGAAAATTGCCTATAATTCCTGAGTAAATAACTGTTTAATTAATATAACTGTAAAATGGGAGACTGTGCAAACGTTAAAAACCGGGATATATCCATATGTATAAATCCTTGTATGAAAACAATATGTCTTTTCTGGTGAGATAGTTATTTGATTTGATATAAGGAATAAAGAAAATACAGTATATATGATTTTTATTACGAAAATTATTTTCTGTGCAGAGTACTTAAAGGCAGAGTTAACTTTTTAAAATTTTAAGTAAAAACAACTTTAATGGTAAGCAAGGAAAGTTCTACTGTATTAAAAATTGGACTTTGTCAGGTTTCTGTTTTTCCTCTTATTTTTCTTCTCGTTCTTATAATGTATGTTGTTTTTTATTTAAATTCCGAGGACCAAAAGTAACCTATATACCACCTCCTCCACCTGAGGATGAGGACTCCATGTTTGCACATTATCAACCAGGGAGAAACTTTGACAAATACGATTGTATTCTTGCAGAGGTATCCGGACGCAATGCGCCACCACCGATTCTGGTCAGTGTATTAAGTATTTCTGTATTGACTATGTAGCCGACTTTGGTTTTCAGGCATATGGTACTTTAAGCTAATATTAAAGAATACAAAAATGTCATCTTTAGTATCTAATGCCAGCTTGGAAAGTTAGAGCCATGTCTGCCATCTACAGTAGAATTAATTGCTATGTTGAAAGAGAAGGTACATCCCTACCTCCCCAAACCAGGATGAGAACTTGATTTAAATTTACTAAAAGGGCACTTGTCCTGGGATTTCTGAGTATGTGACAAAGTTATGTCCTAGGGTCTGATTTTCTAAGTGCCGGAGCCTACAGTCCCCTGTTGGTAATGAGTGATCGTCACTGATCAGAGTTATTTGTATCTCACAGGTTCTAAGCGGGCAGAAAAAAGTGCTTCTAGATCCACTGTCCATAGGGAACACTCCTTAATTGTACCAAGTAATAATATACAGGCTCTGGATATTACTTGTGAGTGAGGGCCTATTGGTAAAGTAACTTTGGTGTGTAAAGTGTAATTAGCAAAAACCTGAAACTAATTCAGATGGAATATGTTTATGATGTATGGAATTTAATCACTGCTTCTTTTTTTTTTAGACTTTTAAAGAAGCGAATCTCTGTCAGACACTGAATGACAACATTGCTAAAGCTGGTTATTCTAAGCTTACTCCTGTGCAGAAATACAGTATTCCTGTTATCCTGGCAGGACGAGATTTGATAGCTTGTGCGCAAACAGGGTCTGGAAAGACTGTAAGTCATTTTGCCACATGGGTTCTGCCCCCTATTCAAACTATTGAATGTTTCGAACTTTGGTTCCTCCCAAGTAGCTTGACTATCTTTTATTGGATAGAAGCTTTGTACATAATTTCAATGAATTGTCGTAAATAATCGTGGTTTTGCTTCTGATTTCTGGTTTTATTGGGGTTTGTGTACTTCTGAAAAAAACTTTTGAACTATTTCTAGAATAACGTTGCCGTTCATAGATGTTTAGTCTGTTTCTAAGCGTGCTCAGCTCCTTCTGGATCTTGGTAGTGTACCTGAAACAAAACAGTTGAGGGTCAAAGCACCAGAAGTGACAAAACAGAGGAAGAAAGTGATTTATGTAATACAGTTGATACAGTTTTGGAGTCCAAAGAATGAGAAATAGCTATACTCGTTGTACTTGGTTCTCAGTATGAAGAATAATATATAAGATTATATATGTATATGTGTGTGTGTATATATAAATAAAATAAGGATAATATAATAGTACTCTCCGTTTATGCTATCTGAAAGAACTCTGATGAAACCAGGTAGGATTTAGGACTAATCTGTGTCATTTGTCTACTAAATATAAGGTTCCATGAGATGAGTAATAGAGACTGTCATTTCCAGATCATAGAGTTGTGGTTCATACTATTTTAGTCTTAATCTGCCTCCGCAGTAGAGTTGAAGGGAAAATAGGTGAGTTGTGTAATATATCAGCTGATATGTGACTTAAACATTGTTTTAGAGGTAGACTTTAGCATCATATTAGCTTAAGGAAAACTGTAGCACTAAATTTCTCTTGCCAGATAAACTTCAATAAGGGTGATGTGGTAACAGTCCAAATGAATGATTTCCCAGTTTTTGTTCTTCTTGTGTTCCACCTCGGCATGCACTCTGAGTAATGATTGTGTCACTCTCCCAAAAGGATTCATTCAGAATAACTGATAAGTGCAGTGATTTCCTTAAGTTATACCTTCTTTTCCCTCTATAAAGAAGGTAATGGTGTTGATGTATTTAGAAGTCATGGATCTGCTTTTTAAACCTAAGAACTAAAAAATACTTATCTGACATCTTCTATTGTATAATTGCATAAAGACCTATATGTTAAAAATCCAAGTTGTTTTGCTCTCTAATCTTAAATTTACCAGCAAGATGGAAGAAAAACCTAAAGGCCATAGGGCAGGAGGAATAAGTAGAAGGATAAAGGGAGAAGGATGATGCATTAGAAATCTGCAAATTATGCGATTTAACTTCTAGGCGGCATTTCTCTTGCCCATTTTGGCTCATATGATGAGTGCTGGAATAACTGCCAGTCGTTCTAAAGAGCTGCAGGAACCCGAGTGTATTATTGTAGCACCAACTCGAGAATTAATCAGGCAGATCTATTTGGAAGCCAGAAAATTTTCTTTTGGGTAAGTACATCAAGAATGCCACTCCCGAACAAGTTTTTCTTAAGAGATTTTTTTAAGCTTTTTTGGGAAGAACTCAGTAATACGTCACTCATGTAATTGGTATTGCTTGGTTGAAGTGTATTTTTTCATAATCTTTTTTATCAAATCCCTTATTTTTATTTCTAAGAAGAACCATGCTTATTATAAATTAAGTGATAATAGAAAAAGATAAGTAAATAGTGAACATAAAATTAAACATTTTAATGCATCTTTAAAAAATGAACTGCAGGTACTCCGAATAATACTCTCTATTCTTTTACAGATAACTTTAGAATATTAATAACAGCTTATTTCATAATCATACCTAATTTTTTAAGTGATTTTTAAGATTATTCATGTGTGTCTATTTTATTTCTCTATTTTGGGGCATTTGGGTTGTTTCAAATTTCGGGCTAGTATAAATAAAACTACAATGAATAGCTTGCTGTATAATGTTTTTTCTATTTTTATGTTTTAAGTATTAGGGTAGATTGTTATAAATTTAATATTAAAGAGTATGAGCTTCATTTAAAGCCTGAGCCAGTGTACTATCAGCAGAATATAAGAATGCCAACTTCACTGTACACTTTGCCAACATTTGGTATTGTATTAGGGTAATTTGTTAAGCAGCAATAGGTAATACCTATTTTTGTTCAAAAAAATAAATATTAAACAGTCTCTGAGTTCTAGGAATTGCACAACAGTTTAATGGGGGGATTCTGGCGTGGGTTCAAGAGGTTGCAGATGGGGCGTAAGGCAGGACTGCAGTCATGTGACTGGACGTCTCCATGAGGATGCCTGATTGTCCTTACAAAATGGCAACTGGCTTCCCTCAGATTGATCAGTGAGAGAGCAAAGAGGAGCTACAGGGGCCTTTATAAAATGGTCTCAATGACTTTGGCAATATTCTGTCCATCACTAAGCAAGTCGCTACGTCTGGCTCAGATTCAGGTGTGGTTGTGTGATTTGCTGAAACTAATTCAAAATGAATATGCAGGGTCTTTGGTTCAAAAATTACTATGAATTTTAAGATAGCAAACAGCACAGCATGAAACGAAGCTTAGGGATCTTCCAGCCTTGGGTCCCTTTGTGACTGCATAGGTTGCACACCTGTGAAGCCTGCTTTGCACATAGTTAAGGGGAAGGCAGTGAGGATCCATAGTTGAAGGAAGGAAGGATTTGTGTGCATATTTTACTTTATTTATTTTTTTCCAAGTGCATTTTTTTATTTTGATATCATTAATATACAGTCACATAACAACACTGTGGTGACTAGATTCCCCCCATTATCAAGTCCCCACCACATACCCCATTACAGTCACTGTCCATCAGCGTAGTAAGATGCTACAGAGTCACTACTTTGTCTTCTCTGTGCGATACTGCCTTCCCTGTGACCCCCATGTTATGTGTGCTAATCGGAATGCCCCTTACTCCCCTTCTCCCTCCCTTCCCACCCAGTCCCTTTCCCTTTGGTAACCGTTAGTCCATTCTTGGGTTCTGTGAGTCTGCTGCTGTATTTTTCCTTCAGTTTTTTCTTTGTTCTTTTACTCCACAAATGAGTGAAATCATTTGGTACTTGTCTTTCTCCGCCTTGCTTATTTCACTGCACATAATACCCTCTAGCTCCATCCATGTTGTTGCAAATGGTGGGATTTGTTTTCTTCTTAGGGCTGAATAATATTCCATTGTGCATATCGGAGGGTGTTTATTGCTGTGAGGGTCCTCCAAGCTTCACTGCCGCCCAGGGGGTTAGGGCGCCTAGAGTTCCCTAAGATTCCCAGCCGCTGGGCTAAGTGTCCCGGGACGCTTCCATCCAGTTGTGGGGTCCCTGTCCCTTTAAGACTTTAAAAAAGCACTCTCTTTTCTTTGTCCCAGGAGCACCAGCTGTAGGGACCTGCTCGCAGATTTTACTGTCCAGTTTCCCTAGTATCCAGCACCCCATGCAGTGTGTTTTTGCGCTCTGGTGCGGATGGCTGGGGCTGGGTGTTAGCAGTCCTGGGCTCCCTCTCCCTCCCCGCTCCGACTCCTCTCCTCCCGGCAGGAGTTGGGGTGAGGGTCGCTTGGGTCCCGCCGGGCCGTGGCTTGTATCTAACCCCCTTCGTGAGGCGCAGGGTTCTCGCAGGTGTAGATGTAGTCTGACTGTTGTCCTGTATCTTCTGGTCTCTCTTTTTGGAATAGTTCTATTTGTTGTATTTTCAAAAATATATATGTTTTTGGGAGGAGATTTCTGCTGCTCTACTCATGCTGCCATCTTGAGTTCCCCTAACCCTCAGTTCTTTAACTCTCCTTTTCAGAGTTACCCATGTTCAACAGTTTTCTATTAATTATCATAGAAATAACTGGTGTACATGTGTGCACTTTAATTTTCCTCTTAACAAATGGTAACATACTAAGTTGTTGTCACCCTATTCTTTACTATGCTGTGTGCTGGACATAATGCTTAATTTAGAACTGTTCCCCCTTTTAAGAATGCACTATACCTTTTTTATAGGTGGACTGTAATTTTAAGTCTTCTGTTGTTAGACACTTAGTTTCAGCCTTTTTGATATGAACAGTAATGTTGGCAGTGAATACTATTGTACCGGTATCTTTGTCCATTTGGGGGACATATCTGAATGGTGAATTCCTACATATGAATTTACTGGGACTAGAGAAAGGTTTTATATTTTAATAGAACTAAAATTGTGAAAGAGATTGTATCAGTTTACCTTCTTGAGTGCCAATTTCTCTATACCATGGCCAACTTGATATTATTATACTTGAGGGAAAACATGTTAATCTTCATTTGTCTTCTCTTTTAAAGTAAGGTTGAACATAAAAAAAAGTTCAAAAACCATTTGTTTTTTTTATGGGCTATTTTTTATATTTCTGGCTATTTTTGGGGGCATAGTGGTAATGCTAATAATTGCTTTTGAAAAGCCTTATCAGATAGTTAGCAAAATTTTTCCGCAGTTATTTAATTTGTTTTTTGGTTTCTTCCTGGGAAGAATTTGATTTTTTTTTAGATAATTCTATGTATTAGGATTCTTTAGTTATTTCATTTCACATCTTGTTAGAAAAAAATGTCTAGTTTGCAAATAACCTGACAATGGCTTTTGTTTTTCCTATGAGTAGGACTTGTGTAAGAGCTGTTGCTGTATATGGGGGAACCCACTTTGGGCATTCAGTCCGTGAGATAGTGCAAGGCTGTAATATATTGTGTGCTACTCCTGGAAGACTGATGGATATCATAGGCAAAGGAAAGGTAGGCCCTAGAGGGAGAAAGTTGTGGGATTGATTAAAACATTTTTGTATGAGAAAGAGAAAGAAGGGCATAAAGGTGGATGTGTTTATTAGAGCACCATTTATATGTTAGGTTCCCATCAGATTCTTTGAATGTTTTCTTATGTAGTTCTTAAAATAATTCCAACAGTAGATAAATGGTATTTTCCATTTTCTACTTGGAAAAAAAATTCAGTGAGATCACGTAAATTATTTAAAATCCCTCAGTTAGCTCAATAAAGCTACAGTTAGAATCTGGATCTGAATCTAGAACCTATATACCCCACCACACTTGGAGAAAAATGCAATAAGTGCTTTTATGTAGTTTCATATATACGTCAATGAAATACTTTTTTACCTGTAAGGAAGCCTTTGTGCCATCAGTAATTTTGTCTCCTGTCTAAGCATGAGAGTGGTATGAACTAGGAAGTTAACTTTCTAAGTCTTTAAAAAGAGATGTTAGAGGCTATGTACATTAGATATTCACATGGCACATTATTACACCTCTAAATCAGTACTCTTAAGTTCACTTTCATGAACCTGATTTGCCTTTTTTAGGCTCTTCTTTAAAGGAGTTACTCAAAACATGATTTTTCTGCATAAAGGTATTTTTCTTAGGATCCTATTAAAAGTATTCAGATAACGGCACCTTGATTTTTCACTAAACATCTTCCATGGTGGTACCAAAGTCACTTGTTTTCCTTTTGCAAGTGTGTGCTTCTGTTTATAGCAGTAAGTGTTCATGCCATGGTGAGAGAAGTTTCCCACTTGTTCC
Organism: Manis javanica; assembly: GCF_040802235.1. Classification (NCBI taxonomy): domain Eukaryota; kingdom Metazoa; phylum Chordata; class Mammalia; order Pholidota; family Manidae; genus Manis; species Manis javanica. Next base: position 136,929,059 of record NC_133174.1, read on the forward strand.
TGAATGATTAGAGAATAGAGAATTTATTAAGGGTTTAAGGGAGTTAGAAATAAGTTTACCAGTTATAAGACATTTGAATATGTCATTCTGTTAGAAAATATTTTTTTACATTGTAGTCTAACTCTTGCAGGTAAAATAGAATTTAGATCTGTGCTGTTCTGTAGGGTAGACATTAGCCACATGTGGCTATTTAAATGGAAAATAACATAAAATTGAAATTTAGTTCTTAAGGCACAGCAGCCACATTTCAAGTGTTTAATAGCTACATGTGGGCAGTAGCTAACACGTAGCAGATAAAGAATTTTTAAGTAATTGAAGAAAGGTCTGTTTGCAGCATTGATCCTAGATGTTTTGGTTTCTTTTAGTCTTTAACTTACAATATGTTTTATAGCAGAGAAAAACTGAGAACAGAAATAAACAGTAATAGTACTGTCTATGCATAATTCTCATCATTTTATGCATTGATTTCTAATTTTTGTCCTTAATATTAGTGGGAATTGTGGAGAATATTTTAGTTTAATATATTAAGTAGTATGCATTCTCTGCTCTAACCTTTAAATATTCCTATAGATTGGTCTCGGACAAGTCAGATACTTAGTTTTGGATGAAGCTGATCACATGCTGAATATGGGCTTTGGACCAGAAATGATAAAGTTAATTTCCTGCCCAGGAATGCCACCAAAGGAACAGCGTCAAACCGTTATGTTTAGTGCAACATTTCCAGGAGAATTTCAGAGGTAAAAGTTTTTTCTTCTTAAAAATGATTGTTATGTACAGAAATACTTTATGGAAGGAAAAGCAATGTGAATATTCTATTTTTGAGATACTTGATTTTTTTTATTTAAGATTTTTAAATAGGTAGTTTAAAAAGTAGATGTATTCTAAAAAGCTTACCATATTTTTCATTTTTTTGCTTTAATTCCTGGCTTTTCATTAGCATGAGATTTTATTTAAAATGTGTACTGTGTCTATAATAGCATGCACCTGGCTACGATTAAATAAATGCTTAATAAATTCAGTTAATTTTTTTTCACTAATGTTATTTTCTTTCAGCAAAGGAATTGTCTTAGTTTTCATTCATTCATTTTCTTCTTTCTTGCCTAGAATTATACATAAAAGACGTTAGGAAATAGACATTTATAAACACAACCAATATAATTCAGCAGGGCAGAAATGAGTATTGACAGGATGCTAGAAGTACTGGAGAAATAGATATTTGTTTTCCTTTCAGATGACTGTTTACTTAGCCCACTTTTTTACTAGAAAGAAAAGTTAAACAAAAAAACAGAAGAATAAGCACAGATTGTGGCTTGTGATAATAATCGAAAGCTTGTAAATGACTCAATTAGTATTTTATGTGTTGTTCCCTTGTAGGCTAGAAATGAACATGTCAGCAACACTTTAGTAGAACTTTCTAAATGTAGTTACTTTTACATTGATATCTTCTCTTCAAACGAAAATTATAGAGCTTGGGAGAATTGGGCTTTGGTAGAAAACTGACAAGCCGAACGTTGACAAATATTGAGTATCATACTGTATACCGTGTTGTCTGGTGACTTCTGAGATTAGTATGACACATGGCTGCTAGCACAGTGAGTCTTCCGCCTGCCTGCTGCTCTCTTGGCTACAAGGAGTCTCAAGAGTGTGGACAGGAACGTTAGCTTGTGATTCAGTAAGACTCGAGCTGTTTTCTCTGGCAGAACTCTTCTGTCTTTGGGACTCAGGACCTCCAGATATGTAGAACCTAGAGTTGTAGGGGGATGGGAAACACAGATTTCTCATGTGGGTCACTGGGAATGGTGGTAAGTGGGCCACTCTTTCTTTCACTTCTTGGTTCCCAGACCCATGTTCCATGTAAAGATCTTTGATTCAAAGAGTTACTCTGCCTCGTTGCATGATACACAGTCCTCGTAAAGAATCACTCCAAGCTGGTGTTCTTTAAGTGGCTTTCCAATTTTTGTCAAGCTGACAGCATCTAGGTATTGTGATATGACCTATGACCCCATGGTTAAAGGCCTGTTCCAGTGACTCCTTTGAGGTAAAGTGGCTTCCCTGGTCTGACAGACTCAGACACTGGTGCTGGCTGTTCATTTATTTTGCTAGATAGATGATTTGAAGAGTCTTCTTGTAAAGTTCAACAGAGCTCTTTACTGAGGAAAAAGTCTAAATCATAAGAAAGCATTCAGTTACTTGGCAGGGTTTTTTTTTTCTTAGTGCTTCATAAAGTATAATTTCTTATATTTAAATGGTGTCATAAGTTTGAAATGAGATGTCCACATTCCCGTTGTCGTCTTTGGTGATTAATATTAGGTAACTGCCTACCTAAACAGTAGGTAATATTCCTGCTGCCTATCTACTTTTTGATTTCCCCTGAACTAGGGAAGTATTTGGATATTGCCCAGCCACAGTGACGAATGTGTACTGCCATCAGTCAGTAATACTTGCTGAGGACTTCTTATGAGCCTTATTGAATGGTCAACAAGGTAGAGTCCCAGATCTTGAATTGCTTATATTCCTGAGTTCCTGGAGACTCCTTTGCTTCACTGTCTGCTTTTGAACATTCCAAGTTCCCTGTTATTGGGTCTAAAGTCCCCTTTGCTCATTCTCCATGTTCACTGAACCATTGCAGCATCCATGTCTCTGGCTGGTACTTCGTCTTTAACACTTCCGAATGTATTACCTGTATATCCCTAATCTCTCTCTTGACTTCCAGGCTTTGGGAGTGTTTCTCCTTTTAGATGAATTATCAGTAACTCTTGTTCGTTATGTCCGAAATTGAATGTGTCCAACTCTCCCTGTCCTTTATAGTTTTCCTTTTTGGCATGATGATCTTTTTTTTTTTAACTTTTTATTAAGGTATGATTGATATACACTCTTATGAAGGTTTCATATTAAAAAATAATGTAGAAAAAAAACCAATGTGGTTACTACATTTACCCATATTATCAAGTCCCCACCCATACCCCAACGCAGTGCCTGTCCATCAGTGAAGCAAGATGCCACAGATTCACTACGTGTTTGGCGTCATGATCTTTATAAGCCAAAAACCTTTGAGTCATGTTGATTCCTCCCTCACACTACATTAACTCTCTGCCCTTCAAAAATATTCAACTTGGAAGTAACCTCTTCAATATTCCAAATCAGTTAGTTTCTTCTGTGTTTCCTACTTTAATTTAAGTTCTTTTTAGTTTCCTTCTGCTTGTTGGCAGTTTTCTAACTTCTCTCCCTGCTTCTAGTCTCACTTTTGCTTTGCAATTCCAAAATAAAGTCTGATCCTTTTTGACATTTAATAAAAATAAACCCTTCCAGGCAGAATAAAGCAGAGGTGATTATGCTCCCCAACTTCAAGCTCTACTACAAAGCCACAGTAATCAAGACAATTTAGTACTGGCACAAGAACAGACCCATGGACCAATGAAACAGAATAGAGTGTCTGGATATTAATTTAACCCAAGCATATATGGGCAACTAATATATGAAAAAGGAGCCATGGATATACAATGGGGAAATGACAGCCTCTTCAACAACTGGTGTTGGCAAAACTGGACAACTACATGTAAGAGAATGAAATTGGATTACTGTCTAACTCCTTATACAAAGGTAAACTCGAAATGGATCAAAGACCTGAATGTAAGTTGTGAAACCATTAAACTCTTCAAAGAAAACGTAGGCAAAACTCTCTTGAATATAAACATGAGCAATTTTTTCGTGAACATATCTCCTCGGGCAAGGGAAACAAAAGCAAAAATGAACAAGTGGGACTATATGAAAACAAAAAGCTTCTGTACAGCAATGGACACCATCAGTAGAACAAAAAGGCATCCGACTGTATGGGAGAATATATTGATCTGTAAATGACATATCTGATAAGGGGATGACATCCAAAATATATAGAGAGCACAAGCACCTCAACAAACAAAAAGCAAATAATCCGATTAAAAAATGGGCAGAGGACCTGAACAGACACTTCTCCAAAGAAGAAATTCAGATGGCCAACAGGCACATAAAAAGATGTTCAACGTTGCTAATCATCAGAGAAATGCAAATTAAAACCACAATGAGATATCACCTCACATCAGTTAGGATGGCCAACATCCAAAAGACAAATAACGAATGCTGGTGTGGATGTGGAGAAAGGGGAACCCTCCTAGAGTGTTGGTGGGAATGTAAATTAGTTCAACCATTGTGGAAAGCACTATGGAGGTTCCTCAAAAAACTAAAATTAGAAATACCATTTGACCCAGGAATTCCACTCCTAGAAATTTACCCTAAGAATGCAGGAGCCCAGTTTCAAAAAGTCAGATGCACCCCTATGTTTATCACAGCAGTATTTACAATAGCCAAGAAATGGAAGCAACCTAAGTGTCCATCAGTAACTGAATGGATAAAGAAGAGGTGGTACATATACACAATGGAATATTAGTCAGCCCTAAGAAGAAAACATCCTACCATTTGCAGCAACATGGATGGAGCTAGAGGGTATTATGCTCAGTGAAATAAGCCAGGCAGAGAAAGACAAGTACCAAGATAATTTCACTCTTCTGTGGAGCATAAGAACAAAGCAAAAACTGAAGGAACAAAACAGCAGCAGACTCAGAGAACCCAAGAATGGACTAACAGTTACTAAAGGGAAAGGGACTGGGGAGGATGGGTGGGAAAGGAGGGATAACGGGGAAAACGGGACATTATGATTAGCACACATAATGTTGGGGGGTGCCTAGGGAAGGCAGTATAGCACAGAGAAGACAAGTAGTGACTCTGCAGCATCTTTCTATGCTGATGAACAGCGACTGTAATGGGGTTTGTGGTGGGGACTTGATAATGGGGGGAATCTAGTCACCACAGTGTTGCTCATGTGATTGTATATTAATGATACCACAACAAAAAAATACCCTTCTATGTCTTCCTATCTCCATAGACTAACCAACTTTCAAGGTGTTTTACACATGACATAAGCTCTGCCTCATCTGCCACTTTCTTACCTGGAATCATGTTTCTAGTGTATCAAAACTCTTTCCTATTGGCTGAGCAAGCCAATTCTGTCCCTTCTAATTATTTGTTCTTGTTCTTCTCTCCTTCTGTGTTGTATGCCTTTCCTGAGTCATCACTTTTCCTTGCTTGCTGCTCCTTAGAGATGCTGCAAACTTGAAGATTTTTCTAAATAGACATCATTTTTTCTATTGCATGCCTGTGTATCTTGGGAAAAAACTATTTAAAAAACTTTGTACATTCTTGGAATATAATTAGTGTTCAGTAGATGTCACTTATTATAACACTAGACTATTGTATTAATTTTTTAAATACTTAATATATAATTAAAATATGTAAGTATTAAAGTACATTAAATATTTTTGAATTATGCTAATTGTTTTTATACATTTATCCTACTTCATTTGAGCACCTCAGAGGCAGAGGCCATTATATTCTTTTTTAAATGATTTTTTAAATTGAGATACAGAAATTTTAATGTACAGCTTGATGAATTTTGATATATGTGTACATACATGTTACTATTACCAACATCAAGATATCAAATATTCTCATTTTTTTCTCCCCTTCAGCTATTTCACTTGTCCTTCCATTCCCTCCCCTGATGGAAACCACTAGTTTGTTCTCTATTTTTTATAAGAATATTACTGGTTGGTTGGTTGGTTGGTTGGTTGGTTGGTTTTAGATACCACATATAAGTGAAATCATATAAGGTTTATATTTATTTTATTTCCCTTAGCATAATACCCTCTGGGCCCATCCATGTCATGTTATAAATGATGAAATTTCATTGTTTTTTATGGCTGAGTAATATTTCATTGTATATGTGTAGCACATCTTCTTTATCCATTCATCCATTGATGGACACTTAGGTTGCTTCCATATTTTGGTTATTGTAAATAATGTTGCAGTAAACACAAGGGTGCATATTTCAGGTTAGTGGTTTTGTTTTCTTTGGGTAAATACCTATAAGTAGAATTACTGGGTCATACAGTAATTCTATTTTTAGTTTTTTGAGAAATCTCCATACTGTTTTTCATAGTGGCTTTGTACTAATTTTCATTCCCACCAGGAGCACACAAAGGTTCTGTTTTTTCACATCTTTGCAAACACTTTTATTATTTTTTAATTGTTATTTTGTTCATTTTATTATTATTTTGTTATTTATTGTCCTGTGGGTCCTAGACATTTTGACTGGTGTGAGGTGACACCTCATTGTGGCTTTGATTTGCCTTTCCCTGATGATTAGTGATGTGGAGCATCTTTTCACGTGTCTGTTGGCCACCTCTCTGTCTTTTTTGGGAATATATCTATGTAGATTCTCTGCCCACTTTTTAATCAGATTATCTTTTTATCAGAATGGACTAACAGTTACCAATGATCCTCTTTTGGTGGATATGAGTTCTTTATGTATTTTGGATATTAGCCCTTTATTGCATGTACCACTTGGAAATATCTTTGCCCATGGTGTCAGCTGCCTTTTCATTTTGTTCATGGTTTCATTTGCAAAACCTTTTTGCTTTATTGTAATCCCACTTGATCATGTTTGCTTTTGTTTCCCTGGCCTAGGGAGACATATTCAGGAAAAATATTACTAATGCCAGTGTTCAAGAATGTACTGCCTGTGTTTTCTTTTAGGAATTTTATGGATTCAGGTCTTAGAGTCAGTTCTTTAACCTATTTTGAGTTTTATCTTTGTGTATGTGTAAACAATGATCCAGTTTCATTTTTGGGGGTGTAGCTGTCCAGTTTTCCCAACAACATTTACTGAATAGACTGCCCTTTCCTCGTTGTGCATTCTTTTTTTTTTGCATTATAAAAACAAGTTTAGTATATTTGAGAATAGAGGGATTGTAAATCAGTAGGAAAGCAACTACGGGTAGAAGCATCAACAGCCAGCTCCGTACATGCTGACTACGTTTGCTTTCTACCTTCATAAAACTAGAACCTACTAAATCGTTTCGCCCTACAAATACAGTTTTCCCTAATGCCAATAGTCAGAATGCCATGAGACAGTTGATACTAAGTTAGCCTCAATTTCCCATTTGCAAAGAAACAGTTTTCTGCTTGTTTTATAATTACGTTCTAGGGAATCTAAAATTCTCATTGAGTTTTTAAAGAAGTTGGAGTACTTTCATATCTGACTCTTACCAAAGTGGTAGAACTTTAAAACCTCAATCCTATTGCTTAATGCATGTAATAAAAGTTAATGTAATAGATTAACATTTTTAACATTTTAACACTTTTAAGGTAAGGTTCATTTAACTTCCAAAATGAACTTTAAAGCCAAAGGTATACGAATCTTGAATTTCCTTGCTAGAAGGCTTTTTTCCTCAAAGATTCCTTTTAGGCTTACTTTGATGTTCAGGATCTCCAATTATAAATGTAGTCACTCATTTCCACATGCCGTAAAGATGATTTCCCCAATATTGGTACTTGACTAAGTTGATCCAGAGTTTTAGAGTGCAACCCACAGTTGGCAAGCTCCTCAGGAGTGGTCTCCTTATCCAGTACTTTTTCTATTGGTGGGCATATATTAAATACAGCAGTTGACCCATGTGTATACAGTCCTGCAGAAAATGACCCACTCTGTGAAGATTTCAGTAGCATGGTCACTGAATGTAGAGAATGAGGCATGACAGGACCTGTAATCTCCAAACTAAATTGATCCTTGTATCCAGAATAAGTTTGTGTCTTCACATTTACACTTCGTGCCTTCAGCATTTGCATTGTGGCGCCCCGAAAAGCTATAGGGGATAAGAGGGTTGGTGGAAGTCCTGCCTGTGGACCCGAGGTGGCAGTTAAGCTCATCTTGATAGACAGCATGTCTGGTTCTTTAATTTTATCTTGCACACCCATCTCTTCCAGCCAGGAAAAACTTTCTTCTTCATCCTCATCACTGATTACTTGCTCCTCCTCATGTCCCAGGGCTTGTTCCAGATGCTTTTTCTTCTCATGGCCATTTTCTTTTAATAAAAGTGAGGAAAATTCAATACCTTCATTTTTCATAGCTTCTCTGATGCCTCTAGTTGTAGGAAATATGAGAGCTGTGATTACATCATTTCCTGCGAATCCTGCTGCACGGAACAGGACAGTAAACTGATAGGTACAAACGTAGAAATAGGGGCAAAATTTTGTCTTCAGAAGTTTATATAGAGAAGTGAAGCTCACAGAGCTGGATACTTTGAGGCATAGTAACTTCCGTTGCCCTGCAATGCTGCACCACACCTTGAGCCTCTTCCTGTGCTTTCAAATGATCTGCCCAGGTAAAGGGTTGACGAGAGGTGAAAAGGAGTCGAGTTTTAATACTCCAGTCCGCAGGTAGCTCGGTACTTTCTGAGGATGGAATATCAGATTCGGAGGAGGATATGTGAGGAGTCTGGAGTAATTCAGTGACGTCTGTTCTTTCAGGAAACTTCTCTTCCATTAACAAATCATTCTCTTGATTAGAATCTAAAAACGGGCCCGGTGCCGCCTGCTCTGCACGGGGCAGCCCGTCACATGGCTCCACGGTGGCCCATGGACGAGTGTCCAGGCGGGCGAAGGGGTTCCTCCGGGCCGCGGCCAGGCCGCCGCCGTCGCAGCCTCTGTCCGCCGCCGCCGGGAAGGGGCGGAGGGGCAGCCCGGCTGCCAGGGCGGCGTGTTGTGGCGCCGGCTCGGGCAGCTCCCTGGGCACAGCGGCAGCCCCAAGGCTCCGGGCCCTCTTCTGTCAGAGCCGCAAAGTCTCCGGCGGCTTTTTGAAACCGGGCGAGTAGCCAGGAACCGAGAGGGCCATGACCCACGCAGCCACCCAGCCACTCCGCTGGCGCTTCCCGCGCGTGCTGGCCCCGCCGCCTCATTGTGCATTCTTACCTCCTCTGTCATATATTAATTGGCCTTATAAGCATGGGTTTAATTCTGGGCTCTCTATTTCTACTCCTGGTCTATGTCTCTACTTTTGTGCCAGTACCATATTGTCTTGATTACTGTAGCTTTGTTGTGTAGTTTGAAATGTGGTACCCCCCCAGCTTCATTCTTCTTTTTCAAGATTGCTTGGTCTTTTGGGGGTCTTCTGTGATGCCATACAAAATAATGGCCTTTCACCTGCTTGGTTAGATTTATTCCTAGGTATTTTATTCTTTTTAATGCAGTTGCAAATGGGATTGTTTTCCTAGTTTTTCTTTCTGTAGCTGGTCAGTTTTATACAGAAATGCAACAGATTTTTGCATATCGGTTTTGTATCCCGTGACTTTACTGAATTCATTTACTCCAGTAGTTTTTTGGTGAAGTTTTATCGTATTTATCTTTGTGCCTCCAGTAACTTGTAGCCATATATGCCCTTCACAAGGCACTCACTAAATGTTTTAGTGAATGAAAAAGATGATGGACAACGAATTGTAGGTAATTTCAAGGTTTGTGCTTGGATGAGAGTATGCTTGACTTAGATGGAGGTATATAAAAAATAAGCTTTTCTTTCTCCTTTATGGTAAGAATGCAAGTGAGAGGAAAGAAGCAGTGATTATTAAGATTCTGGATAGTCTGGGTTTAATTATTACCATGATATTTTAGGAGGCAGCTAGAAAATAAGGGGCCTCTATTTAGGAGAGAGGAGGACTGATGATAGATTTGGACCTCATCTTTAATCCCAGAAAAAAAGTTCTGTAATTGGAAGTTCCCCACCTCTGGGTGATTTAAAACAGGCCTTAATGGTGCACTGTTGGTGAGTGTTATTGTGTGTCAGATGCTGTTACCCTTAACCTTTGGGGTGAGCATACACAATCGGGTGTGGGCCTAGACCCTAGGCATTTCATTTCTTGTTTCTTTTTTTTTGCCCATTTTTTTGCTCTACAAATACCATTTTCTGTATGTTTCATGACATGAAAAACACTGACCTAAAATCTGGTTAGCGCATAATAGTTGATTCCTAAATTCTGGGTAGCACATAATAATTGAGTTCAAGTATACTAATTTAGTAAGTAGTGTTTTCAGAAAACAAGTTTTGGGAACAACATACATAAAAGCAGTGAGCAAAGAACAGAATTTTGTCATAGGCTTACATTTCAATTTTTAATAATTCCTGTTTGCTGTAGTCTAATGCTTGGTTTAGCATACTTTTTGTTATAACATACACATTTTATGTAGTTTTTACATGGTCAGCACATCCACTTGAAATTATATTCATAATCTGACACACACTTTTTCACTAGTAATTGTATTTTGCAAAATCTTAACATTTTATACTGATTTTTGAGAATAGTATTAGGATAACATAGTATCCACCTAATCTTTTTATCTGCTATAATCTGTCTGATATTGAAGTAACTTGCAGGAATTCAGTGAATATTATGAGTATTAATGGAAGAGGATAAAGGAATAATCTTTTGTCTTTCAAGGTTGGCTCGTAAGTTTTTGAAGCGGAATTACTTGTTTGTTGTGGTTGGACAAATGGGGAGAGCATGTGTAGATGTTCAGCAGATCATTCTCCCAGTTGGCCAGTACTCAAAAAGAGAGAAACTTCTTGGAATTCTACTAACCACAGGTATCTTATCTTGATGTAAATATTTTTTGTATGATTTTGATGCTTTTAAAATGACTAAATTTAAAAAATTAAGAATTCTTTGGCATGAGTATAAGTTTTCATTGCTTCTTCTTTCTCTAAAGCTCTTTGTATAAAATGTTTTATGATTCAGTTTTCTGTGTAAATTACATAGCAGTATAGTTCTTTCTCCTCCATGGAGATTAAAAATGGGAAGGATTTGAGACTTACTTGAACAGTATTTAACTAAAAGCTATTTCTAGAGAATAACATATGTATATTTTTTAATTTCAGAAAATGGAAAGGATTAGTAACGTGTATTTACATGAAACTAATCCACCAAAAGTGAATTCTTTGTTGTATTTCTGGTTCCTGATTGTTGCTTCAGAAGCATCACATATTCATAGTTTCAAAGACTTTTAGAGCTGGAAGGGACTTTAAAGATCTGGTCCCTTTGTTCATAATACTGTTAAGAAATCTACTCCTTTCCCATACAAAAAAACAATTTTTAAAGGAAGTCATATTTTTTTGTTTGATTGAGGTTGTCTTAGTTTGTACCTGCAAATAAAACTTTCTGCTATGGCCATTTTAATACTTTGGTACCTCACAGGTTAAGTGTACTTACATGTTGTACATTTTCCCCATCCTCAGTTTTCTTACTGCTGTTTCAGTTTGAATGTCATTGTTGGGATAGGAATATAAAAAGACAGGAAGGCATCCTATTTTCAACAATGTGCCAAATAAGTAACTACGTAAATAAGTGAATGAGTAAGAATGATTTAGGAAGCACTTTTAAAGGCTTTTGGTCTTTAGTTTTTACTGTTTTATTTTTAAAAAACTGATAAAAACTACTCATCTTGAGTTGAGAAATTTATTGGTTTGCTTCATCATATATTCTGTAACATATACTGTGGTATATAAAAGAAAAATAATAACTGCTCTGGACCACTTACTATTGTGATAGTTTTACATGTGTTAACTCATTTAATTTTCAAAACAGCCTTCAGAAGTGAGTTTTGTTACCATCATTTTATGGATGAGGACACTGAAATAGAGCTCAAGTAATTTGCCCAGTATAACTGACGCTCCAGTTGCAGAAGAGAGGAGCAATATATGGTTTTGCTGAATTTAGAGTATATTTCTCTAAATTCACTTTAAGATTTTCTACTTGTCAACTTGTGGAATAAAGTTATTTTGAGAATAATCCTAATGAGGCGAGTTGTTCACAAGTGCTGGTTTGTCTTTGAGGGACTTTTGAGGTCAGTCTTTGAGTACTGTTGGCATGCTACTGTATTACGCACACTGTGAAACGTTTTATGATTTAGAGTTCATTGTTCGTGTACATATTTTTTTTTACTCTGCATGGAATATCCCTCCATTATATCCTCAAATTTTACATACCAATTTCAAACAGTTTCTCTCTTCTACTCTTTAACTTTAATCTGCCTGCTTATCCCCTGTCTTCAAAATGTGTAGGTTTCATTTCATAATTTTAATTTTAGTTGAACAAATGAAGTCAAAGACTTTATTGAATTCATTAATTATCAAGAGAAGTTGTAAGATGTTACCTCCAAGTCAAAGAAGAAGTAACGAACACACACACACACACACACACACACACGCACATATGTGCGTGTGTGTGTGTGTGTGTGTGTGTAGGGTATCAGGACGGCCCAAATTAATTTACAAATAGATGCAAAAGTGGTCAAAATCCACAAAGCAATAATCAATTACATTTGAAGGGAAAAGTTCATTGGTATTTTTATTGGTAAGAATCATTTGCACTGCTATCAGCTGCATTAGAGGTATAGAAAAAAAGACAAAAGGTGCAGATAACCGTGAAGAGTGTGCTAGGTGGTAATATTTTTTTGTTAATTTCAAATTCTTTCAGAATTTTTTCTGATAGCCTATAGCCTATAGATGATCGTCATAATCTCAGAGATTATTGTTGGTCACAGGAAAAGCTGGTTAGCTTTTGGGTTTATTTCTTTGTATAGATTTAGCAATTCCGTTAATTACCAGTATAGGCCTCCTTGAGTTTGTTTGCAAACCTGGAGCCATATGGGATTAAACAATTGCTCAAGTCACAAAATTAAGTTCTTTCTGGAAGTTTTCATGAGAAATCTCACATTGAATGTTTAAAGACCTCTATTTGCTATCTGAAGGGCAGGAAACTAAGTCTAAGAAATCAGTCATATTTCATCTGCAATACTTAGAAATTAGAGTGAATTTCTCTCTTCTATAGGTTTCCCAGATTTTTAATATAATCAGTTCCTATTTCATTGGATATGTTAGCATTGGGTTCACGATTCCATCTGTTTTTGTACTAATCCTAGAAATCCTGCTCAGTCCAGTGATATGGTCTGAAAATTGTCAGAGCAATGTCAACTTAGAACCTTCTACCCAAGGCTGTTATTCCTCTGAAATGTCAATGGTTTGAAGCACCTGGTAGTTTTTTTTTTCACAAGGCTCAGAATCTGTTCTTTTTAGTTGAAGGTACAAACTCTGATCTGTAGGTTATATTACAGCCTTTGGGCAAGCATCACAAGAAAACAAAACTGCAGTTGACAGAGACTTAATGATTTGGGTAATTACTGATAATTGTTAAATACAGGAGATCTGATGAAGGTTCTAATAACAATAATGATACCAACGAGGTAATTTGGTTATTTCTGTGGCATGTAAAATAAAGGTAATAAAGCCATGCCAAACAAATTTCATGTCTCTAACGATGATGATTAAGACTATTTTCAAAGAACTTTGTGAATGTTGTATCTGATTTATGAAAATGAGTAGACCTAATTTTTTATACTAAGATTATCATAGAGATTCAGTAAGTATAGAATAGTTACTGAATCTATTTACAGAATGCCATGTGTCTCCCCAGTTGACAACTACTATCCTAGAAGATGCTAGATTCAAAATAAGAAAGAAGTATGGTTGTACTTGAATATTTTAAATAATAAATAAAATTATGACCAGCAATGCTCTTTTGTTTTATCAGGCAGTGTACCTCTAGGCCTCTGGGGAATATAGAAAAAAATCTATGGAATTATTTCAAAAATGTTTTGATTAGTGTTTCTGCTGAAGGTAAAAAGAAAACATGTACAGCATGGGAATTTACACACCTCTAGAGACTTCCCATAAAGTATATACATTTTTGAAATGTATTGACATTTTACCTATGCATTTGAACCTAGGGAAAACTTAATGTCTCTCCTGATTTGACAATTCTTAGCACACAATTCTTAAAAATAGTAACATGTTAAATCTAATTATTTTGAAAAAGGCCCTCATTTTTTTTTTTAGGAAATGAAGTAAAAAAAAATTTGTATTTTCCTGCGATTCTCTGGAAAATCTCCAAGGTAGTTTAGGTGGATTTCTTTTTCTTAATGTATGACCTGATTTTAAAAGGGCAAAAGCAAGAGCTGTCAGGGGGGAGTCGGAACATTTGATTAGTGTAGGATCATTGGTGAACGAGAAACAACAGTTGGTTACCAGGTTAACTGAAGTGACAAGAGCGCATTTAAAAATAAATGTAGACAGTTGGAAAAAAGACGGTGACGTGAGAAGTGAGGCAGAAATCTCCTTCCAAAACCACATATAATATAAAAAGACAGCAAATAACAACTAATCCTAAAGGAGTGACCAGAAATAAGATGGCACCAGCCAGTCTACATCTGGGAAAAGAGAATATCTCCCAGAAAAGGGTAAAGTAACAAAGCCACAACCCAGCGAGACCTGACAACTCCATCACTGAAGCTCACCAGGAGGAGGAAGAGAAACAGAGTGGGGAGGGAGTAGAAGCCCAGAACTGCTAAATACCCAGCCCTGGAGATCTACTCTGGGAGCACAAACACATTGCGTGGTGCTCTGGAGATTAGAGGGCTTGAAAAGTAAAGTCAGAGACTGGGATTCCAGCTGCATGTGGAGAACAGGTTCCCACAACCAGCTGCTCTGGGACAAAAGAAAGGCGGGCACTTTGAAAGACTTCCCAACAGTGAGAGGGCTGTTGAAGGGGCAAGGATTACACAGAGCTAACTGCCCAGGAGAAGGAACAGGTGGAGAAAATCATCCCGGCACACTCAGCCCAGCAGGTTGGGAACTTTCAGGAGCTGCAGGTGCTCCATGCACCTGACTGGCAACGCAGCCCCAAGGACCCCCACCGCAATAAGCATCCTGCCACTCCTTCCTCCCTTCCAGCCCCTGTGCACAAACCTGCAGCCCCTGCCATTGTGCCAGGCCGGCTGGAGGGCAGCCCCACCTATGCACCTTAGGGGCTTAACACAGAGGCTATTCCCTGTGTGTGGCTTATTGGCCTTGACACTGGAGGCAGGCACTGTGGCTGGGAAGCAGCAAAGAGCTCTCTCCTTTGGGTAGTCAGTGGCACTGCTTACCTGTGACCCCTGCCATCACTCAAGGATTATGAAAGGGCAGAAGAACATTGTTCAATCCAAAACCCCTCAACCACCAGAAAGAGGAGTCAGTGAAACTGAAATAACCAATCTTCCTGAAAAAGAATTCGAAATAATAAAAGTCATACGCATGCTAATGGAGCTACAAAAAAAATTCAAGATCTAAGGAATGAATTCAAGACAGAGATAGACACGTTGAAAAATAAAATAGGTGAAATGAAACATACCATGGAGGGATTTAAAAGCAGATTCGATGAGGTAGAGAAGATGGTAAATTGAATAGCAATCAGAGACCAGGAACACAGAGAAGCTGATGCAGAGAGAGAAGAAGGGATCTCTAGGAATGAAAGAATATTAAGAGAACTGTGTGACCAAGCCAAATGGAACAATATTTATATTATTGGGGTACCTAAAGAAGAGAAAGAAAAAGGGATAGAAAGTGTCCTTGAAGAAGTAATTGCTGAAAACTTCCCCAATCTGGGGAAGGAAATAGTCTCTCAGGCAATAGGTGTCCCAACACAAGGGACCCAAGGAAGACACCAACACATATAATAATTAAAATGGCAAAGATCAAGGATAAGGACAGACTATTAAAAGCAGCCAGAGAGAGAGAAAAGGTCACCTACAGAGGAAAACCCATCAGGCTATCATCAGACTTCTCGGCAGAAACCTTACAGGCCAGAAGGGAGAGGCATGATATATTCAAAGCAATGAAACAGAAGCGCCTCGAACCAAAAATACTTTATCCAGCAAGATTATCATTTACATTTGAAGGAGTGATTAAACAACTCCCAGATAAGCAAAAGTTGAGGGTATTTACCTCCCACAAACCATATCTACAGTGTATTTTAAAGGGACTGCTCTAGATGTGCTCCTAAGACTAAATAGCTGTCACCAGAGAAAATAGGACCACAGTAAAGGAAATAGACCAATTAATTGCTAACCAAATGCAAAACTAAATCAGCTACCCAAAAAGTCAGTCAACGGATACACAGAGAGTACACAATATGACACCTGTCATATAAAGAGTGGAGGAGGAAGGAAAAGAAGGGAATAACAAATCTTCACATTGTGTTTATGATAGTGTAAATAAGCACATTAAGTTAGGCTTTAGATAATAAATAAGCTGCCCCTGAACCTTTGGTAACGACAAATCCAGCCTGCAATGGCAAAGAAGTACATATCTATCAATAATCACCCTAAATGTAAATTGTCTGAACGCACCAATCAAAAGACTGACAGAAGAGATAAAAAAGCAAGACTCGGACCCTTGTGAAAAAGATGGTGGCGTGAGACGTGAGACAGAGATCTCCTCTGAAAACCATATATAATACACAAATATGATTAATACAACTAATCCTGAAAGAGCAACAGGAAAGAAGGCTGCACCAGACTTCATACACCTGGAGGAAAGAGCAGACCTCATGGAACAGGGTAACATACTAAACTTGGGACTTGGCGGAGTCCAAGCCCTTCCCCCACCCCAGCTCACAGGCGGGAGGAAGAGAAACTGAGCAGGGAGGGAGTGGAGGCCTGGGACTGCTGAACACCGAGCCCTGGAGATCTGCTCTGGGAGCATGAACCTACATTGCATGGTGCTCTGATGATTTAGTGGAGTTGGAAAGCTAAGAAAGGCAGAATACCTGGAGAGATGGAGATTCCAGCAGCTTGTGGAAAACAGGGATTCATATCCAGCTGATCTGGGTGGGCAGCCTGAGAGACTTCCTAACAGCGAGAGGGCTGCTGAAGGGGCAAGGATTACACAGAGCTTACTACTCAGGAGAAAGGACAGGGAGACGAAATTGTCCAGGTGCACTCTGCTCAGCAGGTTGGGAGCTTAAACGATCTTCAGGTGCTCAATCCCCCTGACTGGATATGCAGCTCCAAGGCCCCTCACCATGACAAGCAGCCTGCTGTGTCCTCCCGGCTAAGCTGCACCTGACTCAGGCTCGCAAATGGGCAACCCCTGCCCTGGTGTCAGGTCGGCCAGAGGGAAGCCCTACCTACGGCAGCTACAAACACAAAGCATAGAGGCTTACACGTGTGTGTTCAGCCCACTGGTACTGGCAGTGGAGACAGGCAAAGCAGCCGGGAAGCAGGAACCAGCTCTTTCCTCCCACCAAGCATCAACACCACACCACTGCGACCCCCGACTTTGCTCCAGGGGCTGAGCAGCTCCAGAGAGTCCAGCTTCTGGGTGCTAGAGGGTACCACAAATTATGACACATCAAAGGAACCTGGTTCAAAGCGAAATTATTAATACACCTGAGAAAGATTCAAATGAAATCAACCTCATGAATCTTCCTGAAAGAGATTTCAAAATAAAATTCATTAACATGCTCATGGAGGTACAGAAAAATATTCAAGAATGCAGGAATGAATTCTGGTTGGAGATACAATCGTTGAAGAGCGCAATGGAGGGTATTAGAAGCAGATTAGATACAGTGGAGGAGATGATAAATGAAATAGAAATTAGAGAACAAGAACATAAAGAAGCTGAGGCACAGAGAGAATAAAGGATCTCTAAGAATGAAAGAATACTGAGAGAACTATGTGACCAATCCAAACGGAACAATATTCGTATTATAGGGGTACCAGAAGAAGTAGAGAGAGAAAAAGGGATAGAAAGTGTCTTTGAGGAGGTAATTGCTGAAAACTTCCCGAATCTGGGGAAGGAGATAGTCTCTCAGGCCATGGAGGTGCCCAGATCTCCCAACACAAGGGACCCAAGGAAGACAACACCAAGACATATAATAATTAAAATGGCAAAGATGGCAAAGATCAAGGATAAGGACAGACTATTAAAAGCATCCAGAGAGTGAAATAAGATCACCTACAAAGGAAAACCCATCAGGCTATCATCAGACTTCTCAGCAGAAACCTTACAGGCCAGAAGGGAGTGGCATGATGCATTTAATGCCATGAAGCAGAAGGGCCTCAAACCAAGAATACTTTATCCGGCAAGATTATCATTTAAATTTGAAGGAGGGATTAAGCAATTTCCAGAAAAGCAACAGCTGAGAGAATTTACTTCCCACGAACCATCTCTGCAGTGTATTTTGGAGGGACTGCTATAGATGGAAGTGTTCCTAAGGTTAAGTAGCTGTCACCAGTGGTAATAAAAAGGGATAGACCAAGAGTACAGAGTATGATACCTAATATATAAAGAATGGAGTGGGGGGGGGAAGAACGTTCAGGTTGTGTTTGTAATGGCATACTAAGTGAGTTACGTTAGACTCGTCGATAATAAGAAAGTTACCCCTGAACCTTTGGTAAACCCGAATTCAAAGCCTGCAATGACAAAAAGTATATACCTATCAGTAATCACCCTAAATGTGAATGGTCTGAATGCACCAATCAGAAGACATAGACTCACTGAATAGACAAAAAACAAGACCCATCTATATGCTGCCT
Organism: Manis javanica; assembly: GCF_040802235.1. Classification (NCBI taxonomy): domain Eukaryota; kingdom Metazoa; phylum Chordata; class Mammalia; order Pholidota; family Manidae; genus Manis; species Manis javanica. Next base: position 136,947,392 of record NC_133174.1, read on the forward strand.
ACAAGAGCCTCACTTCTAACCCAAAGACATACACAGAGTAAAAGTGAAGGGATGGAAATAGATATTTCATAAAATTAATAGGGATAAAAAAGCAGGTGTTGCAGTACTTGTATCAGACAAAATAGACTTCAAAACAAAGAAAGTCACAAAAGACAAAGAAGCACATTATATAATGATAAAGGGGTCAATCCTACAAGAGGATCTAACCATTAGAAATATCTGTGCATCCAACACAGGAGCACCTACATATGTGAAACAAACACTAACAATTACAAGGGGAAATGGAATGCAATGCATTCATTCTAGGAGACTTCAACACGCCACTCACTCCAAACGACAGATAACCAAACAGAAAATAAGTAAGGAGACAGAGGCATTGAACAACACATTAGAACAGATGAACCTAACAGACATCTACACAAGTCTCCACCCAAAAGCAATAGGATACACATTCTTTTCATGTGCACATGGAACGTTTTCCAGAATAGACCACATACTAGGTTATAAAAAGGGCCTCAGTTAATTCAAAGAGATTGAAATTCTACCAACCAAGTTTTCAGACCACAAAGTTATAAAACTAGAAATAAATTGTACAAAAAAAGAAAAAGGCTCACAAACACACGGAGGCTTAACAACACGCTCCTAAATAGTCAATGGATCAACGACCAAATTAAAATGGAGATCCAGCAATAAATGGAAGTAAATGACAACAACAACACAAAGCCCCAACTTCTGTGGGACGCAGCGAAAGCAGTCTTAAGAGGAAAGTATATAGCAATCCTGGCCTATTTAAAGAAGGAAGAACAAACCTTCTAATGTCACACTTATCAAAATTGGAAAAAGAAGAACAAATGAGGCCTAAAGTCAGCAGAAGGAGGGACATAATAAAGATCAGAGAAGTAATAAATAAAATTGAGAAGAATAAAACAATAGAAAAAAATCAATGAAACCAATAGCTGGTTCTTTGAGAAAAGAAGCAAAATAGACACGCCTCTAGCCAGACTTATTAAGAGAAAAAGAGAACACACATCAACAGAATCAGAAACGAGAAAGGAAACATCACAATGGACCCAACAGAAATACAAAGAATTATTAGAGACTACTATGAAAACCTATATTCTAACAAGCTGGAAAACCTAGAAGAAATGGACAACTTCCTAGAAAAATACAACTTTCCAAGACTGACCAAGGAAGAAACACAAAATCTAAACAAACCAATTACCATCAAAGAAATTGAAGTGGTAATCAAAAAACTACCCAAGAACAAAACCCCCGGGCCAGATGGATTTACCTCAGAATTTTATCAGACACACAGAGAATTTGTAATACCCATTCTCCTTAAAGTTTTCCAAAAAATAGAAGAGGAGGGAATACTCCCAATCTCATTCTATGAAGCCAACATTACCCTAATACCAAAACCAGGCAAAGACCCCACCAAAAAAGAAAATTACAGACCAATATCCCTGATGAACATAGATGCAAAATACTGAACAAAGTATTAGCAAACCGAATTCAAAAAATACATCACGAGGATCATACACCATGACCAAGTGGGATTCATCCCAGGGATGCAAGGATGGTACAACATCTGAAAATCCATCAACATCATCCACCACATCAACAAAAAGAAGGACAAAAACCACATGATCATCTCCATAGATGCTGAGAAAGCATTCGACAAAATTCAACATCCATACATGATAAAAACTCTCAACAAAATGGGTATGGTACCTCAACATAATAAAGGCCATATATAAGAAACCCACAGCCAACATCATACTGAACAGTGAAAAGCTGAAAGCTTTTCCTGTGAGATCGAGAATGAGACAGGGATGGCCACTCTCCCCACTGTTATTCCACATACTATTGGAGGTCCTAGCCATGGCAATTAGACAAAACAAAGAAATACAAGGAATCCAGATTGGTAAAGAAGAAGTTAAACTGCTGCTATTTACAGATGACATGATATTGTACATAAAAATCCCTAAAGACTCCACTCCAAAACTACTAGAACTGATATCGGAATACAGCAAAGATGCAGGATACAAACTTAATACACAGAAATCAGTTGCATTCCTATACACTACCAATGAACTAGCAGAAAGAGAAATCAGGAAAGCAATACCTCTCACAATTGGATCAAAAGAATAAAATATCTAGGAATAAACCTAACCAAGAAAGTGAAAGATTTATACTCTGAAAACTACAAGACACTCTTGAGAGAAATTAAAGAGGACACAAATAAATGGAAATGCATCCCATGCTCATGGGTACAAGAATTAATATTGTCAAAATGGTCATCCTGCCTGAAGCAATCTAGGATTCAATGCAATCCCTATCAAAATACTAACAGCATTCTTTGAGGAACTAGAATAGTTCTGAAACTCACATGGAACCAACGAAAGATCCTGAATAGCCAAAGCAATCTTTAGAAGGAAGAATAAAGCTGGGGGGATTACACTCCCCAACATCAAGCTCTACTAAAAAGCCACAGTAATCAAGACAATTTGGTACTGGCACAAGAAGAGACCCATAGATCAATGTAACAGAATAGAAAGCCCAGATATAAACTCAAGCATATATGGTCAATTAATATATGATAAAGGAGCCATGTATATATAATGGGGTAATGACAGCCTCTTCAACAACTGTTGTTGGCAAAACTGGACAGCTACATGTAAGAGAATGAAATTGGATTACTGTCTAACTCTAAAACCAAAAGCAAACTTGAAATGGGTCAACGACCTGAATATATTTCAGGAAACCATGGAAGTCTTGGAAGAAAACATAGACAAAACTCTCTTGAATATAAATATGAGCATCTTTTTCATGAACATATCTCTCCGGGCAAGGTAAAAAAAAAAAACAAAAAGGAAAAGTGGAATCATATTAAAATATAAAGCTTCTATACAGCAAAGGACACCATCAGTAGAACAAAAAGGCATTCCACAGTATGTGAGAATATATTGATAAATGACATATCCGATAATGGGTTGACATCCAAAATATATAAAGAGCTCAAGTGCCTCAACAACTGAAAAGCTAATAATCCAATTAAAAAATGGGCAGAGGGTCTGAGCAGACACTTCTCCAAAGGAGAAATTCAGATGGCCAACAGGCATATGAAAAGATGCTCCACATTGATAATTGTCAGGGAAATGCAAATTAAAACCACAATTAGGTGTCACTTCACACCAGTTAGGATGGCCAACATAGAAAAAACTTTGAACAACAAATGCTGGCGAGGATGCTGAGAAAGGGGAACCCTCCTACACTGCTGGTGGGAATGTAAATTAGTTCAACCATTGTGGAAAGCAGTATGGAGGTTCCTCAAAATGCTCAATATAGAAATGCCATTTGACCCAGGAATTCCACTTCTAGGAATTTACCCTAAGAATACAGGAGCCCAGTTTGAAAAAGACAGATGAACCCCTATGTTTATTGCAGCACTGTTTACAGTAGCCAAGAAATGGAAGCAACCTCAGTGTCCATCAGTAGATGAATGGATAAAGAAGAGGTGGTACATATACACAGTGGAATACTATTCAGCCATAAGAAGAAAACAAATCCTACCATTTGCAACAACATGGATGGAGCTGGAGGACATTATGCTCAGTGAAATAAGCCAGGCAGAGAAAGACAAGTACCAAATGACTTCACTCATCTGTGGAGCATAACAACAGAGTAACACTGAAGGAACGAAACAGCGGCAGTCTCACGGAACCCAGGATTGGACTGGTGATTACCAATGGGAAAGGGGTTGTGGAGGGTGTGTGGGAAGGGAGGTAGAAGGGGATTAAGGGGGGGCATGGGGAAGGCATTATAGCACAGAGAAGACAAGTAGTGACTCTACAGTATCTTACTATACTGATGGACAGTGACTATAGTGGGGTATGTGGTGGTTACTTGACAATAGGGGGGGTTGTAGAAACCACAGTGTTGCTTGTGTGAAACCTTCATAATACTGTATATCAATGACACCTTAATAAAAATTAAAAATAAATGTAGAAGGCAACATGATTGTAAAGAACCATAGCTCTTTCATAAATACGGCACCTTTTTTTAAATAATCAAAGTCCTAATAAAGCCAACAGAACTCTGCTATGGAGTTTGATTACAAGGAAGAGAAAGAATAACCTTTCAGGTAAAGACATTGAATAGTACATCAAAAAGTAGTTTCATCCAACTTGAATTTCCCCAACATTTTAATATATTTCATAGCTTCTTTTAAGACTCATATATTATGAATCAACACAAAAAAAATTCTGTTTCAGTTTTTTCCTCTACTGTGTTTTTTTAAAATTCTGGAGCAGACTGATATTTTAGGAAAAAAGAAGTCTTCCCCAGGGTCCCTAATGTCCTTGGAAAGGCTCTCTGTGGTAAAACAGTTTTCATAATTAAACTAGGAATTACTTCTTTAACATATGATTCATTCTAATATGTATTTAAATTTTTCTTGGTTTTAAGTTTTATTATGTTAAGTATCAATACATAACTGAAAATCTTTCACATAATTGAAACTCTTTGGGATTGTCAATTGTTTTTATTAAGGTATCATTGATATACACTCTTATGAAGGTTTCACATGAAAAACATTGTGGTTACTACATTCACCCACATCAAGTCCCCCCCCATACCCGAGTGTAGTCACTGTCCATCAGTGTAGTAAGATGCCACAGAGTCACTACTTGTCTGTGCTACACTGTCTTCTCTGTGAACCCCCCATACCTTGTGTACTATTCATACTACCCGCAGTCCCTTCTCCCTCCCTCCCCTACCCACCCTCCCCCACCCCCTGCTCTTCTGTAAATGCTAGTCCATTCTTGGAGTCCAAGTCTGCTGCTGTTTTGTTCCTTCAGTTTTTGCTCTGTTGTTACACTCCACAAATGAGGGAAATTATTTGGTACTTGTCTTTTTCTGCCTGGCTCATTTCTGGAGGCTAGGATCTCCAGAACTATGTTGAATGAAAGTGGGGAGAGTGGGCATCCTTTGTCTTCTTCTCGATCTTAAAGGAAGAGCTTTCAGCGCCTCGCTGTTTAGTATGATGTTGGCTGTGGGTTCGTCACATATGGCCTTCATTATGTTGAGGTACTTGCCCTCTGTACCCGTTTTGTTGAGAGTTTTTATCATGAGTGGATGTTGAATTTTGTTGAATGCTTTTTCAGCATCTATGGAGATGATCATGTGATTTTTGTCTTTCTTTTTGTTGATGTGATTTATGATGTTGATGGATTTTCGAATATTGTGCCATCCTTGCATCCCTGGAATAAATCCTCGTTGGTCATGGTGGATGATCTTTCTGATGTATTTTTGAATTCGGTTTGCTAATAGTTTGTTGAGTATTTTTGCATCTATGTTCATCAGGGATATTGGTCTGTAATTTTCTCTTTTTGTGGTGTCTTTGTCTGGTTTTGGTATTAATCCTGGCCTCATAGAATGAGTTTGGAAGTATTTAGTATTGTGAAGTTTTAGAGTTTAATGGGCCACGGACCAAAATTTTGAGAGCCATCACTTTAGGGAAATATATTCTTTTTTTCCTTGAAAAACCAAAGCATATACAGTTTACATTTCTCTGTCAATTTCACTTACTCCTAATATAGTCTCTTATGTTAATCACATGTTAATTGTAACTTTCAACCATAGTAACTTCTATTTCATAGTGAAAGCTGGAGGTAGGGATGGGCAACTGAGAGATGTCATATGTGAGCAATGTAGCTGACTACCAGAGCTCATAAGCTTTTTGTACTATGGTCAATAGCACATAGATCTTTTCACACTTTGTTGATATGTAAAAGTCTAAAGTGTTAACATGGAAAATGAGCATTTTTTACATGACTTAAAGATATTGCTTGTGAAAAATAAGCAAAAGTACATCCTCTTAGGTTTAATGATTAATATTTGAGAATTTTATCCTATATCCAGTAACATATTCAATATCGTGTACTGTTTTAAGCTACCTAAGGACCTTGGAAATTATCAAGATGACATTCTGTAAAATAAAAATACTGTTGAATAATGAATCAGTTTAGTTGAACACAGATTATGTTTTCAAATTCTTAAACATTTTGGAGAACATTAGTTTGCGTGGCAAACCTCTATACATTAAGAAAAACATACCCGAGTAAATAAATGTATTATACTTTAGCACTGTTACGTCAAGAAAAGACATGGGTGTTTTATAAAACCAAAGTTATTGAATTAGTCTTGTGTTTACCAAAGATTTCTGTTATGTGAACTTGGAATATTAAATGTTTCTGGTTTACTTACTGCAGAAAGAAATTTTTTAAAAGTTTAGTACAGTTAAAGTATTAGGAATCCAATTTATTTTCTGGGAATTTTAGGATTGTTTATCTCTTTAAATTATTTATTTTATTTCTGTAAACCAATCAGAATTAATTTGAGACCTTTAATTTAAGAGACTTTATTTTAAGGGGCTTTAAGAGACTTTATAACTTACTGTGTTAATACTTTCCCCTGGCTATTAACGTCATGATTATTCATTGTGCTAAAGCTCTCTGAATTACAGACACATAAAGAGCTTATAGCTTCAGTTCTACCATTTCAGCCACAGGTCAAGACTGAGCACAGAAATATAAACAAATACAATCCAGCTACCAAAGCTGGAATTCCTTTTAGATTCTTAATTGATTTAGCTCACCGTGGATTAATAGACAAGGACTAACAAAGTGGATTCTCTATCATTTCTTATGGGTAACTATAATTCAGTAATCCATTTACAGAGATCTCCAAATCATAAAACTTCTTTTCAGTTATTGCTGCGACCAGTGGGGTACAGATTATTGTCTAAACTAGAACAAATACAAAATCAGTAGAGAAGAAAAAAATTGGAGTCAGCAGAGTTAAATTTTTATTGCCACTTGGATTCACAGTGGGAACCAAGATGGATCGGGGCTCAAGCTGCTCATAGGGTTATGTATCTGATTCTGTCAGATCCATTTTGGCATTGGGAATCTTGTTGGATGACCTCCAAAAGGTTGAGAGATACTTTTTGATAAAGAAAATCATTAATAAATGACTATGTCTCAAAAATTTAACTCATTACTGCAGGAATCAGAGGCCCTTTTGATTTCTCTTACTGGTTTCCTAACAGATATCTGAGACTTAATTAAGTATCACCTCTAAGCCTTTCTTTCTTGCAGTCCTATCTCAGTTAGTGTTAGTTCCATTTCTCCAGTAGCTCAGACACAAAACCATGAAGTTATCCTTGGATTTCTTTCTAACTGCACATCTGATCTCTTAGCAAAGTCATCTTGGTTCTACCATCAAAATATACTCAGAATCCATTAGCTGCTCAGTTATAAAAAATAAGATCAGATCTTTTTCATTTCTTTGCTCAAAACCCAGTGGGCTTCTCAGAGTAATGAAGTTCCTTCAGTGGCCTTCAGAGCCCTACCCGGTATGGCTTCCATTACGCCTCTCTCTTCCTTTCCCACTGGCCTCCCATGCTCACCCTACTCCAGCCAGACTTTGCTCATAACTATTCTTCACACTTAACGGGCACACTTCTGCCTCATGGCCTTTTTACTTGCTGTACAACGTACAAGGATCTACATTCTTTGTCCTGCCAGGAATGTAGAGGCCACATGAAAGCCTCTTTCTTGTTTTGTTCTCTTTTGGGGTCTTTTGAGCACATCAGACACACACCTGACTCAGAGCCTTGATGTTTGTTCCTCCCTCTGCCCTTTCCTCAGATAAATGAATAGTTCACTCTTGTTTTATTCATGTCTCCGATGTCATCTAATTAGAGAAGCTGTATTTAAATAACCTTCTTGGGGACCTTTATCGTGCTGTTTTTTCCCCCTTTTTACACTTAATGCATAATACCTGTTTGTCTCCCCAGGATCAGAGCAGGGGCTTTGTTTTATTGCTATAATTTCTAACACCTAGAATAGTGACTGACTAAACATTTGTTAAATAGATGAAGTCACCTGATAGAGAGTTGGGGGAGAGGGCTTATGGACAGTAATACAGTCTCCCTTACGTAAATTACACTCTTCCCTCTCCTAACATTTTATTTATTTATTTATTTATTTATTTATTTATTTATTTATTTATTTATTTATTTATTTATTAAGGTATCATTGATATACACTCTTATGAAGGTTTCTCAAGAAAAACAATGTGGTTATTATATTCACCCATATTATCGTGTCCCATACCCCATTGCGGTTACTGTCCATCAGTGTAGTAAGATGCCAGAGTCCCTATTTGTCATCTCTGAGCTACACTGTCTTCCCCTTGACCCCCCATACCATACACCATGTGCACCAATCATAATACCCCACAATCCCCTCTCCCTCCCTCCCCACCCGCCCTCCCCCACCTCTCCCCTTTGGTAACCACTCGTCCCTTCTTGGGAGTCTGTGAGTCTGCTGCTATTTTGTTCCTTCAGTTTTACTTCGCTGTTATACTCCACAAATGAGGGAAATCATTTGGTACTTGTCTTTCTGCGCCTGGCTTATTGCACTAAGCATAATGCCCTCTAGCTCCATCCATGTTGTTGCAAATGGTAGGATTTGCTTCTTTCTTATGGCTGAATAATATTCCATTGTGTATATGTACCACCTCTTCTTTATCCATTCATCTACTGATGGACACTTAGGTTGCTTCCATGTCTTGGCTATTGTCAATAGTGCTACAATGAACATAGGGGTGCATATGTCTTTTTGAAACTGGGCTCCTGCGTTCTTAGGGTAAATTCCTAGGAGTGGAATTCCTGGGTCAAATGGTATTTCTGTTTTTTGTTTTTTTGAGGAACCTCTATATTGCTTTCTGCAATCGTTGAACTAGCTTACATTCCCACCAGCAGTGTATGAAGGTTCCTCTTTCTCTATCCTCGCCAGCATTTGTTGTTCCTAGTCTTTTCTATGTTGGCCATCCTAACTGGTGTGAGGTGACATCTCATTGTGGTTTTAATTTAATTTGCGTTTCCCTGATAATTAGCGATGTGGAGCATCTTTTCATTTGCCTGTTGGCCATCTGAATTTCTTCTTTGAAAAAGTGTCTGTTCATACCCTCCGTACATTTTTTCATAGGGTATTTGCTTTTTGGGTGTTGAGGCATGTGAGTTCTTTATATAGTTTGGATGTTAACCCCTTGTTGGATATGTCATTTACAAATATATTCTCCCATACATTTCCCCATTGTATATCCATGGCTCTTTTATCGTATATTAATTGACCATATATGCTTGGGTTTCTATCTGATCTGGACTCTCTAGTCTGTTCCATTGGTCTGTGGGTCTGTTCTTGTGCCTGTACCACATTGTCTTGATTACTGTGGCTTTGTAGTAGCTCTCTTTAACATTTTATAGGGAAATTTCTTGTGTAGAAAAATCTCTGACTTATGCTTGAATTTCTATCAAATAGTAAGCTCACAAGTAAATGTTCTTTGATGTGTTAAGACCAGTTATTCATTTTCTTTATATATGAGATACTTTGGGGATAAAGGGGATACCTTGGGGATAATGTTGGAACACGGAATATTGTAGGATTTATCATCAGCCCTGTTTAAATGTCAGTATTATGGCTACCTTGGGCAATAAAAGCAGGTGAAAGATTGGCTTATCTTGGGAAGGAAATGAAGGCATTTGTTTATAGAGAAGGAAATAAAGGGCCTGAGAAGAATTTGGAATCACTAGGAGCTGGCAGGTTGATATCACTTATCCTTACTTAAGTCTCTTCTTTCTGATGTTGGCTGGGGAAGATAAGGGGCAAGGTGACTTTTTTGTCCCTAAAGTAGGAAGACAGTCCCTTGTCTTTTTATCTTTCATTCATTCAGGGGATAGTTGAGTTCCTATTAGCTACCAGGCTGCGTCAGAGTGCTGGGAGTACAGTGGTAGATGAGCTTGTTTCCTACTGAGCGCCACCCCCCACCTTTTTATCCATTTGCTAATTTTGTAATTTGAGTGTTAATCATTGTTTCATTGTCTTCTAGGTGATGAAAGAACCATGGTTTTTGTTGAAACTAAGAAAAGAGCAGATTTTATTGCCAGTTTTCTTTGTCAAGAGAAAATATCAACAACAAGTATTCATGGGTAAGTAGATTGATATGATTTCCTAGTAGGGAGGTGACTTCTATTTGTCATTTGTTCAAAAGCATCAGTGTATATAACTAATATGACATAATCCTAGGATTAGGGTTCAGAAGTTTCAAGATCTAAACTTGCCCTTCATCTTCATTTTAAGTTTCTGTAAGGACTAAATGGTGGGAATGGATGGGGGCAAGTTCTTAGACTCTTTATGAGGAGTGATACCTTCTCAACGGATCTCACTTAACACCCTCTTGTCCTTACATCTAAATTTGTCCTTTGCTCACTCTTATCTTTCTGTTTCCTGACAGTTTTGTATTGGCACGCTTAAAAATGTCATATTAACACAACTTTATTGACACTTTACTAATGGATCTAAGATAATCAGTGAACAGGTTGAAGTTTGAGATTAGTACTTAAAAAAACCTTCTATTTGTGAAGCATTCTCATCATGAAGCATGTATTTTTTTGTTAAGACTAGAAAAGAGATTATTAATAGGTAAGCTTTGATGTTTGTCATATATTAGTTTGCATTTTGGCTCTCTGCATTACCTGTATGGAGATAATTGTTCCACCCTCCATATTATTCTGAGAATTAAATAAAATGATGGCTTGAAAGGAATTAGTATAACACCTGGCATATAAGAGATAGACATTAATATTAAATGCTGCTATTCTTACTATTATTAAAAAGAAATTAATGTGAACTTTACTGGTTCTCTGTAATAATTTTTTCAATTGCTGCCCATATGCATGGTCTCTTTTCTTTCCAGTGACCGGCCGCAGCGAGAGAGAGAGCAGAGTCTATGGGATTTTCGCTGTGGAAAGTGCCCGGTTCTTGTTGCTACCTCAGTAGCAGGCAGAGGGCTGGATATTGAAAATGTTCAACATGTTATCAATTTTGATCTTCCTTCTACCATTGAGGAGTATGTCCATCGAATTGGACTTACTGGTCGTTGTGGAAATACTGGCAGAGCTATTTCCTTTTTTGATCCTGAATCAGATCACCATTTGGCACAGCCTCTGGTGAAAGTATTGTCAGATGTAAGTTCCAAATTTTTAAAACTGAAGTGATGGTGTTCTTTATCATTAAAAGTAGACATTCTATATATACATATATTCAGGAAGAGTAAACTGTTCCATCCTTGAGATTTTATTAACATGTTATAGTATATGAAGTAAATTCTCTTTTTTAAGGCTCAACAGGATGTTCCTGCATGGTTGGAAGAAATTGCCTACAGTACACGTTCCGGGCCCCAGTGGTAGTACAAGAGGAAATGTGTTTGCATCAGTTGATACTAGAAAGGTTAGTTGAGGGGAAGAATTCAGAACTTGGCTTACAGTTTCTCTCTGTGAATGTCATACTTAATAATGTGAAGTAACTAAACATTCAATAATTTAAGTCATTATTTTCATACCTAGAATATTACTGTAGTATTTCTCAAATTCTGAGTACATATATATTTTTGGTCTTAAAGGTCAGGAATTGAATTTAAAGTTTATGCTCAAATATCCTCTTTTCCTAGGTTTGCTGGCATTTCAAATTCTGATTTCGAATCTTACAAATTTTCTGTAGGAATTCTTTACTTTTGGAATTCTGACTACATAATTAATCAAGAAAAAGACTTGAGATAATGAATTACACATCTTTTCTGATGTGTCAGTTTATAGGCATCACCACTTTTATACAGAGATAATGGGCATATTAGTCATTGAATATTTATGCTTAATCACTGAAGTGTAGAGCTTTTAAGTTCTTTTACTTGTCAAAACTATTGGATTAAAAAAGTTTTTTCCTGAAATACTTTGTGCACAGTTCAGACCTCCAAGGTTCTATGGGCCTTTTTGCAGATGGACTGAATGTAGTGAGAAGAACGTTTTATATATACGTATATGTGTTTGGGGAAGACATGGTAGAAAGCTTGAGTCCCTGCTCTCTGGGCATTGTAATTTTAGAGATGTCATAAAACTAAATGTTTTCTTCTTCCTTTTTTTTAAGAATTACCAGGGCAAGAGCACTTTCAACACAAACAGGGTTTTCTTCGTTACAAACTTCCAATCCAGTAGGTGGTGAGTCATGGGATTAAAGCTGAAACAGCCTTCAAGTTTGTGGCACAGTTTTGATGCAAAGAAGACAATAGTTTTGATTTTTGAGCTTTTAACAGAACTGTGAAACCTGGCACTTGTATCTCTTGTCCTTCTGTTCTTACTCCCACCCTTAAAGAAATATATATCCTGACTAGTTATGTGAAATGCTGAAAGTTACAGCATTGCAGTTACTGATATAAATGGTGTTACCTGGAAAGATTAAAGCATTATAGATGTCTTGCTTATTTCTAGAGTATTCTTCAGAGGTATTAGACATGTTTCATGTCTAAATGCTAAGTCTTAGTATAGTGTTTATGGACCCTATTACAAGCAATAGCATATATACATTTGTGGTTAAAAATTATTAAGTCTCATTTTTACTCAAAAGGAAACCTTAAAGCTAGACAGAGTGTTTCACGAAAATATGGTAACGCGATTGTCATGAAGCAGTGAAAGACATAAGCCTGTTAAGACAATTTTGATTCTAGATCATCTGATATGCGATAAAAATGGTGAAATGTTTGCTATGTGAGCTCTGTACTCAATGATATAACAAATGCTTGTTTTCATAAAATGTAGACTTTCCAGAAAATAAAGGATGAAACACTCTTCCCCTTAAGTTTTCCAGTAGCACTTTTAATTCTTCTTTGTTACCTATCATAGTTCTATATTTTAAATTTTGTTGCATTGGGAAACCGATGAAGTGAACAAAAAAGTCTAAACATCAGTATTACGGTATAATGTACATTAATACATATCTTAAATAATGAAAATCATTCTTTAAACTCAGACTCTTATCAATAAGAAACAATGCTGCTCACTCTTGTCATCATTCTTACATATTTTAAGATTAATGGAGAATCTTTTTTTCATTTACCATTACATATCTTCAACTTAACATATCTACTAGAATGTAAGAAGTTCTTAAGTCATTAAATGAATGAACCAAAACACTAAGACATAAAACAAGTGAGGTGTAAATATTGGGGAGACAAAATGATCAGTGTTATATATATGTCAGTGTTCACTTAAAAAAAATCCAAAGCATCTTGTCCCCAACATGTATCTTGTTATAGGAATTTGCTTCGTAAATGAAACATCACATATGAAAAGATGTTGTTGGGATTAGTTAGATAACCTACCCCATGCTATATTCAAAATTCTGTGTGAATTATAAAAATTAAAACTATAAAACAATTAAATATTAAGCCTTTAAAGTCTGATGTTAAGCTGACTTTAAACTCAAAGATCATAAATCATGAAGGAGATGAACAGATTTGATCACAAAAGAATTTAGTTGCTCATATGAAAAGTGAATAGCAGATGAGGAATACTACTACTGTCACTGCCATGGATTATCAATGTGTAGTTCTTTATATGTGTGTTTGTAGGAGAGCAATAGGTGAATGCTTAAAGACCAGACAGACAATTCAAAAAGAGAAGTTCAACTAATAAAAATACGGGAAATATTTAACTTGATCTCCATAAACTCATTTTTGGGAAAGGCTGAATGAAGGTGTTTGTGCATATGTAGTATCTATGTGTCTTAATTTTCTCCTCCATTTTGTTTATAAAGAACATTTATAGGACATTTCTGTCTTTTTTATTTTCTTCATATCCTCAAAGAGCAGCTTGGTCATAGCTGGCCTGATTGCTCTTAAAATATTTTTGAATTTGATTTGTCCAATTATAATAGCATTACTGAATCAAATGTAAAAAGGGAAAGGTAATAAGACATAATCCTATCATTCCAAACCAACTGTAAATGTCCCTATGTTCAATTACCTCATTTCTAGGTATAGATACGAATGATTTGTGAAATCATCAAAGTAAGAGATACACATACGATTGCTGTTGTATATCCCACACTTCAACTGCCTTTAACTGTTTCTGGTGGTTGCCATCACGTATTTTATTTTTGTCTCACCAAGTTTAGACTTCTTTTGACTTGAAGTACCATAGGTAAGGATTTAACTCACCTCACTCTTAGTTGCTCGGTAACTTTAAGTAATCTAGTTGGAAGTGTGTTTTGTGAGCTGATAAAGGCACCTTTCTCCTTCCTTCTGTTACTGATTTTTCACATTGCAACTTCTGTAAACATTTTCATTCTATTTTATAAAGTATCCCTGGTTAGATCAATACTAAAATTGATAATAGTAGGGTTTACATTATGTAAATATTGCTTGCTAAATGGGCCAATGAACCAATTCTGATTACCTTTACTGTTTTTCCAATTTTATGAGCTCTTTGTTTCCAGGGAGAATTATGTATGTCGGGGTCAAATGAAAACTAATCAAAACTATTCCATATACCAATTTGCTTTAAACTTGGATCATATTCTTTTAGCAGTTTGTTCACCTTATAGTTTTCTTTTCTTTTTTCTTTCTTTTCTGGAAGAATAAACATGCCTTTTCCCCATGTTATTACATTTCTAGATTCAAAGTTGGTATTCTCTGGAAGCATGATCTCAAAAGATATTGGTGTTCTGAACGACTGAGTGGGCCTTTTAGTTCAGGCTAGTACTTGGTGTGTTTTGCACATCATCCTTTTCTGGTCCTGGAGGTGTTATATATTATTTCTTTGATAATTTTTTCCAAGTTTTCTCTGTTCTTTATGGAACTTCTAATCGATGCTAGAACTGCAGAATTCCATATATCATGTCTCATGTTTTTCATCTTTTTGCTTGTTATGTTCTGGAGGGATTTTTACTGTCTTTCGTTGTTTGATTTTTTTTCCCAGCAATTCTTTACTTGTGAGAGCTATCTTACTTTCTTTTTTTTCCCAATGTTGCTAAATAGTGAAATTTCTGCTTTTTAATCATTTTTTACATTAAGCATTTGTTTTCCTGCTGCTTAGCATTAGAAATCTTAAGCCTTCAAGAGTCTGCTTTCAGGCTGTTTGTATATTGAATGCTCGCTTTAGTAAAATTCAGCCATCTGTCCCATTTCTGTACCCTCTGGTGCCTTTTCCTCTCTCAGGTGTTCATCAAGAACTGTTGTCAGGAGAAGGCATGTATAGGTTGAGATTCAGTATATAATAAAGCTTAGCTTTTCTTCCCTTGGATCCTTGGCTGGCATTTTAATGGGTCTGGCCTAAGCCAACGCATGAAGCTCAAAATGTGGACTGTCAAGCATCAGCTAGACATGTGAGGGTTTGGGTCTAGTGACGTAGAAGCGAATGGAGGTGAGAAGTGGTCCTCATTTCACACAGGGTAGATGACCCGCCTACTCCATGTGTCCCTACAGTCTTGGTTAGAGTAGAGTAGTCAAGAGTTTGTTGATTTAATTGCCCCATTAAAACCTCAGCCTCTTGCCAGCGTGCAGGACGCTGTGGCGGGCAGAAGCTGCTTATGCCCTCTGTTGGCTTTAGATGCCCCCATCACGCCCCACGCCCAGCTGCGTACCTAGTACCCATTTGTGAGAGGTGGTCCACGATGGACTCCCATTTCGCCCCGAGGCGCTGGCGGCGCGGAAGGGCGTCTCTCCCTTTTGATCTGCTGGGAGACAACCGCGCCTCGGCAGACAGGCAGCTGCGCGCGGCTGGGGCCCCAGCGAAGCTGCGGGTGCTGGGGAGCGGCTTCCGCCTGCGTCCGGACTCGCGGAGGCGGCTCCGGCGCGGTGGTCCTTCCTCTCCTGGCGGCCGGGAAAGGACAGCTGGTGAGGGCTGGGGCGGCGGGGCGGGGAGCCTTCCCCCAGGGCGGGACGGGTGAATATGGGTGAATGTAGTAACCACATCGTTTTTTCATGTGAAACCTTCGTAAGAGTGTATATCAATAATACCTTAAGAAAAAATGTAAAAAAATTTATAATACTCCTCTGTGGCTGTGTCGATAATTCCGGAGGGTAGCAGTGGGTGGGGACAGGGATAAACGGGAAACGTCTGTAACTCCCTCTTTATGTATCAGTACCCCTAACAGTGCTCTAAAACGTTCATCTTTACAAAAACCGGGCAATATGCACAACATCATCTGAACCACAAACACACGCGCATACATTATCTACATGTATGTTTATATGCATATATGGACACACATACTAAGTAGAGAACGGAAATGTCTTTCTTGCAGCGACAGAGGGTGACTGAGGGAAAATCGCGGCACTCCACAGGGCCATGATGCGCGGTGAGCCTGAGACCCGAGGACCTGCGCAAATGCCCTGCACCCGCTCAGCCTCTTCAGGAAACATGAAGTCCACACACAGAGTGCCTCAAGTCTGGCTGCTTGTGAAGACACCCACCCCAAGGGAAGGGGTGCTTCCTCCCGGACCCTCCCCATGGCCAGGGGCCCTGCAGCTTTCCAGCTCGCCTCTGTGTCCCCACACTGGCCCCCAATTCCCTGAACCACCGACTTCCGACCCCCAGATACCCCCACTCGTCACCTTGCCTCACAGCTCCCCACCATCCCCAGATCCACATCCCACGGCTCCCGCCCCCCCAACTCCCGACACCCACCGCCACACATTCCCCCATGCACCCAACATCCGAACCCCCACATCCCCCCTTCTTCCCCCTACTGCCCCACCTCCCCCCATCCCACCACCACACCACGTCCACTAAGGACCTGGGGAGGCAGAGCCCTGGGCCTCGTGAGCCGCGGCAGGTGGGAGAAGGCGGGGTTTAAGGGAGGCCCAGGGGGCGGAGCGAGGAACGCCCGGAATCCTTGTGCGCTCCTCCTGGCAGCCTCCAGGGGACGCTCCGACCCCGCATCCGGATGTGACGTCATTAGTCTTCCTCCAAAGAGGCCTGAGGGACAGGACGGCCTCGGTGTCAGACGCCGGATTCAGGTCACCCGCAAGGGCCCCAGGTAGAACCTGGGGAAGGCCTGAGGGCCCCCGCCCAAGAATCCAGGGGGGCCATGCCATTGCTCAAAGAGGCCCTGGGAGGGTCCTCAGGCTGGGCACCGCCTCCCACATGCCATACCCATGCCCCCGCCCACCATTTTGAATTATGAGCGTGAAGGCCTTGGTCTGAGGAGGGAACCCAGGTGGGCTGGGGCGGGGGCCAGACACACCGGGAGTCAACAGGAGGCCAGGAGGGAGGGCCGAGGGCGCCCCCAGAACCCACCTCAGGTGCAGTCATCAGCCCAGGGAACCCCCGGGTTGGTGACCCGTTGAGACGACCGCAGACGTCCCCCAGGGGTGTGTTAGGGCAGGGAGGGCCCTGGTCTGAGGGGACGGCCCCGGTCAACAATCACAGGATCCCAGGCCCTGCCCGCGTTGGGGGTGAGGACCCTGAGGGAGGAGGGGAAGGGGCCCCAGACGAGCCGCCCCTGCCTGTCAGCCCTGACTTCCTCCTCCGGGCCTCAGAGGGACTGGGGACTGGGACCGGCTTAAGGAGCAGGGCCGCCCTTGGGCAAGGGACCGCCCCTCCCGTCGGCACTGCGAGCCCCGAGCTGGGATGGCAGTCCTGGCAGCGAGGTGCCCCTCAGGCCCTCTTTCAGGGAATCCAGGAAGCGGCCGGTGAGGAAGGCGTCGGTGTGAGGCACGTGTCCTGAGGTCGCAGACCCGCAGAGGCCCAGGCCAAGCCAGGAGTCAAGGTGGGGCTCCCGACCTCACCGTGTTCCCAGGGCTCTCCTACCCCACACAGCGGGTCCCCGTCGCCCAGGCCTCCGACGCCCCCTGTCCCCCCGGGCGCCAGGGCCCGCAGCACCCACCTCCTGCTGTTTCTCCTTCCCTCCAGCTGCTCAACAAGTCATGGCTGGTCCTCCCCCGAAGCGACGGCGCTACCTGCCCGAGGAAGGCCTTCCGACCCTCACGGAGACCCAGGGCCTCGTGGGTGCACAGGACCCTGGGGCGACAGAGGAGGTTGCTTCCTCCTCCTCCTCCTCCATGTGCTCCGCCTCCTCCCCCTCCTCCCCCTCTTGCTGTCCTGTTATCTCAAGCGGCGAGGAAGAGGTTTCTATGGTCTCAGCAAGCCCGAGTCCCGTTCAGGGCCCTGAGCGTGCCTGCCCCTCCCCCACTGCCTCTGCCTCCGTGCCATCCACACAATCTGATGGTGGCTCCGGCAGCGCAATGGAGGTGGGTCTGGGCACTTCACAGGTCCCTCCAGAAGGCAGCTCCTTTCCCAGTATCATGATTCACGACAGGGCAGCTCAGCTGGTGGCCTTCCTGCTCCTCAAGTATGTTGCCATGGAGTCGACCACGAAGGCGGAGCTGCTGGAGGTGCTGGTCCTGGATCACCAGGACCAGTTCCCTGTGATCTTCAGCCGGGTCTCCAAGTGCTTGCAGCTGGCCTTTCGCATCGACGTGGAGGAAGGGGATCCCAGCGACCACTCCTACATGCTCGTCACATCCCGGGGCCTCACCTACAGCTGGCAGATGAGCCAGGAGCAGAGCCTGCCCATGAGCAGCCTCCTGCTGTTTCTCCTGACCATAATCTTCATGGAGGGTGGCTCAGTCCCTGAGGGAAAGGTGTGGGAAATGCTGGGTGTCATGGGGATATTTCCCGGGAGGGCGCATGTCATCTTCGGGGACCCCAGGGAGCTCATCGCCCAGGTCTGGGTGCAGGAGCAGTACCTGGAGTACCGGCAGGTGCCCGACAGGGATCCCGCTCGCTTCCACCTGCTCTGGGGCCCCAGGGCCCACATGGAGACCAATGCACTGGAAGTCCTGCAGTTTTGGGCCAAGGTCAAAGATAGCACCGCAAATGCCTGTCTTACCTGGTATGAGGAGGATGTGGGAAATCAGGAAGGGCCAGGCCAGGCTAGCATTGCCACCACAGACGATTCTGCCGCCATGGCCAGTGCAAGTTCTAGTGGAATGTCCCCTGGCTTCTGCTCTGAGTGACGTCAACGCACCCTGTCCCCTCTGTGTTGTCAAAGGCCAGTCAGTGAATGAAGCGGTGGAGGGCCAGGCCAGGGCAATTTATCTTTTATTTTTGGCATTTTCAGATGTTACTTGTTTTAGAACGTTTCTTACCATCAGAATTGAATTGTAGATTGACATTGCTCACATATTTATTGCTGTTTATCTGGTTGATTAGAAATAGCTTCGCTATTTTGTGAAACAAGATGGAAAACCTATCATACTCTTTGTAGCTTGTAACTTCCCATGACATTAGAACAAGAATTTCCTTGGGAATGGCAACAAATTTAGCAATGAAATAGAGAAATTAATTTAAATGGTTAATTTTTGTATTCTCTCATAATTATTAGTCTATAGTTGTATGAAAAAAGATATGTATCTAGATTTTCTTAGCTTGTTCAAGTATGTAGAAGAAATTAAATAGTAATAAATGACCTTCCTGCTCCCTGGCTCATTTACTCTCCCAAATTCCCTGAGCCTCTGCTCACTGGAATGCCCTGTGTTAGCGGTGGGCCACTGGGTAAGCAGGACACCCACCCCCCTCCACGCACCCACCTAAGAGTGATAGTCTTAAGAGCTGGTGTCCTGTGAGGAAGGTGGGAGGAACCTTTAGTAAAGGAAGGGGTGAGCAGGCACGGCTACAGGGGAGGGCGTGCAGCCCCCATGCCCTGAGCTGGGCCTTCTGCAGCTTCGGGTGCTGCCATTCCTCCTGTGGGATCCAGTGCAGCGAGGCTGGGTGGGGGCAGAGCCAGACCGGTGGATGGATAGCTTAGGGGTGAGAGGCAAGGCTGAAATGCAACGTTGCTCTGATTAGTCCCTTTCAGGTCTAGGGCAAAGCTGGTGAGGTCTCCTCGGGGGCAGCAAGGGGGTTGCCCTGGGCTCTCACCCCAGTGCCATTGAAGACAGCGCCCGCCACCCTAGGTGTCGCATAACCATCACCTACAAGCATTTGCAGAGGCATAAGGGTCCCGCCCCTTGAAGTGATGCCCAGAAGTCAGTGTTGCGCCGTCTTCTCCCTGGCCTGGGAGGGCGAGTACTGAGTCCCTGGAAACGACACTGTTATCGGTGGCCCTGAGTTCCCTTTGACCCATGGTAAGCAAGGGTAGAGGTCCATGGGGATGAGATGAATCAAAATCGGTGATTTGAAGGAAGAGAAGCTGCCCAAGAGGGAAGAAGTGGGAGTCTGACTTCCGTTGTGGGAGCCTGTAGGATGTTGCTCCAGCTGGGGAGGCGACCCGGCCCCACAAAGTGAGTGAAATATCCTCCGGGAGGAAGGTGGGCAGAGCTGCAATTTGGGGTGAGTGCATGTTCAGTGGCCAGTTGAGCGGCAGCTTCCCCAAGGTGTCATGGGAAGAAATCCTTTCCCGAGGAGCAGGTGTTAGAGGCTGGAGCCCAAGAAGACGAGAAAGGACCACTCCTAGGTAAAGAGCCCATCTGTGCCGGGGTCCGTGTGTTCAGCTGGGGCACAAGTGTGCTATGTGACAGAAAGGTCAGGCTGGATGGGAACTGAGGAAAGGCCGTTGCATTTTGCAATGAGCTTATTAGTTACTTGGCAACAAGCTGTTCTTTTTAATTGTGCCTATCATTCCAGAATTCTCTAAAATGTTCCCCTTGACGTCCTTGCAATGGGAACACCTCAGACATATAATCCACATGCAATGAGGTTCTCTTATTTCAGTAACGAAATTACCTTGAACTGAGTCCAAAAACAACCAGTTTTACGTGAATTTCAAATCTAGAGTGACTCATGTTAGAGCAGGGTTCCAGTTTGTTCAGGTTCTCATCTGATCGTATTTTATCGAAGTTCTTAGAGCCTAGCCACACTTTTAAAATTTATAGATTTTATAGAATTCACATGTATCTAATCCTAGGAATTTCAAGCCTTGCAGCAGTTGGCTAATTGCTGCATAAAGCTTTCCAAAATAACATTACTAATTATATTGTACAGTAAATGAAATGCACAAACATGGGGATTTGAAAATGTAAGTGCCTATTTTTTCAATTCAATGGGTGATGATTTTTAGGCAATTTCTGACACATTTATCCCCAGTTCTGTGACTCCCATTCTAAGAAAGTAAGTGGTATTAAAACTATCTGCATAATGAAAACCACATTATAATACAGAGAATCACGCAGCAGGATTTGTCTAAATGGACAACTTTTCAGTAACAGCCATCTGGCAAGTAGCAGCACTAAGAGTCGGGGGGATGTGCTGTTTACATCATCTGTGAATCAGATGACCTATAATCTTAAAAAAACAGGGCTTTTCTATTAGGTGAAAGGAAACATAGTTTTATCATTTTCGGACTGAGTTTTGAATTTCTTTTTAATTCAGAGTTACAAACTGCATCTGGTAGGAAGAAAAAGAACATGAAAATGGCCTTCATCTGAGTTTTATAGGCATGGTATTAAAATGTTTGAATTTTCCACTTTAACAAAGCTATGTTCACACAAGTATCATATCACTCACAACACACAGATGTGTAACCGGCATATGCATACAGGTCAAAGTTTATCTAGAAACAGATAAAGGTTCGAAACTGAATTTGGCAGTTGAGACTGCCGTTCCTGGTACTCTGTTACTGTCACAGAACAGCTGAGCCACCCGCCTTCTCCCCTGAGGGCGGGCCCCCCCGCGGGCCCCCCCAACCTCCTCTTGTTCCCTCTACCTGATCTTTTCCTTCATTTCTGCCTAAGTCTTAACCCACCAACGACACTAAGCTAACGAGTCTTCTCATCCCTATTAATGAGAATAAAAATAGATCTTATATAACCTTGAGGACATAATGAACGTCAAAACTCGTATGTGAGTTTCGTAAGGCTATGAGTGGCAAACTCTGAGAGCTTTTCACTAATGCTGTCTGCTCCCTCTTGTATCTGTGCCAGCAGTTCAAGCTGGCTTGGGTTCTCTGTGTACCTTGTTCAAGTCACACCTAAACTCAAGTCAAGTAGAAGTAAACCAGATATTCCGTTATAGATTGTTCCGGGGACAACGTTCCGCCACCTCTGCTTAGAAATGACAATTAGTTAAAGGGTCTATGATGAGGAGACCCCATCCGAACGTAATGAATGCTGTGGGAGAGCCCTGTTCCCACCTAACCCAAATCGTATCCTGCCTTCAAAACTCAGCTCAAACAGCACCTCCCCTGCTTTCTCCCCCTCATCCTGACACCTGCTGCCTCAGAACTTCCATCAGTTATTGCCACCACTCATTTTAGTCCTTAGTTATATTCCATCTTATATTGTTATTTAATATTTCATCCTGGGATTTATTTTAAGGTAGACTTAAGCTCCTTAAAAGTAGGGCCAGTGTCTTAGATGGTTCTGCATCCTCCACAGTACCTCACACAAGCAGTGACTGTATACGGTCAATTGTGGAAAGCATGAATTAGGCACCAAAAGAATGAAATAACGTTGAGCTCTGCGGAGTGGTTACCCTCTTCACCTAACCTGCTTGCATTTCCACCACCTGCTCATACTCTCCTTTTTCACCCCTCCAGCTCTTGCCCGTCGTGAGCTCCTTAGGCACCGCCCGCACTGCAGGAGCCTGGGGACGTCAGAACACCATTTGTTTGGGCTCCCAACTAAAGGCCAGGAGGGGGCAGTACAGGAGCTTTTTCCTGAAGGAGTGCGTGTTTCCTGTACAGGGCAGACCCAGCAAGAGGAGGAGCTTCGGGGCGTCTTCCACAGCCCCAGGAGCCCTGCCGACAGAGAGGCCCGGGTCAGGGTAGCGCGGACCTGCATGCGGCTTTCATCTCTCTGATGTAGAAAACTGCGTTTGGCTTCTTTCTTTGCTATTTTAAACAGCTACATGCTGATGTTACTGCCATGTCTATTTCCCTTTTATGGGGTTATTTATTTTACTTCCTGTAATATTTTATCTATTGCTTTATTCTTGGAAATGAAGAACAGGGCGTGAGTTAAGGGGATAGTTTTATGGAAATAGCTTGACCCCAAAGAGGGGGGCTGCAGCGGGTTTTGCCTCCATGTAAGCTCCTTCCCTGGTGTCACAGGTAGGACCTTCATCCTGCCACACTTACTGCCCTTGCCTCAAAAATCAGCTTACCGGGAAAAGCTGACAGCGCCCCATCCACCCTCAGTCATCCATTCTTCCTGGCAGGTCAGCTAAGCAGCAAACTGAAACTGACACCTGTTCTGGAGTTGCAACAAGCAGCTCAGGACGACTGAAGGAACATACCACTCTCACGGAACACAAATAAATAATAAACAAAACGTTACAGTAACCCAAAATTCCATGATGCTCACTATATATACTATTCATATTGTTCAAGTCTCTCAAGCAGTTTGTATTATGTCCAAGAAAGAACATACATTCGTATCAGGGGATAATCCTTTCGAATTCATCTTAGAGCAAAACTCAGTGTACCTGAAGATCCCCATAAAACTCCTTGGCAGGGGCGCCACAGAGGGCCTTAATGAAGTGGTTTACCAGTCTTATTCTACTGGACACTCTAAAGTGCGTGGCATAATACTATGCCACCAATTTCTAGCAAACGTTATTTCCCCTTTGTTCCTGGGTTATATTTAATATGAAATCAAGCTTTGGAGGGAAGAAGCTAGAGTCAAAAGTTCCACTCCTATTCCCAATTACCCGGGAAAAGAAAGAAAACAAAGAGGCCTAAGAAGAGAGATTACACACTCAGTATAGGAAACTAAGTTAAAACTGAGAAAACAATCAACCATCATATGCAAACAGGACGAGTTAAAAGGCTGTGACCCTACAGTGTCTTCAAAATGGCCTGAGAAAGGGACGTAGGCAATGAGAAAGTTTACTTTAGTGTAAGACTGCCTTCCAGGCTAGCCAATGCCACCACTACATTCTTATTTCTGAAACCACTCATTTAATCAACAAAAATATATTAAGCATCCACTATATATGAAGCACCTTGCTATGAACTGAAAGTACAATGATTAGTATGACACATCCATCAGACTCAAGGAAAAGATACAGAAAAGAAAAAAAGACTTTAACGACCTTTATGGAAAATACAATATATGCATAGTCTAAAATCTTCCAGTGAAATTTTTTGGTAACAATTTCTTTTGGAACTCAAATACCACGTTATTATTTACTGGAATAAAAACATCAAAGATGCTTAGTTCTCAAAAGACACCTTCTCTTTACTAGGGAATTTAAGGAGGTACTCATTCTCAGGGTCACGCTAGCACTGGCTCCGCACTTGCACACACCTGAGAACACACGCCTCCTTAAATTCTGTGCCCCAAGGGCCTCACTCCCTTCACCCTAGCCCTGGCCCTGCTCTCCACCTCTACACTCACTCTCCTCCCGGTAGACAGCGAGCTACTTAAAAAAACAAAAATCCTTAAAAGCATCATGCTAATAGCACACTGGGATTTTCTATAAAATGCTAAGAAGAAATCTGACACAAATGGCTTGAAGACAGACCAAGACTTTAAGACCCAATGGTAGATGACCATATACTAGACGCAGAACACTTCTAGACATCTTTCTGATTTGCAGTTAATAACCACCTCAACCCCATACACCCCCAGCCCCTGATTTATTTTTTCTTCTAATTAGGATTTTGTTGGACGAGAGAAAATGTATAGACTATGCAAGAGAAAGTCTTAAAATTGTGGAAAAATGTAATAACATGCTTCTTAAAAAACATTTTTAAAAATTTTTTAAATAATTTGCATTTTTAAAAAACCTCCACTTTAAGGTTTTTCCCAAGCTACCTTCTTTTAAATAAAAAAGATCCAAACATAATCCCCATGTTTCTGAAGCATACGAATAAATGTGTCTACTCAGAAATAGCCAAGTACACTCAGCAATTAGCAAATAAGAGTTTATGTTTTCCTACCTCCTCCGGCAAAAACAACAGCAATAAATGGGCAGGCACCCCAGGATGATCATGCTGCTCACACTAAGCACAAACATCTGGAACATCTGGATATCCTCTGTTGGGGTAAGTACATCCTGTTACTTTTATGACTTAAGCAAGAGACGCAAATCTGAGCTCTTTCACAGAGTCTTTATTAAAAAACTATTAGTTAATAAAGTAAAATAAGGGGGTATTCTTATATGACAGGTAAATATCACTGCTAGTCTGTAAGTAGCAGGCGTTTATGACATGCTCTTGATTACACATCCTCCAATGGAAGTCTTCATGAAATGATCCTACTGCTTTTGTTATCAGATTATTATGATTCATACTATGCATTTCTTCCCATGGCCTAAATGTGTTTTTTTCTCTGGACACATGTTATACACCCTAGAGCACTCAAGGAGTGAATTTATCTATGAATAGTTAACTTGATGAAGGAATGGCTTCTTAACTGTTTATTTCCAAATTATAAAACATTAAATTAAACCAGAATTCAAAAATTTGCAGGTGAATAAGCATATTTTATTCTTATATCAGTTTGGAAATACATTCTAATATGATGGGGGAATTGTAAGTCATGGTTCAATTTTTACCTCTACAAGAACCAAATGTGTCTTCACACATACGTAAAGACTACACTGATGAATGAATTATAAATACCACGTGACAGTGTTAACATGGTAATACTATATTCATGATCAGGTTTCAGTTTCCATTTTTAATACTAGATGCTCATCACAGAGCTGTAAATCGAATAGGGACTTTATTAACCTAAGGCATTGTTTTCATGCATCCTTTTGTCATATTTGTTAGTGTTTAATCATATCAAATAAGTCTATCATGGAACCAACCGGTAATAGGTCCCCACTATCCAAATGGAGGAGCCAAAACAGATGGTCTAGTTCTCAAAAATTTGTGGAGGAAAAAAGTTTTAAGAACCTAATTCAAAAACAATAGAAAAAAAGAGAAACTAATAAAGAGACTTTAAGAAGAAACATTCAAGTCTACAGTCACATACTGACACACTGAAGACAAATTAAATAGGAAGAATTCTCCTCAGGAAGAGAAGATGGGATAAGTAGAAGATGAGATAAGGCATGCCCAATGCTGTCTTCTCCCAGGCGTTGAGAATTACATTTCACAGGGCCTGGAATCTTTGGGACAAGAGAGATGATAACTAAAGCAAGAGAAAAGAGACTAATTTCAAATCGCCAAAGTTACATTTAAGGGCTAAGCAAAAACTGCTCATGAATAGAGGCCTAAGCACATCAGGACTTCCTACAGGCAGTATTGCTGTAGGGCTGGTGGCCCCCTTGAAGCGGTAACCTGGGAGATACGAATTTAAACTTAAGCCACTGTGAGCTGTTTTTCAGATTTTCTTAAATAGAACGATAAGAAATGTAAGAGGATGAACTTACCATCTTTTAAAGGGGCAAAACATCTGAAGCTGCTGGTCTGGGATGATGAATAACAGCATTTCTCTCTCAAACAGTCACTCTTATTAAGATCTTTTCTCTCCCTGCAAGGTTTCGCCGCCTGACTCCCCTTTGGAATGCATGCTTTTGGAAACAAAATCCAAGAAAGAGAATCAGCACAGTTAATAAGAACTTTCCCTAATGAAATAATTACTGCAGGACAGAAAAAAAAAGAAAGAAAACCATTTAACTTGGGCACACTTAAGAGATTGAATGGCGTATACAAATAGTGATGAATGCTGAAAAAGTAAGAGCTAAGCAAAAAATTACCAGAAAGTTATTTAACATAACATTTTCAATTCTAGATGAACTGCAGAAAAATATAAATTGTTAACAGATCACTGGTAAGTTAGTTTTAAGTGAAGGGATGGAAAACGATATTTCATGAAACTAATAGGGAGAAAAAAGCTTGTGTTGCAGTGCTTGTATCAGACAAAATAGACTTCAAAACAAAGAAAGTCACAAAAGACAAAGAAGCACGTGACATAGTGATAAAGGGGTCAATCCTACAAGAGGATCTAACTGTTAGAAATATCTGTGCACCCAACACAGGAGCACCTACATATGTGAAACAAACACCAACAGAATTAAAGGGGGAAATAGAATGCAGTGCATTCATTTTTGGAGACTTCAACACACCACTCACACCGAAACACAGATCAACCGGACAGAAAATAAGTAAGGAGACATAGGCACTGAGCGACACATTAGAACAGATGGACCAAACAGACTTCTACAGAACTGTACACCCAAAAGGACCAGGATACACATTCTTCTCAAGTGCACATGGAACATTTTCCAGCATAGACCACATACTAGGCCACAAAAAGAGCCTCAGTAAATTCAAAAAGACTGAAATTCTACCAACCAACTTCTCAGACCACAAAGGTATAAAACTAGAAATAAATTGTACAAAGAAAGCAAAAAGGCTCACAATCATGTGGAGGCTTAACAACATGCTCATAAATAATCAACAGATCAACAACTAAATTAAAATAGAGCTCAAACAATATACGGAAATAAATGACAACAACAACACACAGACCCAACTTCTGTGGGACGCAGTGAAAGCAGTTTTAAGAGGAAAGTATATAGCAATCCAGGCATATTTAAAGAAGGAAGAACAATCTCAGATGAATAGTCCAAAGTCACAATTATCGAAATTGGAAAAAGAAGAACAAATGAGGCCTAAAGTCAGCAGAAGGAGGGACATAATAAAGATCAGAGGAGAAATAAACAAAATTGAGAAGAATAAAACAATAGAAAAAAAATCAATGAAACCAAGAGCTGGTTCTTTGAGAAAATAAAATAGATAAGCCTCTAGCCAGATACTAAGAGAAACAGAGAATCAACACACATCAACAGAATCAGAAAAGAGAAAGGAAAAAACACAATGGACCCCACAGAAATACAAAGAATTATTATAGAGAATACTATGAAAACCTATATGCTAACAAGATGGAAAACCTAGAAGAAATAGACAACTTCCAAGAAAAATACAACCTTCCAAGACTGACCAAGGAAGAAACACAAAATCTGAACAGAACAATTACCAGCAACAAAATTGAAGCGGTAATCAAAAAACTACCCAAGAACAAAACCCCGGGGCCGGACGGATTTACCTCAGAATTTTATCAGACACACAGAGAAGACATAATACCCATCCTCCTTAAAGTGTTCCAAAAAATAGAAGAGGAGGGAATACTCCCAAACTCATTCTATGAAGCCAACATCACCCTAATACCAAAACCAGGCAAAGACCCCACCAAAAAAGAAAATTACAGACCAATATTCCTGATGAACATAGATGCAAAAATACTCAACAAAATATTAGCAAACCGAGTTCAAAAATACATTAAAAGGATCATACACCATGACCAAGTGGGATTCATCCCAGGGATGCAAGGATGGTACAACATTCGAAAATCCATCAATATTATCCATACCATCAATAGAACAAAAAGGTATTCTACAGTATGGCAGAATATATTCATAAATGACAGATCCGATAAGGGTTGACATCCAGAATATATAAAGAGCTCATGCACCTCAACAGACAAAAAGCAAATAATCCAATTAAAAAATGGGCAGAGGAACTGACCAGACAGCTCTCCAAAGAAGAAATTCAGACGGCCAACAGACACATGAAAAGATGCTCCACATCACTAGTTATCAGAGAAATGCAAATTAAAACCACAATGAGATATCACCTCACAGCAGTAAGGATGGCTACCATCCAAAAGGGAGGGAAGACAGGGAGGGAAGGCGTGTCTGGGGTCACTGAGGGAGGGAAGGCGTGTCTGGGGTCACTGAGGGAAGGCCTTTGGGGTCACTGAGGGAGGGAAGCTGGGGTACCCAGAGCAGGCAGGCTCTAGGTGGCCAAACATCTGCTGGTCTGTTTGGAACACTCAGACGTGGAAGAACATGAGGTGGGTGCCAACGGGTCTCTGATAAAATAGGACTGAGCCTGCGGTGAAGCACCCAATATATACCGCAGGACAATATATGCCGAAGCCCAGAATCCAGTGCTGAAAAGGGAAGGTGCCAGAGAGGACCAAATCAGGAAGCGGGAGGCCAGAAACTCGAGGGAGCAGAAGCCAAACTACCCCGCCACAGGGAGGAAACTGGGCTCCGGGATGGAGGCAGGCCGCCAAGGGGCAGGGGGGCTGGAGCCGAGTGTCTGGGACAGCTGATTGGAAAGGGCCAATGCAGGTGGTCCCCAGGCCAGCACGTCTCGGGCAGTGAGAAGAGGTTCTATGGGGAGGAAATGGCACTAAAGACAAGCGCATTGTGATCTACAGAGGGACGAGATCTGGAGGCAAGCAGAGCTCAAGGGGAGCGTGCCAAGCGCAGCAGAGGCGCGGGGCCACCCGAGCACACGTCGGCACTGGGGGCCACCATGGGTCTGAGTGGCTGTGGCTACCACCGAGGTCGAGGAGCTGCAGGAGCTCTCCCGCACTGCTCAGCACAGCCTGACTCTGTGGACAACGTGACCCCAGGGGCAAGACTACAGGACTCTCTGTTTGGGCCCAACTCTGGTGTGAGCAGCACCGACCAAGCAGCAGGAGCAGATGAGCCGATGGAAGAAACCAAGTGGGGTGGCTTGGTGTGGGAGGGGAACGCGGGGAGAACGGGCGAGACTAGGATGACCCGCCCGTTGAGACCACCACCCCCGGGAGGCACAGGCCCCCAGGGACCCAACCGCCGTGGGCGGACTTGGTGGAGGCCACACTAGGACTAAACAGGGCCTGGCCCTTGAGCAAAGCAGAGAAGCCAGCAACAGGCCTCCCCCGCCTCTAGGGGTGGGAGTGGGCACGGGATCATGGATTCCCAGCCCAGCTGGGGCCCGGCCTGTGAATGAAAATGGGTGCCTGGCAGCACATGGGAGCCCCCTCTGGGAACGCCAACCACACCGCTCCAGGCTTCTCCCAAAGACTGAAGTGGGGCACCCCACACCCATCCCCTCCCCCACTCAGGGCCAGGGCTCCTCTACAGGCCGGCCGGGAGCCACCTTTGTGACATCGTGTGGCAGCCAGAGGATGATGACCTAAGCAGTGGGTTGCCCCCCTACCAAGACCTCTTCCAGAGGGAGATCCTTCACCCGACTGGCTCAGACAGAATTTTTGAAACGGACAGCCTGACGACTTCCATCCGCCCAATGAACCTGTATGGATTCAGCAAAATATGCCCTGACGACCCTTGCGCGTGCTCTCCAGGGAACAAGAGGATGATGGTAAAGCAGAAGGTCCTTCCGTTCCCCGTGTTGTGTCACTCCCACCCCTCCTGAGTAGACCCAGGGGACCGTCACACGCAGAGGGTTTAGCTCCCAAGGGTGACTTTTTTTCCTCGTGAGACATTACTTACCGAGAGATGAGATGGTATGGATGGATCCTCAGGTTACACTACAGCCCCTTAGAGACAACCTGCAGGTGTGACCACAGGCTGAGGCCAGTTAACCCCAACTAGCGACAGTAACACCTTAACCGCTGCATTGCCGATCTTCAGCACACTCAGGCCGTAAAGCCTAATCCAACTTGCCAGCAGTTTAAAAAAGATGTCTTCTCCAGAGTGAAATGAGACCATTTGGACCGGGAGTGTGGGGGAGGTGGTGGCGTGGGGGTGGGGGGAAGGATGGGGGGAAGGTGGTGGTGGGGGGAGGCGGGGAGGGTGGACAGAGGCCGGGGGCGGGTGGGGAAGGAGGGAGTGGAGGGAGGGGATGGGGGAAGAAGGAACAGTCTCTCCTGGAATGACTGAAATGATTTTGTTCCAGATCTAGTGCAACTCCAACTTTCAGAGAGACAAGCCTCTGCTGGTGGAGAATATGGTCCAGAGAAGAGGTTACCTGAGGAGCGCCACCCAGCCGGGGAGATGCGCCACAGCTCCAGAAAAGCCGGTAGCCACTGTAAGAAGCTGCCTGTGCGTCTGCGGCAGGGAGTCCGCCAGAGCAGCCAGCACAGGGGCCCAGCAGGAAGGCCCAAGGGCTCAGGGGCGCGGCACCAGCGCTCTCCTACCTTCCCTGGCGCCTGGTCTATGAGCACTGCAGCCCGCTGTCCCACGCACAGTTGCTCCCCTAGGGAGCCACAGGGCCCAAGCGGGGAGGGCACGTCCAGGAATGGGATGTGCACCCCCAGCCACTGCCAGAAGCGACAGTGCAGGGGAGCTGTCCAGCAGCCCCCCAGCTGACCCAGATTAAGGTAAGGGTGATGGCCTTGTGCAGCAGCTGTTATTCCATCCTGCTGGCCCCCCTTATGTTCATGGCCCCAAAGGAGGTCCCTGAAGGGCGTGAGCAGGAAGAGAGCTCCTCGGATTACGAGTGTTTTCTGTAAGCAGTTCGAGGGTAAGCCGGCTCCCTAATCTCACAGGCCACTGGTGGTACATTAAAAAGAAAAGCAAAGAAAAACCCCACCATTCTGTAGCCATGGACCTATTTTTGGCTTTCATAAATGACAGCAAACCCCTGTGGGATCAAATAAACAATCGAATGGGAAGCCTTCGAGTCTGTGGTTCTTTCTACCTTGCTGTCCCACACAGACCTCAGCGTAAGCCCGAGGTGGCTGGGAATCCTAGCCCGTGACGAGCCTTGGCTCCCGCTCTCCTCTTAGACTCGGAGCACCACGTGCATACCAAGTCCTCAGCCGAAGACTGGGCTGGGGTGCACTGAGGCAAGCTGACGCAGACCCTGTTCCCTGAGCCTGGGCTGCTGCTCAGGAGACGCAACAGCCTCGCTCCTGACCTCGGGGGCATCTCCTTACTTTAGTCCCATATCCTGACACACGAGGGTCTCTCCCCACGGCTGCCCCTAAGATGTGCCAGGGTGCTCCTGAACAGCAGCTGAGCATCTCCAGCCCACGATCCAGGAGCCTGGCAGAGAGGCCCACATAAAAGCAGGGCCACCCCCTCTGCTCAGGGCTGTACAACCCCCCCGTGGTCTGGCTCAGAAGAGAGACGGGCCGTGCCCCAGCCAGCACCGGGGGCAAAGCCCATCGTCCTCATGGGTGACGCACCCTACCAACTTTGTTAAGAAACCACCCGAAAGAAAAGACAGAAAGGTTCCCCACAACACAAAAACCACCACCACCGAACACTTTTCTGTCAGAGCTGTATTTAGGGCCCCTTCCTTGGACATCAAGTTGCTGGAGGGACAGGTCCAGCACGCATGCTTCATGAGCCAGCAGACACTGTCACAACGGGGCAAGAGTCACAAGCAAGGACGGACAGGGGCTCGCTCCACTTCTAAGCCTGATGTCCCCTTGCTCGTGAACGAGGCTGTCCACGGCTGGCCTCTCTCGGGCCATCATTTGGCCCCTGCTTGTCCCCCGGGTGCTGGTCGAGCCTTCCACGAGTTTTGACCAGAGAGGGAAGGACACGAAGCAGGACTCTTAAAACACGCTTCTTTGTACACTCCAGGAATCAGCCGGACCAAAATCAGTGGCAGCGCAAGGACATTCACTGGCAGCTTTCCCTCTGCCCTAAAGGTCAGAGTCCCTGAGCCTCTGTCGCTAGCCGAGGGGGTGTCCTGCAAGGACAGTTCTGCTCCCCGGTCCCCTGCAGCCGAGTGGGGACCTGCTTAGGGGAGCAGCACACTCTGGGCAGCGCTGTCCATGGCTGCCGATCCAGCTCGCAGCCGACTCGACCGTGCGTGGCGCGGGACCGGCTGATGGGTCGTGATTGGCCTGCTCTCTTGGCAACCTTCCTCTGAGGCGCCCATGCTCGTCAGGCCTCGTGCCCGAGGGGATCAGGTGCTCCGGGATGTCTACCTGGAAGACATCCTTCCCGCCTCTCCTGGGGATGGGCTCCAGTAGCCACCTGGGGTTGGCCAGGGTGGTCAGGTACTTGTGCTTCAGGTCGGCCAGCACGGCTTGGCTTTCCAGGTGTGCAGCCTCGTCAGGAGCTGGGAGTTCTGGGCACCGCACAGTGTCCCCAACGTCCACGAGCCCTGTGCAGAAAGGGAGAGGCACCTGGATGATTTACCTCTGTAAGCCCAGGGCTGCCTGGGGGACAACGTGCTCACTCAACTCAAGCTACCCCCTCCAGGAGACTGACGCAGTATCACCAAGCGGGCACGGAGGAGCCAACAGGCTGTCTCCCAGTCAGCATTTCCCACGAGCTAAACGCTGCTCGGGGAGCTCTGGGCGAGGCCACAGGAGGCAGAGAAGCCACGACTAGAGGGCCTCGTCCTGCACGACCCCACCCAAGTCACGGGCAGGCCCCAGTGACACTGCTGAGGGAGGGTGGCAGGTACCAAGGGGCCCCTGCAAGGGACAGGCAGCCGAATGTCATCTTCCCACAGCCCCTCGGACCTCTCACGGCCTGCGGAAGCACAGAACCGTGGATGTCAACGAGCATCGTCCAGCAGCCCTCCAAGCTCACGGCCCATGGGCCTGACCTCTCCCCAACGTCCCCCGGGTGCCCGAAACCCCAGTGACCAGGATGCTGGGCGAGTGGAGATGGTTGCCTCATCTCTTCCAGTGCCACACAGTCAGCTGACAGGAAGGGAGGGGGTGCATCACTGGGGGGGACTCATCCAGCAGATGGAGTCTCTGGGGAGCTTGGGAAGGTGGGTGGGGACAGTGAGAGAAAGGCACGGGCCCCAGAAGGCATGTGTTGTCTTTGAGGACCAAGTTCACTGAGCCCCAGGGCAGCTCAGAGGATGGACGGAGGGCCCCTTGTTTTCACAGCCCAGGGCACCGGCTCTAGCCCTCTCCCAGCACAGACAGCCACGGGGACAAAGACACCCACTCCCTGAGCCTGTGCCTCCAGAGGCCTCCAGCGTCTGCCTCATTGTCTAAACCTCCACGCAACAGTCCTCAGCAGAGCTGTCTACGCTTGCAGCCTCTCCCTCCTCTCCACGCACTGTCACCCCCAACTCCGCTAGTACACCCATCACCACAGGCACCAGTGACCCGCCCCACACCTGCTGTCTCCTCCTCTCACTCACCGCTCGGCAGCCCCGACACCGCTGACTGCCCCTCCTGCCCTTCCTCCCAGGTTTCCGTGTCGCACGCTTGCCTGCTCTGCGTACCTCCACATGGGCCACAGCTGCTCGGCCTCAACTTCCATGGGCAGCACAGACTCAGGTCCCCAAATCCACTTCCCTTCCACAAGTGCCTTTGCCAACAACCTGGTTGTTCTTGTCCCGGACCTAGCGGCCGCCCGTGCTCCCTTTCCTGCACCCACCACTCACGTCACATGGCTGCTATCTCCACAGCCTATCCTGAACCTGACCCCTTTCCCTCGTCTCCACGGCCCACTCTTGGTCCGAGTCTGCAGAGTCCCACTGCCCTCTCCTGCAGTCTCCCCGACGGCCCCTGCCTCGCAGTGCCCCCACTGTGGCCAGAGTGGTTCTGGTCCAGGGGCGATGTGATCATGTCGCTCCCTTGCTGAAAGCTTCCAGTGGCTCTGTCCCCAACCAGCACGGACGCACGTCTCACCAGGGCCCACCGGGCTCCAGGAAATCTGACTCCCCCCCCCCCCACCAACAGCAGCCTGGTGTCCTCTCTCCCTTATTCACCACCCCTCAGCCATCAAGGCCTTCCGTCCTCCCCCAGAACATCTCGAGTTTGTTCCCATCTCAGGGGCCTTGTAGGTTGTTCTGCATTGCACTGTACTCATGTTCTGCCCCCACGCACACCCCAGCCCCGCCTTCCATGTATTGAAGTCTCATTCCCCAGTATGTCCGAACATGATCATATATGGAAAGGAAAGGCATTACCAGAGGTAATCAAGTTAAAATGAGACCATGAGGGAGGACCTAAAGGTGCCCTCCTGTCTCGGAGGCACAGAGTACCTGCTCTGTGGACTTGGGATGACGCGCTTTCCCACTTGTCTCGGCTTCTTCATCTGCACAAAGAGGGATCGTGAGAACAGGTCGTTAGGTACAAGACAGCAATGCTGGCTAATGACCAGAACAGTCTGGTACTCAGCGGGGACTGCAGACCACCAGGACCCAGGAGGGGTCCATCTGATGGGAAACACCTCACTTGGCTCACGGTTTGATCCTGCTAATCATGGCAGTGGGTATCCCCCCACCCTCACTGCCAGGGTCCACAGGGCTGCCAACCAGCAGGCATAGAAAATCATTTCTTGTAAGTTCAAGTGGAGGGTGTCCTTACAGCCCAGCAGACCCGGAGTCCAATAGGAGAAAACTGTCAAGTCCTCCCACACTGTCCATCGGCCCAGGATTCGGGGACCCTACGAACAATACCGTTCCCCTCAACATCATCCTGGGTGTGCCCAGCCGGGAGGGGTGCCAAGGGCAACCAGCTGAACACCGCATAGCCAGGGGCCTCTTTTGAGGCCACAGACCAAGGGCCATGCGGGAGGCGCTGAGCACAGGAAGGGCGGCGCACCGGTGCGCGTGGCCCTGCACACTGGCGCTTCTAGGCACAGACGAACGTCGCTGCTCCACGGCCGTGGAAGGATGGCGGGCGCGTGACGGTGGCGGGGTTGGGGCCAGGGCCGGTGCCGAGAAGGGTGGCCTCCGCCGCTCTGCTGGTGCTCCCAGGCACAGGGTCCGGGAAACCCCAGCCCAGAGGTAACCTTGCGCGCGGAGGGCAGAGCTGCTGGCATGCGCCTGGCGGGTTCCGACTTCCTTCGGACGGGCGGGGCGGGTCCCGCCGAGCGAGTGGAGGGCCCGCTCGGCTGACCAGGCGGCGGCCACATGGCAGGACAGTCCTCCGCCTCCCCGTGGTCTCGTGAGGATGCCCGCGCCAGGACCACCGCCTCCCACGCCCAGGCAAGGAGACGACGCGCTCCGCGGAGAGAGGACAGAGCGCCCGGCCCGCGTCGTGGCTGCCTCAGCGCCGTTGACACTCCCTCCGCCGCCCGGGCACCGAGCACCGGGGGCAGCTGACAGCTGTCCTTCACCCGGATGAGCTAGCGGAGATGGTGACGCCCCTCTTGTGCGCAGACTCGTAAACTCGTACGTACGTACGCACGCAAGTGCAGGTGCGCAGCCCTCCCTTACGCAGCCAGGCAGGCTCGCAGCCGGGCAATTAATAGTCACGCGCCCACGTACACGCGCCCGTACGCTCGCAGGCCCCGTTGCTAACCGGCGTTGTTGGGCTCACTAGGCGCTGAGGCGCGCGGGAGGACCCGGCTGGGTCTGGGGCCCGCAACCGGCGGCCGCGAGCAGAACGGGAAGGAGGAAAAGGAACGGGGGCGGGCAGGGCAGGAAGGGGAGTGGAGAGGCCATCGTATGGGTGGAGCTGGGCTGCGGGAAGCTGAACGGGGGTGGAGCCGCGGGAGGAACTGGGCGAGATGGGGGAGGAGTGGGACGGAGCTGGAGGAGGGGCGGAGCCAAGCTCCGAAACGAGTCGGGCAGAGCTGCAGCCAAGTAGGTGAGCGAGGAGCGGAGCGTAGGTGGCACAAAGCTGGGGACGAGGAGGTAGGGGAGGAGCAGGGCGTGAATGGGAAAGGGGAAGCAGAGACGGGGCTGGAACAGGAGCGGGGCGCAGGTTCGGGAGGAGTAGGGTGGATCTGGGGGAAAGCTGGGAGGAGCTGGGCGAGGCGGGGCCGGGGGAAATCGCCGAAAGATAAGCTGAGGGAAGAGTGTGGTATAGCAGGAGAGGAGCAGCTTGGAACTGGGGGAAAGCAGGGTAGCGACAGTCAGGGAGGAGTGCCGCGGAGCTGCGGGAAAGAGCTGTGGTAGAGGGAGGAGCCCAGTCGAGCCAGGAAAACGCAGGTGAGCGGCAGCTGACTATGGGGTGGGCGGGGCTGGGGAGCGCGTGGCGCCGCTGGGGAGGAGCTGGTTCGGGGTTGGCCCACGGGAGGAACGGGGTGGGGCTTGGGGCGGTGCCTGGGGGACGGTCTGGGCAGGGGTGGAGCCAATGGGCGTGCGGGGCCGGGCTAGGGAGGGGCTGGTCTGGGTACGACGGTCGCCTAGTGGTGCTTGGGAGCGTGAGCTGGGGGAAAAGCCGGCTGGAGCTGGGGAAAAGCGTTGGCAGGATGAGCTGGCGGAGTGCGTCGTGGCTCGAGAGGAGTTGAGTGGGTGTGGAGCCAAGGGAGGAGCAGGGCGAGGCTTGGAGTGGCTGGGCGGAGGTGGAGGCAGTGGAGGAGCCGGGCGGGGCTCGGGAAGCGGGCTGGGGCGAGCTTGGGGGCTGCAGGCCGGGCCGGACGGGGAGGGCCGGGGAGGGGCAGCGCGGAGGGAGTCGGGGGGGTGGAGCCCTGGAGCCTGGGACCAGCGCGGCGGGTGGGCTAGACCCGCCCAAGGGCTGAGGCCCGCAAGTGCCCTATTTCCTCGTAGGATGTAGGCGTCCAGCTCGCTCCGCACCGGTAGGCAGCGAAGTGGCAGACCCGTCGTCCTCAGAGACCTAAACCGACCCTCAGGATGGAGCCCGGAGGACACGCAGGCAGGGAGAGGGCGGGATCTCTAGGCTGACTCCTGCACCTCCGGGCTGCGCGCCCAGGCCTCTCCTTCCTCCAAACCACCCTGGGACGGCCGGCGAGGTCCCGAGGGATGGTCTTTAGATGGCCATTTTTGCAGGGGGGAAGGCGAACCTCCACTCCTGTTTCCTGCTGCCCCTGAGAACTGACACGTCCCACACGAAGCCAGCTCCCCATCAGAGCGGTTTCCTGGCCTCTGCCTCTGTTAGGGGCTCAAACCCCTCACTGCGGCCACGCTTGGCTCTTTGGGCTCCCTTCCCTCCGCATTTCCTTGATGACCACGTCCTGTGTCCCTGCCTTCCAAATGCCTGATGAGAAGAAATGCTGCCCTTCCTGGTCCGCACTGCTGCTTGCTGAGTTCAGGCCTCAGGGTCTGGGCTGGTGCTGTTACCTGAGCCTCTCCCCTGGCTCTGATACCTCTTGTCTTTCCTCTTTCACCGCAGTCACTTACCCAAAGTACTCAGTTCACCACAGGTACGTCTTGACGTCCTGTGAGTGAGAGTACCATAGATATCTTTTACAAAGCACAGGAATCTCTTCTGACCCACTTAATTTCCTCACCCTTTCCCCGAAGTGAAATCAGCACTTGTTACAGAAAACCGGAAAATCTGGACTGGTTTGCGGATGGAAGAACCAGTTGGCACTCCGAGGTCTTGGAGGGTGGAGGTTTATTTCACACCGGTGGGCTCAGAGGAGAGTGATATCCAAAGGTGTGAGCCCCGAGTACAGCAGGGTCATGTCTTTTATACATTTACTACAAAGCTAAGGGGGAAGTCAGCACCCAGAAACTGTTGCAGTAGCAGCTATTAGGTCACTATAGGTATATTCAGGATGCTAGCTATATTTTAATTTATTTCTATAAAGGTTACCCAGGTCCTGTATTGTAAACTAATGGGCTTCCATGAGTATGATTAACAAGCTGCTCCATACCAATCCTAGTGGGGGGATGCATTGTTACAGTGTGTTCATCCCAAGCACCTAAGCACCTTTGTGATTCCTTTATATTCTTGAAGGCTTAACAGAAACTTTGTCTCCTTGGCTTCCTACCAAACCCAGAGAGGGGGAGGGACTTGAGAACTTTCTGAATATTTCCTCATCACAATGAAAGTATAAGGACCACAGATAGAATCCTTAAGGAAAACAGGTTTGTGGACAATATTCTATTTGGGTATTTCCTCAAAGCTGGAGCCTTTCTCACATGAGACAAGCAGATTTCTAATCCCTGTCCAGCCCTGTGATCACAGCCTCCCCTGTGGCATAACCATGATTCTTAAAACAACTGCCCTGGGGTTGCCCTGGCTCCTAATGGCATTCAAGTGTCTGAACCTCTCTGGCTTCAGTTTGCCCATGTGTCAAACATAGTTAATAAAAACAGTCCTGGCCTCATGGGGTTACTAGGAGCACTGTATAGACCTGGGCTCAGCCATTACTAAGCTTCCTGAGGCTGTATTCAGTCCATGGTTTTTCCCAAGGTTGCCTTCTCCTGCTTTCTTCGTTGTAGGCACCCTTCTATTCTCACAGCCTGGACTCTTCCCCAGTCTACAGTGGTCTCAAGGCAGATGCTGTCCCTCCTCACTTCCTGTGTCCTCATGAAGCCTCCCATGTGAACATGGCTTCAGGGCCCACTCCTTCCTGACAACCTTTCAAAACCTTGTCTATAGTATTCTTTTTGTATAAGCTTATCTTGGGCAGTTTCTGTTTTCTGTGTGTATGTGTGTTCCCTGTTACCCAGCTAGACTGGAATCCTTCTGTGGATAAGGACCCTGCTCAGTTCACCTTCTCATATTGTCCCCAGAGCCTGCTTCAGCCAAGGGAGACACTGCTTACTGCTGATGGCTATAAACTGTTCAGTTTGAGTCATCCAGCGTTCATCAGCTGACTTCCATGACAGTGACTCTATCATGTTGGATTTGGCAGATGGGTGAGACGGGCCCTGCCCTGCTGTCAGTGTGTGCTAGTTGGATAAGAAAGGCAAGTATGTCAGCAACTCTCATTTGAGGCAGGACTAGACACAGTCCACAGAAAGAACTATCTGTGCAGTGCTATGAGACTTTAGAAGAGGCCAGTTAGGATGCATCTCACTGGAGATCAGAGGGAGGCTTGCTCTGAACTGTGCAAAGAAGAATAGGCAGGTGTTTTTTTTTGTATCATTAATATAAAATCACATGAGCAACATTGTGGTTACTAGATTCCCCCCATTTTCAAGTCCCCACCATGTACCCCATTACAGTCACTGTCCATCAGCATAGAAAGATACTATAGAGCCACTACTTGTCTTCTCTGTGCTATACTGCCTTCCCTGTGCACGCCCCCCATGTTATGTCTGCTAATTGTAATGCCCCTTATTCCCCTTATCCCTCCCTTCCAACCCACCCTCCCCAGTCCCTTTCCCTTTGGTAACTGTTAGTCCATTCTTGGGTTCTGTGAGTCTGCTGCTGTTTTGTTCCTTGAGTTTTTGCTTTGTTCTACTCCACATATGAGTGAAATCATTTGGTACTTCTCTTTCTCCGCCTGGCTTATTTCACTGAGCATAATACCCTCTAGCTCCATCCATGTTGTTGCAAATGGCAGGATTTGTTTTCTTCTTATGCCTGAATAGTATTCCATTGTGTATATGTACCACCTCTTCTTTATCCATTCATCTACTGATGGACACTTAGGTTGCTTCCATGTCTTGGCTATTGTATAAACATAGGGGTGCATCTGTCTTTTTGAATCTGGGATCTTGTTTTCTTTGGGTAAATTCCTAGGAGTGAATTCCTGGGTCATATGGTATTTCTATTTTGAGCATTCTGAGGGACTTCCATACTGCTTTCCACAATGGTTGAACTAGCTTACATTCCCACCAGCAGTGTAGGAGGGTTCCCCTTTCTCCACATCCTCGCCAGCATTTGTTGTTCTTAGTCTTTTTGATACTGGCCATCCTAAGTGGTGTGAGGTGATATCTCATTGTGGTTTTAATTTGCGTTTTCCTGATAATTAGCAATGTGGAACATCTTTTCATGTGCCTGTTGTCTATATGAATTTCTTCTTTGCAGAAAAGTCTTCTGGTCATGAATCAGGTATGTACAATCAACAGTCATGAGTTCTTTCCTGTTGGGAATATTCTCAGTATGCAGTGTCTACTGCTATAAACACAGGGTTAACATTTGGATGGGGGTTGTGGGAAATGGCATTTTTCAGAATTCCTGTGATTGTGGTGTACTGACCTGTATCAAAACTGCAAACATTGAGTAGTGTGCAAAAAAGAGTTAATGGAAAAGACCTGACACTACTGCCCTTTAGAAAGGCCTGCTTGTTAGGTTGGCCCGTCACTGACATCTGGGAAGTTGACTCTCAAGAGTGTTGCCAGTCAACACAAAGCTGAAAAGGGTGCTAACTGTGCACATGCTGTTTATATATAAACGTAAACTGTGTGGTTTATGCTGAACACCTGCTGCCATTCTGGGAGTCTGAGATTTTGCTAGGCAGGGGGTTGCTTATGTGACCAATGCTGAATAAAAAACCACAGACACTGGGTCTGGGATTCTCTGGACAGAAACATCATACCCATGTCATTGCATTTTCATTGCTGAGGGAGGAAGAGTGGTCTGTGTGGCCCTTCATGGGAGGGAGAGAGCAGAGGAGTCTGCACGTGGATTCCTCCAGGCTCTGCCCATTTCTTTTCCTCTTGTGATCTGCAGGTGTGTATTTACTGCATTGCTATAATAAATCTCAGCTGTAAGTACAGCTATATATTGAGTTCTGTGATTCTGCAAGTATAACAGACAAAAAAAGTAGGATTAACGTATTACAGAGGTGTACCAAGCAGTTAATAAAAAATGCTTTTATTTGTTGTCACTTTTTTTTTCTGAATTTTGAGATGTGTTTAACATTTGTCAACTTTTTAAAAAGTCTTCTGGTCATGAATCACATCTGTACAATCAACAATCATGAGTTCTTTCCTGTTGGGAATATTCTCAGCATGCAGAATATTTTACATATTCACGTACACATTTTACACATTCACTTTTGTTACCACTTTTTTATTGGTAATTATGTATTCTTATCCTTTAAGAGGGTCTCGAGTATTAAGCATCAGATCCCACAAAACCTGGGTCTGCCTCTGTCATGGCTCCAAGACTTTACCTTCTGTTGATTTTGTTATTGTCACCCCATATTTTACCAGGGGGACTTAAAATCCAAAGAGGGAAGTCAAGCTTACTTGGCAAAACCAAGACAGGATCTAGGTCTTTCAATTCCCCATTTAATGCTCTTTTCTCTCCATTGCATAAAGTGTTCTTATGATTTGTAAACAGTGGTCATCGTGCATTGGACATAGACTGGATGGCCCTCAGGAGACTGCATTTGGAGTCCCTTCTTTCAGTGGATGGTAATCTTGAATGAGTCCTTTCTCTTATGGGACACATTTTCCCCTTTTGCAAAACAAAGGGGCTGGACTGTATACTCTTTAGAGCCGTTTCTCTGATGTTCCCTGAGTTTGTCATTCTAGAAATGCTGGAATCACACAGTCATTGGAACCATCCATCTTCTTGTCCTTGGGTCTTCCCCATCTCTAAAATGGAAATGAAATACCTACCTCTCCTGGCTGTTGTGAAGCCCCTGGCACCATTCATGATACAGCATATGATCAAAAGTTGCTTCCATCCTTCTGTCCAATGAGGAGCAAAGAATTTCATGCATAATTCTCACTTCTCCCCTTTGGAATCAGAAGCTTTAATCAGCAAACCTAAATTTTTAAATGGAAAGAAGTGAAATATAGATATATACTGTGCTTTTAAAACATTTTAAATGGAAACATAATTTGCAAACAGAAAAAAATGCATTTTAAGTGAATAAACTAATGGGTATTCAACAAAGGTAACACACCAGTAACCAGCACTTACATTATGAAATAGAACTTTGCGAGAATTCCTTTGTGTTCCCTCCAAATCACTATTATTGTCCTAAGGTAACCACTCTTTTGGCTTGTAACATCTCTGATTACATACAGGGAATCCTATATTATGTACTTCTTTTTTATTGTCTGGGTTCTTAATATTGTTTGTGAGATTCCTCCATGTTGTTGTGTGAGCAGTATTTCTTTTATTCTCATTGCCATGCACAATTCCTTTCTATGACTGTACCATGATTGATTTATCCATTCCACTGTTTGTGGACATTGGTATGGTTTCCAGGTGTTTGTTATTACAAATAAAGCTGCTATGAACATCCTTGTATTTACTTTCTTTGGAAAATATGTATTTTTGTTGTGTATATGCTTACAGGTGAAACTGATGACTTACAGGGTGTGCGTATGTACAATTTTAGCAGATAGTGCCAAATAGCTTTCCAAAGTGATTGTAGCAATTTACACTACCACCAGCAAAATGTGAGTTCCAGTTACTCTCCATCCTGGATAGCACATGCTGACATTTAGGTGTGTGTAGGGGGATCTTATTTTGGTTGGTTGGTTGGTTGGTTGGTTGGTTGGTTGGTTGGTTGGTTTACACAGAGCAAACTTAGGCAGTGTACAATTTCAGACTTTGCACTGAAGCACAGAGCTATGTATCCAACACCACAATCAAGATACAGAAGAGTTCCATCACCCTCCAGATTGCCTTGTGCCACCTGTTGGTATTCCAGTCTGCCATTCCCAAACCATGGCAGCCACTGGTCTGATACCCATCATTATTTTTCTCCATTCCTGTAATGTTTGCCTTTTTCAAATTGTCAAGTAAATGAAATCATGCATGTAGTCTTTTGGGTCTGGCTTCTCTCACTCAGCAAAATGCCTTTGAGATTCATCCATGTGGTTGTGTGAGGCAGTAGCTCACTCCTTTTCATTCCTGGTTAGGAGTCCATTGTCTGGATGTACTGCAGTTTATCCATTGACCAGTGGAAGGACACTGGTTTGTTTCCAGTTTTTTTCTGTTATGAATAAAAGGTTTTCTAAATATTTGTATACAGTTTTGCCACACTTTTGCAGAGTGGTTGTACCGTTTTTTGCATTCCCGCTGGCAGCGTATGAGACTTTGAGTTGCTCCACATCTTTACCAGCACCCCATATTGCTAGGTTTTTAAAACTTTAGCCATTCTGTTATGTAGTGGTATCAGGGTTTTAATTTGCATTTCTCTGATGATAGTAATGTTGAGCATCTTTCTGTATGCTTATTTGCCATCCATATAACTTCTTTGGTTAATTTTCTGTTCTGATCTTTTGCCCATTTAAAAAATTGGGGTCTTTTCTTACTGTTAATTTAAAAAACGTTTTATTTTGAAATAATTATAGATTGAGAAGAAGTTGCAAAGAAATGTTCAGGGAGGTCCAGTGCCCCCTTTGCCCAGCTTCCCCCAATGCTAACACCTTGCATAACTTAGAGTACAATGGTAAGGCCAGGAAATTGATATTGATACACTCCAAAGAGCTTTTTCAGATTTCACCAGTTATGTATGCACCAGTTTGTGTGTGTGTGTGTGCGTGTTCTATGCAGTTTTATCATGTATAGCTTCATGTAACTTCTACCACAACCAAGGTAGAGAACTGTACCATCACCACATCATCCTCATACCTCATAGTACCACTTTATAGCCTCACTCACTTTTTACCCCCTATGCCTTATCCTTACCACTACTTTGTTCTCCATCTCTATAACTGTGTTATTCCAAGAATGTTGTATACATGGAATCATACTGTAGGATGTAACCTTTTGATACTGGCTTTTTTTTTCAGTCAGCATAATTCCCTGGGAGGTTCATTCAAGTTGTTACACGTATCAACAGTTCATTTCTTTTTATTGCTGGAGAGTATTCCATAGTATGGATGTGCAAAAATGTAACCATTCACATATTTTGGGAATTTCCAGTTTTTGGCTATCACGAACAAAGCTGCTATGAGCATTCTCATACAGGTTTCTGCACTAACATAGCTTTTCATTTCTCTGTGATAAATGCCCAAGAATGCAATTGCTGGGTCACCTGGTAAATCCATTTTTAGTTTTTAAAGAAACTGCCAAACTAATTTCCAGAGTTGCTGTACCATTTTATATTCTGATTATCAATGAATAGTGATCCATTTCTTCGGCATCCTCACCAGAATTGATGTTGTCACAGTTTTTTATTTTAACCACTTTCATAGGCTTGTAGTAATATCTCATTGTAGTTTTAATTTGCATTTCCTTGAGGCTAATGATGTTGAGTATCTTTTCCTGTGCTTATTTACCTCTGTACAGCCTCTTCAGTTAAATGTCTTTTCATGTCTTTTGCCCATGTTCTAATGGGATTTTTTTTAATGTTGAGTTTTGAGGGTTCTTTATATATTCTTGTTGAGATACAAGTCCTTTGTGGGTTATATAATTTGCAGGCTTTTCTCCCAGTCTGGAATTTGTCTTTTCACCTCCTCTACAGTCTTTCACAGATGAAAAGTTTTCATATTTGATGAGGTACAATTGATCAATTTTTGCTCTTATGAGCCGTTGTTTAAATCAATTGGCCATCTTTGTGTGGATCTATTTCTGTGTTTTCTATTCTGTCCCATTGATCTGTGCGCCTATACCTCCTCCAATACCACACTTGATTATTGTTATTGTTGAACTTGGAGAGTTCTTTATATGTTTTGGTTACAAGTTCTTCAGATATGTGATTTACAAATAATTTTTACCTGTCTGATTAGTCTTTTCATTATCTTAACATTTTTTACAGAAATCTGTCTTTTATTGATTTCCAGTATAGTCTGAGAACATGCTT
Source organism: Manis javanica (assembly GCF_040802235.1). Lineage (NCBI taxonomy): Eukaryota > Metazoa > Chordata > Mammalia > Pholidota > Manidae > Manis > Manis javanica. The sequence continues at coordinate 136,992,285 of NC_133174.1, forward strand.
TTAATGAGATTGCTATTCATTAAAATTAATTGAAGTTTTGTTTTAATGGCCCACAGTATGATCAGTCTTTATGAATGGTCCATGTGCAGTTGAGGAGGATGTGCTAGGTGGAATTTTTTTTATGTACATCAATTAGGTCAGGTTGGTTGATAGTGCTGTTCAGGTAATTTATAGCCTTACTAATTTTCTGCCTACATGTTCTGTCAATTACTGGGAGTGGAATGTTAAGGTGTCCAGTTATAATTGTGTATTTGTCTTTTTCTCCTTTCAGTACCATCAATTTTTGTTTAATGTATTTTTAAACTCTGTTAAGTGCACACACATTTATAATTTTTGTATCTTATTGGAAAGTTGATCTATTATGTAATGTTCCTCTTTATTTCTGATAATACTCTTTGTTCTGAAGTTTTGTATGATGCTACTATAGCTACTCCAGCACAATATTTTGCTACTATTTTTGCTTTTAGACAGCTATGTTTTTGATCAATGAAATATAAGAAAAATGTACTTATTGTGCTTTCTCTTACTTCTTTTTAGCATCCTTGATTTGTTTGTGAAGATACGTGTTTCAGTGTAATATATTCCTTCAGCCTGAAAACTTCTTTAAGATTTCTTGTATAGTAGGACTACTGGCTCTGATTTCCATCATTATTTTTGTTTTTCTGAGAAAGTATTTCTCTGTCACTTTAAAAATTAGCCTTATGGAGATATAATTTACACATTGTAAAATTCACCCTTTTAAGAGTACACTCCAGTGATATTTAGTGAATTTACAGAATTGTGCAGTGATCACCAAATCCACTTTCAGAATGTTGTATACATGGAATCATACTGTAGGATGTAACCTTTTGATACTGGCTTTTTTTTTCAGTCAGCATAATTCCCTGGGAGGTTGCTTGAAGATCCCTCAGAGCATAAGCCAATCACCTCACACTTCCAACCCAGGTAACCATGCGTCTGCTTGCTTGGTTTTTCCTGTTCTCCCCACCTCTAGTTTTATTGAGATATAGTTGACATACATTACCATATCAGTTTAAGGTACAGAAATCTGCTTTCTGTGCCTATAGATTTGCCTTCTCTAGAATTTCATATAAATTGATTGATGAAATATTGAGCCCTTTGCATCTGGCTTCTTTCACTTAGCATCATGTTTTGAAGTTCATCCAAGTTGTAAAATGTATCAATATTTTGTTCCTTTGTATTGCTGAATAGTATTCCATTGTGTGGGTGTACCATCTTTTATCTGTTTAGTAATTGATGAATATCTGAAGTGTTTTCAGTTTTTGGCTGTTGTGAATAATGCTGTTATGAACATCTGTTTACAAGTCTTTATGTGGACATGTTTTCATTTTACTTCTTACCTAAAAGTGTAATTGCTGGTTCACATGGTAAATCTATGTTTACACTTAAAAATTTTTTTTCATTCAGTAAACTATTTTTAAAAGAGGTTGAATAAACTACTCAAGATATAATATTTCCACAATACTACTCTCTATTTTGTTGAAGGTGATGATTTTAAAAAAATGTGAAACTACTCCCGTGTTATCACATTATTACACCTTTTACATCAGAACTAAAGTGCTCTGTGTTTTACATTTTAAGGAACTAACTGCCAAATGGTTTTCCAAAGTGGTTGTACAGGTTTACATTGTCAACAACAATGGCATCTTAATTTTTTGGTGAATTTTTTTTCTCGGTGTGGAGTTCTGACTTGCATGATTTCTGATGAAAAATCTGATGTTATTCTTTGCTTTTTTTTTCTCTCTGTCTCTATGTAGTGTTTCTTTTTTCTCTGGCTGATGTCAAGGTTTTCTCTTAGCTTTTGTTATCAACAGTTTGAATATGATATGCAAAGGGGTGGTTTATTGGGGGCTCTGAACTTCTTGTATCTGTGGTTTGGTGTCCATCATTTAAATTTAGGGCATTGTTGCCTATTATGACTTCATAAAAATATAACAACTAAACAAAATAAAGTGATTTCCCATTCACTTGCCTCCCTTCTGGAATTAAAATTATACACAGACTGTTTTATATTATCTTAGATATTCTTTTCTGCTTTTAATTTCTAGTTTTTCTCTTTGTATTTCAGTGTGGCTGATTTCTGTTGACTGAGCTTCAAACTCACTGATTCTTTCCTTGGCTGTGTTGAAAGTGCTCATGAGCCCATGGAAGGTATTGATTATCTGTGGACTGTGTTTTTCATTTCTGGCATTTCCATTTGATTCTTTCTTTGAGTCTGTATTTTTCTGCTACAAGTACATGCCAATTTGCATGGTACACAGCTTTTCCATTAGAGCTTTTAAACATGTTAATCCTAATTATTTAAAATTCCTTGTCTGATACCTCCAGTGTCTATTTCATAGCAGATGCTGGTTCTGATGATTGCTTGTTTCTTGGGAGTAAAACGTTTCTTGCCCTGTTATGTGTCTGTCTGTTTGAAGCTGAACTTATATAGGGCAGTAGAGACTGAGGTAAATAATTTTTATTTGGATGAGAGTGAGTTTCCCAGAGCAATGGATTTTCAACATTAAGCTTTCTATCTTCCCTGTACACTACTTCAGATGGTTTCTTTGCCTGCTCATCATCCTCTTCTGGCCCTTTCTTAAGACTATTCTGCTATTACCAGTTACTTGAACTTACTTGCTTAGTGGTGTGGGGAATTGGGAGGGGGGCATTTTCTTTGTATGCCTCAGTCGCAGGGATCAAGTCCCTTGGTCTCAGGACTGTGTCCTTCCCAAGTCTTTCACCCCTCCCCTTGTGTAGTTGTGGGCACCACACACATTTCTGCCCTTCTCCCAGGAGCAGAGAGTAGTGCCTTGACCTTTCCTTGTCCCAACTGGTGCCTTTCCACCAGTGCCCTAGAGGTGGTGGAGTTTGTTGTCATTTCCTCCACAGGGAAAAGCATCTTTTTCCTTCTCTGGGAGATAAAAGGGAAATGCATGGGTTAAAGATTCTTATCCCTTGCACATGGGTCATGTTCTTCTCTCCAAGGTCTGCATTACAGTGATCCATTCTTAGGGCTCTTTCTGATCTTTTCTGGAAGTGAAAGCACCCAGGAGAAAGAGCCTGCGAGAGGGTAAGGACTCCCTCAGTTTCTGAGGCCCTCAGAGGCTTCACTCTGACCTTCACTGACTCATCAATACTGCTAGCTGAACTCCTCTTACTGGTTTTTGTGAGCTTACTCCAGGTAAGTGAGAGCTCACATAGCCTCTCCTCCTACAGAGATTGTGTCTCCCAGATGTGGGGCAAGTTTTCTGCTCTGCAACCTCAACTCCCCAACACGTTAGAAAACACTCATGAATCATGCATTTAAAGTTAGTCTGGCTTGTTTTTCTCTTAACTATGGGAATGTTTCTTCCAGTTTACTGCATCCCAGGGTGGAAGCTATCTCCTGGCTGGTGACTTTTAGATTTCTTTGATCCCTAATTGCTCAGCCCTTCAGACCGCCTGTAGTTACTCATGTATGGGAGTATGCAGAACTCTTCCTCTTGTGACTTGTCCTCAAAATAATCTTCTGAGCTACATTTGTAACTGCATGTTGACTATTTTGGGGTGCTCCTACTTGCAGGTATTTCAGATATCCCTACTGGTTCCTTCTGCTTCCTCCTAACAGATGCTGATACTATACTGTCTTGTAGCTAATAGTGGACTATCTCCACCTGCTCATGTTTTGCATTTCACCCAGTTTTGCTGTAGATGCTGTCTATGGGTTTTGCTTTACTGTTCTGGTACTCTGTTTTAAATGGGTGATTCAGACACGTTCAAGAACTATCATGCCATCACTGCCACATTCTCCCAAAAGTCTTACCTTCTTCTTCTTTTGTTTTTAACGTATCATCGATATACACTCTTATGAAGGTTTCGCAAGAAAAGCAATGTGGTTATTACATTCACCCTTATTATCAAGTCCCCCCCATACCCCATTGCAGTCACTGTCCAGTGTAGTAAGATGCCACAGATCCACTATTTGCCTTCTCTGTGCTACACTGTCTTCCCTGTGACACCACACACACCATGTGCACCAATCATGATACCCCTCAATCCCTTCTCCTTCCTCCCCACCTGCCCTCCCCCACACCTCCCCTTTGGTAACTGTTAGTCCCTTCTTGGAATCTGTGATTCTGCTGCTGTATTGTTCCTTCAGTTTTTTCTTTGTTCTTATACTCCACATATGAGTGAAATCATTTGGTACTTGTCTTTCTCCGCCTGGCTTATTTCACTGAGCATAATACCCTCTAGCTCCATCCATGTTGTTGCAAATGGTAGGATTTCTTGTCTTCTCATGGCTGAATAATATTCCATTGTGTATATGTACATCTTCTTTATCCATTCATCTACTGATGGACACTTAGGTTGCTTCCATTTCTTGGCTATTGTAAATAGTGCTGCGATAAACATAGGGGGTGTATATGTCTTTTTGAGTCTGAGAAGTTGTTTTCTGTGGGTAAATTCCTAGGAGTGGAATTCCTGGGTCAAATGGTATTTCTATTTTGAGTTTCTTAGGAACCTCCATACTTCTTTCCATGTGATTGAACTATTTTACATTCCCACCAGCAGTGTAGGAGGGTTCCCCTTTCTTTGCATCCTCACCATCATTTGTTGTTCCTAGTCTTTTCTATGTTGCCCGTCCTTTAACTTCTTTTTTTGAGAAATATTTTTGCTAGGTATAAAATTCTAGTTTGACAGTCATTTTGTTAGGTGTTTGGTTAATGCAGTTCCAGAGTTCAGTAAATATCTTGAGGAAAAAACCAGCAGAGTTTTGAGCTCTTTTCTTCCTTCTCACCAGAGTCCTGGCTCTTTAAATCTAGTAATAGCCCCCCCACCAATAGACCAGGCAAAGCTTTGCTGGTTTCTCTTCTCTTAGTAGAGACCCTCAGTCCAGGCCCTTACTCACAGCCCCACCCATTTGTCTCATGACTAGAATCAGCAAACATCCAAAGGAAAAAGGTGGCTCTAGAGCATCAATGCCTCTGGCTTCCTATTTACCCCTGGCAGGGCCTGCAAAGATCCCTTCTGCTAACGTGAGGACGCATCCTGCAGGCCAAGGCCACCATCCTGCTGACACCCATCAGCAGCAAGTGTGGACGCCATCACTCCTCCTGACACCTGGCCTGGCCTCCCAGGATGGACCTCAGGGGCTGATATGCTTGGGGTTCCCCGTTTCCTAGACAGGGTCCGTTCAGTCCTCACCCACATTCCTGGGCACCCCTCTGTCCACCTAAAGCCACACTCCTCACACCACAGCCCTCACCTCTGGAAGAGTCCCCGTGGCAGGGGACAGGAAACACCTCATGTGCTTATCGTGCTCTGGGGCCTCCCAACACCATTCCCAGGGGCCCTGCCGCCCTACCTGTTTGGGGTCTACGGTCCTTAGGTGTCCCTCAGGGTCCTCACCTTGCCTCCCATTTGGGCGCGGGTCCTCCCCTCTGCCGACCCCAGGCCCTGCTCCTTATGCAAGTCCCCAGTCCCGTGATACCCGGATGAGGAAGTCAGGGCCAGCTGCATAGGTTCCGAGTACCCTGGAGCTTCTCAGGCAGACTCTTTTCGGGGGGCCCAGACTCCCTCACTCCTGCCGCGGGCTCCTCATCATGACTTCCCAGCAGGGCCTGGGCCCTCCTGTCCGATGACCTGAGGGCCTGCTCCTTAAGTCGGTCCCAGTCCCTCTGAGGCGCGGAGGAGGAAGTCAGGGCACACCGCGTGTCATCACTCCACCCCGGGGCCTCCCATGGCTGACAGGCAGGGGCGGCTCCTCTGGGGCCCCTTCCCCTCCTCCCTCAGGGTCCTCACCACTATGCGTCAGGCATCCTCTTAATGTTGACCGGGCCCATCATGTCCAACCAAGGCACTCAGTGCCCTGACACACACCTGAGTGACGTCTGCGGCCGTCTCAATGGGTCACCAACACGGGGGTTCCCTGGGCAGATGAAACTGCTTGCAGTGGGCTCCAGGAGCACCCTCGGCCCTCCCTCCTGGCCTCCCGTTGACTCCCGGTGGGTCTGTGCCCCCGCCCTCGGCCCACCTTGGTTCCCTCAGACCAAAGCCTTCACGCTCACAATTCAAAATGGTGGACGGGGGCATGGGTGTGGCATGTGGGAGGCGGTGCCCAGCCTGAGGACCCTCCCAGGGCCTCTTTGAGCAATGGCATGGCCCCCCTGGATTCTTGGGCGGGGGCCCTCAGGCCTCCCCCGGGTTCTACCTGGGGTCCTTGCGGGTGACCTGAATCCGGCGTCTGACACCGAGGCCGTCCCGTCCCTCAGGCCTCCCGGGCAGAAGGCTAATGACATCACATCCGGATGCGGGGTCGGACCGCCCCCTGGAGGCTGCCAGGAGGAGCGCACAAGGATTCCGGGCGTTCCTCGCTCCGCCCCCTGGGCCTCCCTTAAGCCCCGCCTTCTCCCACCTGCCGCGGCTCACGAGGCCCAGAGCTCTGCCTCCCCAGGTCGTTAGTGGACGTGGTGTGGTGGTGGGATGGGGGAAGGTGGGGCAGTGGGGGGAAGAAGGGGGGATGTGGGTGGTCAGATGTTGGGTGCATGGGGGGAGGTGTGGGAGCGGGTGTCAGGAGGTGGGGGGGTTGTAGGGAGCTGTGAGGCGGGGTGAGGAGTGGGGTTTGCTGGGGGTGGGAAGTCGGTGGATGTGGGAGGTGGGGGCCAGTGTGGGGGTGTGATGGTGAGAGGTGTGGGTAAGTGGCTGTGGAGAGGTGTAGTAGTGAGGTGGTGTCTGGGTGGGGTGGTGACAGTTGGGGGATTCGGGGAGAGGTGTGGGAAGATAGGGGTTGTGAAGTTGGGGGACAAGATGTGGGGTGGTATGCAGCAGGGGGAGGGTTTTGGGGAATGGGGATTTCGTTGGCTGGGGCAAGTAGGTGGTGGAGGGAGGGGGGAAGAGGCAGTGGAGAGGGGTAGTAATGAGGTGGACTGATGGGGTGGGGGAAGGTGTGGCAGTGGGGGGAGAGGTGGGGGTATAGGTGGGGTGGGATGTTGGTGCGGGAGAGTTCTGGGGGGGTGTCAGCAAGGGCAAGTTGGTGGGTTGGAGGGAGCTGCAGGGAGGGGTGAGAGGTGGGGGGAGCTGGGGTTTGGGAAGTGGATGGGTGGGGGCGTTGGGGACCAGTGTATGGGCGCGGTGGTCAGAGGAGGGGTGGAAGGGGCCGTGGGAGGTGTAGTAGTGAGGTGTTGTGGGGGTGGAGTGAGGAGAGGTGGAGCAGGGTGTAGGATGCGGAAATGTAGGTGGTGCGAATTTGAGGGTGGAGGTGGGGTGGTGGGGGACAGGGGGAGGGCTGTGTGGGGTGGGAAGTTAAGTGGGAGGGTGTATTTGGGGTCTGGTGGCAGGGCATGCTGGTGGGTGGTGGGGCAGAAGGTGTGGTGCAGAGGGTTAGTAGTGAGGTGGGGTGGGTTGCCTCAGTGCCCAGCATGACGACTCTATATCCGGAGGACCATCCCGGACCCTCAGGGCTGCTGGCACATAGGATCCAGCTTCCATGAACACTGGCATCTAGCGGCTCCAGGAATCGGCAGCTGAAGCACTGAGGCACCTGTCCTGAGGTCGCAGAGCCACGGAGGACCAGGCTGAGCCAGGAGACAAGGTGGGGGCGCCAAACCTGGATGTGTCCCCAGGGCTCTCACATACGGGATGGGTCCCCTCAGCTTCCAGACCCAGATCCTCAGGCTTGGCTAGCCCACCACCAGGGCCCCATCATTTCATCCTTTGGGTTCTGCATGGACAGACTGCCCGCGCAGCAGGGGAGACCCTTGGGTCCCTGTTGCCCACCTCCCACCATCACCCCTGCAGGCTGCCATTCCCCTGAGCAGTGTCAGCATGCCTCTGGGCACCAGGAGTGTGCAGTGCCCGTTGGAGGAGGCCCAGCAGGAGCTGAGAAAAGCCCAGGGCCTGGAGGGGACACAGCTCTCACCCCAGGCCATGCCAGTCCCACTGGAGAGTGAGTCCCATGCCCATAGCTCCAGCAGCCGTGGGGACGAGGCCGCAGGGGATGCCAGGGCCTCTCTCCAAGATGCGCTGCGCAGGAAGGAGATCCAACTGGTGGCCTTCCTGCTCCTCAAGTACCGCGCCAAGGAGCCGACCACGAAGGTAGAGATGCTGGAGCTGGTCGCCCAGGATCAGCAGGACCCCTTCCCTGACATCTTCAGCCAAGCCTCCAAGGATTTGCAGCTGGTCTTTGGCATGGATGTGAAGGAAGTGGACCCCAGTGGCCACTCCTATGTCCTGGTCCCCACCCTGGGCCTCACCTGGGATGGGGTGACCGAAGAGCAGCGCCTCCCCAAGACTGGCCTCCTGGCGCTGCTCCTGGGCGTGATCCTCCTGTGGGGAGGCCGGGTCCCTGAGGAGGAAGTGTGGCAGTTGCTGAGTGCTGGGAAGGTGTACCCCGGGAGGGAGCACCTCATCTATGGGGAGCCCAGGGAGCTCATCACCGGGGTCTGGGTGCAGGAGCAGTACCTGGAGTACCAGCAGGTGCCCGACAGGGATCCCACTCGCTGTGAGCTGCTCTGGGGCCCCAGGGCCCACGCAGAGGCCAGCAACATGCAGGTCCAGCAGTTTTTGCTCAGGCTCCTGAGCAGTCCCAGGGCCACGTGGGCTGGAGCCTCTGGGCTCCTGCTCTCCCCGACCCCATGGAAGTGGGTCTTTGTTTCCTCTGGCACGTTTTCCCGTTGCTCCTTTTCATAGAAAGGGGGATTAGCTTCAGCATCTGTTTCTGAATGACAACCACCCCCCTGTGTGTGCGTTCTTGAGCCATTTCACCAGTCAGTGCTATGTTGCTGTTTTGTAGACACATGGGGACACCTTCCATCTGCGTTTGTGATCCGGACCTAGGTCACATGGCATCGGCCTCGCCATTCCCTCAGAAATGTGCTGGAAACTAGCGGTAACATGGATGGTGCCCAGAAATGGAGAAATAAAAGTACAGTTGGTTAATTCTTGCCCCTGATTCCTTCTGGTGTGTCACTTTACAGAACTACAATACATACACATAACTGAACATGCTTCCTGTATTCAAGAAATGAGGAGAAATGTAAGGCCGGTAGATAAGACCCCTGCTCCCTGGCTCAGGATTCCCAGGCCCTCCCTGGGCCTCTGCTCACTTGTAGGCCCTGTGTTAGCAGTGGGGTAAGGACACCCCAGAACCCTGACTGAGCAAGACTCCGTGACCCCTCTGTCACCCACCCTGCAAAACCAACCGCAGGGCCACGCCTGGGGCCCGGGGGGAGGGGGCCCAGCAAGGGGGCTGTTCCTGTGGGCACCCAGGGCACCAGGACGGAGGGCCCAAAAGAGGGGGTGGCAGGCAGGCAAGGTCAGTCGGCCAGGCAGGCCCCGAGGCTGGCCCCCAGGCCGTGGGGCCTGCCACCCGGGGCTGGGCGCTTTCTCCATGGCTGCAGGGCTGTGCAGAAGCCATGGCAGGCCAAGACCGACATCGCTTTCCCCTCGGGGGGCTGTCCTCGGAGCCCAGTCAGCAGTGCTCTGCGGGAGTCGCGGGGCTGGGGGTCGGGGCCCATGCGGCGGTAGCACACACGGAGGGTCATCTCTGAGACCTCTGCAGCACTGAAGAGCAAACCAGTCTCCTCTCTCAAAGGGCCCTGGGTTCAGCAGGTACCTAATAAGGACCGTCTGACTGGCGCCCACAGGCCCCAGGGTGGAATTGTGGGACTGAGGAGGCTTGGTCGAGGTCGAGGGAGGCTGAGACTACATACCGCCTTGCTTCAACTAGACGGAAGACAGCGCCGTGGACAGACACACTTCCTCTTGGGAGGACGAGAGGAGCCTGATGTCCTGGATTCTCAACCCCATCGGACATTCGGTGACTCTGGAAACAAAGAGCATCAGCCAGAGGCCCTGCAGAAGACTTAGGCCATCAGCGGGCCTAAACCAACTCAAACCAATTCCTGCTGTCTGCGGAACGTGGGGCTGTGGTTTCCCAGGGCGTCCCCTTACTCTCTCGTTTCCCTCCTGCCAAACGGTCGAATCCAGCAGTGAAATGGACTTGCGTGGTGAGGAATCCCCATCACAGACGTGGCAGGTCCTGCAGCCATGACAGGCACTCAGGGGTGGCCCAAAGGTAGCCCCTCAGCCATGGGGTGCTGTGTGATTTGCACACTGAGAAACCTGGGAGGCTCAGCAGCAAGGCCTACCAGAGGCCTGAAGGAACTCATCTGGGTGGAAGGCAGGGGACAGCCAACTAAGGGGAACTCATCTGCCCAGAGAGTGACGGGCGCCTGGGCCCCTTCAGGCTGACTGTGGGCCGGCTGGCCTGCTGCCACGTCCTCTTTGAGGACCGGCACAGTGGCCTCGGCTGCCGTCCCAAGGATGGCTGGAGGAGCAGAACCGCTCCTGGCCAGGGTGGGCAGATGGTCTGGCTCTCATGTGCTTGGCGGCTCCTGGCCGTCCTCCTTAGAGGAGGGAAGGCCATCTTGCAGCTGGCTGGCTGGAGGTGCTGGGGTGCGGGGGTAACTCCCAGGGCTTCCTGCTGCCTCACCATCTGCCTTAATGAGGATTTCACACCCACTCTCCTCTTCGTCTGCACAAGGTGAGGGCAGTCTTTCTGAAACACAGGATGCTGTAGAACTATACCTGAGGTTCAAGATGTAAAGAGAAAAAGAAGGCCCCATCACAAAGGAGCTGGTTGAAACCAGCAACCACCAGACAGACTCCCATGTCACTGTCTCCAGTGGTCCTGAGGCCCCTGCCACTGTCTCCAGCAGTCCCGAGGCCTCTTGGGTGAAGGGCACACCCCCAACCAGGAGCTGGGTGACCGCTTTTATGGCCTCAAGACTCTCTAACCTAGGGATCACGACTCACCCTTGAAAAATGGCTCCAACTGGCCCATTAGGGGGTAAGCGCACACATGCGGTGAGGGGACTAGGCGTTTGTAGACCGGAAGTGAGGAAGATGCGGCAGCTCTCTGAGGGGTGCCAGCTGACAACCGAATCGCCCCCTTGCTGGCAGTCACAGGCTCTTAGCCTCCAGGGGTCCCCGACCTTGGGAGGCGCAGTGTTTATTCCACCCTCCTTGGGCTTCAAAAAGTGCTCTGGGGCTAGCGCTGCCACGAGAGCAGCCAGAGGATGCTGCGCTTTCACAGGACGGGGCCTACATGCCCACCAGAGATTCAGTTGGAAGTTGTGGGAGTGATGGGTCACACAAACCCCCGGTGACACCTGTCCCTGAGCAGAAGGACGTGAAGATATGGGACTTTCAACAGTATCCCTGCAACCTGGCCGAGTCTCACTGAGCTCTCAGTGACGTGCAGCACCACGTGTAAGGCGTACAGAGCACTGACCGGGCTTCAGTGTGCTGTGAGGGGATCACCACGGCCTAAGTGCAGCTGACATCCCTCTTCTCACATAGATACCCAAAAAGGAAAAGAAAAGGGGAAAAAAGGCTTTTCTCCTTGTGATGTGATGTTAGGATCTACTCTGAAATATGCCACACAGCAGTGCTCCCTCCGGAGTCCCGTTGTACGTGAAATGAACCCCCCACCCCTGATGGAGCGCCCCCTTAGGCTTGGCACCCTCTGAGCACTGTCCCCGTACCAGCTCCTGGCTGCCATCAGCACCTCCTGACACACAGGTACCTGGTTCCCTGCTTCCCCCCACCCCCAACCCCAGACACAGGCCTGGGACTCCACCCCCCACCCCATCCCACCCCGCCAGAGCCCTGTGGCTCAGGTCCTGGGAGGTCTGTCCGCCCCTACCTTGCTCCGGATGTAGACAGATCTCCTGTCCATGAAAAATTTCGGAAGGCAGATGGGATGTGTGAAGTTCCTTATGCACTTTTGCTGAATCCATAGAGGTTAAGCTGGTGGGTGAAACTCTTCATACAGTCTGTTTCAAACACCCTGTGCCAGCTGTCCCACTCCAAAATCTCCTTCTGGAAGTTTCTCATAGATGCCTATACAGGTCCCCTCATTGTCCCACCAAATGGACGAACGTGAGAACATGAGACTGAAGCGTGGCTGGCAGCACCTCTTCATGACAGTACAGTGCAGGATGTCACATAGGGGCTCAGGTTGCGTGGGGTTAGCATCAAAACACAGCTATCAAGTGACCTCAGAAAGGGTCAGGATACCCGGTCCACCTGTCAGCTCGCCGACATCCTGGCCATTGAGCTGGGCAAGGTGACCCTCGTATATGGGTTTAACGTAACACGCCAAGTGCAAGCATTGGGTGCAAACCACCAGCTGTCTTCTCCTCCACCTCCTGGGGCCCAGCCAACCCACACTGGTGTCCTGATGGAAGGTCGTAGCGCCTTTGAGTCCATTGGCTTTGAGGGCCCTGAACGAGACAGACGTTTTTAAGCAAAGTCCAGGACGGGTGTCCACGGTCAAGGGCAGAGCCACATCATCCTTTTAACCCTTTCCTGGCCAGAGCAGTGACTGCGCCCTCAGACACCATCCACCTGGTGCCACTGGTCACCAGAAGGCACATGGCAGGTTGATGCTTTGGGAGTGGGTCAGCTAAGTGTCCCATCGCCACCTGGCAGATGGAGGAAGAGGAGGCGGCCTACCTTCCTGCCTCTCCTCAGCATGCACATGCCGTCCCCCATGTCCACTGGGCAGATTGTCAGGCATGCCATCGGCCTCTCACATAGCTTACTCTCCTTGACCGACGTCTGTGGGGATGCCCATCCTGGTTGGTGCCCAGGCTTTGAGCTCTGCAATCCTTCTTTGGGCTGTGGTGCTGGGACATTCAGTAAGAGGCGGCCAGGCAGGGCAGCCTCTCTAGCACATTCTCTCCACATACAGGGCCACCCCCACTGACGCCCCCACCCACACACACATTCAATGATTCTAGGCGTGGGGCTCAGTGGTGTTCCAGAGATTGCCATGCAGCAGATATGCCTCCAAACTCGAGGCGTTGTCAGCCCAGGGCCCAGGCACTCTGGCCCAGTGCATGGGAGCAAGGGCTCTGCAGGCAGTGTGTGATGCCATTGCCCAGCTGCCTGACTTTGGGGCCACCACGTAACCTCTCTCAGCCTCTGTGTCCTCACAGGAGCCACAGCAGTAGCATCTCCTCATGGGGGCCTGAGGGTTCACTGGGTTGTGCAGCAGGTAGTAAGGCACCTGACACTTGAGTCATAGCTATTGTGGTTACTGAAAAGGGCGGTTTTGTCCAACGGCACGTCTCAAATCTAATGAGCTTAAGAAGTGATCCATCTGTGGCCGTGGGCTACCCACAGCAAGCCATTCTGTCACCCACAGGTGACAGACTTGTCAACTGCTGCCAACCATGGGCTGAAATGCCACCTCCACCGAGCGCCTGCTCAAACACAGAGGCAGCTAGGGTGAGCTAGACAGAAACCATAGAAGGTTTTATTTCAAAGTAAGCCATACTCAGCCAGCTGCTGGTGTGACCAGGCAATGGCCCAGGACTGCTCAGAAACTGATTTCGGTTTCCGACTGCCCTGCCTTGGAACCCGAGAACACTCTCCTAAGGCTCCCAAGCCGTGACAACTGTGGCATGGCATTCCCCAGCCAAGGGGAGCACCTCCACGACACCTCTTTCCCACTGCATACCATGTGTTCAGGCTGTACCTAGACTCATTAGAAGTATCCAAGCACCCCCATATGCCTCAGCCACTTGTGGCAGGCAGCTAGAGGTGCCTTTTCATGGCTGAAAATAGTTTCGGTGTCCAGGGCCAATTTCTAAGGAAGACCCGCACAGTGCGCATGAAGCAGTTTATTGAACAGCTGACGGGAGCAAAAATAGTAGAGTGAGTTACATTTGTTACACACCAAGTAGGAATGGCTGCATCGTCCCGATCGCCCCTCATCTCCCCCGAGCAGAGCAGGCTTGCTGGGAGCTGGTGGTCGTGTATGCGTTAGACACCAGTTGAGCCTGGTTTAGACACGTTAGCACTGCCTGCTTTAAACCCACCATTGCTCTCCTGGGTGAGAACGTCAGTGCTCCTCTGACACTCCTTTAAAAATGACCTCGTGTTCCTACGCAGAACAGCCTTATCCTGTAGGCTCTGCTTTCTTCCCTCTGACTCACGCATGGCTGTACCACCAGTTCATGGAGCAACTCCCTCCTATGTAACGGCAGAGGCCCAGCTGGAAGTGGTGTTGACGGGGACAGACAAAAGCCTCAGATGTTTGCATATACATGACTCTGCTGGCCATTTCCAGTCTTTGCACCTGCCTCCAGTATTCCAGTTTCAAGTTGTGCTCTAGTTTTCTGGCAAAGCCAATTTCCCCAGGATGCTAGAAAAGCACACAAACCATTTGTTGCTAATCGTGGCTGTTTCAGCAGGAGCAACTCCTATGCACATGGAGAAATTCAAGGGGGAAATGGCAGTGACACCTGCGTCTACTTCTGCTAGAGAAGACGTATGTCTACAATACAAGCTTGTAAAAAAATACTTTAACAGAATATACTGCACAGAACTAGGATTTAACACGGCCTATTACAAGGCTAAAATATTTGTATAAATACTATACAGGCACGGAGTCACTCCTTGAGAAAGGGCTCACGGATGGGGCCACTGAAGACTACTGTCGGCATGCCCAAAGAGAAACTACTTCCACGGCGGGGACACGGACAGGAATGAGGGTGTGGATGCACATGGGGTGCCAGAGGGGCAGATGGGTAGTTTCTACCCACTACACCACAGTAGGAGAAACTGAGCTCTGTGGGGAGACGTTTTCAATTAACACCTTCGATGGGAACTTCAGCACTTGGAGAACCAGCCACGCAGAAGTCCCTTCTCTTGCCTGCTCAGCCCTCCCACGGGTCCGAGCCAGCTGCTCAGGTGCCCCCCTAGAGGGAGCTGGCTTCCCTCTCACACACATGCTCCTTTCAGCACATCCACATGCTCTGACGCACACCCCACACCACACTGCCTTCTGGTCACCTGCCACCTGAGTGTCCTGTCATGGTGAGTCACTGGGAGGCACTGAATGCAAACAAGACACGAGAGGGAGGAAGCCGGAGACCCAGCGCCAATTCCAGTCCTGGGTGGGGCGAACAAACAGGCAAAGGTAGAAGAGAATGTGTGTCCCGGCCTTCTACGCTCTGTCCCGGGAAGTGGCATCTAATCTGGCATTTCAATATTTAGTTTGGGAGGCGGGAGGACATACTTGCCAGGGCTCTGAGTGATAACCACCCTGGTCTTCTTCCGAAACATAGGAGCAATTTTAGGAGGTTCTGGCACTGGGGTTTCCTCAGTTTCCTCATTATCTTCATGATGGAGGTCATAAGAAATATTTCCGTATTCTCTCAAAAATGGGAAGATTTCAAGCAGAAACTGACAGAAATCTTTGCGAATACCAAACCACCCTGAAAAAGAAGAATGTACTTTTTCAAACAATAGCTTCCACTGAATTTCATGTTACTTTTCTTCCCCAAATGAAAAATTTTACTTGTACTATGTAAAGTACAATGTGAGGCCTAGCTACCCACTGAGGGCAAGAAGACCTGAAGCTCTGTGGTTCTTCAGGCCGGTTCCTGGATTGGCCTTGTCAGGGATGTGATCCCTGGTCCCAGCCAGACCTCTGAATCAAACTGTGGGTGGGGTGGGGCGCTCAGTTGGCACAGGGCCTTTTGGGGATTCAATGGGTGCTCCAGAGCTTGAGAACTATGGCTCCAGTGAGTCTCAGATACCTGTGGTGCCTAGACTACGTTGATACCTTGTAGTCTTCCCTGCCCAGGATAAACTCATGCATGACAGAGAACGTCATCCAAGAAAAAGATTTCTTTCACCCTGTGGAATCCAGGGGGCTGGCAGGTATGTGTTGGTCCAGGCCAGGAGGCCACCTGAGCTCCTGAGGCCTCCTCAAAGCTACTTCCCCAAGGCCCACTCTTCCTGTCTGGGTGCCACAGGAACAACAGACAGCTCAGTGCTGGCTCTTCCGGGGCACAATCCCTGCGCCATGGCTTCCAGAAAGCAACACGCAAAGGAGCAGTCTAGGGGGGAAGGGAGCCTCGCGAAGGATCACTCCAGAGCTGGGTGTGGGTGGGTGACGGCGAGTTTCATCCAATTCTCAGGAGCCCCTGGGAAGGAGGCATCTCGATCCCCATGTCACGGCAGAGGGGACAGGGCTCAGAGAGGCCACCTGCCCCCATCAGTCCTACCGCAAATAGCAGAGGCAGGGCAGGGCAAGCAAGGTTGACAGCACATCCTCCGTTTGGAAGACCCCACACCTTTCTCAGCCCGTTTTCCCACACAAACTCCTTCACTGGGGCCCTTCGGCTCCTCATTTCATAGGCTGGGGCCACACGCATTCCCACCCACACCCACAGGCTGAGGGCTTCTGAAATGCTGAGTACGTACAGTGGTTTCCTCCCTTCTGTCCAAATGTGGTTGCCATCAGAGTGATCAAGGAAAGCCAAAGGGGGACAAATATTGGGATACAAGAGAACGCATTGTGGCCATCCAGTTTGTGAACCAGCAGTATCTGAAGAAAGAGAAATAGTGGCGGCTCCATTAATGCTGCATCTGAAAACAATGTCTGAGGCCAGTCCGCCCCCCTCGTCAGGCTTCACAAGGGGGAAAGTCAGCCCCATAGGAGAGCAATGAAACCCCCTATTCCAGGGAAAAGGGTGACAATAGCTTTCATATCTGTCTCTAGGACTAAGCAAAATTCGTCCACCTGGGAAGTTTCCTACGCCAGGATTGTTGTGGGAAACTCTTCCTGGTGTTGGTTCTAAGGAGCCCACAGTGCCCATTCTGTAACTCTCCACAGAACTCAAATACGAAAACATGACATCCAACTTCCTCTTTCTCAAAGGAGACAAATCGATACATACAGATGCACACATGTACACATCCATACATCATGGCTGGAAAGGTGCACTTCCTGATGGGCCCCAAGCCCCCAAAAGAAGGGACACTCCCATCCCACTGTCACACTTTCTTGGTGGGCGGGCTCCCCAGGCGCTGTCAGAGGGGAGGGTGGGCTTCAGAGCCTCAGGAGTTCTGCCGCCAACAGCTTACCTCAAAAGTAAGCAGAGGCACAACAATGGTCATCCAGCTCAGTGCCATCGTTATGTGTGTCCTTCGCTGCTCTGCAATCACGTCCATGGAGCGCAGGAACAGGACAGACCACACAATGTAATAGAGGACCACCAAGCACAGAAAGGACATGAGAATCCATAAGGGGACACACACAACCTGAGGGAAGCACAGAAGAAGAATCTTTAGTCTGGGTCCCAGTATCTCAAAGGAGGCCCAGCTAAGCCCATGCAGGATCTCTGTAGTTAGGACAGTGTGAGTGCAGACGGGGACAGCCCTTGGTCCGGGGCTGCTGTGAGGACAGCAAGGGGATGAGGACACAGCGTGTTCACTGTAGGACATGCTGCCGGCCAGGAGGTACCCTGTTGTGGGTCACTCTTGGCGTGAAGAGCCCTGCGGCTGCTTTGCCTGAGGCTTGATCTCACTCAGCCTGCACTTTGCCCCACTGGCTTTGCCCCGTCACCCACCCCCAAAACAGGGAAGCGCTGCCACCCTGTGCACATAGCTCCATCTCACCCTGCCACACCTTCTGCACAGGCCATTTCTCCAGTCTCCCAGGAGCACTTTGGCCACATTCTCCTTGGAAACTTCAGCTGCCCAGGCTGCATAGGCCCCTGCTAACTTGCACACTGATGCTGGGAGGACTCTGCTCCCCAGTCCCTGTCCCTCACCCACGTGGGTTCTGCCTGCCACTCAAGCATCAGCAAACCCTTGTCTCGCCCCACATAAGCATGTAGGCTAAGTCCTGGGGCCTCACCAGGGACTCTGCATGATCTTTTCTCCCTCCTGCACTGCCCCCTTGGATATGCCCATCACCCTTTGGTCTTGCTTTATCAAACGGTAACATTGGCTGTTTTCTTTTGATGTATAGTTGTGTGACTTTTCATGTATGCACAGGTAGATCTGCAAAGCCCCACACAGGACACAGGACAACTCCGTCACCCCGTAAGATTCCCTCATGCTGCCCCCTCACCATATCACCCCACCTCCAACAATCACTCATCTGGACTCTCTCAGTGCACTTGTCTTTCCAAGAGTGTGATGTAGATGGAATCATACAGCATGTCACCTGAGACTGCCTTCTCTCACTCGGCAGAATGCCTCTGAGATTCATCCATGTGGTTACATGTACCAAGCACCAATCCTTTCTTTGGCTGAGTGGTGTTCCACTGGATAGAGGCACCACAAACTGCTTACCCAGTTACCAGCAAAGGGACATTTGGGTGTTCTCCTGCTTTGGGCTACCACAAGTAAAGCTGCTATAAACACCTATGCAGACTTTTCTCTAGCTGTATGCTTTCATTTCTCTAGGGGAAATACCCAGATTAGCACTGCTAGGTCATATAGTAACTCCATGTTTCACTTTATAGGAAATCACCAAACCATTTCCCAGAGTGTCTATCCAACTTGGCGCTCCCACCAGGGATGCACAAGTGTCCCATTCCCTGTGCATCCTCCCCAGCACTCGGTACTGTGCTTTTATTTTATCTGCCATTCTGATGAGTGTGCTGATACCTCATCCTGGTTTCCACTTGCCTTCCAGCACTGGTAATGACGTCCTTCTCATGTGTGTATATCTGCTTTGTGGATTCTCCGTTCACGTCTTTTGTCAATTTTAAAATTAGGTTGTTTGGTTTTTCAGTTTTGAGAGCTCTTTAGGGGTTGTGGATGTGGACACAAGTCCTTGGTCAAAGATGTGCTTTGCGAATATTTTCTACTAGTCTCAGGCCTGTCTTTTCAGTAATTTCATTTCGGTTTTGAGCTTCTTTTAAGGACCATGTTGTTGGTGTCATTTCCCAGAACTCGTCACCAAACCATACATCCCAAAGATTTTCTCCCATGTTTTCTTCTAATACTTGGTTTCGCATTTACTTTTATACCTATGCCTCGGGTTGCTGTGCAATTTTTTTAATCCTCCTGAGGACCTCGGAGCTCCTGATTGTAGGCTTTGTTGCAGAGTCTAAGCACAGCCCTTTCCTGTGTACCCCCTCCTAAGGCACTTCTGTGATCAGACTCTCATTTAGTGGCATGCCCCTTGTGGGTGTAATGTTGGTGATCGTTACAGCCTTGCTTGGTCTCTTTTCATCATGGGAAATGTGCAACCGGACTGCTTGCTTTATCTGCTGGGACCCCCGCATGGGACTGGGACTGGAAAAGCCCCTCTGTTCACCTTTAACAGAAAACATTCATAATACCTTATTTTTTTTTTCTGATTGTACCTTATACTAAAATTTTCGTCTTACTCACATTTGTTCCCTCCATATCACAACAGGGAGTTTTGAACCCAATTACTGTTCTCTCCAGATACAGCACCCTGAATATGTAGGATGGGTGCCTGAAAAATATTTATTATTATGAATGTTTTATCAAAGACTTCTGGCAAAAGTGATGAGGTTTGTCTTTACTCATCATGGAGCCGATTACTTTTATAATAACAACAAAAAAGTTTACTTAAGGATTTAAAAAGTTACATACAAGCCAGGGCCAGTGGATGATCCTGTCCAGTCTTAGGGCAATGAATATAAACTGAAGAATGTTGACAGAACACAGGATTTCTAACTAAAAATGAAGAGAAGAATCAGTTAAAGTAAAAGTTATATTCAACATTGCAATTATTTGGTTAATATATTAAAAGGCAATGCAAATTAGAATATAGTAAAAGTTTTATTAAGTCACACTGGGACCCCCCAAATTTCAGCACCAGAGGAGTGAAACAGAGCTGTGCCAAGGAGAAACCTGCCCCAGCCTCCTGCCTTTTCCCCTCTGCTCAGCGGTGCCCTGCCCGTTAGGCTCACCTAGGCAATGCTCTTGTTTCCGGGCTCGCCAAGAACAAAGGCACAACACAGTGGACTCCCCAGGCTTCCTTCCTGCCCCTATCCACAAACACCTTTATTCCTAATCGTCCCTATACTTTCTTCTTATACCCAACCCAGGACTTGGTCCTGCATCCCACCCTTTCCTTTCCGGCTCCTCAAGGCCCTGTCACATCAAAACATCAATTACAGATTCTCGACTGCATCTTGAACCCTATCTTTCCCACTGATCTTCCCAGAAGCAGAAAATTCAACTTAAAGACAAAACAACACAAGACCAAATGATCTCCCATCCCGTGTCCCCTCCTAGCCCTAGCTCTGTCTTTCCATCACTACCAAGCTGTATCATGGATACTTAAGCGCCTACGGCCTCCCCTGCCACTCCAAGCTCCGTGTGCTGCGATCAGCCTTCACCCACATGGCCACCAGGAACTGCTTTTATCAAGGCTGCTGGTCGCCTCTGGCATGTCTGTGCGGCACCTGTACTGCTGCCCAGTCCCACTCCTTCTAGGCTCCCAGTGTGCTCCTGCCCTCCTCTGGTGCTCTGACACTCCCTTTTCAGTCTCGTTTTCTTCTCCTTAAATGGAGATACTCATCGGAGCCATACACTCAGTCTCCTCTCCCCCCAACAGAGACATACACACCTGGCATGCATTGCCTCCCATTAGTTGGTTCCCAAATCTCTGTCTCCGACCCAGCTGTGGCCCACACCCAGCTCTTCAGAGGTGCCTCAGACAATGCCAGTCCTAATTTGAGTTCATTACCCCCACAACACACACCCTTTTACGCCTTTACCCTGCCACTATCCCCCAGCCTCTTGTCTCACTGTGAGGTACCATAATGCCTCAGCTACCCAAACCCTGACGCTAGGAAGTAGCTTCTACTCCTTTGCCCAGCACGTTCGGCCACCATGTCCTGCCTTCTCTACCATCCAGACCTCTCTTGAATCTCCTTGCCCACTCTCCACTGCCATCTCAGGCCCTCCTCATCACCAGCCAACTAAGCACTCCCAGTGGCCTCCAGTCTGCAAAGTCCTCTGCTCCCAAATGCCCTCCAGGCTTCCTTCAGGTCACACTGTGTGCTGCTCCTGAATGGCTCACCAGTGCCCCAGCAATGAAAATCCTATGCAGCCGTCTGATCTGGCTCAGTTTCCCTAAATTCTCAGTTCACAGGGCATTTAGTGACTCTGCAATTCTTTCAAAGGCCTCTGGGCCAAAAGAAATACCTAACAGTTCCACTGATTTAAGTAACGAGATCCAAACTTAAAAATAACTTACATAAATCAAAATAATAATATTATTGTTATTCCAATCTTAAATAAACATAGCTAATTCCTAAGGGGACGCATGTGCTTGCTGGGTACTACACCATTTCTCAGGGTGCATCTACTCTCATTATATTTTCCCCATACAGCTTATTGCACAGTGTTATCTTCCCACCACGGTAACTGCCCACAACACAGCTTCTACAACATCACTGAAAGGAATGTAGTGTGACTAATAACAAAACCGTAAGCTCCTTGGAGTTAGTTCACACGATGTCCCCATATATATCAGGTATTACTGCTGTTCACTCAAAATGTCCAGTACCCCGTGGTGCCCCAGGAGTTCCCTATAGTGCCCTGGGGCAGCTCAGCACAAGCTCTAAGGACTGAGTGTCTGGACCCACAGCCCAATCCCTCTACCACAGCCTCCCTTTCCCCCAACTCCCACAATCCCCTCCTTTCTACTTTATGCTTCAGGCATTTTTCTTGTGGTAAAATACACGTAACAGAAAACTTACCATCCTGCCATCTCTAATTGCTCATGTCAGTGGCATCAAGTACATTCAATATAGCTGGTGCAGCCACCATCACCATCCACCTCCAGGACCCTCTGCATCTTGCAAAACCCTGCTCCACTCACACCTGAGCCGCCATAGTTGACTCAACATGACAGATTTCATCCTGCCTCTATGCCTTTGTATTACTCCCTCTGTCTGACCATTCCATTCCTTTCCCTACCTGCACAGGACATCCTGGCAAACCCTGGCTCTTCCTTCACACCTCTGTGTAGGCCTAGCCCCAGTCACTGCCCAGCAAGTGCTGGAGCTCCTCTTCCTGGGGCACAGGAACCAAGAGGGAGCTCAACTCATGGCACAATGCTTCTTGTCATAGGTAGGAATGCCAAGGATGTGACCCTATGAACGACTGACTTTCTATAGCTCTGAATTAGGAAAATATGGCTTCCTGCCCTATGCAGCCCTAGCTGTTGTATGTGCTTTCCCTTCCCAAGAAGCAAAGTGCCAAATCTTTACGGTTGTCTTCAACTTCCTCCTCAGCTTCTGTCCAGCCATACTTAGGTCTAACTCTCTCAGTGCTTTCCAACCCAGGCAATGCTGCTCCCCGCAGGAAGAGGCTAAGAATCGTGCAGGAGCACCACTGTATGTCACAAAGATTTGAGTGGGACGCCCCTTCACTAGCATTTAGTGGGTGGAGGTCAGGCTTAAGTGTCCTGCAATGCACAAGACAGCCCTGTTCAACTAGACATTTCCTATTCAAAAGGCCAATAGCATCTTCCCCTTACCCACTGAGAAGTGCTGAGCCAAATATGTAATATCTAGAATGTTTGAGCTCAGTGATTTTGCAAATGAGCTTCTGCAAATGATTTTTAAAGCTTAGTTTTACTTCATTTGCTCAGGTAATAGAGAAAACATGCAAAGCAGCGGAAGTGAAAGGGAAGGCTGTCTGGGTGGTAGAGATGCCCCTAAACAGAACAGGGAGCACAGACTCTGGGGAAGCCGTACGAGTCTGGAGCTAGTGCGGAAATCCGAGGTTAGAAATGTGAACTCAGGAGGCGACAGCTCACAAGCAGCAATAGAGACAGGAAGTGTCAACACCACCATTCATAGGCAGCACACACAGTGAGGATAGAAAACACCAAGGCTAGAAACTGAAGAAAACAGCAATGGTGCTGGAGACAGAGGCGGGCAGACGGGGGAAAAGGACCAGGAGTGTCAGGAGGTACAGAGTAGCCAGGAAAGGGGGGGCCTGGAGAGGCTGGACTCAGCCACAGGGCACTCACTCAGTGCCAGTCCCCAGGGTGTGCAGCAGCTAGGCAGGGAGCACAGAGTCAGCACACCACTGGGTCAGGGAGCCTTTCTGTGATAACAACCAGAGGCTGAGAGGGCTTTGCTGCTGTCCTTTTGTTTTCCCTTTCAGATGAGAGATGGAAGTTACTAGAGAGTATGTGCATTAGTTCAGGAGCAAATGCTCAGAGGATGCAGAAGTGGAGAGGGTCTGGGGCAAGCATGTGGCTGACCTGCCCAGGACAGGCAAAGGGCCCCAGTGACTGCTAGAGGAAGGGGCGGGAAGGGATGCCATGCAGACAGGCAGCTACCGGCTACATGGGGGGAAAGAGGGGCTAGCTCGGTGCTTCCAATCATGCTCCCATCCTCCTCCTCCAGAGGAGTCTTCTCACACATCTTTTTCTGAATCACAGTCCCTCCTGACTTCTGCATACCTCCAGTAAGGGCGGGGCGGGGCACGAAGTGACTGACTGTGGAAGGCTTGGGGAAGTGCGCGGAGGGGAAGTGGGCCCTTAGGGCGACTATCCGCCCAGAGTCACTGGGGCCTAGCAGCCATTCCCACCTGTGCGCTTCGCACCCCCTGGCCCTGCGCCAGAGGTGAGGGATTGCTCTCCTGGTCAAGGCCAAGCCCTTCCTGGTGCTCAGGGTCCTGTTCACTCTGGTTCCCATAGGAACTTGCTCCCTCACCCTCCCTGTCTACAGTGCCTTCCTCTCAAGCTTCCCATACGATGAGCAACTCCCCAGCTCCTATGCTGCCTCCAGCCCAACTGCGGGCTCCTTCCTCTACTTGAACCTGCACAGCTCAAACCAAACATCCCAGCATCTGTCCCCCACTCCACCTGTCTGTCTAGGCTGGGGGGCCTCAGCTTCTACGTGGTTTGGTGCCCAGGCTTTGGAGTCACGCTGGCTGAAAGGGGCTACTGGCCCTGCCTTCCAGGAGTGGACAGGAACACATTACTTTCTGGAAAACAGGGACGGCGACTACACCTACTTTTCAGGATGGTTGTGAATCTTTAATAAGATGCCAGTGTATGTGAAGTGCCTAGCCCAATGCCTGGCATGTGCTACGTGTTCAATAAATGTGATCTGCAATTGTTTGCATCACTAGTATTACTATTGCCAGTACTGTCTTTTTTTAATTCATCTATGCATCCCCTTTATCTAAGCAAAAAAGGGCTTAAAGCTAGTCAGTGAGCAGCTGAAGTGCTAGATCTGGGGTCTGAGGTGGTGTGGGGGTTAGTTTTCTGTGTCAGTTTGGCTGGGCTATAAAGTAGCCAGTCATCGAATCAAGCACTGATTCAGGCGTCGTCTTTAAGTAAAGGAGATCATCCTTGACAACATGGGTGGGACTCATCCAATCAGTTCAAAGGCCTTAAGAGCAAAAAATGAGGTTTCCTGGAGAAGAAATTCTGCCTCAGGACTGCAACATCAGCTCCTGCCTGCCGGCCTGCCCTAGGGATTTCAGACCTTCCAGCCCCCATGATTGCACAAGCCAGCTCCGCTACAATAAACTTCTCCCACCATCCTATCAGTCTGTTCCTCGCGAGAAGGCTAGTACAGGTGGGTAAGAAAAGACACGGAGCCGGCAGAAGCCTGACGGCCTGGGTACAAAGCCCCTGTTCTTGGTCAAGGAAGAGAAACATGATTATTGCCATTATGTTTTGTCCCCTGATACACCATGATCTAGAGTTAATGGTCAATCTAACAAAGGGCAAGAAATCTACAATACCATAACTGACCAAAAGATTTTACTTTTTATAACATTCTTAAATATATGAACTCTCACCTCCAGTGACCTGTCATGTCGAAAGCCCCAAACACAAGCTGCAACTGAAACCGGGGAGACAAAGAAGAGCGGCATGAAGACCAGCAGCCAGAAGTGGCTTCCTCTCTCGATCCTGTCACAGACCAAGACTTCGAACATCAACAGGAGCAAGTGGATGCCCACTGCGATTAACATGGCTTTAAACTCCACACATGTTTCTCCTTCTGCTCTAAAAAGGGACATGGACAAGGAAGAAGACACATTCAGTTCCGAATTTCCATGCTAAGCAAGCAGTCCAGGACAAATACCAACTTTGTTGATATGACGAACTACATTTGTAAATTTGACAAAAAGTGAAGGAAAATCAGGTAGAAAGGTAACCTGAATCTTTCATAGACAAGCTTTCAAATATCAAAGAACTGTTACATGACAACACATGAACATTACAACCAAACCAGACTTAAAGTGTTAAGTGTATAAGGATATTCTCAGAGGTAATAGCCAGTAACTGTTTCCCTGACGGCATATAAACACTTTTGCTCATAACTTTAAATTCAACTACTTCCACAATTATTCAAGCTGGTTGCATCTACTGCTAAAAACTGACAAGCATCCCTTAAGTCTCATCATCCTCATCTCCTAATGGATTAAAGACCATGTAAATCACATTCCATGCACTACTATAATTCTAGCTTTATGAATAAGCATGGGTTATACTTCAAGAATATATGGCAACTATTGTCAGGTGCTCTTTCCTTTCTTTTCCATTAGGATGAATTAACGCCTGCAGATCAAAGAGCAGTTAAAATTGTTCTTAAACTAAATCAGTTTAATTAGCTGTTTAGGTATCATAAGCATGAACTTAATAGATCAGCAACTGAAAAATAACAAGGCTACTATCAGGAAAATATTTAAAAATGCATTTGGAAGGCCTGCGATGTTTCATTCAAATAAAGATGAACACATATGATGTATCCTTTTGCTGACAAATACACCTGAGTTTAGGGCACACTCCTCATCTTCCTAGTGAAGGTTTTGAATAGTCCCCCAAGCTCAATTCTGCCCCACCACCCCGTTTCCTTTCTGAAGTTCCAGTCTCTGCGAGGGAGAGAGGAGAGAATCTCAGAGGCCCCAGCAGCACCAGCCTGCACAGTGGAGTGAGCCAACTCTAATATCATGGACCAGCTGAGGCATCCAAGAAGAAAGGCACAGAGGAGTTGAAGGTCATGTTGCCCCCCGCTACCTGGCCCCCGAAGGCTCTGCTCTCCTTCAGAGCATCTGGGCTTCATCTTTCCCTGTCTCAGAGACTCACTGGCAAGCTACCTCCGCCACACTGCTAAGAGTCCTAAGACCCAGGACTAGGAGATTGGGAAAGGGGAACCCCAGTTCCAGGGCTGAAACAGAAGGGCATATCCCTGAAGACCAGAAATAAAACTCTGGTTTGTAAAATTGCTCCTACAAACATGACAGTTTTATACTTCCTAGTCCAGTGTGGTATAACAGTTTTGTATTTTGGATGCCTTTTGGATTACACAGGCTTTTGTGGGCTGTCTAGGAACTTAAGCACCCAAAAGAACACTGTTTTTTTTTTTGGGGGGTGGGGGTGGACTGCCTATCAAATACCTGATTTTTAAAAACTCAGACCAGAACTCAGTTTGCCTATATTATAGTTTTTATAAAACCCCAGCTAGGTAGAAATGAAAACAGTTCTTACTTTATCAAAAGTCAAAAACAAGATATCACTGCCTCAGGATAGAGACCAATGGGTTTTATAACGCACTATTACCGATACTGGGGATTTCGTGCCCAGACTCCAGTTCCAACCGAGGCTCCAACAATGACCATTAACTTCCACAGCCATATTGGAGCAAAAACAGCCCAGTAACTCCACTGAATGATGCCATCCAGACGAAGGGCCAGTAGCACAGAGAACAGCAGCAAACAGGCATAGATGAGGAATTTACTAGGAGAAAAGTAAAACGATTAAAGAGGATTCACTTTTATAAATATGTGATAATGAATTGGGGAGTAGTAACAGCAGAATTTTTCAGCACATGAAATGAGGCAGTAATTCAATTATTTATTGAAAAGTTCTATGTAGTAACGCTGTGTTAGGGATAAGAGAAACATCCATTCCCTGTTCCCTGCTTTCCAGGGCTGCCTGGTAGGAGGGTGTCCACACAGAAACATAATTACAATAGAGCCTGTTATGTGCTGGAATGGTGCTACGGCGGAGGGAGACGGGAAGCCTGAAGAGGAAATAATACAGGTTCTGTGTGAGGGCGCTGGGAAGCAGGGAGCTGACGACCCTGGAGCTGGTTCCAGAGGGTACACGGGAAGCTGCCAGACTGGAAAGGACATGAGGTGAGGAAGCATTCCAAGCAGAAGGAACTAGCCATACCGTGACATTGGGGCAGAAAAAGGCTGACATGTCCAAGATATGGTTAAGTTCTGTCTATGACTAATTATTTGATTCTGTTTTTATAAAGGCAGCAGCTGCCATGTTCAAATACAGTCACATTCTGGTACATGTATTATACTTTTCATGACTGAATAAATCACTCCCTTTCGCTCTTTCTTTCTCTCTCTCTCTCTCTCATACTTCACATAAAAAAGGGACTTTCTGAAGACGATGTTCACATTAATTAGAAATTACACTGCTGAGGACATCTATTACCAGCTTTGATGCAGTAAGAGGAATGGGGTTTTCTCCTTCCCATCTTAAACAAGAAACAGCAAAATATATGAACTACTTCTCAGACATTAGGCAACAGGCAGCGAAGAACCATGATGGCAGAAAGAAAGAAAACGAAGGAAGTAAACTCTATTTACCGCAGCTTACTGCCTGGGAGCTGCAGGAGTTTCCAGGCTGCAGCAAGAAGGTAGCTAAAACCCAACTTACTGACAATAACAGTAAATGTAAATGTTCTAAATACCAATTAAAAGACAAAGACTGTCATATTGGATAAAAAAAAAGCAAGACAACTATATACTATCTATAAGAAATCCTCTTTACCCAGAAAAATCAGAGATTAAAAGTAAAAGGGCAGAGAAAGCCATGCAAACACTGACCAAAAGAAAGTTGGAGTGGCTATATTAATATCTGTTAGTCTTCTATGGCTGCTGTTAACAAATTACCACAAACTCTGCAGCTTAAAACAATAGAAACTTATTATCTCACAGTTATGTACCTCAGAAGTCCAGACAGGCTTGGTTGCTTTCTCTGCTCAGAGTCTCATAAAGCTGAAATCAAGATGTCAGTTGGCTGGGATTTTATCAGTGACTCTGGGAAGAATCTGCTTCTAGATTCATTCAGGTTGTTGGCAATCTGTTTCTTGTGGTTGGAGAACTGAGCTCCCAGTTTTCTTTCTGGGCTGTCAGCTGGGGGTTGCCCTTAGATCCTAAAGGTCTCTGATCCCTGCACAAAGCCCTTTACATCTCAAAGCCAGTAACAGCACGTTGAATCTTTCTCACCCTTGGGAGTTCTTCTGACTTCTTCTGCCATACTGCTCCTGCTCCAGAGAAAGTTCTCTGGTTTTAAGAGCTCGTGTGCTTAGACTGGGTCCACCTGGATAACACAGGATACTTTTCCTAGTTTAAAGTCCCTAACTGTGGTAGGCAGAATTCTAAAGATGTTCCCAAAGATTTCTGTCCTCTGGTTATTCCAGTGAAACATTAACCCAGGTACGACCATGAAAGGACTTTGTAGATGGAATTAAGGTTACTAACCAACTGAGGGTTAAAATAGGGAATGATCCGGGTGAGTCCAATGTAATCACATGATCCTTTAAAAGCAGACGAGGAAGGCAGATGAGTAAGAGGGATGTGACCAAAGAGGAGAGATGAGGCAGAGGGGGTGAAGTCAGAGACATTCCAAACCTGAAGACTCAACAACCTGCCTTTGCTGGCTCTGACTATGGAGGAAGGGAGCCATGAGCCAAGAAATGCAGGCAAACTCCAGAAGTTGACAATGACTCCTGGTTGACAGCCATCAAGGAAATGGGGTCCTTAACCCGACGACCACAAGGAACTCAATTCTGACAACAATCTGCATGAGTTTGGAAGCGAATTAATCCCTAGAGTCCCCAGAAAGGAATTCAGTCAGGCCAACACCTTGACTTTGGCCTTATGAGACTCTAAGCAGAAGATTCAACTGAGCCATGCTGTTCCTGCGTCTCTGACCTACTGCACTGTGAGAAAATAAGTCTGTGTACTTTTAAGACACTAAATCTGTGGGAATTTGTCACGGAAGCAATAGAGACTAATACTGTAACCTTAAATACATCTGTAAAGTCCCCTTTACCATGAAACACAACATATTCACAGGTTCTAGGGATTAGGGCCTCGATATTTTGGGGGGTCCATTCTCCCTACCACAATAAAAGGTGTATTTTTGAACAAGGATTATTACCTGGAACAAATAGGGGGAATTCATAATGATAAAGGGGTTAATCTGTCAAAGAGGATCTAACAACTCCAAATATTTGTGTACCTAATAACAAAGCTTCAAAATACATGTAGGAAATATTAGTCTTTAAAATATTAAGGAGAAATAGAAAAATCAACAATTCTTATTGGAAATTAACATTTCTCTCTCAGGAACTGACAGAACACATAGAAAATTACTAAGGCTATACAGAATTATAATAACACTATCAACCAACATAACCTAACTGATAATGATAAAGCATTCTTCCCAACAAAAGCAGAATACAAATTCCTTTCAAGCGCACGTGGAACATTCACCAAGACAGACTGGATTCTGGGCCATGACACAAGCCTCAATAAATTTAAAAGGATTGAAATCACATGAAGTGAATCTCTAAGCACAATGAGATTAAACTAAAAATCAACAAAACATATCTAAAAAACTCTAAACATTTGCAAATTAAACAATACTCTTGTAAGGAATTCATAGGTAGCAGAAAAATAAGCCACAGGAACAATTTGAAAAATTCTGGACTAAATGAAAGTAACAAAACAGCACACAAAAATTTGTGAGATATAGCCAAAACACTGCTTTTGGGAAATTTATAGCATCAAATGCTTACATTAGAGAAGCTCTGAAGTCAATGACCTAAGATTCATCTTAAGAAACCAGGAAGAGAAGGAAATTTTTTGAAAAGTAAACAGAAGAAAGGAAATGATACCTTATAAGCATGGAGAAATTAATGAAAAACAGTAGAGAGACACGAGGGAAAAATCAATGGAAGTAAAATCTGGTTCTCTGAAAAGATCAAGAAAATTAGTAAACCTATATATAACCAGAGTGAACAGGAAAAAAAATAGTTGACACAAATTATATTAGGAATGCAAGCAGGGACTTCACTACAAATCCTAAAAACACTACAGGGATTATGAACAACTTTACACAAATAAATTTCTTGAAAGACAGACATTACCAAAGCTCACTCAAGAAGAAATACATACTTTCATATCTCTATACCTACTTAAGAAACTGAAATTGTAGTTAAAATCCTTCTCACAAAGAAAATGTCAGGCCCTGACAAAAATCTACCAAACACATAAGGAAGACATAGCACCAATTTTCACAAACTCTGGCAGAAAAAGATGAGGGGAGAAAATCCCGATCTATTTTACGAGGCCAGCATTGTCCTGATATGAAAACCTGACCAAGAAAAAATATATAAATCAATATCCTTCATGACACAGATGCAAAAAACTCTAAGAAAAATAACCAAATTGAATCTAGCAATATATAAAAAGAATATTACATTAAGGCCAACTGTAATTAAACTAGGATTGCAAGCTTGGCTTAACATTTGAAATCAACTAAAATAACCCACTGTATTAATAGAATGAAAAAGAAAAACCATAACAGTATCTCAATAGTTCCAGAAAAAGCATTTGACATAACACAACCCCAGTGAAAATCCCAGCAGGCTCTTTTGTAGAAACTGTAAAACCTATATGAAAATGCAAAGGACCTGGAATGGGCAAAACAATTGTGACAAAAAATAAAGTTGGAGAACCTACGTTACATGCTTTTAAGGCTTACTTATAAACCTACAATAATCAAGATAATGTGGTATTTTTAGCACAAGGAGACACACAGAGAACAGAATGTAGTTCAAAGACAGATCCATCCAAGCACGGTCAGTTAATTTTTGATAAATGTGCCAAGGCGATTCAATCAAGATTGTGTTCCAACAAATGGTGCTACAACAACTGGATAGATGGGAAAATGCACCTAAACGTAACCTCACTGCATATACAAAAATTTACATGAAGTGGATCACAGACCTAGATGTTATTGCCAAAACTACAGAACATCTAGAAAGCACAGGGGAAAAAATGCTTGTCACCCAGGGTTTGTCAAAGATTTCCTAGATAGGATACAAAATTGGACCTCCTCAAAATTGAAAACTCTTCCTCTCTGAATGACACAATTTAAAAAATGAAAAGCCAAGCCACGAAAAGAGAGAACATATTCTGAAAACATATATCTGACAAAGTACCTGTATCCACTACGTATAAAGGACTTTTATAACTAAAAAATAAGAAATGATCCAATTTAAAATGGCAAAAGAAACCCCAGGCACTTCATCAAATAAGTTGCACAAGAGGCAAACAAGCACATGAAAAGATACTCCATATTTTCAGACATTAAGAAAATGCAAATTAAAACAATACTGAGGTAAAACTACATACCCTGATGGCTAAAATTAACATGATCAACTACAACAATTGTGGCTAAGGATATGGAAGAACTGGAACCCCCATATATTGCTGGTGGGAATGCAAAAGAGTACAGTCACTTTATAAAACACTTCACTTTGGCACTTTCTTACAAAGTTTAGTATATACTTACTCCACGGCCCAGCAACTACATGCCTAGGTATTTACTCAAGAAAAAAGGAAAATGTATGTATACGTACAAAGATTTGTATTTCAATGTTCGATGCATGTTTATTTATAATAGCCACTGGAAACAACCCAAATGTCCATAAACTGGTGAATGGTTAAGATCCATGTGGTATATCCATTCAATAGAATACTAATCAGCAGTAAAAAGGAACAAACTAGGTATGCATATAACAACAAGGATGAACTTCAAATAACACTATACTAAGTAAAATAACTCAGACTGAAAACACAACATACTATACGATTCCATTTATTTGACATTCCGGAAAAGGCAGAAGTATAGATACAGAAAACAGATCAGTGTGGTTACCAGTGGCTGTGCTGGGGGAAAGCTTACTACAAAGGGACACATGGGAGTTTTTTTGATTGACTGACCTGTTCTATATCTGTATCTTTGGGTGGTGGTTACACAAGGATATAGATTCATGAAAACTCATAGGACTGCACACTAAAACAGGCTAAATTTTATTGTATGTAAAATATACTTCAACAAACCTGGTATATCTATTGATCTATCTATACATACACACAACCATATCAACAGCTAATATTTACTGGATGTTTTCGGCATGCCAGGTACCATGCTGTTTCTCATGCATTATCTCACATAAGTCTCACAGCAACCCCATGAAAGAGGCACTTTCATGATTCCCATTTTACAGATGAGGAGTAAAGGCTTACTTGCTAAATAATTTGTCCAAGCAGCCAGCAGCTCACAGAGTTGGAATTCAAACTAAGAACTATTTGGCTCCAAAGTCCTTTTTATTGAGTACCATACAATACTGACTATACTGATAATTTAACACTCTTGGAAAACCATATGGATAGATATACACTGAGAATAAACAGTGATGTCCAGCAGGGAAGATTAAGGAAAGTCTTTACACCCTTTTGCTTATGACTGAATTCTTTTGCAAGATGCATGAACTGCTTTATTATAGGAAACAACGTAAGAAACTTCAATTGGAAAAAAGGGGGGAGGTTGTAAGGAGATGGGAACTACAAAATTCAACTCAGACGCCAACTTCCAAGTGGGAAGATTATCAGATTTGGAGAGGCTGCTAACTAGAAAAAATATATATACATATTTATATAGTCTTTTTGTGTCATAATATTACCATCTATAAAATCAGGGTAATATGTATCACATAAGGTGGCTGTGAATATAAGATAATGAATTTTAAAAAGTGTTTTATGTAAAGCACTAAATTAGTGGTTCTCAAAATTTTTTGTAGGACTCCTTTTCTCTCTGAAAAATTACTGAGGACTCCAAAGAGCTTTGTTTTTATGGGTTATACCTATTGTTATTTACTGTATCAAATTTTAAAACTTATTTTTAAAATACTTTTAATTCATTAAAAATAATAAACACTATATATTAACCTAATTTTAATTTAAAAACTGCTTTCCAATATTGTTTTTAGTTTTGCAAATTTTTTAACTGTCTGACTTCATAGAAGACACCTCAATACAATATCTGTACCTGCATTCATTCTGTTGTAATCAATGTTGTTTTGGTTCAAGCATATGAAGAAAATCTGGCCTTACAGAGATATGTAGTTAGAAAAGAAAAACAGGAGAATTTTAATAGCTTTTACAGACAATGGTGGAT
Organism: Manis javanica; assembly: GCF_040802235.1. Taxonomy (NCBI): domain Eukaryota; kingdom Metazoa; phylum Chordata; class Mammalia; order Pholidota; family Manidae; genus Manis; species Manis javanica. Next base: position 137,025,379 of record NC_133174.1, read on the forward strand.
ATTCTTCTTTGATAGGACACCAACACTCAACAAGTGGTAGCTTCTTGAAGGTTAACTATGATGTGGAATCTGAGGCCCTATCAATGAATTTTTGGTCATCTGTTACATTAAAATCCATTGGTCTCTCTTGCGCTTTGAATGAATCTTTTATCACTGCATGATTATAATACCATGTAGGTCAGCTGGAAAATATTATTTCACTGAGCAATGAAGATCTTTCAAATGTTGACCCATTTCAGTATACAATAGCAAAAAAAATCACATTAGTTATTGTCATAATCTACTTCATCAGAAATAGTTTAAGTGTTGGGAGGCTATCAAGCTTACAGTTGTGGATACAACTTTTCAAAAATTCTGATCTCTTGAAAGCTCAAATTTTACCATTTGCAAAAAACACCATCAGTTGTTTTCCTTGAAGTTACAGGTTTACTTGTGTTTTTGAGAAAATGTCTGCCAAATACCCTGATACAAATAGCCACAGTCTTGTCGGTTAGTTGTCCTTCTAGGTAAAAGTGGTGTTCCATGAAAAAAGCAGCTTGCAATTCAGGTACAGAAGTGCTTTTCCTGGAGTCAACCACTGTACTTCTCTATACAGCAGATGGCCTGTATGCATTCTTCCTATTTTGTCACACAGAATATTAAAACAAATGTGTATTCAAGGGTCAAGATTTAATGAGACTGTTATTTTTTTCTGCTTTATCAAGGACATTCTAAAGTGAAGCTGGCTTTTTTATTTTGTAACTGCAGGCACATTATGGTGAAGAAGCCAATGACTACCAGCACAGTTTCATGTCACTAGCTTGATTTGTGCTCAGGTGCCAGCAGTTCACCCAACACTGCTTTTGTACCATCACTGCAAATGTCAACCCAGAGAAAGAGGTAAAGAGCATCTTAGTATTATTATGAAAATAGTTGTGACCTTGATGACCCCTGGAAAGGTTCTCAAGGCCACCCAGGGTTCTGTGAAAAATGGTTTGATAACCGCTGCACTGGATTAGACACATCTTAGTTATGACTATTAATGTTCAAAAACAAAGAGAGGCCTTTACAAGCTGCTACAATGAAAAAGCTACCAGTGACAGAGGCCAACATATGAATGGCTTCATGCATAGACACTGGAGAAGTAAAGCTTGAAGGAAGTTCACAAGCTAATAGAAATGGAGTGATCACCCTCAAGAGAGAAAGTTACCAGCTGAGACCACTTTTTGCCTTTGAAAGCACAGGGGGGTATTGCAAAATCCAGGAAATCAGAATCAATTTATCAACCAAAACCCATGGCTTACACGTATCATTACCAGAAACAATGGACCTGAAAACAGACAGAATATTCAAAAGAATTAAGTAGACTGGAACACTAACAAATGCAAGGACCATAATAAACATAGTATTCAAAGGTAAATTAAACGATACGTAGAGGTAAAATTTTTCTAAAGGAGTTTCAAATAAAAAAATAAATGAGGTGGGGGAAAGTAAACCTTGTAGGTTGACTTCATTATCTTCCTTAAGAGTGTTTTCTTATTTAATAGAAGAAAAGAGTAGTGGATATAATGAAAATAGAAGTACCAAAATGTTTATAATGTTGGGGAAGTGATTACTTAACAATTTTTGACATAATTTAAAGGGAAATTAAGAGTTCTGGGTCTATTACATGAAGAATGAAAAACAGAAACAAGATGAACTTACTAGAAGAAAAATAATAGTACAAAAATACAATTCTGAAGTTAAATATTGGGGTTAAAAAATATAAATAGATGAAATGTCCTTGTATTAGTTTTCTACTGCTGCCATACAAAATTACCACCAACCAAGTGGCTTAGAAAGCACAAACTTATTATCTTCACAGTTTTGGACATCAAAAGTCTGAAATGGGTCTTACTGGGCTAAAGTTAAGCTGTCACCAGGGCTGTGATCCTTCTGGAGGCTATAGGAAAGACTGTTTCTCTGTTTTACTATCTTGTGGCTTCCTTGGCTCATGGCCCCTTGCTCCAGTTTAAAAGCCAGCATTGGGGAGTTCAGTCCTCCTCACATGCACTCAACTCTGACAACTTCTTCTGCCTTCTTGCACATTTAAGACCTGTCACAGGTCAGCCACAATAATTGCCCTATTTTCAGATCAGCTGATTAGCAACCTTAATTCCACTTTAATTAGCTACTTGCACTACTTGCAACCAATGTCAAAAGACAAACAAACTACAAGAAAGGAGATGGCAAAGGTTTATCATGCCTGGGTAAGGACAAGAGAAGCAGTTTATTAGTACAGTACCTTGATAAATTAGATTTCAAAGCAAAATTTATTAAAATACTAAAATGACTAATAAGGAAAATCTAAATAATAAAAACTTAACATGGCCACAGAACATGGAAATAATCTGACATTTACTTTTTTTTCAACTTTCTTTTAAGAACATGCAGAGACATTTTCATTGTGGGCTTCTACATGCTACTATTAAATCATGACAGATAAAGCAGACAAAGTTCCTAAGGAAACGACAGAAATGAACAGCAGAGTAGATGAAAATAGCATGGTTCTACTGAGAGAACTAAGCAACGGGACAAAAAGTTATGCTTTCGTTACATGCACACGGATTTTTCCAGAGGGGAACGAAAGATTAGGGACACTAATACACAATACACACCAATCTAATTTAAAATTTTAAACACCGCGTGCCTGCAATGTGTGGGATATATAAAGATGAGAAAGAAACAGTCACTGTCCTGAAGGTGCTTAAAGGCTAAGAGGAACGACAGGAATGGTCAACTGGGACATGGAAGATTAATTTCCATGGGACAGTTGTGAGGGAAGGTGGGATTAAGGCAGTAGATTGGGGCACGGAATTCCAGACAAAGGGGATAAGATTTCTTAAAATATGAGACAGTTTTTTATATCCCAGGAGACTAGAATACATAGAGTATATTCTGTAAATCTTGGAGTATAGTGCGCTGGGGAGACACTGCACTGGAGCGTCACTGGCAGAAAGGAGAAAAGGCACTGGAGGACATAAGGGAAAATTAGGTCAGGGTAAGAAGGCAGAAGGATTTGAATATCCAGGAAAAGCCCTTGGAATTTACTGATAGGCAATAGGGAGCCACGGAAGAGTTTTCTGAGCAAAAGAGTGGCAGAAGGTAGAGAAGAGTGTTTAAGGTAGATTGTAAATGGTAGAGAGTAGAGGCAGAAATTCTACACAATTCATAATAAACTGTTCAAAGAGACTGAAAATTGCCTAACCATACAGACATTTAGCATTATTCACTTGATAACCAGCGTAGCAGAGTTTAAGGGTTTATTTGTGCAACTTTGAGCCGCAGGTTCTTCATGAGCGAAATGCAGATACTACTACTTCTACCAGGCAGTGCTGAAGTAAAGGTTAAATAATCTACTGGAAGCACTTACTGCAGAGCTCAGTGCTCAGCAGGTTGACACTTAATAAATGTTAGTTTATTTCCTTAAATAATGACTAAATCAAGGATGAAACAGAATACTATTACAGAGTATTTTAAATACCACTAAAATACAATGGAAACATCAAAACAGCTGGGCTACTGCCAAAGCAAAACTCAGAGAAATGTATCCACTCCAAAAGTGTAAATCAAAGCAAAAAAGAAAAGAAAACAAGAGGCAGAAGGAACACTCTTGAACTGAGCTTCTAAGAAATTCTGGGGAGGGGGGAGGGACTCAAAAGAGCCAAAATATCAAAATAATAAAACTAAAATAAATATAGATACAAAAACAGAATTCATAAGTAATATTAACAGCTGGTTCTTTGAAAAAAAATGAGCAAACTACAAAATTGTTTGTAAAAACCAAATAAAGAGAAATAGAACAAATTAAAATAAAAAATTTTAAAGGATGTAATTTATACACATTTTTAAGTGAGGAAAGAAGGAATAATACCTCAACTGTACCAGTACATCTGAGAGTCAAGTAAAAAAAAGATGATTTAATATCATATAGGAAATTCTAACCCTGATTGACAAGAAGAGAATATGATGCAGCAATAAAACAGTGATAAGAGCATTTATTTTTTGAAAAAGTCACAGTCAAACCCTAAGCTATGTTGAGCTACTTTTCAAGAAGCATTCAGACCAGAATCCAAATAAAAAACAGACTTTGCTCAATTCTCCACAAACCAGCAAACGGAGGTTCCACTGGACATTCTGGTATCAAACACTATTTCCTAAATTTCACTTTTCCAATTATACCTTTAAAGTGGATTTATTCCACTCTCATCTCAACCTGTAATGCCAGTTGTCTTGCCAATGGGTTTCAAGCCCTGGGCAAGTTCACTATGGATTGATTCAATGAGACCGAGGAATGACAATGGAACTTTCTTGGGGTGAAAGGGTTATACCCAACTTTATTTCCACAGTGGCAGGTCAATCACTAGAATCCTGTCCACTCAGAGCGAGTCTGCATGCAGCAAGCCGGTCTCTGCCTTCTGGGCCCCTCTGCCGCCGCAGCCATCTCAGTCTCTGTCCTCGGCGCTGCCACCCCTCTGTCTCTGCTCTCCTGCAGCCATTCAGCTGTACAGCCATGTCACCATGTTGCACAGAGCACTGGGCAGAGCTCTTTATATACATCAATAACAACATGTTGCCCACACACGTGTAGTGAGCAAGTCAACCAGGGCCAGGTGAGAACCCTGGCCACAGGAACCTTCACTTTATCCACACAAGTACACAATCACTAAGTAGTATCACATGGGCCAAACTACACAGCTAGTATTCTCTCTGAAATGTATGGGAGCTCCTTGGGGCTTGAACTCCCTCTCTCCACTTTTCGGGGAAGGAAAGGGATTTAGGGAGGGAGGGAATATACCTAGGTGTGGGGAAGTTGGAGTTCCTATGGCCAGGATCCTCACTGATCTTAAACCACTTGATGATGTAACTGGCCTGTTGCTAGGCTACTGCTTCCACACCCATAGGCAATAAGCTATTATTGCACTATATAGAGAGCTAGACCCAGTGCTCTGGGTGGAGGCAGAGACGCTAGTGCTGGACCTACCACCGGGAGGACAAGCCAGGTAATAAACCTCTTCACCACAAGAACATTCTACTGTCATTTCTTTGGTCACACTGTATCCATAGAGAACTTACCCGAGGCTGAAATCCATCGGCAAGACACTAGGTCAGAAATGACTCTGTGAATATAGAAGTTCTAGTGTCTAGTTTTCTGCATATCAAAAGAATACACTAGACTCTTTCTAGACCCATCAGTTTTCTCCAGTGAATGCTGCTGGCTTAACTGGAGCAGAAACATATGTATGCACACACACACACACACACACACGCTCATGCTCTGAGTGACATATCTCTGTGGGTGCCTCCCTGTCTACAACTTCAGAGAAATGTTCCAATTGACAAACTGCTAACTGATACTCTCCCAAACTGCTGACACCTCTTATACTAGCAGAACCTTACTGACAAAATTTCAAGTCTTTTAGTGGTGATTTTAAATGGTTTTATTAACGTGAAGAATGTTTAAGAGCATCCAACGAGTAGATATAAGAGAGCACAAAAACTAAATAAAGCCAAATCACTCTCAAGGACTGGAAAGAGCCTAGGCCTACAGGAAGCTTGCTGTCTACCAGCTGTGCAATGGGAATGGGTCACACTCTTGCTACACCTGTCTCCTGACATCAGGTTGCTCATATATCCATCCATTAAGATAAGGGATGTGAAAGCCTTGTGTAAATGATCAATTTTACCTATTTTAGCTACTATTAATATTACAAAAGAGAAAAGTTGTAACAATCTCACTTTTAAAAAATGAATATAGTCTTATTATTTTAACTGAAAATGAAAACAATACAGATAAACCTTAAGAGTTCTCTATGCCCTACCCCGATCCCAACACTCCTTCCTATTTCCTTGAAGTCTTGTTTCAGTTTTGTGACAATACTCCTAATTCTTAAAAAGAAAATGCTTTTATGTATATGCATTTATCTATTGGAAATATAAAATATTGCCATTTTGCATTTCACAAATTGTGCATAATCTCTGCATCACTTTGTAGCTTGCTTTTTTCTCCCACTCCAGTCTATGTTTTTAAGATTTATCCATGTACATAGATACTTGTGAGTTAATTCATCCCTTTGGATGTGAATTTAACTGGAGAAAAATTCCCTTGTACTCTTGAGGCCCTCCCCTTGGCAATATTTTGTCATACTTATGGGGTAAAATTGGTAACTTTTTGTTGTTTTTATTTCCAACTAATAATAAGGTTGGTCATTTTTCCAAAGTTTTTTAGCCATTTAAATTTTGTCTTCTGGAAAAGAGTCTTTTGATATACTGGGAAACTCAAGTTTTGTTTTATTATATATTTTTTCCTTTCCACTGATTGATTGAATAAGGTATCATTGATATACACTCTAATGAAGGTTTCCCATGAAAAACAATGTGGTTACTACACTCACCCATACTATTGACTCCCCACCCATACCCCACTGCAGTCACTCCATCAGCATAGTAAAATACCAGAGTCACTACTTGTTTTCTCTGTGCTACACTCTCTTCCCTGTGACCAACCAAACACCATGTGTGTGCCAATCATAATACCGCTCAATCCCCTTCTCCTTTCCTCCCCACCCTCCCTCTCCCACCCCTACCCTTTGGTAACCGCTAGTCCCTCAATGGAGTCTGTGAGTCTACTGCTGTTTTGTTCCTTCAGTTTTGCTTCATTGTTATACTACACAAATGAGGGAAATCATTCAGTACTTGTCTTTATCTGCCTGGCTTATTTCACTGAGCATAATATCTCCAGCTCCATCCATGTTGTTGCAAATGGTAGGATTTGTTTCTTTCTTATGGCTGAATAGTATTCCATTGTGTATATGTACCACTATGTACCACCTCTTCTTTATCCATTCATCTACTGATGGACACTTAGGTTGCTTCCAATTCTTGCCTATTGTAAATGGTGCTGCAATAAACATAGGGGTGCATATATCTTTTTGAAACTGGGCTCCTGCATTCTTAGGGTAAATTACTAGGAGTGGAATTCCTGGATCAAATGGTATTTCTATTTTTAGTTTTTGAGGAACCTCCATATTGCTTTCCACAATGGCTGAACTAGTTTACATTCTCACCAGCAGTGTAGGAGGGTTTGCCTTTCTCAACATCCTCACCAGCATTTGTTTTTCCTAGTCTTTTGGATGTTGGCCATCCTAACTGGTGTGAGGTGATTTCTCATTGTGGTATTAATTTGCATTTCCCCGATAATTAGCGATGTGTAGCATCTTTTCATGTGCCTGTTGGCCATCTAAATTTCTTCTTTGGAGAATTGTCTGTTCATATCCTCAGCCCATTTTTTAATAGGGTTATTTTCTTTTTGGGTGTTGAGGCATGTGAGTCCTTTATATATTTTGGATGTTAACCCCTTGTTGGATATGTCATTTACAATATATTCTCCCATACTGTAAGATGCCTTTTTGTTCTACTGATGGTGCCCTTTGCTGTACAAAAGTTTTTAGCTTGATGTAGCACCATTTGTTCATTTTTGCTTGTTTCCCTTGCCCAAGGAGATGGATTCAGGAAAAAGTTGCTCATGCTTATATTCAGATGTTTGCCTATGTTGTCTTCTAAGAGTTTTATGGTTTCATCACTTACATTCAGATCTTTGATCCATTTCAAGTTTATTTTGTATATGGGGTTAGACAATAATCCAGTTTCATTCTCTTGCATGTAGCTGTCCAGTTTTGCCAACGCCAGTTGTTGAAGAGGCTGTCATTTCCCCATTGTATATCCATGGCTACTTTATCATATATTAATTGACCATAAATGCTTGGGTTAATATCTGAACTCTCTATTCTGTTCCACTGGTCTGTGGCTCTGTTCTTGTGCCACTACCAAATTGTCTTGATTACTGTGACTTTGTAGTAGAGCTTGAAGTCAGGGAGCATAATCCCCCCAGCTTTACTCTTCCTGCTCAGAATTGCTTTGGCTATTCAGGGTCTTTTGTAGTTACTTACGAATTTTGGAATTATTTGTTGTAGTTCATTGAAGAATGCATTTGGTATTTTGATAGGGATTGCATCAACTGTAGATTGCTTTAGGCAGGATGGCCATTTTGACGATATTAATTCTTCCTATCCATGAGCATGGGATGTATTTCCATTTATTGGAGTCTTCTTTAATTTCTCTCATGAGTGTCTTGTAGTTTCCAGGGTGTATGTGTTTCACTTTCATCATTAGGTTTATTCCTGGGCATTTTATTCTTATTGACGCAATTGTGAATGGAATTGTTTTCCTGATTTCTCTTTCTGCTAGTTCATCATTAGTGTATAGGAATGCAACAGATTTCTGTGTATTAATTTTGTATCCTGCAACTTTGCTGACTTCTGATATTAGTTCTAGTGGATTTGGAGTGGATTCTTTAGGGTTTTTTATGTACAATATCATATCATCTACAAACAAGGACAGTTTAACTTCTTCCTTACCAATCTGGATGCCTTTTATTTCTTTGTGTTGTCTGATTGCCATGGCTAGGACCTCCAGAACCATGTTCAATACAAGTGGGGAGAGTGGGCATCCCTGTCTTGTTCCCGATCTTAGGGGTAAAGCTTTCAGTTTCTCACCATTAAGTATGATGTTGGCTGTGGGTTTGTCATATATGGCCTTTATTATGTTGAGGTACTTGCCCTCTATACCCATTTTGTTTAGAGTTTTTATCATGAATGGATGTTGAATTTTGCCAAATGTTTTTTCAGCACCTATGGAGATGATCATGTGGTTTTTGTCCTTCTCTTTGTTGATGTGTTGGATGATATTCATGTCTTTTCAAATATTGTATCATCCTTGCATCTCTGCAATAAATCCTACTTGATCATGATGGCTGATCTTTTTGATGTATTTTTTAATTCATTTTGCTAATATTTTGTTGAGTATTTTTGCATCTATGTTCATCAGGGATATTGGCTTGTAATTTTCTTTTTTTGTGATGTCTTTGCCTGGTTTTGGTATTAGAGTGATGCTGGCCTCATAAATGAGTTTGGAAGTATTCCCTCCTCTTCCACTTTTTGGAGAACTTTAAGGCGGATGGGTATTAGGTCTTCACTAAATGTTTGATAACAATCAGTGGTGAAACCATCTTGTTCAGGAGTTTTGTTCTTAGGTAGTTTTTTGATTACCAGTTCAATTTCCTTGCTGGTAATTGATCTGTTCAGATTTTCTGTTTCTTCCTGGGTCAGCCTTGGAAGGTTGTATTTTTCTAGAAAGTTTTCCATTTCTTCTAGGTTATCCAGTTTGTTAGCATATTCTTTATTAATTCTTTGTATTTCTGTAGTGTCCATAGTGACTTTTCCTTTCTCATTTCTGATTCTGTTTATGTGTGTAGACTCTCTTTTATTCTTGATAAGTCTGGCTAGGGGTTTATCTATCTTGTTTATTTTCTCAAAGAACCAGCTCCTGCTTTCATTGATTCTTTCTACTGTTTTATTCTTCTTGATTTTATTTATTTCTGCTCTAATCTTTATTATGTCCCTCCTTCTACTGACTTTGGGCCTCATTTGTTCTTCTTTTTCTAGTTTCGTTAATTGTGAGTTTAGACTGTTCATAGGGGATTGTTCTTCTTTCCTGAGGTAGGCCTGTATTGCAATACACTTGCCTCTTAGCACAGCCTTCGCTACATCCCGCAGATTTTGCAGTGCTGAGTTATTGTCATTTGTCTCCATATATTGCTTGATTTCTATTTTTATTTGGTCATTGATCCATTGATTATTTAGGAACTTGTTGTTAAGCATCCATGTGTTTGTGGGCTTTTATATTTTCTTTCTGTACTTTATTTCTAGTTTCATACTTTTGTGGTCTGAGAAGCTGGTCGGTACAATTTCAATCTTTTGGAATTTAATGAGGCTCTTTCTGTGGCCTAGTATATGATCAATTCTCAAAAAAATGTTCCATGTGCACTTGAGAAGAATGTGTATCCTGTTGCTTTTCGGTGGAGTGTTCTGTAGATGTCTGTCACGTCCATCTGTTCTAATGTGTTTTTCAGTGCCTCAGTCTCCTTACTTATTTTTCTGTCTGTTTGATCTGTCCCTTGGAGTGAATGGTGTGTTGAAGTCTCCTAAAATGAATACACTGCATTCTATTTCCCCCTTTAATTCTGTTAGTATTTGTTTCACATATGTAGGTGCTCCTGTGTTGGGTGCATATATATTTATAATAGTTATATCCTCTTGTTGGAATGACCCCTTGATCATTATGTAATGTCCTTATCTCTTGTGACTTTCTTTGTTTTGAAGTCTATTTTGTCTGTTACAAGTAGTGCAACACCTGCTTTTTTCTCCCTATTAGTTGCATGAAATATCTTTTTCCATCCCTTTACTTTCAGTCTGTGTATGTCTTTGGGTTTGAAGTGAGTCTCTTGTAGGCAGCATATAGATGGTCTTTTTTTTTTTTAGAGGGCATCTCTCATATTTATTGGTCAAATGGTTGTTAACAACAATAAAATTCTGTATAGGGGGGTCAATGCTCAATGCACAATCATTAATCCATCTCAAGCCTAATTCTCATCAGTCTCCAATCTTCTGAAGCATAACGAACAAGTTCTTACATAGTGAACGAATTCTTACATAGTGAATAAGTTCTTACATGGTGAACAGTACAAGGGCATTCATCACAGAAACTTTTGGTTTTGATCACGCATTATGAACTATAAACAATCAGGTCAAATATGAATATTTGTTTGATTTTTATACTTGATTTATATGTGGATCCCACATTTCTCTCTTTATTATTATTATTTTTATTTTTAATAAAATGCTGAAGTGGTAGGTAGATGCAAGAAAAAGATAGAAAACATAGTTTAGTGTTGTAAGAGAGCAATTGTAGATGATCAGGTGTGTGTCTGTAGACTATAATCTGAGCTAGACAAGGGCAATAAAACATCCACGGGTGCAGAAGCTTTCTCTCAAAACAGGGGGGGGGGGTGAGGTTCTAAGCTTCACCACTGTTGTTCCCCGATTTCTCACCTGATGGCCCCCCTGCGACTGTGCCTGTCTTAGGTTGTTCCTCCGGGTCTTCTTTTTTTTATCCATTCAGTAACTCTTATGTCTTTTGATTGGTGCATTCAGACCATTTACATTTAGTGTGATTATCAATAGGTATGTGCTTATTGCCACTGCAAGCTTTAGATTTCTGGTTACCAAAGGTTCAAGGGTAACTTCCTTACTATCTAGCAGTCTAATTTAACTCACTTAGTATGTTATTACAAACACAATCTAAAGGTTCTTTTTTTTCCCCTCATTTTTCTTCCTCCTCCATTCTTTGTACATTAGGCATCATATTCTGTACTCTTTCTCTATCCCTTGACTGACTTTGGGGGTAGCTGATTTTATTTTGCATCTGCTTAGTAATTAATTGTTCTACTTTGCTGTGGTTTTATTCCCCTGGTGACAGCTATTTAGCCTTAGGAACACTTCCATCTATAGCAGTCCCTCCAAAATGTACTTTAGAGATGGTTTGGGGGAGGTAAATTCTCTCAGCTTCTGCTAATCTAGAAATTGTTTAATCCCTCCTTCAAATTTAAATGATAATCTTGCTGGACAGAGTATTCTTGGTTCGAGACTCTTCTGCTTCACTGCATAAAATATATCATGCCACTCCCTTCTGGCCTGTAAGGTTTCTGTTGAGAAGTCTGATGATAGCCTGATGGGTTTCCTTTGTAGATGATATTTTTTCTCTCTCTGGCTGCTTTTAAAAGTCTGTCTTATCCTTGATCTTTGCCATTTTAATTATTATATGTCTTATATGTCTTGGAGTTGTCTTCCTTGGGTCCCTTTTGTTGGGAGATCTGTGCACCTCCATGGCCTGAGAGACTAGCTCCTTCCCCAGATTGGGGAAGTTTTCAGCAATTAACTCCTCAAAGACACTTTCTATCCCTTTTTCTTTCTCCTCTTCTTCTTCTGGTACTCCTGTAATGCGAATATTGTTCCATTTGGATCGGTCACAGTTCTCTCGATATTCTTTCATTCCTAGACATCCTTTTTTCTCTCTGTGCCTCAGCTTCTTTGTATTCCTCTTCTCTAATTTCTATTCCATTTACTGTCTCCTCTACTTCATCTAATCTGCTTTTAAATCCTTTCATTGTATGTTTCATTTCAGATACGGAATTCTTCAACATCTGTATGTCATTCCTGAGTTCCTCCCTGAGTTCTCGAATATTTTTCTGTAGCTCCATGACCATGTTTATGATTTTTATTTTGAAATCACTTTCAGGAATATTGATGAGTTCAGTTTCACTTGGCCCTCTTTCTGGTGTTTGTGAGATTTTGGTTTGAACAAGGTTTCTTTGACATTTCATATTTACAGGTGGTGCTCTCTAGTGCCCACAGGCTGTACTCTCTGGTGCTGCTCAGCCCCTGGAGCGATGTCGGGGGTTGCATGCAAGTGGTGCTCGTGCCTTGAGGGAGGGAAGAGCTGCTTCCTGCTTCCTAGCTGCTGTGTCTGTCTCCACTGCCAGAACCAGGTGACCAAGCACACAGGTGTAAACCTCTATGATTTGTGTTTGTGGCTGCCATAGGTGGGGATTCCCTCTGGCTGGCCTAAGGCCAGTGAAGCGGCTGCCAGTTTGCAAGTTTGTGCCAGCTGGCTGGGAGGCCTGCTGCATATCGTGGTTAGGGGCCTTGGAAAGCTGAGCGGCCAGCCAGGGGGATAGAGCACCTGAAGCTCCTGAAAGTTCCCAACCTACTGGGCAGAGTGCAACTGGACAATTTTTTCCACCTGTCTTTTCTCCTGAGCAGCAAGCTCTGTGCAATCCTTGCCCCTTTAGCAGCCCTCTTACTGTTAGGAAGTCAGTCTCAGACTGCCTGCCTTTCTTTTATCCCAGAGCAGCCAGATGTGGATCCCTGTTTCCACAAGCAGCTGGAATCTCAGTCTCTCCAAGTGTTCCACCTGTCTTAGCTTTCCAACCCCACTAATCTCCAGAGCATGATACAATGTAGGTTCGTGCTCCCAGAGATCTCGAGGGCTGGGTATTCAGCAGTCGTAGGCCTCCATCCCCTCTCCGCTCCATTTCTCTTCTTTCTGCCAGTGAGCTTGGGTGGGGGAAGGGCTTGGGTCCCACTGGATCACGGCTTTGGTGCATTACCCTGTTCTGTAAGGTCTGTTCTTTTCTCCAGGTGGATGCAGTCTGGCACAGCCTTCTTCCGTGCTGCTCTTTCAAGATTAGTTGTGTTAACTATATTTTTGTATTATATGTGGTTTTGGGAGGAGACCTCTGTCTCACCTCTCATGCTGCCATCTGTGGCAACCTCATTTAGCAACCATTTTTCTATTAGGTTATAGCTGACAAAGTGCAAATCAGCAATTATAAAGTCTATTTCAAGAGTTTAGTTCAAGGCTTTCATCTTAAATTGTAGTCACTATGATCAGGCAGGCAATTAGAAACTCCAAGCATGACATTCAGATGTTTAACTCCCGGAGTCCTAGGAAACCATCTGAAACTCCTCCAACCCACTGTCTCTCATGGTACATGTCTACTTGTACTGAACATCTACCTGTTCAGCACATTTATTGAATGTCTCAACATCCTGGCCTTCAAAGAACTCACAGCCAAGAAAAGCATGTGTGTAATTATCAAGTAATGGGAATGATATTTTTAAAACCAGAAATTATGCATTCAAATGAGGCTTGTCTTCTTTTAACAGTCCCCGTGGGAGGCAGTACACTAATTCCACTTCATTGCTCAAACCATCTATGGAGCTTTCCTCCTGGAAGCACCTTGAGAGCCCACAATCTGTTCTTTTGAATATCCTCAGTGGTGCCAAATCTTCACCAAAAGTGGACTTGATTTTTGGCAATGGCCAAAAGTGAGTCAGAGCCAAGTTTAGTGAATAAGATGTGTGATCAAATGAGGGGCACCATTTTGGTTAAAAAATAATATATAATTATTTTTTAATTATGAGACAGATTTCCTTATATGACATAATCTGACGCCAAAGGAAATTTCAGATGAGTAACAAAGGTGTATGAGCAATGGAATAGGTATATGTATGTTTTTTTTTTGTGTGTGTGTGTGTGTATACAGTGACATATATATATATATATATATATATATATATATATATATGTCTTCCCTGAGTAACTTCTTGGAAGGATAATACTCATTTGGATGTCTAAGCTCAGATATAAGGTTTGCTTTGTTTAATCAAAACTCATAAATAGAAGGCCCCTCTGGATACTGGACCTACTGCATCATGGGGGGGTTGTCACTAAATTAGCAAAGTAGCATGGCATGCAGGAAAAGAAGGAGATGGACTGGCATTACAATCGTGACTTGGTTCCTTGCTGCCTGTGCAACTTCAGTAAAGTCACAAGCTCTTTATGAGACTGCAAAACAAGGCTGATATCTAACTCGCAGGTTACTGTAAAGATTCAAGATAATGCATACAAAGCACCTGGCACATGGTAGGTGCCCTGTAAGCACAGCTATTATTAATGATAACCTCAGTTTAATCAAGAGACTTTACTATAGGTGGTTTGAGATGACAGAATGACAGATAAACAGACATTTGGGTGGTAAGTGGTTCATTAAGAGTACTGACATACACTCGTGATGGATCTGGAGTATGCTTTTTAAAAAACAATATGTAAACATTATTTGCAGTAATTGTTACCGCCATAAGAAGTATCTTTAAATCACATGACATGGGTCCCTTGCCATGCTCCCACCACACTGACCTTTCACCACTGTCTGAACATACCAGGGCCCCCCATGACCCCATGCCTTTGCATACCTCATCTCTTCTAAGATGCCTTTCCTGTCCTCAGTCTGACAAACCCTATGATTATATCCTTCAACAACCAGGTATGGAACCTTCCCTGCATGCTCTAGTCAGAATTAGTGGCTCTGCCCCTTGTGTTCCCACAGCACTGGGTTCCTGTCTCTGGAATGCCTCATCCTGTGCTGAACTTTGATTTCTCTTCCCATTTCTGCCTCTTCTGCTTGGTTTGAGCATTTATTTTTGTACTTAAGAGCACCTAGCAGATCTCTTGGCACACAGCAGGACTCAGGAGATATTTAATGAATACTTTTCAAATGATGGTTAAAGGCCAGGTAGCTGCCTTTTGTTAACAGTTACCAGCAACCACATTCATTTTTCCTGACTTAAATAAAAGACAAGATAACTCACATAGACTCCAGAATGGCTTTAGAAGTTGCAGCATATGAAAGTTTCTAAATGCTACTGACCTCCTCAGTTCTCCATGCGCATATCACAGAAGCCCCAGAACAGCATTCCTCAGCCTTTGTCCCAGGCCCAGCTGCCTGTGGGAAGCACCACACTCTACCAGGACCTCACTGTGGATAACTCAGAAGGCCTAGAAAAGTTCTCACAGCCTTCAAGCACTGCCTAGCTACCAAGCTGAGGGCCGTCTCTGAGCCAGCAACTCCACAAAGGTGGCAGAAAATCCCAAGGCTCTGGGTATGGGCAGAGTGCTGGCTTAATGCCACCTACTCCCAGATTCCCACCTCCAAGGAACCTCAGAATCAGTCTACCAATTCTGTATATTTCTAATAGTTTGCCTAGTCAATGAACTGGGCTCCCTAGCTGTTAGGAACCCTCAGGCATTCCGGGAAGGACTTGGTGGGTCAGGTGGTCTGTTTCAGCAAGTCTTAACCTATGCAAATTAAAAGAAGTTCTTGATCAAACAGTTCTGTGTCAGATGGAAACAGGCAGAGGTTCAGACGGCAGCCATGTGTATCTGAGTCTTAACACATGCGAATCACTTTGTGTCACTGCTGTTTTCCAGAGCCTTGGTAACAGAGCAGTGTGTTCAATCTCACCAAGATCAAAAGGTTGGAAAAGAGATCTGGCCCATGCCTTGGGACCCACCAAACCATGATAGTGACTATTTCTATGACACACAAAATCTGCAAAGTAAAGGCAGTAATGCTCTGACTTAGTGTCATGGTCTTTCCCATCTCTCCAATGGCACAGCTGAATTCTGAAGGAAAGAAGAGGATGAGAGCAAAGAGAACCAGGCTGTGGACCACCAGGAAAGCAGTGATTGACTGAAGCAGTTCTAGATTTCTCTTATAGGCTCTGGAGAATCACTCATTAAACAAATATTTATTGAGCCAGGTATGCAGGATATCATAATGAAGACAGTCATGGCACAGGCCCCATGGAGCTTATAGTTTAGTAGGGGAGACAGGTATTAATTCAACTAAGCACACAAATATAAGGGTACAAATAAGTGCTATGATAGAGGAGTAAAGCATGCTACAGAGATTGCACAAACAGGAACCAGGGGACCTGGTCACGGAAATCAGAAAAGCTTCGATCAGCAAATGACAAGTGAGCTGAGATCTCAAGGATAAATAAAAGTTAACTAGATCTGGGGAGAGGACAAGAGAGGAGAGGGAAACATTCCTGGCAAAGAGTGTGTGCCAAGGTTTTGGGGTAGGAGGGAGATGTTAACTGGCTCTGAATTAGAGGCAGGGAGCAAGGCAGTGGCACCAACTTTTGAGGCCCTGGCACAAGGTATCTTCCTGTCTGCACCCTTCAGTTTGCTCTCTAGCTGTTTGGGAGGCCCTCCTCAACACGGAACAAGACTAAAGAACAATGTTAAAAACTAGGTGTGCCCACAAGACATGACACACCACCAACTAAAAAAGTAGACTTGGCAATATTCCCCAGCCATTGTCTTAGCAGTCACCATTGTAAGGTAATATTGCTCACTCCCACTGACTCAATGCTGCCTCAGGAAAATGGCACCCTATAAAAAGATTTCAATACTGTTGATACCTACATTGATGATTACTATAAATCTGTTTAGAGGCTAGTATCTCACTGTGATTTTCATATACCAATTCTGGGGGGAAAGCAGCTCCAGGAAAAATGGTTAAGGATGTTATCGGTGCAGCACTATTGTGCTTTAGCAAGTCTTCACCAGTTACATCACTCAAGGAAGTTTTTTTGGGGCTTCTGAATTATCTGTCACCTTGCAAAATAGTTCTGAACTTTCATTTTGTAAAGCAGTTTGCAATCCATCATTAATTTGGCTTCCCTACCACTATGATTTGAGTATGAGCTGAGAGATGATACTCATTCTACAGATAAAACAGACAACTGAGTGGCCCAAGGACACAAAACAACTCAGCTTTTACTTATCTTTTTCATCACCCTTACCCAACAACAGACACATAATGCTGTCCAACTCTAATACCAACCCTGCTAGCCTGGTGACCCCCTAGGAGCTGCAGTGGAAGGCACTCCAGTTAGTTCTCCCTTACCTGCTCTCAACAATCTCCTCTAGGCAGAATGCCATCAGAGGTAACAATGATAATGACTGCACTGTGATCGAGACTTTGGGACTCCGGACTAGAACATGAACTCAAGAGGAATAAAAGCACCTACAAAGACACAATGGCTAGTAGCTTTAAATGTCATTGTCCCTAAGGAGACTGCACTCCCCCCCACACACACACTCTCTCTCTCTCTCCTCTAAGACTTCCTTTAGTCCCCCACAAGAACCTAGATAATGGTCTCCACTGGGCTTCCATAGTACCAATACTGCACAGTGCTGTAAACCATCTATTTATGCCCTTCTCCACCCCCAAGCTGGGTTCTCCCAGCATCTGAAGTACCTGGCATAGGACCTAGCATATAAAAGGTTTATTGAGTGCCCAGCTTCTCACCAGCAAGTAAGGGAAAGATGTATTCCCCTATTTGAGTAGCACACTTCAGAGATCAATTAGGCCAACTCCTTATTTCTCAGATGAGCAGACAATCACCCAGTTACATATGGCCTGGTCTCCAATCCAGATCTTTTGGCTCAGTTTAGTTCCATAAACATTTTATAAGGGCCTACTAAGTGTCAGACTTGGTGGGAGGTGCTGGGGATAATGAGATGAGCAGGAGATGGTCTGTGCTTCAGGGTGCTCACAGCCTCGGGGAGGGAATAGAGTCACAGAACACCTGGACAACTGCAGATGCGTGATTCCTCAGCCAGTGTTCTCTCCACACTGTCCACTGGATATTCCCCATCTGGGAAATAGGACAGCAATATCTACTTCCCGCAAATAAAAGACGGATGAGAAAACGCGTATGGAAAATTGTCATGTTCACCCCCAAAGGCATTATGTAAGGTATTGCCATACCCTGACACCGGCTCCAAGAATTCAACAATGTTTCCGTTATAAGTTCGACAAAGACGCATAAAAGCGAGTGACAGGCAGACAACCAAGGAAAATCTGAGAGGAACTGAAGGGAACAGCTGGGGTGGGAGGTAGCGGTTTGGGTTCAAGAGAACTGGCCCTGCCGGCGAGCAGGTGGGGGTTGGGCGGAGGTAGCGCAGCGGGGTGCGGGAAGAGACCACGGAAAGAGGGAAGTTGGGACCGCTAGGAGTGGGGGCAGGCGGCCAGGAACGGGGTTCCGTCGGGGCAGGGCAGGGCTCCGTCCGGCGCTCTAGATGGCGCGGCGGGCTGGGGGGCTGAAGGCGCCGGGGCGCGAGGAGGAGGAGGAGGGCCGGGGCCAGGGCCGGGGACCAGCTGCTTTCCTGGAGCGCCGCTTGCCCCGCAGGCAGGCTCGGGACAGACGCCCGGGGCCGCAGCATCGCGCCCGCGGCGCCAGCCCTGAGCCGAGCCGGTGTCGCCTCACCTCGGGTTGAAGTCCTGGAAGAGGCCCCTCAGGTTCATGGCGGAAAGCTTCACCGCTGCCTCCCCCTCCCCCCGCCCTCCGCGCCGCGCAGCCTGCGCGTTACAGCGGGTTCATGGTGCCCGCGCCGGCCGCTTCCCCGCCGCCGCCGCCGCCGCCGCCCGAGAAACCTGAGCCGCCGCGGCTCGCCCCTCCTTTCGGGCTTCCGTACGCCAGCCGCGCATGCGTCTCGAGTCCCGCCCCCGGCTCTGGGAAGCTCCGTGGACTGCGCGTGACGCTACCCTCCCGGCTCGCTGCGCCCGCAGGTCCCCGCCCTAGGTCTCCGCGCGGCCGACGGCGGAGGCGGCGGGGGGCAGAGAATCTGGGGAGCCACGAAGAGCCAGGGCTGACATACGGGGGCGCTGACTCCGTGCAGGCCTGCGGGGATGGAGCGAGCCGCCCAGGAGTCCCGCGGGGAGGTCTTCGCAGACACCTGGCACCTTGGCCCGCGCTGCCTTCCGGAGATTTCTTCTAGCAAGCCCTGAGCCTCGGGACGTAGTGGCCACGGGTCACACGTTGCATATTGTAGATTTCATCCCAGATTTCTCCTTTCAGATCTGTTGGTGACTCCAAACCCTATGCCTCAACTTCTCCTCCAAGGCCCAATACAGCACCTAAAGATGTGCTGGCTGTCCCAAACTCAGCTTCCTTGCACCAGAATCATCTTCCCTCCCAACCTCCCTCCGTTGGCAGCAGACCTGTTCACGGGGGATCCCCAAACTGGAAATCTGGGAGTCATTCTCGCTTGGCTCCTGCCTAGACTTTGTGGTCACCTCACACCTGGCCTCTTCACACTCCAGGCCATCCTATTTGTAACTGCCAGGTTCTTCTTCCTTGGGCAAATCAACACCTTTGAGCCTTAATTTTTCTCCTGTGCAAAATGCAGATGATAAAACCAATTTTCTAAACTGATCGGTTTAATTCAATTATCTTTAGTGAGATAGTGTGCATAAGACACTGCCTAGTGCATGCTACCTGTTCCAAGAATGTTGTTGGCACCTGATGCTCTTGTAGGTACCCATCTCCTCAAGGAATCTATTTACTTTTGGAATTAGGAATTGGTGAAGTAGTCTACCTACTTCACCATCAGCTGATTTAAAAGGTTGCCATGAGCACAGCAATACCTTAGACATTAGTTTGGTATCATGATGGATAATAGTCATACTTTGTTAAAATAGCAGAGTTTAACAAATTGCAATTTTATATGGGTTAACCCTGGGGGCAGCTTGAGAAGATCACAATTATGATCGTCATATTATGCCATGATGCCTTTCTTCTGAGAACTTGAAAATATTTCTCAAGTGGTAATTAGGCTTTCCAAGCCCACTGGGGAATGGATATTATTATATGAGCTGATTTCAAGGATGAGTAACCTGAATCAAGTTTGTCAGCTGCTGAAGCACCAGACACCTGTCCCAGAGATTTTGGTCCATCTCCCTTCTCCATTCTCTGGGTGGAGTTCAGGGTCTACCACTGAGGAGGTTCCCAATGAACAGTTAAACACAGAAAAGAAAGCTAAGGCACAGAGAAGCTTATATAACATGCCCTAAGCCACTCAGCTAGTAAGGGTGTAGAAGCAAAGATGCCACTTGGGATCATCCTGAACCCCTAGCCCACATTCTGTGAAAAAAAGAGAAGTACTTGTCAGGTGTCCAGACTGGACAGCACCATCTTAATTACTGTCAGCCTCACCCCAAACAAGCATTGAGAGTGAGACTGTTTGTCAGCTAAGATACTTGACAACAGACCCTGTTCCAGTCCCTTTTAAGAGCTTCATAGAGACAGCAGGCAGTTTGCTCAAGAGTCCAGAGCCTTTAGGGCAGGCACTACTTTGGTGAGGCCCCAGGGAGTCCCAGAGTTGAACCACTGCTCTGCAGGCTTCTCTCCCAAGAGATGACCAGGCCATGGGAGCTACCCAGGCCTGGGAACATACTAATACACAAACCATCAATGTATTATTTTGCTCTGACAAACTGAATTGTCAAGGGGAGCAAATAGGCCTGTTCATGAGGAGATTTGGGAAGAATCGGGCTACCCCAAGGCCTCACATCCCCAATCTTCAAAAAGTGGATGTTCCCGGACTGCTTCAACTTCACTGGAGGCCCAGCTCTGTACTCTACTGATGCTCTCATGGAAATAAAAGAACATCCAGGTGTCCCTCTCATCCTCCTCCAGCAAGTGCAAAAGACCCTGCTGTCCATCTGCTGCCCACTTTGGACCCCTTGTTCAGTGTCCCACCCTGAGCAGAGGCCCAAAGCTTCACTGGCCTGCAAGCAGAGACCCATGAGGCACCCAGACATTAAGGAAAGCCTCTGAGACATACACAGGATGTTACCCTCATTACCTCCTCTAGCAAATATTGACTTTGACTTGCCACCAAATTTTGTGGGCATCTTAGTAAAGGCTCTTAACACACTCTTCATATAAAGGCATGAAATGATTCTGGATTGAAAAAGCATGATCCCCAAATAAGCCAGAAAGCACATCCATGTAGTTTGGGTGTGAACACATGTTACAGCATTCCAGAAGCGTCACTGTGTATCTGAATCATGATTTTAAAGACTACCTTGGACATGTGCCTCCCTTCTGATAAGGTGGCGGCTTGTCCATTTCAACTTTCGTATTGGCTCCAATGTTATGGAGTGGAGGGCAGGCTTCTGAAGAGCAGAGTCCTGAAGGAGAGAATGCTGGTGCTTTCAGACACTTGGTCATGAGGGGCCAGGGTAAGGGAAGGAAGTAGCTGTGGCCCCGATCTCCACACTACCAGGGCTCCTTCCCTGGGCTGCAGCAGCAGAGTGGAGAGAACATGGAATTTAAAGCCCTAGACCAGCTTCACCACTGCTCCAGTGGGATCCAATCCTGGGCAAGGCCAGTGGGCCTTCCTGGGGGATCAGATCAACAACTTCTTCAGCCAAGAAACATGCGGTGCCAGCCACAGGTTGACCTTCTCTCAACCTGAAATTCCCCACTCTAAGTTCCCAAAAGTCCACACCTTGAATGACATCGATTAGAGAATGACTGGAGTCCCCAAGACCACACTTGCAAAATGCATCCCCTTCTTTCTGAGAGGACCCTTTGTTTCTCGCTCCTTTAGGTAACTTTGCAGTGTTTCTGTTTCTGAGATCTCCCTGGGGAGTGGCTGGAGTGTGAACAGGGGTATAGCAGAACATAAGGTTGGATCCGGGGGCTTGAGAAACTCACAGAGGAGGCTGGGGGCCAATGGAAGGAACCGAGGAGGTGGTGCTATGGTTCTGCTTGGATCTGTGGCTGTCCTTGGTCTTCTTTCAGAGCCCAGAAGGAGCCACCCCTCATCACAGCAGCTTCTTTCAGGACTTGCAAACTGCCATTGCTGAGAGACCAACAGGGAGGGAGGACAAGGCCCCACTGGCCCTCTTGTCACTGAGAGTGACCCTGGGAGCAAGTGAGCCAGCATCCTCCCTGGAGCCAGCTTCCCACTTAAGGGAGCGGAGGCCGTTTCCTGGCAGGAGGCAGAATGTGTCTGGGTCTATAGAACCACCAGGGTGTCCCTGTGCTTCCCCTCAAACCTCTCCTATACTTGGGGGCTCCAGGAAACCTTCCCAGGTGGAGAGGGGGTCTCCTGGACCTGCCTCCTCCAATGAGATGTGCCTGCAAAGCCCAAGTCAAGTTCATGTGGCCAGGCCTATGGGCAGACAGGAAGGGATGTGATGTGCTTACCAGAGGTCAGCAGACAGTTGTCCAAGCATTTCCCCTCTCTCTTGATCCCTGTCCTACTCTCACTCTTTAGTCTCCACTCACTGTTTGCACTTTGGCCTTTGTGTTTCCACATTGGCTTTCTGTCACTTTCCTTTGGAACCCTCTTCCCTAACTAATCAGATGCCCCCTCCCTCCCCATGCCTTCTCTTAATGTACCCTTTTGGCTGAGGCAGCCTGTAACCTTCACTCCTTCTGTCACCTTCATCCAACACACATTTTCTGAAGCATCTGCTTTGTGTCAGCTGCTGTGGGAGGGACTAGAAACACACAGATATGAATAATCAAAACTATGTTGTGTGATTGCGTGATTAGCTACCAGGATGTGGGAACCACTGAGCTGAATTTGAAAGGATCCATAAGATTTCAGGCCAGGGAAAGGAGAAAGCGGGTTCCAGGCAGAGGGAATAACACCTGCAATGTCACAAGAGGCGGAAGGAGATTTTGGGAGGAAAATGTCACCTACTTTCATTCTCCGTGGAGTGTCTGAAGTACCCTCCTTTCAGGCAGGTCCTCCAGTCTGGGCTCTGAGAGCTTATCACAAGATTTTCCCCAGACTGACCCCAGGAACAGAGCAGGGCTCACCCTAGGCTGTGCTGGATTCTTTGTGCACGCACAGCACACAGAACCAGACAATGTAAGCAACATCTTGGTGAAGTGGATCAATGCCACTGTAATACACGTAGAATGCTTTGTCACAGTCTCCAGTCTATCCTGGGATCCTGCAGGCTCCTCAAATGATCTCTTCCGGCCCCGTAGACAGCACACTCCGCACTGCCCTGGCCTCCTTACAGTCTGGCAGGTGCTCTTCTAGGCCTCTGTGCCATGAGGTCTCAGCTCAGGAGGCCCAGAGCTACCCACAACCTTCCTGTATCCCTGCAGTCCAGCAGACAGTAAGTGCTCAGGAAGCAAGCACTCATGAAATGAATGCAAGAGTCAAACCGTCCCTAGGGCCCTTTAAACAAGCATTTCTCCCTCCCCCATGCCTCACACTGAGCTCTCACCTCACTCTGAACAACAATCTTTCCTTCCTAAGTTTTCAGGAGCCGAAGGCATTACCTGGGGGCACCCACACTCCCATTTGCCTACCACATTCTCTGAGGTCATTGACACACATGCCTTCTGAGTCTTATAGAGAAGGTTATACCATGTTTGCAAAGCTCTAAGATGTGAGGTGGACCAGCCATTAGGTAACAGGTTTTCAGTGGAAAAAGAAAAACTACATCGATGTACAGGCAGATTGCAAGACATACACTGACTCAAAAATATTAAAATGGATAGAGGGGAAAGGTACACCTTAGATGCTCACGATTATTGCTCCTTTGTACTGACCAGTTATTTGGGGTCAGGCATTTTATATACAGATGACAGCATACCTAATGTTTGTTAGGGGTTGAAGAACCCCCTGCCCCCAAAAGCTATGCTGAAGTCCTGTTCCCCAGTACCTAGGAGGTGACCTTATTTGGAATAGGATCTTTACAGAGGTACTCAAGTAAAGATGAGGTCATTAGAGTGGACCTTCATTCAATATGACTGTTTCCATATAAAAAGAGGGAATTTGTACATAGATATATCCAGAAGGAAGACAGCCATGTGAAAATGAAGGAAGCAATGAAATTGATGTGGCCACAAGCCAGTGAAAACTTGGGAACAACAAAAGCTGTAAGAAGCAAGAAAGGACCCTCCTCCACAGCCTTCAGAGGTAGCCTGGCACTACCAAAAGCTTCAACTGGACTTTGAGCAGCACCCAAAAATGTGAGAGCAGAAATCCCCTGCCCTGAATTTGTGGTACCTTGTTAAGCAGCCCAAGGATACAAATACAACTTCACACCAAGGCTCAGAGCTTATACTTTCAACTTCCCCATTCTACAGAGGAGGAAAGTGAGAGCCTGACGCTTGACCCTGCCCTTCGGACCTCTCCCAGCCCCACTGGGTTGCATCTCCCCTGAAATGGAGAGGAGGGTCCTGGAAGAGAGATGGGGTCTGGAATACATGGTGTAGGAAGGAGAAGGTGCCACTTGGATGTGCGTGTTGCAGGTGTAGCCTGCTGAAGGCTACTCTCACGTTCAGACATGGTCCTGACTCTTCTACTTGCCTGCCCAGCCCATTCAGGTCCCCTTCTGTCCCGGCTGGGGGTGGCCCAACGTTCCCCTGCATGCTCACTCCCCTAGGCAGGTTGGATGGCAGGCACACAGTAGGCCAGTAGTTCCAAACACAGTGCCCACAGGGCCTGTGAACTCTCACTGCATCCCCAACGGAGTGAGTGTCTGCAGGCCTTTCAGACTGGCATATGTGGCACTGCCCCCTGATGCTGGCTTGTGGATTCCCCTTAGAGTCACACCCTGCATCCTGCCACCAGCCCAGCCCTATCCCTGTGCCCAGTTTTAGCTCAGGGAATGAGGACAGAGAGAAACCTACACCCCTTACTTGCTCATGAATGGCCCACAGGGCAGCTGCCAGCAATATTTGCCACAGAGGAGGGCCAGCCAGAGTCAAGGAGGCCGGAGCTTAGAGTGTCCTCTGCCAAGGCTGGGGAATGGCCACTTTGGAGAGGCATGGCTAACCCACCTCACACCAGCCCTCAGGGGCAGGCTTGGGGCGCTTAGAGGGTGTCAGAGCCTTCCTGCTGATGGGCAGGGGAGCTCTTGTCTGCTCTGCATCACTCTGGTCAGCAAGGGACCTGGGCAGGAGTGCAGTGCCTGCACAAAGGCCTCTGCAGCATGGTGTACCCTGACAGTGCCGCCCTAAAGGACCCTGGGAGTGCTTGGGGTATCCCAGCTGCCGCCGCCTTGTGGTCCCTAGCTGCCCTGGGCGAGCACTCTCCAAGAACCTGCACGTGGTGTCCCTGCTCCATCCTAGAAGGCCCCACAGGGGTCTGGTCCTAGAACCCTGAAGGCCTCTGGTACTGGGCTCCTTTGCAAATCCTCACTGGAGTCCGCTGTATCTGGGGCCTGAGGGAGTGTCCTGCTGACCACCTGTGCCATCTGCTATAGCCTTTCCTGTGCTCCAACTGTCTCTTCTGGGACACCTATGATCTAGCTGGCTCCGTGGGTGGCTAAGAAACCCCTGCCCCCATCTCAAGCTCAGCCTCAGAAAACCAAACCTTCAAGTCATCTTAACACTTCCATCAGTGTATGCAAACCTTTGCTATTAAATGGGGAACCATTTGAAAATACCTCATCATCCTAGCCATGTGTCACATATTCCAATGGCAATAATTATGATTTACTACCCTCTAGGAGACCCACCCAAAGGCTACATCACATCCTGCCAGATCTACCTGAAGCACAACTTTCCTGAAAGGGGATTCTCTCTGGAGACTTTCAGATGAAGATAATTTCATGGCAAAATCCGGACCTGGGCTGCGTTGAGCCGCTGTCAAAGGAGAGACAGGCAAGCCAAAGCCAGAAGGCCTGCAGCCCCAGGACAGGGTGGGATGAGTGCGGGGTGTGGCAGCCCGAGGATGAGCTCCCAGCAGGGCCCCAGGAGGAGCATATCCCCACCCCAAAGGACCATCAGCAGCTGGATGCTGGCCTCTTCATCTCCACTACTGACAGTCCGGTGGTAACTGCCTGTAGAGTGAAAGCACCAGAGGTTATTACCTCACTGGCTTGACCTCTGTCCCTTGCATGGTGGAGTTGCTAACCAAACACAAAAGTCTTAGGTCCTTTTGACTTAAGCAAAAGTGAAACTAAGTTACTAAGGGAGTGTTTCACACACTCACTTCCCTGTAAGAGTGACAGGAACGCGAGGGTCCGAATTTGGGCTGTGCGGCACTTGTTTCTTATGTACTGGCATTTAATACACACGCTGCCTGGAGAGGGGCCGGAATGTGCATCCTGTTAGGGAAGAGAGGTAAAGGTCCTTGTCTCTGGAATGTGCCAGCAGGTATTTTAGGAAAGTACTTGGTTTAATGCTTCTTGGAGTCCATCAGAATACTGTAAACCCCTGCCAAGCCCAATTTGCCTTCCTAGTGTGACATTTCTTCCTACATGCTGCTGCTGTCCGCCCAGCACTTGGAGGACACTGGCCCAGGTTGCTCCCTCTGTGAGGCACTCTCTCTTGCCATCCTGTTGTTCTGTCACAGCATTGCACTGACTCTCTTGAAAAGTGTGACGTTTTAAAGTCCCATGTGGACGAGAACGGTTCTGCGCACTGTTGGCTGTGTAGGCGTGAAGCGCCTCTCCTACAGATGTTTGGAATGGTGTGCTTGGGTTACTGCCCCTATTTGTGTTTATGGTCATGTTGGCACGTTACATGTCTTGAAGGTCAAATCAACTGGATCCGACAAGATTGTGTGAGTTTTGAGTAAGACGTCATTTAGCGAACATTTCCAGATCTCCTACTGGGCGTTAAGGCTGGTGGTGGGCAGCGGAAGTGCAGAGCTCTTTGACCCAAGGACCTCATGATCCTGGTGGCTTGGTGCTGCAAACCTTTGACAATTTCCCAGAGTTCTAACAAAGTTGGTTCTAATCATTTCAGTTGGATTTTTTTCATCTTTCTGTGGTTCGAAAGATTTCCTTTTTAGTTTTTGTTTTTTTTTTAACTATGGTATCAGTTCTTGAATATCTGTAGTCCTGTTCAGGTTATGCATTTCATCTAGGCTGAATTTGCATAATCTCTGATTTTTGAGGAATTGTACAATTTCATTAGCTCTTGAATTTATGTACATAGATTTTTCCTCAGTATGCCGTTTTTATCTTTCTAACATCTGTAGGTAGGTTTTTAGGCTCATAGTAATTTCCAGTGCTCCATTTCTGATATTGGAATTTTTTTTTTTTCTCACTTTGTCTGTCTGGCTAGTGTTTTATCAATTTTATTGATCTTTCCAAAGAACCAGCTTTGGTTTCCATGATGTCCTCCTTTCTCTGACTTCAATTTTATTTCCTTCTCTTCCATTATATTTGTTGGTTAGTTTCTTTTATTCTGATTGCTTTGGGTTGTTTTTTCATCTTTTTTTACCTACATTAAAGTGAAAACATAGATTATTGATTTGAGATCATTCTTCTCTCCTAATCTAAGCATTAAATATCATGATTTTCCCTCTTAACACTGATGTAGCTGCATACCATACATTTTTCACATGTTGCGTGTTTGTTTTAATTCAGTACAATGCAGTTTCTAGTTCCTTGAGACTTTCTCTTTGACCTGGGATGGTTTTAGGGTATGTTGTTTAATTTTCAAGTGTTTTGGGATTTGTTTTGTTTTTTCTTGTCCTTCCATTATTGTTTGATTTCTTGTTTGATTCTCTTATTGTCATGGAACATACTCTGGATCATTTAAGTGTTTCAAAATTTGTTTTTATGACACAGGAAATACACAAGACAAGCCTGGGACATCTTGTCATGCCGGAAAGTAAAGAGATGCTCAAAAACAAACAAACATACGTGCTGAATGTTCCCTATGTGCTTGTAATCAAGGTGCATTTTGCTGTGGTCAGTGCAGTGACATTTGGACGCCTAGTGTGTGTCGGTTACTCAGGGCCCTGACTGAGCCCTGCGCACTGGGTCAGCTCTCAAAACTTTTGGTATCCTACTTATGGTAAGTTCCTGAATGAGCAGCTCAGGTTGAGCCCAGGGCTTTCTACATAACTTGATGGGATCCATTGCTCCTCTCTGCTCCTCTTGACCATCTCCCCTCACTCTCTGGCTATGAAGACCTTCTGGTTCTCTAAATAGGAGGAGCTGGGGGGGTCTTTAGTCTCCCCACTCCATTGTGTGCTTCCCTTGAATGGATTTGATTTGTTTAGGTGACCAACTGGTGGGGTAATAGAAAAGTAGCAAAGCAGCAACTGCTCCATTTCTGGACCCAGTTTTTCTTTCCAGAGAGGAGCATTGCCCTCCCTTAAAGTTTTAGGGGCCTGCTGTTGTCCAGACTCCCACCACAGGGTTATAGCTTCCAGCCTGGGGCTCTTGCTTCTCCCTATGGGATAAATCCATCACTACATTCCTGTTATTTTGCTTTACACCAGTGCTCAATAAACTTTTCCTGTAAAGGGCTAGATTGCAAACATTTTTGACTTTGTAGGCCATACCTTCTCTGAGATAGATAGAGAGCTAGCTAGCTCTCTAGATTTTTATATTTTATTTTTATATTAGGTTGATATTTAATATTAAGTTTATGTTTAATGTTTAAACATTTGTATTTGACACAATTTTACTTAAATGGCTCAACCTAACAAATATTTAAGTTTATGTTTATAATATTAATTCATTTATTTTGTTTATTTTATTTAATTTTTTTGCACCAGTGTATTTTTTTTTGATATCATTAATCTACAATTACATGAAGAACATTATGTTTTCTGGCTCCCCCTTCACCAAGTACCCCCCCATATATCCCTTCACAGTCACTGTCCATTAGCGTAGTAAGATGCTGTAAAATCACTACTTGTCTTCTCTGTGTTATAGAGCCTGCCCTGTACCGCCCCCCCCACATTATACTAGCTAATTGTAATGCCCACTTTCTTTTTCCCCACCCTCATCCCCTCTTCAAACCCATCCTCCCCAGTCCCTTTCCCTTTGGTAACTGTTTGTCCATTCGTGGGTTCTAGGATTCTGCTGCTGTTTTGTTCCTTCAGTTTTTCTTTGTTCTTATACTCCACAGAAGAGTGAAATCATTTGGTACTTGTCTTTCTCCGCCTGGATTATTTCACTGAGCATAATACCCTCTAGGTCCATCCATGTTGTTGCAAATGGTAGGATTTGGTTTCTTCTTATGCCTGAATAATATTCCATTGTGTATATGTACCACCTCTTCTTTATCCATTCATCTACTGATGGACACTTAGGTTGCTTCCATTTCTTGGCTATTGTAAACATAGGGGTGCATCTGTCTTTTTCAAACTTGGCTGCAATAAACATAGGGGTGCATCTGTCTTTTTCAAACTTGGCTGCAATAAACATAGGGGTGCATCTGTCTTTTTCAAACTGGGCTGCTGCATTCTTAGGGTAAATAAATTCCTAGAAGTGGAATTCCTGGGTCAAAATGGTATTTCTATTTTAAGCATTTTGAGGAACCTCCATACTGCTTTCCACAATGGTTGAACTAATTTACATTCCCACCAACAGTGTAGGAGGCTTCCCCTTTCTCAACAACCTCGCCAAAATTTGTTGTTGTTCGTCTTTTGGATGGTAGCCATCCTTACTGGTGTGAGATGATATCTCATTGTGGTTTTAATTTGCATTTCTCTGATGACAAGCGATGTGCAACATCTTTTCATGTGTTTGTTGGCCATCTGAATTTCTTCTTTAGAGAACTGTTCAGCTCCTCTGCCCATTTTTTAATTGGATTATTTGCTTTTTGTTTGTTGAGGTGAGTGAGCTCTTTATATATTTTGGATGTCAACCCTTTATCGGATCTGTTATTTATGAATACATTCTCCCATACTGTAGGATAACTTTTTGTTCTATTGACGGTGTCCTTAGCTGTACAGAAGCTTTTCAGCTTGATATAGTCCCACCTGTTCATTTTTGCTTTTGTTTCCCTTGCACAGGGAGATATGTTCATGAAGAAGTTGCTCATGTTTATGTCCAAGAGATTTTTGCCTATGTTTTTTTCTAAGAGTTTTATGGTTTCATGACTTACATTCAGGTCTTTGATCCATTTTGAATTTACTTTTGTGTATGGGGTTAGACAGTGATAGAGTTTCATTCTCTTACATGTAGCTGTCCAGTTTTGCCAGCACCATCTGTTGAAGAGACTGTCATTTCCCCATTGTACGTCTATGGCTCCTTTATCTTTATTAATTGACCATATATGTCTGGGTTAATATCTGGAGTCTCTATTCTGTTCCACTCATCTCTGGCTCTGTTCCTGTGCCAGTACCAAATTGTCTTGATTACTGTGGCTTTGTAGTAGAGCTTGAAGTTGGGGAGTGAGATCCCCCCCACACTTTATTTTTCCCTCTCAGGATTGCTTTGACTATTCGGGGTCTTTGGTGGTTCCATATGAATTTTTGAACTATTTGTTCCAGTTCACTGAAGAATGCTGTTGGTAATTTGATAGGGATTGCATAGAATCTGTATATTGCTTTGGGTAGGGTGGCCATTTTGATGATATTAATTCTTCCTACCCAAGAGCATGGGATGAGTTTCCATTTGTTAGTGTCCTCTTTAATATCCCTTAAGAGTGTCTTATAGTTTTCAGGGTATAGATCTTTCACTTCTTTGGTTAGGTTTATTCCTAGGTATTTTATTCTTTTTGATGCAATTGTGAATGGAATTGTTTTCCTGGTTTCTCTTTCTATTGGTTCATTGTTAGTGTATAGGAAAGCCACAGATTTCTGTGTGTTAATTTTGTATCCTTCAACTTTGCTGAATTCCGATATTAGTTCTGATAGTTTTGGAGTGGAGTTTTTAGGGTTTTTTATGTACAATATCATGTGTTCTGCAAACAGTGACAGTTTAACTTCTTCTTCACCAATCTGGATTCCTTGTATTTCTTTGTGTTGTCTAATTGCCATGGCTAGGACCTCCAGTACTATGTTGAATAACAGTGGGGAGAGTGGGCATACCTGTCTTGTTCCTGATCTCAGAGGAAAAGCTTTCAGCCTCTCCCTGTTCAGTATGATGTTAGCTGTGGGTTTATCATCTATGGCCTTTATTATGTTGAGGTACTTGCCCTCTGTGCCCATTTTGTTGAGAGTTTTTATCATGAATGGATGTTGAATTTTGTCGAATGCTTTTTCAGCATCTATGGAGATGATCTTGTGGTTTTTGTCTTTCTTTTTCTTGATGTGGCGGATGATGCTGATGGATTTTCAAATGTTGTACCATCTTTGCATCCCTGGGATGAATCCCACTTGGTCATTGTATATGATCCTTTTGATGTACTTTTGAATTCAGTTTGCTAATATTTTGTTGACTATTTTTGCATCTATGTTCATCAGGGATATCGGTCTGTAATTTTCTTTTTTGGTGGGGTCTTTGCCTCGTTTTTGCATTAGGGTGATATTGACTTCATTGAATGAGTTTGGGAGTATTCCCTCCTCTTCTATTTTTTGGAAAACTTTAAGGAGAATGGGTATTATGTCTTCTCTGTATGTCTGATAAAATTCCAAAGTAATCCATCTGGCCCTGGGGTTTTGTTCTTGGGTAGTTTCTTGATTACTGCTTCATTTCATTGCTGGTAATTGGTCTGTTTAGATTTTCTGTTTCTTTCTGGGTCAGTCTTGGAAGGTTGTATTTTTCTAGGAAGTTGTCCATTTCACCTAGGTCTTCCAGCTTGTTAGCATCTAAGTTTTCATAGTATTCTCTAATAATTCTTTGTATTTCTGTGGGGTCCGTTGTGATGTTTCCTTTCTCATTTCTGATTCTGTTGATGTGTGTTGATTCTCTGTTTCTCTTAATAAGTCTGGCTAGAGGCTTATCTATTTTGTTTATTTTCTCAAAGAACCAGCTCTTGGTTTCATTGATTTTTTCTATCGTTTTATTCTTCTCAATTTTATGTATTTCTTTTCTAATCTCTATTATATCCCTCCTTCTGCTAACCTTAGGCCTCATTTGTTCTTCTTTTTCCAATTTCGATAATTGTGACGTTAGACTATTCATATGGGATTGTTCTTCCTTCTTAAAATATGCCTGGATTGCTATATACTTTCCTCTTAAGACTGCTTTTGCTGCGTCCCACAGAAGTTGGGGCTTTGTGTTGCTGTTGTCATTTTTTTCCATATAATGCTGGATCTCCATTTTAATTTGGTCATTGATCCATTGATTATTTAGGAGCGTGTTGTTAAGCCTCCATGTGTTTGTGAGACTTTTTGCTTTCTTTGTACAATTTATTTCTAGTTTTATACCTTTGTGGTCTGAAAAGTTGGATGGTAGGATTTCAATCTTTTGGAATTTACTGAGGCTCTTTTTGTGGCCTAGTATGTGGTCTATTCTGGAGAATGTTCCATGTGCACTTGAGAAGAATGTGTATCCTGTTGCTCATGGATGTAGAGTTCTATAGATGTC
This sequence comes from Manis javanica, assembly GCF_040802235.1. Taxonomy (NCBI): domain Eukaryota; kingdom Metazoa; phylum Chordata; class Mammalia; order Pholidota; family Manidae; genus Manis; species Manis javanica. Next base: position 137,057,702 of record NC_133174.1, read on the forward strand.
TATTAGGTCCATCTGTTCTAGTGTGTTGTTCACTGCCTCTGTGTCCTTACTTATTTTCTGTCAGGTGGATCTGTCCTTTGGAGTGAGTGGTGTGTTGAAGTCTCCCAAAATGAATGCATTGAATTCTATTTCCTCCTTTAGTTCTGTTAGTATTTGTCTCACATATGCTGGTGCTCCTGTATTGGGTGCATATATATTTATAATGGTTATATCCTCTTGTTGGACTGAGCCCTTTATCATTATGTAATGTCCTTCTTTATCTCTTGTGACTTTCTTTGTTTTGACGTCTATTTTGTCTGATCCTAGTACTGCAATACCTGCCTTTTTCTCCCTGTTGTTTGCATGAAATACCTTTTTCCATCCCTTGACTTTTAGTCTGTGCATGTCTTTGGGTTTGAGGTGAGTCTCTTGTAAGCAGCATATAGATGGGCTTCGCTTTTTATCCATTCTATTACCCCGTGTGTTTTGATTGGTGCATTCAGTCCATTTAGATTTAGGGTGATTATTGAAAGATATGTACTTATTGCCATTACAGGCTTTAGATTCGTGGCTACCAAAGGTTCAAGGTTAGCTTGTTTATTACCTTACTGTCTGACTTAACTCACTTATTGAGCTATTAGAAACACATTCTGATGATTATTTCTCTACCTTCTTATTCCTCCTCCTCCATTTTCCTATGTTGGGTGTTTTGTTCTGTGCTTCTTTTAGGAGTGCTCCCATCTAGAGCAGTCCCTCTAAGATACCCTGTAGAGGTGGTTTGTGGGAGGCAAATTCCCTCAACTTTTGCTTGTCTGGGAATTGTTTAATCCCTCCTTCGTATTTAAATAATTGTGCTGGATACAGTATCCTTGGTTCAAGGCCCTTCTGTTTCATTGCATTAAATACATCATGCCATTCTCTTCTGGCCTGTAAGGTTTCTGTTGAGAATTCTGATGATAGCCTGATGGGTTTTCTTTTGTAGGTGACCTTTTTTCTCTCTCTGGCTGCCTTTAATACTCTGTCCTTGTCCTTGATCTTTGCCATTGTAATTATTATGTGTCTTGGTGTTTGTCCTCTTTGGGTCCCTTCTGTTGGGAGTTCTGTGTGCTTCCATGTTCTGAGTGACTATTTCCTTAGTTCTCTTAATATTGTTTCATTTCTGGAGATCCTTTTATCTCTCTCTGCATCAGTTTCTATGTGTTCCTGTTCTCTGGTTTCTATTCCATTAATGGCCTCTTGTATCCCGTCCATTCTGCTTTGACGTCCTTCCAGAGATTGTTTTGTTTCTGTAGTCTCCCTCTGTACTTATTCCTTTAGCTCTCGCATATTTCTCTGCAGATCCATCAGCATGTCTATGATTATTATTTTGAGTTCTTTTTCAGGGAGACTGGTTAGGTCTATCTCTGCAGAAATTCTCTCAGGGGTTGTCAGGACTATTTTGAACTGGACTAAATTTTTCTGCCTTTTCATGGTGATAGTGGCTGTAGGCACGTTGCAGGTATGTCAGCTGGGAGAAGAAAGTCCTTACCTGCTTGCTGGATGCCTTGCCCTTCTGCACTGCCTGTGTCAGTTACCCGCACTCCTGGAGCAGCCACTGGGTTAATCCCCTAAGCTGCTGTGGGCGGGGTCTCCATCAGAGCAGCGCAGAGCCCTGTGGGGAGTGGCAGGCATGCCAGGTGCACTCCTCTGCAATAGCAGTGTCCCTGCTGGGCAGCTGTGTGCCGGCAGTGGCCTTTGGGTCTGGCCTGGGTGGCTGTGCATTGGGCTGGGATTCTGGTTGGCTGCTGGGAGCACGGCTGCTCATTGGCTTCTCCTCTGCCACTGCCACCGGCTCCCACGGGCAGCACTTGGGCCCCTCTGGCACTGCTTCAGGTGCACGCGGGCCTCTCCCATGCCCCTCTGGAGCCACCGCTGCCAGTGAATGTGGGCCGCTTCCAGGTTGCTCGGTCACCGCCACGGCAGGCCCTCACGGGCCGCTCCTGGTCCCCTCTGGTGCCGCCACCCCCGGTCCACCCTGCTGCTGTCCCACTACTGGGTTGGTGTGTCGGGGTCTGAGCCAGTTGGGAGAACGACTGGCAGGCTGCTTAGTGCCATGAGGGGCTTCAGAGCTGGGCTGCTGCCCAGGGGTTTAGGGTGCCTTAATTTCCCTTGGATTCCCAGATGCTGGGCTGAGTGTGCCAGGATGACTTCATCCAGCTGTGGGGTCCCTGTCTCTTTAAGACTTGCAAAAAGCCCTCTCTTTTCTTTTGTCTGAGGGGCGCTGGTTGCAGGGACCTGCCAGCAGGTTTTGCTTTTCCACTTCTCTAATATCCAGCACCCTGTGCACTGTGTGTCTGCGCACGGGGTGTGGATTTCTAGAGCTGATTGTTTAGCAGTCCTGGGCTTTCACTCCCTCCCCATTCGAACTCCTTTCTTCCCACCAGGTTCTGGGGGGGGGGGGGCTGTTCGGACCCCACCAGGCCATGGCTTGTATCTTACCCCCTTCATGTGATGTTGAGTTCCCACAGATGTAGATGTAGCCTGGCTGTTGTACTGTATCCACTGGTGTGTCTTTTAGGAATAGTTGTATTTATTGTATTTTCATAAATATGTATGTTTTTGGAAGGAGATTTCCACTGAACAACTCATGCCACCATTTTGGCTCCATCCCCTAATTCATTTATTTTATGTTTTTATATTTAGTTTTTACCTAATACCCTTCTGATATAGGATCACATCCAGTATATCCCATTCCATGTGGCTGTCATGTTTCCTTAGGCTTCTCTTTGTGGTGACAGGTCTCATACTTTCCTTCTGTTTTCTCTTTTTCTTTCTTGCTGACACTGACAGTTTTGAGGAGTACTGGTTAGGTATGCTGAGGAATGTCCCTCTGTTGCCATTTACCTGGTGTTTGTCTTATAATTAGGCCATGGTTATGGGTTTGGAGGAGGACTCCCAGAGAGGTAAAGTGTCCTTCTCATCCCATCACATCAAGGGTAGGTACTATCAATGTGACTCATCACTGTTGATGTTGCTGTTGATCACCTGGCTGACACAGGGCCTGTCAGCCTTCTCCACTGAGTAGTTACTCTTTTTTCCCTGTTTGCACACTCTAGTGTTTGGAAGAAAGTCACTATATAAGCCTGTGTTTAAGTAGTGAGGGTTATGTTCCACCTCTTTGAGTGGGAGGAGTATCTACACAAATGGTTTGGCATTCTTTGTCACAGGAAATTTTTCTTTTCTCCCCCATTTAGGTATGTATTCATCCCTTTTCTTAACTCACTATGGATTCGTGGATATTTATTTTATGCTTTGGTTTATAATGTGGTGCAATTTTATTTATTTGTTCAAACTGGTCCAGATTTGGCCATTGGGAGCCCTTTCCAGTGACTCCTGTGGCCCTTTGACATACCCCCGCCATGGTTCTGTTTGTTTGTTTTTGAGCATCTCCTTCCTTTCTGGCATGACAAGATGTCCCAGGCTTGTCTTGTATATTTCCTGCCCCTGCCCTAGAATGGTCCCTTTCATCAAGGACCCCTGCTTCCTTTATTGGGAAATAAGATTACGAACCATTGTTAAGTGTGTCTATTGCTACAGGTCTGTCCTTGCTCCTAGGCCCTCTCAGCTGACAGAGCGAGGAGATGCATGTGTGCCTTTCTTTTCATAGTTCTCAGGTAGCTGCTCCATACTTTTTCCCCAAGCCTTGTAGCTGCTTTCAGGGGGAGAGAAAAGGAAGGGGGTATAGAATCCATCTTGACTGGAGACCATGTACATTTCACAAGATTGTTGAGACGGTTGGTTTCAATATACCATTTCTAGTTGTTTCCTGTTTGTCCATCTATTCTTTGTGCCCTTTTTCTCACAGCCTTTATCTGATACATTGAGGGATTTTATGACTCATGGAATGACTCATGAATGACTAGTGTTGGCTGACAGTTATGTATCTTCTGTGGGTTTTGTGGCTGCTCTAATGTTTGCAGTATCAAGTTTTACTTACCTTAGACTACTTTCAAGTAGTAGTATACCAATTCAGGTGCAGTGTAATATCCTTAAGCCAGTATACTTCCATTTCCTCCCTCTCATCCTTCGGGGCTAACATCACAAGTGTTTCTGGTACATAGTTTATAAACCCTTCAATATATCATTGCTATTTTTGCTTTACACCTGAAGTCAACACACTTTTCCCATAAAAGGTCAGATAGCAAATATTGTAAGCTTTGCAGACCATACAGTCATAAAATATACAAGTCTTTAAAACTATTCTTAGTGCAAAGGCTGAACACAAACCTGGCACAGTGTGGGTCTGGCCCACAGACACTAGTTTGCCAACCTTTGCTTTAGACAATTATCTCTTAAGATGTCTAAACATAAGAAAAACCTGTCTTTTATATTTATCCCCCAATTTTTACCATTTTCTGTGTTCTTCAGATTTTTGTACATGTCCACATTAACACATAGTAGGATACTCCATCCATACAAAGAGGTTTCTTCAAAATTTCTGACAGTGTATTGCTGACAATGAATTTTGTCAGCTTTTGTTTGACTGCAAAATTCTGTACTCCACATTGTTTTGAGCAGCATTTTCACTAGCTATGGGATTCTGGGTTGAGAAGGTGTTTTGCTTTGTTTTTCTTCCCCTTCTTTTAACACTAAAGCTCACTCTCTTGTCTTCTGGGTTCCATACTTTGTGATGAGAATCTGTCGCAATTATTTTCTTTGCTTCTCTGTATGTAATAGTTCTTTGTCTTCCTGGTGCCCTTCTTATAAATTTCTCTTTATCTTTGTTTTTCAGCTGTTTGAGTAATGTGCCCCTTTTTATCCTGCTGAGCATTCCATCAGCTAATTCGATCTGTGTGTGTGTGTGTGTGCATGCATGCATGTGCACGTCTGCATATGCTTTGTCGTTTGCCAATTTTTGAAAATTCTTATCAGTTGTCTATTCAAATACATCTTCTCTACCCTGTTCTTTCTCTCTCTTATTCTGGAACTCCAATAATGCATAAACTCTATCGTTTGATATTGTCTCACACCTCTTGGATGCTCTATTTATTCTGACATTCACTCCTTTTTTCACTTTGTGTTTCATTTGAATAATTTCTAATCACTTTTCTCAAGTCTGTTCTAGCTTTCCTCTCTTGAGTTCAGTCTCTTTATAATCCTTCTACTAGATACTACTTTTTAATTCTAGCATTTCCACTTGATTCTGTCTTACTGTTTACATCTCTGTGCTGAAATTACCCATCTCTTTATGCACATTACTCACCTTTTCCTCTACATTATTTAACATGTTGATTTTGGTTGTTTTGAAGTCTTTTCCTAATACGGACAGCATATAGGTCGACTTGGGGCACAGTTCTATTTATTGCTTTTTCTGTTGACAGTGGGTTGACTGTTCTTGATGTTGGAGCGGTGGTCTTTTTGTAATGTTCTTTTAAGTAGTAATTTTAAAGAAATACTTTAAGCAAATACTTAAAAAGAAGCCACTCACCCATTAGCAGTGATTTCCCATTCCCCCTTTCCCTAGCCCAATGTAGGCACTGATCTACTGTCTGTCTCAATTGATTTACTCATGCTGGATATTTCATATGATTGCAGTAATGAAATATATGGCCTTTTGCATCTGGCTGCTCACCATAAGCATATGGTATTTGAGGTTCATCCATGTTGTACCACGTATTAGCAGTTCATTCATTTTTACTGGCAAATACTATTGTGTTGTCTGAGTAGACTGTATTTCTCTGCATTCAACAGCTGGTGAGTGTTTGGATTGTTTTCTGATGTCAGTTATTATGAATAAGGAATGTTACTATGAACATTTGTGTATAGGGTTTTGCATGGACATGTTTTCATTTCTCTTGAATATATACTTGGGAGTGGAATTGAGAGGCCATATGGTTACATCCTATGTCTGACATTTTTTATTTTGGCCAGCGGGTCTGAAGTCCTATCTCACTGGGGTTTTGATTTGCATTTCCTTAATGATCCTGTTGAGCATCTCTTCATGTGCTTATGGGCCACTGACATATTTTATTTAGAGAAATGTCTATTCAGAACTTTTGCCCATTTTAAAACTGTTTTATTTGCCTTTGAGTTGTAATAGTTCTTTATATATTCTGGATATGAGATATTTATCATATATATGATTGGCAAATATTTTCTCCCAGTCTGTGGGTAGTCTCTTCATTTTCTTGATGATGTCCCTTGAAACACAAGCAGTTTTAATTTTAATGAAATCCAATTGATCTGTTTTTGTCACTTGTGTACCTGTGTACTGGTGTCTGCTATGGATTGAACCGTGCCCCCCCCCACTCAACATTCATATGTTGAAGCCTTACCTCCTGCTGTGATAGTATATGGTGATGGGCCTTTGGGAGTAATCAGAGTGAGATTAAGGTAGGAGGGTGGGGCCCTCATGATGGCATAGGTGGTTTATGAGAAGAGACATGAGAGAAAGATCTCTCTCTCTCTCTGTGTGCCTCTGGGAGCACAGAGGGAAGGCCATGTGGCTACACAGAGAGAAAGTGCCCATCTGCAAGGAGCCAGGAAGAGGGTTCTTTCTCCCCAGAAACTGAACCCTGTCCAACCTTGCTGTTGGGAGTCCCAGTCTCCGGGACTGTGAGAAATAAATCTCTATGGTTTAGGCCACCTGGTCTATAGTATTCTGTTATGGCAGTCCAAGCACACTAAGACTGTGTCCCAGCTAAGAAACTGTGGCCTAATACAAGGTCATGGAGATTGACTCTTGTGTTTTACAGCAACTGGTTTTCATACTTACCTGTCATACTTAGATGGACATGACACATTTCATGTCCACTAACACTCATGAGATTGTCCTGTGAAAAGAGAGGTGGAAAGGAGAGGATGAGGCATTCCAGAGAGAGCACTTGCCTGGATGAGTGAGGAGAGCATCACCTTCACAAAGTCCTCACCAAATGTAGCCAGAGATGGCGGGGATAGGGTCCCCTTATCCGTGACTGTCTGTGTTGGGGATATGTTTGGCAGCCTGCAGGGGCAGCTGACTATCCAAAGCTGAAAAGGAAGCACAAGGAACAGTAGTTGGCACTTGTGTTTTGAAGTAGAGGATGCTGCCATCTCCTCCATAATCCAGTCAGATGTCCAAGCCCCTCACCCCACCCCCCTTTACAGTGCAATGAAGTAGGGCATCTAACCCAAACTCAGCTGTACCAACCCCAAGTTCCCTCTTACCCCTTACCACTTTGTTCTGGAGCTCCACACGCTGCAGGATGTTCCTGGCTTCCCACTGGGGTAAAGGGGGTTGTGCAGTTAGGTTTATTCCACTAAAGGAAACACCTCACTGGCAAGGACGGATGGAGTCCCAGCGAAAATCTAGTCTCCAATCATTATACATGGCTGCAGGGGTGAAGCGGCAATGAGAATTGTGGGCAGCAAGTCACTGTTGGAAAGGTGATGGTTTCTGAGGACAGCCATGAGGCATGCCAGATGCACTCCTGTCCCCTCCCCAGTCCAGGCCTTGCTCACACTCTCAGCAGCTCAAACCTGGACAGATGATATATCCCCTTTCTACTCAACAATCTCTTTGCCACTAGACATCCCCTGACCTCTGCCCTGCAGCCCGGAATTGTTTCTTAGGGCGCCCGGCTGCTCAAGACTCAGCCATGCTTGGAAATCTCCATCAGCCACTGAATAAATTCGTGTTGCTTGGCACAGTACTCAAGCCTGTCCCTATCTGTCCTTCTTTCCCATACCTATGGCCACCGACCTGAATTAAGCCCTCTTCACTGTTCACCTGCTAGCCAGCGTCCTTGGATCTGGTCCCCTACCCCATCATTTCACCTGCCACTAAGTTAACGGGAGGCCCAGAAAAAATGTCAGTCTCCCTGTCATATCAATAGCATCATCTGTGATGCAGTACATATATTCCTTTTAGAAAGAGCAAGACCACACTGAAGGGAGCAAGGAAGATAACAACTCACCTGCATAAATTTGGACACATACCTATCCTCCCACATTATCAAACTCCCCAGCAGAGGGGCACATTTGGTATCACTGATGAACTGACACTGACCACCCCGAGATTACCCGAAGAGCTCAAGCTTGGGGTATATTCACTGGGTTTTGACCAGTGGATTCTGATGCCGTCATGACAGTAACATAATGAGGACTATCACTGCCTGAAAATTCCACTGTGCTCTGCCTCTTCTGCTGACCACAGCGCTGGGCAACCACGTATGGCCTTTTCCTGTCTCCACAGTTCCTTCCTAAGTACACCTGGACTGTCAATGCAGTGTCCCTGCAAAGACAGGCAAGAGTCCAGACGGATGTGAACGAGTACTTGACGTCCCTCCGATACACGATTGCACACTACACGCTCCAAAGACGCAACTGTGCCAATATATTAGGACAGATGCACCCACCTTCTGTGGCAGGTCCTTCAAGTCCAGGCTCACAGCTAAGATTCAAATCACTGTCTGCATCTCAGCAGCGGGGGACACCCCCTTCCCTCCAGGGTCCCTATCGCACTTCCCAGGGCAATAACCTCCAATAGCTCAGCAGGCCCTGCTTTCCACGCAAGGAGGTCACACTCTTAACCTGACAGTCACTGCTGTGGGCCCACACACTTGTGCCCAAGCTGAACACACGGACCCCAGCACAGATGGGCTCTTTATGTAGCGGTGGTGTTTTCTCGTCTTCTTGGGACCCCAGCCTCTAACACCTGCTCCTCGGGAAAGGATTTCTTCCCATGACACCTTGGGGAAGCTGCAGCTCAACTGGCCACTGAACATGCACTCACCCCAAATTGCAGCTCTGCCCACCTTCCTCCCGGAGGATATTTCACTCACTTTGTGGGGCCGGGTCGCCTCCCCAGCTGGAGCAACATCCTACAGGCTCCCACAACGGAAGTCAGACTCCCACTTCTTCCTTCTTGGGCAGCTTCTCTTCCTTCAAATCACCAATTTTGATTCATCTCATCCCCACCTCTACCCTTGCTTAACATGGGTCAAAGGGAACTCAGGGCCACCGATAACAGTGTCGTTTCTAGGGACTCAGTACTCGCCCTCCCAGGCCAGGGAGAAGACGGTGCAGCACTGACTTCTGGGCATCACTTCAAGGGGCGGGACCCTTATGCCTCCGCAAATGCTTGCAGATGATGGCTATGCGACACCTAGGGTGGCGGGCGCTGTCTTCAATGGCACTGGGGTGAGAGCCCAGGGCAACCCCCTTGCTGCCCCCGAGGAGACCTCACCAGCTTTGCCCTAGACCTGAAAGGGACTAATCAGAGCAACGTTACATTTCAGCCTTGCCTCTCACCCCTAAGCTATCCATCCACCGCCAGTCTGGCTCTGCCCCCACCCAGCCTCGCTGCACTGGATCCCACAGGAGGAATGGCAGCACCCGAAGCTGCAGAAGGCCCAGCTCAGGGCATGGGGGCTGCACGCCCTCCCCTGTAGCCGCGCCTGCTCACCCCTTCCTTTACAAAGGTTCCTCCCACCTTCCTCACAGGACACCAGCTCCTAGACTATCACTCTTAGGTGGGTACGTGGAGGGGGGGTGTCCTGCTTACCCAGTGGCCCACCGCTAACACAGGGCCTTCCAGTGAGCAGAGGCTCGGGGAATTTGGGAGAGTAAATGAGCCAGGGAGCAGGAAGGTCATTTATTACTATTTAGTTTCTTGTACATATTTGAACAAGCTAAGAAAATCTAGATACATATCTTTTCTCATACAAGTATAGACTAATAATTATGAGAGAATACAAAAATTAACCATTTAAGTTAATTTCTCTATTTCATTGCTAAATTTGTTGCCATTCCCAAGGAAATTCTTATTCTAATGTCATGGGAAGTTACAAGCTACAAAGAGTATGATAGGTTTTTCATCTTGTTTCACAAAATAGCAAAGCTATTTCTAATCAACCAGATAAACAGCAATAAATATGTGAGCAATGTCAATCTACAATTCAATTCCGATGGTAAGAAACGTTCTAAAACAAGTAACATCTGAAAATGCCAAAAATAAAAGATAAGTTGCCCTGGCCTGGCCCTCCACCGCTTCATTCACTGACTGGACTTTGACAACACAGAGGGGACAGGATGCGTTGATGTCACTCAGAGCAGAAGCCAGGGGACGTTCCACTAGAACTTGCACTGGCCATGGCGGCAGAATCGTCTGTGGTGGCAATGCTACCCTGGCCTGGCCCTTCCTGATTTCCCACATCCTCCTTATACCAGGTAAGACAGGCATTAGCGGTGCTATCTTTGACCTTGGCCCAAAAGTCCAGGACTTCCACCGCTTTGGTCTCCACGTGTGCCCTGGGGCCCCAGAGCAGGTGGAAGCGAGCGGGATCGCTGTCGGGCACCTGCTGGTACTCCAGGTACTGCTCCTGTACCCAGACCTGGGCGATGAGCTCCCTGGGGTCCCCGAAGATGACGTGCTCCCTCCCAGGAAATATCCCTAAGACACCCAGCGTTTCCCACAACTTTTTCTCAGGGACTGAGCCACCCTCCAGGAAGATAATGCTCAGGAGCAACAGCAGGAGGCTGCTCATGGGCAGGGTTTCGTCATTGCGCAGCTTCCCGCTGTAGGTAATGTCCAGGGCTATGACCAGGATGTAGGAGTGGTCGCTGGGATCCATTTCCTCCATGTTAATGCCAAAGGCCAGCTGCAAGCAGTCGGAGACGCAGCTGAAGAACAGAGAGAAGTAGTCCTCGTGATCCTGGCCCAGCACCTCCAGCATCTCCGCCCTCGTGGTGGCCGGCTCCACGGCAAGGTACTTGAGGAGCAGGAAGGCCACCAGGTGAGCTACCTTGTCGATAATCACGATTCTGGGAAAGGATCTGCCTTCTGGAGGGAACTGTGAAGTGCCCAGACCCGCCTCCACTGCTCTGCGGGAGCCACCATCGGATTGTGTGGGTGGCTCGGAGGCAGAGGCAGTGGGGGAGGGGCAGGCACGCTCAGGGCCCTGGAGCGGACCCGGGCTTGGTGAGACCATAGAAACCTCTTCCTCGCCGCCTGAGATATGAGCAAAGCAAGAGGAAGAGGAGAGGAAGGAGGAGGACGTGGCGGAGGCGGAGGACGTGGAGGAGGAGGAGGAAGCAACCTCCTCTGTCGCCCCAGGGTCCTGTGCACCCACGAGGCCCTGGGTCTCCGTGAGGGTCGGAAGGCCTTCCTCGGGCATGTAGCGCCGTCGCTTCGGGGGAGGACCAGCCATGACTTGTTGAGCAGCTGGAGGGAAGGAGAAACAGCAGGAGGTGGGTGCTGCGGGCCCTGGCGCCCGGGGGGACAGGGGGCGTCGGAGGCCTGGGCGACGGGGACCCGCTGTGTGGGGTAGGAGAGCCCTGGGAACACGGTGAGGTCGGGAGCCCCACCTTGACTCCTGGCTTGGCCTGGGCCTCTGCGGGTCTGCGACCTCAGGACACGTGCCTCACACCGACGCCTTCCTCACCGGCCGCTTCCTGGATTCCCTGAAAGAGGACCTGAGGGGCACCTCGCTGCCAGGACTGCCATCCCAGCTCGGGGCTCCCAGTGCCGACGGGAGGGGCGGTCCCTTGCCCAAGGGTGGTCCTGCTCCTTAAGCCGGTCCCAGTCCCCAGTCCCTCTGAGGCCCGGAGGACGAAGTCAGGGCTGACAGGCAGGGGCGGCTCGTCTGGGGCCCCTTCCCCTCCTCCCTCAGGGTCCTCAGCCCCAACGCGGGCAGGGCCTGGGATCCTGTGATTGTTGACCGGGGCCGTCCCCTCAGACCAGGGCCCTCCCTGCCCTAACACACCCCTGCGGGACGTCTGCGATCGTCTCAACGGGTCACCAACCCGGGGGTTCCCTGGGCAGACGACTGCACCTGAGGTGGGTTCTGGGGGCGCCCTCGGCCCTCCCTCCTGGCCTCCTGTTGACTCCCGGTGTGTCTGGCCCCCGCCCCAGCCCACCTGGGTTCCCTCCTCAGACCAAGGCCTTCACGCTCATAATTCAAAATGGTGGGTGGGGACATGGGTGTGGCATGTGGGAGGTGGTGCCCAGCCTGAGGACCCTCCCAGGGCCTCTTTGAGTGAAGGCATGGCACCCCAGGATTCTTGGGCGGGGGCCCTCAGGCCTCCCCCCGGTTCTACCTGGGGCCCTTGCGGGTGACCTGAATCCGGCGTCTGACACCGAGGCCGTCCCGTCCCTCAGGCCTCCCGGGCGGAAGGCTAATGACGTCACATCCGGATGCTGGGTCAGACCGCCCCCTGGAGGCTGCCAGGAGGAGCGCACAAGGATTCCGGGCGTTCCTCGCTCCGCCCCCTGGGCCTCCCTTAAGCCCCGCCTTCTCCCACCTGCCGCGGCTCACGAGGCCCAGGGCTCTGCCTCCCCAGGTCCTTAGTGGACGTGGTGTGGTGGTGGGATGGGGGGAGGTGGGGCAGTAGGGGGAAGAAGGGGGGATGTGGGGGTTCGGATGTTGGGTGCATGGGGGAATGTGTGGCGGTGGGTGTCGGGAGTTGGGGGGGCGGGAGCCGTGGGATGTGGATCTGGGGATGGTGGGGAGCTGTGAGGCAAGGTGACGAGTGGGGGTATCTGGGGGTCGGAAGTCGGTGGTTCAGGGAATTGGGGGCCAGTGTGGGGACACAGAGGCGAGCTGGGAAGCTGCAGGGCCCCTGGCCATGGGGAGGGTTCGGGAGGAAGCACCCCTTCCCTTGGGGTGGGTGTCTTCACAGCCAGCCAGACTTGAGGCACTCTGTGTGTGGACTTCATGTTTCCTGAAGAGGCTGAGCGGGTGCAGGGCATTTGCGCAGGTCCTCGGGTCTCAGGCTCACCGCGCATCATGGCCCTGTGGAGTGCCGCGATTTTCCCTCAGTCACCCTCTGTCGCTGCAAGAAAGACATTTCCGTTCTCTACTTAGTATGTGTGTCCATATATGCATATAAACATACATGTAGATAATGTATGCGCGTGTGTTTGTGGTTCAGATGATGTTGTGCATATTGCCCGGTTTTTGTAAAGATGAACGTTTTAGAGCACTGTTAGGTGTGCTCATACATGAAGAGGGAGTTACAGAGGTTTCCCGTTTATCCCTGTCCCCACCCACTGCTACCCTCCGGAATTATCGACACAGCCACAGAGGAGTATTATAAATTTTTTTACATTTTTTCTTAAGGTATTATTGATATACACTCTTACGAAGGTTTCACATGAAAAAACGATGTGGTTACTACATTCACCCATATTCACCCGTCCCGCCCTGGGGGAAGGCTCCCCGCCCCGCCGCCCCAGCCCTCACCAGCTGTCCTTTCCCGGCCGCCAGGAGAGGAAGGACCACCGCGCCGGAGCCGCCTCCGCGAGTCCGGACGCAGGCGGAAGCCGCTCCCCAGCACCCGCAGCTTCGCTGGGGCCCCAGCCGCGCGCAGCTGCCTGTCTGCCGAGGCGCGGTTGTCTCCCAGCAGATCAAAAGGGAGAGACGCCCTTCCGCGCCGCCAGCGCCTCGGGGCGAAATGGGAGTCCATCGTGGACCACCTCTCACAAATGGGTACTAGGTACGCAGCTGGGCGTGGGGCGTGATGGGGGCATCTAAAGCCAACAGAGGGCATAAGCAGCTTCTGCCCGCCACAGCGTCCTGCACGCTGGCAAGAGGCTGAGGTTTTAATGGGGCAATTAAATCAACAAACTCATGACTACTCTACTCTAACCAAGACTGTAGGGACACATGGAGTAGGCGGGTCATCTACCCTGTGTGAAATGAGGACCACTTCTCACCTCCATTCGCTTCTACGTCACTAGACCCAAACCCTCACATGTCTAGCTGATGCTTGACAGTCCACATTTTGAGCTTCATGCGTTGGCTTAGGCCAGACCCATTAAAATGCCAGCCAAGGATCCAAGGGAAGAAAAGCTAAGCTTTATTATATACTGAATCTCAACCTATACATGCCTTCTCCTGACAACAGTTCTTGATGAACACCTGAGAGAGGAAAAGGCACCAGACAGGGGCTGTGGGGAGGGTACAGAAATGGGACAGATGGCTGAATTTTACTAAAGCGAGCATTCAATATACAAACAGCCTGAAAGCAGACTCTTGAAGGCTTAAAATTTCTGATGCTAAGCAGCAGGAAAACAAATGCTTAATGTAAAAAATGATTAAAAAGCAGAAATTTCACTATTTAGCAACATTGGGAAAAAAAAGAAAGTAAGATAGCTCTCACAAGTAAAGAATTGCTGGGAAAAAAAATCAAACAACGAAAGACAGTAAAAATCCCTCCAGAACGTAACAAGCAAAAAGATGAAAAACATGAGAAATGGAACTAATATTAACTGAGATAGGACTGCAAGAAAGAAAGGCTTAGAGGTGATACTTAATTAAGTCTCAGATATCTATTAGGAAACCAGTAAGAGAAATCAAAAGGGCCTCTGATTCCTGCAGTAATGAGTTAAATTTTTGAGACATAGTCATTTATTAATGATTTTCTTTATCAAAAAGTATCTCTCAACCTTTTGGAGGTCATCCAACAAGATTCCCAATGCCAAAATGGATCTGACAGAATCAGATACATAACCCTATGAGCAGCTTGAGCCCTGATCCATCTTGGTTCCCACTGTGAATCCAAGTGGCAATAAAAATTTAATTCTGCTGACTCCACTTTTTTTCTTTTCTACTGATTTTGTATTTGTTCTAGTTTAGACAATAATCTGTACCCCACTGGTCGCAGCAATAATTGAAAAGAAGTTTTATGATTTGGAGATCTCTGTAAATGGATTAATGAATTATAGTTACCCATAAGAAATGATAGAGAATCCACTTTGTTAGTCCTTGTCTGTTAATCCACGGTGAGCTAAATCAATTAAGAATCTGTATTTGTTTATATTTCTGTGCTCAGTCTTGACCTGTGGCTGAAATGGTAGAACTGAAGCTATAAGCTCTTTATGTGTCTGTAATTCAGAGAGCTTTATCACAATGTATAATCATGACGTTAATAGCCAGGGGAAAGTATTAACACAGTAAGTTATAAAGTCTCTTAAAGCCCCTTAAAATAAAGTCTCTTAAATTAAAGGTCTCAAATTAATTCTGATTGGTTTACAGAAATAAAATAAATAATTTAAAGAGATAAACAATCCTAAAATTCCCAGAAAATAAATTGGATTCCTAATACTTTAACTGTACTAAACTTTTAAAAAATTTCTTTCTGCAGTAAGTACACCAGAAACATTTAATATTCCAAGTTCACATAACAGAAATCTTTGGTAAACACAAGACTAATTCAATAACTTTGGTTTTATAAAACACCCATGTCTTTTCTTGACGTAACAGTGCTAAAGTATAATACATTTATTTACTCGGGTATGTTTTTCTTAATGTATAGAGGTTTGCCACGCAAACTAATGTTCTCCAAAATGTTTAAGAATTTGAAAACATAATCTGTGTTCAACTAAACTGATTCATTATTCAACAGTATTTTTATTTTACAGAATGTCATCTTGATAATTTCCAAGGTCCTTAGGTAGCTTAAAACAGTACACGATATTGAATATGTTACTGGATATAGGATAAAATTCTCAAATATTAATCATTAAACCTAAGAGGATGTACTTTTGCTTATTTTTCACAAGCAATATCTTTAAGTCATGTAAAAAATGCTCATTTTCCATGTTAACACTTTAGACTTTTACATATCAACAAAGTGTGAAAAGATCTATGTGCTATTGACCATAGTACAAAAAGCTTATGAGCTCTGGTAGTCAGCTACATTGCTCACATATGACATCTCTCAGTTGCCCATCCCTACCTCCAGCTTTCACTATGAAATAGAAGTTACTATGGTTGAAAGTTACAATTAACATGTGATTAACATAAGAGACTATATTAGGAGTAAGTGATATTGACAGAGAAATGTAAACTGTATATGCTTTGGTTTTTCAAGGAAAAAAAGAATATATTTCCCTAAAGTGATGGCTCTCAAAATTCTGGTCCGTGGCCCATTAAACTCTAAAACTTCACAATACTAAATACTTCCAAACTCATTGTATGAGGCCAGGATTAATACCAAAACCAGACAAAGACACCACAAAAAGAGAAAATTACAGACCAATATCCCTGATGAATATAGATGCAAAAATACTCAACAAACTATTAGCAAACCGAATTCAAAAATACATCAGAAAGATCATCCACCATGACCAACGAGGATTTATTCCAGGGATGCAAGGATGGCACAATATTCGAAAATCCATCAACATCATAAATCACATCAACAAAAAGAAAGACAAAAATCACATGATCATCTCCATAGATGCTGAAAAAGCATTCGACAAAATTCAACATCCACTCATGATAAAAACTCTCAACAAAACGGGTACAGAGGGCAAGTACCTCAACATAATGAAGGCCATATGTGACGAACCCACAGCCAACATCATACTAAACAGCGAGGCACTGAAAGCTCTTCCTTTAAGATCGAGAAGAAGACAAAGGATGCCCACTCTCCCCACTTTCATTCAACATAGTTCTGGAGATCCTAGCCTCCAGGAATGAGCCAGGCAGAAAAAGACAAGTACCAAATAATTTCCCTCATTTGTGGAGTGTAACAACAGAGCAAAAACTGAAGGAACAAAACAGCAGCAGACTTGGACTCCAAGAGTGGACTAGCATTTACAGAAGAGCAGGGGTGGGGGAGGGAGGGAGAAGGGACTGCGGGTAGTATGAATAGTACACAAGGTATGGGGGGTTCACAGAGAAGACAGTGTAGCACAGACAAGACAAGTAGTGACTCTGTGGCATCTTACTACACTGATGGACAGTGACTACACTCGGGTATGGGGGGGGACTTGATGTGGGTGAATGTAGTAACCACAATGTTTTTCATGTGAAACCTTCATAAGAGTGTATATCAATGATACCTTAATAAAAACAATTGACAATCCCAAAGAGTTTCAATTATGTGAAAGATTTTCAGTTATGTATTGATACTTAACATAATAAAACTTAAAACCAAGAAAAATTTAAATACATATTAGAATGTATCATATGTTAAAAAAGTAATTCCTAGTTTAATTATGAAAACTGTTTTACCATGGAGACCCTTTCCGAGGACATTAGGGACCCTGGGGAAGACTTCTTTTTTCCTAAAGTGTCAGTCTGCTCCAGAATTTTACAAAAACACAGTAGAGGAAAAAACTGAAACAGAATTTTATTTGTGTTGATTCATAATATATGAGTCTTAAAAGAAGCTATGAAATGTATTAAAATGTTGGGGAAATTCAAGTTGGATGAAACTACTTTTTGATGAACTATTCAATGTCTTTACCTGAAAGGTTATTCTTTCTCATCCTTGTAATCAAACTCCATAGCAGAGTTCTGTTGGCTTTATTAGGACTTTGATTATTTAAAAAAAGGTGCCGTATTTATGAAAGAGCTATGGTTCTTTACAATCATGTTGCCTTCTACATTTATTTTTAATTTTTATTAAGGTGTCATTGATATACAGTATTATGAAGGTTTCACACAAGCAACACGGTGGTTTCTACAACCCCCCCTATTGTCAAGTAACCACCACATACCCCACTATAGTCACTGTCCATCAGTATAGTAAGATACTGTAGAGTCACTACTTGTCTTCTCTGTGCTATAATG
The DNA here is from genome assembly GCF_040802235.1 of Manis javanica. NCBI lineage: Eukaryota > Metazoa > Chordata > Mammalia > Pholidota > Manidae > Manis > Manis javanica. The sequence continues at coordinate 137,075,224 of NC_133174.1, forward strand.
CCTTCCCCGTGCCCCCCCTTAATCCCCTTCTACCTCCCTTCCCACACACCCTCCACAACCCCTTTCCCATTGGTAATCACCAGTCCAATCCTGGGTTCCGTGAGACTGCCGCTGTTTCGTTCCTTCAGTGTTACTCTGTTGTTATACTCCACAGATGAGTGAAGTCATTTGGTACTTGTCTTTCTCCGCCTGGCTTATTTCACTGAGCATAATACCCTCTAGCTCCGTCCATGTTGTTGCAAATGGTAGAATTTGTTTTCTTCTTATGGCTGAATAATACTCCATTGTATATATGTACCACCTCTTCTTTATCCATTCATCTACTGATGGACACTGAGGTTGCTTCCATTTCTTGGCTACTGTAAACAGTGCTGCGATAAACATAGGGGTTCATCTGTCTTTTTCAAACTGGGCTCCTGTATTCTTAGGGTAAATTCCTAGAAGTGGAATTCCTGGGTCAAATGGTATTTCTATTTTGAGCATTTTGAGGAACCTCCATACTGCTTTCCACAATGGTTGAACTAATTTACATTCCCACCAGCAGTGTAGGAGGGTTCCCCTTTCTCAGCATCCTCGCCAGCATTTGTTCGAAGTTTTCTCTATGTTGGCCATGCTAACTGGTGTGAGGTGACACCTAATTGTGGTTTTAATTTGCATTTCCCTGACAATTATCAATGTGGAGCATCTTTTCATATGCCTGTTGGCCATCTGAATTTCTCCTTTGGAGAAGTGTCTGCTCAGACCCTCTGCCCATTTTTTAATTGGATTATTATCTTTTCGGTTGTTGAGGCGCTTGAGCTCTTTATATATTTTGGATGTCAACCCATTATCGGATATGTCATTTATGAATATATTCTCACATACTGTGGAATGCCTTTTTGTTCTACTGATGGTGTCCTTTGCTGTATAGAAGCTTTATATTTTAATATGATTCCACTTTTCCTTTTTGTTTTTTTTTTTTACCTTGCCCGGAGAGATATGTTCATGAAAAAGATGCTCATATTTATATTCAAGAGAGTTTTGCCTATGTTTTCTTCCAAGACTTCCATGGTTTCCTGAAATATATTCAGGTCGTTGACCCATTTCAAGTTTACTTTTGGTTTTAGAGTTAGACAGTAATCCAGTTTCATTCTCTTACATGTAACTGTCCAGTTTTGCCAACAACAGTTGTTGAAGAGGCTGTCATTACCCCATTATATATACATGGCTCCTTTATCATATATTAATTGACCATATATGCTTGAGTTTATATCTGGGCTTTCTATTCTGTTACATTGATCTATGGGTCTCTTCTTGTGCCAGTACCAAATTGTCTTGATTACTGTGGCTTTTTAGTAGAGCTTGATGTTGGGGAGTGTAATCCCCCCAGCTTTATTCTTCCTTCTAAAGATTGCTTTGGCTATTCAGGATCTTTCGTTGGTTCCATGTGAGTTTCAGAACTATTCTAGTTCCTCAAAGAATGCTGTTAGTATTTTGATAGGGATTGCATTGAATCCTAGATTGCTTCAGGCAGGATGACCATTTTGACAATATTAATTCTTGTACCCATGAGCATGGGATGCATTTCCATTTATTTGTGTCCTCTTTAATTTCTCTCAAGAGTGTCTTGTAGTTTTCAGAGTATAAATCTTTCACTTTCTTGGTTAGGTTTATTCCTAGATATTTTATTCTTTTGATCCAATTGTGAGAGGTATTGCTTTCCTGATTTCTCTTTCTGCTAGTTCATTGGTAGTGTATAGGAATGCAACTGATTTCTGTGTATTAAGTTTGTATCCTGCATCTTTGCTGTATTCCGATATCAGTTCTAGTAGTTTTGGAGTGGAGTCTTTAGGGATTTTTATGTACAATATCATGTCATCTGTAAATAGCGACAGTTTAACTTCTTCTTTACCAATCTGGATTCCTTGTATTTCTTTGTTTTCTCTAATTGCCATGGCTAGGACCTCCAGTAGTATGTGGAATAACAGTGGGGAGAGTGGGCATCCCTGTCTCATTCTCGATCTCAGAGGAAAAGCTTTCAGCTTTTCACTGTTCAGTATGATGTTGGCTGTGGGTTTCTTATATATGGCCTTTATTATGTTGAGGTACCATACCCATTTTGTTGAGAGTTTTTATCATGTATGGATGTTGAATTTTGTTGAATGCTTTCTCAGAATCTATGGAGATGATCATGTGGTTTTTGTCCTTCTTTTTGTTGATGTGGTGGATGATGTTGATGGATTTTCAGATGTTGTACCATCCTTGCATCCCTGGGATGAATCCCACTTGTTCATGGTATATGATCCTCGTGATGTATTTTTGAATTCGGTTTGCTAATACTTTGTTCAGTATTTTGCATCTATGTTCATCAGGGATACTGGTCTGTAATTTTCTTTTTTGGTGGGGTCTTCGCCTGGTCTTGGTATTAGTGTAATGTTGGCTTCATAGAATGAGATTGGGAGTATTCCCTCCTCTTCTATTTTTTGGAAAACTTTAGGGAGAATGGGTATTACATATTCTCTGTGTGTCTGATAAAATTCCAAGGTAAATCCATCTGGCCCGGGGGTTTTGTTCTTGGGTAGTTTTTTGATTACCACTTCAATTTCTTTGATGGTAATTGGTTTGTTTAGATTTTGTGTTTCTTCCTTGGTCAGTCTTGGAAAGTTGTATTTTTCTAGGAAGTTGTCCATTTCTTCTAGGTTTTCCACCTTGTTAGTATATAGGTTTTCATAGTAGTCTCTAATAATTCTTTGTATTTCTGTTGGGTCCATTGTGATGTTTCCTTTCTCGTTTCTGATTCTGTTGATGTGTGTTCTCTTTTTCTCTTAATAAGTCTGGCTAGAGGCGTGTCTATTTTGCTTATTTTCTCAAAGAACCAGCTATTGGTTTCATTGATTTTTTTCTATTGTTTTATTCTTCTCAATTTTATTTATTACTTCTCTGATCTTTATTATGTCCCTCCTTCTGGTGACTTTAGGCCTCATTTGTTTTTCTTTTTCCAATTTTGATAAGTGTGACATTAGACTATTCATTTGGGTTTGTTCTTCCTTCTTTAAATAGGCCAGGATTGCTATATATTTTCCTCTAAAGACTGCTTTCGCTGCGTCCCACAGAAGTTGGGGCTTTGTGTTGTTGTTGTCATTTATTTTCATATATTGCTGGATCTCCATTTTAATTTGGTCGTTGATCCACTGACTATTTAGGAGCGTGTTGTTGAGCCTCCATGTGTTTGTGAGCCTTTTTGCTTTCTTTGTACAATTTATTTCTAGTTTTATACCTTTGTGGTCTGAAAACTTGGTTGGTAGAATTTCAATCTCTTTGAATTAACTGAGGCCCTTTTTACAACCTAGTATGTGGTCTATTCTGGAAAACGTTCCATGTGCACTTGAAAAGAATGTGTATCCTATTGCTTTTGGGTGGAGACTTGTGTAGATGTCTGTTAGGTTCATCTGTTCTAATGTGTTGTTCAATGCCTCTGTCTCCTTACTTATTTTCTGTTTGGTTATCTGTCGTTTGGAGTGAGTGGCGTGTTGAAGTCTCCTAGAATGAATGCATTGCATTCCATTTCCCCTTGTAATTGTTAGTGTTTGTTTCACATATGTAGGTGCTCCTGTGTTGGATGCACAGATATTTCTAATGGTTAGATCCTCTTGTAGGATTGACCCCTTTATCATTATATAATGTGCTTCTTTGTCTTTTGTGACTTTCTTTGTTTTGAAGTCTATTTTGTCTGATACAAGTACTGCAACACCTGCTTTTTTCTCCCTATTAATTTTATGAAATATCTATTTCCATCCCTTCACTTTTACTCTGTGTATGTCTTTGGGTTAGAAGTGAGGCTCTTGTAGGCAGCATATAGATGGGTCTTGTTTTTTGTCTATTCAGTGAGTCTATGTCTTCTGATTGGTGCATTCAGACCATTCCTATTTAGGGTGATTACTGATAGGTATATACTTTTTGTCATTGCAGGCTTTGAATTCGGGTTTACCAAAGGTTCAGGGGTAACTTTCTTATTATCGACGAGTCTAACGTAACTCACTTAGTATGCCATTACAAACACAACCTGAACGTTCTTCCCCCCCCCACTCCATTCTTTATATATTAGGTATCATACTCTGTACTCTTGGTCTATCCCTTTTTATTACCACTGGTGACAGCTACTTAACCTTAGGAACACTTCCATCTATAGCAGTCCCTCCAAAATACACTGCAGAGATGGTTCGTGGGAAGTAAATTCTCTCAGCTGTTGCTTATCTGGAAATTGCTTAATCCCTCCTTCAAATTTAAACGATAATCTTGCCGGATAAAGTATTCTTGGTTTGAGGCCCTTCTGCTTCATGGCATTAAATGCATCATGCCACTCCCTTCTGGCCTGTAAGGTTTCTGCTGAGAAGTCTGATGATAGCCTGATGGGTTTTCCTTTGTAGGTGATCTTATTTCACTCTCTGGATGCTTTTAATAGTCTGTCCTTATCCTTGATCTTTGCCATCTTTGCCATTTTAATTATTATATGTCTTGGTGTTGTCTTCCTTGGGTCCCTTGTGTTGGGAGATCTGGGCACCTCCATGGCCTGAGAGACTATCTCCTTCCCCAGATTCGGGAAGTTTTCAGCAATTACCTCCTCAAAGACACTTTCTATCCCTTTTTCTCTCTCTACTTCTTCTGGTACCCCTATAATACGAATATTGTTCCGTTTGGATTGGTCACATAGTTCTCTCAGTATTCTTTCATTCTTAGAGATCCTTTATTCTCTCTGTGCCTCAGCTTCTTTATGTTCTTGTTCTCTAATTTCTATTTCATTTATCATCTCCTCCACTGTATCTAATCTGCTTCTAATACCCTCCATTGCGCTCTTCAACGATTGTATCTCCAACCAGAATTCATTCCTGCATTCTTGAATATTTTTCTGTACCTCCATGAGCATGTTAATGAATTTTATTTTGAAATCTCTTTCAGGAAGATTCATGAGGTTGATTTCATTTGAATCTTTCTCAGGTGTACTAATAATTTCGCTTTGAACCAGGTTCCTTTGATGTGTCATAATTTGTGGTACCCTCTAGCGCCCAGAAGCTGGACTCTCTGGAGCTGCTCAGCCCCTGGAGCAAAGTCGGGGGTCACAGTGGTGTGGTGTTGATGCTTGGTGGGAGGAAAGAGCTGGTTCCTGCTTCCCGGCTGCTTTGCCTGTCTCCACTGCCAGTATCAGTGGGCTGAACACACACGTGTAAGCCTCTATGCTTTGTGTTTGTAGCTGCCGTAGGTAGGGCTTCCCTCTGGCTGACCTGACACCAGGGCAGGGGTTGCCCATTTGCGAGCCTGAGTCAGGTGCAGCTTAGCCGGGAGGACACAGCAGGCTGCTTGTCATGGTGAGGGGCCTTGGAGCTGCATATCCAGTCAGGGGGATTGAGCACCTGAAGATCGTTTAAGCTCCCAACCTGCTGAGCAGAGTGCACCTGGACAATTTTGTCTCCCTGTCCTTTCTCCTGAGTAGTAAGCTCTGTGTAATCCTTGCCCCTTCAGCAGCCCTCTTGCTGTTAGGAAGTCTCTCAGGCTGCCCACCCAGATCAGCTGGATATGAATCCCTGTTTTCCACAAGCTGCTGGAATCTCCATCTCTCCAGGTATTCTGCCTTTCTTAGCTTTCCAACCCCACTAAATCATCAGAGCACCATGCAATGTAGGTTCATGCTCCCAGAGCAGATCTCCAGGGCTCGGTGTTCAGCAGTCCCAGGCCTCCACTCCCTCCCTGCTCAGTTTCTCTTCCTCCCGCCTGTGAGCTGGGGTGGGGGAAGGGCTTGGACTCCGCCAAGTCCCAAGTTTAGTATGTTACCCTGTTCCATGAGGTCTGCTCTTTCCTCCAGGTGTATGAAGTCTGGTGCAGCCTTCTTTCCTGTTGCTCTTTCAGGATTAGTTGTATTAATTATATTTGTGTATTATATATGGTTTTCGGAGGAGATCTCTGTCTCACGTCTCACGCCGCCATCTTTTTCACAAGGGTCCGAGTCTTGCTTTTTTATCTCTTCTGTCACTCTGTCTTTTGATTGGTGCGTTCAGACAATTTACATTTAGGGTGATTATTGATAGATATGTACTTCTTTGCCATTGCAGGCTGGATTTGTCATTACCAAAGGTTCAGGGGCAGCTTATTTATTATCAAAAGCCTAACTTAATGTGCTTATTTACACTATCATAAACACAATGTGAAGATTTGTTATTCCCTTCTTTTCCTTCCTCCTCCACTCTTTATATGACAGGTGTCATATTGTGTACTCTCTGTGTATCCGTTGACTGACTTTTTGGGTAGCTGATTTAGTTTTGCATTTGGTTAGCAATTAATTGGTCTATTTCCTTTACTGTGGTCCTATTTTCTCTGGTGACAGCTATTTAGTCTTAGGAGCACATCTAGAGCAGTCCCTTTAAAATACACTGTAGATATGGTTTGTGGGAGGTAAATACCCTCAACTTTTGCTTATCTGGGAGTTGTTTAATCACTCCTTCAAATGTAAATGATAATCTTGCTGGATAAAGTATTTTTGGTTCGAGGCGCTTCTGTTTCATTGCTTTGAATATATCATGCCTCTCCCTTCTGGCCTGTAAGGTTTCTGCCGAGAAGTCTGATGATAGCCTGATGGGTTTTCCTCTGTAGGTGACCTTTTCTCTCTCTCTGGCTGCTTTTAATAGTCTGTCCTTATCCTTGATCTTTGCCATTTTAATTATTATATGTGTTGGTGTCTTCCTTGGGTCCCTTGTGTTGGGACACCTATTGCCTGAGAGACTATTTCCTTCCCCAGATTGGGGAAGTTTTCAGCAATTACTTCTTCAAAGACACTTTCTATCCCTTTTTCTTTCTCTTCTTTAGGTACCCCAATAATATAAATATTGTTCCATTTGGCTTGGTCACACAGTTCTCTTAATATTCTTTCATTCCTAGAGATCCCTTCTTCTCTCTCTGCATCAGCTTCTCTGTGTTCCTGGTCTCTGATTGCTATTCAATTTACCATCTTCTCTACCTCATCGAATCTGCTTTTAAATCCCTCCATGGTATGTTTCATTTCACCTATTTTATTTTTCAACGTGTCTATCTCTGTCTTGAATTCATTCCTTAGATCTTGAATTTTTTTTGTAGCTCCATTAGCATGCGTATGACTTTTATTATTTCGAATTCTTTTTCAGGAAGATTGGTTATTTCAGTTTCACTGACTCCTCTTTCTGGTGGTTGAGGGGTTTTGGATTGAACAATGTTCTTCTGCCCTTTCATAATCCTTGAGTGATGGCAGGGGTCACAGGTAAGCAGTGCCACTGACTACCCAAAGGAGAGAGCTCTTTGCTGCTTCCCAGCCACAGTGCCTGCCTCCAGTGTCAAGGCCAATAAGCCACACACAGGGAATAGCCTCTGTGTTAAGCCCCTAAGGTGCATAGGTGGGGCTGCCCTCCAGCCGGCCTGGCACAATGGCAGGGGCTGCAGGTTTGTGCACAGGGGCTGGAAGGGAGGAAGGAGTGGCAGGATGCTTATTGCGGTGGGGGTCCTTGGGGCTGCGTTGCCAGTCAGGTGCATGGAGCACCTGCAGCTCCTGAAAGTTCCCAACCTGCTGGGCTGAGTGTGCCGGGATGATTTTCTCCACCTGTTCCTTCTCCTGGGCAGTTAGCTCTGTGTAATCCTTGCCCCTTCAACAGCCCTCTCACTGTTGGGAAGTCTTTCAAAGTGCCCGCCTTTCTTTTGTCCCAGAGCAGCTGGTTGTGGGAACCTGTTCTCCACATGCAGCTGGAATCTCAGTCTCTGACTTTACTTTTCAAGCCCTCTAATCTCCAGAGCACCACGCAATGTGTTTGTGCTCCCAGAGTAGATCTCCAGGGCTGGGTATTTAGCAGTTCTGGGCTTCTACTCCCTCCCCACTCTGTTTCTCTTCCTCCTCCTGGTGAGCTTCAATGACGGAGTGGTCAGGTCTCGCTGGGTTGTGGCTTTGTTACTTTACCCTTTTCTGGGAGATATTCTCTTTTCCCAGATGTAGACTGGCTGGTGCCATCTTATTTCTGGTCACTCCTTTAGGATTAGTTGTTATTTGCTGTCTTTTTATATTATATGTGGTTTTGGAAGGAGATTTCTGCCTCACTTCTCACGTCACCGTCTTTTTTCCAACTGTCTACATTTATTTTTAAATGCGCTCTTGTCACTTCAGTTAACCTGGTAACCAACTGTTGTTTCTCGTTCACCAATGATCCTACACTAATCAAATGTTCCGACTCCCCCCTGACAGCTCTTGCTTTTGCCCTTTTAAAATCAGGTCATACATTAAGAAAAAGAAATCCACCTAAACTACCTTGGAGATTTTCCAGAGAATCGCAGGAAAATACAAATTTTTTTTACTTCATTTCATAAAAAAAAAAAATGAGGGCCTTTTTCAAAATAATTAGATTTAACATGTTACTATTTTTAAGAATTGTGTGCTAAGAATTGTCAAATCAGGAGAGACATTAAGTTTTCCCTAGGTTCAAATGCATAGGTAAATTGTCAATACATTTCAAAAATGTATATACTTTATGGGAAGTCTCTAGAGGTGTGTAAATTCCCATGCTGTACATGTTTTCTTTTTACCTTCAGCAGAAACACTAATCAAAACATTTTTGAAATAATTCCATAGATTTTTTTCTATATTCCCCAGAGGCCTAGAGGTACACTGCCTGATAAAACAAAAGAGCATTGCTGGTCATAATTTTATTTATTATTTAAAATATTCAAGTACAACCATACTTCTTTCTTATTTTGAATCTAGCATCTTCTAGGATAGTAGTTGTCAACTGGGGAGACACATGGCATTCTGTAAATAGATTCAGTAACTATTCTATACTTACTGAATCTCTATGATAATCTTAGTATAAAAAATTAGGTCTACTCATTTTCATAAATCAGATACATAGATTTATACATAATAAATAGATACAACATTCACAAAATTCTTTGAAAATAGTCTTAATCATCATCGTTAGAGACATGAAATTTGTTCGGCATGGCTTTATTACCTTTATTTTACATGCCACAGAAACAACCAAATTACCTCGTTGGTATCATTATTGTTATTAGAACCTTCATCAGATCTCCTGTATTTAACAATTATCAGTAATTACCCAAATCATTAAGTCTCTGTCAACTGCAGTTTTGTTTTCTTGTGATGCTTGCCCAAAGGCTGTAACATAACCTACAGATCAGAGTTTGTACCTTCAACTAAAAAGAACAGATTCTGAGCCTTGTGAAAAAAAAACTACCAGGTGCTTCAAACCATTGACATTTCAGAGGAATAACAGCCTTGGGTAGAAGGTTCTAAGTTGACATTGCTCTGACAATTTTCAGACCATATCACTGGGCTGAGCAGGATTTCTAGGATTAGTACAAAAATAGATGGAATCGTGAACCCAATGCTAACAGATCCAATGAAATAGGAACTGATTATATTAAAAATCTGGGAAACCTATAGAAGAAATTCACTCTAATTTCTAAGTATTGCAGATGAAATATGACTGATTTCTTAGACTTAGTTTCCTGCCCTTCAGATAGCAAATAGAGGTCTTTAAACATTCAATGTGAGATTTCTCATGAAAACTTCCAGAAAGAACTTAATTTTGTGACTTGAGCAATTGTTTAATCCCATATGGCTCCAGGTTTGCAAACAAACTCAAGGAGGCCTATACTGGTAATTAACGGAATTGCTAAATCTATACAAAGAAATAAACCCAAAAGCTAACCAGCTTTTCCTGTGACCAACAATAATCTCTGAGATTATGACGATCATCATGGGCTATAGGCTATGAGAAAAAATTCTGAAAGAATTTGAAATTAACAAAAAAATATTACCACCTAGCACACTCTTCACGGTTATCTGCACCTTTTGTCTTTTTTTCTATACCTCTAATGCAGCTGATAGCAGTGCAAATGATTCTTACCAATAAAAATACCAATGAACTTTTCCCTTCAAATGTAATTGATTATTGCTTTGTGGATTTTGACCACTTTTGCATCTATTTGTAAATTAATTTGGGCCATCCTGATACCCTACACACACACATGTGTGTGTCTGTTGTTTAATTCTTCTTTGACTTGGAGGTAACATCTTACAACTTCTCTTGATAATTAATGAATTCAATAAAGTCTTGAAGTTGGGGAGCATAATCTCCTCTGCTTTATTCTGCCTGGAAGGGTTTATTTTTGTTAAATGTCTAAAAGGATCAGACTTTATTTTGGAGTTACAAAGCAAAAGTGAGGCTAGAATCAGGGAGAGAAGTTAGAAAACTGCAAACAAGCAGAAGGGAACTAAAAAGGACCTAAATTAAGGTAGGAAACACAGAAAGAACTAACAAATTTGGAATACTGTAGAGGTTACTTCCAAGTTGACTATTTTTGAAGGGCAGAGAGTTAATGTAGTGTGAGAGAAGAATCAACGTGACTCAAAGGTTTTTGTCTTATAAAGATCATGACGCAAACATATAGTGAATCTGTGGCATCTTACTACACTGATGGACAGGGAACGCCTTGGGGTATGGGTGGGGACTTGATAATATGGGTAAATGTAGTAACCACATTGGTTTTTGTTCAACATTATTTTTTAATGTGAAACCTTCATAAGAGTATATATCAATCATACCTTAATAAAAAGTTAAAAAAAAAAAGATCATCATGCGAAAAAGAAAACTAGAAAGGACAGGGAGAGTTGAACACATTCAATTTCGGACATAATGAACAAGAGTTACTGATAATTCATCTAAAAGGAGAAACACTCCCAAAGCCTGGAAGTCAAGAGAGAGATTAGGGATATACAGGTAATACATTCGGAAGTGTTAAAGACGAAGTACCAGCCAGAGACATGGATGCTGCAATGGTTCAGTGAACATGGAGAATGAGCAAAGGGGACTTTAGACCCAATAACAGGGAACTTGGAATGTTCAAAAGCAGACAGTGAAGCAAAGGAGTCTCCAGGAACTCAGGAATATAAGCAATTCAAGATCTGGGACTCTACCTTGTTGACCATTCAATAAGGCTCATAAGAAGTCCTCAGCAAGTATTACTGACTGATGGCAGTACACATTCGTCACTGTGGCTGGGCAATATCCAAATACTTCCCTAGTTCAGGGGAAATCAAAAAGTAGATAGGCAGCAGGAATATTACCTACTGTTTAGGTAGGCAGTTACCTAATATTAATCACCAAAGACGATAATGGGAATGTGGACATCTCATTTCAAACTTATGACACCATTTAAATATAAGAAATTACACTTTATGAAGCACTAAGAAAAAAACCCCTGCCAAGTAACTGAATGCTTTCTTATGATTTAGACTTTTTCCTCAGTAAAGAGCTCTGTTGAACTTTACAAGAAGACTCTTCAAATCATCTATCTAGCAAAATAAATTAACAGCCAGCACCAGTGTCTGAGTCTGTCAGACCAGGGAAGCCACTTTACCTCAAAGGAGTCACTGGAACAGGCCTTTAACCATGGGGTCATAGGTCATATCACAATACCTAGATGCTGTCAGCTTGACAAAAATTGGAAAGCCACTTAAAGAACACCTAACAGGCCAGCTTGGAGTGATTCTTTACGAGGACTGTGTATCATGCAACGAGGCAGAGTAACTCTTTGAATCAAAGATCTTTACATGGAACATGGGTCTGGGAACCAAGAAGTGAAAGAAAGAGTGGCCCACTTACCACCATTCCCAGTGACCCACATGAGAAATCTGTGTTTCCCATCCCCCTACAACTCTAGGTTCTACATATCTGGAGGTCCTGAGTCCCAAAGACAGAAGAGTTCTGCCAGAGAAAACAGCTCGAGTCTTACTGAATCACAAGCTAACATTGCTGTCCGCACTCTTGAGACTCCTTGTAGCCAAGAGAGCAGCACGCAGGCGGAAGACTCACCGTGCTAGCAGCCATGTGTCATACTAATCTCAGAAGTCACCAGACAACACGGTATACACTATGATACTCAATATTTGTCAACGATTGGTATGTCAGTTTTCTACCAAAGGCCCAATTCTCCCAAGCTCTATAATTTTCGTTTGAAGAGAAGAGATCAATATAAAAGTAACTACATTTAGAAAGTTCTACTAATGTGTTGCTGACATTTTCATTTCTAGCCTACAAGGGAACAACACATAAAATTCTAATTGAGTCATTTACAAGCTTTCGATTATTATCACAAGCCACAATCTGTGCTTATTTTTCTGTTTTTTTGTTTGACTTTCCTTTCTAGTAAAAAAGTGGGCTAAGTAAACAGTCATCTGAAAGGAAAACAAATATCTATTTCTCCAGGACCTCTAGCATCCTCTCAATACTCATTTTCTGCCCTGCTGAATTATATTGGTTATGTTTATAAATGTCTATTTCCTAATGTCTTTTATGTGTAATTCTAGGCAAGAAGAAAATGAATGAATGAAAACTAAGACAATTCCTTTGCTGAAAGAAAATAACATTAGTGAAAAAAATTAACTGAATTTATTAAGCATTTATTTAATCCTAGCTAGGTGCATGCTATTATAGACACAGTACACATTTTAAATAAAATCTCATGCTAATGCAAAGCCAGGAATTAAAGCAAAACATGGTAAGCTTTTTAGAATACATCTACATTTTAAACTACATATTTGGAGGTCCTGAAAATATGGTAAAGAAAAATATGGTAAGCTTTTTAGAATACATCTACATTTTAAACTACCTATTTAAAAATCTTAAATAAAAACAAACAAGTATCTCAAAAATAGAATATTCACATTGCTTTTCCTTCCATAAAAGTATTTCTGTATATAACAATCATTTTTAAGAAGAAAAAACTTTTACCTCTGAATTTCTTCTGGAAAAGTTGCACTAAACATAACGGTTTGACGCTGTTCTTTTGGTAGCATTCCTGGGCAGGAAATTAACTTATCCATTTCTGGTCCAAAGCCCATATCCAGCATGCAATCAGCTGTATCCAAAACTAAGTATCTGACTTGTCTGAGACCAATCTTTACGAATATTTAAAGGTTAGAGCAGAGAATGCATACCATTTAATATATTAAACTAAAATATTCTCCACAAATACCACTAATGTTAAGGACAAAAATTAGAAATCAATGCATAAAATGATGAGAATTATGCATAGAAAGTACTATTACTGTTTATTTCTGTTCTCAGTTTTTCTCTGCTATAAAACATTTTGTAAGTTAATAGCAAAGACTAAAAGAAACTGAAACATCTAGGATCAATGCTGCACAACAGACCTTTCTTCAATTACTTAAAAATTCTTTATCTGCTACATGTTAGCTACTACCCACATGTAGCTATTAGACACTTGAAATGTGGCTGCTGTGCCTTAAGAACTAAATTTCAATTTTATGTTATTTTCCATTTAAATAGCCACATGTGGCTAATGTCTACCCTACAGAACAGCACAGATCTAAACTCTATTTTACCTGCAAGAGTTAGACTACAATGTAAAAAAATATTGTCTAACAGAATGACATATTCAAATGTCTTATAACTGGTAAACTTATTTCTAACTCCCTTAAACCCTTAATAAATTCTCTATTCTCTAATCATTCAGGAACAAGTGGGAAACTTCTCTCACCTTTGCATGAACACTTACTGCTATAAACAGAAGCACACAGTTGCAAAAGGAAAACAAGTGACTTTGGTACCACCATGGAAGATGTTTAGTGAAAAATCAAGGTGCCGTTATCTGGATACTTTTAATAGGATCCTAAGAAAAATACCTTTATGCAGAAAAATCATGTTTTGGGTAACCCCTTTAAAGAAGAGCCTAAAAAAGGCAAATCAGGTTCATGAAAGTGAACTTAGAGTACTGATTTAGAGATGTAATAATGTGCCATGTGAATATCTAACGTACATGACCTCTAACATCTCTTTTTAAAGACTTAGAAAGTTAACCTCCTAGCTCACACCACTCTCATGCTTAGACAGGAGACAAAATTACTGATACCACAAAGGCTTTCTTCCAAAAAAAAAAGTATTTCATTGACACATATATGAAACTACACAAAAGCACTTATTGCATTTTTCTCCAAGTGTGGTGGAATATATGATACGGGTTCTAGAATCAGATCCAGATTCTAACCCTAGCTTTATTGAGCTAACTGAGGGATTTTAAATAATTTACATAATCTCACTGACTTTTTTTTCCAAGCACAGAATGGAAAATACTATTTATCTACTGTTGGAATTATTTTAAGAACTACATAAGAAAACATTCAAAGAATCTGATGGGAACCTAACATATAAATGGTGCTCTAATAAACATATCCACCTTTATGCCCTTCTTTCTCTTTCTCACACGTAAAAAGTTTTAATCAATCCCACAACTTTCTCCCTCTAGGGCCTACCTTTCCTTTGCCTATGATATCCATCAGTCTTCCAGGAGTAGCACACAATATATTACAGCCTTGCACTATCTCACGGACTGAATGCTCAAACTGGGTTGCCCCATATATAACAACAGCTCTTATACCAGTCCTATTCATAGGAAAAACAAAAGCCATTGTCAGGTTATTTGCAAACTAGACATTTATTTCTAACAAGATGTAAAATGAAATAAGTAAAGAATCCTAATACATGCAATTATCTAAAAAAAAATTAAATTCTTCCCAGGAAGAAACCAAAAAACAAATTAAAAAACTGTGGAAAAAATTTTGCTAACTATCTGATAAGGCTTTTCAAAAGCAATTATTAACCTTACCACTACCCACAAAAAATGGCCAGAAATATTAAAAAATAGCCCATAAAAATACAAATGGCTTTTAAAGTTTTTTTTAAGTTCAACATTACTTTAGAAGAGAAGACAAATGAAGTCTAACATGTTTTCCCTCAAGTATAATAATATCAAGTTGGCCATGGTATAGAGAAATTGGCACTCAAGAAGGTAAACTGATACAATCTCTTTCACAATTTTAGTTCCATTAAAATATAAAAACTATCTCTTGTCCCAATAAATTCATATGTAGGAATTCACCATTCAGATATGTCCCCCAAATGGACAAAGATACCGGTACAATAGTATTCACTGCCAACATTACTGTTCATATCAAAAAGGTTGAAACTCGGTGTCTGACAACAGAAGACTTAAAATTATACTCCACCCATAAAAAAGGTATAGTGCATCTTAAAGGGGGAACAGTTCTAAATTAAGCATTATGTCCAGCATACAGCATATTAAAGAATAGGGTGACAAGAACTTAGTATGTTACCATTTGTTAAGAGGAAAACTAAAGTGCACACATGTACACCAGTTATTTCTATGATAATTCATAGAAAACTGTTGATCATGGGTAACTCTGAAAAGGAGAGTTAAAGAACTGAGGGTTAGGGGAACTCAAGATGGTGGCATGAGTAGAGCAGTGGAAATCTCCTCCCAAACACATATGTAGTTTTGAAAATACAACAAATAGAACTATTCCGAAAAGAGAGACCAGAAGATACAGGACAACAGTCAGACTACATCTACACCTGCGAGAACCCTGCGCCTCACGAAGGGGGTTACATACAAGCTGCGGCCCGGTGGTACCCGAGCACCCCTCACCCCAGCTACTGGCAGGAAGAGAGGAGTCAGGGGAAGGGAGGGAGTGGGAGCCCAGGACTTCTAAACACCCAGTCCCAGCCATCCACACTGGAGCGCAGACACACAGTGCGTGGGGGTGCTGGATACTAGGGAAATGGGACAGTAAAATCTGCAAGCAGGTCCCCGCAGCCGGCACCCATGGGACAAAGAAAAGAGAGTGCTTTTTGAAAGTCTTAAAGGGACAGGGACCCCACAGCTGGACAGAAGTGTTCTGGCACAATAATCCCAGCAGCTGGGAATCCCAGGGATCTCTAGATGCCCCAACCCCCTGAGCAGCAGAGAAGCTCGGAGGCCCCTCATGGCAAGAAACAGCCTCCCACCCGTTCCCGCTCCGGTGAGGCCCCGCCAAAGCGGAGCAGCAGCCTGAGAGCAGCCGCACCCATAGCAATCATGCACAGAGCTTCCTTCACAGCGGCCAGGCAACAATCAGAAACCCCATCCACGAGCAACTGCCCAGCACAAGCCACAAGAGGTCGCCATTCTCCCAGGAGGGGAAGGCTACAAACTACCAAGAAGGGACGTTCTCCCAGCTGACACGTGCCAACTCCCAAGACTATCTCTATCACCACGAAAAGGCAGAAGAATTTGATACAGACCAGATTAACCCAGACATCCTTCCCTGAGAAGGAATCTGGGGAGATAGATTTAACCAATCTTCCTGAAAAAGAATTTACAATTAAGGTCATAACCATGCTGATGAACTTGCAGAGAAATATGCAAGAGCTAAGCAGGGAGAATACAGAAATAAAACAATCTCTGGAAGGATTTAAAAGCAGAATGGATGAGATGCAAGAGGCCATTGATGGATTAGAAAACACAGAACAGGAACACATAGAAGCTGATGCAGAGAGACATAAAAGGATCTCCAGGAATGAAACAATACTAAGAGAACTGTGTGACCAACCCAAAAGGAACAATATCCACATTATAGGGGTACCAGCGGAAGAAGAGAGAGGAAAAGGGATAGAAAATGTATTTGAACAGATAATTGCTGAACACTTCCCCAAACTGGGGGAGGAAATAGTCGCTCGGACCACAGAAGTACACAGAACTCCCAACAGAAGGGACCCAAAGAGGACAACACCAAGACACATAACAATTAAAATAGCAAAGATCAAGGACAAGGACAGAATTTTAAAGGCACCTAGAGAGAGAAAACAGGTCACCTACAAAGGAAAACCCATCAGGCTATCATCAGACTTCTCAACAGAAACCTTACAGGCCAGAAGAGGATGGCATAATGTATTTAATGCAATGAAACAGAAGGGCCTTGAACCAAGAATACTGTATCCAACACAATTATCATTTAAATATGCAGGAGAGATTAAACAATTCCCAGACAAGCAAAAGTTGAGGGAATTTGCCTCCCAAAAACCACCTCTACATGGTATTTTAGAGGGACTGCTCTAGATGGGAGCACTCCTAAGGCTAAATAGATGTCACCAGAGAAAATAAAATCACAGAAAAGAAAGCAGACCAACCAAATACGAACTAAAAGAGAAAAATAAAATCAACTACCCACAAAAGCTGTCAAAGGAAACACAAAAGAGCACATAACAAAAAACCCAACATATGAAGAATGGAGGAGGAGGAATAAGAAGGGAGAGAAACAAAGAATCATCAGACACTGTTTATAATAGCTCAATAAGCGAGTTAAGTTCGACAGAAACATACTATAGAAGCTAACCTTGAACCTTTTGGTAACCACAAATCTAAAGCATGCAATGGCAATAAGTACATATCTTTCAATAATCACCCTAGATCTAAATGGACTGAATGCACCAATCAAAGGACATAGAGTAATAGAATGGATAAAAAGCAAGACCCATCTATATGCTGCTTACAACAGACTCACCTCAAACCCAAAGACATGCACAGACTAAAAGTCAAGGGATGGAAAAAGATATTTCATGCAAACAACAGGGAGGAAAAAGCAGGTGTTGCAGTACTAGTATCAGACAAAATGGACGTCAAAACAAAGAAAGTAACAAGAGATAAAGAAAGACATCACATAATGATAAAGGGGTCAGTCCAACAAGAGGATATAACCATTATAAATATATATGCACCCAACACAGGAGCACCAGCATATGTGAAACAAATACTAACAGAATTAAAGGAGGAAATAGAATGCAATGCACTCATCTTAGGAGACTTCAACACACCACTCACTCCAAAGGATAGATACACCAGACAGAAAATAAGTAAGGACACAGAGGCGCTGATCAACACACTAGAACAGATGGACCTAATAGACACCTATAGAACTCTACATCCATGAGCAACAGGATACACATTCATCTCAATTGCACATGGAATATTCTCCAGAATAGACCACATACTGGGACTCAGAAAGAGCCTCAGTAAATTCCAAAAGATGGAAATTCTACCAACCAAGTTTTCAGACCACAAAGGTATAAAACTAGAAATAAATTGTATGAAGAAAGTAAAAAGGCCCACAAACACATGGAGGCTTAACAACATGCTCCTAAATAATTAATGGATCAATGACCAAATAAAAATAGAGGTCAAGCAATATTTGGAAACAAATGACAACAACAACACAAAGCCCCAACTTCTGTGGGATGCAGCGAAAGCAGTCTTAAGAGGAAAGTATATACCAATTCAGGAATATTTAAAGAAGGAAGGCAATCCCATATGAATAGTCTAAAGTCACAATTATTGAAATTGGAAAAGGAAGAATAAATGAGGCCTAAAGTCAGCAGATGGAGGGACATAATAAAGATCGGAGAAGAAATAAATAAAATTGAGAAGAAAAAATCAATTAAACCAAGAGCTGCTTCTTTGAGAAAAAAACAAAATAGATAAGTCTCTAGCCAGACTTATTAAGAGAAAAAGAGAATCAACACACATCAACAGAATCAGAGACGAGAAAGGAAAAATCACGACGGGCCCCACAGAAATACAAAGAATTATTAGAGAATACTATGAAAACCTATATGCTAACAAGGTGGAAAACCTAGAAGAAATGGACAACTTCCTAGAAAAATACAACCTTCCAAGACTGACTAAGGAAGGGACACAAAATCTAAACAAACCAATTACGAGCAAAGAAATTGAAGTGGTAATCAAAAACCTACCCAAGAACAAAACCCCTGGGCCAGACGGATTTACCTCGGAATTTTATCAGACACACAGAGAAGATATAATGCCCATTCTCCTTAAAGATTTTCAAAAAACAGAAGAGGATGGAATTCTCCCAATCTCATTATGTGAAGCCAACATCACCCTAATACCAAAACCAGGCAAAGACACCACCAAAAAAGAAACTTACAGACCAATATGCCTGATTAACGTAGATGCGAAAATACTCAACAAAATATGCAAACTGAAGTTAAAAATACATTAAAAGGTTCACACACCATGACCAAGTGGGATTCATCCCAAGGATGTAAGTATGGTAAAACATTCAAAAATTCATCAACATCATTCACCATGTAAGTAAAAAGAAGGACAAAAACCACATGATCATTTTCATAGATGCTGAAAAAACATTTGACAAAATTCAAAATCCATTCATGATAAAAACTCTCAGCAAAATGGGCATAGAGGGCAAGTACCTCAACATCATAAAGGCCACATATGATTAACCCACAAACAACATCATACTGAACAGCGAGAAGCTGAAAGCTGTTCCTCTGAGATCGGGTACCAGACAGGGATGCCCACTCTCCCCACTGTTGTTTAACATACTACTGGAGGTCCCAGCTCTGGCAATTAGATAAAACAAAGAAATACTAGGAATCCAGATTGGTAAAGAAGTTAAACTGTCGCTATATGCAGATGACATGATATTGTACATAAAAAAACCGTAAAGACTCCACTCCAAAACTATTAGAACTGATATCGCAATACACCAAAGTTGCAGGATACAAAATTAACACACAGAAATCTGTGGCTTTCCGATACACTAACAATGAACTAACTGAAAGAGAAATCAGGATAACGAACTCCATTCCCAACTGCATCAAAAAGAATAAGATACCTAGGAATAAACCTAACCAAGGAAGTGAAAGACCAATACCCTGAAAACTATAAGACACTCTTAAGAGAAATTAAAGAGGTCACTAACAAATGGAAACTCATCCCATGCTCTTGGCTAGGAAGAATTAATATCGTCAAAATGGCCATCCTGCCCAAAGCAATATACAGATTTGATGCAATCCCTATCAAACTACCAACAGCATTCTTCATCGACCTGGAACAAATAGTTCAAAAATTCGTATGGAAACACCAAAGACCCCGAACAGCCAAAGCATCCTGAGAAGGAAGAATAAAGTAGAGGGGATCTTGCTCCCCAACTTCAAGCTCTACTACAAAGCCACAGTAATCAAGACAATTGGTACTGGCACAAGAACAGAGCCACAGACCCACAGAAGAGAATAGAGACTCCAGACATTAACCCAAACATATATGGTCAATTAATATATGATAAAGGAGCCATGGACATACAATGGGGAAATGACAGTTTCTTCAACAGATGGTGTTGGCAAAACTGGACAGGTACATGTAAGATGATGAAACTGGATCACTGTCTAACCCCATACACAAAAGTAAATTCGAAATGGATCAATGACCTGAATGTAAGTTATGAAGCCATAAAACTCTAAGAGAAAAACATAGGCAAAAATCGCTTGGACATAAACATGAGCGACTTCTTCATGAACATATCTCCCCGGGCAAGGGAAACAAAAGCAAAAATGAACAAGTGAGACTCTATCAAGCTGAAAGCTTCTGTAGAGCAAAGGACACCATCAATAGAACAAAAAGGTACCCAACAGTATGGGAGAATATATTCATAAATGACAGATCCGATAAACGGTTGACATCCAAAATATACAAATAGCTCACACACCTCAACAAACAAAAGCAGTTAAAACCATTAAAAAGTGGGCAGAAGAGCTGAACAGACACTTCTCCACAGAAGAAATTCAGATGGCCAACAGACACATGAAAAGATGCTCCACATAGCTAGTCATCAGAGAAACGCAAATTAAAACCACAATGAGATGGCACCCCACACCAGTAAAGATTGCCACCATCCAAAGACAAACAACAAGTGTTAGCGAGGTTGTGGAGAAAGGGGCACCCTCCTACACTGCTGGTGGGAATGTAAATTTGTTCAACCACTGTGGAAAGCAGTATGGAGGTTCCTCAAAAAGCTCAAAATAGAAAAACCATTTGACCCAGGAATTCCACTTCTAGAAATTTATCCTAAGAATGCAGCACTCCAGTTTGAAAAAGACAGATGCACCCCTATGTTTGTTGCTGCACTATTTACAACAGCCACAAAGTGGAAGCAACCTCAGTGTCCATCAGTAGACGAATGGATAAGGAAGGGTTGGTACATCTACACAATGGAATATTATTCAGCCATAAGAAGAAAACAAATCCTACCATTTGCAACAACATGGATGGAGCTAGAGGGTATTATGCTCATTGAAATAGGCCAGGCAGTGAAAGACAAGTACCAAATGATTTTACTCATCTGTGGAGTATAAGAACAAAGTATTTTTACTTCATTGAGATTATTTTATAAGAGAAGTTAAGGCCAATGCTATGTCAAAATATGAGAAAAGCCAAAGTCAAATCACCTCCCAAAGGTAGAACTATTTCTGCCCCAAAAACTTCACATTGTGTCAACTCACTCATTTTTCTCCAGAGCCGAACCCCTCACTCCCACTTACACCCAGCTTTATTCTGATGGTGGCAGGTCAAGCGCTAGAACCCCATCTGCCTCAGGACAAGTCTGCAGGCATCAGGCTGCTCTCTGCCTCTGCGCCTCGCCCCTTGCAGCCCCAGAGCACTAGGTGGAGCTCTTTATATAGAGGCAGTACTAACTTACTGCCCACATGTGTGCAAGACTGCACCTGAGAGCATCACATGCGCAGTGGGCAAGTAGGCCAGGGTGAGAATCTGGGCCATGGAGCTTCCATTTTCTCTGCAGACATCGAACAGAAGAGTGGACAAAAGATCTGACCGGGCACTACAAAAACGACGATGTGCAGGCGGCCAATAAATATACGAATCACTGCACATTTCATCAGTCCCTCAAGGAAGCACAAATTGAAACCACAATGGGATACACACTCAGCAAGTTAAAATTGAAGAAAAATGAAATGCCAAGTATTGGTGCAAATGTGGGAGTGTACCTTAGTATATCTACGTTGAAAATATTTTACAACAGCTATTAATGCCCAAAACATACAAAGCTATGACCACACAATTCTACATCTGAATATATACCCGTGTCGCCAAAGAAATGTACTGCAATATCCACACCAGCAATTTCAAAATAGCCCAAAACTGAAAGAAACCAAATAACCATCAATAGCAGAACAGAATAAAAGAACACCATATGACAATGACAAGGATCTCCAACTGCAACCAAAAATAACAAATCTCACAAATACATTAAGCAAAAGCCAGACACGAGTATGTATTATATGATTCTATTTATATTACATACAAAAATAGACGAAATTAGTCTATGCTTCTAGAAGTCAGAATAGAGGTTAACCATGGAGGTGGGGGCTGTTAGTGAAAATAACATGAAAGGGACTTCTCAGGTGCTAGTAATTCCTATTTCTTGATCTGGATGCTTGTCAACCTACCGAACACAAGTTCAGTAAGTGAAAAACCATAGCTATAGATTTGATGTATGTTCCTTTCCACTACTATATCATGTCAGACTTCAATACAAACTTAGATACATATGATACACATATTTACTGAGTGACCACTCTGTGCAAATGTATACAATGCAGAGAACAGCAATGAGGGATACCCTAAAAATGACTGTTCCTCTGCTAGTCATCCTACTTTACTCAATAAGCCAGGATCAAGCACACAGAGCTGCAACTGGCTTTTGACTACCTCAAATTTGAATTAAATTTAGTTTAAAAATATAATATCAAGGAAGGTATTTGTTGTTCTGCAAGAAACCAAAACTTTCAAAATAAGAGCCATGTCTTAGGAATATTAAGTGCCAAAAATTGCCTGTTAAGGGGGGAACATGCAATGTTAAGAGAGGAATTTGCTTTTTCTCAACTAAGTTCCTCCCCATCATTACATGGCTCCCTGACATTATCATATAAAGGCTCAGTTTATGAGATGAAGAGCCATTCCTCTTTCATCACCAAAGTCCTCGTCACCTTACAGCCCTAATAAGGCTATACTGAAATTCACAGCAAGTCCCAGCTTCACCGGAGGGATGGGGGATCTGCTATTCAATGAGCTAACCATCTAATGAGCAAAGGAAAAGTATATCCCGAACGTGCAGCAAAAACACTGATATATCTCATTACCATACAGTTCCAAACAATAAATTCTCTTATCGTAGGCAGATTTGTACATCTGTAGCAATTTTTTAAGTTCAGTATGATTTTTGTGGGTTTTACTATTGTCCACATTGGCCCATAGATTATCAATAATTAGGCATGATAATTTTTGTACCATCTCACCTCAACTTCATTAGAGACAGGATTAGCAGAGTATGGTAGACTACTGCTAGACTTGAACAGAAAATAACATGCAATTTCTTCCCTCCCTGACACTGCCAATGACCCTAGTCAGACAGACAAAAACATCCCAGTTCATGTGTTTGGTGACTCACACCAAGATTCACACAGTTCTCTTCTGTACTACACAGCACAGACTGGAGATTTCAGAAAAAGAATCCAGTGACGTTAGAGAGTGCAAGAAGGGATACCAACTGAACTTCACTCACGTATTAACAGCATGAAACATAAGCCAAATATTTTTCTTCAAAGGTTTTCACCACCACAATTCTTCTTTCACCTTCCAAAATCAGTTGTCAGTTTTAGCATTTCTGTTTCAAGTAAAAATTGTTCAAAAACATGGCCCTTACCGCCTCTCCTGGAAAACCAACCCTCTGTTCCGTGTTTGATTATCTTCACTGCCATTATTAGACTCGAATAAAAACTTAACATGTGAATATCACCTAAATAATTAACTTTAAAAATATAATATCTAAAGAATAGCACTTTCACAAGATGGACTGGTACGAAAAATTAATATTTTCCTAAGTTAAAATATGAATGTTTTAATTCTTGAAACAATTTTAGCAGCAGAAATATAGACATTATCCAATCAACACCCTATTCAAATTAACTAATATATCTAAATGTTAAATGTTAAACTGAGAACCCACTATTTGCGAAATCTAGACACCAACCAAAAAATAAGAATTTCATAAATTTCAGTTTCACTAAAAATAGTTTCAGAAGTACCTATACTACTAAGTAGTCAAATGGTTCCTAAATACGGTCCACAAACCACATGATTTTATAATGCCATTATTTCTAAAATTTGCCCTTCTTCATAAACCTGAGGCATTAGTAGTTTTTTAATCTATGCAAACTTTTCCCCATTCATCCTAACGAAAGAATTTGGGGACATCCTGGCTTTTTTGTTTTTAATGACATTATCAAGTAACATTACCAGGTTTTCTAACTAATGGTGTAAGAATCACTACACTGAAGTCTGCTTAAGAATTATCTGGAAAGTTGCTTAAAAATAAACTCCTAGCACCCACCACGAGAGATATTGATTTTAGAAGTATAGAGTAATTGCAAGAAATGAATAATTTTTCAAAATTTAAAAACTGTTATTAATATAACTTTTAGTAATAACTTTAAGCTTTCTAGAAGATTTCAGCAAAGCTACATTTGGGAAATGAGATGGTTTCAGGGGATCTTTGTACATGTCATTAAATGTTTTATGTCTGAGAACTTCAAGTCACAGTGATGATATCAAATGAAGCTGCCAGTTAGGTTCCTGCGCAAAAATAATAATCTACTTAATTAATATAGTTTTTCGATCCAGAGCTCTTGCTGCAGACTTCTGTTTGAAAGGAAGTCAGCAACTGGCAAATATACTAAAGAGTCATCTAACAACAAGACAACTTTCTTGGAAGCAGGATTTAATACTACAAGGAGCTAAACAGGAAAGAAAAAATTTTGGAAGGGCAGGTTGGCCCTGGAATAATGATGATGGCTAGCATTTGGTCCTCACAGAGAATAAACCTGTGAATTAATTTGAGACCTGGCAAGGAGAAAGAGGCTTCACGTTATCTTTGGCCACTTATTCCCCTAAAACAAACGTATAGTTATTTTGACCACATAGGTAATGAAAATGGGCTAACTGACGTTAGGAGAAGTTTGGGGACATGGTGTGTGTGAAATGTACATTAGAAGGGTGAAGAAAACCCTCTGTACTATCCTGAGTTTAAAACTATTTCAAAATAAAAAGTTGTTTTTAAAAAAGAAAATAGAGTTAGAAAACTAAGCCAAGCACAAAAATGAGATGATTCCAAGATCATTTATGACTTATTATTATATAAAAATTAATAGTAATAAAACACATAGAACTTAGGATGTGTCTGGCACTGTTCTAAATGAGTAACAAAAATCCACTTTTGAAATCCTCACACAAACCTTGTGAGGTGGGTATGATCCTCATTTTATAAATAAACAAACGGAAATTTAGAAGAATATATAGTTTTTGAGGATACTCATACGAATTTCTCCTCTGGATATACTCAGATAGTAACAAAGATACACGTAAAAAGGTTGTTGTAAGCACTCTTTGTAATAGCAAAAAAATGATCAAAGGATAATAAGTAAACTACAGTATCCATAAAATAACTGTGGATTTTCACAAAACTATACAGCATCCAACATTAAAGAACTGACATTCTTCAACAATAGACAGAATATCCATAAAAACTATGTGAAAGACCACAATGCAAATTCAAATTTCAAAAATCAATCATCAAAAACAAAATTCTCTAATCAAAATAATTCCGTAGAAGTAGAAGTCATTAAATACAAAAAATTCTTATTTAAAAATCCTCTTACATTTGGAAATGCACATTTACAATATTTCATATAATGCATGGATCAAAGAAAAAAATTACAATGGAACTTGAAAAATACTCAGAATTCTCTGACAAAAATGTTCCTTATCAGCACTAAGATTTTTATACTGGAAAATAAAAACTCAAAATTAATGAGCTGAACAGTCATCTCAACTAGTAAGAATGTTGGAAAAAGAACAAAATTAACCACAAAAAGGAAGGAAAAAAGAAAAGAGCAAAAATTGATCAAATGGGAAACAAAATGAAGTGGCTCCACAAAGGCAAAATCTGGTTCTTTGAAGAGAACAATAAAGACTTGCCCAAGTGACAAATCACGAGGAGAGTGATCAAGGGAGGGGGAAAAAAAGAACAGAAAAGACACAAATGAATAGTATTAGGAATGAAAAAAAGGAAAAGGAAATGACCTCCAAAACTATGGGAGCTGCTGTTGAATGGGTATAAAGCTTCAGTTATATAAGACAGAAAAGTTCTACAACTCTGCTGAACAACAATGCGCTGCTTGTGGTCAACAATAATACTGTACTGTACGCTTAAAGTTAAGAGGATAGATCTCACGTTATGTGCTTAGTACTACAGTAAAAACAAAATTACCATGAACAACTGTAATCTACGAAAATTAAAACTCAAAATTAGTGGAAATGTTCCAAGAAAATTAAGTCAAAACTGATTCAAGAAGCAATAAACACAAACCAAACCAAATTGTCCTCTAGAAATTGAATCAGTACTTAAATCTCTGCATCATGCCTAGATACAGTTTTGTAAGTGAGTTCTTCCAAACAGTCAAAGAACTAATCATTCCAGCGTCATACAGCTCTTCCAGGAAATTGGCAGTGGAATTACTCCCAACTCATTCCACAAGGCCAACATAACTTTGATGTGACAAGGACAGACAAAAACCTCTCTTCCTTACAAGTGGATGTAAAATCTCAAAAACAAATATCAGCAAACAAAACACAACAGTAAAACTGAATGCATGAAACATTATGACCAAGTTGGATTTATTCCAGTATGCAAAATATTATAACATCAGAACATATTTAAAAAGGGTAATCAACATTAATATTAAAAAGAAAAAACTATCTCCATAAATAAAAGTGTATGATATAATTCAACACCATTCATAACTCAGAAACACACAAGCTAGGAAAGAAAGGAATATTCATCACACCTTTGTTCAGAACAGCAAAAAAGAAAACTCAAATGTGTATCAAGAGAATAAAAATATGTGGTACAGTTGCACAACAGAGTACTATTTATATTGTGTTCTATATCATGTAGTATTATATACATCATACATGTGTGGTATATTTACACACTAGAGTATGATTAACAACTGGAAACATACATAAGCTTTAGTAACAATACTGAATAAAAGATTCGAATTGCAGAGCAAAGATTATTAAGGTGTCATTTTTATAAAACTCAAAGAAGCAAACTTAAATACGGTGTTTGGGAGGATATACATATGTGATAAAGCTTTACAAAGGAAGGGAAAGAAACAATGCAAGATGGGGACTGGACAGGACAGATTAAGAGTACATAAGCTATCTAACAGTATTAGTAATGTTCTTAGAATGGGTGTGGTTCACAATATTTACAAAGCTTTATAATTTGTGCATGTGACATTTTTAAATATAGTAGGTATTTCCTTTTATAAAAATGTCTTCAGTAAACGTTCCACAATAAAACCACGAGACAACAATTATTCTTTGAATTCTTAACTCTTACTAGTTGCCACATATTTAACAGGATAAGAAAACCCTCCAAAAATAAAAAATGCTAAAAAGTATTTAAGTCACATATCCCTCTCTTCTATACGGTCCTCCTTCCTCTAGATTCTCACATCATAACTCATACCAGTTTCCTTCCCCCTCGATGAGGCTAGACATTTCATCAACTAACCTAAAGCATGCTGAGTTCTAGGTGGTACAAATCAGGTTACACTGAAATGCTCTCAGATCACGGAAAGCCCAAAACAAACTTGGATAGAGTGAAGGTTCCTGTAGCCAGAATTCTCACCAAGCTGTAGCTGCCTAGCTCACTACACATATGCGGGCAATATATGTTGTTATTGACTCTATAGAAAGAGCTCTGCCCATTGCTCTGGGTGACACAGTGGCACAGCTGGAAGGCTGCAGGACAGACGAGCAGAGGCTGGAGTGGTGGCAGTGCCACAAGGATAGAGACTGAGGCGGCTGCGGGGGTAGGGAGGCCCAGAGGCAGAGACCGGCTTGCTGCATGCAGACTCCCTCTGACTGGACGGGATTCCAGTGATTGACGTGCCACCGTGGAAATAAAGTTGGGTATAACCTTTCACCCCAAGAACTTTCTGCTGTCAATTCTTTGGTCACATTGAATCCATAGTGAACTTGACCAGGGCTGAAACCCATTGGCAAGACACCAACTTGAGAAAGATCTATTCAAAATGTAATTGATCCAACGTATCGGTTTCACTATCGCCAAGGAGCCAAGCTTTTGGCAAACAGTAGAGAGGAAGGGGAAAGTGACATTACAAAGACAAGGACATTCCAGGCAAGGACACAGACAGAAAAATTAATACTTCTCCAAATGCTAGCTTCTAATGTGTGCAAGGCACTCACCCAATTTATGGCTACTGAAATTCCAAATTAAATTACTTAAAATGAAATTAACACTTCAGTTCTTCAGTTCTACTAGTCCCATTTCAAGTGCTCAACCATCACATGCAGCTTGTAGCTATTAAGCAGCTAGATATTATTACCTTCATCATCCCAAGTAGCTGAAAGATGGAACGTTTATAAATCACCAATGTCTAGTCCTCCAAACAGAAATTGTATAACTATAATAGTAATGTGCACAGAAATGGTCTGACTATCTTGTTAAAGTATAGATTCTGATGGAGTAGTTCTGAGTAGAGCATGAGACTCCGCATTCCCAAGATGTTTCCGGGTGACATCAATGCTTCTGGTCGGCCAGCTGCATTCCGAGTAACAAGATTTTCACACCCACCAAGAGATATACTAGGACATTCATTAAAGAATCATCCACAATATGAAAATAGAGAAAACTACCCAAAATGTCCATCAATATAATGTATGGTACAGCCACGTGGTAAAATATTATATATCCATGAATAATCTATAATTACTTCTAATAAGTTGGAGAAAACACAATAGAACATATGATTCTATATATATGGACTATAAATCCATGAATAATCCATAAGTACTTCTAATCAAGTGGAGAGCACACAATAGAACATATGATTCTATATATATGGACTATATATCCATGAATAATCCATAACTACTTCCAATCAAGTGGAGAGCACACAGTAGAACATACGATTCCATTTTATCTGACTCCTATTTGTAGGGAAAACTGATCTGCGCTGTTAGAAATCACAACAGTAGTTACTCCTAGACAGACGGATGGTGCCTTGAAGGAAGACATGGGATGGTTCCCAGGGTCCTGCTAATGCTGTTTCATAATCTGGGTGCTAATGACAAGGATGTGTTCAGCTCAAGAAAATCCAGTGAGCTATACACTGATGATGTGTAGCCTACTCAGTTAAAAATACTGAATCTGTGTGTAGGGCACACAATGATTCAATTTGAAACTTCTAAAAAAAAAAACCTAGCCTTGACAGTTCTGTAGACAAATACAACAAATAAATTTCTAACAGGTAATTTCCATGTTTCAGAGCTTATTTTTTAAAAAGATGAAGGGCCTAAGCCTAACAGAAAAATCAATATAAGACTGACATCCAGTTTCTTTTCCCATGTTATTCTCATTAATTCAAAATGGATATCTGTGTGTCTGGAAGAGGGTGTGGGAGTTAATTAGCAGGAAACAAAACAAGGTAATGACTAACTCTAGTAAAAAGGAAAGACTGAAAAATAAAGGAAATGTAACTATAACATATTGCACGCAATATTGGCTCATATGTAAATGATATATATACACAGATGACATAAAAACTGAACATATATTTTTAGGCAAAAAGTGTGCTAGCTATTAGGAGTGTGAGAAGGGAAAAGAGCATTGAGTGGGGTGTGCAGGGAAATGGGGAGGAGATAAAAGATTCATGTTTCATACTAGGAAATCAAAATGATGAACGAGAAAGAGGAATAAATGTTTTCAATTATAAGCTGTGAAGCTACTATTTGATATTTTAAAAGCAATGAGAATTTTTTTTCACGAATTTAGGAAAGAATTAGATTATACCAGTTGACTTAGTAGGGTTTCCATGACTGTCATTAAAGAGAACTCAAGATTCAGTGTAACAGGATCCCATTTTTGTGAAACAGACAATGAAAAGAAACAGCTAATATTTTAAGATCATAAAAAGGGTGTGGAAGGGCAGGTCAGCAAAAAAAAAAGCAAGACATTTATGATAAAAAGGAATGTAAATATAATATGCGCGGTGGAATATAATTATGTCCGAGGTAATATATGCAGAGATCTAAAAATCAGATCTAGACTCTCACTAACTAAATTCGGAGGGTAAGCTTTCAAATCATTTTATTTCTTTTTACATCTACATTTAAGGGTTTTCTGTTAGCTTTGGGTTTGATATTTACATTATTGGCTTAGTATACATTCATTGGCCTGGTATGTATTTCTGTATAAGAAAATCTATTTCTATGGAAAAAACTTTTTAGTTAAAAAAGAGCTACACGCATAGAGAAGGCACATAGAGGATCTGTGGCATCTTAGTACACTGATGGACAGTGACTGCACTGGGGTCTGGGTGGGGACTTGATAATATGGGTAAATGTAGTAACCACATTGTTTTTCATGTGAAACCTTCATAAGAGTGTGTATCAATCATACCTTAATGAAAATAAGAAATAAATAAATAGATGGATAGATAAATAAATCTGTCAATCAATCAAGCAAGCAAGCAAGAAATAAAGCTACTGAAGAACTTGCTATCCAGAAGAAGGTAAGCAGGCAATCTACATTTTTCATTACCTGACTTCATTTCACTAGCCTGAACAGTCAGAGATGTAATGCTAAGCCTTGGCTCTTAGTTGGTGGCAATTTCAGTCTAGCTTCTTGAAGATTTCGCCACAAAACAATGTTATGCTTTAATATACTATAGACCTAAACTTTCATTCCTTTACAAAACTTGGCCTCTGACACCTCAAAGAACAAGGTTTCTCCTGACACAGATAAACATGTTAAAAGGTATAGATTACTCTCACCCATATGTTTTAGTATTTCAGGTACACATGTGTGCATGTGGTTCACATGGTAGAACCTTTTACTGAGGGTTTTTAGCCTTTTACTGAGGTTTCAGCAGCAGCAACTTTTATGAACTTTTCAGAATCTTAATATTCCGTATTAAACCACTTCATTTAAGTGTTTATGAAAGTGAAATGTATCTTGACAATAGCAAAAGCATCTCTTGTAAACTTAACTTTTATCAAGAGAATTACTCTGAAATTAAGGTGAGCACGGGAATGAAATTTGCTTTAACCTAATGAACTCTATTCTCAAACCGCCCTTCACATTTAGAAACTACCTTCCACAGGTTTTTTCACTTTAAGACAGGCTTCAGTGAGCCAGCAGCTCCCTGGAGTATCAAACGTTTTATTTCATTCATTACCTTTGGATGAAGGAAATGATGAAACTACCTGGTGTACCAGGCCCTCTCTCTTGCACTAGAAAGACTTAATCGTAGTAGTGACTCAAATTCAGAGACTCGTAGTAAGTTCATCAGTAACTCAAATTTATAGAAAGTAGGATGGCGGCTTGCCAGGAGCTGGGGAGTGAAGAGAATGGACAGTTATTGTTTAACGGGTGTCAAGTTTCAGTTTGGGGACATGAAGAAGTTCTACAGGTGGATGGTGTTGATGGTTACACAACAATGTGAATGAACAACGCCAATGAACTGTACAGTCAAAAATGGTTAATAAATTTCAGGTGTACTTTGCCACAGCAAAAAGAAAAATGGAAAATATATAGTAGAACTAGCATTTCAGCCTGCTTTGGACTTCAACAAAATGGAAGACTAAGCCATGAGTTTAACTTCCTAGTCCAAGTCTTACCACCTGCACCCTTCTTCCCATCCACATCAACTCTATAAAATATTGAGGCAACCCAGTGGAAACAGGTGGGGGAAAACCAGTGGCTCCCTTATCCCGACTTGCTTCTCTTATTCTCCTAGGACATTTCCCAAATCAGTGTTCAGATCCCGAAGAAGTCATGAAATCTCGATGCTATGGCAGGTTTGGTAAAATAACAGGTATCCTGACAGGTCACTACCACTGCCTCATCAAACTTAGAGTCCAATCTCCTCCTCCCTTGTGTCAGGAACCCTAACATTTTGCCCTAGCAACCTGAAAGCCAAATGCGCAACATCCTAGCTGGGCAAACATGTTTACAGGAAACACACTAAATCAAATAACATAGTTTATAGTACTACACTCTCTCCACTGTACCTTTCTCTAGCTAGAAGTGGCCCCCATCTCTAAACATCCACGTCAGAATGAATTCTCACTAGGAAATTGTTTAAATAGCCTCTACAAGATGTCTACTACTCTGCTCATTAACTAGATGAAGCCCTAACCTAGAAAGGGTTCCACCTCTTTGGCTTAACACATACCTGTTGATGAGGCTGGAGTCCTGTTAGAAGTGTCTCCATTTGCTCCAGAAGAATATGTGTTCTGTAACAAGGAAGAAAATACCAGTATATCTTTGAATAGTGAGAATGGTTCGTCTTACTCACAAATAGTAGAAAAATTTAACAACTGGGTTTTATTCAAAACAAAATAGCCCACTGAAGATCTTCTGGAGCACTGGATATTCCTTTATTAACATAACTAACTTTTAAATTAACACTCATTAACTTTAACATTGTACGTATAGCATATTAATATATCACTGAAAACAGTGGTCGGCAGACTGCAGCCATGAGCTAAATCTGGTGGGCCACAAGTTTTTGTAAATAAAGTTTTACTAGAACACTGCCACCCTCAGTATACCTATGGCTGCTCTCTCACTACGATAGCAAACCTGCAACAGGTACCATAAGGCCTGCACAATCTAATCTGCCCCTTCTGGAAAGAGTTTTCTGACACTTGACTTAGGTTTGGCCACCCAAAAACCTGAAAAGTACAAGCAAATACTATTATTAAATAAAATATGACCAAGGAAATACATGAATACATCAATGCCTGCCAATATGCAACACAGTTTACAGAGCTTGTTATTTCACGGTATACTCATCAACACTGCACAGAAAGTAGAGCACAGAAGAATAGCAGACAATTTCTATAGTAAAGTACTATAGAAATTTACTCCTAAAACTTTTCAGTTGTCTTTATATAAAGTGAAAGAAATTGTGTTCACATTTTTATAAAAGGAATTCACTCTAAAATAAAACCTCACACATGCACTAAAAACCATGTGCGTTTGAGTGTGTGCATGTATGTGTGTATGTATGTTGCAGGTGCACTACAAATGCAGTGAAGTGGTGTATGTCACCTACAGGGTCAGGATACTCATGGTTAATTTCAATCAAACTTTTTGAAGCAATAGCTGGAGATTGCCCTTCATCTTAAATACTGACTGGCCCTGTTTCTCTTCTTTAGTTCCCCCCTCCAAATTTATTTGTTATTAATGCTTATGCATTTTGCAATAGTATAATGGCTGTTAGACTCAGAAAATTCAACTTGAACAGCATCACTAGCTAAAAGTCAACTTAATTTTGGACTCTTCCAACATTTCGTAGGGTGTGTCTGGGTTAACAAACCTTGAGTAACTTTATTCTCTCACTTTCACCTCCTACGGTGTCCTTATCATCATTAATCTACTCCTTTATTTCCCTTCAAATAAGCTTCTATTTAGGGCAAAACTTTCAGAATAGAACTCTGAAGTTTTTGCACATGAAAATCAGAATTCAATAACTTAAGAATGAAAAGTGACCTAAAATTTCCAGATGATACCTTATAATTAACTGACTGCATTACAATGGTCATGATAGTCCTTCAAATAATTTCCTTTAAATAAACCCAAAGCTGGAGGGAGTGCACTAAGGTAGCTAGGTATCTTCAGGTATGATGTTTTCTAAACTTTCTTTCAGAAAAGACAGTAAAATGACTTCACCACCACCTTTATAAAGGTTTAGAGTCACCCAATTACTTTTCTGAGTTATTAAAAACAGAAAGTGCATCCTCACAATGCCTTGGGATTTTGTTAATTACTACAGTTAAAAGTTCCAGTTTATGGTGACCATAGACATTAATAAGACAAATAAGAAGAATAACCCAGTTTTCCTATTTAAAGTGAAACCCTGAGGACTTCTTTCTCTTTTCTAGTAGCCAGACTACATCCATACCTGCGAGAACCCAGTGCCACGGGAAGGGGGTAAGATACAAGCCGTGGCCCGGCGGGACCCGAGTGCCCCTTGCCCCAGCTCCCCAGTGTTAGAGGAGTCAGAGCGGGGAGGGAGAGGGAGCCCAGGACTGCTAAACACCCAGCCCTAGCCATCCGCACCAGAGCACAGACACACAGTGCGTGGTGTGCTGGATGCGAGGGAAACAGGACAGTAAGACCTGCGAGTGGGTCCCCGCAGCTGGCGCCCCTGGGAGAAAGGAAAGCGAGTGCTTTTTGAAAGTCTTGAAGTGACAGGGACCCCACCGCTGGACGGAAGCGTCCTGGGACACTTAGACCAGCGGCTGGGAATCCCAGGGAACTCTGGGCACCCTAACCCCCTGGGCAGCAGTGCAGCTCGGAGGCCCCTCACAGCGATAATCAGCCTCCCGCCTTTTTCCCCTCTGACGTGGCTCCACCATATTGGAGCAGCAGACTGAGGTCGGCCACGCCCATACCGACTGCGGAACGTAACTCCACAGCAGCCGGCAAGAATCAGAGGCCCGGTCTACACGCTGCTGCCCAGCACAAGCCGCTAGAGGTTGCTGTTCTCCCAGGAGAGGAAGGCCACAAACCAGCAAGAAGGGACGTTCTCCCAGCCAACACACGCACCATCTTCCAGCAACTACCTCTATCGCCATGAAAAGGCAGAAGAATAT
Organism: Manis javanica; assembly: GCF_040802235.1. Lineage (NCBI taxonomy): Eukaryota > Metazoa > Chordata > Mammalia > Pholidota > Manidae > Manis > Manis javanica. The sequence continues at coordinate 137,109,736 of NC_133174.1, forward strand.
GATACAGACCAGATTAACCCAGACAGTCTCCCGTGAGAAGGAATCTGGGGAGACAGTCCTAACCAATCTCCCTGAAATAGAATTCAAAATAAAGGTCATAACCATGCTGACAGAGCTGCAGAGAAATATGCAAGAGCTAAGGGATGACGTCCGGAGGGAGATTACAGAAATGAAACAATCTCTGGAAGGATTTATAACCAGAATGGGTAAGATGCAAGAGGCCATTGATGGAATAGAAACCAGAGCACAGGAACGCATAGAAGCTGATGCAGGGAGAGACAAAAGGATCTCCAGGAATGAAACAATATTAAGAGAACTGTATGACCAATCCAAGAGGAACAATATCCGTGTTATAGGGGTACCAGAAGAAGAAGAGAGAGATAAAGGGACAGAAAATGTCTTTGACGAAATAATGGCTGAAAACTTCCCCAAACTAGGGGAGGAAATAATCGATCAGACCACGGAAGTACACAGAACTCCCAACAGAAGGGCCCCAAGGAGGACAACACCAAGACACATAATCATTAAAATGGCAAAGAGCAACGACAAGGACAGAGTTCTAAAGGCAGCTAGAGAAGAGGGAAAAGGTCACCTACAAAAGAAAACCCATCAGGCTATCATCAGACTTCTCAACAGAAACCTTACAGGCCAGAAGACAATGGCATGATACGTTTAATGCAATGAAACAGAAGGGCCTTGAACCAAGAATACTGTATCCAGCACAGTTATCATTTAAATATGAAGGAGGGATTAAACAATCCCCAGACAAGCAAAAGTTGAGGGAATTTGCCTCCCACAAACCACCTCTACAGGGTGTTTTACAGGGACTGCTCTAGATGGGAGCACTCCTCAGACTAAACAGATGTCACCAGAGAAAATAAAATCACAGCAAAGAAAGCAGACCAACCAAATACTCACTGAAGGCAAAAAATAAAATCAAATACCTGCAAAAGCAGTTAAAGGAAACACAAAAGAGCACAAAATAAAACAACCAACATATAAAGAATGGAGGAGGAGGAATAAGAAGGGAGAGAAATAAAGAATACCCAGACAGTATTTATAACACCTCAATAAGCGACTTAAGTTAGACAGTAAGATACTAAGAAAGCTAACCTTGATCCTTTGGTAACCACGAATCTAAAGCCTGCAATGGCAATCAGTACATATCTTGCAATAATCACCCTAAATGTAAATGCACTGAATGCACCAATCGAAAGACACAGAGTAATAGAATGGATATAAAAGCAAGGCCCATCTATACGCTGCTTACAAGAGACTCACCTCAAACCCAAAGACATGCACAGACTAAAACTCAAGGGATGGAAAAAGATATTTCATGCAAACAACAGGGAGAAAAAAGCAGGTGTTGCAGTACTAGTATCAGACAGAATAGACTTCAAAACAAAGAAAGTCACAAGAGATAAAAAGAAGGACATTACATAATGATAAAGGGCTCAGTCCAACAAGAGGATATAACCATTACAAATATCTCTGCACCCAACACTGAAGCACCAGCATATGTGAAACAAATACTAACAGAACTATAAGAGGAAATAGAATGCAATGCATTCATTTTAAGAGACTTCAACACGCCACTCACTCCAAAGGATAGATCCACCAGACAGAAAATAAGTAAGGACACAGAGGCGCTGATCAACACACTAGAACAGATGGACCTAATAGACACCTATAGAACTCTACATCCATGAGCAACAGGATACACATTCTTCTCAAGTGCACATGGAACATTCTCCAGAACAGACCGCATACTAGGCCACAAAAAGAGCCTCAGTAAATTCCAAAAGATGGAAATTCTACCAACCAACTTTTCAGACCACAAAGGTATAAAACTAGAAATAAATTGTACAAAGAAAACAAAAAAGGCTCACAAACACATGGAGGCTTAACAACATGCTCCTAAATAATCAACGAACAAATTAAAATAGAGATCAAGGAATATATGGAAACAAATGACAACAACAACACAAAGCGCCAACTTCTCTGGGACACAGTGAAAGCAGTCTTAAGAGGAAAGTATATAGCAATCCAGGCCTATTTAAAGAAGGAAGAACAAACCCAAATGAATAGTCTCATGTCACAATTATCGAAATTGGAAAAAGAAAGAAGTAATGAGGCCTAAAGTCAGCAGGAGGAGGAACATACTAAAGATCAGGAAAGAAATAAACAAAATTGAGAAGAACAAAACAATAGAAAAAAATCAATGAAACCAAGAGCTGGTTCTTTGAGAAAATAAACAAAATAGATAAGCCTCTAGCCAAATTTATTAAGAGAAAAAGAGGATCAACACACATCAACAGAGTCAGAAACAAGAAAGGAAAAATCATGACAGACTCCACAGAAATACAGAGAATTATTAGAGAATACTATGAAAACCTATATGCTAACAAGCTGGAAAACCTAGAAGAAATGGACAACTTCCTAGAAAAATACAACCTTCCAAGGCTGACCAAGGAAGAAACACAAAAGTTAAAAAAACCAATGACGAGCAAAGAAATTGAAGTGGTAATCAAAAAACTACCCAAGAACAAAACCCCCGGGCCAGATGGATTTACCTCAGAATTTTATCAGAAATACAGGGAAGACATAATACTCATTCTCCTTAAAGTTTTCCAAAAAATAGAAGAGGAGGGAATACTCCCAAACTCATTCTATGAAGCCAACGTCACCCTAATACCAAAAGCAGGCAAAGACTCAACAAAAAAGAAAATTACAGACGAATATCCCTGATGAACGTAGATGCAAAAATACTCAACAAAATATTAGCAAACCGAATTCAAAAATACATCAAAAGGATCATACACCATGACCAAGTGGGATTCATCCCAGGGATGCAAGGATGGTACAGCTTTCGAAAATCCAACATCATCCACCACATAAACAAAAAGGACTTTTTACAATAGCCAAGAAATGGAAGCAACCTATATGTCCATCAGTAGATGAATGGATAACGAAGATGTGGCACATATACACAATGGAATATTATTCAGCCATAAGAAGAAAACAAATCCTACAATTTGCAGCAACATGGATGGAGCTAGAGGGTATTATGCTCAGTGAAATAGGCCAGGCAGTGAAAGACAAGTACCAAATGATTTCACTCATATGTGGAGTATAAGAACAAAGAAAAAACTGATGGAACAAAATGGCAGCAGAATCACAGAACCCAAGAATGGATTAACAGTTACCAAAGGGAAAGGGACTGGGGAGAATGGGTGGGAAGGGAGGGATAAGGGCAGGGAAAAAGAAAGAGGGCATTACGATTAGCATGTATAATGTCGGGGGTGGGCATGGGGAGGGCTGTGCAACACAGAGAAGATAAGTAGTGATTCTACAGCATCTTACTATGCTGATGGACAATGAGTGTAATGAGGTTTTTGGGGGGACTTGATGAAGGGGGGAGCCTAGTAAACATAATGTTCTGCATGTAATTGTAGATTAATGATAACAAAATTTAAAAATAATAATAATAATAATTACAGTTCTGGATGGCCTAATTATCTCAAGCTGTTGCGACTTTCATCAGAAGAGTATTTACCCTCTGAAAAATGCTACCAAAAAAAAAAAAGGCAAACAGGTCAGGTCAGAAGTGATCGCTGTGTAGACTTAGTCTCATGGTCGTCTAAGAAGACACATTACAGTTAGTAAGCAAACCCAGTACACTCACCATACTCACCCGTTCCAATACCCATCCCAACAAGTTGGATGCAACATACAAATGCCTGAACACTGGGATGTCTGCACTATATAAATGTTGATCATGAGATGTTTCTTAACTACACATCTTTCATTGCTCTAACCCTAGGTAGATTTTGAACTCACTTCAAAATCTAGAACTAGGAGGTTCCAGCATCTACCAGAGCCATGGCTTATTAGTTCAGAATTATGTGAACATATGTCAAAAATATTACATCTCTAAATAAAGATCCTGAAAAGCATTCAGAAATGGCTTGTGACAGGTAACTGTTTAAGCTACACCAATCCAAGACAGTCTCAGAGCCACACAAAAGCAGAAGCCCAGCAGTCCCCTGAAGTGGAAATTCAATTGGACCAACCCACCAAAATGGTCGCTTTAAAAGACCTCAAATCTGTCCTACACAAAAATGTCACATATTCTTCCTTAGTTTCTGTCCTTTTTATTCAACCACAGCAGACAAACACAGCTGTTGACTGCACCCTGTTCCTTCAAGTCAAATAAGCCAACTAACTAACTGGACAACCAGAGCCAAGTGCTAAGTTTGGAGACAAATGCAAAAAATTTACAAATTGGCCCCACACAAATATGTATTAAGAGTCATAATGTAGAATTGTTAACATAAATTAATATTCATATTCCCAACATCACGAAACAAGGTATATTACTGAGTAGCACAAAGATTCCAAACAAGTTAATTTTAAAGATTTTATAATTGGCCACCCTCAATTTCAAACACCTTAGGCAACAAATATGTACCATATGAAACAGTGCAGTGTACTACTTGAAGAATAACAAGTCAAAAATCTTAGACTAAGAAATAATAAAAATTAAGACAGGTGATTGATTATTAAAGGCCAAGCGGAAGAAAGTCTGTATCTGCAATTAAACTTTGTATTATAACACATCTATTGAGAACTAGATGGGGGTGTAACACCATATAATATCCTTTGACCAACTAATTCCATTTTTGAAAAAATACTCCCAAATTAAAACAAATAAGCCATAGATATGCATGACAACATTACAGTGAAAAGCTAACGACACCCTAAATTCCCAACCAGCTGAAAATCAATATTGTGGTAGACCCAGTCCAAGACATATTACGTAACTGTAAGAAATTATTTTTAGGAAGTTCATGGGAATATGGAATAGTGCTGAAGACTGAAAAGGCCAGAATTAAAAACTACTGTTTATTATCTTTGGCAGAAACAGAAGAAAACTTAGTAAGAATTTAAGCGCAGTGTTTTTCCTAGTGAGCAAGATTCTCAGCTGCTTTTTTTCTCCTCTTTTCCCAATACTGTTATAATATTTTTATGATGGGAAGGCAACTATTTTAAAAATCCATACAAAAGGTGTTATTCCTAAAATAAGTTCCAAAACAAGAAACATAATAAATTCAGATTAACATCTTAGGTAATTTAATGTAAACTTTACATACACATGAAATCCAAATAAGACAAAGGACTGCATATTTTCTATTTGTGTGTGAATAAAAACTTCCACTGAGACATCACTTGGAATCAAAAAGTGCTAGAATTGACTAACATTAACGCAAACTGTAAAGTCTAAAGGAAAAATAAATCTCTTGGGAGACATTTGCAGGCCGATAACATGCAAAAACATTCCCTCAAATATATTATTTTCTAAAGTAGAATCCTCACTGTTTTGTTAGGTCAATTTTCCAGGCAGAAACCCAGAAAGCTGCTCCAGGGCCCCTTCTGAAGTATAACGTACGTCTCTAAATGACATTAAGGAAAAAGGTCTGATGATTTGTGCATTCGAACACCAACTGGTAATACCATCCGGCTCAGCCTGACATATTTATCTTGAAAGCCCCCTTATGTGAAACCAGTGCTCAGGATTCTACATCTCACCCAGAACCAAATTACATTGTTCAATTTACAGTATGTTTCTCAGACACATTCAACTATATGTGTACAAGCTGGCCTTCAGCCACAATAAGTTCTGAACCGCTTATTTTCAAATCAAGTTAATCATGACATACATCTTAGTTTTTAATCACCAAATTAGCTCAGCCCACTTTATTCTATCTGAGGCTTCGAGTGCCTCCTCCTCATTCCTCACAAAACAGTGAGAATCAGATGGAGACAAGCACGGCGCACGGAGACAAACTAATTAAAAACTTGGCCACCGCCGTGATTTTCAACTTCGATCAAATTTGTAACATTTAAATTTTAGGTTTGCAAACTTTAAATTTACTACCTTCTCAAATACAGGAACATGAGAATACAGAGAAGATCGGATAGTCTCTGCTTCCCAGTCTGCATCTCCCATTGCGGCTTCCAGTTCTATTTTTATAAAAAAAAAAAATAGACGCACAAATCAATTAGCTCAGACTCATACCCTTAGAAGCATAACCTATCATCACCCCACATACACCGCTTGAACTACTCAGCTACGTGCTGATCTTCCCCAAAAGCTTTTGTAAAAGGAGGCAAGTTTTGTTTCTCACCTAGAGGCAGCGTTTATATCCATCCTTTTTAATCTTTAAAAATTGGCTGAACCACTTAGCTAATCACTCTAGCAGTCACTTTGTCCGCCCTGACGCTGAGGCTTTCCCCGGAATCTGTCCATGTAATTCCCGTGCCCCATGCAAACGTCCCCAAACGGCTTACTGGATGGTACGGGGAGAAGTCCTTCAGGGACTGCTTGAGGTTTCTCCCTTCGCGCCCCTCCTTCAAAGGTAAAAATGTTTGGTTTGGAGTTTTGTATCGTTTCTTGGGAGCACAGGAAGCTGGGGACTGCGGCCTTTAAGTCTGGCGAGTAAAGGGCGACGGGTTAGGTGGCCCAAATCCTTCCAATAAAGGGCGGTCTCACCAAGGCGCGTTTACACCAACGGTACTACAGCCTTCCCTGTTCAGAGAAAGGGGCGCGAGGGGCCGGCCGAAAAGGCGCCTTCCCCTCCTCCTCAGGCCTTGAGCCCAGATCCGGGTCGCCCAGCCGGCTTCAGGACCTTGGGCCGGGAGGCGGGAAGCCCCCAAAGCACAGCGTCAAAACCCAGGCGATGACCCCGTGGGTACGAGGCTGGCCGTGGGCCTCTTGTCTCTCCATTCTTGTATGGCGCCCTCAATCTCAAGTGGCTCTAGATTTTCACTGCAATGATATCCACCCCCTTTTTCTAATAAAAGTCAACCGGAAATGGAGTACTGCCCTCCCTCCTACCCCTTTAGAGTTCTCTCCTCTTTGCCGTACAGCAATCCCTCAAAGTGGGCCCCTCTGGTTCTTTATTTCTGAGTACTTGCTTCACTTCAGGGATTTCCCCTGTGTCTCGGATGCGCCCCTGGTGCCCATGGAGATGGTGCATTTCCTTCTGCTCCTGATGAGGGCTGGAATGAGACTCTCCCACTTGTACCCAGTTAGTGGTAAAAAAAATTAGCCTGTCTTACAGAGTAGGGGGTCCAACTTTTGGGGAAGGAGAAGCCCTCTGATCCAGAAGGAAGAAAAATTGTGCTGGGTAGGTCATTTATCAGAGCTTGACTTTGTGCTCCGCGTGTTTCGTATCCCTTGGAGTGCAACCCAACCTGAGTGACCAAGGGTCATTTCTGTACTTAATACTCTCGTTAAGCAGATAGTCTTGTTCTGACCCACAAAGTAGTAGAGGAAATGCCTCTCAGTATTTTACCATCCCTCCAAAAAGCATAACAACAGACTGATTTAAAAATGTAGATTTCGTTTTTGGTTTTATTTCCATCATTGCCATTCTCTGAATCTTTGAAGAAATTCTTGAATATTTCGTTGAGGAATATAAATTCCAATATAGTCTGACACTCAGGCATAGAGGATGAGGCGCTTTATGGGTTCAGCTTACTTCATACTTTTTATTTCTAGAACCACCATGCTCATATTTAACAAAGATCAAACCAGAATATACTTTTAACATAACTGCCATTTTTTTTATTAAGGTATCATTGATGCACACTTTTCTAAAGGTTTCACAAGAAAAGCAGTGTGGTTACTACATTCACCCATATTATCAAGTTCCCCCCATACCCTATTGCAGTCACTGTCCATCAGTGTAGTGATGATGCTGGGGTTCTTGTTCACAGAGTCAAAGAATGAACATCGCAAACACTCAAGATAGGAAAGCAAGGCAGAGACTTTTATTTAAAGAGAAAGCGAGAGACAGAGCTCCTGGCTCAGGCCAGGAGGGGACAGGAGAGTCCCGCGGTGGTGCGTGCTGTCTAGGGGGTTTTATAGGCAGTTGAGAGACAATGGGCTAGGAATATACACCTGCTACGTGATCCCAAAATGCTTATCTTTGAAGAGACATTAGGTTTCTAATTAGTCTTCCTGGTTATCTACAAGAATTTTGCTACTCTGATTTCCAGGATACTAGCTTCCTGGTCTGGGAGAGTATCACTCAAGACTGCCTGCTTGCTCCGAGGTGGGCTGAGTTGTCTGTTTGTTAAGAAACTTACTTTTTAACTAATTGGGTTTTAAGATTATTTTCAAGATGGAATCCTTCCTGTTTTTACCACATTATTTTGGGCTTGCTTACTACATTGTCCAGGTTGCCAGTCATTTGTTTAGGGCTGGAGGGAGAAAAGCAGCACCTGGGTAAAGTCAGAAAAACTCAGGCCCCCAGCAGGCTAAAGCAAATCCCACAGTGGATTATCTTGCTTTGTTTTTTCTAGAGGCCCTCACCCTACTCTGCCTAAGCCCAGGGTCCCTGTCTCAGTAAGATGCCACAGAGTGGCTACCTGTCTTCTCTGTGCTACACTGTCATCCCCATGACTCCCTCCCACACCATGTGAACTAATCATAATACCCCTCAATCCCCTTCTCCCACCCTCCCCACGCTCCCTTCCCCAACCCTCCCCTTTGGTAATGGCTACTCCCTTCTTGGAGACTCTGAGTCAGCTGCTATTTTGTTCCTTCATCATTATACTCCACAAATGAGGGAAATCATTCGGTATTTGCCTTTCTCTGCCTTATACTTCTTTCACTCAGCATAATATCCTCTACCTCCATCCAGGTCGTTGCAAATGGTAAGACTTGTTTCTTTCCTATGGCTGAATAGTATTCCACTGGGTATATGTACCACCTCTTCTTTATCCATTCATCTACTGATGGACACTTAGGTTGCTTCCATGTCTTGGCTACTGTAAATAGTGCTGCAGTAAACACAGGGGTGCATATGTCTTTTTGAATCTCAGATCTTGCTTTCTTAGGGTAAATTCCTAGGAGTGGGATTCCCGGGTCAAATGGTATTTCTATTTTTAGTTTTTTGAGGAACCTCCATACTGCTTTCCACAATGGATGAACTAATTTGCATTCCCACCAGCAGTGTAGGAGGGTTCCCCTTTCTCCCCATCCTTGCCAGCATTTCTTGTGCAGAGTCTTTTCTATGTTGTGCGTCCTAACTGGTGTGAGGTGATATCTCATTGTGGTTCAAATTTGCATTTCCCTGATAATTAGCGATGTGGAGCATCTTTTTGTGTGCCTTTTGGCCATTTGAATTTCTTCTTTGGAGAAGTGTGTGTTCATATCCTCTGCTCATTTTTTAATCGGGTTGTTTGCTTTCTGGGTGTGGAGGCAATTGAGTTCTTTATATATTTTGGATGAACATAACTGTCATTTTTAATAATCTCTATTTTTAAACCAAATTTTCACATCATACCCCTGAAGCAGCCAGTATCTTAAATCACTGTGTATGTGTGGGAGAGAGAGCCACCAATACTCTTTCTGGTACTCTGAATTTGTATACAGAGTCCTCTGAGGCATTTTAACTCACTTTGAATTGAATGTTCTTTCAAAGCTTTTTATGTCATGGGAAAATATTAAGTGAAAAGGGCAAAATGAAAGTGTGTAGATAGAATAATAACTAACGAGATTTTTTTAGGTATGGAAAACAGAGACATTTCTTTAGTACTTGTTCTGATTCCATGCTCACTTAGCAACTTTCTGATCAATAATTCAACTCCCCCAAGTATTTTGATACTAAGAAAGGAGGTGCAGTGGATAAGACATTCAAGCCTGCCTGCCTCCCCGTTATGAATTAGTCCAGATTCTGGTTTAGAAATCAGCCGTGTTTGAGTTTAAGTAGTGCTCCTGACAGATCCGTCTTATAATCAGCCAGAACTCCTAGATGACGTAATACATCCAGGGGCCCTGAGCACTCTAACAAGTACCTTTAACGTCAACGTGAAGTGGGTGAAGGAGGAAAAGTCGGATACCGTGCCAGGGTACTTTGGACAATTCTTCCTAACATTAAGGGCTCTTCTTGGCCCTTTGCTGCAAAAGAATATTTTACCAGTGAATTACGCAATGTGGTGAATAATCACTAGGAAAGCATAGTACAATTCTAGCAGCTATACCTAACAAAGAAAACTGACTCTCCTGTGTCCCAAATGGCAAAGGAAAAGGAAAACTGATTTTGTGAGTGTCATCACTGTCAGTCATCCTGGTTATAAAAGAGGGAAGCATTTCACCTCACGAGGAGAAGAAAGGAGCAGGTCCTGCCAATGAACCTCGACCAGGGATGAATTTTATTTCGTCTACGCCTCCTAAGACTGAAGAGTAAGAGCTTTCAAACAGTTATAGAGGAAGCGCTCAAATAGTTAGCAATTGGCTGACAAGTCAGCGTTTGTAATTTCTGGTTGTCCATTTATTAACCAGGTGACCCTGAGCAAGTTATTTAATCTCTCTCTGTGTGAAATGGGAATAAACAGGGCTGAAGATTGGGTCCTACCCAAAGGCACAAAGCCGAAAGGCAAGAAGGAGCTAAACTCAGCCTGCACTCCACTTACCAAGTGGTGCTCCTGCAAAGTCACATGTGCCTACAGGCGGTTCAATTTTCTAATTCTCACAGAAGTTAAATTCCCTCTGTTTTAAATATTTATAATGGCTTCTATTGTCCTGGTTGTTTCCTGACTGACACAGGGATTTTACTGAAAAAGTTTTGCCCACAATCTGTCTTTTAGAACTCTGATTCTTTTATATGACGCCTAATAAAAAGACTTTATTAATTTAGGACCTCACAAGGTGTCACCAACACTTGCTCTTTCCATTTCCCCACCTTCTTTCATTCCTGAACCCACTGAAATCTGGCTTCTGCCTCATTGCTTCACTGAAATTGCTATTGGCAAGCTCAGTAACACTGACTTCCTTGTTTCTAAACAGAATTGGCAGTTTTCAATTCTTAATCTAGAAGATCTCTTCGCAGCCTTTGATACTGTTGATTTATATTCTTTACAAAAATACTCTTAAGTAACTGAATAGCCATATGGAAAAGATAAAACTGGATCTGTTCTTCACGTCATATAACAGGATACGTTCAAATGTGAAAACAACAAAACCACATTAGAATTATTAGAAGTACTAGAAAAAAACACTGGAAGAAGAAAGAACTGTCCTTTACTTGGAGAAACATTCTACCTATGATTCAAAATCCAGAAGCAATAATTTTATATAGTGTAACTACATAAAGATTAAAAAAGAAAACTTTTCAAGACAAACAAAAAAATAATAAAGCCAAAGAGAAATGACAAACTGGGAAAAATTATTTTCAACATAATCCAGAAAATGTGGTAATGTCTGTAATACAGAGAGGGCATCTAAAAGTGAAAAAGGAAAAGGTCAGCAAATCTAAAACAAAACAAGAGATATGAACAAAGAGTTCACAGAAACAGAAAAGCAAACAGCCTTTAAATACATGAAGAGACGCTCAATTTCATTCAAGAGCAATGCAAATTACATCTGTGCTAAAGCACAACTTTTTGCTTACGAAAATGGCAAATGTTTGATAATGCACTCTGTTAGAGAGGCTGCCAGGAGGCTGAGCGTCCTTCTTGCACTGACTGTTTTTCAAGTACCTTTAATTCAAAATAATCAATAGCCAAAGTGGCATAGTTTGGAAGGGCATATTCTGCTCCCCTTCAGAGTACTCGGCAGCTGTAGGAAGGAAAGATGAGTATCTCCATGTATTGCTGTGGGGTGATCACTAGCATATGTTACTGGAAAAAAGCCTGGTGCAGAGTAATATGTCCAGTGCTCTATGTCTAAAGAGAGACACATTGGCTCATATTTTTTTAAATGGAAGGATAAACCAAAAATTTATAAAATGAATACCTATGGGAAAGAAAAGAGGGAAGAGGTTGAGGATAAGAATGTATGTTACGCTTCTCTGAGTGAATGTACTTGAGTGTGAAGCCATGCGACTGCTCTGCAAAATTACGGAAACAACATTAAATCAAAATTTAGAAAGCAATCTGAAAAGGTAAAGCAAAAGGAAACAAATACACATAAATAAATATGTATTCAGTTAGTGGCTTAACCACAAAAGAGAAGAGTCAATTCAAGTGATTTAAAATATAGTAATTTAACCACATGTCCCTACTGGAATATATAAGGAAAAAACAACTGCAAAAAATAAACCAATTCTGTAATCATATTGTTAGTAATAAAATGGTATATAGTTAATGTTGTTTATGAACTAAGATTTTCAGTGTGAGAAAAGAGATCAAAATAGAATATCAAAGAGATTTGGTTTTAAAGTACACTCCGTCAAAAATGAACATCAAACTTAAAAACTTTTGTGCAGCAGAGGGCGCCATCAGCAGAACAACAAGGCATCCTACAGTATGGGAGAACATATTTGTAAATGACTCATCTGATAAGAGGTTAACGTCGAAAATATATAAAGAACCCATATACTTCAACACCCAAAAAACAAATAACTGGATTAAAAGTGGACAGAGGACCTGAACAGACATTTCTCCAAAGAAGAAACACAAATGGACAATAGGCACGTGAAAAGATGCTCCACATCACTAATTAGGAGGAAATGCAAATCAAAACCACAATGAGATACCACCTCACACCAGTTAGAAGGGCCACTATCCAAAAAACAAAAAATAGCAAGTGTTGGTGAGGATGTGGAGAAAGGGAAACCTTCCTACACTGTTGGTAGGAATTTAAATTCGTGCAACCACTGCAGGAAGCATGATGGAGGTTCCTCAAAAAACTAAAAATAGAAATACCATTTGACCCAGTAATTCCACTCCTAGGAGTTTACCCAGAGAAAACAACATCCCCGATCCAAAAAGACATACGCACCCCTATGTTTATCACCACTATCTGCAATAGCCAAGATATGGAAGCAAGCTAAATGCCCATTAATAGACGAATGGATAAAGAAGAGGTGGCACATAGACACAATGGAATATCACTCACCCATAAAAAGAAAATAAATCCTGCCATTTGCAACAACATGGATGGATCTAGAGGGTATTATGCTCAGTGAAATAAGCAAGGCAGAGAAAGACAAATACCATGTGATTTCACTTATTTCTGGAATATAAAAACAAAGCAAGATAAAATGAACAAAGCAGCAGTGGACTCACAGACACTGAGAAGTGACTAGTGGTGACCAAGGGGGAGGGGTTGGGGTAGGTGGGTGAGGAAGTTGAGGGGGATAAATGGGCACGATAATTCCCAATCACAGTACAAGTTGGTCACGGGACTGTAGTACAGCATGGAGAATATAGTCAATGATTCTGCAAAATCTTAATATGTTGATAGATAGTAACCACACTAGAGGAGGTGAGGATTTAATAATGTGGGCGACTGGAACCACTGTGTTGTACATTTGGAAGATTGTCTATCAGTGATACTTACATTTTTTAAAAAGGGCAAAAAAAGCAGTATACTCCTAAATTTGAATTAGAAATATCACTATGAACACATGATACATTATCTCCAAAAAAAAAAAAAAAGGATTTCCTAGCTCTATCCATTACAAAAGCCTATAAACAATGACCAACCCATTAGCAATGGACATGCTGGCACAGACTGTGGTCTCTAAACTCCATTTCCTATTACAAGAAACCAGCATCTTTGGGAAGAAAACATACCAGGTCTGGGGCAGGAAATATACAAGGTGAGCCTAAAACGTCAGTCCGTACCGAAAAGCAAAGAAGCTTTCAGAAACTACCAGGGCACCAAGGAGCCAGCTGAAATGGGCGCCACTGGACAACTCTGGGACAATTTGGGCATCAAAATAAACAATGCTAGTAACAGATTACAACTCATTTACTAAAATAAGAATTCACGCATATGTACTAAGAAGAAAAAAGAAAATAAGACAAAGCTTCTTCCTGCAGCAGATTATGTAATGCCAATTCACATAGAAAAACCAAATGAAGTTTTTATCACGATTTTGCAACTATCAAACAGAAACATTTGATTCTGGCTTACTAAAACTGGTAGCTGAAACTTTGATGAAAGAAAAGACATTAAGGAGATCTTCAAGTATCTCCTCACATATTATTTATCAATTAGAAAGAAAAAGTAGTAACTGCAGAGTGGAGAAACCTGGCAGATACTATGTTAACCAAGGGATCAGTGCTGAAGTCAGTATTCTGGTTATATCTATTGTTGCCTAACTTCTACAAAAGGTAATGGCTTAAAACAATTTATTATTATGTTTGATGGTTCTGCAGATTGAGTGGGCTCAGCTGAGACTGCCCACACAGTTACAGTCAGATGTTGTGTGGGACTTATTTTCATCTGAAGGTTCAGTATCAGTTTGGTTAAACATCCAACATGGCTTCATACTCAGTTTCCTGGGGGCTGGAATGGCTGGAACAGTTGGGTGGTCGCCAGGCATCTCTCACCAAGTAGCTAACCTGAGCTTCCTTACAGGTCACAGGTCTCAGTCAGACTTCCTGAGGCGGCTGCCTACCCCTAGAGGGAGCATTTCAAAGGAACAAACATGCTGAAGACAGCATTCCAAGAAACCAAGTCAGAAGCTGCAAGGCTTCTTTAAGCCCAGCAGAAGAAGAAACAGTGTCACATATGCCTCATTCTGTCAGTCACCAAAAAATCACAAAGCCAATGGACATTCAGTGAGAGGAATATGTAAAGCCATGAAACTTGGTGATATGGTTCACTGAGGAGCTTAGAGACTCATCAGCGATGACAAATATGTGCCAGTGATACGTGATCTATAATAGGAACCAGATATTTGGTTTTTGACCCCTGTTCCTGGCACAGAGCTCCTAAATCCCTTGGAATTTTCGAAGTAAAGAGAACAACAAAGGTGTCTTTTGTTGCTTAACCAGGTGACTTTGTACCACAGCTAAGGATGGGGGCTGGTTGCCAGTGGAATCAAACATGTAATTGAGAGGGTTGAAACTTCCAGTCCCAAAGCACTACCCCCATCTCTGTGGGAAGGGAGGGGCTGTAGGTTGAGTGCAACCAACAGAGGCCAATGATTTAATCAATCATGCCTACGAAATGAAGCCTCAAAACCCCCAAAGATGGAGTTGAGAAAGCGTCCAGGTCAGTGAACATGTGGCGATTTGGGGAGAGTGGCATGCTCTGGGCGCACAGAAGCTGCACACCCTCGGCCATAGTTTGCCCTATGCGTCTCTGCCATCCGTTGTCCCTGAGTTATATCCGTTTATAACAAACCAATAAATACTGTAGTAAGACTATCACGCTACGCGGATTGGGGAGCGTCCTTACCCCACTGCTAACACAGGGCCTGCAAGTGAGCACAGGACCAGGGAGTGCCTGGGAATCATGAGCCAGGGAGCAGGGGTCTTAACTGCCAGCCTACATGTCTCCCAGGTTCTTGAACACAGGAAGCACATCCAGGTGTCTGCATGTATTTTATTTCTGTAAAGTGACAGATGAGCAGGAATCAGGAGCAAGAATTAACCAACTGTACGTTTATTTCTCCATTTCGGGACACAGTCCATTTTACTGCTAATTTCCATCACTTTTGGGAGGGAGTGGCGAGGCCAATGCCATGTGACCTAGCTCTGGTCACAAACTCAGATGGAAGGTGTCCCCATGTGTCTAAAAAACAGGAATGCACTGAACTGGTAAACTGTACAACATAAACGGGATAGATGTCATTCAGCAACAGATGCTGAAGCTAACCACCCTTTCTATGAAAAGGAACAACAGGGGGAAACACCCCAGAGGTAACGCAGACCCACCTCCACGGGGTTGGGGAAACAGGAGCCCAGAGGCTCCAGCCCACGTGGCACAGAACCTGCGCTCCTTAGAGCGCTGGCTGCTCTCTCTCCTAGGCCAGAGGCAGAAGGGGCCTGACTGCATGCCCGGCAGAAGCGCCTGCCTGATGGGGGCTTGGCCCGGGCCTGGCCGCCCCTCTGCTCAGGGACCCCGTTCCTCATTGGTCCTAGCCTCCTCAGATGGGCACAGGAAAGGGCCTATACGTGTGCTAAGAAGCTTGAACAAAAACAGCAGGACCTGCACCTTGCTGGCCTCTGCCTGGGCCCTGGGGCCCCAGAGCAGTTGGAAGCGAGCGGGATCCCTGCCGGGAACCTGCCGGTACTCCAGGTACTGCTCCTGCACCCAGACCCTGGTGATGAGCTCCCTGGGGTCCCCGAAGATGACGTGCTCCTTCCCGGAGTACACCCCCCTGGCACTAAGCATTTTCCACACTTCCTTCTCAGGGACCCGGCCTCCCCACAGGACAATCACGCCCAGGAGCAGCGCCAGGAGGCCGGTCTTGGGGAGGCGCTGCTCTTCGGTCACCCCATCCCAGGTGAGGCCCAGGGTGGGGACCAGGACATAGGAGTGGCTGCTGGGATCTACTTCCTTTACGTCAATGCCGAAGGTCAGCTGCAAGGACCAGGAGGCACGGCTGAGGATGTCAGGGAAGTGGTCCTGGTGATCCTGGACGACACGCTCCAGCATCGCTGCCTTCGTGGTCGGCTCCTTGGCGCGGTACTTGAGGAGCAGGAAGGCCACCAGTTGGACCTTCTTCCTGCGCAGCGCATCTTGGAGAGAGGCCCCAGCATCCCCTGCGGCCTCGTCCCCATGGCTGCTGGAGCTATGGGTGCAGGGCTCACTTCCCAGGGTGGCTGGCCCATCCTGAGGCAAGGGCTGGGCCCCCTCCAGGCCCTGGGCTTCTCTCGCCTCCTGCTGGGCCTCCTCCAACGGGCACTGCACACTCCTGGGACCCAGAGGCATGCTGGCACTGCTCAGGGGAATGGCGGCCTGCAGGGGTGATGGTGGGAAGTGGGCACCAGGGAAACCGTGGCTCTGCTATGGGGGCTCCTGCCTCCCAGGGGTCTCCCCTGCTGGGTGGGCAGTCTGTCCATGCAGAACCCAAAGAATGAAATGATGGGGCCCTGGTGGTGGGCCAGCCGAGCCCAAGGATCAGGGACTGGAGGCTGAGGGGACCCGTCCAGTATGGGAGAGCCCTGGGGACACATCCAGGTCGGGTGTCACACCTTGTCCCCTTGCTCAGCCTGGTCCTCCATGGCTCTGCGACCTCAGGACAGGTGCCTCAGGACTTCAGCTACGGATTCCTGGAGTCCCTGCCAGAGGACACGAGCAGGCCTCTCAGGTGAGGTCCGCCAGCCCAGCCCTGGGTGCCCCATGCTGACAGGAGGGGTGGGCCTAACTCTTTGAGGTCTCTGCCTGGCCAGGGGGGGTTACCCCCTCCAGGCTCGCTCAGGGTCTGCACCTCCCACGGATGCTGGCTGAGACAAAGCTCTTGGAACAGGGCACACACGCCCAGAAAGAATCAGCAGGCAGTGTGGGGACCACGCGTACCCAGGCCCGGCCCAGGCTGGCGATGCTCCTGGCATGGAGACCCCTGTGAGTGCCTGGGGTGCTGTCTCAGCTGGCCTGGGTCCAGGCGTCACTTACAGGCCCTCCCCTCCCTGAGAGCACCGACGGGACACGAGGAGGGGCTCAGCCTGACAGGCCCTGCCGGGGATTCCCAGGCCTCACTGCAGGGCCGGCCCTCTCTGGGTTCTGGGCATCGGGGTACACTCCCTGCTCCCCCAGGGTCCTCAGCGTGATATTAGCAGGACCCCGGACTCCTACCTCTGTGGCCCCGCCGCCCCTCTTCAGACCTCCTGACCCAGGGCACACAGACCAAGGTCCTCACCTCCCTGAGAACTCAGAGAGATGTGTCATGAGGCCCCACATGCACACTCCCTGAACCCCAGCAGGATCCCATAGGCTGCCATTAGGGCTGGCCCCTGTCCCGGTTGGGGGGGCTCTCGGCCTCCTGTAGGTCATCCCTTCACCCCTGCCGGGGCCTGCGCTTCCTCCTAGCCCCCACCAGGCATAGTGGGCATCTCCTGCTTAGACTCAGACCTCACGACCCGGGGGACTCTCCCCCTTCCCGCCCATGTGACGAAGGAGTGTGTCACTTAGGGCTTCCGCTCACTTTTCATTCCAGGGCTGAGGAAAGAGGACACCTGGCCTGGCCTCCCAGGATGGACCTCAGGGGGAAATAAGCTTCGGGTCCCCCGTTTCCTGGACAGGGTCCGTTCAGTCCTCACCCACGTTCCTGGGCACCCCTCTGTCTACCTGAAGCCACACTCCTCACACCACAGCCCTCACCTCTGGAAGAGTCCTAGCAGCAGGGGACAGGGAACACCTCATGTGCTTATTGTGCTCTGGGGCCTCCCAACACCACGCCCAGGCGCCCTGCCGCCCTACCTGTTTGGGGTCTACGGTCCTTAGGTGTCCCTCAGGGTCCTCACCTTGCCTCCCATTTGGACCCGGGTCCTCCCCTCTGCCGACCCCAGGCCCTGCTCCTTATGCAAGTCCCCAGTCCCGTGATACCCGGATGAGGAAGTCAGGGCCAGCTGCATAGGTTCCGAGTACCCTGGAGCTTCTCAGGCAGACTCTTTTCGGGGGGCCCAGACTCCCTCACTCCTGCCGCGGGCTCCTCATCATGACTTCCCAGCAGGGCCTGGGCCCTCCTGTCTGATGACCTGAGGGCCTGCTCCTTAAGTCGGTCCCAGTCCCTCTGAGGCGCGGAGGAGGAAGTCAGGGCACACCGCGTGTCATCACTCCACCCCGGGGCCTCCCATGGCTGACAGGCAGGGGCGGCTCTTCTGGGACCCCTCCCCTCCTCCCTCAGGGTCCTCACCACAACGCGGGCAGGGCCTGTGATCCTGTGAATGTTGATGGGGGCCTGTCCCCTCAGACCAAGGCCCTCGCTGCCCTGAGACACTCCTGGGTGACGTCTGGGGCTGTCCCAACAGGTCACTAGGCCCAGGAGTTCCCAGGGCGATGGAAGCCAGGGCCTGAGGTGGGCTCCAGTGACACCCTCGGCCCTCCCTCCTGGCCTCCCGTTGACCCCCGGTGGGTCTGTGCGCCCGCCCTCTGCCCACCTGGGTTCCCTCCTCAGACCAAGGCCTTCACGCTCACATTCAAAATGGCGGGCGGGGACATGGGCATGGCATGCGGGTCACGGTGCCCAGCCTGAGGACCCTCCCAGGGCCTCCTCGGGCGACGGCATGGGGCCCCGGATTCTTGGGCGGGGGCCCTCAGGCCTCCCCCACGGTTCTACCTGGAGTCCCTGTGGGTGACCTGAATCTGTCCTCGGACACTGAGGCAGTCCCGTCCCTCAGGCCTCCCAGTCGGAAGACTAATGACGTGACATCCGGAAGCCGGGTCAGACCACCGCCTGGAGGCTGCCAGGAGGAAAGCACAAGGTTTCCGGGGGGGGGGGGCGGGGGGGGGCCTCGCTCCTCCCCCTGGGCCTCCCTTAAACCCCGCCTTCTCCCACCTGCCGCGGCTCACGATGCCCAGGGCTCTGCTTCCCCAGGTCCCCAGTGGATGTGGTGTGGTGGTGGGATGGGGGGAGGTGGGGCAGTGGGGGGAAGAGGGGGTGTTGTGGGGGGTGGGATTTTGAGTGCAGGGGGGGGGGTGGGGGGGGGGGTGTTGGGAGTTGAGGGTGGGAGGTGAGGATGGGGGGGGGCGTGGGGGTGGGGTGAAGGATGTCAGGGCAAGCTGCATAGGTTCTTAGCACCCTGGAGCTACCAAATCACAACTGGATGAAGGTTTGTGGGAGCAGGTTTTAGGAAGTCGGTGGATGAGGGAGTTGGGGGCAGTGTGGGGGCACGGTGGTGGGAGGTGTAGTAGTGAGGTGGTGTGGGGGTGGGGTGGTGACAGTTGGGCGAGTTGGGGAGGAGAGCGGGAAGGTAGGGGTTGCGAAGTTGGGGGAGATGGGGTGGTGTGCAGCGGAGGAGGGTTGTGGGGAAGGGGAATTTCGGTGGCTGGTGGGGGTGGGGGGTGGGGTGGGGGCTGAACAGGCAGTGGAGAGGGGTAGTAGTGAGGTGGTGTGGTGGTGGGGTGGGGAGAGGTGGGGCAGGGGGGTAGAGGTGTGGGTATATGTGGAGTGGGATGTTGGTGCGTGGGGGGTGTTCTGGGGGAGGTGTCGGCAGGCAGGTGGGCGGGCGGTGTGGGTTGGAGGGAGCTGGGGGTTGGGGGAAGGGGTGGGGGGAGCTGGGGGTTCGGAAGTCGATGGGTGGGGGCGTTGGGAGCAGTGTGTGGGCGCGGCGGTGGGAGGTGGGGTGGAAGGGGCCGTAGGAGGTGTAGTAGTGACGTGGTGTGGCGGTGGAGTGGGGTAAGTGGGGCAGGGGGAGGGTGCGGGAAGGTAGGCGGTGGGAAGTTGAGGGTGCGGGAGGTGGGGTGGTGGGGGTCAGGGGGAGGGCTGTGGGGGGTGGGAAGTTCAGTGGGTGGCAGTATTTGTAATTGGGGTCGGGTGTTTGCGTGCAGTGCTGGGAGGTGGGGGGGAAGGTGGGGGGGAAGAGGGCTAGTAGTGAGGTGGGCTGGGTTGGTTGGGTGCCCAGCCTGATGACTCTGTAGCCAGAGGACCATCCCGGAGCCTCAGGGCTGCTGGCACGGCGGAGCCGGCTCCTGTGACCACCAGCGTCCTGGCGGGCGTTCCCCCCCCCCACTGCTCACCGAGGGGGGTCCCCTCAGCCCTGGCAGAGCAGCCCTGCAACCCCAGGACAGAGGCGAGCTGGGAAGCTGCAGGGCCCCTGGCCATGGGGAGGGTCCGGGAGGAAGCACCCCTTCCCTTGGGGTGGGTGTCTTCACAGCCAGCCAGACTTGAGGCACTCTGTGTGTGAAGGACTTCATGTTTCCTGAAGAGGCTGAGCGGGTGCAGGGCATTTGCGCAGGTCCTCGGGTCTTAGGCTCACCGCGCATCATGGCCCTGTGGAGTGCTGCGATTTTCCCTCAGTCACCCTCTGTCGCTGCAAGAAAGACATTTCCGTTCTCTACTTAGTATGTGTGTCCACATATGCATATAAACAACATACATTTAGATAATATATGCGCGCGTGTTTGTGGTTCAGACGATGTTGTGCATATTGCCTGGTTTTTGTAAAGATGAACGTTTTAGAGCACTGTTAGGGGTACTGATACATAAAGAGGGAGTTACAGACGTTTCCCATTTATCCCTGTCCCCACCCACTGCTACCCTCCGGAATTATCGACACAGTCACAGAGGGGCGCATTTGTTATCACCCATGAACTTACACTGACCGTCATGATCACCCAAAGGGTTCCCGCGTGGCCTTGTCGATTGCATGGCTTTGGACCAATGGATACGGACGCCTTCCATCATGACCGTATCACAGTGAGGACTGTCACTGCCTGAAAATTCCCCTGTGCTCTGCCTGTTCCCTCTCCCCCCATGGTCCCGGGCAACCACATGGGTCCTCTTCCCGTCTCCGTACTCTCGCCTCTACAGACTGTCACACGGTTGGGATCACGCAGTATGGAGCCTTCCCAGGTGGGCTCTTTCGCTTAGGCGCACGCATTCAAGGTTCCTCCATGCCTCTTCCTGGCTTGGTAGCTCATTCCTGTATCGCAATGAACCGTTTCCCACGGTCTACACGCTCCCACAGTTCATGCATTCACCTGCTGCAGGACATCTTGCTTGCATCTACGTTTTGGCAGCTGTGAGTCAATCTGCTCTCAACATCCATGTGTAGGATTTTGTGTGGATGTAGGTTTTCAGCTCCTTTGGGTGAATACAACGTGGGCTGCAACGTACAGTAAGAGTGCACCTACTTTGGACAAATCCGTCTTCCCAGTGGCTCAACCATTGTGCCTTCCCACCAGCAATGCAGCCACGTTCCTGCTGCACACCAGCATTTGGTGTCTCTCTACCAGATTTTGGCCATTCCCGTAGGTGAGCAGTAATTGTGTGTACACGTGTGCTTGTGTGTGTATGTGCGTGCCTCATATGTGTGTGTGTGTGAGTGAGACATCACAACCCTACATGTCAGGCATGCGCATGACTAGGAGTCAAGCTGGGGGACGGCCGAGCCAGCCTGGGCACTTTGTAGAGCCTTCCCCGAGCACTGGGAGGCAGCTTCCAGCACATGACACGTGCACAGTCATGTCGCCAGGGGCACAAGTCCTCCCCGGGCTGCTTTCTGGGAGGAAACGCAGAAACGGAATTAGAAAACTTACAGGTACAAGGAGTTTTAGGAGTGGAAGGAGTAAGTCAAGGTGTTTTTCGCCTAGAAAGAGGTGGTGTGACCGCAGACCGGCCGAGGCCAAGCTGTGCCGGGGAGAACTTGGACTGTGGCTCCAGGGCTCCCAGAACCATGCACCTGGAAGCCCGGGGGCAGGGACGGTACAGGAGGTTTCCCTTCGCATTCACTGGGTCCAGGTCCCCTGGGAAGAACCTGCCTCAGGGAGCTTTGGGGCGTGACTTTTGGAGAAAGACCAGGGAGGGAGGGGGGCTAGGGCGGTCTTGAGGCCTCCCTATGGGTCAGCTGCCACACCCAGTATATTCTCTGTGCCCCGGTCCCTGACCCTGACTGTTACCCAGGTCGGCTCTAGAACAGGTTTGCAAAGCTCTGAGCCCTGAGAGGAGCCGGCCTGGGAAAGGGATCGTCAGCATGGTGGCTTCCGGGGGCACCCTCGGCCCTCCCTCCTGGCCTCCCGTTGACTCCCGGTCGGACTGTGCCCCCGCCCTCGGCCCACCTGGGTTCCCTCCCCAGACCAAGGCCTTCACTCTCACAATTGATAATGGCAGGCGGAGGCATCAGTGTGGCATATGGGAGTCGGAGGGCCCAGCCTGAGGATGCTCCTGGGGCCTCCGTGGGTGACACCATGGCCCCCCTCCCGAATTCTTGGGCTTGGGCCTCAGGCCTCCCCCGCAGTTCTACCTGGATTTGTTGTGGGTTCACCTGAATCCGGCCTCCGACACCGAGGCCCAAGGCCCTCCCCGCTCAGTGGCCTCCCAGGCAGAAGTCTGATGAAGTCTCATGGGGATGCCAGATCTGAGCATCCCCCTGGGGGCTGCCACGAGGAGCGCACAAGGATTCCGGGCAGGGAGGGGGGGGGGTCCTCGCTACTCCCTCTGGGCCTCTTTGAAACCCCTCCTTCTCCCACCTTCCGAGGCTCACGAGGCCCAGGGCTCTGCCTCCCCAGGTGCCTGGTAGAGGTGGTGTGGTGGGGTGGGGAGAGGTGGGGTGGTGGGGATATATGTGGGGTGGGATGTTGGTGTGTAAGGGGAGGTCTGGTGGGGGTTGTCGGGAGGTGGGTGGGTGGGCAGTGTGGGTTGGAGGGAGCTGCGGGGTGTGGGGAGGGGGAACGGGAGCTGAGGGTTTGGAAGTGGATGGTTGGGGTCATTGGGGACCAGTGTGTGGGTGTGGTGGTCGGGGGTTGGGTGGAAGGGGCTGTGGGAGGTGTAGTAGTCAGGTGGTGTGAGGGTAGAGTGACGAGAGGTGAGGCAGGGGGAGGGTGCCGGAAGGTAGGCGGTGGGAAGTTGAGGGTGCGTGAGGTGGGGTGGGGTGGGGTGGGTGGGTGCCCTGCCTGTCGACTGTATTCAGAGGACCATCCCGGATACTCAGGGCTGCTGGCACGTCGGAGCCGGCTTCCCTGACCACCAGCGTCCTGGCGCTCGTGGCCCCCCGGCCAGTCATCACCGAGGGGGGTCCTCCTCAGCCCTGGCAGAGCATCCCTACAGCCGCAGGTCAGGGGCGACCTGGAAAGCTGCAGTGCCCCTGGCCATGGGGAGGGTCCGGGAGGAATCACCCCTTGCCTTGGGGTGGGTGTCTTCACAGCCAGCCAGACTTCAGGCACTTTGCATGTGAAGGACTTAATGTTTCCTGAAGAGGTTGAGCAGGTGCAGGGCATTTGCGCAGGTCCTCGGGTCTCAGGCTTATCGCAAGTCGCCCTGTGGAGTGCTGCGATTTTCCCTGTTTCACCCTCCCTCGCTGTAAATGCCAGCCTTACATGTCTCCCAGGTTCTTGAACACAGCAAGCACATTCAGTTACCTGCTTGTGTTTTAGTTCTGTGAAGTGACAGATTAGAAGGAATGAGGAGCAAGAATTAACCAAGCGTACTTTTATTTCTCCGTTTTATTGCTAATTTCCATCACTTTTGGGAGGGAGTGGCGAGGCCGATGCCATGTGACCTAGCTCCGGTCACAAACGCAGATGGAAGGTGTCCCCATGTGTCTACAAAACAGCAATGCACTGAACTGGTAAGCTACAAACATACATGGGATAGATGTCATTCATAAACAGATGCTGATGCTAAGCCCCCTTCTCATTGCTTCTAGCCTCCTCGGATGGGGATTGGGAAGAGCCTGCAGCCCTACTAAGGAGCCTGAGCAAAAACTGCTGGACCTGCACTTTGCTGGCCTCTGCATGGGCCCTGGGGCCCCAGAGCAGCTCACAGCGAGCGGGATCCCTGTCGGGCACCTGCCGGTACTCCAGGTACTGCTCCTGCACCCAGACCCCGGTGATGAGCTACCTGGGGTCCCCGAAGATGACGTGCTCCCTCCCGGGGTACACCCCCCGGCACTAAGCATTTTCCACACTTCCTTCTCAGGGACCCGGCCTCCCCACAGGAAAATCATACCCAGGAGCAGTGCCAGGAGGCTGGTCTTGGGGAGGCGCTGCTCTTGGGTCACCCCATCCCAGGTGAGGCCCATGGTGGGGACCAGGACATAGGAGTGGCTGTTGGGATCTACTTCCTTTACGTCAATGCCGAAGGTCAGCTGCAAATCCTTGGAGGCTTCGCTGAAGATGTCAGGGAAGGGGTCCTGGTGATCCTGGGCGACCAGCTCCAGCATCTCTGCCTTCGTGGTCGGCTCCTTGGCACGGTACTTGTGGAGCAGGAAGGTCACCAGTTGCGTCTCCTTTCAGCTTCCATGAACACCGGCGTCCAGTGGCTCCAGGAATTGGCAGCTGAAGTCCTGAGGCACCTGTCCTGAGGTCGCACAGCCACAGAAGACCAGGCTGAGCCAGGAGACAAGGTGGGACACCCGACCTGGATGTGTCCCCAGGGCTCTCGCATACGGGGCGGATCCCCTCAGCCTCCAGTCCCAGATCCTCGGGCTCGGCTGGCACACCACCAGGGCCCCATCATTTCATCCTTTGGGTTCTGCATGGACAGACTGCCCACCCAGCAGGGGAGACCCCTAGGAGGCAGGAGCCCACCCACAAAGTAGAGCCCCAGGGTTCCCGGTGCCCACTTACCACCATCACCCTGCAGGCCACCATTCCCCTGAGCAGTGTCAGCATGCCTCTGGGCACCAGGAGTGTGCAGTGCCCATTGGAGGAGGCCCAGCAGGAGCTGAGAAAAACCCAGGGCCTGGAGGGGACACAGCTCTCACCCCAGGCCATGCCAGTCCCACTGGAGAGTGTTCATGGAAGCTGCTCCGATGTGCCGGCAGCCCTGAGGGTCCGGGATGGTCCTCCGGATATAGAGTCGTCATGCTGGGCACTGAGGCAACCCACCCCACCTCACTACTAACCCTCTGCACCGTCCCTTCCGCCCCACCTCCCACCAGCAAGCTCTGCTACCAGACCCCAAATACACCTAGCCATTGAACTTCCCACCCAGTGGCCCCAGTGACACTGGTGAGGGAGATGTGGTCCTGTATATACTCCAGGTACAAACTAAGCATTTTACTCAGTAACTTTATCTGTTCCTTGACTTAATAGCTAATCTCTAATATTCATTAGAACCCCATTATAACAATTTCTCACTACATGGTTTCCAATTCACAGTGTGTCAAAGTGTGTTACAGAGACATACATACAGAGTAAAAACCTGATAATAACACATAGAGTTCACAGGGCAGGTGTGAGTTCTGTACACGTTCTGACTGGGGATGAATCTGCTTAAGCCCTTGTGTGTTGATGACTTTCCTAAGGCCTTTCCTGATTTTATTACTGTATAGCCAAAACTTTTTTCATTTGTGGCTCATTTTTTGTCAGGCATGTGCTGGTCATACTTGCTGGATGGACTGTGTAAATCAGGGGTCTGCATCCTGTGGCTCATAAGGTGATTTTGAGTGGCATGGCCAAAGTGAGCCCTAGGCACAGGCGAGAAGTAGGCGAAGTTTTCTCTTTGCCTTCCAGCTCTTCTGTCAGTGCTTCTTTCTTTCTTCTCTCCCAGTACCTTCCACTGAACGCTGTCCCCACCTGTCAGTGCCTAAGTCTTTCTTGCTCAACTGTGTATCTACTATGTAACTTGCTAATGATGGTATAAGGTGTAATCCATCTCACAAATATTTGCATTTCAAAAAGGACCTCTTTAAGATGGAAAAGCCTTCAAGATCCACAGGAATGAAGCTATAATGGTGAAGCTATAATTGGTCATTAGCTCCAACAGAGGAAGAGAGAGAGGTAGTAGAGTTGATACTCTGGAGTGGGGGAGAGTCACATCTACTCCTAAGGCCAACCTTGAACCTAACCCCTAACCCTCTCCCAACAGTCTGTTCTTTCTGCTGTTGAAGTCCCGCCTCACCATGGAGCTCTTTTCCCCACGCCCACCCCTCTGTCAATGACTCACCCCTCAGGCACAATGAATTGATTATAAAAATTCCTTTATTAACGATAAGTTATTCCAGTGGGAGTGGGAGGGAAGGTTGTAAACCAAGCATCAGGCAAGCATTTCCCCCTTCAGTGAGGTCCAGTCCCTGATCCCACAAGAGACCTTTCCTGAGACAGTTGCCATGGTGGCCTTGTTTGCCACTCTCTCAGAAATGACCAAAATGTGTGCATTCTCCTCTGTCCCTGGGCCAAACCTTGTTAAAAGGAACTCTCTTTATAGAGGTTTTGTTTATCAAGGTATTGCATTTGACTGTTGTAGACAACCCTTCCTCCAGAGAGTACAGATACTTAAAGGAGCACAGCTGTTTAATGATGTGGCTAAAACTCAGGTTTGAAATTAAATGGCTAAAAAAAATGCCTTTGTTTTTTTAAATGAAAACCAAAAATGCTTAAAATCAGAATTACCTCAGGTATTCTAAAACCCTTCATTTTGATTTGAGATCATTTGTTTTACAAAATGGAAGGTGATAATGCTCTTTGGTAGACTTATAAATTGGGAAGAATATTGGATTGCCCCCATAACATCTCTGGAAGCTTCTGTTAACTTTTTTTTAAGTCGGACAACGGTATATAACTTTTAACTCTCGATAGGAACTAATTCTGAAGCATCAAATGCTTCTGAAACAGAATCTGACCACAGAGATGAACTCAGTGATTGGTCATTAGCTCCAACAGAGGAAGAGAGGGAGAACTTCCTGCGCAGAGGAGACGGCCGAAGGCGTGGCGGGGGAGGAAGAGGACAGGGAGGAAGGGGACGTGGAGGTGGCTTCAAAGGTACAGGAGTTTGCATTTGTTATGACATAAAGGGGAATTTAGCAATTGCCTGAAGTGCTTTGAAAAGTCTTAGTGATTCAATGACGTGTTACTAAGACCCCATTTCTCCTGTTTTGTACTAATCACTGTAGGAAAGGCTAAGCCTTTGTTTCATGCAATAATTAACAGAATATTAGACAGCTTTCCTTACAGTTTGTGTAGAATATGTGAATAAACACTGATAACTAATTCAGCTTCTTTGGGGATTCTAAACATAATATCTGATCATTAGCTCAGGTTGACCTGTTAACACAGTTGGTGCAGAATTGAATGCCTCCTAAGTACTTTGTTTCTTGGTAGCATACTAGGTTATTACCCATTATGTAAAATTGCTAGGTTCTTGATGTTTTAGATTCTGTGGCTGGTCTAAAAATTGAGGGTGTGGAAATAAAGAACTTCTAAAGCATGTCAAAATCTGTAACTGTCAAACCTTTTAAAAATGCCCCCATAGGAAATGACGATCACTCCCGAACAGATAATCGTCCACGTAATCCAAGAGAGGCTAAAGGAAGAACAGCGGATGGATCCCTCCAGGTAAACTGTGTGTCTTTTCATCTCAATTGTTTGAATTATAGTGGTTTGAGATTTATGAGTTTATTTTACTTTTTTTTTAAACGTGTTCAAAGGTTGTGAATTTAATATATATGGAGTATTTTCCTCTCAACATTACAATTGTGAGTAATTCTTAGTCCTCTGCGACAAGTATACAAAGATTTCTCCAGAGATATGCAGACCAAGTATTTGTGAAGACTCTGACAGCCACGTTATAACTTCAGTATCCCACTGGTGGTCTTCCTACTTACCCAAGGAAAGAACAACCTGGGATATACGGAGAGACCTGAGTAAGCCCTGTGGGTCCCTCTTCCCCTGAGTTGCAGGTATAGGGTGTCCTCTTTGAATGGAAAGGAAAAGAAGGCATCCCTCTCATAGGTAATAGTTGTGATAGACCAGGCTGATGATGCTTGACTAGCACGTGATTAATCAGGCAGCTGCTTGTTTATAGCCAGCCTCTATTCTGAGAATCCTGTCTCAGTTGGTCATCACCTGTCTGGAACCATTTGTTTTGTAATTTTAAAATGAGTCATGAACATGTCCAGACACCTTTGCTCAGTGTTTTGTGTGTGTTTTATCTCGTTTAATCTTACAGCAGCCCCCTGAGGTAAGTAGTTTTGCTATTCAGTTTTTTGGGTGAGTAAACTGAAACTTAGAAAGGTTCAGCCCTTTGCCCCATAGTCACATAGTTAGCATACAGTGGAGTGTATTCAAACCCTGGTGTCTGGTCTCCAGAATTCATGTTGTTTTCTCCTTCTTCAACTCTTAACTCTTCATATAAGTAGTTAAGGTTCCTTCTTGACTATGGGTCGGTTTGGTATCAGCACCCAAGATTAATGAGAGATACTTTTTAAGAGAAGAATCTTCATGACAGAATATTCCTTAGAATTCATGGCAGTTGTGAGTATGTGTTAACTATTGGTGAGTTCTTAAGAACCAGCATAGAAAAGACCTTAGACCTAGATAGATTGCTGGACATGTGCTTTATGAAGATATAAGGCATGTAGGTACCAATTTTGAAACTCCTCACTTAGGCTAACATGTTTGATGAATGTGGCAATCTGAGCACATGGGTTAAAAGGACACATATTTATAATTATATTTGTAATTAAAATAATGCTGAACTAAAAGATTGTGTTTTCTGTGTAACTATGAGAAATAGGTCTAAATCGAAGCACTGAACCCTTGACAACCAAACATTTAAAACATACACCCGGACCCAACATTTAAATACACTGAAAATACAGTGAACCATTTGGGGATATATGTGGCATTTGCCCTTAAAGCAGATCAATATTTGTGGTGGTTTTAAAGTCCACTGGTCATCATTATCTTCCTTTTGCACAGCATATAGAATTCTGTTAGCAGTGTTTTAAGTGTTCAGTGTTGGCACTTAGAATATTGTATAGACATTAGAATGTTATTTTTTAAATTACATTCATCCTTATGCCCTTCCTGGGATTCCAGTCCTTCCACACATTAGCATCCTCAGATTTCCCTGTACCATTCGTATCCTTCAGACAGAATTCATGTTGTACGATCATCTGACTTGCCTTACCGAAATGCGGGCTACTAGAAACCAATGCTCATATTTTTCTGCTAGACAATGGGAACCCTCAGTATAGAGAAACTTAAACATACCCAGGATAGATACAAAGGTGTAAACTAAAAGCTGGTTAATAAGTGAGTTCTTAATCCTGGTAAAGTCAGAAATTGAAAGGCATTAATTTGTGTCCCTCCTTCTGGGTTTCAGTCTCTGAAGAATTACCCTTTCTTTTGAACGCTAATGTAGGCATGTATGTCTTGTAATCAATAATAACAACTCATTTTAACTATTTGTTTTTCACTGTTTTATTCTGCTTAGAAGAAGACACGGTAGGATTGTGAGTTTTTATCTAACTTTAGATGCAGTGAGATGACCAGGGTGTTCCAGTTAAAGAAGAGTATTTTAAAATAATAAACCAAATAAAGATCCTACCTGACCTTAATTTCTTGCACTTGCTCTATTTTCACCCCCATTTCCCATTTTGACATGTAATTTACACTTCAGACTTAAATTTCTTGTCAGGCCAATTACAGATTACAATAGGCTGTGTTCTGTGTATATAACAATTATAACTTGTTTTAGATCAGAGTTGACTGCAATAATGAAAGGAGTGTCCACACTAAAACATTACAGAATACCTCCAGTGAAGGTAATCGGCTGCGCACGGGTAAAGATCGTAACCAGAAGAAGGAAAAATCAGACAGCGTGGATGGTCAACAACCACTTGTGAATGGAGTACCCTAAATTGCATAATTCTGAAGTTGTATTTCCTATATCATTTCCATAATTCTTATTCCATATTAGAAACTTTGTTAGGCCAAAGACAAATAGTAGGCAGGATGGCACAGGGCATGAAATGAACACAAATTCTGTTAAGGTTTTTATTTTTTTGGTATTGGCCATAAGCAACAATTTTCAGATTTGCACAAAAAAGATACCTTGAAATTTTGAAACATTGCTTTTAAGTACACTTAGAACTTCAGGATAGGATTTTAGTTTGTTTTATTTTTTAAAGGACCAAACAGTGATACTGTTTGTTAACTTAGACCATTTTCCTACTTTGGGTTAAAACTCACTGGTACATTACAGTTTTTCTGAATAAATAGCATTTATGGTAATCATATTAGACTTCTGTTTCCAATCTCAGAAGTTCATGAAATACTCTATCATTTCATGTCCTGTGTCACTTTATGTTCTGGTCCACTTTTCCAGTATTTTAGTGGACTTGGAGATGTGTGTGATGTGACGTTTGTCATTTTCAATAGCAAAAAAAAAAAAAAGTTGTATGATCTGTGCCTTTTTTATATCTTGGCAGGTAGGAATATTATATTTGGATGCAGAGTTCAGGGAAGATAAGTTGGAAACACTAAATGTTAAAGATGTAGCAAACCCTGTCAAACATTAATACTTTATAGGATGCATGCTTTCCATATTTTTTTCCTTACAATGAACATCAGGTTAGGCAGTATAAAGAATAGGGCTTATTTTTGTTTTTGTTTTGTTGCACTGAAGTTGGACGAATAGTGTTATTGAGAGGGATTTGTAATTTTTCTGTAGAGACAGGAGAAGAACTATCTTTTCATTTGCAAGAGGCTAAAATGTTTTCAGCTGGGAACAAATCTTCCTGGTCGAAAGTTAGTAGGATATGCCTGCTCTTTGGCCTGATGACCAGTTTTAACTTAGGGCTTTTTTAATTTTCTCCCCAAGTTTTGTGAGGTTTTTCATATTTCATATTTTGATTTCCAGCTTATTTTGTGGTGATGGGAAGGTCATTTCCATGTGTGCATAAAGATCCTGTGAAGTACAGGTACTTTATCTAAGAAACATTGGAAGCAGGTTAAATGTCTTGTAAACTTTGCAATATTAGGTCTAATGTATAAGCAGAGTTGGAAAGCAAACTAGGATTGGTTATCAAATAATACCTTTTTTAAATTTTTTTTTAATTTTTTGACATGTTGAGTTTTGAGTCTTCTTTTTTTAAAATGAATGAAATTTACTAAGGAAAAATATGTGAAGGACCTTCACTCTAAGATGTTATATTTTTCTTAAAAAATAACCCCCAAGTTGGGGTACCACTGAATCTGTACAGAGCCGTACAAACCGAAGTTCTGCCTCTGATGTGTATTGTGAGTTTGTTTCTTTGAATTTTCATTTCATAGTTACTTTTCCGTGCATACAAATAAGCATATAAAGTGGCAGCAAACTGCACATGATTTCAAGAACATTAAAAAAAATCTTTTAAAAGTATTGCCAAACATTAATGTTGATTTCTAGTTATTTATTCTGGGAATGTATAGTATTGAAAACAGAAATTGGTACCTTGCACACATCATCTGTAAGCTGTTTGGTTTAAAATACTGTAGATAATTAACCAAGGTAGAATGACCTTGTAATGTAACTGCTCTTGGGCAATATTCTCTGTACATATTAGCGACAACAGATTGGATTTTATGTTGACATTTGTTTGGTTATAGTGCAATATATTTTGTATGCAAGCAGTTTCAATAAAGTTTGATCTTCCTCTGCTAAATTGATGTTAATGCAATCCTTACAAATGATTGCTTTTAAAACTTTAAGATAGGAAAAGAAATCTATAGAAAGTGTTCTGTTAAAAAAGTGTAACTGTTACCATTGGAAATTTCACATGTTATAGGAAGTTAGCCGTTACCTACCAACTTTCAAGAACTTGATCTTGTTTAATAAGGTGAAAAAAATCAACAAAATGGTACAAAAGCACTTTGTGCCATAAAATATGCACTAAGTCTCTTTTTTACAAAGGCTGAATTCAGCAAGGCGCTAACTTGCTTAAGTGTGAATTACTAACTTCTAAAACTGTAATTTGATTCACATGTTTTCAAATGGAGTTGGAGTTGATTCATATTACAATACTTGTGTGCTAAACGTGTATGTTTTTCGGTTCAAAGTCATGTTTTTAAAATCTTATTAAAGTTTCAAAAATCTGAAGATTGTTTATCTAGATGTAAATTTTTATTAAAAAGTTGCACTTATGAAAAAGCAAAAAATTAGTCTGACAGATGTTTGCTCTTGGTCTTAAATTTCTAAGTATAACAAAAAGTATATAAAATATGTGGGGGAAAAGTGATTTATCATGTGAAGCATATATATATGCCTTGCAAGTAATCTTTTATGTGTCCTTCAAAGGCAAAAATAATTCTCCATATTTCCAGTTATAAGATTTTAGCACATTAATTACATAGAGTGCCAATAAACCATACTAAACACATACTCCTGTCTGTGCACACATAAACATACCCTGCCATTTGGAAAATATTTCAATGTGTATAGTTTAAAAAGGCAGAAAATTCTTACAATATCAGTATCTCTGTAATTAAATAAATGTCAGGTCTGTAGGTAGAATGTACCTGAATTGGCTGTTGTGGTCTCTTCACGGAACTCTGGCACAGGCCTAGAAGAGAGGGTAGAAGTGGAGAGGTGACCAAAGTTCTACCCAGTGTTAGACTCCAAAATGCTCCAATGATGCATAAAAGTCTTGTCTACATTGATGTGTTGTTTTTGGTTTTTGCCCCTCACCTCCTTTCTGGTACTTTTCTGGTTGTCTGCTATCATTCTGTCTGGTTCCGAGCTCTTCCAGAGCCAAAAGAACTGAGCACAGTCTATTGGAGGTGGCAAGTAGATGACAATCCTTGAGTAATTTGCTTGCATTTTCCTAGTTTCATGGTGGTTTTCAGTGCCACACATGAACAGCCTAGTCTGTTGGCAGTAGCAGGTTTGAGACTCAACTTGGCTTGCTCAGAGCCATATTTCTCTCATCTGATCATGATCTTAGAGCTCTTGATGTTTAGGAATATGGTGCCTTTAGAGGCAGTGTATTGGTTTGATCCCTATTGGACCAGTTTGTTTGATGGCCATAAGCAGCATCTTTCCCTCATGACCCTCTAATGCCTCTGCTAACCAGTTATTCTAAAATAACCATTACCAGATTCTAGTCTTGATTGCTCAGAAAGCTTAACAGATACCAGAGCATAAGTCATGAGCCTCTTTTCTTCTGTGTGTTCAGTGGGGATATTTAGAATTTTTCTTTATGTTTCTCTCAGAGGTTTCCATGAAGAAACCGGCCATTTTTTATGCTAAGGAGTTTTATCTTAATGGGAGAGGCATTAAAAGTCTGCAAGTTGCACTTGCTAAACGATTAAAGACTAAGCTTCAAAATTGAGTGTTTAAGGGTCTTTCCACCAATTTCTG
This sequence comes from Manis javanica, assembly GCF_040802235.1. Classification (NCBI taxonomy): domain Eukaryota; kingdom Metazoa; phylum Chordata; class Mammalia; order Pholidota; family Manidae; genus Manis; species Manis javanica. Next base: position 137,143,212 of record NC_133174.1, read on the forward strand.
TGTATCATGCACTTGATTGCAGGGGTAGGTTGAGGACTGAAGGAAGGTTTAAGTGTCATCAGAGGATGGTCACAGAGTCCTGGTCATTAGGGGTGTTGTTATTCAGTGTCATACAGAGCTTGCATGGCTTATGCTGAGAGGGAAAGACGAATGCCAGTGTTACTTGTTAAAGTTCTTTTGGTAAATACTAATGCATCTTTGACAGATTTCCCCGGAGATCAAAACCTGTAAGTTATTGCATCAAAGAACAGAGTAGTACCATTGCTTAAAGAATATATACTACTAAAAGCTGCAAGTGTAACATAGATCCCACATGGTATACAGGGACATACGGAATTCTGCTGTGAGAAGCGAAGAATCATAAGGTACATTCCACAGTTGACCAGGGCAGAGAATGTCTCTGTGATAATTTGGTCCAGTTATTTTCACCTCTAGGTTTCGGTTTCTTCATGGTTTAAATAAATGGTTGCTAGGGTGGCCAAACTCCAAAGTTTCATACACATTCATAAGGTGTTCATGTTTTGTATGGAGAAAGCTACAGAGTGTATTAATGGACCACCCACTTGATTTCATCTGTTTCTCATTGAATATTGACCATTCGCTCTATTCACAAGCTTCTTGGGGATTCAGAGATAATATTTCAGGCCTTCAAGAAGCTCAGTGTCAAGTGGAGAGTTTAATATGTCGATGGGCAGTTCTAGCATATGGTACGGGAAGTGCAAAGATGCACAGGTTGGGCTAGGAGCACAGAAACAACCCAGATCGAGGTGGCATGGAGCCAGTAAAAGGTTTACTGGGTGGAGTGAAATTTTACCTAAGGAAGACAGATTGGAGGCATTAGCCAGGAGTAAAGGGGCTGACAGCATTGATATAGGCATAAAAGTCTTGTGTTCAGGAAGCTTACAAAAGTTGAGTGTAGCTAGGACAATATGAGATAACTGACATGGAGGACATTATGAGGTTGAACTTCAGGGAGCCCTTGAGGTTTTTTAAATGATCAGATTTCCACTTAAGGGTGGGGGGACAGATAGGTTTTCCCCATGACTTGCAGCTCTTTCAAGTTACCTAGTAACCAGCTAGCAAGAGGCACTGGACTGAAATCCAACTTCCTGGAGGCTCCTCTGTCCCACAGTCTAAATCCAGCTTCCCACAAGGTCAAAGGTCCTAGCAGCCTTAACTCCCCTTCAAGCTGGCATGAGCCCCTGATTTGATCCTCTGCATGCAACACTGCTGTCAGGCTTGCTCTGTGGAAGGGTAGACTCTTAGGGAAGAAATCAACCCCTAGAGTCCAGCCCCAAGGTGCAGCCAGCAGTGTCCTGGCCTTTGCATATCTTTATGCATGAGAAATTGGAGGTGTCTGTGTGGCTCTTCTTGCTGGCCCTTGCCATTTTCACTCATTAAAACCTTTTCCTTTTGCATGCTGGTGTGCTGTTCATTTTCTCAGATGGTGCCCAACATGAGACAAACTCCTAACTTTCTCCAGCTCTGGTTTTTTGGAAATTGCAAAAGGTGTAAGCAGCCATACCAGGGATGGATGACATCCCTCCCAGGGCTGGTGGGAAACCTGGCAGAACTGAAGTCACTGGTGATCATGTTATTGAGATGCTTATTCATGGCCACAGAAATCCTGGAAGGTCCTCTATGTAAGACAGATTGAAACAGTTTGATCCCTTGGCACTCTCTTGCCATGCAGCCAGCCCTGTGAGCCCTAAGGAAAAAGAAGTTAGAAGAACTTGGCCCCAAGCACCATTGGAACAGTAGGTGAACCTAACCTCAGACTTAAAACCTGTCATTGCGCAGGATACCACCTGGGGACTTGTGGAGTGGGGTCGGGGTGGATTGAGGTACAGCCTGAGGGGCTTCAGTACCCTTACAGGGAATTGGACTCCCAACAATGGTCACAGGAGACCCTTGAGATTTGAACTGCTTACATGATGAAAAAGCTACATTCATGAAGTGAGTGCATTGAATGGACAGCATAGGGTTTAATGGCCAGACAAGTTTGCTAGTTCAGTACTGGGGGAGAACACATGTGCCTGCCCTGTGCTTGAATTGGATGCTCCGGGAAACCAGATTCACTTAGCCACAGAGACCTCCCCAAGTATTGAGTGCAAAGTAAAACATCCTTACTGAGGTCACAGCTGCCTTGTAGCATGGGATGAAAGTCCTGGGTGTGGAGATAACTTGTGACAAAATGACCTTAACTCAGAAAATGCTGGGAAAGTTGATGGGATCTTGTACAAGCATATCCCTAACTTTGCACCCGCCAGGGAGTAAGGTTGGGACAATTCTTTGGGGCTGATTTAGGCCCCACCAAAAAGGGGAAAATGAGAGAAAGGGCTCTCTAAGGTGCCCCAGTCTCAGTAAAAATGAAAAGGCAGGAGAAGAGAACCACTCTAGACTTCCTTCTGAGGCTCCCTTTAGGCAGCACGTCCCAGCTCCGTGTCTTGAATACAGGAATTGCTGGGTAAAGAGATAAATGGGAAAAGCCAAGAGGCTAACGGGCTGGTAAGCAGCCCAAATCACTGTAAGGAGGTTGCAGAGAGGACAGGGATGCAGGAAACAAAAAAATGACTGGCCTTAAAGCAGGCACTAGGGGGACGCCTATAGAGAGCTGATGCGAGGAGGTTCTGGCCGGCGGGATTGTTGGTTTCCCCACTGCTTGGCCAGCAAATCTCCAAAAGTCCTTGGAGAGGCGTCCTGAGGAGGAAGCTCAGTGGTTAGCCACATCCTAATGCTGAAACAAGACTCCTAAAGGCATCCCCATCTTCACAGGACAGGAGGCTGATTTCTAGCCCCTTTGCTAGAGGGCCCTTCAATCCAGATTTGAGTCTATTTAAAAACAGACTTGACCTGGGCCCAGGCTACCCTCCTCAAGGGGATTGCTGACTTTCTGCCCTAGTCCGTGAAGCCCACAACTTAAGCATGGGGAAGATTCAGCAGACCTGGACTGAGCAGATACTAGAGCCCAAGGAAGTGTCATTCTTGGGCTGGTACCCACAGTAAATGAATTTCCCTGGCAGGATTTGGGACTGGTTTTACTTAACTGCCAAGAGAATCGACACAATGACCAGGAGCCGTTGGCCCCTTTGATGAGACCGTGTTCACAGTTCCATTGTTGGACTGCGTAACTGGTGTGGCCACACCGGCTCCCTCAGTCCAGAGTACACTGACCTGCTGGGTGGGCGTGCGCTTCACCATCCCTCCTGATGAGTGCACAACCTCTTGTATTTCCAAAACCTACCACGACTGTGGGGTTGAAGCGGTATCACAGACCAGTAGGTGAGAAGGAAAACACAGGCTTATTCTATTGTGAGAAGTGAGTGTCAGGCCACACTGTCTTCCAATTCCCAGCCCTGTTTAGGCAGTGAATAAATGCAGTGACCATGGCCCCTGATTACAGCTCATTATGGCTTTAATAGTGGCACTCAAAGCACCTGACATGCCAACAGGTGGCTGAACTGACTGCAGCCATTACTGGCACTGGGTATGTGGCCCCAGAGGGGCACTGTCCAGTTCTTCAGCCAGTAACCACACGTGCATGTTGAGTGCTGGAAATGGCTGGTCTGAATTGACACATGCTGTAAATGTAGATAGAATACACGATGGATTTTGAAAACAGCTAGAAAAAAAAGAATGAAAAATACCTAATTTTTCTGTTTAGATGCTGAAATGATAGTATTTGGACCTGTTGGGTTAACTATGTCACTAAAATTAGTTACACATGTCTCTTCTTACTTTTTTTACAGTGATTGCTAGAAACTAAAATCTCATATGGGACTCACATTTTATTACTCTTGGACAGAACTGCTTAGACATTGTTGGTGTCCTCCAGATTTCTCTAGGAAGAAAAAAGTTTTTGTTTTCACCTAGCCGAGTACAAACTGTCTTGCCTCAGGCATTCGAACTTACCCGGTGATACTTGACTGCAGTGTTTGAGAAATGCATTGAGCAAGCCCATTCCATTATCTTGATGACAGTTTGATAGTGGCCCTCACCGAGGAAAGCATTCTCATCATAATGCTTGCTCTCTAAGCACAGCTGTCCACAGAGGGCAGGGCCTCAAGGCAGGCTAGAGACCAGGGCCAGGCCACTGAGTTTGTATCTTGGGGGCTGTATGAGCAGCCACCCAAAGAGATATTTCAGTCAGGAAAAACTGCTGGCTTTGCAGACGCTAACTACACAAAGGGAGCCCTTGTGACCTGTTTGGCCTCTTTGGGTATCAGAGGCAGCACATCCTGCTCCTAGGAACATCATCCAGGAATCTGTACTGTCACCAGACTGGTAGCCAAACTGGTATAGGCACCCCTGCAGCAAGAAGCCACAGAAGCAATCTAGGCAACAGTAAAACAATACCTGCCCCCACCCTTAAATTCATTCTCATTCCGTGGAGTTTTAAGTATCTGTGACCAGTCTCACATCTGACAACTCTGGCAATGAGACTCTGCCAATATTGGGAGTGGATCATCTCTCCACTACTGAATGGTACATGCCTTTTGAATGGCAACTATTGGCCTTTGTGGGGACAGACTGTCTCACCAAAGGAAGAAGGATAACTCAGATCCAGCCAGCATCCCCATCCTGCGATGGGTTGTCACTGAACCAAATTCTATGAATTGAGAGTATCAGTGATGGTCCAGCTGGGACAACAGAAATTACACCCGTGATTTTTTTTCCATACCAGCGATTTTTAGCAGAGAATTTAATATAGAGATTGGTTAAACAGATATTAAAAGACTGAAAATGGAAATAGGAACATTAAGGTAACAGAGGTGGGATCTATAGGAAGCATCTGCCATCCGGAGGCCTGGGAGAATGAAGGGGTAAGGCTCAAAAGAGAACCCAGACCTCCAGGAAAGGGGCACTGGCAGCCTACAGGTGCCTTGTTTACTTGCAGGCAGACTGCCATGGGGCTGGGACTTAGACCACTAAGGAGGGGAGCCAGCCAACTGGTTGAGGCTGGTGTCTCTGAAGAGCTGTGATGACACTGGTTCTGGGAGGAGCAAGGGGCAGAGAGGAACCTGGAAATTGAATTCAGCTGCTACTACTGGAGCAAACCATTCCTGCCAGAGTGACCAAGTGGTCTTCCAGTCTCCCGCTAGAGCCTCTTATCAGCAGAACCTACTAGGCAGCACTAGCGAAGGGAAAATGTAGTGGGCAGAGCCCCAGCCCCAGCCCCAGCCTCACAGAGCAGAGTATAGACGGGTGGCTTGAAACTGAACCAGAGCTTAATAACTGAACAAGGACAACAGGCCAAAAAATGTGAAATGGAAATGGAACTGCAACTGGGGCCACGCCAACTGCAAGAATAGATGGCTGCTCGCTCAGTAGGTACTGACATGGCAGCAACACTTGCTTTGCCTGAGCTACTGGCTCAGTGGGGACTTCAGTTTTGAGAGCTGATACTGTAACTCTGGGGACAGGTAAGCATCCGGCATATCTTTCACTTTCTCTGAATTAACTGTAAATTCCATTTTTCACTTTCAAGCACTACAGGATTAATGATATTATAACCTAACCGTATAGAAAAGTATACGAAGGGGATCAAACCTGGTCCAGGGACCAGAAAAGGTCTCCCGAAGAAGTAGTGTCTCAGCTATGGCCAGAAGGGGGAGGAGGTAGCTAAAGGGCCAGGAGTGGAGGTACATGCAAAGGCAGGAGGGACTGCAGTGAGCCTGGGGACACTTGGTATGGCCGCCATAACATGGGAATGAGGAAGAAGTACAAGCGGTAGGTGGGCTGGCAAGCAAGGCGGAGAGCAGGGGGGCTCTCAGGGACCACGAACCAGGGAAAGGAATCTGGGTTGTCAGGGCAATCACCAGCTGTTGAAGGGTATTAAGCAGGAGAGTGACACCATCTGATTTGCATGTCTACAAATGCACAGTGGCCACAGTGTGGTGAATGGACTGGACTTGGTAAGACGACAGTAAGAGGCGAAAGGAGACTGGGGAATGCAGAGATAAAGAAGGGGGTGGGCAGCAGAAACAGAGCACAGGGTGGAACAGAAACATTGTGTATCAGTCAGTGTTCTCCAGAGAAGCAAAACCACTAGGACATATAAAAACAGAGAGAGATTTATTTTAAGGCATTGGCGTATGCAATTGTGGGGGCTGCTGGCAAGTTCAGCATTCATAGGGCCGGCTAGCAGGCTGAAAAACTCAAGCCAGAGTTGATGCTGCCATCTTGAGGCAGAATTTCTTCTTCAGGGACACTTTGATTTTGCTCTTAAAGCCTTCCAACTAATTAGATAAGGCCCACTTAGATTATTTAGGGTAATGATTGTGGATGCTAACCACAGCTACCTTCACAGTGACACCTAGACTAGTATTTGATTGAAAGCCTAGGCTCTATAGCCTGGCCAAGTTGACACATAAAACAAACCATCACACATAGTTTCAGAGTTAAAATAGAGAGCTTTTTTTTTTTCACTGAATGAATGGGATTGATGAATATGGCAAAATCAAGAAAGACTCCCAGATTTTCCACTGGAACAACTGACGCAGTATGGTACTGCTAACTGAGGTAGAGAACAGGAAGACAGTGGAGGCTTGTGGTGGAAAATCATTCAATTTGGATGTGAACAGGTTTAAATGCTTATAAGTTATCCAAGCAGAGATGCTTCAGTAGGGCTCAGAAGAGAGATCTAAACTGAGGTTTTGTACGTGATTGGGACACAGTGGCAAGTCAGCTGCAGGAGTGCAGGAGATCATTGGCAGAGACAGTGCAGCGTGACGAAGGGAAGAGAAGAAGGCCTGGGAGAGGAGCCAGCAGAGTAAACAAAAAACACGGTCAGGCATGTGGGGGGGGGTGAAGGGTCCCCACCAGTAAGATGGCAAACTTCCGGCTTCTCTTCGGGGTCCTCAGTTCCCGCCGGCGCCACCTGAAGCCCAATCACCTCTTGCCCCCCTCCCAATCCCAGCACCTAGCCAACAGCCACCAGCCCCGTAGAAGTGACACCTCAATCAATCATGCCCCCTCCTATATAACCCAGCACCTTTCCCTAATAAAGCGGAACTCTCCGGTGAATTGCTGCTATGTGTCGCTCCTTTCCTTTCAGGGGGGGTGTGTCCTGCTTACCTAGTGTCCCACTGGTAACACAGGGCTTTCCAGTGAGCAGAGGCTCAGGGCATTTGGGGGTACTAAATGAGCCAGGGAGCAGAAATGTCATTTATTACTATTTAATATCTTCTACGTTCTTGAATGAGGAAAGAAAAGCCCAGATACATATCTTTTTATTTTACAGAACGACAGGCTGAAAATGTTGAGAAAATTTAAAAATGAACCATTTAAATGTTTATCTCTATTTCACTGATAAATTCTTTCCCATTTCCACAGAAATTCCTATTCCAATGTCATATGAACTTCTTACAAGCTACAAAGAAAACGTACGGTTTCCCAACTTGTCTTACAAAATAGCAAAACTATTTCTAATCAACCACATGAACAGCAATAAATGTGTGACCCATGTCATTCAGCAATTAGATTCTGGAGCTATTAAACTTTCTATGTAACTAACACCTAAAAATACCAAAAACAAAAGAAGGTAAATCGCCCCTGCCTGACCCTCTGCTGCTTGGGTCACCGACTGCCCTTTGATAACACGGAACAGGCTGTGTAGACGTCACTCAGGGCAGAAGCCACTGCATGTTACACCAGAACTTGCATCGGCTGCGGCGGCGGGATCATCTGCGGCAGCAATGTTAGCCTGACCTCACACTTCCTGCTCCCTCACAGCCTCTTCATACCAGGTCAGACAGGCATTAGGAGTGCTATCTTTGACCTCGATCATAAACTCTAGGACTTTCACCATGTCCGTCTCTGCGTGGGCCCAGGGGCCCCAGAGCAGGTGGAAGCGAGCCGGATTGCTGTCGGGCACCTGCTGGTACTCCAGGTACTGCTCCTGCACCCAGACCCCGGTGATGAGCTCCCTGGGGTCCCCGAAGATGCAGTGCTCCCTCCCGGAGTACACCCCCCTGGCACTAAGCATTTCCCACACTTCCTCCTCAGGGACCTGGCCACCATGCAGGAGGATCACACCCAGGAGCAGTGCCAGGAGGCTGGTCTTGGGGAGGCGCTGCTCTTCGGTCACCCCATCCCAGGTGAGGCCCAGGGTGGGGACCAGGACATAGGAGTGGCCACTGGGGTCCACTTCCTTCACATCCATGCCAAAGACCAGCTGCAAATCCCTGGAGGCTTTGCTGAAGATGTCAGGGAAGGGGTCCTGGTGATCCTGGGCGACCAGCTCCAGCATCTCTGCCTTCATAGTCGGCTCCATGGCGCGGTACTTGAGGAGCAGGAAGGTCACCAGTTGGATCTCCTTCCTGCGCAGCGCATCTTGGAGAGAGGCCCTGGCATCCCCTGCGGCCTCATCCCCACGGCTGCTGGAGCTATGGGTGTGGGACTCACTCTCCAGTGGGACTGGCATGGCCTGGGGTGAGAGCTGTGTCCCCTCCAGGCACTGGGCTTTTCTCAGCTCCTGCTGGGCCTCCTCCAATGGGCACTGCACACTCCTGGTGCCCAGAGGCGTGCTGACACTGCTCAGGGGAATGGCAGCCTGCAGTGGTGATTGTGGGAAGTGGGCACCGGGGACCCTGGGGCTCTGCTTTGGGGGTGGGCTCCTGCCTCCCAAGGGTCTCCCCTGCTGGGCGGGCAGTCTGTCCATGCAGAACCCAAAGGATGAAATGATGGGGCCCTGGTGGTGTGCCAGCCGAGCCCAAGGATCTGGGACTGGAGGCCGAGGGGACCCGTCCAGTATGGGAGAGCCCTGGGAACACATCCAGGTCGGGCGTCCCACCTTGTCTCCTGGCTCAGCCTGGTCCTCCGTGGCTCTGCGACCTCAGGAAAGGTTCCTCAGTGCTTCAGCTGCCGATTCCTGGAGCCACTGGATGCCGGTGTTCATGGAAGCTGGATCCTATGTGCCAGCAACCCTGAGGGTCCGGGATGGTCCTCCGGATATAGAGTCGTCATGCTGGGCACTGAGGCAACCCACCCCACCTCACTACTAACCCTCTGCACTGCACCTTCTGCCCCACCGCCCACCAGCAAGCCCTGCCACCAGACCCCAAATACCCCCTCCCACTTAACTTCCCACCGCACAACAGCTCTCCCCCTGCCCCCCGACACCACCTCCTGCACCCTCAAATTTGCACCGCCTACCTTCCCGCACCCGCCCCCTGCCCCACCTGTCCTCACGGCACCCTCACACCACCTGACTACTACACCTCCCCAGGGCTCCATTCACCGCATCCCCGACCACCACACCCACACACTGTTCCCGAATGCCCCCATCCATCCACTTCCAAACCTCCAGCTCCCCTCCCCCCTCCCCACACCCTACAACACCCTCCAACCCACACCGCCGGCCAACCAACCTCCCGACAACCCCCCAGGCCTCCCCCTACACACCAACATCCCACCCCACATATACCCCCGCCCATCCCCCCACTGCTCCACCCACCCCCATCCCACCACCACACCATGTCCACTAAGGACCTGGGGAAGCACAGCCCTGGGTCTTGTGAACTGCGGCAGGTGGGAGAAGGCGGGGTTTAAGGGAGGCCCAGAGGGAGGAGCTAGGACCCCCTCCAGGGGATGCTCAGACCCGGCTTCCGGATGTGACGCCATTAGTCTTCCGCCCAGGAGGCCTGAGAGACCGGACGGCCTCGGTGTCGGATGCTGGATTCAGGTCACGCAAAAGGACTCCAGGTAGAAACGTGGGGGAGGCCTGAGGGCCCCAGCCCAAGAATTCAGGGTTCCCATGCCGTCGCCCAAGGAGGCCCCAGGAGGGTCCTCATGCTGGGCACTGTGACCCGCATGCCACACGCATGCCGCCACCCGCCATTTTGAATCGTGAGAGGGAAGGCCTTGCTCTGAGGAGGGAACCCATGTGGGCAGAGGGCGGGAGCACAGACCCACCGGGAGTCAACGGGAGGCCAGGAGGGAGGGCCGAGGGCACCCCCGGGTTGGTGACCCGTTGAGACGGCCGCAGACGTCCCCCGGGGGTGTGTCAGGGCAGGGAGGGCCTTGGTCGGACATGACGGCCCTGGTCAACATTCACAGGCCGTGCCCGCGTTGCAGGTGAGGACCCTGGGGGGAGGGGGAGGGGAGGGGCCCCAGACGAGCCGCTCCTGCCTGTCAGCCATGGGAGGCCCCAGGGTGGAGTGATGACACGCGGTGTGCCCTGACTTCCTCCTCCGCGCCTCAGAGGGACTGGGACCGGCTTAAGGAGCAGGGCCTGAGTTCAGCCGAGAGGAGGGCCCAGGCCCTGCTGGGAATCATGATGAGGAGCCCCCAGGAGGACTGCGGGACCCTGGACTCCCGGAAAGACTGAAGTTTGGGAGCTCCAGGGTGCTCAGAACCTGTGCAGCTGGCCCTGACTTCCTCATCCGGGTATCACAGGACCTGGGGACTTGCATAAGGAGCAGGCAGGGCCTCCTCTTGGTAGAAGGGAGGACCCAGGTCCTACTGGGAGTCACGGTGAGGGCCCTGAGGGACGCCTCAGGACTGTAGAGCCCAAACAGGCAGAGAACCTGGGCCCTTGGGCATGGTGTTGGGAGGCCCCAGAGCGGGACGTGCAGATGAGGATGCTCAGGGGACTGCCCCTCCAGCCAGAGAGGCCGCCCGTGAAGTTGGCCCTGCTTGCATGACCCCTGAAGACCCGGGAGAGGCGTTGACTCCTGGTGTGTGCCGGAACCTCTGCCTCTACCTCTCAGGGAGGTGAGGAACAGAACCCTTAGGCAGGACGGAGGGCATGAAGGTTGGCCTACCCAGAAGGAGGAGGGACCGTGCAGAGACCGGCTTCCCCTTCTCCTCGCCAGGAGGCCCTGGGCAGGGCTGGCTGGCTGAGCCCCTCCTCGTGTCCGGGTCAGGGTTCTCTGGGACAGGAGGGCCTGCACCCGACATCTCTACCCAGGTCAGCTGAGGCAGCATCCCGGGCCCTGACTGGGGACCCTGAGAGGACCCAGCAGGCTCCCCATTATAGGAGGCCTGCCGGCCAAGGCAGGGCCTGGACTCACGTGGGCACTCACTTCCTTCTGTTCCTGCTCTGGCGTGTGTGCCCTGCTCTGTCTGACGTCAGCATCAGGGGCAGGGGCATGGTGGGGGGAGAGGGTCCTGACTGCGCCTGCAGGGGACACCCCTTCCTCGCCAGGTGGGTACTCGACAGAGGCGAGCACACCTCACCTGTCAGCACCAGTGGGCCCGGGGCTGGGCTGGCGGCCGTCACCCTGATGTGCCCCCTCGTGACCTCTTTCAGGGACCCCAGGAATCGGCAGGTGAGCGCCCTGCTCTGAGGCACCTGTCCAGAGGTTGCAGAGTCGTGGAGGCACAGGCCCAGCTAGGAGACAAGGTGGGACGCCCATCCAGAATGTGTCCCCAGAGCTGTCCCATCACAGACAGAGGGTGCCCCTGGACCAAGCCCTAGAGCCTCAGGCTTTGCAGAACCCTCCCGAGGTCTGCATCCCACCGTCCTGTGGTTTCTGCAGGGACAGGCCACCCGCCCAGCAGGGGAGACCCCTGGGAGGCCCATGCACACCCCCAAAGAGGAGCCGGGGAAGCAGCCTGTGTGGGGGCCACCAGGGCCTCATCTGTGGGCCAAGGCCCCTTAAGCTCCCTGTCCCCGCAGGCCCCAGGGTCCAGAGCTCCCACCTCGTTGCCACCCTCCTGCCGGCTGCTCAGCAAGTCATCGTGCCTCGTCCTGCGAAGCTACTGCACGGGATGCTTGAGGAAGGCCTCCATCCCCCAGGGGCACCCAGGCTCTCCTGGGAGCACAGGATCCTCATGCTGTGCAACAGCGTCCCTCCAACTCCTCCTCTTTCCCCTCCTCCTCCCCCTCCTCCTCCCTGTCCTCCCCCTCCCCTTCCCCGTCCTCCCCCTCCCCCCTCTCCCCCTCCTCCCCCTCCTCCTTCCCCTCCTCCCCATCCTCCTTCCCCCCCTCCTTCCCGTCCTCCTTCCCCTCCTCCTCTTTCCCCTCCTCCTCCCCCTCCTCCCCCTCCTCCTCCCCCTCCTCCCCCTCCCCCTCCCCGTCCCCCTCCTCCTCCCCCTCCTCCTTTCTCTCTTCCCCCTCCTCCTCCCCTTCCCCTCCTCCTCTCCCTCCTCCTTCTCCTCCTTGTGTTCATCCTCCTCCTTCCTGCTCATCCTCCTCCTCCCCCTCTTCTCCCTCTTGTTGCTCTTGCTTTTGCTGTCCTTTGATCCCAAGCCCCTCCTGCTCTTTCTGTTGTCTGATGTCAAGCCCTCTGGAGGAAGCTTACGGTCGTCCAGGGACCCCGAGTCCCCTCCAGAGTCCTCAGGGTGCCTGCCCCTCGCTCACTGCCGCTGCCTCTGTTCCACCGACCCACACGATGGTGGCCTCGGCAGCCCAATGGCAGAGGGTCTGAGCACCGCACGGGCCCTGGAAGACACGGCATCCTGTCCCACGGTCATGATTCGTAATGCGGCGTCTGGTCTGGTGGCCCTCCTGCTCCACAAGTACCGCGCCAAGGAGCCGACCACCAAGGCAGAGATGCTGGAGCGGGTCGTCCAGGATCACCAGGACCCCTTCCCTGACATCCTCAGCCGTGCCTCCTGGTCCTTGCAGCTGATCTTCGGCATTGACGTAAAGGAAGTAGATCCCAGCAGCCACTCCTATGTCCTGGTCCCCACCCTGGGCCTCACCTGGGATGGGGTGACCGAAGAGCAGCGCCTCCCCAAAACCGGCCTCCTGGCACTGCTCCTGGGCGTGATTGTCCTGTGGGGAAGCCGGGTCCCTGAGAAGGAAATGTGGAAAATGCTTAGTGCCAGGGGGGTGTACCCCGGGAGGGAGCACATCATCTTCTGGGACCCCAGGGAGCTCATCCCCGGGGTCTGGGTGCAGGAGCAGTACCTGGAGTACCGGCAGGTACCCGACAGGGATCCCGCTCGCTGTGAGCTGCTCTGGGGCCCCAGGGCCCACGCAGAGGCCAGCAAGGTGCAGGACCAGCAGTTTTTGTTCAGACTCCTTAGCAGGGCTACAGGCTCTTCCCAATCCCCATCCGAGGAGGCTAGAAGCAGTGAGAAGGGGGCTTAGCATCAGCATCTGTTTATGAATGACATCTATCCCATGTATGTTTGTAGCTTACCAGTTCAGTGCGTTGCTGTTTTGTAGACACATAGGGACACCTTCCATCTGCGTTTGTGACCGGAGCTAGGTCACATGGCATCGGCCTCGCCACTCCCTCCCAAAAGTGATGGAAATTAGCAATAAAACGGAGAAATAAAAGTACGCTTGGTTAATTCTTGCTCCTCATTCCTTCTAATGTGTCACTACACAGAACTAAAACACAAGCAGGTAACTGAATGTGCTTGCTGTGTTCAAGAACCTGGGAGACATGTAAGGCTGGCATTTACAGCGAGGGAGGGTGAAACAGGGAAAATCGCAGCACTCCACAGGGCGACTTGCGATAAGCCTGAGACCCGAGGACCTGCTCAACCTCTTCAGGAAACATTAAGTCCTTCACATGCAAAGTGCCTGAAGTCTGGCTGGCTGTGAAGACACCCACCCCAAGGCAAGGGGTGATTCCTCCCGGACCCTCCCCATGGCCAGGGGCACTGCAGCTTTCCAGCTCGCCTCTGACCTGCGGCTGTAGGGATGCTCTGCCAGGGCTGAGGAGGACCCCCCTCGGTGATGACTGGCCGGGGGCCACGAGCGCCAGGACGCTGGTGGTCAGGGAAGCCGGCTCCGATGTGCCAGCAGCCCTGAGTATCCGGGATGGTCCTCTGAATACAGTCGACAGGCTGGGCACCGCCGCCTGCCATTATCAATTGTGAGAGTGAAGGCCTTGGTCTGGGGAGGGAACCCAGGTGGGCCGAGGGCGGGGGCACAGTCCGACCGGGAGTCAACGGGAGGCCAGGAGGGAGGGCCGAGGGTGCCCCCGGAAGCCACCATGCTGACGATCCCTTTCCCAGGCCGGCTCCTCTCAGGGCTCAGAGCTTTGCAAACCTGTTCTAGAGCCGACCTGGGTAACAGTCAGGGTCAGGGACCGGGGCACAGAGAATATACTGGGTGTGGCAGCTGACCCATAGGGAGGCCTCAAGACCGCCCTAGCCCCCCTCCCTCCCTGGTCTTTCTCCAAAAGTCACGCCCCAAAGCTCCCTGAGGCAGGTTCTTCCCAGGGGACCTGGACCCAGTGAATGCGAAGGGAAACCTCCTGCACCGCCCCTGCCCCCGGCCTTCCAGGTGCATGATTCTGGGAGCCCTGGAGCCACAGTCCAAGTTCTCCCCGGCACAGCTTGGCCTCGGCCGGTCTGCGGTCACACCACCTCTTTCTAGGCGAAAAACACCTTGACTTACTCCTTCCAGTCCTAAAACTCCTTGTACCTGTAAGTTTTCTAATTCCGTTTCTGCGTTTCCTCCCAGAAAGCAGCCCGGGGAGGACTTGTGCCCCTGGCGACATGACTGTGCACGTGTCATGTGCTGGGAGCTGCCTCCCAGTGCTCGGGGAAGGCTCTACAAAGTGCCCAGGCTGGCTCGGCCGTCCCCCAGCTTGACTCCTAGTCATGCGCACGCCTGACATGTCGGGTTGTGATGTCTCACTCACACACACACACATATGAGGCACGCACATACACACACAAGCACACGTGTACACACAATTACTGCTCACCTACGGGAATGGCCAAAATCTGGTAGAGAGACACCAAATGCTGGTGTGCAGCAGGAACGTGGCTGCATTGCTGGTGGGAAGGCACAATGGTTGAGCCACTGGGAAGACGGATTTGCCCAAAGTAGGTGCACTCTTACTGTATGTTGCAGCCCACGTTGTATTCACCCAAAGGAGCTGAAAACCTACATCCACACAAAATCCTACACATGGATGTTGAGAGCAGATTGACTCACAGCTGCCAAAACGTAGATGCAAGCAAGATGTCCTGCAGTAGGTGAATGCATGAACTGTGGGAGCGTGCAGACCGTGGGAAACGGTTCATCGCCCTACGGGAATGAGCCACCAAGCCAGGAAGAGGCATGGAGGAACCTTGAATGCGTGCGCCTAAGCGAAAGAGCCCACCTGAGAAGGCTCCATACTGCGTGATCCCAACCGTGTGACAGTCTGTAGAGGCGAGAGTACGGAGACGGGAAGAGGACCCATGTGGTTGCCCGGGACCATGGGGGGAGAGGGAACAGGCAGAGCACAGGGGAACTTTCAGGCAGTGACAGTCCTCACTGTGATACGGTCATGATGGAAGGCGTCCGTATCCATTGGTCTAAAGCCATGCAATAGACAAGGCCAGGCGGGAGCCCTTTGGGTGATCATGACGGTCAGTGTAAGTTCATGGGTGATAACAAATGCGCCCCTCTGTGGCTGCATCGATAATTCCAGAGGGTAGCAGTGGGTGGGGACAGGGATAAATGGGAAACGTCTGTAACTCCCTCTTTATGTATGAGCACACCTAACAGTGCTCTAAAACGTTCATCTTTACAAAAACCGGGCAATATGCACAACATCATCTGAACCACAAACACGCGCGCATATATTATCTATATGTATGTTGTTTATATGCATATGTGGACACACATACTAGGTAGAGAACGGAAATGTCTTTCTTGCAGCGACAGAGGGTGACTGAGGGAAAATCGTGGCACTCCACAGGGCCATGATGCGCGGTGAGCCTGAGACCCGAGGACCTGCGCAAATGCCCTGCACCCGCTCAGCCTCTTCAGGAAACATGAAGTCCTTCACACACAGAGTGCCTCAAGTCTGGCTGGCTGTGAAGACACCCACCCCAAGGGAAGGGGTGCTTCCTCCCGGACCCTCCCCATGGCCAGGGGCCCTGCAGCTTTCCAGCTCGCCTCTGTCCTGGGGCTGCAGGGCTGCTCTGCCAGGGCTGAGGAGGACCCCCGTCGGTGAGGAGTGGGGGGTGGGGAGAACACGCGCCAGGACGCTGGTGGTCACGGAAGCCGGCTCTGCCGTGCCAGCAGCCCTGAGGCTCCGGGATGGTCCTCTGGCTACAGAGTCGTCAGGCTGGGCACCCAACCAACCCAGCCCACCTCACTACTAGCCCTCTTCCCCCCCGCCTTCCCCCCCACCTCCCAGCACTGCACGCAAACACCCGACCCCAATTACAAATACTGCCACCCACTGAACTTCCCACCCCCCACAGCCCTCCCCCTGACCCCCACCACCCCACCTCCCGCACCCTCAACTTCCCACCGCCTACCTTCCCGTACCCTCCCCCTACCCCACTTACCCCACTCCACCACCACACCACGTCACTACTACACCTCCTACGGCCCCTTGCACCCCACCTCCCACCGCCGCGCCCACACACTGCTCCCAATGCCCCCACCCATCGACTTCCCAACCCCCAGCTCCCCCCACCCCTTCCCCCAACCCCCAGCTCCCTCCAACCCACACCGCCCGCCCACCTGCCTGCCGACACCTCCCCCAGAACACCCCCCACGCACCAACATCCCACTCCACATATACCCACACCTCTACCCCCCTGCCCCACCTCTCCCCACCCCACCACCACACCACCTCACTACTACCCCTCTCCACTGCCTGTTCAGCCCCCACCCCACCCCCCCACCCCCACCAGCCACCGAAATTCCCCTTCCCCACAACCCTCCTCCCCTGCACACCACCCCATCTCCCCCAACTTCGCAACCCCTACCTTCCCGGCCTCCTCCCCAACTCCCCCAACTGTCACCACCCCACCCCCACACCACCTCACTACTACACCTCCCACCACCGTGCCCCCACACTGCCCCCAACTCCCTCATCCACCGACTTCCTAAAACCTGCTCCCACAAACCTTCATCCAGTTGTGGTTTGGTAGCTCCAGGGTGCTAAGAACCTATGCAGCTTGCCCTGACATCCTTCACCCCCCCCCCACGCTCCCCCAAATCCTCACCTCCCACCCTCAACTCCCAACACCCGCCCCCACACCTCCCCCCATGCACTCAAAATCCGACTCCCCACATCACCCCTTCTTCCTCCCACTGCCCCACCTCCCCCCATCCCACCACCAGACCACATCCACTAGGGACCTGGGGAAGCAGAGCCCTGGGCCTCGTGAGCCGCGGCAGGTGGGAGAAGGCGGGGTTTAAGGGAGGCCCAGGGGGAGGAGCGAGGCCCCCCCACCCCAAACCTTGTGCTTTCCTCCTGGCAGCCTCCAGGCGGTGGTCTGACCCGGCTTCCGGATGTCACGTCGTTAGTCTTCCGACTGGGAGGCCTGAGGGACGGGACTGCCTCAGTGTCCGAGGACAGATTCAGGTCACCCACAGGGACTCCAGGTAGAACCGTGGGGGAGGCCTGAGGGCCCCCGCCCAAGAATCCAGGGCCCCATGCCGTCTCCCGAGAGGCACTGGGGACTCGCTTCAGGAAATGCGCCTCCCTTCAGCAGAGGGGAGGAACCGGGTCCTAATGGGAGGCAGAGTGAGGACCCTGAGGGACGCCTAAGGACTTCAGAGCCCAAAGAGCAGGGAACCTGGGCCCCTGGGCTCAGTGCTGGGACGCCCCAGAGCAGGATAAGCAGAAGAGTTGATCCCTGTCTCCTGTCGCAGGGACTCTTCCAGAGGTGAGGGCCGTGGTGTGAGGAGTGTGGCTTCAGGTGGACAGAGGGGTGCCCAGGAACGTGGGTGAGGACTGAACGGACCCTGTCCAGGAAACGGGGGACCCGAAGCTTATTTCCCCCTGAGGTCCATCCTGGGAGGACAGGCCAGGTGTCCTCTTTCCTCAGCCCTGGAATGAAAAGTGAGCGGAAGCCCTAAGTGACATGCTCCTTCGTCGCATGGGCGGGAAGGGGGAGAGTCCCCCGGGTCGTGAGGTCTGAGTCTAAGCAGGAGATGCCCACTATGCCCGGTGGGGGCTGGTAGGAAGCACAGGCCCCGGCAGGGGTGAACGGATGACCTATGGGAGGCCGAGAGCCCCCCCCAACAGGACAGGGGCTGGCCCTAATGGCAGCCTTTGGGATCCTGCTGGGGTTCAGGGAGTGTGCATGTGGGGCCTCATGACACATCTCTCTTGAGTTCTCAGGGAGGTGAGGACCTTGGTCTGTGTGCCCCGGTTCAGGAGGTCAGAAGAGGGGTGGCGGGGCCACAGAGGTAGGAGTCCGGGGTCCTCCCAATATCACGCTGAGGAACCTGAGGGAGCAGGGAGTGTACCCCGATGCCCAGAACCTAGAGAACCTAGAGAGGGCTGGCCCTGCCGTGAGGCCTGGCTCCCCGGACAGGGTTCGTGTGAACAAAGCCGTCCATGCCGTCAGTGAGAGAATGCACGATCCCCAAAACATAACCGCTGTTGTGTCCCCTCAATCCATGGTGAAGATGACTTGGATTTGGGTTTCATCCCATCCCGTGGCCAGACTCTCATTAACGTGCAAATGCATGACGGGTGCCCTCATATTGGCTTCCTGGAGTCATGTCTAGCTAAACACGTGGGCACATTCCTTAGGAGTGCTTCTGTGTGCAGGGCGCCTTCTGGAAAGTAACCCAACAGCAAACAAGGTTGTACCACACACCTAGCATCCGGGTAATGGCAGGAGAGGGACACACGAGGGGTGGGGGCGGGCTTGGGGCACGGAGACCAGGCCTGGCGTGGAGGGAATGAGGTACATGTGTACCATTTCTGCAGAACAATATATGCCGAAGCCCAGAATCCAGTGCTGAAAAGGGAAGGTGCCAGAGAGGACCAAATCAGGAAGCGGGAGGCCAGAAACTCGAGGGAGCAGAAGCCAAACTACCCCGCCACAGGGAGGAAACTCGGCTCCGGGATGGAGGCAGGCCGCCAAGGGGCAGGGGGGCTGGAGCCGAGTGTCTGGGACAGCTGATTGGAAAGGGCCAATGCAGGTGGTCCCCAGGCCAGCACGTCTCGGGCAGTGAGAAGAGGTTCTATGGGGAGGAAATGGCACTAAAGACAAGTGCGTTGTGATCTGCAGAGGGACGAGATCTGGAGGCAAGCAGAGCTCAAGGGGAGCGTGCCAAGCGCAGCAGAGGCGCGGGGCCACCCGAGCACACGTCGGCACTGGGGGCCACCATGGGTCTGAGTGGCTGTGGCTACCACCGAGGTCGAGGAGCTGCAGGAGCTCTCCCGCACTGCTGAGCACAGCCTGACTCTGTGGACAACGTGACCCCAGGGGCAAGACTATAGGACTCTCTGTTTGGGCCCAACTCTGGTGTGAGCAGCACCGACCAAGCAGCAGGAGCAGATGAGCCGATGGAAGAAACCAAGTGGGGTGGCTTGGTGTGGGAGGGGAACACGGGGAGAACTGGCGAGACTAGGATGACCCGCCCGTTGGGACCGCCACCCCTGGGAGGCACAGGCCCCCAGGGACCCAACCGCCGTGGGCGGACTTGGTGGAGGCCACACTAGGACTAAACAGGGCCTGGCCCTTGAGCAAAGCAGAGAAGCCAGCAATAGGCCTCCCCCGCCTCTAGGGGTGGGAGTGGGCACGGGATCATGGATTCCCAGCCCAGCTGGGGCCCAGCCTGTGAAAGAAAATGGGTGCCTGGCAGCACATGGGAGCCCCCTCTGGGAACGCCAACCACACCGCTCCAGGCTTCTCCCAAAGACTGAAGTGGGGCACCCCACACCCATCCCCTCCCCCACTCAGGGCCAGGGCTCCTCTACAGGCCGGCCGGGAGCCACCTTTGTGACATCGTGTGGCAGCCAGAGGATGATGACCTAAGCAGTGGGTTGCCCCCCTACCAAGACCTCTTCCAGAGGGAGATCCTTCACCCGACTGGCTCAGACAGAATTTTTGAAACGGACAGCCTGACGACTTCCATCCGCCAAATGAACCTGTATGGATTCAGCAAAATATGCCCTGACGACCCTTGCGCGTGCTCTCCAGGGAACAAGAGGATGATGGTAAAGCAGAAAGTCCTTCCGTTCCCCGTGTTGTGTCACTCCCACCCCTCCTGAGTACACCCAGGGGACCGTCACACGCAGAGGGTTTAGCTCCCGAGGGTGACTTTTTTTCCTCGTGAGACGTTACTTACCGAGAGATGAGATGGTATGGATGGATCCTCAGGTTACACTACAGCCCCTTAGAGACGACCTGCAGGTGTGACCACAGGCTGAGGCCAGTTAACCCCAACTAGCGACAGTAACACCTTAACCGCTGCATGGCCGATCTTCAGCACACTCAGGCTGTAAAGCCTAATCCAACTTGCCAGCAGTTTAAAAAAGATGTCTTCTCCAGAGTGAAATGAGACCATTTGGACCGGGAGTGTGGGGGAGGTGGTGGCGTGGGGGTGGGGGGAAGGATGGGGGGAAGGTGGTGGTGGGGGGAGGCGGGGAGGGTGGACAGAGGCCGGGGGCGGGTGGGGAAGGAGGGAGTGGAGGGAGGGGATGGGGGAAGAAGGAACAGTCTCTCCTGGAATGACTGAAATGATTTTGTTCCAGATCTAGTGCAACTCCAACTTTCAGAGAGACAAGCCTCTGCTGGTGGAGAATATGGTCCAGAGAAGAGGTTACCTGAGGAGCGCCACCCAGCCGGGGAGATGCGCCACAGCTCCAGAAAAGCCGGTAGCCACTGTAAGAAGCTGCCTGTGCGTCTGCGGCAGGGAGTCCGCCAGAGCAGCCAGCACAGGGGCCCAGCACGAAGGCCCAAGGGCTCAGGGGCCCGGCACCAGCGCTCTCCTACCTTCCCTGGCGCCTGGTCTATGAGCACTGCAGCCCGCTGTCCCACGCACAGTTGCTCCCCTAGGGAACCACAGGGCCCAAGCGGGGAGGGCACGTCCAGGAATGGGATGTGCGCCCCCAGCCACTGCCAGAAGCGACAGTGCAGGGGAGCCGTCCAGCAGCCCCCCAGCTGACCCAGATTAAGGTAAGGGTGATGGCCTTGTGCAGCAGCTGTTATTCCATCCTGCTGGCCCCCCTTATGTTCATGGCCCCAAAGGAGGCCCCTGAAGGGCGTGAGCAGGAAGAGAGCTCCTCGGATTACGAGTGTTTTCTGTAAGCAGTTCGAGGGTAAGCTGGCTCCCTAATCTCACAGGCCACTGGTGGTACATTAAAAAGAAAAGCAAAGAAAAACCCCACCATTCTGTAGCCATGGACCTATTTTTGGCTTTCATAAATGACAGCAAACCCCTGTGGGATCAAATAAACAATCGAATGGGAAGCCTTCGAGTCTGTGGTTCTTTCTACCTTGCTGTCCCACACAGACCTCAGCATAAGCCCGAGGTGGCTGGAAATCCTGGCCCGTGACGAGCCTTGGCTCCCGCTCTCCTCTTAGACTCGGAGCACCATGTGCACACCAAGTCCTCAGCCGAGGACTGGGCTGGGGTGCACTGAGGCAAGCTGACGCAGACCCTGTCCCCTGAGCCTGGGCTGCTGCTCAGGAGACGCAACAGCCTCGCTCCTGACCTCAGGGGCATCTCCTTACTTTAGTCCCATATCCTGACACACGAGGGTCTCTCCCCACGGCTGCCCCTAAGATGTGCCAGGGCGCTCCTGAACAGCAGCTGAGCATCTCCAGCCCACGATCCAGGAGCCTGGCAGACAGGCCCACATAAAAGCAGGGCCACCCCCTCTGCTCAGGGCTGTACAACCCCTCCGTGGTCTGGCTCAGAAGAGAGACGGGCCGTGCCCCAGCCAGCACCGGGGGCAAAGCCCATCGTCCTCATGGGTGACGCACCCTACCAACTTTGTTAAGAAACCACCCGAAAGAAAAGACAGAAAGGTTCCCCACAACACAAAAACCACCACCACCGAACACTTTTCTGTTAGAGCTGTATTTAGGGCCCCTTCCTTGGACATCAAGTTGCTGGAGGGACAGGTCCAGCACGCATGCTTCATGAGCCAGCAGACACTGTCACAACGGGGCAAGAGTCACAAGCAAGGACGGACAGGGGCTCGCTCCACTTCTAAGCCTGATGTCCCCTTGCTCGTGAACGAGGCTGTCCACGGCTGGCCTCTCTCGGGCCATCATTTGGCACCTGCTTGTCCCCCGGGTGCTGGTCGAGCCTTCCACGAGTTTTGACCAGAGAGGGGAGGACACGAAGCAGGGCTCTTAAAACACGCTTCTTTGTACACTCCAGAAATCAGCCGGACCAAAATCAGTGGCAGCGCAAGGACATTCACTGGCAGCTTTCCCTCTGCCCTAAAGGTCAGAGTCCCTGAGCATCTGTCGCCAGCCGAGGGGGTGTCCTGCAAGGACAGTTCTGCTCCCCGGTCCCCTGCAGCCGAGTGGGGACCTGCTTAGGGGAGCAGCACACTCTGGGCAGCGCTGTCCATGGCTGCCGATCCAGCTCGCAGCCGACTCGACCGTGCGTGGCGCGGGGCCGGCTGATGGGTCGTGATTGGCCTGCTCTCTTGGCAACTTTCCTCTGAGGCGCCCATGCTCGTCAGGCCTCCCGCCCGAGGGAATCAGGTGCTCCGGGATGTCTACCTGGAAGACATCCTTCCCGCCTCTCCTGGGGATGGGCTCCAGTAGCCACCTGGGGTTGGCCAGGGTGGTCAGGTACTTGTGCTTCAGGTCGGCCAGCACGGCTTGGCTTTCCAGGTGTGCAGCCTCGTCAGGAGCTAGGAGTTCTGGGCACCGCACAGTGTCCCCAACGTCCACGAGCCCTGTGCAGAAAGGGAGAGGCACCTGGATGATTTACCTCTGTAAGCCCAGGGCTGCCTGGGGGACAACGTGCTCACTCAACTCATGCTACCCCCTCCAGGAGACTGACGCAGTATCGCCAAGCGGGCACGGAGGAGTGAGTGGGGTGCCTCCCAGTCAGCGTTTCCCATGAGCCAAATGCTGCTCGGGGAGCTCTGGGTGAGGCCACAGGAGGCAGAGAAGCCGAGAGCAGAGGGCCTTGTCCTGCACGACCCCACCCAAGTCACGGGCAGGCCCCAGTGACACTGCTGAGGGAGGGTGGCAGATACCAAGGGGCCCCTGTGGGGGACAGGCCCTCAGGTCCCTGAGCACTTCCTCAGGTGACATGGAATCTCGGGGTGGCAGGGACCATGGTGCGGCAGGCTGTGGGGCTGGGGCAGGTATGTGGAGCCACACAGGAAGCAGCCTGGGCCCAGAGGCACCCGGACCCCCTTTGTGTCATGCTGCTGCACGTGCACAAACACAGAGACAGAGGCAAACGCCACGTGCACACTTGGACCTGGCCCTGCTTCTCAGAGCTGCACTGAGTCCCAGAGTGGAGAAAGGGCTAACCCGAGCTCCCAAGCTCATGCAAGCCCAGCTCCACCACCCGCAGCCCGGGGCCAGGTGCATTGCCACTTGCCAGCTACTACTCCACGGCCGTACTTCTCCCCTTCCCGAAGCAAGGCCTCAAGCTGAGCGGGGGTCATCCCCAGCCTGTCCACCAGCAGCTTCCTCCAGGTGGCATCTTCCCAGTCCCTGACGGCAATGTGGATAGCGATGGTACAGCTGCGGTAGCCGCTCAGCAGCGGATGCCAGCGTGTCTCCACCGTCTTGACCCCGTTTAATACAAAACCTGCATAAGGCTGCCGGAAGGACAGGCAGCCGAATGTCATCTTCCCAGAGCTCCTCGGACCTCCTACGGCCTGCGGAAGCACAGAACCGTGGATGTCAATGAGCATCGTCCAGCAGCCCTCCAAGCTCACGGCCCATGGGCCTGACCTCTCCCCAATGTCCCTGGGTGCCCGAAATCCCAGGGACCAGGATGCTGGGCGAGTGGAGATGGTTGCCTCCTCTCTTCCAGTGCCACGCAGTCAGCTGACAGGAAGGGAGGGGGTGCGTCACTGGGGGGGACTCATCCAGCAGATGGAGTCTCTGGGGAGCTTGTGAAGGTGGGTGGGGACAGTGAGAGAAAGGCACGGGCCCCAGAAGGCATGTGTTCTCTTCGAGGACCAAGTTCACTGAGCCCCAGGGCAGCTCAGAGGATGGAGGGAGGGCCCCTTGTTTTCACAGCCCAGCGCACCGGCTCTAGCCCTCTCCCAGCACAGACAGCCACAGTAATGAGGTTCGCGTCTTCTCCCACCACCATCGGTACCCCAAACCCCTTGGCTCCCTGGGCCTGCCACCGCCAAGGCCCTGCAGACCCCAATCTCTCCAGCCCCTACCCCAGGGCTGACAAGCACACATCCTCGGGGTGCGACCTCAGCTCAGGCCTGGGGGCACCCTGTGATCTCAGATGGCCTCTGTCACCTCACCTGTCTCCTTCCCAGGCCTCTGGGCGCCACCCTCCTTCAACTGCCTCCCACAGCACTGTTCTAGCAGATGTCCTGCCCTGCGTGAGCCTACAAGGAGAAGTTGAAAGAGAGCAGGGCCATGTGGCACCAGTGCACATGCACCCTCTCCTGGCCAGGTGCTGGGATGGGCACGACCCACAGGTCACAGAGTTTGATCCTCAAATAACCTGGTAGGGGCAGTACCTGTCACCCACTCCACTGCTGAGAAGCAGCTGCCGAGGAAAAGAGAGACGGCCCACGATTCCAGGGCACTTGAGTGCACGCCCTGTCCTCCCCTCCTGTCCTGGTGCCTGGAGCAGGGGTCGTGGGGTTCTGCCTCCTGGCTGGAGGATAGAGCTGTGCAGTGGGAAGAGCGGGGCCCCAGGCCTGAACCTCAGCTGGGTGGCGGCATCTCTCAGAGCCTCTGTCTCCACGTGACTGTGAGGACGGGAGGCAAGGTGCTGAGGGCACCTAGCCCAGTACCTGGCACCTAACAGGACAGTCACAGACGGTGACCTCCCATCGTCGTCATGGCGCCCCACCCACGAGCACCCGCACCCTGCCTCCTCCCTCCTCCCTATCTTTCTATAGGTCAACCTGACCTCAACCACATCCTCTTGTTTAAGAAAACTCACGTACTCCCAAGGGCCGGCCCCAGGTGCACCAAAGCTGCCTTGTGTTCACCTCTTTGCCATCCCACTGTTTTGCCTGTCCCTGCACCCAGGTCCTCTGCGTTCCCTCCGCTTCTCACGCTGAGCAGCCCCGTGAGCTGTGCTCTGGACCCCACCCCTCTCGAGTGCTCAAGGACCTTGCTCTGGCCATTGTCTGCCCCCGCTCTGGCAGCCTCACTCCCCCTACCCTACCAGTAGAGTATGATTCCGTCTTTAGAGGGCCACGCCCGCACCCCCTTCACCACAGGGACAGAGACACCCACCCCCTGAGCCTGTGCCTCCAGAGGCCTCCAGCGTCTGCCTCATTGTCTAAACCTCCACGCAGCAGTCCTCAGCAGAGCTGTCTATGCTTGCAGCCTCTCCCTCCTCTCCACGCACTGTCACCCTCAACCTCGCTAGTACACCCGTCACCACAGGCACCAGTGACCCGCCCCACACCTGCTGTCTCCTCCTCTCACTCACCACTCGGCAGCCCTGACACCGCTGACTGCCCCTCCTGCCCTTCCTCCCAGGTTTCCGTGTCGCATGCTTGCCTGCTCTGCCTACCTCCACATGGGCCACAGCTGCTCGGCCTCAACTTCCATGGCCAGCACAGACTCAGGTCCCCAAATCCACTTCCCTTCCACAAGTGGCTTTGCTACCAACCTGGTTGTTCTTGTCCCGGACCTAGCGGCCGCCCCTGCTCCCTTTCCTGCACCCACCACTCACGTCACATGGCTGCTATCTCCACAGCCTATCCTGAACCTGACCCCTTTCCCTCGTCTCCACGGCCACACTCTTGGTCCGAGTCCACAGAGTCCCACTGCCCTCTCCTGCAGTCTCCCCAACGGCCCCTGCCTGGCAGTGCCCCCACTGTGGCCAGAGTGGTTCTGGTCCAGGGGTGATGTGATCATGTCCTTCCCTTGCTGAAAGCTTCCAGGGGCTCCGCCCCCAACCAGCACGGACGCACGTCTCACCAGGGCCCACCGGGCCTCACGAAATCTGCTTCCCCCACCCCCCCACCAACAGCAGCCTGCTCTCCTCTCTCCCTTATTCACCACCCCTCAGCCATCAAGGCCTTCCGTCCTCCCCCAGAACATCTCGAGTTTGTTCCCATCTCAGGGGCCTTGTAGGTTGTGCTGCGTTGCATTGTACTCATGTTCTACCCCCACGCACACCCCAGCCCCACCATCCATGTATTGAAGTCTCATTCCCCAGTATGTCCGAACATGACCATATATGGAAAGGAAAGGTATTTCCAGAGGTAATCAAGTTAAAATGAGACCATGAGGGAGGACCTAAAGGTGCCCTCCTGTCTCGGAGGCACAGAGTACCTGCTCTGTGGACTTGGGATGACGCGCTTTCCCACTTGTCTTGGCTTCTTCACCTGCACAAAGAGGGATCGTGAGAACAGGTCGTTAGGTACAAGACAGCAATGTTGGCTAATGACCAGAACAGTCTGGTACTCAGCGGGGATTGCAGACCACGAGGACCCAGGAGGGTCCATCTGATGGGAAACACCTCACTTGGCTCACGGTTTGATCCTGCTAATCAATGCAGTGGTATCCCCCCACCCTCACTGGGCCAGGGTCCACAGGGCTGCCAACCAGCAGGCACAGAAAATCATTTCTTCTAAGTTCAAGTGGAGGGTGTCCTTACAGCCCAGCAGACCCGGAGTCCAATAGGAGAAAACTGTCAAGTCCTCCCACACTGTCCCATGGGCAGAATTTGGGGACCCTATGAACAATCCCATTCCCCTCAACATCATCCTGGGTGTGCCCAGCCCGGAGGGGTGCCACGGGCAACCAGCTGAACACCGCACAGCCAGGGGCCTCTGTGAGGCCACAGACCAAGGGCCATGCGGGAGGCGCTGAGCACAGGAAGGACGGCGCACCGGTGCGCATGGACGTGCACACTGGCGATTCTAGGCACAGACGAACGTCGCTGCTCCACGGCCGTGGAAGGATGGCGGGCGCGTGACGGTGGCGGGGTTGGGGCCGGGGCCGGGGCCGAGAAGGGTGGCCTCCGCCGCTCTGCTGGTGCTCCCAGGCACAGGGTCCGGGAAACCCCAGCCCAGAGGTAACCTTGCGCGCGGAGAGCAGAGCTGCTGGCATGCGCCTGGCGGGTTCCGACTTCCTTCGGACGGGCGGGGCGGGTCCCGCCGAGCGAGTGGAGGGCCCGCTCGGCTGACCAGGCGGCGGCCACATTGCACGACAGTCCTCCGCCTCCCCGTGGTCTCGTGAGGGTGCCCGCGCCAGGACCACCGCCTCCCACGCCCAGGCAAGGAGACGACGCGCTCCGCGGAGAGAGTACAGAGCGCCCGGCCCGCGTCGTGGCTGCCTCAGCGCCGTTGACACTCCCTCCGCCGCCCGGGCACCGAGCACCGGGGGCAGCTGACAGCTGTCCTTCACCCGGATGAGCTAGCGGAGATGGTGACGCCCCTCTTGTGCGCAGACTCGTAAACTCGTACGTACGTACGTACGCACGTGCAGGAGCGCAACCCTCCCTTACGCAGTCACGCAGCCTCGCAGCCGGGCAATTAATATTCACGCGCCCACGTACACGCGCCCGTACGCTCGCAGGCCGCTTTGCTAACCGGCGTTGTTGGGCTCACTAGGCGCTGAGGCGCGCGGGAGGACGCGGCTGGGTCTGGGGCCCGCAACCGGCGGCCGCGAGCGGAACGGAAAGGAGGAAAAGGAACGGGGGCGGGAAGGGCAGGAAGGGGAGTGGAGAGGCCATTGTATGGGTGGAGCTGGGCTGCGGGAAGCTGGACGGGGGTGGAGCCGTGGGAGGAGCTGGGCCGAGTAGGGGGAGGAGTGGGACGGAGCTGGAGGAGGAGCGGAGCCAAGCTCCGAAACGAGTCGGGCAGAGCTGCAGCCAAGTAGGTGAGCGAGGAGCGGAGCGTAGGTGGCACAAAGCTGGGGACGAGGAGGTAGGGGAGGAGCAGGGCGTGAGTGGGAAAGGCGAGGCAGAGGCGGGGCTGGAACAGGAGCGGGGCGCAGGTTGGGGAGGAGTAGGGTGGATCTGGGGGAAAGCTGGGAGGAGCTGGGGGAGGCGGGGCCGGGGGAAATTGGGAAAGATAAGCTGAGGGAAGAGTGTGGTATAGCAGGAGAGGAGCAGCTTGGAACTGGGGAAAGCAGGGTAGCGACAGTCAGGGAGGAGTGGTGCGGAGCTGTGGGAAAGAGCTGTGGTAGAGGGAGGAGCCCAGTCGACCCAGGGAAACGCAGGTGAGGGGGAGCTGACGGTGGGGTGGGCGGGGCTGGAGAGCGCGTGGCGCCGCTGGGGAGGAGCTGGTTCGTGGATGGCCCACGGGAGGAACGGGGTGGGGCTTGGGGCGGAGCTTGGGGGCGGTCTGGGCAGGGGTGGAGCCAATGGGCGTGCGGGGCCGGGCTAGGGAGGGGCTGGTCTGTGTAGGACGTTCGCCTAACTAGTGGTGCTTGGGAGCGTGAGCTGGGGGAAAAGCCGGCTGGAGCTGGGGAAAAGCGTTGGCAGGATGAGCTGGCGGAGTGCGTCGTGGCTCGAGAGGAGTTGAGTGGGTGTGGAGCCAAGGGAGGAGCAGGGCGAGGCTTGGAGTGGCTGGGCGGAGGTGGAGGCAGTGGAGGAGCCGGGCGGGGCTCGGGAAGCGGGCTGGGGCGAGCTTGGGGGCTGCAGGCCGGGCCGGACGGGGAGGGCCGGGGAGGGGCAGCGCGGAGGGAGTCGGGGGGGTGGAGCCCTGGAGCCTGGGACCAGCGCGGCGGGTGGGCTAGACCCGCCCAAGGGCTGAGGCCCGCAAGTGCCCTATTTCCTCCTAGGATGTAGGCGTCCAGCTCGCTCCGCACCGGTAGGCAGCGAAGTGGCAGACCCGTCGTCCTCAGAGACCTAAACCGACCCTCAGGATGGAGCCCGGAGGACACGCAGGCAGGGAGAGGGCGGGATCTCTAGGCTGACTCCTGCACCTCCGGGCTGCGCGCCCAGGCCTCTCCTTCCTCCAAACCACCCTGGGACGGCCGGCGAGGTCCCGAGGGATGGTCTTTAGATGGCCATTTTTGCAGGGGGGAAGGCGAACCTCCACTCCTGTTTCCTGCTGCCCCTGAGAACTGACACGTCCCACACGAAGCCAGCTCCCCATCAGAGCGGTTTCCTGGCCTCTGCCTCTGTTAGGGGCTCAAACCCCTCACTGCGGCCACGCTTGGCTCTTTGGGCTCCCTTCCCTCCGCATTTCCTTGATGACCACGTCCTGTGTCCCTGCCTTCCAAATGCCTGATGAGAAGAAATGCTGCCCTTCCTGGTCCGCACTGCTGCTTGCTGAGTTCAGGCCTCAGGGTCTGGGCTGGTGCTGTTACCTGAGCCTCTCCCCTGGCTCTGATACCTCTTGTCTTTCCTCTTTCACCGCAGTCACTTACCCAAAGTACTCAGTTCACCACAGGTACGTCTTGACGTCCTGTGAGTGAGAGTACCATAGATATCTTTTACAAAGCACAGGAATCTCTTCTGACCCACTTAATTTCCTCACCCTTTCCCCGAAGTGAAATCAGCACTTGTTACAGAAAACCGGAAAATCTGGACTGGTTTGCGGATGGAAGAACCAGTTGGCACTCCGAGGTCTTGGAGGGTGGAGGTTTATTTCACACCGGTGGGCTCAGAGGAGAGTGATATCCAAAGGTGTGAGCCCCGAGTACAGCAGGGTCATGTCTTTTATACATTTACTACAAAGCTAAGGGGGAAGTCAGCACCCAGAAACTGTTGCAGTAGCAGCTATTAGGTCACTATAGGTATATTCAGGATGCTAGCTATATTTTAATTTATTTCTATAAAGGTTACCCAGGTCCTGTATTGTAAACTAATGGGCTTCCATGAGTATGATTAACAAGCTGCTCCATACCAATCCTAGTGGGGGGATGCATTGTTACAGTGTGTTCATCCCAAGCACCTAAGCACCTTTGTGATTCCTTTATATTCTTGAAGGCTTAACAGAAACTTTGTCTCCTTGGCTTCCTACCAAACCCAGAGAGGGGGAGGGACTTGAGAACTTTCTGAATATTTCCTCATCACAATGAAAGTATAAGGACCACAGATAGAATCCTTAAGGAAAACAGGTTTGTGGACAATATTCTATTTGGGTATTTCCTCAAAGCTGGAGCTTTTCTCACATGAGACAAGCAGATTTCTAATCCCTGTCCAGCCCTGTGATCACAGCCTCCCCTGTGGCATAACCATGATTCTTAAAACAACTGCCCTGGGGTTGCCCTGGCTCCTAATGGCATTCAAGTGTCTGAACCTCTCTGGCTTCAGTTTGCCCATCTGTCAAACATAGTTAATAAAAACAGTCCTGGCCTCATGGGGTTACTAGGAGCACTGTATAGACCTGGGCTCAGCCATTACTAAGCTTCCTGAGGCTGTATTCAGTCCATGGTTTTTCCCAAGGTTGCCTTCTCCTGCTTTCTTCGTTGTAGGCACCCTTCTATTTTCACAGCCTGGACTCTTCCCCAGTCTACAGTGGTCTCAAGGCAGATGCTGTCCCTCCTCACTTCCTGTGTCCTCATGAAGCCTCCCATGTGAACATGGCTTCAGGGCCCACTCCTTCCTGACAACCTTTCAAAACCTTGTCTATAGTATTCTTTTTGTATAAGCTTATCTTGGGCAGTTTCTGTTTTCTGTGTGTATGTGTGTTCCCTGTTACCCAGCTAGACTGGAATCCTTCTGTGGATAAGGACCCTGCCCAGTTCACCTCATATTGTCCCCAGAGCCTGCTTCAGCCAAGGGAGACACTGGTTACTGCTGATGGCTATAAACTGTTCAGTTTGAGTCATCCAGCGTTCATCAGCTGACTTCCATGACAGTGACTCTATCATGTTGGATTTGGCAGATGGGTGAGACGGGCCCTGCCCTGCTGTCAGTGTGTGCTAGTTGGATAAGAAAGGCAAGTATGTCAGCAACTCTCATTTGAGGCAGGACTAGACACAGTCCACAGAAAGAACTATCTGTGCAGTGCTATGAGACTTTAGAAGAGGCCAGTTAGGATGCATCTCACTGGAGATCAGAGGGAGGCTTGCTCTGAACTGTGCAAAGAAGAATAGGCAGGTGTTTTTTTTTGTATCATTAATATAAAATCACATGAGCAACATTGTGGTTACTAGATTCCCCCCATTTTCAAGTCCCCACCATGTACCCCATTACAGTCACTGTCCATCAGCATAGAAAGATACTATAGAGCCACTACTTGTCTTCTCTGTGCTATACTGCCTTCCCTGTGCACCACCCCCATGTTATGTCTGCTAATTGTAATGCCCCTTATTCCCCTTATCCCTCCCTTCCAACCCACCCTCCCCAGTCCCTTTCCCTTTGGTAACTGTTAGTCCATTCTTGGGTTCTGTGAGTTGTCTGCTGTTTTGTTCCTTGAGTTTTTGCTTTGTTCTACTCCACATATGAGTGAAATCATTTGGTACTTGTCTTTCTCTGTCTGGCTTATTTCACTGAGCATAATACCCTCTAGCTCCATCCATGTTGCTGCAAATGGTAGGATTTGTTTTCTTCTTACGGCCGAATAGTATTCCATTGTGTGTTTGTACCACATCTTCATCCATTCATCTACTGATGGGCACTGAGGTTGCTTCCATGTCTTGGCTATTGTAAATAGTGCTGCGGTAAACATAGGGGTGCATCTGTCTTTTTGAAACTGGGCTCCTGCATTCTTAGGGTAAATTCCTAGAAGTCGAATTCCTGGGTCAAATGGCATTTCTATTTTGAGCATTTTGAGGAACTTCCATACTGCTTTCCACAACAGTTGAACTAATTTACATTCCCACCGGCAGTGTAGGAGGGTTCCCCCTTCTCGGCATCCTCGCCAGCATTTGTTGTTCCTAGTCTTTTCTGTGTTGGCCATTCTAAGGGATGTGAGGAGATATCTTATTGTGGTTTTAATGTGCATATCCTTGATGATTAGCGATGTGGAGCATCTTTTCATGTGCCTGTTGGCCATCTAAATATCTTCTTTGGAGAAGTGCCTGTTCATATCCTCCACCCTTTTTTTAATACAGCTACTGCTTTTTGGGTGTTGAGGCATGTGAGTTCTTTATATAGTTTGGATGTTAACCCCTTGTTGGATATGTCATTTACAAATATGTTCTCCCATACAGTAGGATGCCTTTTTGTTCTGCTGATGGTGTCCTTTGCTGTACAGAAGCTTTTTAGGATGATGTAGTCCCATTTATTCATTTTTTATTTTGTTTCCCTTGCCCTAGGAGATGCATTCAGGAAAAATTGCTCATGTTTATATTCAGGAGATTTTTGCCTATGTTGCCTTCTAAGAGTTTTATGGTTTCATGACTTACATTCAGGTCTTTGATCCATTTCAAGCTTACTTCTATGTATGGGATTAGACAATGATCCAGTTTCATTCTCTGGCATGTAGCTTTCCGGTTTTGCCAACACCAGCTGTTGAAGAGGCTGTCATTTCCCCATTGTATATCCATGGCTCCTTCATCATATATTAGTTGACCATATATGCTTGGGTTTATATCTGGAGAATAGGCAGGGTTTTGCACATGGTGATAATAGGAGTCCACTCTTGAGAGGTCACTTTAGGCTGGGAGGACAGGAGATCAAAGGTGACAAGGAAGAATAACCTAAGCAAAGGATGTGGATCAAGGTGCTTCCCACCACTTATCACTTTTGGTCCTTGAATCAACCTGGTGATGTAGGTGCTGGTACATCCACTTGACAGTTGAGGAAACCAAGAACACAGAGGCTGAGGGACTAGACTAACCTCACTTGGCCAGGGGCAGAGTTGAGACTCAAACTTAGGATTGGCCAAGCCAGAGTCTGTTCTGCTGCCAAACATGTTGGGAACACAGGGCATCCATTCCAAGCCTGCTGCCAAGGCTGTGGGCCTGCTGCCCTGAGTTATGTTCTGAGGTGGGCTGGCCCTGGGCCCAGTGTGTGTTCTTGCATCCTATCTGCCAAGCCAGACACTATCCTCAGGGACCACTTCGGCTCCTTCCAGCTTCAGTGAAGTGTGATTCAGGGACTTGGAGTTGTGTTGCTCCTGTGAGCTGGTCCACATTTCCTTCAGGTTGCAGGAGGGACTGTTACACTTGAACCAAAAGAGTGTGCATTTCCAGAATATACTTTATGATGGCAACCAAAGGGTCAACTCCATTTACTCAACCATGGTGGGTGCTCTCTCAGGTAAAGGAGAGGCTGCATCAGAGTGAGATTAAGGGCCTGCTGTGCTGCACAGCTCTCCAAAGGCACCATCCTTAAATTTTCATCCCTAATACCGTAGTTGAGGACTGCCAAATCCAGCATATACATTTTACTCCCACACTTGAGAGTCCTGCTGGTAGATTCTCCAGAATGACCCAGGGTGCCGGAATCCCAATCAAGTCTGTCACTTGCTTCTGGGGATCTGTGTGGTCCAGGGCCATGTGACCTCTGTGCTGCCAATCCCTTCCATATACATCCTCCTACTAGGACAGAGCAAGGCTTAGGTAGGGGTCAGTGGGGAGGGGGAAGTGCAAGTGTCATCTGTAGTCACAGCAGGTCTGCTCTGGGTTTCTTCCCCCTTTCAGACATTTCAGTGCTTACTTGTGTCCACTTATCCCTTCGTAGCGAAACTACTCAGAGTACATCCTATTTGTAAATGACTGCTATTCATATCAAATTAATTCTGAAGTACTACAGTTTCCCTCTACAATACCAACAAGACCACAGCTTTAAGCTGCCTGTACACTAGCGAGTGAGAAGAGGTCACAGTCGGTGTGTAAGGAGTGTTCCTGCTGTATGCAAGGTACTTCCACATGGCTCCAGGGCTCATCTCTGCCACAGGAAAGCAAAGGGAACATTCATTCCTACAAGGATTTACAGTTCACAGCATGCTCACCTACAGGTCCCTGTGCTGTGTTCTGGTGTAGGAAGAATGCCTTTCAAAGTCCTTTTCCTCATCCTGGTATCACACTGGATTCTTCCAGGTTCCTGGAAGACGTGAACATTCTCTTTACTTAGGTGAGGCAGCTGAGAGAGCAGAAGTGATTTACCTCAGCCCACACAGTGATTAACTGAAGCAGGACTTGACTGGTCCTTCTGACTCCCAACTATGGTTTCCGCTCCCTGCATCCAGAGTAGAGGGTGGAACGTGCTCCCTAGAAGGCCCTTTCAAACTGGGGACACATTTGATGTTGTCACTGTACTGGTTGAGAATTCATTCAGTCCTGGCCAATTCAGGAGGTTGTCTTTCTTAGCTGTCTCAGGTTCCTGGAGTGCTCAGATCGATTCTGTGCCTGCCCAGTGCAGTTCTCTTTGCCTGTGCTTGAAGCAGCCCGGCTCCTCTGCACTAGCCCCTCCTCCTGTCCATTCAGTGTCTACCAAAGCTCATGCTGCCTTCTCACCTCAACCTTTCCTGTTGGGAACATTCTCAGTATGCAGCGTGTGCTGCTATAAACACGGCCGTAGGAGAAAGACAGCTCTGTCATTTGGGTACTTGTGTTGTATCCCAGCTCAGGCTGTCCTTGAATTCCTAGGTTACATGCTGGTCACTCATTTTCAGGTACTCTGGGAAGCTAGAAGCCATCCTCATTTCCTTATCCTTCTGGTTATGCGTTCTCTCTTTTACCTCATTATCTGGGTCCCAAGCCTTTTGTCAGCGGTTTCTCTTCTGTAACTCTCCATTCTGCTGTCTCTGTCACCCTTGTTCATACGTTGGGTGGCATTGCAGTGGCCACGGGCATATTGGGAATCTGTCTAAGGAGATGTTAAATTGGTTGGATTTGGAGAGACGTATTTAAGGGGCTCATGACCAGTGGTGCCCGTTTGAGTCACTGCTGGCTGCCCTCTACTGAAATAGCACCCAGGAATACTCCTTACTGTGCCAGTGCGCCCAGGGCCAGGACAGTTGGGGTGAGGCTAGAGAGTACGTCGTGATGTCTGTAGCGCTCGGTGCTGGAAATTTGTTGGTAGTAGAGGAGAATCAAGGTTCACAATGTACAGAGCCGGAAGCAAATTTGCAGAAAAGTCTTCTGGTCATGAATCAGGTATGTACAATCAACAGTCATGAGTTCTTTCCTGTTGGGAATATTCTCAGTATGCAGTGTCTACTGCTATAAACACAGGGTTAACATTTGGATGGGGGTTGTGGGAAATGGCATTTTTCAGAATTCCTGTGATTGTGGTGTACTGACCTGTATCAAAACTGCAAACATTGAGTAGTGTGCAAAAAAGAGTTAATGGAAAAGACCTGACACTACTGCCCTTTAGAAAGGCCTGCTTGTTAGGTTGGCCCGTCACTGACATCTGGGAAGTTGACTCTCAAGAGTGTTGCCAGTCAACACAAAGCTGAAAAGGGTGCTAACTGTGCACATGCTGTTTATATATAAACGTAAACTGTGTGGTTTATGCTGAACACCTGCTGCCATTCTGGGAGTCTGAGATTTTGCTAGGCAGGGGGTTGCTTATGTGACCAATGCTGAATAAAAAACCACGGACACTGGGTCTGGGATTCTCTGGACAGAAACATCATACCCATGTCATTGCATTTTCATTGCTGAGGGAGGAAGAGTGGTCTGTGTGGCCCTTCATGGGAGGGAGAGAGCAGAGGAGTCTGCACGTGGATTCCTCCAGGCTCTGCCCATTTCTTTTCCTCTTGTGATCTGCAGGTGTGTATTTACTGCATTGCTATAAAAAATCTCAGCTGTAAGTACAGCTATATATTGAGTTCTGTGATTCTGCAAGTATAACAGACAAAAAAAGTAGGATTAACGTATTACAGAGGTGTACCAAGCAGTTAATAAAAAATGCTTTTATTTGTTGTCACTTTTTTTTTCTGAATTTTGAGATGTGTTTAACATTTGTAAACTTTTTAAAAAGTCTTCTGGTCATGAATCACATCTGTACAATCAGCAATCATGAGTTCTTTCCTGTTGGGAATATTCTCAGCATGCAGAATATTTTACATATTCACGTACACATTTTACACATTCACTTTTGTTACCACTTTTTTATTGGTAATTATGTATTCTTATCCTTTAAGAGGGTCTCGAGTATTAAGCATCAGGTCCCACAAAACCTGGGTCTGCCTCTGTCATGGCTCCAAGACTTTACCTTCTGTTGATTTTGTTATTGTCACCCCATATTTTACCAGGGGGACTTAAAATCCAAAGAGGGAAGTCAAGCTTACTTGGCAAAACCAAGACAGGATCTAGGTCTTTCAATTCCCCATTTAATGCTCTTTTCTCTCCATTGCATAAAGTGTTCTTATGATTTGTAAACAGTGGTCATCGTGCATTGGACATAGACTGGATGGCCCTCAGGAGACTGCATTTGGAGTCCCTTCTTTCAGTGGATGGTAATCTTGAATGAGTCCTTTCTCTTATGGGACACATTTTCCCCTTTTGCAAAACAAAGGGGCTGGACTGTATACTCTTTAGAGCCGTTTCTCTGATGTTCCCTGAGTTTGTCATTCTAGAAATGCTGGAATCACACAGTCATTGGAACCATCCATCTTCTTGTCCTTGGGTCTTCCCCATCTCTAAAATGGAAATGAAATACCTACCTCTCCTGGCTGTTGTGAAGCCCCTGGCACCATTCATGATACAGCATATGATCAAAAGTTGCTTCCATCCTTCTGTCCAATGAGGAGCAAAGAATTTCATGCATAATTCTCACTTCTCCCCTTTGGAATCAGAAGCTTTAATCAGCAAACCTAAATTTTTAAAAGGAAAGAAGTGAAATATAGATATATACTGTGCTTTTAAAACATTTTAAATGGAAACATAATTTGCAAACAGAAAAAAATGCATTTTAAGTGAATAAACTATTGGGTATTCAACAAAGGTAACACACCAGTAACCAGCACTTACATTATGAAATAGAACTTTGCGAGAATTCCTTTGTGTTCCCTCCAAATCACTATTATTGTCCTAAGGTAACCACTCTTTTGGCTTGTAACATCTCTGATTACATACAGGGAATCCTATATTATGTACTTCTTTTTTATTGTCTGGGTTCTTAATATTGTTTGTGAGATTCCTCCATATTGTTGTGTGAGCAGTATTTCTTTTATTCTCATTGCCATGCACAATTCCTTTCTATGACTGTACCATGATTGATTTATCCATTCCACTGTTTGTGGACATTGGTATGGTTTCCAGGTGTTTGTTATTACAAATAAAGCTGCTATGAACATCCTTGTATTTACTTTCTTTGGAAAATATGTATTTTTGTTGTGTATATGCTTACAGGTGAAACTGATAACTTACAGGGTGTGCGTATGTACAATTTTAGCAGATAGTGCCAAATAGCTTTCCAAAGTGATTGTAGCAATTTACACTACCACCAGCA
Source organism: Manis javanica (assembly GCF_040802235.1). Taxonomy (NCBI): domain Eukaryota; kingdom Metazoa; phylum Chordata; class Mammalia; order Pholidota; family Manidae; genus Manis; species Manis javanica. The sequence continues at coordinate 137,180,269 of NC_133174.1, forward strand.
AAATGTGAGTTCCAGTTACTCTCCATCCTGGATACCACATGCTGACATTTAGGTGTGTGTAGGGGGATCTTATTTTGGTTGGTTAGTTGGTTGGTTGGTTGGTTGGTTGGTTAGTTGGTTGGTTTACATAGAGCAAACTTAGGCAGTGTACAATTTCAGACTTTGCACTGAAGCACAGAGCTATGTATCCAACACCACAATCAAGATACAGAAGAGTTCCATCACCCTCCAGATTGCCTTGTGCCACCTGTTGGTATTCCAGTCTGCCATTCCCAAACCATGGCAGCCACTGGTCTGATACCCATCATTATTTTTCTCCATTCCTGTAATGTTTGCCTTTTTCAAATTGTCAAGTAAATGAAATCATGCATGTAGTCTTTTGGGTCTGGCTTCTCTCACTCAGCAAAATGCCTTTGAGATTCATCCATGTGGTTGTGTGAGGCAGTAGCTCACTCCTTTTCATTCCTGGTTAGGAGTCCATTGTCTGGATGTACTGCAGTTTATCCATTGACCAGTGGAAGGACACTGGTTTGTTTCCAGTTTTTTTCTGTTATGAATAAAAGGTTTTCTAAATATTTGTATACAGTTTTGCCACACTTTTGCAGAGTGGTTGTACCGTTTTTTGCATTCCCGCTGGCAGCGTATGAGACTTTGAGTTGCTCCACATCTTTACCAGCACCCCATATTGCTAGGTTTTTAAGACTTTAGCCATTCTGAGTTATGTAGTGGTATCAGGGTTTTAATTTGCATTTCTCTGATGATAGTAATGTTGAGCATCTTTCCGTATGCTTATCTGCCATCCATATAACTTCTTTGGTGAATTTTCTGTTCTGATCTTTTGCCCATTTAAAAAATTGGGGTCTTTTCTTATTGTTAATTTAAAAAACGTTTTATTTTGAAATAATTATAGATTGAGAAGAAGTTGCAAAGAAATGTTCAGGGAGGTCCTGTGCCCCCTTTGCCCAGCTTCCCCCAATGCTAACACCTTGCATAACTTAGAGTACAATAGTAAGGCCAGGAAATTGATATTGATACACTCCAAAGAGCTTATTCAGATTTCACCAGTTATGTATGCACCAGTTGTGTGTGTGTGTGTGTTCTATGCAGTTTTATCATGTATAGCTTCATGTAACTTCTACCACAACCAAGGTAGAGAACTGTACCATCACCACATCATCCTCATACCTCATAGTACCACTTTATAGCCTCACTCACTTTTTACCCCCTATGCCTTACCCTTACCACTACTTTGTTCTCCATCTCTATAACTGTGTTATTCCAAGAATGTTGTATACATGGAATCATACTGTAGGATGTAACCTTTTGATACTGGCTTTTTTTTTCAGTCAGCAGAATTCCCTGGGAGGTTCATTCAAGTTGTTGCACGTATCAACAGTTCATTTCTTTTTATTGCTGGAGAGCATTCCATAGTATGGATGTGCCAAAATGTAACCATTCACATATTTTGGGAATTTCCAGTTTTTGGCTATCACGAAGAAAGCTGCTATGAACATTCTCGTACAGGTTTCTGCACTAACATAGCTTTTCATTTCTCTGTGATAAATGCCCAAGAATGCAATTGCTGGGTCACCTGGTAAATCCATTTTTAGTTTTTAAAGAAACTGCCAAACTAATTTCCAGAGTTGCTGTACCATTTTATATTCTGATTATCAATGAATAGTGATCCATTTCTTCGACATCCTCACCAGCATTGATGTTGTCACAGTTTTTTATTTTAACCACTTTCATAGGCTTGTAGTAATATCTCATTGTAGTTTTAATTTGCATTTCCTTGAGGCTAATGATGTTGAGTATCTTTTCCTGTGCTTATTTACCTCTGTACAGCCTCTTCAGTTAAATGTCTTTTCATGTCTTTTGCCCATGTTCTAATGGGATTTTTTTTAATGTTGAGTTTTGAGGGTTCTTTATATATTCTTGTTGAGATACAAGTCCTTTGTGGGTTATATAATTTGCAGGCTTTTCTCCCAGTCTGGAATTTGTCTTTTCACCTCCTCTATAGTGTTCCACAGATGAAAAGTTTTCATATTTGATGAGGTACAATTGATCAATTTTTGCTCTTATGAGCCGTTGTTTAAATCAATTGGCCATCTTTGTGTGGATCTATTTCTGTGTTTTCTATTCTGTCCCATTGATCTGTGCGCCTATACCTCCTCCAATACCACACTTGATTATTGTTATTGTTGAACTTGGAATGTTCTTTACATGTTTTGGTTACAAGTTCTTCTTCAGATATGTGATTTACAAATAATTTTTCCCTGTCTGTGATTAGTCTTTTCATTATCTTAACAATATTTTTTACAGAAATCTGTCTTTTATTGATTTCCAGTATAGTCTGAGAACATGCTTTTAATAAGATTGCTATTCATTAAAATTAATTGAAGTTTTGTTTTAATGGCCCACAGTATGATCAGTCTTTATGAATGGTCCATGTGCAGTTGAGGAGGATGTGCTAGGTGGAATTTTTTTATGTACATCAATTAGGTCAGGTTGGTTGATAGTGCTGTTCAGGTAATTTATAGCCTTACTAATTTTCTGCCTACATGTTCTGTCAATTACTGGGAGTGGAATGTTAAGGTGTCCAGTTATAATTGTGTATTTGTCTTTTTCTCCTTTCAGTACCATCAGTTTTTGTTTAATGTATTTTTAAACTCTGTTAAGTGCACACACATTTATAATTTTTGTATCTTATTGGAAAGTTGATCTATTATGTAATGTTCCTCTTTATTTCTGATAATACTCTTTGTTCTGAAGTTTTGTATGATGCTACTACAGCTACTCCAGCACAATATTTTGCTACTATTTTTGCTTTTAGACAGCTATGTTTTTGATCAATGAAATATAAAAAAATGTACTTATTGTGCTTTCTCTTACTTCTTTTTAGCATCCTTGATTTGTTTGTGAAGATATGTGTTTCAGTGTAATATATTCCTTCAGCCTGAAAACTTCTTTAAGATTTCTTGTATAGTAGGACTACTGGCTCTGATTTCCATCATTATTTTTGTTTTTCTGAGAAAGTATTTCTCTGTCACTTTAAAAATTAGCCTTACGGAGATATAATTTACACATTGTAAAATTCACCCTTTTAAGAGTACACTCCAGTGATATTTAGTGAATTTACAGAATTGTGCAGTGATCACCAAATCCACTTTCAGAATGTTGCCATTAATTACCCTTGAAGATCCCTCAGAGCATAAGCCAATCACCTCACACTTCCAACCCAGGTAACCATGCGTCTGCTTGCTTGGTTTTTCCTGTTCTTCCCACCTCTAGTTTTATTGAGATATAGTTGACATACATTACCATATCAGTTTAAGGTACAGAAATCTGCTTTCTGTGCCTATAGATTTGCCTTCTCTAGAATTTCATATAAATTGATTGGTGAAATATTGAGCCCTTTGCATCTGGCTTCTTTCACTTAGCATCATGTTTTGAAGTTCATCCAAGTTGTAAAATGTATCAATATTTTGTTCCTTTGTATTGCTGAATAGTATTCCATTGTGTGGGTGTACCATCTTTTATCTGTTTAGTAATTGATGAATATCTGAAGTGTTTTCAGTTTTTGGCTGTTGTGAATAATGCTGTTATGAACATCTGTTTACAAGTCTTTATGTGGACATGTTTTCATTTTACTTCTTACCTAAAAGTGTAATTGCTGGTTCACATGGTAAATCTATGTTTACACTTAAAAATTTTTTTCATTCAGTAAACTATTTTTAAAAGAGGTTGAATAAACTACTCAAGATATAATATTTCCACAATACTACTCTCTATTTTGTTGAAGGTGATGATTTTAAAAAAATGTGAAACTACTCCCGTGTTATCACATTATTACACCTTTTACATCAGAACTAAAGTGCTCTGTGTTTTACATTTTAAGGAACTAACTGCCAAATGGTTTTCCAAAGTGGTTGTACAGGTTTACATTGTCAACAACAATGGCATCTTAATTTTTTGGTGAATTTTTTTTCTCGGTGTGGAGTTCTGACTTGCATGATTTCTGATGAAAAATCTGATGTTATTCTTTGCTTTTTTTTTTCTCTCTGTCTCTATGTAGTGTTTCTTTTTTCTCTAGGTGATGTCAAGGTTTTCTCTTAGCTTTTGTTATCAACAGTTTGGATATGATATGCAAAGGGGTGGTTTATTGGGGGCTCTGAACTTCTTGTATCTGTGGTTTGGTGTCCATCATTTAAATTTAGGGCATTGTTGCCTATTATGACTTCATAAAAATATAACAACTAAACAAAATAAAGTGATTTCCCATTCGCTTGCCTCCCTTCTGGAATTATGGAATTAAAATTATACACAGACTGTTTTATATTATCTTAGATATTCTTTTCTGCTTTTAATTTCTAGTTTTTCTCTTTGTATTTCAGTGTGGCTGATTTCTGTTGACTGATCTTCAAACTCACTGATTCTTTCCTTGGCTGTGTTGAAAGTGCTCATGAGCCCATGGAAGGTATTGATTATCTGTGGACTGTGTTTTTCATTTCTGGCATTTCCATTTGATTCTTTCTTTGAGTCTGTATTTTTCTGCTACAAGTACATGCCAATTTGCATGGTACACAGCTTTTCCATTAGAGCTTTTAAACATGTTAATCCTAATTATTTAAAATTCCTTGTCTGATACCTCCAGTGTCTATTTCATAGCAGATGCTTGTTCTGATGATTGCGTGTTTCCTGGGAGTATAACGTTTCTTGCCTTGTTATGTGTCTGTTTGTTTGAAGCTGAACTTATATAGGACAGTAGAGACTGAGGTAAATAATTTTTATTTGGATGAGAGTGAGTTTTCCAGAGCAATAGATTTTCAACATTAAGCTTTCTATATCTTCCCTGTACACTACTTCAGATGGTTTCTTTGCATGCTCATCATCCTCTTCTGGCCCTTTCTTAAGACTATTCTGCTATTACCAGTTACTTGAACTTACTTGCTTAGTGGTGTGGGGAATTGGGAGGGGGGCATTTTCTTTGTATGCCTCAGTCTCAGGGATCAAGTCCCTTGGTCTCAGGACTGTGTCCTTCCCAAGTCTTTCACCCCTCCCCTTGTGTAGTTGTGGGCACCACGCACATTTCTGCCCTTCTCCCAGGAGCAGAGAGTAGTGCCTTGACCTTTCCTTGTCCCAACTGAACTGCCTTTCCACCAGTGCCCTAGAGGTGGTGGAGTTTGTTGTCATTTCCTCCACAGGGAAAAGCATCTTTTTCCTTCTCTGGGAGATAAAAGGGAAATGCATGGGTTAAAGATTCTTATCCCTTGCACATGGGTCATGTTCTTCTCTCCAAGGTCTGCATTACAGTGATCCATTCTTAGGGCTCTTTCTGATCTTTTCTGGAAGTGAAAGCACCCAGGAGAAAGAGCCTGCGAGAGGGTAAGGACTCCCTCAGTTTCTGAGGCCCTCAGAGGCTTCACTCTGACCTTCACTGACTCATCAATACTGCTAGCTGAACTCCTCTTACTGGTTTTTGTGAGCTTACTCCAGGTAAGTGAGAGCTCACATAGCCTCTCCTCCTACAGATTGTGTCTCCCAGATGTGGGGCAAGTTTTCTGCTCTGCAACCTCAACTCCCCAACACGTTAGAAAACACTCATGAATCATGCATTTAAAGTTAGTCTGGCTTGTTTTTCTCTTAACTATGGGAATGTTTCTTCCAGTTTACTGCATCCCAGGGTGGAAGCTATCTCCTGGCTGATGACTTTTAGATTTCTTTGATCCCTAATTGCTCAGCCCTTCAGACCGCCTGTAGTTACTCATATATGGGAGTATGCAGAACTCTTCCTCTTGTGACTTGTTCTCAAAATAATCTTCTGAGCTACATTTGTAACTGCATGTTGACTATTTTGGGGTGCTCCTCCTTGCAGGTATTTCAGATATCCCTACTGGTTCCTTCTGCTTCCTCCTAACAGATGCTGATACTATACTGTCTTGTAGCTAATAGTGGACTATCTCCACCTGCTCATGTTTTGCATTTCACCCAGTTTTGCTGTAGATGCTGTTTATGGGTTTTGCTTTACTGTTCTGGTACTCTGTTTTAAATGGGTGATTCAGACACGTTCAAGAACTATCATGCCATCACTGCCACATTCTCCCAAAAGTCTTACCTTCTTCTTCTTTTGTTTTTAACGTATCATCGATATACACTCTTATGAAGGTTTCACAAGAAAAGCAATGTGGTTATTACATTCACCCTTATTATCAAGACCCCACCCATACCCCATTGCAGTCACTGTCCAGTGTAGTAAGATGCCACAGATCCACTATTTGCCTTCTCTGTGTTACACTGTGTTCCCTGTGACACCACACACACCATGTGCACCAATCATGATACCCCTCAATCCCTTCTCCTTCCTCCCCACCTGCCCTCCCCCACACCTCCCCTTTGGTAACCGCTAGTCCCTTCTTGGAGTCTGTGAGTCTGCTGCTGTATTGTTCCTTCAGTTTTTTCTTTGTTCTTATACTCCACATATGAGTGAAATCATTTGGTACTTTCTCCACCTGGCTTATTTCACTGAGCATAATACCCTCTAGCTCCATCCATGTTGTTGCAAATGGTAGGATTTGTTTCTTTCTTATGGCTGAATAATATTCCATTGTATATATGTACCACATCTTCTTTATCCATTCATCTACTGATGGACACTTAGGTTGCTTCCATTTCTTGGCTATTGTAAATAGTGCTGCAATAAAAATAGGGGTGCATCTGTCTTTTTGAATCTGAGAAGTTGTTTTCTTTGGGTAAATTCCTAGGAGCGGAATTCCTGGGTCAAACGGTATTTCTATTTTGAGTTTTTTAGCAACCTCCATACTTCTTTCCATGTGATTGAACTATCTTACATTCCCACCAGCAGTGTAGGAGGGTTCCCCTTTCTCTGCATCCTCACCATCATTTGTTGTTCCTAGTCTTTTCTATGTTGCCCGTCCTTTAACTTCTTTTTTTGAGAAATATTTTTGCTAGGTATAAAATTCTAGTTTGACAGTCATTTTGTTAGATGTTTGGTTAATGCAGTTTCAGAATTCAGTAAATATCTTGAGGAAAAAACCAGCAGAGTTTTGAGCTCTTTTCTTCCTTCTCACCAGAGTCCTGGCTCTTTAAATCTATTAATAGCCCCCCTGCCAAGAGACCAGGCAAAGCTTTGCTGGTTTCTCTTCTCTTAGTAGAGACCCTCAGTCCAGGCCCTTACTCACAGCCCCACCCATTTGTCTCATGACTAGAATCAGCAAACATCCAAAGGAAAAAGGTGACTCTAGATCATCAATGCCTCCGGCTTCTGAAGTCCTGGTTGCTCTCGTGCCTTCAGGCAGATGTTTTCAAATTTTATCTGGCGTTCCTAGTTATTGTCAGTGAGAGTATTGGTCTGCCATGAGCTACTCCATCTCATTCATATTTAGAACTCCACCTACACATTAAATATTTGCAAACTAAATCTCTTTTCTATGAACTGTAGAAATTGCTGAAGGGAGACATTTTAGGAGATTCCTTTTCAAATAAATCCGTCACTACTCTTCAAGGAGAAAAGCTCTCAAGGACAAGCAAAGATGGCTGCGACTGAGGGAGACTGTTATAGGACCTGTCACATAACTGTTCCCTGACCTCTGTTTTAGGGTGGAAAAGGTAAGAAATTATTTAAGTTACTACCAGATTGATTAGGTTAGAAAACTAGTTTTTTATAGACATGGCATAGCTCGATATAAGTTCTAACGTCTTCACTTGTAGGGTCTGAGTGAATGAAGTGCTGCTACTTCTGGTCACTATGAAGCCCAGAGTAGGGCTGCTGCTCAGAATGATTTCTTCTTGGTACGTTAATTGTTCTTGCAAAACACAAATAATCCTGTGTGTATTTCTCAAAGATTCAGTCATAGACACTCACAATAAATCAAAGGAGCAGTGTCCCTCTTTGGAGATAGGAAGCTTCTTGCTGAGCAATCTGCCAGAGAAGAGGGACTCCCTCAGGAATAGAATTTACTTTGCTGATTATCGTGCTTTCGGCCACAGTGCCACAGATCCTTGAATGTATATCCCACAGCTGTGCAGAAAGTTTCAAGGGAATCTTAGATTGTGTATTCTACAAGGCCTTCATCCTGGAGGCCCTCCTGAAAGGGTGATAGGGCCACAGCGAAATGGAAAACGATTTTCTGTTCATGGCCCTGTCTTGCCATGAAAGGAGTGTTTGGATATCAGTCCTGCTGTTCACCAGCTGCATGACCCTGGGCCACAAATTCATCTCTCTGTGCATAAATTTCCTCATCTCTGAAGTTATCCTAACAACACTGGCTTCATGAGGCTTTTGTGAAGATCAGCAGTGGTAATAGGGGAGAATCGTTTATGAATTTAAAAGCGTAGCATAGACCAGTTAGGGACTGGTGTGACTGCTGTTGCTTCATCCCCTTATAGTGCTCCTGGAATCCTAGGGCTGGAAGAGGTCGAGAAATCTCATATTTCATCCAATGCAGTAGTCATTTTCCATGTTCCAGATAGATGGCCTTCTAGCTTCTGCATGCAGAGCTTTTTTAGAGATAGGATAGGTTTCCCTTGTGCTTGTCTCCCAGCCCATATTCTGAATCCGGGGAGATCTGAAACTTCTAGTCTCCTTTAGCCAAGGAGGGAAGAGCAGTGAAGGCTTCAGAAGCCCATAGCTATGCTGTGTGTTTAGTTTTGCCTGGCTTCTGATCTGGGGAACTGGCAGCCTCCTGTTGGGATGTCTAGTCAACTCTGAAAATGGCTTTGCTTTAATCTAGACCCCCTTCTCTAAACACATGGAAATTCCTAGGGGAAATGAAGCACTAATCCATCTCTTAAGGTTTTCTTTGGGATAGCTCTCCCTCTGAAAGATCAAAATCACTTGTGATTCTGGTAGGAGCCAGAGGCACCTAGTGACCTAAGCAGTTATTCAAGGGGATGGAGAAGAAGAAATACTTAAGAAGCAGGAGGAACTTTAGTGTTTAGTACTTTCAGATTAGCTGACTAGATTATGCTGGCCCTTTTTTATATGCAAAAAGTCATAGAATCTGAAAAAGTTATTTTATGTGTTGATACTCTACACATGTACTGTTTATTTCACATTATTTATTTTCACCTGAGGTTGCGAAGGATGCCTTCTTAACATTAGGCCTACTTAAAGTCGGCATAAAACCTTTGTTCTCTGCAAAAGGACTATAGCAAATGTTCTCTGCAGGTCTTTTCTGGCTCTAAGATACGTCTACAGTTCTTCGATTCTTCGGTGTAATCCTTTGAGAATGACTTGGATTCTTATCCAGTCTGTTTGAGGTAGGCTTCTTGTATTCTGGAGACAGACCAGTAGCCTGCATGGTCTGTCATCTTTCCTTTGGTCTGAGACTCTCCAATGACTTGTAGAACTCTTATTTATATTACAGTTATACTCGAATATTGGAATTCTTCACAGACGGCTAGCCTGAAGTTCAGTCTCTCAGTTGCAATTAAAGAATTCTGTCAAAAATGTTTGCTGAATTGTGATTGCAAACAAAATAGGTTTGTGGAGACAAAATGTACTCCTGGCAAGGGAGCCTTATGTTTGTTTTCCAGCTTCTTCTCCCAGTGCTTCACTTCTAATCTCTCTGCAGAAACATCTCAACAGAGAACCCTGTGAAAAGTGAGAAAAATCTCAAAGTCCTGAACTCCCATCCCTACTTCAGAAAGAACTCCTGTTCACAGCAGCTAAAGCCAGTCCAAAGTCCAGCTCCTTCCCAAGAACAATTCTGTTGGGATGTTGGATCCACACCTGGCCAAGCCTTGTGGTCTCCAAATGTAAGTTCAGTAACATAAATGTCTCTCTGCAGCCCAAAAAGACTTAACATCCCTGTATTATCAAATAATGTGATAGTGTCTCATACTTTGTTGGTAGCACATAGAATGTTTACTATCATAAGTTGATTCTAGAGTTATGGTGAGATTATTTTACCTGGATTACATATGACTTCTTCATTCTGGGAAAACAAAGGTCTTTATTTACAGCATGTGTTCTCATAATTTCCAGGCTGAGAGACCTGGGAGAAAATAGGTACATCATTAGTTTTCATTCTGTGTGTCCCTCTCCTGCCATTACCCTGATGGTAGGTGCATTGCACAACCTTGTTTGTGGTTGGGTTACTTTTCAAAGGGCCTCCTGCATGCAGACTCACTCCCAAGGAAAATGCCTACTCATTGAGCTAGATCTGACTCTGGGAAGCCAATTTGAAGGCACCATGATGAATTCGAAAATAGATGAGAGTTTGGGCATGCGATGGGTGAAACCCAAATCAAAGCCCTCTTCACCATATGCCGAGATAGTGACTCTCAACTGCATTTGGGGATATTCCAGGGTGTCTCGTAGGATCTCAAAAAGCCTCACAAAACTGCTCTAAAATCTCAAAGTCAAACTCATCTTAATTGATTATTTTCTTTTGAAGTTTTTTTTATAGCGTTTTGGGGATGGGATGGGTGAGTTTTACAAAAATAATACCAAAAAGAAAAAAAGTAGAACCAATGAAATATCACAACTCCAAAAATGTTTGGGAAGCACTGGACTAGTCAGTACTACAACAAGCACTGAAACAGCCCCGGGCAGGTGCTGAGAGAATGAACTTCTGAGTCATTCTCCATGGATCTGTATTCTCGAAGGCAGCACCTTGTGTGATAGCATGTCTGATGGTACTTTTTCTTCTGGGCCACCTGTTTACAGGATTTGGGAATGATGCTAATGGTCTTCTGGGCTGACCTGATTTTTTTCACTGCTAGAGAGGTGAAAAAATACATATTGATACACTTGAACAGTAAACCGTTTAATTTGGCTGGAGCACACGCTCATGGTGGGAGAATATGTCAAATATGTTTGAAAGATTGGGACCACAGTTTTGAGGCCTTGAGTACCATACTGAGGTGTTTCACTTTTTTTTTGAAAGGCAGTTTGGGGCATTGCATGTTTTTGAACAGGGATTGGAGGAGAAATGTGAAATAGCCTGAGTTAGACTGTAAGAATATTAATAAAGTCTAGAATGTATCCGTTTGGCCAAATTCGGACAAGTGAGGACAGAGAAATCAGTCAGAAACTTTATTGTAAGTTCTGTTATATGGCTGGTATTTACCAGCAGGTGAGGTTTACCTCTTGAATTCCACAGATTTTCTAGTTAGACTGGCTAGGATTTAAGATATCTCCTGGCTTAACTGAAAAAAAAATTCTTTAACTCGCTTTTCCAAGGTACTTGTTCAGAGTGGGATTCTCAAGCTGTGTATAGTACTCTCGACATCATGAAATCTATGTGGTTCCCTGAAGCTCCAAGTCGAGATGGACCGTCTCCAGTTTATTGTGTTGAAAGAAAGGACAGCACTTCACACAGATCAAGTGTGAGGTATTTAACCCGCACATGCTTTCAGACTTTCTATGTGTGAGCTTGAGCCCTGGCACGTCATTCCATTCTGATGTTAGAAAAAATTTCCCTGTGCTCAGTTTGACAGTCCTTATTTGGCTTATATTTGTAGGGGAAAATATAAGGGCTTTTTTTCTCAATTGTAAAAATATAAGTACAATTTTGATCTGAGTTTCTCTGTCCCTAAAAGTTTTTTTCTAAAAACACCAGTCCATGACTTGGGACACCTAGCAATATTTAAAAGATTAGCTTTTTTAAGGAAGGAAGTCATTTTCCTGTACCTTTCATTATATGAACTTTTAGCAAAGGAGATTTCTCCCTTTACTTAATTCTTATGGTAGGCAAATTCCATCATCTTCCCACTAAGAGAAATAATACTGAAAAAGGTAGAATTATTTTAAAGTTATGGAAGTACCATAGCACCCCCAGAAACCTTGAGTAAGTACCATGCACCTTGACCCTTATAGTTAATTTGTAATTCCTTTGCAATAAGATGGGGTGTATTCCCTCACTTTAGAACAAAGGAAACCTATTGCATCACAGGTAAGTTTGTATATTGATGCCACTGACTTTGTTGCTGCCGTGTCCTTACACAGACAGTTCATCTGCTCCCCACTGTTCCGCTTATTGTGATGATTTGTATATCTTTAATTAAATCAGTTTGGACCATTGGATTTCTACGGTGGACTGTTTCACTCAGTGCATGTGCGAGCCCCCGTCCACTAGGTGGCAGTCTTACCCATGAGACCACCACCGCCATGCACCGTACAGGAAGTGGCCAAGCTGTGAGCTAGCTTGAGCTTTCTTGAGAGAAGATGCTTCTGGGTTGCTGATACCCTTGTCCCTCTACTCCCAAGTCAGGCACCAAGATGCTGTTTCATACTCGCCTGCCTTTCAAAGTCTCATAAATGTTAATTGAATACCTAGTCTATGCAAGGTGCTATGTTAGGCACAGAGGCAAGATTTGCCCCAAACTGCAGTACCGGCCCTCCAGCAGTTCATAGCCCAGTGGTGGGAGCAGATGACATAAGAGCTCAGAGTACAGGGCCATAGCACGGGAGAGAATGCTTCTCACTGGAGGCTCTGAAGGCCTAGAGGTCCATTTGTGGGTCTGTTGGCCTAGGGTGAGGGTCTCCCTGGCATGCAGTGGAATGGAGAGACTAGCATTGTTGGATTATTTCACTGGAAGTGCCCCATGTTCAGCCCTGGAATCCAGGGGCGGAAAGGGATGGCCGTGAATGCTTCCTCCCATCCAAGGAACTGACTGGGCTCCTGCCAGACTCAGAGACAGGTGATTAAATATGTCCCTACTGCTCCAGAACCAATGAATAGAAATTTCTGTGGCTCTCTCATTTGGTTGTGTTATTTTTGGAAAATAAAAAAAATTAAAAATCATGCCCACAAAAGTAACAATATCCCATATTCCTACCAACAAGAATTAACCATTCTTAATGGTTTGACATGCTGGTTTCTAAAGTTTTCTGTGTTTATACATTGTAAAAATTATACAGACAACATATTAATGTATTACCCCCTTTTTCATTTGTTTTAATCTATGTTCTTCCTATTCATACAGAACAAATTCTTGAATTCAGTTTTGAGGTGCCAACACACTCTGACACAAATGGCTCAGCATGATGGCAGCAGAAGGAACTGTTATGTTGTTTTACCTTTTCTCTCTCCTTGCTCCTCAGATGCACACTTAAACTTTTTTTCTGGAGTTTAAAATTGTGTTGTAGAAAAACTATAAAATGCAGAAGATGAAAATAAGTCATCTCTGGTCCTGCCACTTGTAGAATGCCCAGTTTTCTGTTCTGGTGGAAATATTTTTCTTAGCTTTCTTAAGAGATTTAAAAAATAATTTTCAGCTATTAATTCTCTGTCATTCATGTAGATTTTCTCCTTTGGCTAATTGTTGTTATGAACTATTTATCTAGATTTCTTAATGTTAAATTGCACCCCTGGAATAATCCGTCTTGTTTACGGAGTAGTGTTCTTTTTGTATTGCTTGATTTGGTTTGCTGGTACTTTATTTATGATTTCTGCTTTTGTAATCATACCTGGTATTAGTCTTCAATTTTCTTTCCGTGTGTGTGTGTGCACGCATGCATGAGTGTGTTCATTAGGTTTTGTGGACAGGACAACTTTAGTTTCACAAAATGAATGGGGCTTTTTTACCTTCTTTTCCTCTGTACAGGGAACTACTTTTAGAGCATGGAAATTGTCTGTTCCTTATAAATTAGGACTTGCTCATTGTGGGTAAAATTGTAACATTTCCAGAATATCTCCCCTGGCTTTGGTGCATTTGCATATCCTCAGGGGTGGAGAGAAGTTCATCTACATGTCAGTGGGTAATTACCTGGGCAACTGAGGGGCGTGTCTGAACCTGAGAGGTTAAGGGGAGGGGTTTGCTTGCTTGCTGACTTCTTACAGAGCAGGGGAGAGAGATGGCGCTGGACTGCAGTTTGTAAGCAATAAACGGGTTTTAAACTTTATTTCTCCCTTTGACTGATTTTGGTTTTTAGAGGTATTTTGCCCCGGGATTTCCTCTCCTGGACTTACACTCATAAAACTATCCAGGGACAGTAATAATCTTTGGAGGAAATGTTTTTTTAACAGCATAATTTTCCCCCATGTTTTCTACCCCTTCATAATCCCAATTTGCTAGGATTCCTAGAAAAGCATCCATTTTATTGAAACTTTCCAATTCATTAGCATTTTTCAAGCTTTATTGAGATATATTACACATACTCATCCATTTAAAGTGGTTTCTGGTATATTCACAGAACTGTACAACCATCACAATAGCCGCAGTAATATTAGGACATTTGTAAAACCCCACAAGAAATCTCATAGCTATTAGCAATCACTCTCTATTTCCCCATAATTCCCCTCAGCCCTACACAACCATTAATCTACTTTCTGTTTCCATAGATTTGCTTGCTCTGGCCCTTTCATATAAATGGAATCATACAATAAGGAGTCTTTGTGACTGGCTTCTCTCACTTAGCACAATGCTTCCAAGGTTCATCTATGCTGTAACATTTACTAGAACTTCATTCTCTAAGTTTTTGTTTTGCTTTAAACTGATAGACCTTCTATATTTTTGTATATATATTTTACTTTTTTTTATTAAGGTATCATTGATATGCAGTCTTATGTTCAGGTTTCACATGAGCAACATTGTGGTTACTACATTCCCCCCATTATCAAGTGCCCACCAAATGCCCCATTACAGTCACTGTCCATCAGCATAGTAAGATGCTACAGAATCACTATTGTGGTCTCTGTGCTATAACTCCTGCGCCATGCCCCCCCTATATTATGTGTGCTAATCATAATGTCCCTTAATCCCCTTATCCCTCCCTTCCCATCCACCATCTGCAGTCCCTTTCCCTTTGGTAACTGTTAGTCCATTCTTGGGTTCTGTGAGTTGCTGCTGTTTTGTTCCTTCAGTTTTTGCTTTGTTCTTATACTCCACAGATGAGTGAAATCATTTGGTACTTGTCTTTCTCCACCTGGCTTATTTCACTGAGCATGATACCCTCTAGCTTCATCCATGTTACGGCAAATGGTAGGATTTGCTTTTTTCTTATGGCTGAGTAATACTCCATTGTGTATATGTACCGCATCTTCTTTATCCATTCATCTACTGATGGACACTTAGGTTGCTTCCATATCTTGGCTATTGTAAATAGTGCTGCAATAAACATAGGGGTGCATATGTCTTTTTCAAACTGGGATCCTCATTCTTAGGGTAAATTCCTAGGAGTGGAATTTCTGGATGAAATGGTATTTTGATTTTCAGTTTTTTGAGGAACCTCCATAGATTGAACTAGTTTACATTCCCACCAGCAGTGTAGGAGGGTTCCCCTTTCTCCACATCCTCACCAGCATTTGTTGTTGTTTGTCTTTTGGATGTTGGCCACACTAACTGGTGTGAGGGGGTATCTGATTGTGGTTTTAATTTGCATTTCTCTGATGATTAGTGATGTGGAGCATTTTTCTATGTGCCTGTTGGCCATCAGAATTTCTTCTTTGAAGAAGTGTCTGTTCAGATCCTCTGCCCATTTTATAGTCAGGTTATTTCCTTTTCAGTTGTTGAGGTATGTGAGCTCTTTATATATTTTCACTGTCAACCCCTTATCAGATATGCCATTTATGAATATGTTCTCCCATACTGTAGGATGCCTTTTTGTTCTGCCGATGGTGTCCTTTGCTCTACAGAAGCTTTTTAGCTTGATGTAGTCCCATTTGTTCATTTTTGCTTTTGTTTCCCTTGCCTGAGTTGATATGTTCAGGAAAAAGTTGCTCATGTTTATATTCAAGAGATTTTTGCCTATGTTTTCTTCTAATAGTTCTATGGCTTTATGACTTACATTCGGGTCTTTGATCCATTTCGAGTTTGCTTTTGTCTATGGAGTTAGACAATAATCCAATTTCATTCTCTTACCTGTAGCTCTCCAGTTTTGCCAACACCAGCTGTTGAAGGGGCTGTCATTTCTGCATTGTATATCCATGGCTCCTTTATTGTATATTAATTGACCATGTGTGCTTGGGTTTATATCTGGGTTCTTTAGTCTGTTCCATTGGTCTATGGGTCTGTTCTTGTGCCAGTACCAAATTGTCTTGATTACTGTGGCTTTGTAGTAGAGCTTGAAGTTACAGAGCGTAATCCCCCCTGCTTTATTATTCCTTCTCAGGATTGCTTTGGCTATTCAGGATCTTTTGTGGTTCCATATGAATTCTAGAACTATTTGCTCTAGTTTGTTGAAGAATGCTGTTGATATTTTGCTAGGGATTGCATTGAATCTGTAGGTTGCTTTAGCAAGGATGGCCATTTTGACAATATTAATTCTTCCTATCCATGAGCATGGGATGTGTTACCATTTATTGATATCTTCTTTAATTTCTCTCATGAGTATCTTGTAGTCTTTCATTTCCTTCATTAGATTTATTCCTAGGTATGTTATTCTTTCTGATGCAATTGTGAATTAATTGTTTTCCTAATTTCTCTTTAAGCTAGTTCATCGTTAGTGTATAGGAATGCTACAGATTTCTGTGTATTAATTTTGTATCCTGCAACTTTGCTCATTTCAAATATTAGATCTAGTAGTTTTAGAGTGGATTCTTTAGGGTTTTTTATGTACAATATCATGTCATCTGCAAACAGGGACAGTTGAACTTCTTCCTTGCCAATCTGGATGCCTTTTATTTCTTTGTGTTGTCTAATTGCCGTGGCTAGGAACTCCAAAACTATGTTGAGTAAAAGTGGGGAGAGTGGGCTTCCTTGTCTTGTTCCCAATCTTAGAGGAAAAGCTTTCAGCTTCTCACTGTTAAGTATGATGTTGGCTGTGGGTTTATCATATATGGCCTTTATTATGTTGAGGTACTTACCTCTATGCACATTTTTCTTGATAGTTTTTATCATAAATGGATGTTGAATTTTGTCAAATGCTTTTTCAGCATCGATGGAGATGATCATGTGGTTTTTGTCATTTTTGTTAATGTGGTGAATGATGTTGATGGATTTTCGAATGTTGTACCATCCTGACATCCCTGGAATAAATCCTACTTGATCATGATGGATGAACTTTTTAATGTATTTTTGAATTCAATTTGCTAGTATTTTGTTGAGTATTTTTGCATCTATGTTCATCATGAATATTAGTCTGTAATTTTCTATTTTTGTGGTGTCTTTGCCCAGTTTTGGGATTAGAGTGATGCTGGCCTTGTAGAATGAGTTGGGGAGTATTCCCTCCTCTTCTACTTTTTGGAAAACTTTAAGGATGATAGGTATTAGGGCTTCACTAAATGTTGATAAAATTCAGCAGTGAAACCATCTGGTCCAGGGATTCTGTTCTTAGGTAGTTTTTTGATTACCAATTCAATTTTGTTGCTGTTAATTGGTCTGTTCAGATTTTCTGTTTCTTCCTTGGTCAGCCTTGGAAGGTTGTATTTTTCTAGAAAGTTGTCCATTTCTTCTAGGTTATCCAGTTTGTTAGCATATAATTTTTCATAGTACTCTCTAATAATTCTTTGTATTTCTGTGGTGTCCATAGTGATTTTTCCTTTCTCATTTCTGATTTTGTTTATGTGGGTAGACACTCTATTTTTCTTGGTATGTCTCGCTAGGGATTAATCTATTTTGTTTATTTTCTTGATGAACCAGCTCCTGCTTTCATTGATCCTTTCTATTGTTTTATTCTTCTCAATTTTATTTATTTCTGCTCTAATCTTTATTATGTCCCTCCTTCTACTGACTTTGGGCCTCATTTGT
The DNA here is from genome assembly GCF_040802235.1 of Manis javanica. Taxonomy (NCBI): domain Eukaryota; kingdom Metazoa; phylum Chordata; class Mammalia; order Pholidota; family Manidae; genus Manis; species Manis javanica. The sequence goes on from NC_133174.1 coordinate 137,197,924, forward strand.
TCCTCTTTTTCTTGTTTCATTAATTGTGAGATTAGACTGTTCATAGGGGATTGTTCTTCTTTCCCGAGGTAGGCCTGTATTGCAATATACTTCCCTCTTAGCACAGCGTTTGCTGCGTCCCACAGATTTTGTGTTTTTAAATTATTCTTGTCATTTGTCTCTATATATTCCTTGATCTTTGTGTTTGGTCATTGATCCATTGGTTATTTGGAAACATGTTGTTAAGCCTCCATGTATTTGTGGGTTTTTTCATTTTCTTTGCATAATTTATTTCTAGTTTAATACCTTCATGGTCTGAGAAGATGGTTTGTACAATTTTAACCTTTTTGAATTTATTGAGACTCTTTTTGTGGCCTAGTATATGATCTATTCTTGAAAATGTTCCATGTGCACTTAAGAAGAATATGTATCTTGCTGCTTTTGGGAGGAGACTTCTGTAGATGTCTGTTAGGTCCATCTGTTCTAATATGTTCAGTGCCTCTGTCTCCTTACTTATTTTCTGTCTGGTTGATCTGTCTTTTGAAGTGAGTGGTGTGCTGAAGTCTCCTAGAATGAATACACTGCATTCTATTTCCCCTTTTAATTCTGTTTGTATTTGTTTCACATATGTAGGTGCTCCTGTGTTGGGTGCACAGATGTTTATAATGGTTACATCCTCTTGCTGGATTGACCCCTTTATCATTATGTAATATCCTTCATTGTCTCTTGTGACTATCTTTGTTTTAAAGTCGATTTTGTCTGATGCAAGTACTGCAACACCTGCTTTTTTCTCCCTATTAGTTTCATGAAATAACTTTTTCCATCCCTTCACTTTTAGTCTCTGTATGTCTTTGGGTTTGAAGTGAGTCTCTTATAGGCAGCATATAGATAGGTCTTCTTTTTTTTATCCATTCAGTGACTCTGTGTCTTTTGATTGGTGCATTCAGACCATTTACATTTAGGGTGATTATCGATAGGTATGTGCTTATTGCCATTGCAGGCTTTAGATTCAGGGTTACCAAAGGTTCAAGGGTAATTCCCTTACTGTCTAACAGTCTAATTTAACTCACTTAGTATGCTATTACAAACACAACCTAAAGATTTTTTTCCCTCATTTTCCTTCCTCCTCCATTCTTTATATATTAGGTATCATATTCTGTACTCTTTGTCTATCCCTTGATTGACTTGGGGGTAGTTGGCATGATTTTGAGCCTGCTTAGTAATTAATTGTTCTGCTTTCTTTAGTGTGGTTTTATTTCCTCTGGTGACAGTTATTTAGCCTTAGGAGCACTTCAATCTATAGCAGTCCCTCCAAAATACATTGTAGCAATGGTTTGTGGGAGGTAAATTCTCTTAGCTTTTGCTTATCTGTAAGTTGTTTAATCACTCCTTCAAATTTAAATGATAATCTTGCTGGATAGAGTATTCTTGATTCAAGGCCCTTCTGCTCCATTGCATTAAATATATCATGCCACTCCCTCTGGCCTGTAAGGTTTCTTTTGAGAAGTCTGATGATAGCCCGGTGGGTTTTCCTTTGTATGTGATCTTTTTTCTCTTTCTGGCTGCTTTTAAAAATCTGTCTTTATCCTTGATCTTTGCCATTTTAATTTTTATATGTCTTGGTGTTGTCTTCCTTGGGTCCCTTGTGTTAGGAGATCTGTGCACCTCCATGGCCTGAGAGACTCTCTCCTTCCCAAGATTGGGGAAGTTTTCAGCAATCACCTCCTCTAAGATACTTTCTATCCCTTTTTCTCTCTCTTCTTCTGGTACCCCTATAATGCAAATATTGTTCCATTTGGATTGGTCACACAGTTCTCTCTGTGTGACCAATAATCTTTCATTTGTAGATATCCTTTTTTCTCTCTGTGCCTCAGGTTCTTTGTATTCCTCTTTTCTAATTTCTATTCCAATTACTGTCTCTTCTACTACATCTAATCTGCTTTTAAATCCCTGCATTGTATGTTTCATTTCAGATATGGAATTTCTTAATGATTGCATCTCCATCGTAAATTCGTCCCTGATTTCTTAAATATTTTTCTGTACCTCCATGAGCATGTTTATGGTTTTTATTTTGAAATCTCTTTCAGGCAGATTGGTGAGTTCAGTTTCGTTTGGCCATTTTTCTGTGTTTGTGAGATTTTGGGTTGAACTAGGTTCCTATGACATTTTCATATTTGTATGTGATGCCCTCTAGTACCCTGAAGCTCTACTCTCTGGACCTGCTCAGCCCGTGGAGTGATGTCGAGGGTCACAGGGGAGTGGTGCTCATGCCCTGGGGGGTGGAAAGAGCTGTTTCCTGCTTTCTGGCCATAGTGCCTGTCTCTACTGTCAGAACCAGTGGGCCAAGCACACAGGTGTAAGCCTCTGTGCTTTGTGTTTGTAGCTGCTGTAGGCGGGGCCTCCCTCTGGCTAGCCTGACACCAGGACAGGGACGGCTGGCTTGCAAGCCAGGAGGAAGGTGCAGCAGGCTGCATTATCATAGTGGGGGACCTCACAGCTGAGTAGCCAGCCAGGGGGATGGAGCGCTTGAAGCTCCTGAAAGTTCCCAACCTGCTGGGCAGAGCACACCTGGACAAACTCATCCACCTGTTACTTCTCCCATGCAGCAAACTCTGTGCAAACCCCACCCCTTTAGCAGCCCTCTCCCTGCTAGGAAGCCTCTCAGACCTCCCACCTTTCCTTTGTCCTAGAGCAGCTGGATGTGGATCCCTGTCCTCCATAAATGGCTGGAATCTCAGTCTCTCCAAGTATTCTCCCTATCTTAGCTTTCCAACCCCACTAATCTCCAGAGCACCATGCAATGTAGGTTCCTGCTCCCAAAGCAGATCTCCAGGGCCGGGTGTTCAGCAGTCCTAGGCTTCCACCCTGCTCTCTGCTCTGTTTCTCTTCCTCCTGCTGGTGAGCTGGGGTGGGGGAAGGGCTTTGGTTCATTACCCTGTTTCATGAGGTCTGCTCTCTTCTCCAGATGTATGCAGTCTGGCACAGCCTTCTTTCCTGTTGCTCTTTTTGGAAGAGTGTATTAACTATATTTTTGTATTATATGTGGTTTGGGGAGGAGTTCTCTGTCTCACTTCTCATGCCACCATCTTGAATCCTCTGGGTCATGGCTTTTTATTTTACCCTTTTCCGTGAGATGTTGGCTTTTCCCAGATGTAGACTAGCTGGTGTACTCTTACTTCTGGTCACTCTTTTAGGAATAGTTGTATTTGCTGTATTTTCAAAGTATATGTGGTTTTGGAAGGAGATTTTGCCACACTTCTCACGCTGCCATCTTTTCTCTTCTCTACCTAGACCTTTTATTCTTATAGAGCAATTTTAGGTTTACAGAAAATTGAACAGGTAGTACATATAAGTGCATATACAGTGTACACATAGTGTATATTGCAGTATATACCTCTATAGTATTTGGAGAGCATACATGTATATTGAGTTCCCATTATGCTCCACCTCTCCCTACTCCCAGGACCATAGTTTTCCCCACTATCTTGCATTACTGTGGTACAGTTGTTACAATTGATGAACCCATATTAACACATTATTATTAAGTAAAGTCTTCAGTATACATTAAGGTTCACTCTTTGTGTTCTACAGTTATATACATTTTGACAAAAGCATAGTGCCATGTGTCCACCATTATGGTACCATACAGAATTGTTTTGATGAATAGTTGGAGCACTGGGGATTTTTAATGCAGTCTTTCCCTCCTCTCCCAGAATCTCTAGCAATCACTGATCTTTTTACTGTCTTTGGTTTTACTGTTTCGAGAAAGTTATGTAGTCACAATCATACAGTATTGTGACTTTTCAGATCCACTCTTTCACTTAGCAATATGTGTTTAAGGTGCCACCCTGTCTTTTCATGGCTTGATAGCTCATTTCTGTTTAGTGTTAAATAATATTCCATTGTCTGGGTGTACTGTACAGTTCATCTAGTCACTTACTGAAGGACATCTTGGTTGCTTTAAAGTTTTGACAATTATGAATGAAGCTGCTATAAACATCTGTGTGCAGGTTTTCAACATGTTTGGGTAAATACTAAGGAGTGAGATTGCTGGATCATATGGTAAGAGTATGCTAAGTTTTGTGAGAAACCACCAAACTGTCTTCCAAAATGCTGTACATTTTGCATTCCCAGTGGCGATGAATGAGAGTTCCAGTTCCTCTGCATCCTTGCTAGCTAGCATTTGATATTGCCAGTTGTTTGGATTTTAGCCATTCTGATAGGTACATATTAGTATCTTACTGTTTCAGTATGCAAGTCCCTAATGTCACATGATGTGGAGCACCTTGCCATCTGTATATCTTTGGTGAAGAGTCTGTTCAGATCTTTGGCCCATTTTTAAATTGCACTGTTTGTTGTTCTCATTGAGTTTTAAGGGTTTTTTGTATAATTTAGGTACAAGTCCTTTATCAGATATGCGTTTTGCACATATTTCTCCCAGTTTGTGATCTCTTTTCATTCTCTTAACAAAGCCCTTCACAGACCATACACTTTTATTTTTAATAAAACCCAGTTCCTTTTTATGGCTAAATAATATCCATTGTATGGATATTACCACATTTTGTTTGTCTTTTCATCAAAAGCTGAAGGGTTGTTTATCCAAAAGCTATTATGAACAATGCTGCTATGAATATTTGTGTACAGGTTTTTGTTTGAATATATATTTTCATTTCTCTTGGATAGATACCTAAGAGTGGAATTGCTGGATCATATGGCTACTCTATGTTTAACTTTTAGGGGAACTGCCAAACTGTTTTCCATAGAAACTGCCCACGTTTTCCAAAGTGGCTATTCCATTGACACTCCCACTATCAATGTAAGAGGGTTTCATTTTCCATATCCTCAGGAACAGTTGTCACAGTCAGTCTTTTTGGTTACAGCCATTGTAGTGGTTGTGAAGTGGTATATCCTTATTTTGATTTACATTTCCCTAGTGGCTTTCTGTTGAGCATATTTTCATGTGCTTATTGGCCAATTTACTTATCTCCTTTTCCTCTTCACTTGTGATATTCTTTTCTATGGGAATTACACAGATTCCACTGAAACCTTCATACAGATGATTTCCAAATATTTACTTTCAACTCTGACCTTTCTCCCAAGATTTGTCTCAGATTTCCATCTGCTTGCCAGACATTAATGTCCTGATTGCATCTCAGAATTAGTATATTCCAACTGAAACTTTTCAGCTTTCCTCCCAAGCTATTTATTCTTCCCGTGTCCCTAATTCTGTTAATTTTACCATTATTCTTCTAATCACCTGAACTTGAAACTTGGTGTTATATCTGAAGGTAAGAGAAATGGGATAGGGAATAAACAATTCATTGCCTAGTTCTGTTATTTTCATAGTATGTTGCATCTGTTTTCTCTTCCACTCTCCTTGAACTCCATCCTCTTTACTTTCTAAACCCCTTACTCTCCTGGTTCTCTTCTCTCTGATCATTTTATTTGAGGTTATTTTTACCTGCCCCTTAAATGACCTTCCCATTTCTATGATCACTGTATACCTTCTGCCTTGGTTATTTTTATGTGATCCAAGATTTGAACTATTATTTACACACTTATAACTCCCAAATGTACATTTCTACTCCTGAAATATCTTGAGAATGTCAGACATATCTATCCAGCTATCTGCAGGACATCTGTACTTCACAGACTTGTCAAACTCAGTATATCTAAACTGAACTATTCCCATTCCAGCTGCTCCCAAATGTGTTCCACCTCTCATATTTCCAGTTAATGGCAATGCCATCTTGGGTTCTTAGGACAGGACTCTGGCCATCGTTCCTCCTCTCCTCCTCTCTCCCAAAGCCAAACATTCACCAAGTCTATTCTATCCTAAAATTATCTTGAATTTTCTGTTTTTATCCCCACAATACTTCTTTGTTCAAGCTTTTATTGTCTCTCATTTAGACTTTTTCAGTCATCTTCAATCTTGTCTTCCTGTGTCTAGTCTCCCACTGTGCCCCCGCAACGTGCTCTACACAGTCTGAGACAGTGATTTTCCAGACTGAAAATGTATTCATGCCATCTAACTGCAAAGAACAAACCAAAACAGAAACAACAATAACCACAACCAAATAAAAATGGGAAAAATTGCAGAGTCTCCCTGGTGGCTCCTTGCCTCCCTAGAGGATATAGTTCCAGCCTTTTACCTCACGTGCTTCTTATGGCTTCATTCCTCATTGCTCACCACCCCCATCTTATCTTAGGCTTCAGGAATATTCTTCTGGGATGTTTAACATGTTCCTTTTACTCAGACTCCTTTTCCTGCCTTGTCTGCCTTCGTTCTTCAAAACCCGGCCTGGGTGTTCCCTCCTCTGGGAAGCCTTTCCTGGGGCTTTCAGCACAATGAACTATGTCCAACTCTGAGATTCATCTATACTTCACACAACGTCATATTTTAACTCTTTTGTTTATATGTCTGTCTTCCCTACTAGACTGTGAGCTCCCCAAGGATAGACTGTGGCTGATTTACCAGCTACATAATAGCTGCTCAGTAAATATTGAATGAATGATGAAATGTTCCATGGGGTGAATTGTAGTCCCAGAAGTGTGAAATAACACAGTAGCACAGATTTCATCCCTTTTATTTTCTCTCCTAGTCAAAGATCTCAACTTTGTAATATTTTGGAGGTAGGCTGCTATCCAGAGGGCATGATTGCTAAGAACCCACTTCAGTGACTGTGGACTTATATTTTCTGGGGGCTCTGTATATAAAAAAAAATGCTTCCATCCCCTCTTTGCTGGGTTTTTGCATAACTTCTGATAGCTCCCACTCTAAGAGTTACTTCTAGACCAATGAGAGATGAGATTCCTTCAAGGGACTGGGCATTACACCACACGGTATCCTTACTAGGTACCTGCAGAGCTTGCACTTCATTCTAAGAAGCAGTCTGTGGCCTGGAACTTCCCCTAGAGGGTGAACAACTATGTGGGAAAGAGGAAGAACTTAAGAACAAGCCCAAGAATCTCTAGTCTAAGGTCTCTCTGGACCTACAGGATACAAGCCCTCAGGGACATTGGTACAGTTTTCTAGAGAGCAGCCCAGAGCTCCTGTAGGCTCAGGTTCCTCAAGCACAGCAAGTCAGTTTGGTTTCCATGGGCTCTGTGGGGTTGAGCTTGAAGACTGCTGCCCCCTGAGAGTGACACCCCCAGGAAAATCTCACGAGGTACAGGACTTGCCTGAGTGGACAGACTTCAGGAAGACCTGGAAGAGCCTCTGAAATTCAGGTTGTTGAGCCCAGTCTAGCCTCTGCATTGGGCTCCACACCCTTTACCATGGAAACCTGAGCACAGGTTGGGTAGGAGTCAGTGGGGAGAGCTGGAGCTTAGTGGCCTTTCTTTAGTGCTGCTCAGCGGTGAATCCTGTGTCCCTGGGAGATGAGTTTAGCACTGCCCCTGCCATACTGGGTCCTCACTATGTTAGGCTTCCCCAGAGTGCACTTCCAGTCCCATTGAGTCCAGTGCCCTTCCCTCTGGGCTAAGTGGTTTCTTACTCTGCTACGTTGGTGAGCCTAATGGAGACCAAAGCTTAGTAGACTGTGGTTTTATGTAATGAAATTGTTATTTCTGGATCAGAGGAACTAAGCAAAAGCTAAAATTGCAGATTTATCTTGGCAGCACTCTGTAACAGTTTTCAAAAAAACTCATTAATTGATTCGTTCAGTCTTTATATAATGCAGTGCCTGGCACTTAGTAGAAAATCACATGTTTGGCATATGAATGAACATGGGGATTTATTATTCTCTTTTACAGATGTGAGGCCCAAGCAGGTGACTCGTGTTTCCTAAAATCCAAAGCTACAGTTAGTCAGTGTAGAGCCTTGACTTGGATTTTAGGTTGACATTTACAGAGCACCTATTTTGTGCCAGGCATTTGCCAGTGATGAATAAACATGTCCCTTGATTTTGAGGAGCTTATAGCGTTGTCAGGGAGCCAGAAACGTAAAGAAATAATTTCAGTATAATGTGCTAAGTGCTATGACAGAAAACTGTGCGATGCTGTGAGGTCACAGAGGAGGGGCTCCTAATCCAGTCTGATGAGGTCCTGAGAGGCTTCTTGAAGAAGTGACATCTCAGTTACATTTCGAAGGTTCAGTAGAGGCTGGCCAAGGGTAGAAAGAACATTTCAGGTTGAAAGGTCTGCTTTAGAGGGGGCAGAGAGGTATGAGCCAGTAGATGGGTCTTGGGAATTGCTGGAGTGTTCATTGCCAGGGAGGAAGTGGCAGGAGCAATGACCAGAAAGGTAGGCAGGGGTCAGGTCACTGAGGGTGTAGACTTCCTTGTACACCCTTAGTTCCCAAACATTGCTGACTTGTTCAATTCATCCAGGGATTTTAAAAAATATAAAGATGATCCACTCAGACATCCCATCATTTTCTTGATTAGCTGATTTTGACACTCACTTTTGGAGGCAACAGGAAGTCATTGGCAGGTTGGTAGCAGGGGAGGGACATAGCGTGTCACATTGGATCACTCTGGTGGTGATCCACATGGAAGCAGATGGACTTGAGAGGGATGCTACTGGAGGCACAGAGACCATTTAGGGGGCTGTTGAATTTGTCTAAGTGAGATTTCATGGTAGGTAGAATAAGGCAGTAGCAGTGGGGACAGACAGGAAGAGACAGACCAAAAGAAATAGCAAAGTGGTAGAGTCGTTATGAAGTTATGGGGAGGGAGAAAGAAATGTCTAGGATAATTCTCCAGGTTTTGGCATGGCTGCCGGGTAGAGGAGGGTATTTCTGACCAAGATAAGGAATGGAGGGTTGAGAGAGGATGGGGAGCAGTTGATAAACTTAGCTTGGAACCTGCTGAGTTTGAGGTATTGTGGAACATACAGATGCGAGGGTGGCTATTTTGTTCTGGAACTCAGGATAAGTGCATGGGCTTGAAATACAGATTTGGGCCTCTCTGTATGGGGGTTGAAGCCATGTGAATAGCAGATATCTCAGGGCGAGTGTGGAGCGCGTGCACCTTCCGTTGTTCTGCCACTCTCTGCCTTCAGGGGATGTGCTCATGGTGAAGCAGAAGCCTTTTTTGGGGGGTAGGGGCAGGTTTCAGCGAGGCAAGGTAGGGTAGTGAAAATGGTATAAAAGGTGGAGTTAGGGGACAACTGGCGTTGAAGCCTTGCCTCTGCCACGTCACCACTCTGCAACCCCGTGCAGCAACTGAGCCTCCCCTAGCCTCCAGGTCTTCATCTGCACAACAGGGGTAATAGGAATGTCTGCCTCACAGGTTTATTGAGAAGATCCAAGGAGAACATGTATGTGAAAAATGCCATGCTAAGAACCATAAACACATTAGTTTATCTGTTGCCTACACTCTCCCCTCAACCCCCAAGCCCCTGCAAGAAATGAGGATCAATACGTAGGAATTACGGAGAGGCAGATTTTGGCCCAATATGAAGGAAAGACTGTCCAATGCCTCAAACTGTTGAATGATAGGAAGAGCTTTGGGAGATGGGAAGCTCTGAGGCTCTAGCGGTCTTTAAGCGGAAGGTGGGTTTCTGGGCCTGTGCTGAGGGTTTTCTTGCCAGGGCTGGGGTCTCCCTGCCTTGGCTCAGATAGTGTTTGAGTTACTTGGACACTTCTTTACCCTTTTTCTGAAAATGTTTATACTACTTAGATTTGTTTTTAATTGTGAAAACAGTACAGGTGCATGGTTCTTTCTTTTCCTTTACAGTCTCTTAAATTCCTGGGCATTTTGGTTCCTAAGTGGAGTCTTGGTTTATATATCCCCAGTTACTGGAGAAAACTGCTGCAGGTCTTACAGCTTGCAGGTCTTACAGACATTTTTAATCTAAGTACTCTCTGATGAAGACCTGGTGGATGCCGCGATGTGCATGGCTTCTCTAACACAGAGCAGGAGCTGGGGCCTAGGGGAGGGATGGGCATCCTGATGTCACAATGCTGCATTATGGGTTTTTTTTAAATAATTGATTTTTATTATTTGCTAGCAGAAATGGTATTATAAATAGCTAACAAAATATTGCTAAGTAGAGGTCTTGCTGGAGTATGCTCCAATGAGCAGGTAAAGATCGTTTGAAATTAGCACACTAATTATTTATATACAAATGAATGTTGTCAGAGAGCTTGGAAGCAGGTTGTTCTCTGAACTGGGTTAAACATACCCTAAGAATTCATGTTTATCCTCTTAATTTATCAGAAACCTGTTGTTGCTGTTTTTTTAATAGAGGAAAGTAAAATATGCCAGCCTATGATTGGATTATCACAAATTTAGCAATAGTTTGAATTGAATTATATTTTCATGTACTTGTTTTATTGCCAATCACTAGTGTAACGTGTATTTGCTAAATGAGGCCTAATTTTCTTGCTTTCTCTGTGCAGAGATTATTTCTCTAAATGAAAGCTTTCCACCCATGCTGTCTGATGAGGAATTATCTTTATGATAGTTTAGGTGGCTTCTTGCCTCTTTTTAAAAGCATCACCAAAACAATTGCCTCAGCTAATAATTTCATGCCTAGAAAATATTCTTTATTTGCTATAAACCATATAGAGGTGGACAATTTTGAAAAGTAAAGAATGTAAAAAAAAGTATTCAGTTCTAACCGTGGGTGGCACCTAAATTTCATCTTTTCATCCAGCAGCCCTCCATGGTCTTTGCAAGGCCCTGGGTCAGCTTTCTATTATCCTTTTCTAGCCATCTGTGGCTATGCCAACAGGTGGTTGAGAGAAACTTCTAGTTGATATTTTGGAAACGTGAGTGTCTAAATCCTGTTGCTTGCCCCACCTCACTCCCTGCCCCTGGTCCTCATCTATTGAAGCTGGTGGACCAAGAGAGGGAGGGAGTACTGTGCCTGTGGTGGCCTGGACTTCAAATCCTGAGATGACAAGACCGGATGGGGCAGCAGTATGGATGGAAGGTTTAAGGACAGGGAATATGGTGGGATGGAAGCTGGGAGGAGGGGAAAAAGAGCAAGAATCTCTGAATGAGCCAAAGTGGAGAGATAAGGCGTTTTGGGTCTCGAGCCAAACCACAGGAAGATGGGTCAGATTTGGGGGTAACAGATACGAGGAGCAATGTGGGCACGGTCCAACTCTAAGCCAGTCAAACCCTGTGTGGGCCATGGTATCCCAGCAAGCTGTTAAGCTGTGGTCTTGCCACAGAGGGGGGTGAGCAGCTCAAAAACCAGGCAGTTCTGTAGGAGCCTTGGAGCTTATGTCCACTTATAACCTCATAGATAGATTCCAATAAATTACTCCATACGACTCACTGCTTGGACATTTTCTAGCAGGCTGACTTTAGGGGCCGATGTGTGTTGGAAAGAGCCCTGCTGAGAGGAAATAAAACTCTTGGGTTTTAACCAGTGCTCTGCCACTAACTGGCCTTGAGCGAGTCATCTAATCTTTCGGAACCTCAGTTTCTATGTATATAAAATGAGGATTGAGGAGGTAAAGATGTGTAGTTCATCCATCGACTCTGAGTTCTAAAGCATTGGCTTGTTTGACTTGAGGAAAAGCAATACACCCTCAGCACTTCATTTGAGCTGAACCTATGCAAATCCCCAAAGTCAAAATCAAACTATAAATAGTCAAATCCATTCCCAGGCTTGTTTGCCAGAGCCAGGGTTGGTGAAGACAGTCTGGGTTCTGTCGGGCCATTTAACGTTTTTGGAAGTGGCATGGAACAACCTAAGTAGGGGTGAGTAGTGTTCCTCGGCTCTGCGGGTGCAATAGCTTACAGAGCAGAATTAAACCAGAGGTCTGCTGTGTTCCCAGGACCCTGATGGGGCTGATAGCCCCCTAGTAGCGCACACACTCCAGCAAGCTGGAGACCTTTAGTCCTTTGCCAAAATCACACATGGTTCACTTGCACAGGGCTCACTTCTATGGCCCACCCTATAGATCCTGCCTATGCGAGACAAAAGACAGAAGGGCTGCCAGGGGACTTTAAAATGTTAATTTATAAAATGCCCTTAGTTATACAAAAATAGCCTTAATTATAGCTTACCACAGGCAGGCCACAGCATTTCTGAATAGTTTTACAAACAAGGGAATAAGCAGATAGTTGATAAGTGCTGGTGAGTTCTTCATTTGCATGCTGTCCCACACCCAAATTGTAATACTGCAACACCAGTTTTCAGCCAAATTACAAGCACAACAAATTAACACAATTTGTTAATTTCCCTTTTAATAGCACTACAAAGAGGAGTATTTCTGTCTTTTGCTGTTTTTGACATAAAGGCTTTATCTTAAAAGCAGAAACACTTTAATATAGCTAGATCTATGTCTATAACAAATACAGCTTGTTTTCATTTTCCTTACCCAGCTGGCTAAGATTTATACATTAATTATTCAACTGGTGCATCTTAAACATCCTAGTTAAAGTACACACTGCTGGCCAGGAATTGTTCAACCTCCCGCACACTTTTGTTTGCCTGCAAGGAATAAAGACTTAGAACAGTAAATGGGTAAACTCAGTCTTTCCGTGTGACGAGGTCAACAGAATTTATAGTGAACATGCAAAGGATAGAGAACTAATTATTTTTGAGATTCAGGTAAGTGATTTCTTAGGCATTTTAGCTGCCATGCTGTGGAATAATTGCAAACCCACCAGGAAGGAATTGCAAAACACAATTTACTTATCCTTTCCCCAGTGGCTGCAGAGAATTTTTTTTCTGTTCTGCAGTTTGTGCCAACCCTCTATTTAATCATTAAAAGGCATGTTATTTTAAGTATTGCTTCCTCAGTGTTTAACTCAAATCCTACAGAACAGTGACTCTGCCCAGAGTGCTGCTTCAGAGTGCTGGCATGATCTGAGGCAGTCAGTGCTGTTAGCAATGGAATGTAGAGTTCTGTAGCAACGTTATTTAAAGTTTTGTTTAAGTTGATATTACATCTGTCTAATGTAACCATCTCTATCCATCCCATTGGTGGCAACATAAACTTGTTAAACACCACTTCACAGGCATCAAGTGCTTTGGCTTTGGTATAATTTTCTGATATGCCTTATTGTGCTACTATTATCATTTAAGTAACAGCAGCAGCAAACACTCTAGGCATACCTCAGAACCCAAGACAGTGGGTTTCCCAGGTCTGTGACTAAATTCTCCCTGCTTCTAGGTCTTTGCATATTCTGTTCCCTTAGTCCAGGAATGCCCTTCAAGTCTTGGCTGAAAGGCCTTTTCAAGAGGTTCCCCCCTCCTCCCTTTGGTATTCTTGATCACTGTACACATTTGTTTCCTTCAAAATATTTATCACAATTTAAAATGATATATGTATCTTTTTTCTTGTTAAGTGTCTCCCCTGCTAGACTATAAGCTACATACATGTCTATTTTTATTCACCCATGTATCCCCTTGCCTGGCAAAGTTAAATAGAAGCTCTAAATATTTTGGGGGGTACCACAAATACTTTAATGAGTAAATGAGGCAATGTGGTGGAATGACAAGGAAGCAGGAGCCCTGTATGCCGAGGACTTCCAGATTAATCTCACGGTGGCATTTGATCCTGCCTAGACCTGGAGGACTTTGCACCAGTATACCCGCTTGCTTGCTGGATGGCACTTGCTGGATGGTCCACAGGCACCTCAGAGTCAACATTCCAACCTTTAATTCATCCCCTGGCCTCTTAAAACTCTTTCCTTCTCAGAGTCATGGCTTGAATAATGGCATGGTCACCCAAGTAAGACACTTGGCATTCATTCTACCCCTCTCTTTCTCAATGCAGCGCCCAGTCCTGGTGATATGTCCACCTGAATGCTGCTGGAATCTTTCCTCCTTCATTGATATGACTTTGTTCTGGGCCCTCATCATCTCTGATTGGACTACAGATGGTTTCTCTGCCTCCCTGGTCTTATGCCCTAAGGACCACCTCCCTCCCCGACAAAAATCAAATGCTATTCTGTTTCTCTAGCCAGAAGTCAGTTAAGGACTGGCAATGTGCAGAAGTAGCTGGAACCTTAATGACTAAGAGATATTCAAAGATTGCAGACATATGATTTCTTCAAGATTAATTTCCTTTTTCGTTTTCTGCTATGGATCCAATGGAATAAGCTATTACAATGCTTTGCACTTCTGAAGGAAAGCACAGGACCATGTCAGCAAAACAACATAAAGACTTCCCTTTCTTTATTTTCCTCTAGCATCTCTCTGTGATAGATGATATGACCATGAATATTCACTGAAATATGGAATCCTGAAATATCATAAAATCCCAGAGCATCAGAGCTGGACAGAGGCCAACTGGATCCTATGTTTGAGGCTCAGAGAAGGATCCTACGTCTGAGGCCTTGTTTAAGGTCACAAAGTGAGTTAGTTACAGAATTAGGACTCAGACCCAGTTCTCTGGTTCCTCAAGTGATCATGAGGTTTCATTTGGATGTGTTATTAAAATGTTTGGCAGCTCTGACCCACTCAGACCACTGTGGCCTGACTTCCTTCTTTCATCTGTCTTTGTTTTTTCTTCTCTGTGCCTGAGTACTAATTGGTGAGATTAGGAAAAAAGTCTGACCTTAGTAAAGTGACATATGCTTCAGTTGTGATTTCCAAAGGGGGAGTTCTGGAGCAATAGAGTTCTTTGGAGCTGACTTGGGGGCTTCTGTGTGTATAAATAAATGGGGTCCCAAGTAAACAGGGCACTAGGCTGCCAACTCCCATGTCATACTCCACAGGAAGTTTTTTTCTATTCGTTTTAAAACTGCCACTGGATTGAAGTGATTTTATGTTGGAAAGGTTTTGAAAACTGCACCTCAGGAATGCATTTGGTTTGCTCCTCCAGTGGAATATTCCAATTAAACAATACCTCTGTGGTTGTGTGTTTATTTTTATTTCTACCCTTCTCTTTGCAATGATAAAAGACAGAAAAAACTCCAGGTTTGCTGTCTTGAATGTGGTGATTTGAATATGGATTGTAGCTAGTTAGTGGACCAGTGCCTGAGGCTGGGGTTTGATGGCTTCTCTGCTGTGTGTTAATAGGGGTAGGTCAGGTCTAGTAAAGAGTCCTGCCCTCCCTGTCAGGCCAGGAGGTGTATGGGATTGCTTGACAGAAGGTGTGTTGTCATTAACAATCTATCTCTTCATCTGCTTCCGTGAATTCCGTATATTCAGTCTTTGACGCTGACTGGTGGTGAGCAAGGCGGAATATGATTTCTGAGAGCCAGACATTGTGGTAGGCTAGTACAACACTGTGTGACTGCCCATGGAAGGAGGCAGTTGATATAGACAGTTGATGACATGTGTCATTGTGATGAGTCACAGCGGGTAGTCTTCCAGCTTCTGGCATGGAAGGTGATGGTGGGAGGGATGTAGGGACTTTGAAAGAGGGACAAATAGTATCTCCCACTTGACTGTTTCCCTTGGTGCCCAGAGATGGTTGACATACTCTTTATACTTCCTGGCACAATGAAGGCAAGGCCACCTCTAACTAACTGTGGTGGGCCTGGGGCAAGGGCATAAAACGCAGGTGCACTGCTAACTCTCCCTTCTGTCAAATCTCTTGGTGCTGTCCCTTACCCTGAGGGACCTTCCACACATGCCTATGGACACCAGCCTTGCTCCTCAAAATATAACCCTAGTCCAGAGCATCAGCATTACCCAAGGACTTGGTAGTACCACAGACTCTCAGGGTCCACTTTTGGCACATTCGGGTTTGAGAAGTACTGTTGTGGCCCACATATTCAAGCTCCGTCATCACCAGATGAAAGGGCCAAAGCTGCCCTCTGACCACTGGATCTAACAGTCCTTCCCTGCCTGACTTGCAGAGCTGTTAGGTGGCCCTAGTGAGATAATGCTTCCAAAAGTGCTTTGTAACCTGTCCGGAGGGGTGCTCATGAAGAAACAGTGGCCCCCCTGCCATCGGCTGTCCCTGCTTTGTGAGTGTGCCTTCAGCTGTTCATGCGCTTTGGATTCAGGTTGTCCTCCCCTCCACGGCAGCAGGCCACAGGGTTCCATGCAAAGCCATCTCTGCCCTCTGCCCACCACCATCTAGTCCCTTCAATGCATGTACGCTGTTGTGATCCCCCAGGTCAGGGAGTGTGGCTTGATATTGGCAAACATTTCTGAAGTGACAAATACTATCCTCTGGAAAGAGAATTTGCTTCCAGAAATTCACAGTTGCTGGCTGAAATCGATGTGACTTTATGTTTTGGCTAGCTCTGCAGTATCCACCGAGTGGTATTTACTCCTTTGGTGTGACAGGAGTTTGCTGAGAGAAGGGAATTAAATCTAAAGGAGTTAATCCATCTGATACATATGTTGAAGCACTCTCTGAGGCCACTGACACTGAAATATTAATGCTAGATAAATTTATCTACTGGTATCCTTTAGAGATTGATATAATGTGAGCTAATACCCTGGGTCACTGAGTCAAAGGCCGAATTCCATTCCCTTACATGGCACTGGATGCCCCACACAGTAGACTGATGACCTTGGCAGAGCATAATGGGAGGAGAGCCCCTGCATTCCAGTTCTGCTACCTGCTTGTCAGACTCGGGTTACCCTCGCAACAGTCAGGACCAGGGCAGCAGCCAGAAGACTCCGTGACTCCCACTACCTGAAGCATCAAGAACTAAGGTTGGCAGGGTGGTAGAGGTTCCCCACCCCCAGTAGGTGACATTTGGAATTAGTCTGATACCTCAATTATTAATTGTCCCTGGGAAGAGCCCCTGAGTGGCACAGCAGGTCATTCATCCACAGCTCTCCTTTTTACATTATGGTGTGTGTGAAGCTGGGGTACGCTCCAGTAACCCACTGAAGGCTATCCTGCTTCGTTAGGGTTCTGACACTCAGCCTAAGCTTTGCTAGGCCTTTCCTTGGGGTGCCAATCTCTGTCTCTCTCTAGCTAGCTACCAGCTAGGGTCCCATCCAAATGAAACCTTGTGGAAACGTGGTGTCGCCCCCTACTTGATGATTCGTATTAACACTATTGCTGGGCCTTCCTCACCAGGTTACCATCTGAAATAGCCAGCTTGCATTTTGTCATGGTTTCTTCATCTTTCTAACTTAGGGGACCGGTCAGCACCCCTGGGGACAACTGTGGCCCTCCAAGTTCTAACTCTGGTCTGTGCTCCTTCTTTCCCTGCTCCCCTGACACTGAAGTCTTTGGAGTCCTCACTATCGCTATAAAAGCTTTGCTGCCAGATACGGGGAATAGTCTACTTTGTCCCGTAGCCCAGTTACACACCCATGGGACCGTGGACATCTCATAGTTCACTCAAGGCTGAGCCCACTCACAGTCCCTGCCCTTCCATCCAGGAAGCACTAACCAAAGAAACCGCAAGGGGATTTGCCAGCCTCCTATGAAACAAACTGTCATGTAGTAACAAACAGCTAACTGTCCAGATTTGTTAGTGAGATCTGGCTGCTGTAGCTTTTGGAACATGTTCTCTTTCCTCCGTAGTCCAGCGTGAAATCGACGCTCCAGAGTGAACTGGCACTGGGGGGAGTTTGGAGCCGTCATACGTCATTGGCTCATGGCTGAGGGGAAGCCAACAAGCTTCCCCTTTAGAGCCCAAAGGTGATGCTTCTTTTTTTTGCCTATAGAATTTGTCCTTGGCCTTCTGGCAAACAGACTTGAATAGGCACTGCTTCTGTCAGCTGGTGGCTGGGTCTCCATCAAGATTTTCGGGAAGGCCGGACAAGTCCAATTACACACATCATAGCTGAGCTGTGGGCCTGCTGCCCCTCTGCCCCACACTTTTCTTTCTACCTCCACCTTCCATCACTTCCCTTATAAGGTTGGTGGTGTCACTTTTCTTTCAGAAGTCTAGACTTTGGGGTACAAATTGTCTAAAGGGCCATGTCAGCAAACTTTTTGGTGACATCTAAAGTAGAGTGGCGTTTGGTCTGTACAGTAACCATCTCTCTATCCCGTGTAGATTAATTCGAAAGTTCTTAATGACATCTATTGTGCTGAAGCCCTCAAACCAATTCAGAGGGGTTCAGAGGAGCTATTGTAGCAAATGCTGGGGTTCGGTCTTTTAGGTGACTCCTAGACCTTCCTTCGGTGTTGTTGTGGACCACCTGGACTCCCGGGCCACCATTCTGTGGTGAGGGGAGAGGGTATGTTTTGTTTCCTCTTATTGCACATTTGTTTCGGCACTATGAGCGTCACAGATCCATTACTTAACAATGGCTATGTTCTCCTGCCACGTTTCTGATTTCTCAATGCCCAGGGAAGAAACAGAACCCTGTCTAGAGTGGAGTCATTTGCTCTGGGCTCAGCACATATGGAGGAACCAGAAATACACAGTGCACCTTCTGTTTTAGAGTTCTGTGAGCTTCTCATGCCTTCTGGCCACACTGAAGTAGTACTCTGAGAGTAAGTTTTCTTTATTATTTTCTTAAAGATGGGATCTGAGATCATCTCCATTTGCTTGTTTGTTTGTTTGTTTAGGCTATTTAGCTCATATATGGGGTATGCAAGCCATGATAATGGCCATTTTGAAGCATCATGTAGAGTAGTTTCAGTTGGTATATTTGTTACTTTATGAAATCAGCAAATGGTGTGTGGTGCCCTTTAAGATTTATTTAGCACATATTTATTAAGTACCTCTTATGGTCTAGATGCTGTGCTGGCTACTGAGAATGCACAGATGAGAAAGGCACAGTCCCTGCTCTCAGGTTGTCTCACAGTCTAGTGGGAGAGAAAGACACATCAACAAGTAACTGACACTCTTAACGGCTGGGTAGAAAAATTCTAGGCCGGGGCACTGGCATGAGCAGAGACCGAGGTCAAGGGAATACATGGTTTGGGGACCTCAAGCCATGTGGCACAGTGGAGTGTGGCAGCCACAATCAAATGAGTTGGCTTGCAAGAGCAGCCAAAGATTGTGCCATTTAGGAATGTATTAGACATGATAGGAGCTGTTGTTCACAGTACACAGTGATCCGGGCATATGTAGCTTTACTCTGTAATCTAAAGCCACAAGCACTGTTCTTATTTCCGACACACCTTCTTCCAAATGGATATCCTGTTATAACAGGGAACATGGTTGGATTGATGTGGCAGTGCACATGGAAACACACTTTCCCTAGAGGTTCTCTATATTGATATTTTGGTAATGCTCTTCTGGTTGATGAAATGGGCTTCACCACGGGACATCATTCAAGGGGCTTCATCTCTATGTTCCTTTGCTGCAAGATGGATGGGCTTTTCCTAGGCTGCTCTCTCTCATACATTACTGAGACAGGCCGTATTGCACCTTTAAAGAAGCACAGCAGAAATCCCTGTAAACATGAGTAGAGAAACTCTCTAAGGAAGAAAAATCTCTGGAAGGAGGTTTCATGGTCCACTTGGGCAGGCATCCTATTGTGACAGAGCTTAGCCTTTGGAGAAATACATGCTTTCTTGGATTTAGTATGATGGTTTTGTAAGGCCATCTCCCCAGTCCTTCTGCAGACTGACTTTTAGTATACTTGATTATGTAGTATAAAAACTTTCTTCATCCATTTCTACTGGTTTTATCATTGCTGCTTCTGGAATTATGATCCTGCAGGCAAAAGTCCTATAAAATGTCTGGAGTGGGTGTTTAGTATGAAGGTATCTGTCTTAAGAGTCATGTGGTAATTGAGTTATCTCTATTAAAAACAATGTAGGCTAAACTTTTTTTTCTTCATTAGGAATCATGAGCACAGGAGAGGAAATTCATAGTTCAACCCTGCTGCTACCAATATCTTGCTCCTTATACTGGATCCTCACTAGCGTATGCATGTATAAAATGGTTTACAATTATTATCAATTAGTAGTACAAATAATTTTTTAAAATCAGGCTTTAACAACACTGACAACAAAAACAATCCCTCTCAAGCCTGCTCATTTGGAGCAACCACTGTTTAACTGTTTTAGCTATTGCTTTTGGTATATACCTTCATATTTTATACAATATATTTATGCTGCTGTTTCTTGATTGATTATTTTAGATGTTTTAGATGATTGTTTTAGATGGTAGATAAGAATCTAGCTGTCTCATAGCCTATTTTTGGTCAAGATAGCCTAGTTTATGCTGCAAACATGGCACTCCTAATTACCACTGGTTTTACTCAGTGAAAGCTAGAGTCCTAGTTCTCTGGGTCCCATGTCTCTTTTTTGGTTTATTCACTTGTTTTGCTGGAGCACATGCTATAATAGATTCCTAAGTAAAGGTTCATAGGAAGTACATTAGTCAGCTTTTTAGTAGGTTATGCTGTGGTTAGAAATTACTCTAAAACCTCAGTGACTTACACAACAAGACTTCTTTCTTACTCATGTCCTATGTCCTTTATGGGTCAGCTGTAGCTCTATCTAGGCCTTGTTCATTCTGAGACCCAGGTTGAGAAAGAGTCCCTCTCTGGAAAAAGCAGTTCTCATGGCAGAGAAGAAAGAGCGCTGACAGAAGCAGTAATAACTCTCAAAGTGTCTGCTCAGCAGTGACTCACAACACCTCTGTTTACATTTCATTGGCCAAAGGCACATCTTATGGCTGAGTCTGATGCCAATGAGCATGGAAGTATAAGGCAAAATTATATAATTCACCATAGGAAGTAGATAGTTTGGCTGCATCTAAAATTATAGGTTGATTTTCCCCAACCTTTTGAAGGCATTGTTCCATTGTCTCCTAGTTTTCAGTGTTGGTATTTAAATGTCTGATGTGAATGTGACTCCTATCTTCTGAATAAGATTTTTTTTTTCCTTTGTTCTGGAAACTTTTAGGATTTTCTTTTAACTCCTACTACTCAGAAATGTTATGATGATGTGAGTTGATGTAGATCTTTATGGATTCATTTTTCTGGTCCTTTCTTGGGCCCTTTCAATGTAGAAATTCATGTCCTTGTTTCTGAGAAATTTTCTTCTTATTATGATTTTAATGACTTTCTCCCCTCTGTATTTTCTTTCTGAGATTTCACTTATTTGGATGCTAGACCTCCTTGGTTGTTCCTCTGCTTTTCTTATCTTTTTCTCTCTTGGCCTTTGTGTTCTACTTTTGGGGAGATTTCCCAGTTTTAATCTTCCTATTCCCTTTTTTGCATTTTGATTATCATGTTTTCAATTTCCATCAATTTCCTCATTTTCTTTTCCTTTTTCATATATATATATATATATATATATATATATATATATATATATAGAGAGAGAGAGAGAGAGAGAGAGAGAGAGAGAGAGAGACAGATTGATTCTTGTAGTATCACTGTTTCCTCCGGGTTTCCCTTTTCTACTTTGTTTAATTTGGCCTCTCTGATGTTAGAGGTTTTTCTCAAGTGTGTTGTGACCCTTGGCTGTTCTCTTCGTATGTAAGAGCGGGGCTCTCAGAAGCTGATTGGAAGTGTTGGACGGAAAGGCAGAGCTTGTCAGCTAGTGGGCTTCACTGTAGAGTGATTAGGCAGCAACTGACTTTTTGTTGCGGGACCTCCAAATGCCAGTATATGGAGAAATTTCTTCTAGTGACCTTCACCTATTTAACTGTTGAATCCTTTAGTCCGCCTGCAGGTATTTTGGGATTGGGGGTAGGCTGGCTGGGTTCCTGCCATTCACTTAATCCCTCCATTTTCTGTCATGCGCCTTACTCCACCCTCTACTATACCTGATGCGCCTGGTATCCTGAGTGTGTCTGATTCAGCATCTTCAGAGAGCACATCTCATTTCCTGGGGGCAAAAGGAGTAGATGGAACAGTTACCGGCTCAGCTGCGGGGGATGACAGAAACGTGGGCACCTGCTCCTCCGTGTACAGACTTTCACTTCCTGTTTTCCTGTATGTTACCTCTAACTTCTGTGGCACTTGGTATTTCAAAGCCCTGAGCCTTCCCAGGATTCTTTTGGGGCCAACTGGCTCACTTTTCATTGGCATCTCCTGTAGGCACTTATGTTATAGCTTCCTCCATTCTAATAAATTGATACACATTCCTCCAGTCACTTCCCATCTTCAAGAAATTTGTTGACAGTGCTCATCCACTAAGGTCTCCTTTCCTATTCTCTTAGTCTGTGTGGACTTCTATCTCTCTCCCTCTTCTTTCATTGTTTTTATTTGTTTTTGTTTTAATTCCTTTAATGTTGTTTTAATAGGGCTTCAGAAGAGAGAGAGATAGTCACATGTGGTCAATCTGCCATGTGTAACTAGGAGCCATGCTGTGAAAGAATTTTAATAATGTAGTTTTCTTTACCTCATGCTGAACTAAACATGGCCTTAAAATATACTCTTGATCTTCTAAATAAAAATAGTGTTATTCTAAGTGAAAATAGCACTTGGATATATAACATGCTTTCACTACCAAAATTTAAAGACAAAACTTGAATGTTGATGGAAATGAAAGTGTTGAGTGTTGATGGAAATTAAAACGTACTTAGCACTTTCTGACACTGAGCATGATGAATGAAAATCTGTGAAAAAAGGGAGAGACGCTATAAGAGATATTCTCAGTTTGCCACTTCGTATCCCCTCTTTACCCTTCCCTACCCTGCTCTGGGCTCCAGAGAACTGACTTCTACAGACTGCATCCCCCAGGCTCCCTTGTCCTGTGGTCTCCCCTAGGCTTGGCCAATGCAAGAGGGAGGAGGAGCAGAGCGTTGGGAGGAAAGAGTGGTCTGGGTATGTATTTCTCCAGCTTCCTCTCTGCCAGGCCACATTTGGCCTGACTGTGTTCCTCTACTTTGTGCCACACCTTCTGTTGGGCTGTCCTTTCTGGCAGCCTCTGCTTTTCCTGGGTTCTGCTCTCCTTCACACTTCAGGCCTAAGGATGGTAACAGCTTCTCTCTGCTCTGGTTCAGGCCTGCTGTATAGTCCACAGTTGGACCCCTTCATGCTGTCCACACCTTCAGCGATACCTTTTGAATGTGTTGTCTGTTTCCTGCCAGGACCCTGGCTATAGTAGAGCTATCTCGTCATCATCCAGATACTTTTGGATAAAGTACTTCCCTTGATGGGCCAAGGTCTCTGTATCTAAAAAGTGCTGAGGCAGTAGAGGAGGGCCTGGCCTCTTGCCTGAAAGCCCTTTCCAGGTCTGACAGCCACACTTCTCTGTGGTGCCACAGTGCGCCATGACCAGGTCTAGCTCCCGCGCTCTCCTTGCGACTCTGTGGACCGCTGCAGGTAGGCCCGCGTGCTGGGTGATCACAGAACTATTTCTTTCTCCTTTGTGAGGCAGTTTGCTGGAATGAAAAGAGCACAGACCTTGGAGTCCGACCAGGGTTCAAGTTCACACTACCACTCTTCTACTGAGTGACCCTGAGTACATTACTAAACCTCTCTAAGACGCAGGTTCTTCATCTGAAGAGGAGGATGTATGATGGACACTGTTAGTTACCTATCTGATAGCCATTCCTTCTTTGTTAAAAGATTGCTGATTTCCATTAGGTATGGACCTGAACTTTGAGTTGGCTGTTTTGATACTTGTAGCTTGTGGTAGACATGACTAGTGTTTACTGACATCGCTTCTCTCCTCTTGGGAACATGAAAGACTAATTTCCAAGCCCTCTTATAGTTAGGTGGACTTGTATGATTAAGTCTGGCCAATGAGTTGTGAGGGAAAATGACTTGTGTCACGCTTGGGCTGAAACAGAGAAGAACAAGTGTACCATCTCCACGTGCTCTTCCCCGTGCCTCCATCAGGCAGGGTCCCTAAGTGCCTGTGCAGAGCGTTCTCCCTCATCAACTGGCAGTGTACATGTAGCATGAGTGAGGAGTAGACTTGGAGTGTTAAGTCAGTGGAGTTTTGAGGGTATCAGTCAACCCACAGCTGGAAGTGTCTGTGTGGGCATAGGACGTTATCTTCTTTGCAGGGTTATATGGATCAGACCTTGTGGATTTGATTCTTAACTGTTATTTATTAACTTGTGAAGCCTTGGTAAAGTTACTTAATGTGTTTCTGCCTTCATTTCCTCATCTTGTAGCACATGGTTAATAATGCCTCCCTCCCTCTTGGAGTAAGTGTGAGTATTTGAAGAAATCAATCTACACAGACCAGAGCCAGGCAGGAAGTACATGCTATGTAGTGTTTGCTGTTTGAGAACGTGTATTTCAGAGTGTCCGGCACAGTGTCTGACTCTCATCAACAACCATCACTGGTACCTTTATTTGAATGATCCATGTAAAATCTTGGCACACAGTGGCCATTTAATATGGGGTCCCTATTATTTGGTGATAATGCTTTTGTACTTATATCTGGGTATATGCCCCTTCTCTACTAGTTTTCTTAGAATGACCTAAGCATTACTGAGGCTTCCTTTACAACATAGGAGGTAGTTAAGTGTGTGGATTTCAAAGGATGTTTTTGAATGCAAAGTAAAGAAGACATTGAAATGGCAGCAAAGCCTTAATTAAGGAGGAAATGTACTAATCAGAAGTGGTGTTATCTGTAAGTCTGAAGGCGAAGTGACCCACAGAGAAGCTACTCTCGCGAGAATCTGCTCCTGGATCATGCATATTTGACTGCATTTGTCTATTTAGAGTCCTTAAACACTGTTCATGCTCTACGTTTTGCAGGTAAGGGAACTTAAGCTCAAAGAGGAGAAAGGGCTGATTTAGGATAACACAGTCAGTCGACAGCAGAGGCAGGACTAGAGCCCAAGTGTCTAGAAAGGTAGGTAGAAAAAGCCACGTTGGGTCTTTTAACATTTGTGCCATTTGGAAACACTGAGCAACCAAAACCCTGGACTTGATGAGAAAATAAAAGTAAGTCTTCTTTCTACTCTCCCTCTGCACAGCTCACCGTCTGTTTTGTTGGTGCTGGTTAGCTGGTTAGCTTGTGCCTTTGAATGCATCAGAAGCAGCTTTGTCTCTCCTTTGCCATCTATTCCGTGGCTGCAAGGGTGTCCTGTCCACTCTGGCCTTTGGATGGGCCACCCAGAATCACCACAGACTTTGCTTCTTAGCCACCTAGAGGAAGGCAGAAATGAAAGAACCTGCCAGTGTGTTTCCTTTGTGTGCATTTCCTTGGACACAAACATAGGAGAGGAGTTTCTGTGTGGAGCAGCCAGTATCCCCCCATTTTGGATTTTGCTGAGGCAGGTAGTTGAACTCTTTGAGGAAGTCTGGGCTTTCTCTGTCTCGGGAAATTAATGATAACATCAGAGCTAGAGGGAGGTGAGTAAAATGGAAAAGCAAATTCGTAAGAGTCACGCCAAGATTCAGATATCTAACCCCACCCAGTTCTCCCCCAGCTTTCCTTTCAGCTGTGACTTGCTTCCCAGGAAGAAGAAAACAATAGTCTGCTGATTGAATTTCAGTCTAAACTTCAGGCAATTAAAGGTGAGAGCAGGAAAACCTAGTCACATATAGAATCAAAGTCCACATGCCTCCATTGGGAGACACAGTTTGTGTGTATACTTCGCAAGGGGGCTCTGGTTCTGAAGACAAATCTGAAAGTGCATTTATTTTGGTAATTATTTTCTGGCTCAAAATTTCTAGCTGGTCTTTCTGGAGCTAATCACTTCCAGGAAAGTGCAAAGGTCTTACAGTGAAGAGAAGGAAAAGCATACTAATTATAACTTGACTGAGTCCATATTGTGAGAGTTGGAAAACCCTGAGATCTCAGGATAAAGGGAAGGCCACTGGACAGCTGGACTTTATGGTAGGCAATATGGGGTAGAGACTCAGTTGTCCCTTTCTGACACCACCTCCTCCCCACCTGGAGAATTTAAGTTGTGTGTATTCTGGTTAGCTTCCCAGAGTAGGTAGCATATTATTTCAAAAAGTATACTCATTTATCTGAAGTATTCTCAATATATACTGGTTTCTTCTTCTATGTGCTCTTTGTCTTTCTCTGTTGGCCCTGCCTCCTGTCCTTCTCTCTAGCACTCACTCCTTCCGGCAGTGAATATGTACTAGAGGTTGACTACATGCCAGACATAGTACCAGCACCATGGGTATAATGGTGACCAAGACGGCATTCCTCTTATGTATTGCTGTGCAACAGGCCACCCTCAAAACTTAGTGGATCCGTGCCACAACCATTTTACAATATCCCATAATTCAGGAATTCAAGCAGGACTCAACTGGGTGATTCTTGTCATCGACAGAGATCACGCAGTTGTATTCAGCTGGGCCTCTCAACCAGCAAGCTGGTCTCAGTATTACGATAGTTCTTATGTGAAGGCTCAGGGCTCTAAGAGGTAGTGTTCTAGTGACTCAGGTGAAAGATGCCTGGCCTTTTGTGACCCAGCCTCTGATGTCCCAGGATGTCACTTCTACTGGATTCTCTTGGTCAAGCAAGACACTAAGGGCTAACCCAGATTCAAAGGGAGGGTGATTAGATTCTACCTCTCAGTGAAAGAAATAGGAACGACTTGGCAGACATCTTTAACATCACAGACAGAGCTGCTCTCCTTGTGGAGGTTATAGGCCATTGGAGCAGGAAGCAGACTGGTCAGCAAATAATCAGATCACCAAGCCGGCTGGAAGAAATGACTAGAAAGTGAATGCCCTTTCTCGGCTAAGCAGCAGAGAGTCCGGGGTTGTCCCCTTGTGCTCTCCTGGAGGCTTTTACAATGCCCCCGACCTCCAGCCCAGCATTCCAGATCACCCCAGAAAGCAACTCTGCTGGCAAACATACCCTCACATGGCACAGTGCACAGCCTTGTGTCCACACACAGCTGCCTCCCTCACTGTGATTGGTTAAAATTCAATTGTTTGAACAAACTAAGGGTTTTTTAAGCGAATAGTAATTTTTTAGCCTTGTGCAGTCAGAATATTGGCATTGCTGTTCCACCCACCCAGGACAGTTATGCCTCATTATTTTACTAACTTCTTCTTATTCTTTAGAATTCATTGTGAAGAACCTTTTATTCCTGGAAACCTTTTCTTGACCACCGTCATTGCAATTGTGTTTAGATGCCTTCCTCTGGACTCCCTCATGCCCCCACCCCAAGCTTACCTCCATCATTTACCACATTTGTCGTAGTTTACTGTAGTCCTTGATTTACTTGGCTTCCCAACTGCTCCCTCCTCCCCTGAGATGTATTGTTACTGCAACAGACATGTCTAAAATGGTGATGTCACCTGTATACCAGGTCCCATCCAAGGGAGCTCCAGATACCAGGGTGAATCAGACTGACATAGCCACTCCCTACATACATGGGTTGCCCAGGTGAAGGCAGATACTGAAAGAATCACGACAAATATGGTGAGTGTTTCAAAAAATGACCAACTCTGAGTCACACAAGTAGTGATAGGGACTGTGCCATTGTTCCTCTGGTGCCTGGCATATAATAGCCCTTCAATGTTTATTAAATTCATGAGTGGATGGTGGTAGTATATTAGTTGAGCATGTGGCTAAAGTTATGGCAACAGAATGCCATTGCTCTTATTGTTAGAGCTCCCCCCTAAAATTTTATCAGGCTGGGCCACAATCCCTTTCTTTAAGGAGCAATAAGGGTAGAGCCACCATCTGGGCCCAGTCTAACCCCTTTCCTGTCAGCCAGATTATGCTTGCCCTGGGTCAGTCTGCTATCTGGGCCTGCAAGATGGTACCTCTCATATCAAGGGTTGATCTTTGACTTCAGCTATCATGGCTGCCTTGATGGATGAACCTCAGATGGATGAACCATCCTGCTGCCCATGTCCTATCCTTTGGGGTAATTTATAGCAGTCCTTGACTGGGGACCATGTGACTAGATCTGTCCTGGGCAGACACACACCTTGCCCTCTACCACTTTCTGTGGACCTAGCTGACAGCTATATTGATCCTTTCTGGTTGGCTTTCCCTCTAGCATTGGCTTTCCCTACACAGAAGGTGATTTCTAGATCCCAGGTTCTTAGAACAAAAAAGGCCTAGTCTTTGGAATTAGACATAGTTGGCTTTGATGGGACTCTTCTACTTGCTAGTTTTATCTCTGTGAGCCTAATGTTCTCATCTGTAAAAATGGGAGTAATAATCACAACCTGTTAGAGTTCTTTTAAGTGTGGTGCCTGCCATGTAATTGCTGAGGAAATGGTAGTCCCCTGTCATGTTCCATCATGGTGCATTGACTTTTGTATTCAAAGCAGATATTATTGATGTCTTTCATTGATTACTAGTACAACATTTACTTTAGGATGTTTTCCTAGATGGTGATGGCCATCTGCTTCTAGGGCTGGCATTGTCACACCATTACTAGTGCTTCTGGGCTCTGGTCACATGGCATGTATCACATCTGTCACAGATGGGATTCAGTCATCATATAGGGCATGAGTGGCCATCACCACTTAATTTCCCATTGTTCCAATAGATTTTTGGAAAATTCTATCAGAGCTTTTGCAAGAATATATGCTTAATGTGTTCTACAGAACCCATTTATCAAAACTGTCTAAATTAGTCAGGGTTCTCCAGAGAAACAGAACCAACAGGAGAAGTTCAATGATCTTCCATCTGTAAGCTGGAGACCTGGTAAGGCTGGTGGCGTAGTTTGAAGGCCTGAGAAGTAGAAAGCCAATGGTATGGCTTCCAGGATGAGTCTGAAGGACTGAAAACCAGGAGTGCTGAAGGCTGAAGAAGACTGATGTCCCAGCTCAATCAGTACAGGGACAGAATTCAGTCTTCCTCTGTCTTTTTGTTCTGTTCAGGTCCTCAATGAATTAGATGCTTCCCACCCATACTGGGGAGGGCCATCTGCTTTATTTAGTCCACCAGTTCAAATGCTCATCTCTTCCAGAAACACCCTCACAGACATACCCAGAAATAATAATGTGTAATCAGATATCTGGTCATCTAATGGCCCAGTTAATTTGACACATAAAACTAACCATCATCACACTGCCAGAAAACCCCTTTTGCTCCCTGCCTCACCTTCTACCCAGCCAGATATTTTCAGATACACAGTAAGCATCCAGATCAGGTCTGCTTGGAATTGATTTGCAGCAAGGGTAAGAGGGGAATAAACACAGGTACCTGCAGTTTGGGCAGCACTGCCCTCAAGGTCAGGGGCCCGGGCAGGAGCCTTGCCTTGTTCTCTGGCCTATGTTGTTTGCTTAGGTCAGGACAGCCTTGCTGGTTTTTTGGCCCTTGAATATCTTGTGCTGTTCCTTCACCATTTTTACTGTTCACAGTTGCTGACTTGTCTTGTTCTTATGTACATCCCATATAATATTATATATATATATATATATATATATATATATATATATATATAGACACACACACACACACACACATTAAAGACACACATGAGAAAAATGCAAATGCTAAAGTGTATTCAGTTGAAATGTCAGCCCCTCTCTCTGAGATGAACCTGTGTGCCCTAGTTCTCTTCTCCAGAGGCAGTTGCCACAATCACCGTGTTGTGGTTCCCTCCAGAGTGAGTCTACACACATACACGTAAACGTGAATACTTGCGTGGTCTTGGGGCTTCTCATCAGTCTCTGCCCACCAGTCTGCTCTGGAACTAGCCCTCTCCGCTACGCTCTTGTGGCTTCATCATTCTCTACTTCTCACCTGCTCTCAACCTGCTGCCCTGACCTAGTTAAGACCCTAGTCTGGAACAGGAAGAAGTAGAAGTCATCATTTGGAAAGATGAAAGCATTTCTATTTTCTGTTTCCATTCTATATTGTCTAACCCTGCAAAATTAAATTATGCCTGTTCATCTGCTCCTGACTCACTATATTCCAGGAGCCAGCCATTTGCATTATCTTTGCAACAACATCTTTCTCCTCAGGACTCTGTGGCAATGAATGTTTTAAAATTCTGAGAAAAAGTCATAATAATACAACTTTTCTATCCTAAGCATCTGAAAATTGAATTGAGACCAAAGCATCGAGAAATATTAGAAAAAAGCTAAATGGTTTACAAACGCAGCAATGCCTCATTGAGGATTAAGACCAGTACATTAGGAATTCATTTAGGGCACATTGGCATTCTATGTTTTCCATGTGGCCACATGCATAGTTCACCAAATGCATCACCACAGAATAAGATGTGTTGAGGTATTTGGAAAACGGTAGCATCACACAGGTGAAGGAGCAGCGAATCCTACCTGGGAAGATGATAAAAGCCCACAGAACATTGGGCTAGACTCCGAAGGCTGAATGAGAGTTTTTCAGATGGACAAGAGGGGAAGGGCAGTCTAAGCAAAGGAGAAAATATGAGAAGAGTGCAGAACTGCAGAAGTGCTCTGGAATATTCTGACTGCTGGACAGTCCATTTTGCCTAAGGCATGGAGTATGTGGATGGAAAGATAGGCTAAAGACAGGCTTGGAAAAACTTACATTCCATACTAAGAAATTTGTATCTTTTTTCCTATAAAATAATAAGAGGACACTGGATAGTTTTAAGAATGGAAATGATGTTACCAATGTTTAATTTTAGGTTATTCTAGCAGCAATGTGGAAATTAGATGAAGGAAGATACGCTGGAAACTGGGATACCAGTTACCAGCTGTTTTGTTAGTTTCAAGTGAGATAAGATGGGGTCTTGAACTAGGGCAGGGAAATGGAGATATAAAGGGTATGTTTAGATGATCTGTCTGACAGATGACCATTTGGGGTGGGTGGGGAGGGCAAGTGGAGGAAATGAGAGGATGAAGGAGAGAGAGTGAGGGTGGAAATGAGCAGTAGATTTCAAAGTTGGAAGAGACCTCAAAGATGAGCTTGCCTAGGCTAAGTACCTTTGGTTGTATTTCTACAAGTGGTAGTCTAGGCTCTTCTTTGAATACTTCCAGTGACAGAGTGCTCATTCTATCTCAAGGAAGCTTACTTCATCTTCAGTTTGCTCTATTAGAAAGTTTTTCTTTAGGCTGCACCAAAATCCATCAACTAGTATCTTCTACTGCTTGGCCCTAGATTAAACTCCTTGGGACCACACAGGCCAAGGAAAATCCTTTGCCAATGTGAAAGCTCTTCACATACTTACAGGCAGCTTTCATATACTGCTGTGTTCTCTCTTTAGAATAAACATTTGAAGTTTCTTTAGCTAGTTACCAGATGACATCGTCTCCTACCTGTCTCTCATCTTTGAGGGCACAAAAGGCTTCCTGTGTAGTAAAATGTGTCACTTTCTTCTCTTGTGACTTTTTATTGGACCAGATAAGCTCAATGGAGAATATGAAAGGAACCTCACACTAAAAGCAACTTGGAAAGGAATCTTATGGCAGTATGTGAGAATAAGGTAATAAAGGCTGGTCTGGTAACCCAATTTCAGAAGATTAAGCCTTGTCAGTTAGGGCTGGTGGGGATACCACTAGCATGCATATCAGAAAACAGGAGATGACTCTCACCATGATTTGCAAATTAAACAATAAGAAACCACAAACTCTGGCATAGGAAAGGTCTTTAGAGATCAACTGGTCCAAGTCTGTCATTTTACAGATGGGAAGATTGAGATTTGAAGAGGCAAGGGACATGTCCAATGTCCCACAGCTAGGAAGTGGCAGAGAAAAGACTAACCTGGGTCTTCTGATTCCCAATTCAGTGCTTTTCTCCTGTACTATGTGTTTCCTTAACTTGGGTCACAAGCAAGAGCCAGCTAATAACGAATACTCTTTTACCACTTTCTCTCTAATCACTGTCAACAAATTATATTTCATTCAGAATTGTATCTCAAATGGTACGGAATTGTAGGAGAACGATTTTAAGATTCTTGAATTGCTCTCCAAAGTATCCCTGCCACATTCACCAAAGACTTAGCTGTTCATGTCATTTTGTGTTGTGAATAGATGTGAACATTAGTGAGGATAAGTCCCCATTATTGTAAGGAATTTCTATACTGAATATTTTAATAACATAGGAATGTTGGTAAGACATCTAGAGACAGGAATGGAAATATTGGCCAATAATGCATATTATTGTGTGATGAAACACTGATGCCATGTAACCATATTATTGCAGCATCAGTACAACTTGAAATTCAAAATGGCAGAATTCCTCCTGACATCTGAGCAGTGTACCTGAGTTTTCAAGTGTTGGAAATGGGGAGCTATTTCTACAGTTCTGGGGTATTGGAGATACGGCAAACACTTTGAAGGAACTCCTTGGATATTTTGTATTTGGAAAAAAAAAGAGGTGCCAGTCTCCAGATTTCATATTTATGTAGTCCCCCCATCCACAAAGGCCACAGTGGTGAATCTCTCATGAATCTAGGTTCCTCTCAAGCTGAGAGCTTCCAGGTGGAAACTAGAGTAACTGAGATGAGCCACAGGTCTTGTGTGAAGATGTTCCAAGCCTGATTCTATCTCTGTGAAGGACCTTCAGAGCCATGGGGGGACCTAGCAGTGTGACCAGATGAAAGTTTTCAAGCTTAAAGGCAGCATCACTTATCATAGTTGTGTCTGCCAGCCCAGACTGAATGTAGCACAGTGCATAAGCTTTATAGTCATTTCACTAAAAACTGGTGCACACTGGTCAGTCAGGGGTGTGTCACACTCCAAAATGGTCAGAGATAGGAGGGACCATTTTGAGAATGTGCTTCTGTCACGGATGTGCTATATGGTCTCCTATAAGAACCTCTTTACAAGAAAGGATCCGTTACCAATTTGTTCAGACACCCATGGAAAAATCTCAGTAGTTATATATGAATGATTTTTTTGAACAGTCCATTTGAACTCAGACATAGATTATATTTTCTGGAAAATGTGTACCCATAAAACATACCAATGTGAAGAGAAAATTAACATTTGAGAGAAAGGATTATAGAAAACCTGGTAAATGTCCTAAAAAAATGGGCCCAGCTCTATATTCCAATGCTATAAGGTAGCCTGCCATTACAAATCCATGCCATAATTTATATGATATTGATTTTATTGTCACACTTTGGTAATACTGTGTCATGTGTATTTATGATGGCCCATAAATGTTCAGAATAACATTTGGAGACAAAGTCACTGTTCAGAGTCAAGGAAATAGAGAGCTCTATAGAGAGAGGTTAGAGCCCATTAATGGGCCCAGTATGTAGACCTAAGAAACCTGCCTTGGAACAAGTTCTCTTGAAAAGTAAAAGCCCTCAAATAATAGTTCAAAATGAAAATTCAGAAATGGAATTCCATGTAGCCCAATGTGATAACTCTATTTGAAAGCCCTCATTTTGCCCTACCCAATAATCCTTAAATGATATGTCTGTAAAAGCAATTGACACTCAAGCATCCAGCTATACTAGGCATCAAAATTCCCTGGTTGAGTAGATTACAGCTCTGGCAGATCTGCACATCCTGAACCCATTAGCTCCCAGTTATAGACCTGGAGCTGCTTGGATCATCAAGTCAGTACCTTGGGAGCCACAGCTCCGGGTGTATTGGTGCTACTGGGGGAGTCAATATATTGTCCAACCCAGACCGGCAAAGGGACTTTGCTCCTTGGTGGGGGCAGGAGAGAAAGTGACTGTCTTGCTCCCATTTTTCTTGTCTTACATTAGAAACCAAGCACAGAGTTGGCTGGGATCAGTGTTAGCATTGCCCACAGCTGTTGAACTCTGACTTCACCAGATGCCATAACTATAGCAATGGGGAAATATTGGAATTTTGAGATTAGCATGCTACTGAAATTTACTAAATTTAGCACATTTTGTGGTGGGGAGCATATTGTCAAATGACAAAGTAAGTCAGGCTTTGGAAGGAAAGTTAATTTATTATATATGATGACTGGTGAAGTCTCCCTACCCTCTTCATCTATACCTATAAATGTGTGTTTTGAAATCAAATGAGATAAATCAACTTGATTGTCCAATGCATGGATGGAAATCGGGCTGTCATAAAGCTATCTTCAGATGTGTGTAAGTGTTGGAATATTCATCTTTGGGGCTTCGTGAAAAGAACCTCAGGCTGGGAGTCAGGAAATCTAAGTCCCAGCCCCTACTATTAAATCATTATGTGATCTTGGGCAGGTCTCTAAAGGAACTCCAGGTCTCAGGTACCCCCTTTGTTTAGTGTTGGGGGCTGAACTCTTCCAGCTCTCCTATTA
This sequence comes from Manis javanica, assembly GCF_040802235.1. NCBI lineage: Eukaryota > Metazoa > Chordata > Mammalia > Pholidota > Manidae > Manis > Manis javanica. The sequence goes on from NC_133174.1 coordinate 137,231,690, forward strand.
CAGGTTTTTGAATATTTAAGGTTCTGTTTCTCCCTGCTTTGGCTCTGAGGGGTACCTACTGACGGCCTGTGGGAGGGAAAGGAGAGGTCCACACTCAGAGAGAGGGTGACATGTACAACTGGGGTTTCTTGACAGGTTCACCTGGCTAGGGAAGTGCCCTCTCCACCCCACAAGCCCTATAAGGGGATTGATTGTTGGCTTCATGCTCCCTCTGTCCTTTACGTGCAGCTGGGCCTGTGCAGCCTCCACATGTAGGCCATTGTCCCATTCAGCAAGGCTCTCGGCCCCATTCTGTTCTGAGTCAAGAGAGATTTAAAGGGTCCTGGCTCATTGAGGCAGTGCAGCTGTAAGCTCTTCTCCGACTCTGTGCCTCAGTCCTCATAGATTCTTGATGCCTTTCCATGACCAACCTCTTGTCTTCTCCTCTACATCCGGGTACTCATTCCTCATCTGTTACTTACTTTCTTACCAGAGAGCCTGGTTCCTGCCTTAGCTGCATACTTGGTGTCCTTGTCCTTTAAAGACTGGAATTCTATTTCTCTTTTCAGTCTTCTTCAGGTCTGAGCTTGACCACTGCCTGAACTGTCTGGATTTGCCCATCAGTCTGTCTGCAGAGATCTCTTCCCATGGCTTGTGTCCAAGACTCAGCAATGCCTCAGAGCCTACTGCCCAGCACAGCCCCTTGTTGCTTACCAGTAGCCCTCACTGAAGCTGCTGCTTGCTCTGCCTGGACCTCTGCCCACTTGTTTACCAGTCTGCTTGCTACTAGACCCTCTTAAGATGTGCTTCATCTGCTTTGTGGGGACATTTCCCCGTTACTCCTAGGCCTTCCTGACACTGACTATTAACCTCTACTTCTTGCGTCTCCTTGGAGACCCTACCTTCAAAGCCCTCCTGGGCCTGCCTGGTCTCTGGATTCTGGACCTCCCCAGGCAGGTCTGTCTCAGTCCCAGCCAGTTCCCAGTTATAGCCTGCAAAGTCTGTATTGGTATTCCTTGGGCCAGATTGCCTTACCTGGACACCTCCCTCAGGATGGAAGCTTCCGTGTCCAGACTCACCCACTATGTGCCAATTAACAGCCTTATAAAACCTTGCGGTCAATGACTTTGCAGGCTAAACTCAAGTTAAAATTCTGAGATAGGCAATAAGTGAGAATTTCTATGTCTCTGCTGAAAGAGGAAAAGGGATGCTGTTGGAAATTTTTGAACCAGCATGACATAACTAGGTGAAAGGTGAAAAATGCCTTTGTGGTCTTTTTGGAAGCAAAGTTGCATGTGAATCTAAGGTGACATTGTTGTTGTGGTTAGTAGTCAGCCGAATGGTATTCGGCTGCTTGCAGAAGTACTTCCGGCTTGTTGAAATAGCCCGGAGTTCCAGCTCCCATAGCAGGGGCACGTGTACTGGCTAGCTGTGTGTGCTTGTGCCCAGGACTTATTCTTTCTAAACCTCAGTTTCCTTATCTGCTAAAGGAGGCATTGTGGAGATAATACCTTTGCTCATTTATGAGCTCTCAGGGTGGTGTCAAGAATACCAGTTGGTGGATAGTGGATATAAAAGTGTTTTAAGGACTGTAATGCATCATACAGATTATCTGGTCTTCCTTCCCAGATGGGTGGAGGCCACAGACCTGGAACCTCTTAGCCAGTGTTGGTGGATAGCAAAGACTGGGACCATATCTTGAGGGAACAGCAGATCAGAAGTAAGGCAAACATCCTGACGTGGAGCCAGAGGAGAGTAGGGAGACAGTACACAAAGCCAGGTGCTTTGGGGAGCCAGCAGAGCCAATGCATGGGGATGTTTGAAGGCAAGGATTTCCTGAGTGGACAGGAATTTCTGAGCTGGCGTGCAGGGGCTACTGACTTCTTTTTGCTTGGTGCCTGCTGTTGCTTATCTAGCAGCTTAGACCGAAGCTATTTTTTAAGTGGCTAATAACATAGGAGATAGCAAACCAAATGTGAGCAACCATTCTCATAAGATCTGGCAGGATTTAGGGACCAAGGCAACGGTACAAGGCCAGTATTAGCTAGCCCATGGTGCACCCAATTCAAAGGAGAACAGTGACTAGGCACTGTGATGGTTAATTTTATGTGTCAACTTGGCTAGGCTGTGGTGCCCAGTTGTTTGGTCAAACACTAGTCTAGATATGGCTGGGAAGCATTTTTTCTTTAGATTAAATGCGGTTAACATTTAAATCAGTTGACTTTGAGTAAGGCAATTGCCCTCCACAATGTGGACAGGCCTCAATCAGTTGAAGGCCTTAAGATCAAAACCTGGGGCTTCCCAGTGAAGAAGAAATCTGGCCTTAACTGAGTTCCCAGCCTGCCTGGCCTGCCCTGCAGATTTTGCACTCAAGACTGCAATATCAATTCTTACGTGAATTTCTGCCTGTTGGCCCATACTACAGATTTCGGACCTGTCAGCTCCTTCATTTGCATGTGTCAGTTATTTAAAATCTCTCTTTCTTCCCTCTTTCTCTCTCTCTGTCTATACACACACACACACATGCATGCATATGTATATATACATGTATACGTATATATATATATTCATATGTATGTGTATATATATATTTACATATGTGTATGTGTATATACACATCTATATCTATATATCTATCCCATTAGTTCTGTTTATCTGGAGAACCCTGACTGAAACAGACACCACGAAGATGGCAGTGTAGCTTAGAGGAGAGACAGTTGCGGGATCACAGAGAACCTTGAGTGAGCTGGCATTTTGAGTTCTTTTACCCAAGTTGTCATTCAGTCACAAAGTATTAACTGCCTCTCTGCTGTATCTACTAAGTGAGTATCTGTAGTTCCAAAGAGGTTGGTCAGCCCAACCTCGATTAGCTCAGATTCCCGAGAGATCAATCCCAGGCCTGAGTGGAAGGCCCTCTCTGTGGAGGCTGGGCATCCTCCACGAGGGGCTGGTGGCCCACCAAGAGAGGGTCTCCAGCTCTGTCAGGGTGATATAGGTCCTCTCACTCAGACGTGATGGAGTCGATGCTATTGGAAGTTAGTGCTCATGTGGTCTGGCTCCTCATCGTACAGGTGGGAAGAGTGAGCCTGAGAGAGAAGGAGCCGCTTTCCCAGGCCACCCAGCAAGGTAGTGGCACAGCCTGGCCTAGCATTCAGATTTCCACACAATAACTAAAGAAGACGAGAAAGGAGCAGGGAAGACAAAGGTTGTTTGGCAAACAGGAGTCTGAATTCCCATTGTGCTTTTCTTATGGGCCATTTAGTGAATGATTGTACCAAAGTTAGGAAGCATCCTATTTTTCACAGCTGGATAAAAAGGAAGGAAAATAGAAGAGTCTGAAAAGTAAAATGAAATAAATAGAAAACATATTTATAAGGGCCCTCATGGCTAAATCACAAAATTGAGATCATCAGTATAAATGGGTTTTATTGAAGAGCAACTTCCCTATGGATTTCCTTTAACAGCAAGAAAGCCTGCTGTCCCCAGTCAGGTCACCTTACTACCTTGGCAAAGGGTGTTTGCCTTGTTAAAATAAAGGTACACTTTGATTGTTGCAGGACCAGCTCTCTCTGTTTCTCCCCATATTTGTGGATCAAAGACCTGAATGTAAGATATGAAATGATAAAACTGTTAGAAGAAAACATAGGCAAAAATCTCTTGAACGTAAGTATGAGCAATTTTTTCCTGGACACATCTTCTTGGGCAAGGGAAACAAAAGCAAAAATGAACAAGTGGGACTACATCAAACTAAAAAGCTTCTGGAAGGCAAAGGACACCATCAGTAGAACAAAAAGGCATCCTACAGTATGGGAGAATATATTTGTAAATGACATATCCGACAAGGGGTTAACATCCAAAATATATAAAGAACTCACACACCTCAACACCCAAAAAGCAAATAACCTGATTAAAAATTGGGTGGAGGACCTGAACAGACATTTCACCAAAGAAATACAAATGGCCAACAAGCACATGAAAAGATGCTCCACATCACTAATCATCAGGGAAATGCAAATCAAAACCATAATGAGATATCATCTCACAGCAGTTAGAATGGCTACTATGCAAAGACAAGAAATAACAAATGTTGGCGAGGATGTGGAGAAATGGGAACCTTCCTACACTGTTGGTGAGAATGTCAGTTGGTGCAACCACTGTGGAAAGCGGTACAGAGGTTCTTCAAAAGAGTAAAAATAGAAATGCCATTCAATCTAGTATAATTCTGCTTCTATGAATTTACACGTCCCCCCAAAAAACCCTGATTCATAAAGGCATATGCACCCCTATGTTTATTGCCACACTATTTGCAGTAGCTAAGATATGGAAGCAACCTAACTGTCCATCAATGAGATGAATGGATAAAGAAGATGTAGTACATATATATAATGGAATATTATTCATCCATAAAAAGAAAAGAAATCCTGCCATTTGCAACAACATGGATGGAGCTAGAGGGGATTATGCTCAGTGAAATAAGCCACATGGGGAATCCAGAGGGTATTATGCTCAGTGAAATAAGCCAGGTGGAGAAAGACAAATACCGTATGATTTTACTTATATAAAAACAAGGCAAAACAGAAGGAACAAAACAGCAGTAACTCATAGACACTGAGAAGTGACTAGTGGTTACCAAGGAGGAGGAGTTAGGGCAGGTGGGGGAAGGATGGGGGGATAACGGGGCATCACAATGTAAGTCGGTCATGAGGAAGGTAGTACAGTGAGAATACAGTCAATGATTCTGTAACGTCTTTCTACATTGATAGATAGTAACTGCGCTAGAGAGGGTGAGCATTTAATAGTATGGCTAACTGTTGAACCACTCCATTGTACATTTGAAACCAATATAAGATTGTATATCAATGATACTTCAATGAGAAAAAACATGCTGTTTAATTCATAGTCACTTTGGAATGCATCAAAATGAGTCAGTAAAGATGATTCTCTTTCCCTTGCATTCAGTATTGCTGCTTTATACCTGTTTTCCATTTAGGATTTATTGGTGTAAATCCCCCTTTATGCATCATTGAGAGTGTTAGCAATTATGTGGCAGAATATAGTCTGCATTAGGCCTTCTAGGAGAGAGTGGATGACCTAGTAGGTTTTTCTGTATTTTATTTCTACTGTTCTTTGTGGAAAGGCCTTTTGGAATAAACCATCAAATTTGGGAAAGCAGCATTCTGCAGATGGCAGGTTTTATTACCAATAGCACTTCCTGCTTATAATTCAAGCTGAAAAGGGATTCCCATGTTATGCAGCCCCACAGCCCTTCCTGTGCAATACTGTTACAGGACTTCAGCAGCATCAGTGATTATTGGGCATTTTTGCTTAATCTCTTCATGCTTCACCTCAGTTAGAGATGTAGGCTGACAATCCCTACTTTGACCCAAAACACCAACACGCAAGAGTGAAATGGTCTTTTATTTTATTTCCCCAGATCAGAGTTCTCCTGTTTCCCTGTCAGTGCTGCCCTGGGTGTTACCTCTTTGAATTCAGATTTATCTGAATGAGGCATCTAGGAGAAGGTACATGGTAACTAGGAGATGGTTTCTATGGTAGTCTCCTTTTATTGGTGGTCTCCAGTCCTGACTTCCCAACTGTCTTGCCTTCAGGCTTTGGGGAATCAAAATTTGGGTGTGGTCATGGCCCGGTCACTGTTTTGGGCATTTCGTGATGTTATAACTGTTGAATCAGTAGGTTATACACCTAAAATGAATGTAATATTAAGGCAACTATAATAACAAATTTTTAAATAAATAAACAGAATGTTTGGAAGAGTGTTTATTTATTTACTTATTTTTAGGTTTTTAGTTTTATTTTTTCTGTTTTATTTTATTTCCAGCACTGGAAAATAAACCTGAAAATCTGGACAGGGAAAGGCCCAACCAATAGAAGTTGTCCTGGAATTGTGGAGCTCTCAATAATAAATGTCTCGGTGGTGTGTTTATTGCAGTTCCAATCCAATTCAGTTCAACAAATTTTTGTTGAATGCCTGCTGTGAACAAGATAAAGAATGAATAAGACATGGCTCTCACCCTCCAGGACTTCACAGTCTAACAGGGGAATCAACATGTACACTGTTAATTCTCAACAAGGAAGACAATAATAAAGGTATATACAGAAGTTTAGACAAGGTGCTATGGATATTAGAGGAGTGAAAAATAAACTAGGGAATCTGGAAAGCTTATTTTTGAAAGAAGCTTTTGAGCTTGGTCTTAAAAGATTGGTGAGACAACTACAGGAAGACACTGTAGTGAAAGACAGTTGAGGTTGAGGAACCACATGCCCTACAGGTGTGAAAGCCCAGGGAATGGTGATTGGTCCGGTAGGGCGGAGCAGTGAGTCTGACCCAGCTTACCAAGAGCCTCAGTACTAGGCTGAGATAGTCGGACTTGCTCTGTAGCTCAAAAAAGTGTTGGATTCCCACCCACCTCTGCGAGTGTAGAGGAAGTCTCTTCCCTGTCATGACAGCCTCTGGGTCTTAGTGGTCCCTTTATATGGATAGATACCTTCCAGTTACATTCGTATTCATTTGATGCAGATTCTTTATATGAGAAATACTTGCCTTTAAAAAACACAGTACATGGGATTACTTTAAACAGCTCCAATATATCAGTAATGCATTTAATGTGTTTCTCTCCCGAATAGTGTATATAACTACATGTACTTTAATTATATTGACTAAGATTACAATCCATTTTGCTATAACCCGAGAGTGGCTACTCTGAGCTGAGTGGCATTGCATTTGAAATTTGTCCGACTCTGTCAGCGGTTCCATTCACTTAGAGCTTATACCAAACCAGTTCTGGGTACTACATCAGGTTTCTCTTCTACTAGCCCTATTTATTTGTCTTCCCCTGGTATTTCTGTAAGCATGTCAGAATAAATTATATCAGATGCTTCTCTCTCGAAGATATGTTAACTTTGCTCCATCCCTCTTTCACCATTACCCTTGTCATCCTATTGCAAACAGGAATTAGCTTTGTTTGGCATGATTTGTGTTTGAAGAATCCATATTTCCCCTAGGTACTCATAAATGACTGCCTTAATAATTGTCCTCACAGCTTACCAGATATTGAAATTAAATTTATGAGTTTAATTCCCTGAGTTCCCTGGGGATTTTTTTTAAAAAGAAAAATGGAACAAGGCAGTTTCATGACTCACAGCAACTCTGACATAATAAACCAGTGTGATAAAGAAAAACATTTTGCAGGGAAACAAATTTCAGTTTTAGCCTTCCAAATGATTATTAAAAAAATTAACAAATAGTAAGATTTTTCTGAAATACCAAAAGACATCCTGTGTCCTTTAAAACTATTTATTTATTGCACTCACACATATTTTTAAGGAGCATAACAGATGCCTCAAAAATGTTAATCCACTAGTTTATAGTCCTTACTTTGTGCTGGCAAATGGAAATTTAATCTCTTTATATTCAAATTGTTGCACATTTGAAAAATAGCCCAATAATGGCACTTTTTAAAAGGTTATTTTGTAAGTACTATCGGTCAGACATATGCTAAAGTACTGTTTCAGGTTGCTGAGGCAACCTGCCTGCCAGAATTGTGGTTGACTATTTACAAGTTAATGATAATGCACTGACCTGAGACCTGAACCTGACCTTCAGTGATGCAGCACTGGTGCACTGGAGGGAGGCCGTGGTAGACCATAGCTACCTCTTCGTCTTTGTGAATGACTGGCAAGGGATTGACACACATCTGATAGCAAACAGATGCCTTGAAAGGAGTGGATGCATAGAACATTGAATAACACCCAGAGCTTTGGTCAAGTTTAGATTTCTAGAGTTGCCCAGCCAAGACTCTGCCTGCTACTGAAGCTAAGAATGCATGGAACGACTAGTTTACATCAGTCATGCTAGAGAAGTGACCAATTTTCTCTGACTGAAACAGTTTGGACTCAGCAACTGAGCAACATGCTGATGCTACAGTCCCTTCTCTTCACTTAATGTTCCACTGGAAAGTGGTAAGACATCTTTTCCTTTCCAAGCTGGTAGCAGCCCCTTCCCAGTGGCTTGGTCTACAGGCATATGAAGTTTAAGAGCACTTCTGTTGTGTAATCTCTTTCAGTTTGTATTCTGGAAGCTGTATGATGGCACCATTTGCTTTGGGGCCCATCATGACGATAATGCATAGGTTTTGACTTGTTTGTGTTAATGTTTTTATTTCAAAGACTGACACTGAGGGCCATGCAGCAACTGAGCAACAAGAGAATACCCCATCTGCAACCCGGGCTGGGATAATACTTACGGTGAGAGAACATGCGTAAATGATCTACCAACTTGACAGGAACGGATTCCAAATCTGGTACTCTGTGGCCTCATTCCTTGCCAGTGTGCCCCTGGAAGGGTAAGCCCATGGTGAGCGCCTTAGTTTGTTAGTGGAAAGGAAGCCTTGGTTTGGGGAGAAAGTATTTGGATGGCCTATTAAGAAGTCTTTCCATTTTCAATAGAGTAGGACAGTCTGCCTCAGAGCCTGTGGTATGGTCTTTTCTCTGGATGAGCACAATGACTCCCTCTCACACATTTTTCTGGTATTTATGCTGCATGAGCCCCTGCCACTCTCCTGAATAAACTTCCAGGTACTACCTGCATGCTGTGTTCCTGTGGAGGAATGGCAGTAATCTCTGCAAAGGTAAACAAACTGGAGCTTCTGTGGATAAAGCGTAAATGCAGTGAAGTGTGTGTGGCTGTAAGATTTAATGCCTCCACAGGTGATTTTTTTGGAGGGGGGATCTGGTATTTAATCAAATCTAGAGTCATTATGTAAATTGAATCACCTTGCAACACACTAGTAATTTTTTTATCGCATCGCCTTTTCATTTGACACTGCCTAGATACAAGTTGAGCTTGGAATTTCAGAGGTAGAGCACTGCTGATTGGAGACATATTAAGGAAAATGTACTATGGAAATGAGATAAAACCTTTATTATTGCTATTGATTGTCAACTGTGTATGTGTACAGGTGTCCCACAAGGGGATTTTAGAATAAAGTGTGCCTGTTCAAAGTCTTCTACCTTTCTGGAAGCCTCCAGTGAATTACAAGAAGCCTATTTTGAATGGACTGTATTAAAGCTACTCCTGTCAAATGGAAGAACTTTACACTGAATGAGATGTGTCCAAACTCTTCCTAACACAGGGGCCTCCTGTATACTTGTGTAGCCCATGTTGGCTTGGCCTCGGGTTACTAGCATGATGTCTGATGTTGGATTATTTATGCCATAAGGTTTATTTAAAATTGAAGGTAGTATTTTCATTCATCAACACTGGTTTTGATAGGTGTTTAAAAGGTGTAACGGGGTTGATGATCCTGGATAGACAAATTAATCCATCACCATATCACTGTTCATATTATGAGGCTGAGGAGGATAAAACCTGGTCAAGTTGGATTTCCCAGAAGGCACTTGGGCTTTTTGACCCTGTGATTCATAATAATCATGTCTTCATGAAAGCAGTGAAGCTAAATACTTTATCCGTAATCTAAAGAGTGAAATTAGAAAGGAGGCAAGACAGAAGATATGATGTTAAACTGACGTTGCTAAAGCAGAAGAAAGAGTACTTTCTATATCTTTTATTTCCTCTACTTCTCTATTTTACTCTCCCCATTTTCTCTTAACTCTTAATCTGAAAGAAATTCTTGAGAATATCCCTTTTCCTGCAGATAAAGACTCCATGAGCTCCCCCATCCATATGTTGAAAGATGGAGACCCCTGGTCAGCCAGGAAGTCTTTCCTCTAATCAGTCACCTGATGTCTTGCCCACTGTATCTTGCAAGCATGGAAGCCACCAACTTGGGCAAGTGCTCCTAATTTAGGCTCAATAGAGATGACCAGGCTTCCCCTACCTAGAATGCTACTTATTCCAGTGAAAACATTTCTTCTTTCTAAAAACACTTACTACACCATGCATCATAACGTGGCCTCAGAATGGGAAATCAAAATGGTGCAATCTGGGATTAAGATTGAAACGCCTTACCGTCCAGTTTCCCATTGAACTTATTTTTTGTTCTATGTTTACCATTGGTGCTTCAGTTTTCTCATCATTAATGGGGATAATAATCACTACCTACCACTAAGGGTTGGCATAAGGATTCAATAGGACGGTGGGTGTGAAAGTATCCAGTACTAGGTGTGGCTCAGAGCACATGCTCAGTGAGGCAAGGTTGAATCAGAATGATCTTATGGTTAGGGGGATAAAGGGTTGACTTTTGAGAGTTCCTTATATACTAGATACAAGTCCTTTGTCAGATAAATGGTTTGAAAATATTTTCTCCCGGTCGGTAGCTTGTCTTTTCATTTTCTTAATGGTGTCTTTCACAGAGCAAAACCTTTTTAAATATTGATGAAGTCCTATTTATCAAGGTCTCTTTTTATAGATCATGCTTTTGGTGTTACATCTAAGAACTCTTTACCTAACTCAAAATTAAGAAGATTTTCTCCTGTTTTTTTCTATTTTTTTATGATTTCATGTTTACATTTGGATCAAGTATCCACCTTGAGTTAAATTTTTTGTACAAGGTATGAAGATTAGGTCAAGGTTTTATTTTTGCATATGGGTATAAAATTGTTTCAGCCCCATTTGTTGAAAATACTGTCTTTACCCTACTGAACTGTTTTTGCACCTTTGTCAAAAATCAATTGGCCATGTTTATGTGAGTCTATTTCTGGACTTTGTCCTAATTCATTGATCTATGGTTCCTTCCCTTTGACAATACCACACTGTCTTGATTTACAGTAAGTTTTAAAATTAGATAGTGTTATTCCTCCAAATTTATTCTTCTGTTTCAAATTGTTTTAGCCCTTTTAGTTCCTTTGCTTTTATTAAATTAAAAAAAATAAATGTTACAATCTACATATATGAAATCACACACAAAAAAGTTCTGTTGAGCTATTGATTGGAAATGCATTAAATTTGTATATCAGTTTGGGAAGAATTGACATTTTTACTATGATGTTTCACTCAATCCATGAACACAGTATATCTCTCTACAGTTAGGTGTCTTTAACATTTCTTTCATCAATGCCTCATGGTTTTCAACATATAAAATTTGTACATATTTTATTAGATTTACATCTGAGTATTTCCTTTTGTTTGAGCTACTGTAAATGGTATATATACATATATCTTTTTTTAATTTTGGTTTCCAATGGTACATGAGGAGCATATAGAAATATGCTTTATTTTTGTATTTTGACTTTATATCCTACCACCATAGTAAACTCACATGTTATTTCTAGGATTTTTTTGTAGATTCCTTGGGATTTTCTGTGTAGACAGTTATGTTGCTTACAAACAGAATTTTCTTTCTTTCGTTCCAATACTTATACATTTTATTTATTTTTTCTTGCTTTGTTCCACCGACTAAGGCTTCCAGTATGATGTTGAATTGGTGATGAGAGAGGATGTTTTACATTGTTCCTGGTCTTAGGGCAGAAGCATTGAGTCTTCTTTAGTTAAGTACGATGTTATCAGGTTTTTTAGAAATGCTCTTTATCCGAAGGAAGTTTACTTCCATTCCTTTGCTAAGAATTTTCATCATTAATTTATGTTGACTTTTCTCAAGTGCTTTTTCTATATCAATTAATATAATCATGTAGTTTTTCCTCATTAGACCATTAATGTGGTAGATTACACTGATTGATTTTTCTATGATTAAATCAATCTTGTGATCTTGTGATAAACCCCACTTGACTATAGTATATTACTTCTTTACATGTTGCTGGATTTGATATGATAATATTTGTTGAAGATTTCTATGTATATATTGAGGGATATTGTTCTGTAGTTTGCTTTTTGGAACTGTTTTTGTCTGATTTTTGGCATCAGTGTTATGTTTGCCTCATTAAATAAGTTGGGAAACATTTCCTCCTTTTCATCTTTTTGGAAGAGATTGTGTAGAACTGGTGTTACTTTTGCATTAAATGTTATATAGAATTTGCTAGTGAAATCAACTGGGCCTGAAGATTTCTTTTTCAGAAGTCTTCAGCTATAAATTCAATTTGTTTAATAATTGTAGGACTGTTCAGTTTATCTTGGGTGAGTTTTGGTTAACTTGTGGTATTTAAGGACTCATTGCTTTTTTGATCTTTACCATAACTCTATGAAGTCAGCAAACCAGGTAGTCGTAATTTGCTGCTCAAAACAGTTTCTAGTACATAGTAGATGCTTAGTTAATACTGGGAGGATGAGTTTGTTAAATGAATTCCACCTTACAAATGTGGAAACTGTGGTTCAGAGTGATGAAACAAACTTTTTGAAATTTACTTAGCTCATAAGTGTCAATGCCAGGACTCAAACCCAAAAGCAAAAATAGCTTTTGAAGAAGAAGAGGAATTAAGAAGGGAGCTACTTCAGCATTTGTTTTGTGTCAGGTGCTGCTGTTGAACATGCCATAATATGGAGGTATTGCTGTCTCCATTTTAAAGTCAGGGGAAAGTAAGGCTCAGTATTGGTCAGGGCCCTAACAGAAAACATATGGCACAGTCAAATTAGGATAGTTTGAGGAGGGTTTAGTAAAGTGACTATTTACAACATGTAGGAGGGATGTAAGGAAACCACAGGGCTAGTGAAATACCCTAGGGCTATTTAAATAAATAGCTCCACCAGGCCCAAAGGGGTGAAGGAAAGGAGAGTCTAGGACGTGTTTCTAGAAGGAGAGACCTCTAGAGTGAGCAGCCTAGAGAAGAGCAGGGCTTTGGCCAAGGCACATGGCTGACCCCCCACAGGGTGACTCCACAGGGAGGAAGCTGAGAGGAAGCTACAATCTTTGATCACCGGCCAGAGTTCCTTTCTGGCCAAACCCAACTAAGAAGCCAGTGGCCGGCGACACCTATTGATACAATCCATACCAGGCAGTTTCCTGGGGAGGAAAGTAGGATAGAGGGAGAATCTAGAGACCAAAGATGTTAAGTAACTTATACACAGTCACATGGCATCCTGGTAAGAGACAGGTTTAGGATTCAAGTTTCAGAACTCCAGTTCTTGACACTACACTTGTGCATCTTCCCCAGGGGACTTTGGGGTCAAAGTGTCAGAAGGGGACCTGTAATAAATCCCCCAATATGTGTATGTTCTTATTTTTTTTTTGAGAGGGCATCTCTCATATTTATTGATCAAATGGTTGTTAACAACAATAAAATTCTGTATAGGGGGGTCAATGCTCAATGCACAATCATTAATCCATCTCAAGCCTAGTTCTCATCAGTTTCTAATCTTCTGAAGCATAATGAACAAATTCTTACATAGTGAACGAATTCTTACATAGTGAATAAGTTCTTACATGGTGAACAGTACAAGGGCATTCGTGTATGTTCTTATTTTATTTCTTTTTGCCCTGCAATGTAAATGCAGTTGCTTTGGTCTCATAAAGTGGCATCAGGGGACTGGAGAAGAGTGAGAAAGAGAATACTGGGAGGTGGAAGGAGTTCTATCTGAGGGAGGAGCCAAGAAGAGCAATGGAAGTTAGGGGAGAGAATGCAGGAACTGAATCCTGAGCCGGCCAAAAGCAAGCAGATGAGTCAGGCTACAAATACTGAGTGAGTGCGTGCTAGGTGCCAAGTGCAGAACTTGACAGACTGAAAGGTTCTAAAAAGAATCAATGTTGAGTAAAAAGGAAAGAAGCCTCTAAGGAGTTTGTGTCATGGAGGGGCCAGAGGTGAGAGGTTTTGTGCACTAGGACTCTCGAATTCAGTGCATAAGCACTGGCTCCAGACCTGGATGGCTGCCTGGAGCAGCCTCAGGAGTCCTTGTTAAGAGCCTGGCTAGCTAGTGGGTAAAATAGGTAAAAATAGAAGGAGATGAGTGAGGTGGCCTCTATGGCTTAGCGGGCACATGCAGTTTGCTTAGGTGTGTGTAGCCTGTATCTTAAAACCCCTCACATTGGGTAAGGCAGGCCAGTTTACAACCAAAGGGCACTGAGATAGGGCTGTGGACTCTGAAAGGGAGAGGAATTGGAGACTCTTCAAAACTAAGGACTAGACCTCCCTGCTTCCTTACTTTGACTTCTACAATGACAGCCACAGGCAATGACACCCAGTCTGGTCTCCTCTGAGCTACTCTTGGGTCCCCATATCCGTCCATGTTTTCCTGTGGGGGCTCTGGTAGCCTGGGAGCTGGTTTGAGAAAGACTGCCTTGTCCACCAAATCTTGCAGTATCTAAGTCAGTAGTTTTCAACCCTGGGTGAACATTAAGATCATCAGTGGGTAGGGACAGCTTCATAGCCATGTGACCAGTGCAATTACACAGGGTCCCATGCTCAGAAGGGGTCCCATGCTCAGAAGGGGTCCCATGCTGGAGTTAATGCTCTATAGTTGCCATTTGAAATTCTAATAATAATTTTATCTTTGAAACTGTGTTTTGTAACTGAAGTCCCGTGGGACAAAAGAACATGTACTAGGAAAGGCTTGGAACCTTGATTAACATATGGTTGTACCTCCCACTGCCTCCCTATTACCTTCAAGATGGATTGTTGACTGCCATTCCATTAATTCCTAGTGCCCTGGGCCCCCTTCACCTCCCACCATCTACGGCCATCCATTCCCCAGCGGGAGTCTAGATGTGGGGAGGGTCAAAGTCAGGTACATGCATCCTGCAGCCCCTCATGGTGGGGCATGGCAATGACCATCCTTGAACCTGGTTCACAGCACCAGTCGTATTCAGTGGGCAAGTGAGCCTCTTCCCTATGCCTGATTCAGGTACTGGTGCATCATTTTGGAGAGGTGGTAATACCCTTGGGAGGTACCTACATGTTGTCAGGGTGGCAGGCTCATGAGAAGGGAGATAGCTGGATCAATTTCCCTTCCCTTTGACAATGCACAGCATGTCAGTCCAGCAGCTGGTGGAAGGGGAGACCCAACAGTTGTGAGGCCCACGCAGATGACATAAGTCATTGGGTGGGGTTCCAGGTGTCTGTAAGGGTCTACACCTGCCCCATGAGTATCCCTGTGCCCTACAGAATATCCTTTGTGTCTACTCCATATCTGGGTGACACTATCTTCCTTCTTCCAACTTTCCTGAATATGGCTAATGTTCATCTCTTTTAGTCAGTTCAAGGCACCTTGCAAGGATGAGACATGAAATACAAATTATACAGGTTTGGTATGATTCTGCATATATGTTAAATGCTCTGATATTTTTATTTGAAACTGGCATTGCACAATGTAAAGACAAACAGTAAAATGCATGTTCATGATTTAAAATTTTACTTTTCCTTAACTTAGAATGACATTGAATAGCAAATAGAAAATACCATGGCAACACCATGAATGATAGACCACAGAAGAAAGAAAAAATCCTGGTATTTTAGTACATTTTCCCCTGCTTTTTGAACAAGGGGCCCTACATTTTCATTTTGTCTTGGGCCTCACAAATCATGTATCCAGTCTTGCCTGGATGTATATTTAAAACATATGGATGCATCCAACTTAATTGATATTGGCTAGGGCTCCAGGCATCTGTATTTTTAAAGGCACCACAGAGAGTCTGTCATAGAAAAAAATTACAAATAAGCAAGGAGGGAAAGCTGAAACCCTGTGATACTAGGTTAGAGTCGGGGAGATCCACATGGAATAAACACGTCTGTACCTATCTATGTAAAGATATATACATATAAAGATAAATGCAGAAATAAATATTGATATATGTGTATACATGGATTATTTTACACACGTGTGTTTTCCAGCTCTGTCCACTGATAGGGCCTAAAAGCACCCATATTCAAGTAGAATTGAGCTCACCTAGCACTGCATTTTGTTTTCTACATACCATTCTCAAATTAAAAAACTAGGCCTAGTAATAGTTTTTGAGAGCAAGATATTTGCATAGCTTCAAAATATCATCCCCAACATATTCGTTAATTACTGTGGTGGTTTTAACACGTGTCCACAAATTCTTTGATACTCCTTCCTCCAGGAGGTGGAGATTAATTCCCCTCCATTCAGTGTGGGCTGGACTTAGTAATTCAGTCCTAACAGGTATGGAAAGGGAAATATAGTGGTTTTACTATTTCCTATTTATGTTTTCTACTTAATATATAAGTAAGTCGAAAATAGAAGTAGAGAAAGACGTGTTATGCAAATATTGTTCAAAAAGAAAGTGGGAGTAGTTATGTTAATATCAGATAAAGTAGACTTCAGAGCAAGGAAAATTACTCCCCCACTCTTTTTCCTGCCTTCTCCAGTTTTTTGTTGTTGTTGTTGTTATCATTAATCTACAATTACATGAAGAACATTATGTTTACTAGGCTGTCCCCTTCACCAAGTCCCCCCCACATACCCCTTCACAGTCACCGTCCATCAGCGTAGTAAGATGCTGTAGAGTCACTACTTGTCTTCTCTGTGTTGCACAGCCGTCCCTGTGCCCCCCAACCCTTCTCCAGTTTTAAGAGAGATTTTATGTGATTCCATTTTACCTCCTGTCTTAAAATATCAATTATACATTCTTTTACAATTTTTAGTGGTTGCCTTAGAGTTTTCAATATACATGTTAAACTAAGAGTGCGTCTTCAAATAACATTATACCACTTTACATGCAGTGTAGGTGCCTTATAATATTTTCAAATCTTTCCTCTATCTCTTGTAACATTGTTGTAATTTATTTCACTCATCCATATGCTATAATCAACCAACATATTGTTAGTATTATTACTTTAAATAGTTATCTTTTAGAGCAATTAAAAATTCAAAAAATGAAAGATTTTAATTTACCTTCATTTGTCCTTCCTCTGACATTCTTCCTTTCTTTATGTAGATCTGAGTTTCTGACCTCTATCATTTTCCTTCCCCCTGAAGAACTCCTTTTAAGATTTTGTGCAGAAAAAGTCTATTGTCATTTTCATCAGTTTGGTTTTTCTGAGAAAGACTTTGTTTCTCTTTCACCTTTGAAGGATAATTTTGTTGGATATATAATCTGGGTTGGCTTTTTCTTCTTTCAACACTAAGTCTTTCACTCCACTGTCTTCTTGTTTGCATGGTTTCTGACTAGAGCTCTAAAGTAATTCTTATACTTGTTCCTTTGTAAGATTCCCCGCCCCACCTCACTCTGTCTTCTTTAAAGATGCTTTGTCTTTAGTTTTCTGCAGTGGAAGGAATGCCCTTCTCCAGTTGAGATAAGGTGCTGACAAAGTCTTTTCCCCAGTAGAGTTATGGAGAAGGCTTTAGGCATAATTCACAATGATTCTTCTTTCCCTCCCCTGCCACAAGAGAATTTTCAGATCTTTACCCTGAGAACTTGATAGATTTCCTGAAATTTTGGGTGTGCTCCTGTGCTGCAGTCCTCAGAAATTTCTCTTTCACAGTAGTCCACACTGAGTCTTCAGCAATTTTTCATAATGACCATTTTTGGTGTTCCTACTAGTTTATGATCCCAGGGGTTTCTTCTCCTGGTAAGTAAATTGCAGCTGTATCTCTCTGGATGATCCTGACTCTGAATTTTAGGGTGGTGGTTTGCCCTGCAACCTCAGTTTTCTGATGGACTCAAGAAAAGTCATTGATTTTTCAGTTTGTTCACTCTTTCTTTTAAGGAAGGGCATGATGACTTCCCAGCTCTTATCAGAGCTGAAATCAGTAGACTATTTCTAAGTTTATATGAAAAGGCACAAGACCTGAAATAGCTAAACCATTTTGAAAAAGAAGAATAAAGTGGAAGGAATCAGACTACATGGTTTCAAGATTTATAATAGGTCTACATTAATCAAAACGGTGTGGTTTGGCAGAAGGATCCAATCAATGGAGCAGAATAAAGAATCTAGAAATAGACCTACACAAATATGCCCAGCTGATTTTTGAAAGTTGCAAAAGTCATTAAATAAAGGAAGGATAGCCTTTTCAACAAACAGTGTGGGAGCAGTTGAACATCCATAGGCAAAATAAAGAAAGAAAAGAAAAGGAAAAAAAAAGGAAAGAGAAAAACCATTAACTAAAACCTCACTCCTTATGCAGACATTATGCCAAAATGAATCATGTAAGTTTGCAAAATGTAAACTATAGATCTTTCAGAAGACAAATACAGGAGGAAATCTAACTTTCCCTGTGTGAAAGACCCTGTTAAAGAGGATGAAAATAAAAGCTATAGACTGGGAAAAAATATTCACAAGTCATGTATCTGAAAAAGAATAAAGAACTATCAAAACTCAATAGGATTAAAAAATACAATTAGAAAATAAGCACTATATATTTATATGAGCAGCTAAAGTAAAAATAGCTATAATAACGAATGCTGACAAGGACATGGAGAAATTGGACATTAATTGCTGGTGGGAAATTCAATGGTATAGCCATTCTGAAAAATAGTTTAGTGGTTGTGGATAAAATGAGAGTTCCCATGGCCAAGATTCTTACCTGGCCCTGGTTGACTAGCTCACTGCACACCTGTGGGCAGTACATGGCTGTTGACTCTATATAAAGAACTCTGCCCAGTGCTCTGGGTGCGACACGGTGGCAGGGCTGCAAAGCTGCAGGAGAGCAGAGCAGAGGACAGAGGCCCAGAGGATGGCTGTGTGGGACAATTGTGCAGAGAGGCCCAGAGGACAGCTGTGTGGGATGGCTGTGCAGGCAGAGAGGCCCAGAGGATGGCTGTGCAGACAGAGGGGCCCAGAGGCAGAGACCAGCTTGCTGCATACAGACTCACTCTGAGTGAATGGGATTTTAGTGACTGACCTGCCACCTGGAAATAAAGTTGGGTATAACCCTTTCACCCCAAGAACATTTTGCTGTCAATTTCTTTGGTCACATTGAATCCATAGAGAACTTGCCCAGAGCTGAAACCCATTGGCAAGACAATGGTTTCTTACAAAACTAAGCATTAACTTGCCATACTTACCAACCTTACCATACAAGCAACTGGACTCCTGGGTGCATATCCCAGATAAATGAAACCTTCCATCCATACAAAAACCTGTACATGAATGTTCATAGCAGAGCTATTCACAATAACCCAAAACTGAAAAGAACCCAAATGTCCCTCAAAAGGTGAGTGACTAAAGAAACTATAGCACATCCATGTCGTGAAATACTACTCAGCAATAAAAAGAATGAACTGTAGATACACACAGCAACTTGAATCAATATCATGGGCATTATGTTGAATGATAAAAGCCAGTCTCAAAAGGTCATATACCGATTGATTCCATTTATACAAAATTCTCAACAGTGATAAAATTAAAGAGCTAGAGAACAGATTGGTGGTGTCTAGGGGTTAAGGATGTTGAGAGAGGAGCTGTGACTATAAAGAGGTAGATCTTTGTGGTTATGGATTGTGGTGGTGGTTAACAAGAATTTATACATGTACCATTGGGGGAAATTGGGTGAAGGATACACAAGAGCTGTGTATTACATTTTCAACTTCATATGTGAATCTACAATTACATCAACATAATTTAAAAATAGTAGCTTTACATGTGGAGAGACCTAGAAGAAATCTTAAGCAAGTGATCAAGGCTTATATCACCAATATCCCATGTTGATATCATGTACCTCCTCTCCTGATATCTATGTGATGAGAAAGTCAGTTCATCTCTGTGCTATCCTTCCCCAAAATACACAATCCCAATTTAATCATGAGAAGACATCAGATAAACCCAAAATTGGGACACAATCTACAAAGTACCTGACAAGTAATCTTTAAAATTGTCAAGGTCATGAGAAACAAGGAAATATTGAAAAAATGTTATAGATTGCAGGCAACTAGGAAGATCTGATGATGAAGTGCAACATAGTATTCTGGATTCAATCCTAGAACAGAAAAAGGACATTAGTGGAAAAACTTATAAGATACATTATACAAAATAATTGATCGGTGTTCTTCAAAGTGTCAAGATCATGAAAGACATGGAAGGACTGCTGAACTGTCATAGATTGGAGGAGACTAAAGATATATGATGACTAAATGCAATGTGGTATCCTGACTTTGATCCTGGAACAGAAAATGGTCATTAGTAAAAAAATTGGTGAAATACAAATAAAATCTGTAGTTTAGTTAATAATATTGTACCAAGGTTAATTTCTTAGTTTTGATAACTGTACCATGGTTATGTAAGATTTTGACATGGGAAATGCCGGATGAAGTGTGTGCAGCAGTCGTCTGTGCTGTTTTTGCAACTTTTCTGTAATTTTAAAATTATTTCAAAATGAACTTAAAGTATAAAGCCTCCCAGGAGATTCTTATTTGTAGCCAGGGCTTAGCACTGCTACTAGCTCATCCATTAGGTCCTGCACCATGGGTTTCCACTGTATTCCCTTACTCTCTAGCCTGCCCTTCTTCCATCAAAATTGCCCTGCCCTAGAGGGATTTTTCTCAGCTGGCTGCTGGCCTAAATAGGATAAGATTAAAAAAAAAAAAAAAAAGGTTCTACCACTATCCCACTGGGAAACACTTGTTGCAAAGTTACTATCATGGGTACTATCCTATCTTCTCTAGCCTGGTGCCATTGTATAGTAAGAATTTCCATCTCAGAGATTTATTCCTTTGTGTAAAGCATCATTACATCATCACTTTTGAAGCAGCACTTATGGATGCTGTAACATGAATTCAGTAAGAATTATAAGTCATGTGAATTGGTGTATCAAGTTTTTTTCTGCAACACCACAAAACACTGTGTGTCTGTGGAGGAGAGAGTTAAATTTATCTAGAGTCCCCCACTATCCATTTTAACTCTCTAAGCAGAGAAGGCCAGCCCTTGGTTCAAGGCAGGAGGCTGGCACTGTAGGTGGTTAGAGCCAGGTACTTCACGTCAGCGAGAAGCAAGGATGGCCTCAGAGGGAGATGCTCCAGTCTTAGAGGACTACCTTAGATAGAGATAATCAACATCTTGGACAGCAAACTCCTGTTGCTATGACAGCTTCTAAGAGCACACTTGTCTCATCAGAGTCTGGGGCTTATTCAGTTGGCTCCACCCTCTTCCTGGAGTGCTCTGTTTATTAAAAGAGCCCTGCCCTTTATTGTGCTAGGATTAGTCATTATGGGTTGGTGAACTGCCCTTTTCTCCCCTCCACCCCAGCCTTTTATCCGCACCCTAGAAGGGAGGGCTGTGCCTTTGGGCCTGCTGAGAGTCCTTCAAGAAAGCTGATCTGAGAGAAAATTAAGAACAGCTGGGGGTAGACACAATGACATCATATGCCTCTAGCATAAAAGGCAGCTCAGAAACTCTGATTCATGAAGGAGAGAAAATAATGGGAATTGGAGAAAGGGGCTGACACTTGGAAACTGTGCAACAACTGATTACTGGGGGAGACAGGAGAAAAGATTAAGCTGGGAGCATGAGAACTAGCTGAGATAGTTGAACTCTTAGTAAGCACCTATTAATCGAGTATTTAGCATTTGGGGTCTATAGACTTCACAGATCAAGTTAAATGGGGACAAATTGGTGAAAGCTGTGAAAATGCCCTGAGGTAGCCTATTGTTAGGAGAAAGATTAACAAAGGAAATGGTTAGAAACTGAGCTTTATTGCAGAGCAAGTTACAAATTGGACTCTGCATATAGACTTTCTTCTTTTCTTGATTTTTCTGTATGCAACTGAAAGATTTACATGTAAAAGTAATTTTATTTACCTTTTTGTGTGTTCTAAAGCAGTAAATTCCTCTACATAAAATACTGATGTTTGTAGTGCTGTATGAAATTCAATGGTAAACCTGCACAGCTTGAAGAGCTATTAGAGATGATGTAATTCAACCCTACTTTTACAAATGAGGAAACTGAAGCCTAGAGAGTTAGGTGATGTGTCCAAGATCACACAACTATTATGTGACGCAGTTGTGGTTGGAGCTTAGGTCTACCAATTCCCAGGCAAGTGCTGTTTTCACCCCACATCTCTTTTACTTAGTTCAGCCATGCCCGAAGAGAGTCCAGACTTCTAACCCTGTATTACCATAGTGACAATCACTGGCTCTCACAGGTAAAAAGCAGACCACCCGGGATGAGTCAAACCAACCAAAGAATTTTCTCAGACTCCTTAACATATTAAGCATGATGTGAAAAAATCACAGTGAAAAACAAAATACCAAGATGCACTTTGGCATTTACTTTATTAAATCTTTTTCTCTGTGTGTCATACTTAAATATAGTGATGTTGCTCTGTTTAGCAATTTTTAAAACATCATATCATCAAGTTTAAACAGCAATATCTGGCAATGCATAGTTATATTGTCTGTTTCAAGCAACCAACCACACACAGAACTGATACTTTTACTTCAAGCTGTACAAGCATAGCAGTTACTACCGCTTGGTGATCCTTATCTTAATTGCAACTTTTTCTCTTTGATGGGTGAATAAACCTTTGGAAGGGTGAATGTACAACCTAAACCAAAGAGAATAAGGGTAGAGTCACTAACATGAGTCTGAGAAATCTGATTGAAAGTTATAACCCAGGTGGTCTGATCAATCAAAAAATTGCTGTTGTAACCTTAGAAGTTACTAAGCATTGGTCCTCTTAAATAACATGTTTCTTATGAAGAGTGCAACTATTCCAAAAGAAAGACAATAAAATTAACATACCTTACCAGACAAAGCTGAATTAATGAATTAGTCTAAGTAATAGTTGAAAACAAAACTAGAATATCATTGAAGAGCTAAGGGAATGTATTGGTAACATGAAGTAGTAATAAACACTTACAAAGAAGCTTTCAGAAATATTAGCTATGAAAAATATGAGTTGAAATAAAGAACTTGACTGTGGGGAGGTTAATAACACAATGGATACATATGAAGAATAAATGAATGAGCTGAAATACCAGGTTGCATAACTTTCTCAGAAGGCATCAGAAAGGAATAAATAGTTGGAAGATTCTTTTTAAAAATTTTAGAGACATAGAGTATGGAAGGAGAAGTACCAAGTCAGTATAGTAAGAGTCCAAAAAGGAGAGAAAAACAGTAGAAAGGAGGTAAGTATTTGAAGAAATAATGATCAAGAATTTTCCAGTTTTAGTGGAATATGGACGACCTCAGTTTAAACAAATTCAGTTTTCCAAACAGGATATTTAAGATAGAACCTGTATCTAGACACATAGTAGTAAATTTTTAAGCATCAGAACAGAGAAGACTTCCCAGCAAGGAAAAGCAGATCACCTATAAAGGAACAAAGTTGTGTTGATATCCCAGTACTCAAAATACAAGAAGAAAGTAGAGTGATAATTTGCAAAGTATTGTGGGGACAAAAACTTGGAACCTAGAATTTTATACCCAGCTAAATATCACTTAAATATAAGAATGAAATATCTCAGACATTCAAGGCCTCAGAAAGTTTACCACTTTCTTTGAAATAAGTCCAATAAAATGGTACATACAATAAATATAAATGGGTGTACTTCCCCAGAAGCCTCTCACAAATGTCCCTTCAATTTCTCAGATCCATCAACCCCCCTCCTCTTATTTTGGTAGCATTTCCAGGACTGAGTTCTTTGGAGGGAGCCAGTGTCTGGGGTATGTATGCAATTTTGTAGGAATCTGCAGTGGCTCCTTTCTGCTTTTGTTACAGTTTTATCTTTCCTGGTAAGCTTACAAACTACCTGAGGACACAGTATTATTGATTTCTTTATTTCCAGTAGTACCTGTCACAGGGCTCTGTACGTGGTAGGTATTCATTAAATGTCTATGACAGGAAGGAAGGGAGAAAGGGAAGGAGGGAGGGAATTTTGAGGATGAAACATAAAGCTATGATTACTTCCATTCAAGGGAAGAGCTGTTCTCTTCCTTTTTGTGACATCCTAATGTATGTTTCTGATGTTAAGTCTGATGGACGTGAAGATAATTGGGCATTATTCATTTCACTAACAAAATGGTAAAGGCAACCTGCTTATTTTGACTCCACTTGAATTGATCATTACTTGATTTTCCATGACCCTCAAACTCCCTCTGAGTCATTAATGATGGAAAGTGATATGCTCACGTGCTCGTGAACATTCCCAAGTCAGGAATAAGAAGTGAAAGTAATCTACAAGGGCTTTGCTTTGTCTGAAATTCATCAGTGCTTCTCCACGGAACTGGTGAAAATCTCTCTCCCTCTTCAGCAATGTAATTCTTTTTGCTCATATGTGACTGTATACAGTGCCTGCTGAGGCAGTGCAGGCAAAGCACGCCTGTCAGCATCCCAACCCTAAGAACTCAGTCTTGAATCAGGCACTTTTAACTTTAAGGGAAGAATTGGGTGGGCATGTGGGGTTTCACACTTTTCTTTCCATTGGCATTACGTGTTGGGTTTGGAGGCAGGAAGAGCAAGAGACACCAGGGCTGAGAGGGGCATCAGAATTATTCCTTTACACCCTTCTGATAGGCAAATGTCATCTTTTCCACCCATCTAAAAAGCATTTGTGTTATGTTTAAGATGTTTGTTAACTATTTTCAAACTTCCCTTAGTTATCATTTTGTTGCAAATCCCAAAGAAAAGTTGCTGGACAGAACAAAAAATGATAGTAGCAGGCCTGAAAACACATATATGGCACATGCACATCTCAGAGGCCAATATCATTGGCAGCAAATGCCAAGAGGATTCCTTCCCACCATCCTCCGCTCTATGCTTTCTCACCACCACTCTCACGCCTCACCCCTCACCCACCATTCAATTCTTCATTATATGTTTTTAACAATGAGTTGAGGTTGCTAACAGAAACTCTGGCATCTGAAATTAATTATTGAACTTGGAATTCTTACGGAAAATTCTAAGAAATCATGTAACATTTGGGCACTATGTGGATTTAATTCAGTAAATAGTCATGGAGCACCTGCTCAGTACAGGCTCAGCTCTGGGCAGTGCTCAAGTCAACTTACCAGGGCCACGGGGGGGAGTACAGATGCTCTGGAGGTTCGAGGCTGGGGTAGAATTTATCCTGGTGGAACAGAAGGAAAGATTTCTTGCCAAGGTAGACATGGGGACTGGCCTTGAGAAACGGGTAGAATTTCTGTAAGCAGAGGCATTCCAAGATTCAAGAGCCAGTAAAGTAACAAGGTGAGAAATCATCAGATCTGTTTAGGGCTAGTAATAGTCCCCTTATATCGAGTCATTACTCTGTGCTCTGAATAGGGCTCTGCATGCACTCTCTTATTTAATTTTCACCCATAGCTATCTGATTAGTTATAGGCAGTATCATTCCTACTGTACAAATCAGGAGACTAAGGCTCACAGCAATTAACTTGGTCACCTGCTAAGAGATGGCAGAGTAGAAATTCAAACCAGCTCTGTCAGGCCCCAAGCCTATGTCCTTCCTCCCTCCCTCCCTGCCTTCCTTCCTTCCTTCCTTCTTCTCTCTATCTTTTTCTTTCTTCTAGTTTTACTGATATATAATTGACATGTAACATTGTATTAGCTTAAGGTGTATAACATAGTGATTTGATATATGTATATATTGTGAAATAATTACCATAGTAATTTTAGTTAACACCATCATGTCACCATTAAGCTCTGTGCCTCCAAAATAAACACATGACTGTAAAGAAAGGTTAGGACCATGTTATGGACAGCTTTAGATGTTACATGAAGGATCCTGAACATAAGGTGACAGATTATAAAGATAAAGGGAAAGGGCTTTTCCTGTAACAAGAAATGACTGGTCAGTAAGGGATCAGCAGATTAGAGACCAACGAACAGCACCGAAACTTCTTTTTTCCTCATTTGTTCTGCCCCTTCCTGGTTGGAGAACAAGCTGAGTAGGAAAGAAACCTCTCTGTTCTTCTTAGAGCTCTTGTGTAGAAGTTCCACTTTGCAGGGGGTGAGGGGAATCCTTTTTGTGCTGCCCAGTTTCTTGCCACTGTACATGATCTTACGTCTGGGAAGGGAAGGTAGGAATCTGAATGTTGCCTAACTGGAAAATTGGATTGCTTAAATTTCAGTTCTTATTGTGTTATTTTGGATAACTGGAACCCCTGTTATCTTTTTTATTACTTCTTAATATTAGTTTGGGCCTTTTATGTAGCTTCTCCTCGGTCATAAAGAGAGGATTAATGAATTGCACATGGATATCATCTTCCTTTTCAATCTCATGCAGGACCTGGAAGGCCCTTGTGCCCACCTTTAGTGGTTAGCAACCTCTTTCACCAACCTTGGTTTAGGATCCGGAAGGAGCAAGGCCTTGGGGTCTTTAGTATCTCCAAGCTACGTTCCACCCTTTGACCTTCCCACATGAAAGATCATCTGCAGAGCTCTTAATGAATTTGGTGCTAGTTCAGGCAGAAACTTTTAAAAATATTTTATTTTGAAATAACTTTAGCCTTGCAAAAATAGTAGTGTCATGGAGTTCACTTCATTCACTTCACCAAAAATAACACATGGAGTTCACTTCATCCACTTCACCACCTTACTTCAAAACCAGGAAATTAACACTGATACAATGTTGTTAATTAATTTACAGACTGTATTCAAGTTTCACCACTTGTCTTACTAATGTCTTTTTTTTTCTGTTTGGGGATCTAATCCCCATCCCACTCTAATCTAGGACAGTTCCTTTTGTTTTTCACACCCTTGACACTTTTGAAAAGTACTCATCAGTTATGTTGTAGATTGTCCTTCAATTCGGATGTCTTATGTTTTCTTTGGATTATATTGAGCACATGCTTTTCTGGAAAGAATACCACTGAAGTATGTGTGCCTTCTCAATGCATCATATCTGGGAGTTCATGACAGCTCTGTATCTCATTAGTGGCAATATTAACTGACCACTTGGTTAAAGGAGTGTCTTGCCAGGTTTCTCTATCCTAAAGTTACTATTTTTCCCTTTGTAATTAGTAAGAATCTTGTGGAGAGATAGTTTGAGACAGTGTAAATATCCTACTTATTATGCTTTTGCATCCTAATTTTTGCATCTCTCCATCTATCCTAAACACCATGAATTCATACTGTTGCAGCTGATTCCGACCTAACAGCACAGGGCTCATTCTTACCTTCCTCCTTTCCTCGTTTGTAACTCCTCTCCCCAGCAGTGAGAAAGCTATACTCATCACCTGCAGTGTATTCGCAAGTTTGATCAATCCTATTATACCCTAGTATACAGTGTTCTCGCATCCCTTCTTAGGTAAGCAAGCTCATTCATATGCAGTTTATCATTTTCATGTTTCTTTTGGCACAAATGCACAGACATATGTAAATTTTCTCACATCCCATTCTTTCTTACCATGAAAGCTTGCATACTAGAGAAATTCTTTTGCAATTTTCTTTTTCTTCCTTAACAGCACATCCTGGCAATCATTCCATGTCAGTTCATAGAGATCATCATTGTCCTTGTATTACAAAATGCATTAGAACTCCACTGTGTGGATATATCATAGGTTTCTCAAACATTCTCCTATATATGGGCATTATGGTTTTTTCAATACTATGAAATATCAAACTGCTGCTATAAAAAACCAGGTGCGTATGTATTTTGTATTGTTGGAGGTGTATCTTCATGGTTAGTTCTTAGAAGTAGGATTGCTGGATCAAAAGGTGTTAGGTTTGTTAGCTATTGGTAAATTCTCCTCCATGGAAATTGTACCAAAGGGCATTCCCACCAACCATATTTGAGAGGCCTGTTTCTCAGCAGTGTCAAAAATAAAATGTGTTCTCATACTTTAAAATTTTCACCAGGTTTATTAGTGAGAAATGGTACCTTAGTGTTTTAATTTGTATTTCTGTAATTTTGAGTGAGTTGAAACATCTTTTCATTTGTTTATATATATATATATATTATATATATATATATATATATTTGTAAATCGATCTGTTCATGAGACTCCCTCCCCTTTTTGTATCAGGTTTTTGGTCCTTTATCCCTCAATTTTTGAGTGTTTTTTAATATTTTAGGAAACTAGCCTTTTGGGATATATGCTACAAATATTTTCTCCCAAGTTACCAGTTGTTCTTTTACTCTATTTTTAGTGTTTTTGTTGCACAAATATTATTTGCTTTTATGTAGCCCAGTTTGTCAGCCTTTTGTTTTCACTGGATTTTGAGTCAGTTATACTTCTAAAGCCTTCCATCCCATGTCTCCTTCTTAGAAACTTTTAACAAACTATGGAATGACAGTTGTCTCCTGCTTTGCTGGCTTCACTATACCTAAGTAATAATAAAACCTACATTGTAAAACACCATAACAATGCAATTAACCAAACCTAGAGTGTGGGGAATTCTACAAGAAAATTTCTTGAATTTTTACTAATTTAATTGTTTAAAAATATGTTTATTGTTGCAATTTTGCATTCTTTGATTACTAGTGAGACTGAATTTTCCATACTTGTTTAATAGTTCTGCTCTTCCTATGAAGAATTGAACTATGTATTCTTATTCTTGGACCATTTTATGCAGAATATGTTTTAAAGCAAACTGGATCAAAATGGTTCACAGAATATAAAACTTTTAGAGGAGAACACAGGAAAAAAATGTCCAGATCTGGAGCTTGGTGAAAAATTCTTAGACAGAATACCAAAAGCATGATCCATAAAAGAAAATATTAATAAATTGTACCTCATCAAAATTAAATTTAAAAAAATCAAATTTTGAAATTAAAAAAATGAAAAGCTTTTGCTCTGTGAAAGACCATGCTAAGAGAATAAAAGACAAGCTACAGAGTGGAAAAAAATATTTGCAAGCTGCATGTCCAACAAAAGACTAGTATCTAGGATTTATAACAAACTTTCCAAACTCAATAGGAAAAAACAAATAATTCAATTAGAAAATGGGCAAAATATATGAAAAGACATTTCACTGAAGAGGATCCACAGATGGCAAATAAGCACATAAAAAGATATGCAGCATCAGTAGAGATCAGGGAATGCAAGTGAAAACCATGAGATACCACTACATACCTATCAGAATTGCTAAAATAAAAAAATTGTGATAGAAATTGGATTAAAGATGGTGGCATGAGAGGTGAGACAGAGGCCTCCTCCTAAAACCATATACAATACGAAAATATAGTTAATACAACTAATCCTGAAAGAGAAGTAGGAAAGAAGGCTGTGCCAGACTGCATACACCTGGAGAAAAGAATAGACCCCCTGAATAGGGTAACATACCAAAGCCATGATCCAGCGGGAACCAAGCCCTTCCCCCACCCCAGCACACTGGTGGGAGGGAGAGAAAGGGTGTGGGGATGGGGTGGAGGCCTAGGACTGCTGAACACCCAGCCCTGGAGATCTGCTTTGGGAGCACAAACCTACATCACATGGTACACTGGAGATTAATGGGGTTGGAAAGCTAAGACAGGTGGAATACTTGGGGAGACTGAGATTTCAGCCACTTGTGGAAAACAGGGATCTACATCTGGCTGTTGTGGGACAAAAGAAGCACAGGCAGTCTGAGAGACTTCCTAACAGCAAGAGGGCTGCTAAAGGGGTAAGGATTACATAGAACTTGCTGCTCAGGAGAAAAGACAGTTGGACAAAATTGTCTGGGCACACTCTGCCCAGCAGGTTGGGAATTTTCAGGAGCTTCAGGCACTCCATTCCCCTGGCTGGCAACACAGTTCCGAGGCCCCCCACCATGATATGCAGCCTGCTGCACCTTCCTCCCAGCCGACCAGCACCGGTTCTCAAACTAGCGGCCCCTGCCCTGACATCAGGCCAGCCAGCAGGAGACTGTGCCTACAGCAGCTACAAATGCAAAGCATACAGGCTTTCACCTGTGTGCTCAGCCCAGTGGTTCTGGCAGTGGAGACAGGCACAACAGCTGGGAAGCAGGAAACAGCTCATTCCTCCCCACAGGCACCAGCACCACTCCCCTGCGACCCCCAACATCACTCTACGGGCTGAGCAGCTCCAGAGAGTAGAGCTTCTGGGCACTAGAGGGCGCTACATACAAATATGAAACATCAAAGGAACCTGGTTCAAACCAAAATCTCACAAACACCACAAAGAGAGCCAAGTGGAACTGAACTCATAAATCTTTCTGAAAGGAATTTCAAAATAAAAATCATAAACATGCTCATGGAGGTTCAGAAAAATATTCAAGAACTCAGGGACAAATTCAGGACTGTGATTAAAAAATTAAGGAATTCAGTATCTGAAATGACACATATTATGGAGGATTTAAAAGCAGATTAAATGTAGTAGAGGAGATGGTAAATGGAATAGAAATTAGAGAAGAGGAATACAAAGAAGCTGAGGCACGGAGAGCAAAAAGGATCTCTAGGAATGAAAGACTGTTGATAGAACTGTGTGACCAATCCAAACAGAACAATATTTGAATTATAGGGGTACCGGAAGAAGAAGACAGAGAAGAGAGATAGAAAGCATCTTTGAGGAGGTAATTGCTGAAAACTTCCCCAGTCTGGGGAAGGAGATAGTCTCTCAGGCCATAGAGGTGCATAGATCTCCCAACACAAGGGACCCAAGGAAGACAACACCAAGACATATAATAATTAAAATGGCAAAGATCAAGGACAAGGACAGACTATTAAAAGCAGCCAGAGAGAGAAATAAAATCACATACAAAGGAAAACCCATCAGGCTATCATCAGACATCTCAGTAGTGGACAGTGACTGCAATGGGGTATGGGGGGGACTTGATAATATGGGTGAATGTCGTAACTACATTGCTTTTCATGTGTAACCTTCATAAGAGTGTATATCAATGATACCTTAATAAAAAAAATAGTGATAACACCAAATGCTGGTGAGGGTACAGAGAAACTTATCTCTCATACATTGTTCATGGGAATGTAAAATGGTATAGTCACCTTGGAAAAAAGTATGACAATTTCTTATAAAACTAAAAATGCAATTACCATATAATTTTAATTGCACTCTTAGGCATTTATCCCAGATTAAGTGAAAACTGATGTTCATGTAATGGGGGTTTTTCAATGGGGGATGGATAAACAAACTGTGCTACATCCATACCATAGAATAGTATTGGCCAATAAAAAGAATGAACTAGTGATATATACAAAATCCTAGGTGGATATTAAGGACTTGATGCTTTGTAAAAAAAGTAACTCTCAGAAGGTGAACACTGTATGATTCCAATTATGTAATGTTCTTGAAATGATCAAATATACAGTGGGAGGATAGGTTAGTGGTTGCTAGGGGACAGGAACAGGGGTTAGGGGTGGGTGTGAGTAAAAGGGAGTAGCATCAGGGAATGCCTTTGTGGTGACACAACACCCTTTTATCTTGATTTTGATTGGATGAATTTATACATGTAATAAAATTGCATAGAACTATACCCCTCTCATACACATATAGGTGTGCATAAAAACTGGTCACAACTGAATAAGCTCTGTAGTCTAGTTAACTAAGATGTCGCTTTTGGGAAAAGCTGGGGGAAGCAGTCAATGGACTCTGTGAACTATTTTGCAAATTCCTGTAAGTCTATAATCATTTCAAAAGAAAATAATTTAAAAAGCAATGCTAGAGTTTTAATTGGAGTAGCATTGAATTACCCATTAATTTTGGGGTCATTGACACCTTTACAATGTTAAGTCTTCCCATGTTCATTTATTTATTGCCTTAAGAAATGTTTAAGTCACTTATTACTTTTTATCAGCCAAGGTAGGACAAAGGAGTTTAATATTAGCCTATTTTAAGTTTAGGGCAAACTTGCTTTCTTTTAAGAGCATTTTATTCCAAATTCTCTGCATGACATGAGAATTAATGGCTTCTTAGAGAACCCTCTTTAAAGTGTGTGTTCTCCAGATAACTACATATATTTCTAACTTTTCGCAGTCTAGGTAAAGATAATATTATAACATTTTATATAAAATGTAGAAACCTAGCAACATTAGAGGTCAATATAACCCCTCTGTATCCTTTTTTTCTGTTGTTGGCATATGTATTACATCTACATATAAAGCCTATAAGCAGCAGCATTTTTGCTTTAAATAGTCCTTTGCATTTTGAGAAATTAAAAGGAACAAGATAGGTTTTTATATTTGCCAAGATATTTATCACCTCTGCTTTTATTTTTTAAATGAGTGTCTGATTTCCATCTGGTTCATTTCCCTTCAGCCTGATGCAGAGCTTCCTTTTGTCAAGAGGTCACGTAGTACCAGTGCTGTGGCTAATGAGGTCAATAGGATCACTGCTGCAGCTGCTAGGTGGCTTGTCACACTTTCATAGATTCATCTGGTAAAGAGACAACAAGCCCGAATAGCTTCACTTCATTATTTGGAGAGCAACAACAAGTTCAGCATGGTATTTGCACCCTGTATCTCTAGTTTTACAGGATGACACTGAATCAAGAGGAGAGAGATGACAGGAGACACGGACAATGGGTTGCTCTGCTATTGAGGAGTCAACTCTAAACTACAGCAGGTATTTACCATGCAGCTGTACCCTAAGGTGGGGGGAAAGATGGAAAGTCATGTGATCAACTGACATTAGGGAGATGGATGAGAATGGCCTTGTGATAGTTCCTTACCAGGCTGCTTATTTCCCTTCGCTCCAGGAGGAATTGCAGGGGCTCTACCAAGACCCAGGTCAGACTGTGGTCAAGCCTTGAAGAGATGGCCCATATGGAGACCAAAAAAGGTCATTGGGCACTGTGGGGTAGAGCTATTCTCCTACACCTTTAGCATTTCTTGTAGTTCAAATCTGCTGACTAAGAAATTTTTTTACCTTTCTTTTATCATGTCTTTATTTTGCCTTCATTTTTGAATATATTTACTGAGTATATATTTCTGGGTTGACATATTTCCCATCACTCTTAAGATTTTGGTCTTTCTCTTTTGGCCTCCACTGTTGCTGATGTCAACCATATTTGAAACATTTTTCCCCTTCTGTATATAAAGTGTTGCTTTTCTCTGGCTGCTTTTATGATTTTCTAACTATATTTGGGTTTCAGCAGTTTGATTGTGATATTCCCAGAGTTTTGTTTTCTCTCCTCTTGGGATTTGCTGAGCTTCTTGAATCTTTACATTTATGTCTTTATTTAAATTTAGGGAAATTTAAGCCATTGCAAGTTCGGTATTTTTTCCTACCCCATTTTCTCCCACTTCTCCCTCTAGAACTCCAATTTCATGTATGTTACACCCTTGGATATTGTCCCAAATGTCCCTGAGGCTCTGTTCATGCTTTTGTTTCTTAATATATTTTTCTCTCTGTTCTTCACACTGGCTGTTTCTATTGTTCTATCTTAACTTTCCTGAAACTTTTCCTTTCACTTCCATTCTGTTGTTGGGTCTATCCAGTGATTTAAATTCAAAATAAAAAATTTTTTTTGACATACTAAGTTTCCTAATTCTGGATTTTTTTAGTTCCTTTTTTTTATAGTTCCTATTTCTCTGTTGTGATTTTCTATCTTCTCATTCATTTTGAGCATATTTTCTATTACTCTCTTGAGCATAGTTATAATAATCACTTTAAAATTCTTGTCTGCTAATTCTATAACCTGGGTCATCTCAGGTTTGTTCTCTGCTGATTCTTTTAGCTCTGATTTATTCCTCTGAAAAATGTTGATTTATCATTTTGGTAAATAAATCGGTTAGATTCAAACTCTAAACTCTTCGGTGGTTGTTGAAATCTTAGTTCAGGATTTTGATCTTTAGCTGAAGTCTGTCCCAAGTATGCATGGTTCAGGAGTCAGCTGAGATTGGTTTAGAGTCTACAGGAAGAAATAAGGGCTCCCTCTGTCTGGCTCTCTCCTTTTCAAGATCCCTCCCTTACTTTCCAATGGCTGTGGTTGTCCTGAGCTCTGTCCTATATTTCTTCCAGAAAGATTGCAGGTTTACTGTTGGTGTTCTACTCTTAGTGTCTTAGCCACTCAGCCGCTTTACTTTGCCCTCAGCCAAAAAGCTGTAAAAATTTGGTAACTCACCTTGTGCCAACTCCCCTTCAGAATATGTCTGTTTATATCCACTCTCCAGTCTCTTCACATTGTTGTTTCTTTATATTTTTTCTGGAGTTTAGAGTTGCTGTCTGCAGGAGGATCAGGATCAATAGAAGCTTACTGAGCCGTATCAGAAGCAGAAGAAACTATCCTGATGAATTTTTATTTTACTTTTGCCAATACGTCCTTCATGTGGGATTCTGTCCCAGAAGGGGGCCTTAGCAAGTCGGCTTTGAGAGTTCATAGGGGCTAGATTCCTCTTCAGTGCTTGTTGGCACAGGCCCCTTGCACTCACTTGGTATTAGAGTGGTCAGCACTCCCCAGTTTCAGCTGCTATTCTCAGTTGTCCCACTGTAATTTCCAGTGAATACCCATTAACTGTTTTACCTTCTGAGCTCTTATTCCACTAGGGTTATTGGCTACTTTGGGTTGTAATGTGTTGCTGTGGGGAGAAAATAAACCTTAAGCCTTGGCTGGTGCCACCCCACCAGATGAGTTTGATGAGAAAATATGCCTCTGGGGAAAAAAACTCTAATGTTACAAATGGTAACTCAACCTTGGCATTGCTCTCTTTCCAAAGAAGCCTCTCCCAGTTGTAATCTTCTAGCTTGCAAGGTACTGGTATGTGATGCAGGTAGGGAAAAACCATTAAGGGCTACACCATCTACATTCACCTGTTACCTAGAATCCATCATCCCAGCCAGCCCTGAGCTCTACCCCGAAGTTACCCTGCCACCCCTGCTGGGTACTGATCTACTGCTTATATGCCTCCCAGTGTCAAAGGGGCATAAATAAAGGGGTGTGGGGGGGGAATTAGTATATTTTTTTAATGTTCTACTTTAACTCCTGTACATTGTTCTTGTCCTTTTTTGGGCTTTCTTTCCCCCCAGTCCTACCTTACTCAGCTCCCTGAGTTCTCCACCTTTTGTTCTGTTAGCGGTTTCATCATTGTTTTTATGCTACTTCCATAGAGCCATCCATCTCCGGATTCTGTGACATGTCCAGGGTTGGCTCTGGAGAGAGGGCTAATTTGTAATTTTGCAATTTTAATAAGAACTGGGATAACTATCTCTTTTTATAAAAAAATGAAAATAACTATTTGTTAGAATTAGAACATGTAGACCCTGAAACTTAACAATGAGAGATTCCTTCTGAACCCTAGAAGACCCTCGAGAATTTCAAGGAATGAAAAAAATTGTTTTGGGAGCTTCCCTAGTTAATGACATAGACATAATATTACAATCTAGGATATAGATGTAAAATACACCTTTGCAGACATATGTCTTAACAGTCTAGGAGACAATCTTTATTTTTATAAAATGTCTCATCAATAAGCTGGAAAATAATGAATGGCGTTGACCAGACATAGGACTGTGGTTGCAGTATGTATTTGTTATCTAATAAAACTAGTGTCTAATAAAAATATCTTATTAAGTAGTTTTCTTTTGCTTATAGGTTTTGCTTATAGTCTTATGAGAGTAAGTTATAATTTATACCTTCTAAGGAGATTAGGATGATACAAAGTGTGAATGAAAAATAGTCACATCAAATTCCTTGAGCCCTTAATTTCGTCAAAGCTATTAAAACCCAATTAGACACAAACCAAATTCTTGTTTATTAGAAGCTTCAGAAGTCTTACAAATGAGTGATAATATAGTTATGGGAGTCCATTGCTTTCTGCTCCACAAAATCTTTTGCAAAAAGGCATTGCATCATTTTAATAACAAGTGTATGTTTCATGAATATACTCATTCACATTGAGAATACAGCCCCAACCATTTACAATCCAGTGATACAAATGTTAAGCAAATGAGTGCATGAGCCATTAGCCAGCTTCTTTCCTTCTTACATCTTCTCTCTCATCAGTACTCCACCCCAACCCCTATGCATGGTGCAGTATTATTCATGTTCCCCAGGACTAGGTCAAGCAGTATCAAGCCCATTCCCTCCTCCACAAACAGAATTAATTGCTTCCTCCTTTATTCTTCTCTCTGTCTCTGACAACTAGCCCAAAAGTTGGCCTGTAGTAAGTGTTAGGTGAATACAGTAAGAGTAAAACCAACTGTGAAATGGTAACATTTTTTGGAGATTCTCCACAAAGATGGTGCTTTCAAAAAGGCCTTTTGCCTTTCCTAGCAAGACCCAGGCAAGCGCACTAAGATAGACTGCTTGTCTAAGACTTGCTGTGGCTATTTATACTGGGAGCAGAGGGAACCAGGAAGCGTGGCGTTTACTTGCGCCTGTCGCAACTTGCATAGCTTGCTGGCGCTTGGGGTAGTAGCGCAAGGGACTCATGATTTGTGTGCTTGGCCAGGGCATGCCGTGGGCATGGAGACAGGCCTCTTCCATCAGTCACTTGCTTCTACGGCCACTGTTACCCAACAGCACAGGGCTGGATAACAAATGTGTTTTGGTGGTATTTTCAAGGGGAGAAAAACAATGCTATTAGAATCCAAGGTGGTGATTCTCTTTTATAGAAAACGTCCTCTCGTTTCATCAGAAACCCTTAGAATTTCAAAACCTTTTAAATTAGAAGTGTTGGCGATCCCTTTTTACTTGAGTTGACAGATGAGTCACTCCCTTCTGCCCCTCTCCGTTACGTTTTTCATCTGAGGCAAACTCGCCGCTCATTTCCCTTTTGCGTCCTCAGACTAACTGCAAGCCTAATACATCTCCCCAGCCAACGCCTGGAGGACAGCATTTTTCACTTTCAAGTGAAGCTGACTGCAAGAAACAAGGCAGACCAAGCAGCAGTGCTGACCTTCTCTGTTCTGTGAAGCGTCTCTCGCAAGGAAAGAGCTGGTAGAATTTGGCTCCATTTCCCACATTCGTGGGATAAGGGTTGCATGTAAACAGTAATATCCTGTGGTACTTAGGCCTCATTTAACTGTTTTGCTTTAGAAGAAACTGCCAAGTGAGGTGTTTCTCAGAGCTCATGCTTAACATTCCAGAAATACTGTACGGTCCACTTCAGAGATGGTACTCCACGCCACCAAGTGTGTGACTGTTGGTGCACTCTTGATGGTCACTGGGCTTCACATTGACACATTCTTTCAAATCACATGGCAAGTGCACCCTCCGTGGAAAATGAATCTGGTACTCTGAGGGCGGGCTTGTCATTGGAGAGGCCCTTTGCACTTCCCAGCCGTGTAAGTGTGTTTCCCTAGACAGCTGTGGTAGCCTTGAGCCTGGGATGGCATGTTTGCTCAACTAGGAGCAGTGAAGTGATATGTGCAAGGTAAGCCGTTGTGTTGTTGATAGAGCACTCGGCTGGGAGTCAGGCAACCTGCGCTCTGCTCCCCAGCTGACTAACTCTTTGGCCTTGGGAAACATCCTTGGGCTCTCTGGCCTCAGCTTTCAATTTCTCTACATTTCTTTTCAGCCCTAAATTTGATCAGGTACCATAAAACAGTAAATATCAGGTCAGGAAGCAGAAGTTCCCTGTCCAGGCTCTGCTGCTCACTAACTGTGACTTGGGATAAGCCACTTAGCCACGCAGCCTCAGGTCCCCATCTCTGGAGAGACCAGTGTCTTCTCTACCTGCCTCACCTGGTAATTGTGCCAATCAGGTAAGGAAGCATCTTTCTCACTCAGCACTTACCGAGCAACTGCTCTGGAGCACCAGGTTAACAGATGGTGAAGACGTCGAAGTTACTAGATTATCTGTTACTACTACTATTAGCTACAATTTGGTGAGCTCTCCCTGCCACTTAGGTACAATATCCCATTCAGTCTACATCCTGTGCATGAGAAGACTGAAGTTCAAGAAGGTTGGATTGCTTCCTCAGGATCATGTAGCTAGGCAGCTGCAGTCAAGGTTTATACCAGGGTTCTGTTCTTTATTTTAAAAATTAAAAACATCTCACCTTCTGCCAAGGAGCTTGTGCTACTATTATTATTCCTTTCCTGAGCCACAGTGCCTGAACCCCATGACCTGGAAGCTGTGTGCATGTTGGGGGAGGTGGGGAGGAGACTGGCTGGGCTGGGGCTGTAGGAGGCGTCCTCGGCAGACACTGCCTGAAGCCACACAGTCAGTGAAAAGGCCGGAGGGACAGCCCAAGTCCACAAGCCAGAGGAAGTCCACGTGCATTGGCCAGACTGAGGGACCAAAGGCAGCAGGCATTAAAGGGGTAGATGGAGGAGTTGAGGTGGGGAAGGGGAGCTGTGGAACAGGGCCACAAAAATGAGAACGAGCCCTGTGGATCATAGGGAGGGGGTGCTGTGGGCCAGTTGCCAAGATTAGGTATTCGCTGAGGCTAGTTTTGAAATGCTGCTCCTGGCTGGGTGAGTGAAGAGGCCAGTTCCACCAAATAAGCCCCCAGTTTCGTTGCCTGTAGAGAAAGGCAGTGGGCTGCATAAGCTCTGAGGGTACCGCGTCAGACATCCCCCAGGTCAGCAGGTCTGCACAGCCGCTCTCCTCCAGGGCTCTGAGCAGCAGACAAGCGCTCTTGCTTAGGCCTTGTTCTCCCTTGGGATGTGGCCCGAGTCTCCGAGGTGCGGGGATTCTGTTTGGGTTATGTCAGGGGCTGCACTGGCAGGACCCAGGCTCCCCGCGAAGCAAGCAGCCCAGCTGCCTTCCTGCTCTCTTTGCAAACTCCTGTGTCAGGGGAAGTGGTCTTTCCAGCCTTTGGAAGGTTGTGCAACCACCCTAGTTTCCAGAGATGTGCCCCAGCTTTTGTGGCTCTGCTTTACTGCCCCAGGCCTGCTGCCTCTCTGAACCCTACTGGTGCTTCCTTCCACCTCCACGCACTCTAGGGACTGCCCAGTCTTGTTACTTGGAGTACCAAGAACAGTCTGCTTACTCAAACTTCGGTTGTTAGAAAGGGGTGTTCATCCTAGTATGTACTTGTGCACCTGGAGTAGTGGGCCTAGTGGCAGAAGCCAGCCAGGAGGTGGGCAGGGGGAACTGAGCTCTGACACTGCATATGGCCGCTGGGCCAGCACGCATGCTTGGGGACGTGGCCCTGTTATACACTGAGGCAGGCAAGCAGGTGAAGGAGAATGGTTTCTCGGCAGGCCCAGGTGCCTCAGAGACTTTCCGGAAAATGGTCAACACTGGGGTCTAGGGTAACTAACTCAATAATAACAGTGGCCAGAGCAGGCACTGCTCTGGACACTGTGCTGAGCACTTAACCTAGATTCACTCTCTAATCTTCCTAGCAATCCTGTGAGGTAGCAATGCTGTTTCCCCACTTTATATATGAGGAAACCAAGAGATAGAGAGGTCAAGCAACGTGCTCAAGATCACACAACTCAGGGGTGGGTATGTGGGTATTGCTTGGGTCTTCAGCCGATTGGGCATTTATCATGTGGAAAACCTCTCCTTAATGGCCAAAGCCAGCCACTGGGCCAAGGCGCCAGTTCCAGAGAGAACGGTGGACAAAATCATGGTGGGGCGGAGGGGCTCATCTACCCAGCAGGCCTGCAACTGACACCCATCCTCTGTGTCAGGTGTTGGGGAAAGAGACAAGGAAGATAGTGTCTCATTCAGGCCAGGGCTCCGGTTGCAAAGCAGGTGGGAGTAGTAAGCAGGACAACATGGATTTAGGGGTAGGAATGGAGGCAGAGGGCCAGCCGTTATGACTGGGCCAGTGTAAGAAGTAGGCTTGGGAGAATTCTGGTCTGGGGGCATCCAGCTGCCCAGGCAGCCATTTTGAGACCAGGCACTAACCACACGCCTCTGCCTCAGTTGGTCTGGGGACTGGGTTGGGCCTGAGCCTCGAGGTAGAAGGCCCGTCGGGTCCAGCTGTAGGAATCTGAGTATGTTAGGGGAATTAAGTTGGGCACTAATGGAACCGAACCAGGAGTGACAGCCCCGCTCCCATGGAGCTTGTTTTCCTTCTGCCATTCCTTTGGAAGCATTGGCCCCAGCTGTGGTGGAAAGGGAAATGAATTTGGAGCCAGGGTATCTGTGCTCCATATGTTAGTAGGAGCTGTGTTGTCTGAACATTCTTATTGGGATAGCTGAAATTCTTAGTAGAAATTCCGGGAAGACTAGAAGACATCTGGGAAATACATGTGGATTGAAGTGGAGAGAAATACTTAATTTTCTGGGAAAAATCTCCAGGATCCAGAACCAACTCGTTTTTAAAAAAATTGTTTTCTCCCAAGTGACATGTTAATCAAGTAATATATGTGAAAGTCTCTGTAAACCACAGGGCAGAGCCTCAGCTCAAGGCCTTGCGCACATCTTCATTGTTGCAGACTAGCAGCTCGCAGGAGGAGATTGAAACATTGCCTCTCCCACCCTGGCACCTTCTCTCTGCAGCCCGAAGAATCATTTGGAGCAGATGCTTAGTTTTCTGCTGTGCTTATGTGTCTCCTGTGCAGCCATCAGGCACGGCCACTGCTGCCTGCAGGCAGGGCTCTGATAGGTTCAGGAAGAGAAGGGCAGAGCCCTTGCCCCTAGCTCAGAAAGACCCCGAGATCCAGTAAATATAGTGGATTAGAGCTCCAGCCTGGGGTTTGGGCAGCCTGAGTTCAAATCCTAGCTCTGTGACCTCAAGTACGTTACTTAACGTCTCTGGGGAACGTCCACAAAATGGGGAAGTTAATATTAGTATCTGCCTCCTACATGGATGTGAGGGTCACCCGACTGCCTGTAAAGCACTCAGCCGTCCGTGCGCCAGGCCGCAATCAGCGTTTGATAAATATCAGCTACCTCCATCCTCCTTTCCCCTCTGCTTCCTTCCTATCCTATCTTTCCCCTTTTTTCTCCCTCTGTTTTTTGTCCTTCCTCCATCTTCAGAGGGCTTCCTAGAGCCTCAGGCTAGTGGCTTGGCAGACTCAGGACCAGGCCAACCTGGCTGGCTGTCAGTGGCCCAATTTGAGAACTAGATCCGAGTCCTTGAGCCCTTGCATTCAGAGCGTGAGCCCTCTGGGCCCACGTGACCAGGCACTGCCCCCCGTTCTCAGAGCTCCCTGATGCCAGTCCCTAGCTAGCCCTACACACTTGTTAGATATGCCTTCTCTTTTTGGTAATAGCAGCTCACACAGCAGGGATCGTCACTTGGGGCTGGGGTCTTTGTGTCCTCAGCTGCCACCCTACACGAGGACTCTACACAGTAACCTCTAATGAACCTAGTGCTTACTTCAGTGAACCTTTCCAACAGCCCTGTGAGGTTGTACAGCTCATTTATTCATTCAGCAAACACTCACTGATCCCCTGTTCTGTGCCCCTGGGGTCACAGTGGAAAGAGAATGGGGAGTCTCAGAAGAGTCATTCAGGCAGTATGACAGAGCACCTGAGCCTCACAAACCTGCACTGGAACTCTGGCTGTGCCACTCACAGCTGTATGTCCCCCTGTACCTCAGTTCCCTTGTACGTAAAATGGGCCCATATAATCTGTACATTCCTTTTATTTTAGTTCATATCACAATATGTTACAATTCCATCTGCCTTCCAAGCTGTGGTCTGAGCTTCAGGGAACCACTTGTCTGTGTGTGTATCTCCCATACCTCCCACAGGGCCTGGCCCAGAATACACACTTAGTAAGTCCTTACTGAAATGTTAATACTATGTTGTAATTATTTTGCAGGCCTGTTTTCCTCATTAAGCTGTGAGCTTCTGGAGGGCAGATATTTTGTCTCAGTACTTGCAGGATGTGTGGGTCTGGGAGTAGGGACTCGGGGAATGCGGGTTACATGGGTTGGCTGACTGAGGGAAGGCGTGAATGAGGGACAGACGGAGGCTGATGACTAAGACACTTTCGTACAGCCTTGCTGCTATTAGTGAAGTCATTGTCAGCTTGAAATTTGGTGGGATTTATAGTAAGAATGTGGGGTAAGATATAGGTTCATTTTCTAAGGCCTGACTCCCCTCAGGCCTCTGAACCCTGCTAACCACCCTTGAATACTGTTAACCACTCTTCTTGAATCGCTCTCCTTTAACCTCCTGAGACCAAACTGTCTGGGGCTTTCTCATGCTTTTCTGACCCTTGCTTTGTTTTGGTAGTATTGAGTCTGCTTTTTTCTCTTGCGTCCTCACCACAGCTCTTCCTCCTCCAGTTCCAACACCACCCTGTGATGTAAATATTCTCTAGGGTTTGGACCTGGCCCTGACCTCTTCCTTTCCCAGTGAAAATTAATCTAATCCCAAGGCTGGGCTCTTTAGAGGCATTGGTATGAATAGCTCCTCAATCTCTCCCTGGCTCTGGCATTTCTTCTGAGCTCCGAGTCTTCCAGCTCCTGCTGCACATCTCTACCTGGTTCTCTGGCTGTCTTCCCAAACTTCATGTCTAAACATTCTTAGCCTTTTTTCTCCAAACTGACCCTTCCCTCCATTTCTATTTCACATTAGCGGTAGTGCCTTTCAATCAATTTTCACTCATAAGGAATATGTATGAATATGTATGTTTTAACTACTATATCATTATCGCATCTAACAAAATTAACAGTAATTAATTTATTATTAATTTCATTTAATGCCCAATCATACTCAGATTTCCCTGATTTTCTCAAAGATGTCATCTTATAGTTGATTCATTTGAATTAGAATCCAAACAGGGCCCACACATTGCATCTGGCTAGATCTCCCAAGTCTTTTATTGATTTTATTGATTCTGATCCATTGTAGTCTTTATTCATTTTGTTGCTAAAATTGTTGTTGTAGAAACCAGGTCATCTGCCCTGAAGAATGTCTCACATTCTCAATTTGTCTGATTATTTTCTTGGGTTGTTGTTGAACCTGTTTGTCTATCCCCTGTATTTCCTGAAAACTATATGTCTAGAGGCTTTGATTAGATTCAAGTCAAAATTTGGGGGATAAGAATGCTTCAAAGCCAGTGCTGTGTGCTTTCTATCTCATCACCTCATGAGGCAAATGACGTCTGTTGTCTCACTTTTAGTGATACTAAGACAGATCAATAGGTTCCAAGACAATCACTATAAAGGTCCCCACTGACCTAGTGGTTTTAACAACCATTGATAATTACCATTTAGGTCCATTTTTTCATTAAGAGATGAGAAATGGCACTTTCTAATTCTGTTATTTCTTCTGCATTCATTACTGGTACTTTTCTATAAAGAGTTTTATTCATCAACCATTTAGTTATCTTGAATTACAGTGTTTACAAAAAAAATACAGGATAAATGTTTGATACCTTCCCTTGAAAAACATCAGTTTTCACAATGAGTTGGTATCCTGGCAGCCTCCAACGTTGACCAATCAAATCTTTTAA
This sequence comes from Manis javanica, assembly GCF_040802235.1. NCBI lineage: Eukaryota > Metazoa > Chordata > Mammalia > Pholidota > Manidae > Manis > Manis javanica. Next base: position 137,274,581 of record NC_133174.1, read on the forward strand.
GTATTGTTATAAACTCATGGATTTTTAAATGCTTAATGTGTTTTGATCCATTGTAGTCATTATTCATTTTGTTGCTAAAATTGTTTCATCTTAAGCCAGTGGGGATCCTTTCAAGCTGGCTTTTGTTTCCTTTTGTCATGATTGATTTCTTGATTTTTGGTTTGATTAGAGGTTTCAGGTTCATCCTGTAGAATTCCCAACCCAGACCTGGAGTCAACCGTTTCTCCAAGGAGCTCTAGTTCCTCTTGATGGGAAATGGTATTACCAGAGCACAGTCTGAGGGCTGGGGTTCCTGTTGCTAGGTCGTCAGGTCTTTGCTTTGTAGTGAAAAGAGCTGGCAAAGGCCTATATTTTTTAAAAAGAAACACGATGAGTTCCCACTGATATTTCAGAGTTGAATTTATGAGTATAGGGCTTTTACTTAATATCTTTGGTTTTGTAATTGTGTCTCTTTTCTCTCCATCTGAACGTCTTGGCTCTTAATGACATTACATAATTATTTGCATTACCCTACAGTATGTCTGTAACAGTTTCAAAGGAACAATTCCAATGTTCCTTCTAAGATTACTGAATTCAGTTTAAGTTGTCTTTGTTCTTCCTTTGGCCCTTAGAGTAAGTCCTGCTAGGGAGGTAGTCAAAAGTATTGTTTTAAAGTCTCTTGAAGTAATTTGTGTTTCCTGCATGGTTATGTTACCAACTTAATACACAGTTGGACTCATTTGCTTCATTTCCCCCCCTCTGGTTTCTTTCCCTTTCTTACATTTCATTGATGTACAACATTTACATGGTTTCAAAGTCAAAACTATGTAGCAGGAGCTATCCTAAAAGTCTGGCTTCCATCCTGCCCCCATTCTTTATCCTCCCTCCTTCTAGAGTAATCATGTTTGATTAGGTTTGGGTTTATGCATCCATGCATCCATTATGTGTTTGAATATTTATTAAACAAATGAGAATAAGTCATTGTATTCCAGCCTACTTCTTACACAAATGTAGCAAGCACTGTAAAAACTGCTCTGCTCCCTTTTTCCACTTACCGTGTCCTAGAGATCGTTCTGTGTCGATGCACGGAGATATTCCCTGTTCTGTTTTCGTAACTGTGTGTATCCCGTCCCAAAGACGAACTGTGGTGTGTTGAGCCAGTCAGCCCCTGTTGACAGGCATTGTGGCCTTTGCTATTACAAAGAGCACCACTGTAAGTAGCAGTGGTGTCTGTCCCAGGGTTCTCCTGGCTGCAAGCCTCAGTGGCATTCTCAGCTCTATCTGCTGTTTCCTTTTGTACCTGATCACTGCTAAACCCTGGTGATCCTTCCTTTGTACTCTTCTGTTTCTGCTTTTTTGCCTCTGCTGCTCTCACCCAATTTTAGACTCTAGTTGTCGTTGCCTGGACTATAGTAACAGCAGGGGAATCCCTATTCATTTTTCTCCCCAGTCCAGTCTCTGCTGCGGACCATGGCCAGACTCATTTCCTGAAATACTGCTTTCACCGTGATCTCTTCTCACCCCACTCAAAAATCTTTGATAATAGCATAAAATCCAAATTTCTTACTTTGGCATTTGAGGGCCTCCATGAAGTGACTCGAATTTCCTTTCCTCATAGTCATTCCTTCTGCTTTGGATTATAGTCACATTGGTCTGCATATGTGACTTCCCAAGCATCATGTTAATTATTACCCTTATACCTTATCAGTCCTTCAAAGTTCCACTCAAATTCCAGATCTCTGGAAACTACTGGAAACCTCAGTCCAGGCTCGCTCTCTCCCTTGAGCTCCTACTCTCTGTGATGTCCATTTGAAACTGAGCAGACTTAGTCCCTAGCCAGATGGGAAGATCTCTTTGAGCACATGTGGTCCCTACTGTGAGATCTAAGAACTCCATCAGTGTGCTCATCAAGCATGAACTGAACATCAGAGCGCATCCAGAGGTGAGGGAAGCACAACTTTGGATTGGCTGGGCTGTTTTCTGATGGTGGCTAAAAAGGATGTGTGATTCTATCTGCTTGGAGGCACAGCCAGGAATATGTTCCAGGAGGGCAGTACTTGACCGAGACATATCTCAGTTGTCTGTGTGCCCCCTCCACAGTAGATTTAATTCTAGTTCAAGGAAAAGAAATTGGACTTTCATCTGGGGGAAGGGGTTTGGCCAATGGGTACTGAGTCAAAAGATCCCAAATCCTGGGAGAACACTGCTTTTTCCACCTTCCCTCATCAGGATAAAACCATAGCATTTTGTCTGATGACAACTCAGGACTCACACAAGCCTGCCATTATCTTGGCCACCAGCCATGTGACAGGGTGGTTTGTCAATCACACATTACAGAACATTGCATTTTATACGGTTTCTTTTCTTTACTTCTGTTGTTTGGGTTGCATTAGCCTTAGTTTCTTAAAGTTCCTTTTAAAACTTCACCATCTGGGGCTAGAAAAACTATTATTGGTTTATTTATTTACAATTTATCTTCTCCCCTTTATTTCCGAAAAGATTTGCAGAAGCTTACTAGTTTAAGCATAATGCAAAACAAGGCATAGACCAGAATTGTCTATTTCAAGAAGAAAGAGTAGTTATTGCCAGATAGGTACACTAGATAAGTAGAATGCTACAGTTATTGAGCACTGACTTTGACTCTGAATTTTTTGCCAGTTAAGGGTAAGAGTTACAATGGTATATGTTATCTGAGAACCAGAAAGCAGTTGTAGTCCTCTTTAAAGATCAGGTTCTCACTGACATGAAACTCAAATAGGAATTTATGATAAGAACCTTGTATAAGTACATTAGGTAACACAATGACCCATGTCTGTAATTTTTACAGATTAAACACAGAATATAACACAGAAATACCAATCGAATCAATGCTGTTTATATTAATTGAATTAGGGTTTTGTTTTTGTTATTATTTGCTTGAAAAATTAATTCAACTTGCATATACTGCTAGCTAAAGGGTAAACCGATGCAACTACTTTGGGAAACTGGCAGTATCTACTAAAGCCCAGTAAACCCCTCTCCTATGACCCAGCAATTCCACTATATGTATTTGCTAAAGGACATTCTCAAGAATATCCCTTAAAGCATTATTTAGTGCCAGTCAAATACTGGAAAGAACCCAAACATCCCATGAACAGTGAATGTATAAATAAATTGTGGTGCATGTATATGATGGAATATTCTATGGTAATGAACACATTAGAGCTACACACAAGAACATGGAAGACTATTATCATATTGATTGAAAAAAGTCAGATCCCAAAGATCACATGATGTCTGATTCAATTTCTACAAAGTTGAAAAATAGACTAAACTGCAGTAATAGAAATCGGGGTGGTAGCTAACTTTCGGGAGGGAGGAGAGGAAGATGATGGGGACCTGATGAGGCTTCTAGAGCCTCGTCATGTTCTATTTGGGGGCCTGAGTGGTGGTTACTTGGGTGTGTTCACTTTCTGCTAATTCATTGAGCTGTACAGGTATGAACTTGAATGTGTCTGCATGTGTGTTATACTTCAGCAAAAGTTTAAATATTAGTATGTTCACATGGTAAGATTTCAAACAATACAGAGTATATAATGAAAAGGGAGTCACCGTCCTACTCAAAACTCCCGTTTCCTCTCATCAGAGTCTATCACTATAGCCAGTTTCTTGTGTACTCTTCTAGAAATACCCCATAATAAAAACACTGTGGCGTGTATGTATTTTTAGGGATATGTCTCTTCTTTTTGTCATTTACAGAAAGGGAGGAACACCGCATACATCATTCTGCCACATCCCTTTTTCGTGTAGCACTGTGTCTCGGACATCTTTCCCTACCAAGGCATGGACAATGTCTCTTTTTCTTTGTAACGGCTCCATCAGGTATTCCATTGTGGATTAAACACTCCATGTTTAACCAGTCCTCTGTTAGTGGACATTTAGGATCCTTCCAGCTTTTAAAATATTACAGCAATACATTGACCACTAAATATCTTTCTATACATGTCCTTGCACCCATGTGTGTGGTACAGTGGACTTTGGCTTCTTTCTGTTAGCTTATTGAACTAGCATATGGGGTGAAAACCCCATAGAATCAATACTGCCCTTCAAGGTCCCCTGAGAAAGCTGACATATCATACCTTCATCATGCCAGCAGAGCCTCCTTGCCTATTTGTCCCCCAGTATTGCAGTAGATTGCTGACCCTTTGGCTCAGCACTTGATGAAGAGACAAGCTTATAGGTATGAGCCATGTTGAATAACAGATATGCATCTTTAAACACCACGATCACAATGAGGTGTTCACTCTGTGAGAGGCACGTGGGGACTGAGACTTACTGAGGGAGCAACAGATTCACAGCTTCCACCTGAATTCTCTCCAGGGCATGGCAGCGTCCTTGAGCAGAACGGCAGGCACAAACTGCTCCACCACTTCCGTGGTCTTCTGTCTCTCTCAACTCTCTTTCTGCGTCTGCCTCTGTCTACCTCTCTCCTTTCTCCCCTACTGTTGTGTATGCTGAGTGCCTGCGTTTGCCTATGTATAACTCAGTCTGTATATGATGTGATTCCACTGTATATCCATAGGATCAATTCCAAGAAGTGGGGTTTTGGCATATGTATATATCCCGGCCTCAGAAATGATCAAGCCATGGCCACCCTTCTTCCACCGATACCATATCCACTTCCCCTCTTTCTGTAATATCTTGAAGCAAATCGCAAGCATCATGTTTAATCTTTGCTAGATTTAATCTTAAACAGTTAAGTATGTCTTTCTAAAGGATCAGGACTCTTAAAAATTATAACCACAATGCAATCATCACACTTCAAAATGAACAAAACTTCATTAAAATCAACAAATATCCAGTCAGTGTTCCAGTTTCCAATTATCTTACAATTAGGATACATGGATTCTTACTTGTTTGAATACAGTTCTAAATGCAGGCTAGATACTACAATTGACTGATAAATCCTTTTAGTCTCTTTTAATCTGTAGGTTCCTGCTTTAGATCTTTTTCCTTTCTGCAATTTATTTTTTGAAGAAAATGAATTGTTTCTACTGTTACACTTTCCACTCTCTGGATTTTGCTGGTTGTGTTCCTGTTGTTACGTGTAATATTTATGTAGTCTCAGTATCCTCAGACTTCTGTGTTTTCTCTAAATTAGTAGTTGAATTTAGAGACTTAATCAGGTTTAGGTTTAAGGGTATTTTTTTTGTTTTGTTTTGTATTTGGTGAGACGACTTCATACATGGTTTTGTGCTCTCCATTAAGAGACACATACCATCTGGTTGTTTGTTTTTAAGTTAGCAGCCACTGGTGATCAAGTCTAGATTCATTCATTCATTAAGGGTTGCAAAAAAGATAATGTTCTTTTATTATTCCTTCTTAGCTTTTAGCTGGAATACATCTGTACACCTGATACTTCATTATCTAGGGACAAATTTGTACAAAAAGGCAAGTTAAATGCGGATTCCAAATAATGAGCTAGTTTGCTAGCATCCACTAATAAAGGCAGTGAGTGATTATTCTTTCAAGTATAATGATGAATTCGTGGATTTAACCATATTTGATGTCTTTTAATCCATTGTTCTTATTTATATTGAGACTTGCACTGGCCAGTGGGAGACTCTTTAAGTTGGCTCCGTGAGTCCTTTTCACATGACTAGCAGTCTTTAAAATCTTCCTTGCTAGGTATGATGAGGAAGTCTGGGACAATCATGTACATTTCCTGTCCCAGATATGAAGAGCCGTACTTTTAGACGCCAACATAGTACAGTGAAAAGAGCCCAGTCTTTGGAATTGAATCCTGGCCTTACCTCACCTTGCTTGTATGGCTGTAGACAAACAACTTACTATCTACCCACTTTAACTTTCTGCATTTTTAAAATTAACTCATGGCACCTATCTTCCATGGTTCTTAGGAGAATTAAAGTTTTATACACACACACACACACACACACGTGTATGTATCGTCAAGTTCCCTCCCCATTTCCTATTCTTTTCCTACCGAGTGACATCACATCTTCTGTGACTGCTCGGGCTTCTGTGTTTAGTGTGGAGTATTCTGTTTCACATTTGGTAGATACTCAACACACACCACAAATTGACTTGGAGGAGAGATGCCATCACATAGATGATGCCAACACAAGTCAAGCTCTGTGAAAGTAGGTATTGCCTCAGTGAAGTTGTTTTGAAAATCATGCTTCCTTTCTTTTTCTGAGCGCCCAGTCACGAATAGTCATAACTGTCCACGACCCCTCCTCACTGTCTCTGGCCCCCTCCCTAGAATTGAGGTGTGATGGCTACGCCAGCTTTCAGGTGTGTTGAAGAAAGAAAGAAGAGAAGTGTGGATAATTCAAAAGGATAATCCAAATCTGTGTCACTCCAAAGTCACTCATTTCAGTTTGAAAGACATTATTTGATACGTGTGCAGCAGATTTCCCTTAAATTAGCTTTACCTGCACTGCTATTAAAATGGCTTTTCTTTCTTCAAGGTCACAGCAGCTAGAGTGGGCAATAAATCCAAAATGGACTGAACAAGCCATAGAAACCAACTGGGGATGAGGTTTTTAACCCTACGTATTCTGCCCTGATACTCACATGCTGTGTGGTTCTGTCTTCACCTTAGGATCAGAATTAGGAAGTTGCTAGGCTGCCTCAGCATTCCAGCTCTAGCAGGCAAGGGAGCAGCAGCCGCTGTAAAGAGCACAACCTTCTGACAGTTGCTAAAAGGTACTGGCTGAAGGCAGAAATGGTGGCGAGGAGAGGAGCCTCCTCAGTTAAGCAGTATCCTGCAATGGCCTGCAGCTCAGCATCTATTCTAGGGTGAACTGGGATTTTGAGAGAGCTCACTGGAGAATTCTCTTGCCTGGTGGCTGCTTCCCCAAAAGTACTCAGTGTCATCACATGGCACTATTCACTCCAAAGGTGCTGGCTTTCAACTGGGGAAAGCTGTTTGACTGCCTTCCCATGGGGCCTGTCCTCCAGGCTGCTTGTCCCACAGCGCAGTGGGAGCAGCTGGCTGAGATGGCCAGAAAGCCCACTTGTGTTTCCTGAGAGCTAAGCTCTCGGCCTATGTTCCCCTGTCCTGGGCTGGCTACCCAGGATCCCTTTTCCCATAAGCCCCAGGGGTAGATTTCTACTAAACATAAGGGTGTCCTCTGTGCCAGAGCTTTAAAGGGCTCTTTCCATGCATTCTAACCTTGAATCCTCATATCCAGTGTGTCAGGATGGTATTAGATCCACATTCCATAGGAGAGGAATGGAAGGTTCTGAGAGACCCAGTGACATGCCACAGGTACTTGTCTCCGCCTGCTTTGCTGGGCTGATACCTCTTTCATTTTCAGGACTTCACTGCCAATCAGCCCTTAATGGGAAGTAGGCAGGGGAGGGGGGAAGGTAACCATGATTCTGGAAGCATCATACAGTTTTCTTCTCATTTAATCCCTGTCCCATCTCTTCTGTCTGGATCTGAAGTCTCTTAGCCCTGAAGTTAAAATTCTAGACCCATAATCTGACAAGAGCAAATGTACTGGGGTCTGATCAATAAGGCCAAGTATTGGAAGTGGGTCTCTTCCAGCTATTGGAACTATCTTATATTCTTCATTAACATGGCTTTGAGTCCTCACCGGCTCTTTTCCTGCCCTCTTGTGATTTATTCCAGTGGCCTCCCAGGAGCAGTGAGGTGACAGAGCCCTGGGACTCATAGGTACAGCATGGCTGGGCTGCTAGCTGAGCCCCAGACAGACTGCACCTGCGGTCCCCATTGCTCTAACCAGCTAAGTCACAGTATGTCAGGACTGACGATGGAGTAAAATAGTATGTCTCCCTGTAAGGTTGAAGTCAAATGCAGAAGGAAACGAAATAAGGGTATGAACTATTTAACCTGAGAAGTAACAAGCTAATCAAACCCATCGAAGCCTTCTGTCAATGTCAAGTAACTGTCAGGAATAAAAATTACTTAAACACATGTTCAGTATATTTAGAATTTTTCTCATTTGTTTTACTTTGTGGTTGAAGATTGCAGATAAATGAGGAAAAATAAAAAGGAAAGATAGTACTGAGGTTTTGCTCCATCTCAAAAGATTATTTTCATCACAGGGTATCTTTAAAATAGGTAATAACCATTATTAAATAGAAAAGAAATTATTTTTCTTGAGAGAAGATTCCAGTTAGAAAACGTTTTCTTTGGAAATAACATTAAACATTGTATGTAAGGAAACTCTTTCTTCTGCTGTCCAGCTGCTCGCCCATGCTGCCTGCCTTCTCTTGGTACTAAACAGAGTTATAATAAATACATCATGATCTCTTAACAGATCTTAACTCTTTTTATTCTGTCATTTTTTTTCCCAACCCCTTTAGATCACAACACTTTGCTCCTTTGTGTATGTGTATGTTTTGGCATGAAGACCAATTATTTTGAAATAAGGTTTAATTCATTGCCTTTGAAACCTGAAAGCTCTGCAGCTCTGGGTATTTCTATAGAAAGCCCCCAGCTCGCCTGAAGGGCAGAATGAAGTGTCAGGGGGATGGCTGTTCATCTTTCCATTTATGGGCTTACCATCTTTGACATCCTTTATGGTACTTGATCATCCTCTGCTCGGGCCAACCTAACAGGAAGAACAAAGAGACCTTATCTCTTATTACCATTCTGTCTTCATTTCAGAAGGTCTCATCATCACAACCACCTCTCTAATACTGTTGCCCAGCTAGGGGCATGCACATAACTTTCACTTATCTTTGTACTGCGTGACATGCATCATCTTCTTTAGTGAAGACCTGGAGCAGGGGTTGGCAAACTATGGCCCACAGGTCACATCTGAACCACTATCTGCTTCTGTAAAGTTTTGCTGGCACACAGCCCACCCCATTTGTTCACATATTGTCTATGACTGCTTTGAAGCTGCAAGAGCAGAGCTGAGCAGTTGCACAGCATCTCACAAAACCGGAAATATTTACGATGTAGCCCTTTACAGAGAGTGTTTGCTGACCCCTGTTCTAGAGCACAGAGGTCCGCCATAACATCTACCCAAAACATCTTCGGGTGTGTTTACAAATGTTTCCGAGGTGAGGGTGAAAACCTATGAGGAAGACACAGCAAGAGCTCGCACCTGGGAGCAAGAAAAGAGGTTCCAGTCCCTGTTCTGCTACTCTTTGCATCAACTCGGGTGGATCCCATTCCTTCCCTAGTCCCAGTTTGCCCAAAAGGTGAAATCAAAGAACTGAGCTAGGTGATCTATGGGGGCCCTTCCAACCCTGAGACTTAGTGGCTCCAATGTTCACTCTAATAAGATCTTTTTAAATATGCAGATATATGCCTACAGTTGAGACTGTAGGATGCCCCAACTTGTAAAACTTTTTTATTTGGAAATATAGATTTATAGAAAAGTTGCAAAAATGCCACCAAAAACACAGAACTGCTGCATAACCTTGGGCCAGCTTCCTCCATGTGATCATGTTACATTAACCATCTTACAGTCCTCAAAGCTAAGGACTTGACCTTGGTCCCATACTATTGATTAAACTACAGACTTTCGGGTGCTTTTACCAGTTTTTCCACTAATGTATTTTTTTCTGCTTCAGGATCCAGTCGTGGACACCGCACTGCATTAGTCATCATATCTCCTTAGTCTCCTCCAGTCTATGACACTTCATCAGTCTTTCCTTGTTTCTATGACTGTGATGCTTTGAAGAGCACCAAGCAGTTATTTTGTAGAATGCCCCTCAGTTTACTTTTGTCTTGATTTTTCTCAAGAATAGATGGAGACTGTGCAGTTTTGGACAAGCTGCCACACAGGTGATGGGCCTTTATCGGTTTATAATATCACAGGGTACATGGTATCAATATGTGTTAATGGGACGCTACCCTTGATCGCTGGCTAAAGTGATTTCTCAGTATTCTCCACCATCAAGTTATCATTTTCCACCACCTCTGTAATTACTAAATACTTGGGGGGGGAAATACTTGGAGATTATGCAGGTATACTGTTTCTGCTTTAATGTTTGCCCACTCACTGCAGCAGCCATTGGTGGATACCTTTTACAGCATTTATCACTGTGGTGCTCTAATGGTGATTTTCCTGCTTCCCTCAATCCTTCTATGTCTGTTAATTTTTTATCAGGAAGTGTGTACCTTCTCCCATATTTATGTATTTATATCGGTATGAATCTAAGGATTTTATTTTGTTTGGGATATTTTTTGCTCATTGTTCAAGTTGCTTCAACTTTGGCCACTGGGAACTCTTTCAGGTTGGCTTCTGTGCCCTTACAGTACGCTCCTGTTATGTTTTTAAGACTTCCCAACCTTTTTATAAAAGTGGATGTTCTCTGGATTGCTACAACATTGAAAGATTGGTTCTCAACCCAGGGCAATTGTGCTCTCCCAACCCCCACCCCCAGGGACATTTGGCAATCACTGGAGAATTTTTTGGTTGTCACAACTGCCAAACATCCTTGGTACATGGTACAGCTCTCCACATCCAAGAATTTTTCCAACACAAAATGTCAGCAGTTCTCAGGTTGAGAGTTGGTCTAGATCATTCTTTTCTTGATGACCAGATGTATGGCACCGAAAATAAATACAATCAGAGATGAAGAATGGTTTTCTTAAAATAATTTTTTAAAAATTATTAAACAGTTGTGCTTGTAAGAAAATGTAAAAATAACGTAATGTGGGAACTTCCTCTCCCAGCAATGATGGAATAACAGGGACTGATTATCTTCCATCTTACCTAGGAAACCAGACAGAATATATGAAATAATGGCTTTCCGACATTGGAAAACACGCGTACAAAAGTGCAAAATGGTGATTCCTGACAGAGGGAGAACAAGTGAGGTGAGCCCTGTGATCGTCACAGCTTATTGCCTGGAGTCCTTATCTTGGCTTCAGCAGAGTAAGGGGGACCCAAAACAATCCTAGAGATCTTGCTCAATAGGAGAGAGAAATCTAAGAGTTCATAGAATCCGAGAAGGCTAGAAATTGCAAGAAACAATACTAGAGACCAGGATCTGTACAGAGAAGGAGAGAGAGCTTCAGAGATATGCAGAAGTTCCCCTTGAGTCTTTGAATTCCGATCTGTATATGCATGACAAAAAACTACCCTTGGTCAGTGAAAGGCCCACCAGAAAGCAAGCAGTAGACTGAACAATTATCAGAGCTCACACAGGGCTGGGAATAGCTCATGTTTCCACCAACCAGGGTGGAAAGACCTGCAATACCTAGGATATCAACTAGAGTTCTCAAAAAGATATTGTCTTAGTAATAGGCCTAAATTATCCTTAGACTAAAGTCTGATATAGACCTGTCCTAACAAAGCTTAAAAGCAAGGCTTGAAAGAATCAAACTGATTCCAAGTGACTGCATTCCACAACAAAACCCAATAATATTGAAAATAATACAATAAAATCCAGCACCCAACCATGTAAAACACAGTGCTCAGTATCCAATCAAATAGTATCAGCCATACAAAGAAGCAGCAAAATATGATTCATAACCAGGAGAAATACCAATTAAACAAATTCTTAGAAATTATAGAGATAATGGAATTAGCAGACAAGAATGTTAAAACAGCTATTATAAAGACATTCTATATGACTATGAAGGTGGGGAGCAACGTGAAGATGATGAAGAGAGAAATAGGAGATATAAACAGGCTCAAATCAAACTGGTAGAGATGAAAAATATACTGGATTGCATTAACAGAATAGGAACTGCAGTAGACCAGATAACTTTAAATCATAGCAATAGAAACTATTTCAAAAAAAGCACAGTGAGAAAAGACTGGGGAAAAAAAGGATCAAAGCATCAGTGACCTGAGGATAACATAAAGTGATCAAACATATACACAATTGGAGTGTGAGGAAGGTGGGGGGCAGAAAATATTTGAAAAAATAAGGATGGAAAATTTCTAAACATTATGAAAATTAAGTATCCAGTGATCCAAGAACTCCAACTCCAACAAAATAAATGTGAAGAAAACCACATCATGACACATCAGAATCAAACTGCTGAAAAACACTGAAGTAGAGAAATATTAAAAGTGACCAGAGGAAAAGAGACACATGAGGAACAAAGATGGGAATTATATCAAACGTCTTGTCAGAAATCACGCAAGCTAGAAGACAGTGGAGTGACATTTAAAGGTACTGAAGGAAAAAGAATGGTCGTCCTACAAATGTAAACCCAGTGAAAATATCTTTCAAAACTGAAGGCAATTTTTACTATTGTTTTTCTAGTCTTTATTTCATTATTTCTCTTCTAATCTTTATTATTTCCTTCCTTCTGATAATTTTCAGCTTTATTTGCTCTTTTGGTAGTTCCTTAAGGCACAAAGTTAGGTTATCTGAGATTGTTCTTTTTTTGTTAATGTAGGCATTTATTGCTATTCACTTCCCTCTTAGAGCTGCTTTTGCTGCATCCTATAAGTTTTTGTATATTTTGTTTCTATTTTCATTTCATTCCATGTCTCAAGGTAGCTTTTGATTTCTTCTTTGACCTGTTGGCTGTTCAGGAGTATGTTGTTCAGTTTCCACAGATTTCTGAATTTTCTAATTTTCTTCTTGTTATTGATTTCTGGTTTCATACCATTGTGTTCACAAAAGATACTTGATATGATTTGTCTTCTTAAATCTGTTAAGACTTGTTTGGGGGCCTTGCATATGATCTGTCCTGGAGAATGTTCTGTGTGGGCTTGAGAAGAATCTATATTCTGCTGCCACTGGACAGAATGTTCTGTGTATGTCAAGTCCGTTTGGTCTGTAGTGCTGATCAAGTCCATTGTTTCCTTACTGATTTTCCTTCTGGATGATCTAACCATTGTGGAAAGTGGGGTATCGAGGTCCCTTAGTGTTACTGTATTGCTGTCTGTTTCTCCCTTCAGGTCTGTTAACATTTGTTTTATATAATTAAGTGCTCCAACATTGGGTGCATATATATTTAATTGTTACATCCTCTTGATGAATTGACACTTTTATCATTACATAATGACCTTCTTTGTCTCTTGTGGCAGTTTTTGACTTACAGCCTATTTTGTCTGATATAAGTATAGCCACCTCTGATGTCTTTTGGTTACCATTTGCATGGAATATCTTTTTCCATTAACTTCACTTTCAGCCTCTGTGTCCTTGAAGATAAAATGAGTGTCTTGGAGGCAGTATATAGCTGTGTTTTGTTTTTTAATCCATTTAGCCACTTTATGGCTTTTGATTGGAGAGTTTAATCTCTTTACATTAATTATTGATAGGTAAGGACTTATTGTTGCCTTTTGTTAACTGTTTTCTGACTGCTTTGTAGTTCCTTCCTTTCTCTTTTGCTGTCTTCTTTCTGATTTTATGATAAAGACTTTTCAGACAGAAGTGAAGAGAATTCATAGCCAACAGACATGCATTACAAAAATGTTAAAGGAAGTTCTTCAGACAGAAGGAAAATGATACCAAATGAAAATTTAGATCAAGCAAAGGTATGAGAAATACTAGAATTTGTAAGATATGAGTATATATAAAAACACTTCTAAAAATCATTTTTATATTCTTCTTAAATGAAAAATTAACTGTTTAAATGAAAAATAATAAAAGTATATTGTGGTATTTATAATACATAAAAATAAAATGTATGACAATACTAGCACAAAGGATGGGAAGTGGAAAAGGGACAAATACTGTTTTAAGTTCTTAGTGTGTATGAAGTAGTATAACATTGCTTGAAGGTAAAGTATGCTAAGTTAAATATTTTATTGTAAACCCTAGAATACAATAAAAAATGAAACAAAGAGTTACCAATAAAGCCAATACTGGAGATAAAAAGGAATCATAGAAATTTTTAATCAAAAAGAAAGTAGGAATAAAATAGAACAAGGAACAAGACCAGATGGGACAAATAAAAACCAGATAGCAAGGTTATAGATTTAAACCCAAGAAAATTAACAATTTCATGAAATACAAATGGTCTAAACACCCAAATATTGTCAGTTTGGGTAAAAAAGCAAGACCTAACTATATGCTATCTATAAGAATCCCACTTTAAATATAAAGACACATGTAGCTTAAAAGAAAAAAGTATAATAAGAAAACACTAATGAAAAGAAAGTTGGAGTAGTTATACTAGGATTAGGCAAAGTAGATTTGGGCACAAGGAGTATTACCAGGATAAAGAGAAATAGTTCATAACAATAATGAGGTCAGTTCTTCAAGAGGACATAACAGTCCCAAGTGTGGGTGCATCTAACAGGGGAGCTTCAAATGTGTGAAGTAAAAACCAAAAGAACTGTAAGGAGATCAAGTCCCACAGTTATAGTTGGAGATTTCAATATTCCTCTCTCAGTCAGTGATAGAACAAATAGAAAATCAGTAAGGTTATTGAAAGCTTGAATCTCAGTATTATCTAAATTGATCTAATTGACTTTTATAGAACATCCCATGCAACAAGAGCTGAATATATGTCATTTTCAAGTCACACAGAACAGTCACAAAAAAGACCGTATTCTGGGCCATAGAAAAGGCTCCATAATTTAAGAGAATTTAAGTCATGCAAAGGATGTTTTCTGACTGCCAAGAAATCAATAACAAATAGATAGCTGGAGAATTTCCAATATATGGTCTCTTAACAGCTTTTTGAAGATAGAATGCACATACCATACAATTCACTCATTAAAAGTATACAATTTGATGGTTTTTAGTGTATTCATAGATATGTACAACCATCACCACAATCAATTTTAGAAGATTTTCATCACCCTCAAGAAGACCCTCTATCCTTTAGCTATCACCCCTCTATCTCCACGCTCCACCTAGACTAAGCAACCACTACTTTATGTCTATAGATCTCTCCTTTCTGGACTTTCATGTGAATGGAATCATATACTATATAGTCTTCTGTGACTGGTCTTTAGCTTAGCATAATGCTTTCAAGGTTCAACCATATTGTAGCAAGAGTCCATATTTTATTCCTTTTATATGGCCAAATAATATTCATTAATAGATATACCACATTTTGTTTATCTGTTCATCCACTGATGGTTAATTGAATTGTTCCCATCTTTTGGCTATAGTGAATAATGCTGCTATAATCATTCACGTACAAGTTTCTTTGTGGACATACATTCTCCTTTTTATTGCATATTTCACATAAGAGTAGAATTAGTTGGGTTGTCTTGTAGCTCTCCTTTATTGTTTAAGGAACTGCCAGATCGTTTTTCTGAAGCACCCACACCATTTTATATTCTCACCAAGAGTGTATGAGGATTCTGATTTCTCCACATCCTCCCTAACACATGTTGTTGTCTGATTTTTTTATTGTAGCTATCCTAGTGGGTGTGAAGTAATATCTTATTGTGGTTTTGACTTACATTTTCCCAATGACTAATGATGTAGAACATCACTTCATGTGCTTATCAGTCATTGTATATCTTTTCTGAAGCAATGCTGAGATCCTTTGCCCATTTTTTGCAAGTTATTTGTCTTTTTATTGTTGGGTTCTAAGAGGTCTTTATATATTTTCTAGGTACAAGTCCTTTGTCAGGAATATGATTTACAAGTATTTTCTCCCATTTCGTGTGTCTTCCCTCTTTTTTCTTTAATTTTTAAATTTTGATATCATTAATGTACTATTACTTGAACAACATTATGGTTACTAGACTCCCCCCATTATCAAGTCCCCCCCACATACTCCATTACAGTCACTGTCCATCAGCGTAGTAAGATGCTTTAGAATCATTACTTGTCTTCTCTGTGCTATACTGCCTTTCCCGTGTCCCCCCCCTACATTATGTGTGCTAATCATAATGCCCCATTTTCCCCCTTATCCCTCCCTTCCCACCCATCCTCCCCAGTCCCTTTCCCTTTAGTAATTGTTAGTCCATTCTTGGGTTCTGTGAGTCTGCTGCTGTTTTGTTCCTTCAGTTTTTTCTTTGTTCTTATACTCCACACATGAGTAGAATCATTTGGTACTTGTCTTTCTCTGCCTGGCTTATTTCACTGAGCATAATACCCTCTAGCTCCATCCATGTTGTTGTAAATGGTAGGATTTGTTTTTTTCTTATGGCTGAGTAATATTCCATTGTGTCTATGTACCACATCTTCTTTATCCATTCATCTACTGATGGACACTTAGGTTGCTTCCATTTCTTGGCTATTGTAAATACTGCTGCAATAAACATAGGGGTGCATCTGTCTTTTTCAAACTGGGCTGCTTTATTCTTAGGGTAAATTCCTAGGAGTGGAATTCCTGGGTCAAATGGTATTTCTGTTTTTAGTTTTTTGAGGAACCTCCATACTGCTTTCCACAATGGTTGAACTAATTTACATTCCCACCAGCAGCGTAGGAGGGTTCCCCTTTCTCTGCATCCTCACCGGCATTTGTTGTTGTTTGTCTTTTGGATGTTGGCCATCCTAACTGGTGTGACATGGTATCTCAATGTGGTTTTAATTTGCATTTCCCTGATGATTAGTGATGTGGAGCATCTTTTCATGTGTCTGTTGGCCATCTGAATTTCTTCTTTGGAGAAGTGTCTGTTCAGATCCTCTGCCCATTTTTAATTGGCTTATTTGCTTTTTGTTTGTTGAGGTGTGTGAGCTCTTTATATAATTTGGATGTCAACCCCTTATCAGATATGTCATTTACGAATATATTCTCCCATACTGTAGGATGTCTTTTTGTTCCACTGATGGTGTCCTTTGCTGTACAGAAGCTTTTTAGTTTGATATAGTCCCACTTGTTCATTTTTGCTTTTGTTTCCCTTGCCAGGGGAGATATGTTCATGAAGAAGTCACTTATGTTTATGTCCAAGAGATTTTTGCGTATATTTTTTTCTAAGATTTTTATGGTTTCATGACTTACATTCAGGTCTTTGATCCATTTTGAGTTTACTTTTGTGTACGGGGTTAGACAGTAATCCAGTTTCATTCTCTTATATGTAGCTGTCCAGTTTTGCCAACACTAGCTGTTGAAGAGGCTGTCATTTCCCTATTGTATATCCATGGCTCCTTTATCATATATTAATTGACCATATATACTTGGGTTTATATCTGGACTCTCTATTCTGTTCCACTGGTCTGTGGGTTTGTTCTTGTGCCAATACCAAATTGTCTTGATTACTGTGGCTTTGTAGGTCTTCCCTCTTTCTTGATGATATCAATATATGGATATTAATACATTTCTATACAACCTATGGATCAAAGAACAAATTTCAAAATAAATTAGAAAGTGTTTTGAATTAAATAAAAATGAAAATGAAACATTACAAAATTTGTGGGGTGCAGGTAAAACAGTGGTAATGGGAAAATGTTCAGTATTCAATGCTTAATTTAGAAAAGAAGGTGTAAAGCAAACTAGTTAAGCTTCCAGTTGTTTAAGTAATTAGGCACTGTCAGACTGGTCTCCCAAGTGATTATGCCAGTTTGTGTTTCTAGCCACAGTGTGTATTCATATTATCAACAATATACCTGATATTCTTAGATTTTACTATTTGGTCAAATAGATTGGAATGAAGTATGTCTTCTTGCTTTAGTTTGTATTTCCCTGATTACTAGAGAATTGACTAACTTTTCACAAATTTAGTGGCCTTTTGGGTCTCATCTTCTATGTAGTAACTGTTCATGTTTTTGCACATTTAAATTGGGTTGTTTTCTGCTTTTTGATCTAAGAAAGTTTTAAGATATTATAAATGCAAATGTTTTCCAGTTATAGCTTTTGACAGTATCTTCTCCCAGTCTGTAGCTATCTTTGACTTCATATTGTCTTTGTCATATAAATATTTTAATTAAAAGAAGCCAAATGTATTAATATTTTTAAAGTAGGGCTTGTGTTTTTCTCTCTTGAAGAATCCTACCTTATAAATACAGTCTCTTGTATTTTCTTTCAATTTGTTTTAATGTTTTACTTTTACATATTGCTTTATAATTCATCAGGAACTTATTTTTGTGTAGGGATTCACTTTTTTTCCCCACAGGGCTATCCAGTTATCTAAGCATCCTTTGTTGAATAAACTATCCTTTCCCTGCTTCTCTGCTGTTCTACCATTGTCATATATCAAGTTCCCCTACATCTCTGGTTCACTTTCTGAGCTTTCTGTTCTGTTTCACTGGTCTGCTTTATTTTGTCCCTATACTAATACACGGTTTTATTGCTATAGGCTTATAATAAATATTTCTATCTGGTAGCATGAGCCCCTGCTCATTGTTTCATTCTTCTTCATGAGTGTTTTCACTATCCTTGGTGTAGACTTTTAGCCAGGGTTTCAGAGTCTACCAGGCACTTGCCTTTTATGGAACAGAAACTTTCCAGCCCTGCACTGTTTCCTTCCATAGCTGGACACTTAAGCCTATTCTATATTTTTTAATTAATAGACTTTATTTACTTCAAAAAAAATGTAGAGCATTTTTAGGTTTATAGAAAAATCGAGCAGAAAGTACAGAGTTTCCTTATACTCCCCCAGTTTCCCCACTTAGTGACATCTTGTACTGGTGCAGTGCATTTGATGAGCCAATATTGATACATTAGCATTAATTCAAGTCCAGAGTTTACATTAGGGGTGATCCTTTGTGTACATTCTGTGGTTTCTGACAAATGCATGTCATGTATCTGTATCCACCATGACAGTATCACACAGAATCATTTCACTGCCCTAAATAGCCCCTGCGCACCAACCCTCCATCACTCTCCCCACCTCTCCTCTCAAGCTCCTGGCAACCACTCACCTTTTTTTGTTTCCATAGTTTACCTTTTCCAGAATGTCATATATATTGAACCATATAATATGTAGCCTTTTTAGACTGACTTCTTTCACTTAGCAACATGCTTTTAAGGTTCTTCTATGTCTTTTCATGGCTTGATAGCTAATTTCTTTTTATCACTGAATAGCATCCCCTTATCTGGATGGGCCACTTAAGCCAATTCTTAATCTATTGCTCTTTGGTGGCCCATTTAACTGTGACAAAGCCCTCCAAGCCCAACAACAGTCAAGGACCTATTTCAACAACCAGCCCATTTAGACTCATTTCCTGGCCAATGCAAATAACTGATCGGGTAAGAAAAGAAGTTAGCCAAATTAATGGTCACTCACTGGACCAGACAACTCTGTCAAGATGGTCAAACTGGTTGGATTTGCAGGTCAGGCCTGGGAGGCAGGCAGTATGGTCCATTGGAAGGAGCCTGGGCCCAGGAGTCAAGAGCTCTGGGTTATATGCACAGCTCTACCACGAACCTGTGCTAGCTACTCTCCTTTAAGAACCCCTCTCTTTGAAGACCTTAGCTGCTCTGCTGAGCTCAAATTCCAAAAGAGCTATAAGTCCTCTCTTACTGATCAGCTGCTCACCTATGGCATGGAATGTCATTTATATGCCAGAGCATGTATACCAGGGCAGCAGGACCAGGGACTCACAGGCATACCCTTTGTCCTGTAGGCGTCTTGCTGAGACTTAACTTCTTGCCAGGGGATGGGGCTCATGCTACCTGCCCCTCAGGGCTTTGCAGAACTTCCATAGAAAGGGGCTCATAGTACATGTTCATCCTGGGGCCTGTTGGAGATAGGCAAAAGGTGACACTCTGAAAGCAGAATTTTCATTGGCCCCGAACAGGCCTTTTCTTCCTGTATTATTAGGCCAAAATAGATGCGACGCCATTGATGATTAAAGCTGCTAGATGGAGCTGGTTCACTTTAGATGAACTCTCCTCCTTTCTGCATGACTATGTAAATCCCAGGGAGCTCTTGCACTTCCTAAATTTAAACTCATCTTTGCTATCAGGAGCTGACTTCCATGAGTGCTTCTGGCATTTTGTATTTAAATATTGGTTACTTTTCACAATGAAGCCTTTCCACTTTTCATTCTGGGTGTCTTTTAGGGGACAGAGGGCCGGCCCACAGTGTTCAAACAGAAGCTTAGCATTTGTTGCTTCTTCTGGAAATTAATTTGGTCTACAAAGCTTTCCCTGGAGAGTCTTCACTCTATGCTGGGCCCTTGGGCTGAGCTTGGCATGGGCTCTGTGGAGAGAACTGAAGTTCCTCTGACCTTGGCACACAGGCAGGACTGAACAGCTTTAGGTCTTGGCCAGGAAGCCCACCACATTCCCATCTGCCCAGTTAGAAACTACTCCCCATCCCTCAGCCACCACTCACCATTCAACTTTGAGGGTACAGACTAATTACACCTCACGTGGGTGACGTGACAGCAGAAGCCCCGTCACTTACCTGCCTTACTCCAGGCCGTCCCTTACATTGCTCCCAGTTGGAAGGACATTTTTCCCACTGCGGAGTCATGCCTCCCACTCAGAAGGCTTGGATCGCCACTGGCTTTGGAAGGAAGTCCTGACCTAGGCCTGATATTCAGGGCCCTCCTCACTCCCAACGTTCTGCTTCTTACTCAACTCAGCACCCCCATTTCCAAAATCCTCATGTTTCAGCCTCCCCAGACTTGCCTCTGTTCCCTGAGCATCCCATGTACCTGCACATTCTTTACCTGTGCAATTCCTGCTACCTGGAATTCTTCTCCCCTTCCCTCCTGTCCTTCCCTGTATACATTGTTCAAGTTGCAGCTCCAGCATCACCAACTTTGTGAAGCCTCCTCCAAGCCCTGGGAAGCGATTCCTCTCAGGCCAGGACAGAGTGAGATCAGAACCAGATTCTCAAGGCCCGCATTCCATGCTGTATGGGGAAGGAACTGGCACCGAGCATTTCCCAGGGGACCTGGAGGCCCCAGGAGCACGGGCTAGCCAAGCTCTGTGCTGGCTGCTTGTTCAGTGGGTGGCTGCAGCTGCTCACACCCTCTTCTATGGGGAAGGATGCCTTCTTTGACTGGCAGAAAGTCTAGGGAGGGAAGGGCAGCAGGCAGACCTCCAGACCTATCCTGAGAGGAACAGGGCCACCAGCCTCCCAGGCTGCCATCCTTCCTGCCCACCCTGAGCAAGGTCACCTCCAGCAACTCCTGACCATCCATTAGGCACCAGGGATTGGACTGGTGCTGGTCTCCTGCCCTCAAGTAGCTCATTCTCTCTCTGTCCCTCTCCACCTCTCCCTCTCTGGCTCTCTCTCTCTCACGCACACATACACATACACAAACAGAAACACACCAGGAAGATAGGTCCAGTCTGTCAGCCACTGACTACAAACCACATTCCAAGTGCCACCTGATGGCCCCCATCTTCTAGAAGGCTGCTGCCTGGAGTTAATTGTTGGCCCATCAGACCCACAGAAAGCAGGGAAGATAGATCTCTGTATATGGTATGTTCATTTGCTAGGTCACAAAGTACCACAGACTGGGTGGCTGGAATTCTGGAGGCCAGAAGTTCAAAATCAAGGTATTAGCAGGGTTGGTTCTTTCTGAGGGCTGTGAGGAAAGATCTGTTCTGGCCCCTTCTCCTTGGTTCCCCATGTCTTCACGTGGGCTCTCCCTCTGTGTGTCATGTCATAATCTCTTCTGATGAGGACACTAGCTAGATTGGAGGAGGGCCCACCCTGATGACTTCATTTAAGCTTAATTACCTTTCTAAAGACCTTATCTCCAAATACAGTCACATTCTGGGGTACGGGGCTTCAACATATGAATTTGCAGGGACACAATTCATACTACAACAGTGGGTAACAGAGCTTTGGGATGATATGCACCATGGTGGATGGAGGTTTGTGCTGGATGCTGTTGGGACACAGCACAGGCACCCATCCTGGCCCCTGCTCTTCTGGCCACACTGCACATCACTGGTCAGGACTACCATGACTGAGGCCTGCCTTTAATTGAGCAGGCTTCTAGGAAAAGGCAGGACATGGGTTTAAACCCACAGCCATGTGCTTCCATGTGGTTCTTTGTCAGCACAGCCGTGGTGTCTTGTAGTAGAGAAGCCCATGCCCCTGGCTTCCTCCAGTCTGGCTCAGATCCCCTTTGAGAGAAGGAAAGCTCCCCATAAGCCCCTTTCTGTCTCTCTTCTTCCCAGTCCAGCCTGGTGAGTCAAAGGAACATAGGCTAAGGGCACAGAGAGGCCTGAATTCAGACCCCAGCTGGGCTACTTACAGGGTTTGTGATCAGGGACTGACAAGTCACATCCCTCCATGAGCCTCAATTCTTTCTTTCATAAAGTGGGATGATAACTCTTCTGGGTATAATTATGGAGCTAAAATGAGAATCTCTGGGGAAAGGCCATGGAGCCAGCCAGGCCTGGAGTGCCTTGATCTCTGTGTCCCGGTGGCACATTTACTTGCTGGTGGTCAACTGAATGATGCACAAATGACTGAACCAGTGGCAGGTCCTCTGCCAGCTGCACCCATGGGTGCAGAGGGATGGTCTGGGAATTCCTTTTACACCCGGGGCTGAAGGTAAAGAGGGGGCTGTATGAGGAAAAGGTAGGCAGCAGGCATGGTCTGTGGGAGAAAGAAAGGCACCAAGAGCTATCTCCCCAGTCCACATCCCTCCACCTCGAGTGGAGTGTCCAGGTTGTTTGTGCTGGGAGGCTGAAGGTAACATCAGCAGTCATGTGTCCCTCTGATTTGCCTTCTGAAAGCAAGAGGGTCTTTTGGGCCCTCTGTTAAGCATATGCTGTCATCATATACTGTCTCATTTAATGGTCACAGGTACCATGTAAGATAAGTAGTACTCCAGGAAGTAGTAGAAGTGGGATTTGAACCCAGGTCTCTGATTCTAGAGACTGCCTCCTGACCCCTAGGCTGCACTGTTGCTTAAACATTATGAGCCTTGGTTGCATCCTCAGTTAAATGGGGGTCTCCGGGGGAGTTAAACGAGGGAGTTGCTAGGAAATGCGTTGTAAAGTGTGCATTCCCCACAGCTCCAGGGTCCCTCTTGGTCCACAGGCCAACCATCGGGGCCACGTCCCTTCCTTCCTGCATAAGAGTCCCACCCTCATTTCTATTCACTTCACGCAAATTCTGAGAACCCCCTGCCTTCTCAGAGCTTTAGTCAGGTTTTTCCTTCAAAACTCCCTCTTGGGTGCTCAGCAGCTACTTCAGTCTCGCTCATATTCATTCTCTCTCTGTCCCTCTCCACCTCTCCCTCTCTGGCTCTCTCTCTCTCACGCACACATACACATACACAAACAGAAACACACCAGGAAGATAGGTCCAGTCTGTCAGCCACTGACTACAAACCACGTTCCAAGTGCCACCTGATGGCCCCCATCTTCTAGAAGGCTGCTGCCTGGAGTTAATTGTTGGCCCATCAGACCCCCAGAAAGGCCTGGTTGAGCTGGACCTCAGGAGTGAAGTGCAGTTGATGAACGAGGGTTTCGTGTGGGTTCTGCCTGTGGCTGTCTCATGCCTACTGATGGTCAAGCATCTCATAAGCCCGGAGCGGACGCCTATTCATTGTCCATGGAGACAAATTCCAGGTAGGAAAATTATTATGCATTTAAGCAGCCAAGCAGCAACTAGGCTCAAACCTGTTAGTTCACAGAGAGTTTCCATCTTTTGGCTCATCTGCTTCTGAGTGACCTGAAGCACAGCAGAGATGGTATGCGCCTCAGCCCTGCATTTCGGACCAAGCCTGCCTTAAAACTCCGTTCCAAGCCGAGATCCGCTCCCCACCTCCCTGCCCGCAATAGCTCCATCCTGACGGACCCTAACTCCTTCCCACAGATACTTGGCCCAGTGAAAGCAAATATTTAACAGTTAACTCTCTCTGTTTCCAGTCCTTCTCTATTCATGCTACATCCCAGTTTAGGGAGGAAGAACTATCACATTTCTGCATGGCCCTTCTGTACCAGATTGAGTGGGTGCCAGGCAGGAAAACTGGAAAGGAAATGCCTGTAATGTTTAGTTAATGTGCTCATCATATTTGATTTGGCTGCATCTCCCCAAATGCAAATACAGACGTCCCACTTTATTTGCATATGAGTCTTTTCTTCCCCAGAGGGAGGGGTGGAAGAACCAGCTCAAGTCCCAACGTGATCTTGGAGCAGTGTGGCCTTAGCTGGGACTTAGAGCAGCGGTGTTGGGGCTGGGCGTGTGGTCTCTACAAAGCTACTGAGAGGACAGGGTCACATGCAGATACTTAATCTTAACTGAGAGCAGCTTGGAAAATACCACAATTCGATTTTGCAGAAAATCATCTCACTGGGAACTCTCACAGAGGCCATGGGAGTGGGAAGAGCACTGGGCTTGGAAGAGAATTACTCAATTCAAGTTTGAGTTCTGCCACTTGACCTTGGGTGAGTTTCTTGGCTCCTCGGAGCCTCAGTTTTCTCATCGGCAAAAAATGGGTTTAAAAATCCCTGCTCTGCCTACCCCATAGGGCTGTTGTGAAGAGTCCAGGGAAAAAATGCATATGCATGCTGTTGTCAACTGTGTGAGGAACATGATGCATTACTGTTACCATTATTGTTATTCTTATTATACGAGGAGGCTAGAGAATGTCTATACTGCAGAACGAGGCAGCAGTTCAGTTTTTAGGTGCTTTGGCCTCAGAACAACTCATTCAAAGCTGGTCATTTGGAATGTGGAGAATTGTTCCAAAGACCTTACGAGCCCTGGGCTTTAGGCCAGAGAGCTGCCTGCACTCTGTGACCTGGGGGGACCCTGCTGCCCTCCCTGGGCCCTCTTCCTTCCCCATCTATACCACATGGGCCTAGCTGTGCTCTGCACCCCCTTCTAGTCTAAGGCAGCTTGCTCTATGTACAGCTGATCATACTTCCCAGAGACGTCACACTTCACCGGGCCTTTGCACGTAGGAGCTCTGCATTTCCATAGGCCCAGCCTTTTGACCAGCGGGTCCATTTGTACCTCTGGCCCATGCAAGCCTAGCATCTGCCAGAGAATAGGCCGGTGTTGTGGGTAAATAGCATGAGATCTGGACAGAGAGCTATGTGAGCCCATCCAGCAGTTCTCTAGTCCTCAGCCATCCTGATCCCAGGAGGCACAAACAAATGCTACATGCTGTCTCCCTGGCCGGGCTTGAGATCAAAGAGGGAGAAGGCCGCAGACTCAGGACAGTTTCCTGAAGAGCCCCCATCAGAAGGGTCAAGGTGTTTAGATAAAAACTGATGTATTTACTATGGGCCTTGATGTAAATACACAGGAAACTCATTGTTGATCATTGCAAATCACGTCTTAAGGGCTCGTGCTTTTCCTCCATTGGCTGTTACCAGACCATGTTAGAAAGGGTCCTTTCTACAGAAACTTCACCTTGAGACTCCTCTTAGCCTTGCTGTGGGGTTTGACTTCGTAGAAGGCTTCTGCTCCTCATACTCCCCTGCTTCTTATAAAAACCAGGATCCAAGATGCTGCCCAAGTTGCAGCCATTTGGGTAGTATGGTTCGAACAGTTGCCGCTGCTGAATGTGGGGAGTCCTCCCATTCTCAGATTCGGTGCCTTCACCCAATTACCTTGCTTTCCCTCACCTTCCAGGAGCAGGCCCTCCCTTACCTGACATTCAAGGCCTTCTCTAATTCAACCCTTCAGTGTAGAACAGTGGGGAGGGCGGCTGGCTTTAGATCCAAGCAGATCTGAGTGTGAATGCCGCTTTTGTTTCTGAGCCTCTGTTTTCTCATCTGTCAAAGGGATAGGCTAATGCTTGGTGGAGCTGGTGTAGTCTTGAAGAGATAGTAATACATGCAGGGCATCTGGCCCAGGGTTCGGCCCGTTATGGCTGCTTAGTTGTCAGCTATAAGGGGCAGGGCACAATCTGAGGCCAGTGTCCCTCCAACCTTTCGTGACATCCTGCCCACATCCCCTGTGCTGCCACCAGATGTAGTCTCTGCTGTGGCCCTAAGACTCTCTGGGCCTTTGCCCTGACCTCAGGCCTTTGCTTAATGCTCATCCCTTTTCCTGGAGCATCTTTCCCCTGACAGGCACCTGTCGGAACCAGGCCTGTACTGCAAGACCCAGCTCAGAGAAAAATCTATCTGGACTCCAGCCTGATGTGACCATTTGTCCTCCGAGTCCCTGTAGCCCTTCAGCCCTCCCTTGAGGTGTTCATCACGGATCCTGCCAAAACTGCTGCTCCATCTGAAGCCTGGCACTCTGTCCTGCAGTGTCTCCCGAAGTGAATCAGACCCAGTACTTACCTTCAAAGAGTACAATCTGTTGAGCAACCAGAGAGGCTGGGCCACTGCTCAGTTTGAGGAAGCTAGGAGCTGTGAGGGATGCCCTGCCTCCATGTTCCAACATCTTGAATCCTCAGGGACTCCATCTTCCTGTGTTGCTTTGAAGTTTCCAATATGGACAGGTCAAGCCAGCTGAAGAACAGGGAGATAATCTCTGCAATGAGAGCTAAGACCTAGGGGTCAGAGACCTGGGTCATAGTCCTGATTCTCCCCTTACTTGCTGTGTGACCTTGGGTAAGTCACTTCACCCTTCTGTGAAGTGTTTCTGAAGAGGGAAATGGGAGAGGACAGGCACAGGGTGGGGCACACGGTGGGTACTCAGTGGAGGGTCGTTGCTGGGCTGGCATCATCGAGCCAGCTGCAGCATCCGTGAGCTTTTCTTGGGCCCCATACCAGGGAACTGGTATCCTGAAGTGCCGCAGGACTTTCTCGCAGTGAAGCCTTGCCCATGAGGCTACTTCAAGACGCAGACCCTGAGGGGACTAGTTCAGAGGGGCCCCTGTTTCTGGAAGTGGTGGCATTCCTGAGCAGGTGTTGGTGTGAGGACAGCTTGCAGCGGTCTCACTCACTGCTCTGCCGAAAGCTGTCCACTTGGGTCTCATTGGCGTGTAACTCAAAGTGTGTCTCTTCCAGGGAGAGCTGCTTGTGACTAATGTGACTGAGTGGTGATAGGAGGCGATGGGGATGGTTGGTGACAGGCACCCCATTACTTCTGACACAGGGACGATCTTGGCCGAGCTTCCATTTCATGCTTAGTGCTTTGTCTACTGTTGAGTTTGGGGACCAGTTTCTAGTCCCTTGGCAGCATCCTGGGTGGGCTCAGCTGATGGGGATGAGGGAGCAGCTGGGGCTGTAGAGACATAGGTCCCTCCAAAAGCTGCTGAGAAGACCCTGGCGTTGTCAAAAGCGAGGACATGTGGGCACAGTTTGTGCAGGTGTTGGTGTGGGTGGCAGGGCTCATCTTAGGGGTCAGCCTGGCAGAGGGAGCTTGGTTATGCTAGATGCTGAGCCGGCTGCAAGGGCCAGCCAGCAGCTACTGGGGAGAGAGGGACTGTCTGTCACCTCTGGTGGGTGGGCCAGACAAAGCTGGACAGGGAAACAGGATGTGATCCCCACACACTGGCACCCAGGGCAGGGCTCCAGGTCTGGTGAGGACCTGGCGTGCTCAGCAGGGACCGGAGGCAGAGGCCCATCTATGTGCACTTGCCAGTATGGCTGGGGTGGTGAAAAGCTGTGGCTCTGTAGGCAAAGGGGAATAGGGCTCCCCCAGCTCCACTGACTGCCTGTTCTGGGGGAGCAAGATAGAAGCTGCTGAGGGGATCCTGCCAGGGCTAGACTAAAATTAGGACTGGGACTGTGGGGAGAGGCCCTGAGCCTGGCTGTAAGGGGCCAGTGCCCACAGGGGCCAATAGATGGGCTGACCCAATTCTCTTGTAGGTGTTTGTTTATTTTCACTTGGGCACCGTATTAAAGGTTACTTGGCTACATTTTTCCTCACTAATTCAACCAGTATTCATTTGCTGGGCACCTGCTCTACTCAGGCCCTCTATTTTCTAAGCAAATTCAATGATGCTGAGATCACGGCTCTCTCCTCAGAGACCTCCCTCTGTCTACTGGGGTTGGCAGATGAGCAGACAGTTCAAGCACAGCCTGCCAAGGGCCACGGGAGAGTCTGCACAGGTCAACACAGGAGCCCAGCAGAGGGCGCCGCACACAGCAGAGGCACTTTGCTGGAGGGGAAGGACAGCTCACTAGCCCTTTCTGGCTGCCACGCAGTAGGGGAAGTTGGTCCCCACCTGTTGTCCTCATTACCTCCTTCAACAGGCACAGTCTTCTCAGGACTTGTTTTAGGGGATGGGGTGGGCTGTCACAGCAAAGTGTAAGGGAATTCTGGGCTGCTCACCACGACGGGCTTGATTTCATTCTCACTACCGGGACCAGGAAATAAGTCAAAACACCCCAAAAGGTAACTGACGTCTAAAAAAAACAATCTGTCTTTATGGACAAGCTCCAACACAGGCCAGAAACTAGCTACCTGGGAAAAAACCTTGGGAGGAAAGAAAGCACAAATTGTCAAGTTTACTTGGGGCCCAGGAATTCACTCCAAATTGGCCACAAAGCCTCATGGGAAACTGAAACTCCCAGGAAGGCCCGGGTACCTTTTTCCTCTGGGGTGAGGGGGACATTTCCTGTGGAGAAGCCTATGCAAAGGCCCTAGGTCCTCCTAGGAGGAAAGATTTCCCTTCTAATGATCCAGGGATTCGGATTTTATTCCAAATGGGATGGAGAATGGAAAGCCTGGCTTGCTGGGGAGTGAGAACCACAGGCCCCAGGAGATTCAGGAAAAGACAGTAATGCCTTGCTGCTCAGGCCACAGTTCAGGCCCAGCATCACCACGGCAGCTCAGTACCCCTCCCAGATGGGCACAGCCCAGGGAAGGTCACCAGGGCAGCAACAGAAAGGTGCAACTGGTTGTTTTTATTTTTAAAAATGTTACAAGTATTAGGAGGGAAATTATACTGCACTAGAACTCAGAGCTTGGAAAAGAGGAGGCAGCTCTCAGTGGGCTCTCTGGCCTTGTTCCATCCTGAAATGTCCTATTTTTCTAATAGAATAAGAAAATTCACTTGTCCCCTCCTCCCTCCCTCCCTCCCTTTGTTCCAGTTACATAAAGCCATCGTGAGGAGCAGCTTTGGTTCAGCCTCTGCACATCTCTGTGGCTGTCTGCTGTTACTGTCTTCTGCTAGTGACCCATCCAGGCCCATTTACACAGCTTGCAGGACTCTGAGTGCCACCTCATTCCTGGGCCAGTGCTGTTATTTGCAGGACAGCTCAAAGGTGCACCCTCCCCCCGCCGGAGAACACTTCCAATCGCTAATCCTGGGAAAGAGCAGGATTCAAAGAGTCCCTCTGAGGCCAACCGCACTCTGCTGTTACCACTATGCCCAGTTTACAGATGGACAGCGGGAAACTGAGGACCATAAATCCAGGACACCCTGAAGGCTGGTGGTGCCAGGCTGCACTGGCATCTCTTAGTATTTGCACACACAGTTGTTGACTGCAAGGCAAGTGCCAGGCTCAGCCTGGAGCACACAGCAGACCGACCTCTGGTTTCCATAAGTTCAGACTGGGAATGCAGACAAGTAGACAATCAGAAAATTATTTTAAACATGCAGGAAATGCCTGTAAAGTAATGGACTCATTTGTATTCATCCTAGGGTGGCAGAAAGATTGATAAATTTGGAGGCAGAAAGTCTGAGTTCAACTCTGCCCTTTGCCATGAACTAGCCTGTGTGAGCCTGGGAAAGCTGTCCCCCCTCTCTGGGCCTCAGGTACATCATTAGTAAAGGGGTGGTGAAGCATGTAGCCATAGGCTTATTGAGGACAAAAAGAGGTAAGGGGTGTGGCAGTACTGGGGAATGGCAGCTGGCTCGCCGCCGTCAGTCTCCCTGTGTGGGGCTTTACGTGGAGGCCTCCCCTCAGAGCTGGCCAGCCGCTCCGGATAAAGAACAGCTCCTTATATTTGAGGGTGGCTTTGGCCACCAAGAGTGGTGGGGTTCCTAGAGCACCTCTGAGGGCTGGCTGCATTCAGTAGGTACTGGCTGAAGTAGGCACCTGGCTACACAGCTGCAGGGGCTGGGGCAGCAGCAGCTCTGAGAGAGTGAGGGAAGCCTCTCTAGGGGATAACTTGAAGGGAGGCATTTCCTTGGGGTAACTTATGGTTCCTTTGCTTAAAAGCAGCCTCCCTGTCCTAGCGCCTCCTGTATAGAAGAGAGTCCATGCAGATGCCTAACCAGCTGCATGCTCCCTGTGAGCCTCCAGTTTTCTAATGACTGAGGCTGCTGGGAAGTCGGGGGAGTCTATGGTTGCTTCCAGTTCTGGGGTGCTCCAGATATGCTTCTGCTCCTGGGGATATGGTGGGATGACAGCAGCGTGCCTCAGCGGTGACCGTAGCAGGGCACTAGGAATACTAGCAAACATTTATAGTCTTACTCTTACATGAAGCAGACCCCGCTAGCATCCTTATTCTGCAGACGAGGAAACTGAGGCAGAGGGAGGTGAAGTGGTTTGCCCAGGGTTACACAGCAGCTAGGGAGCGGCAGAGCCCGAACGCAGACTCAGAGGGCCTGGCTCGGAGCTCACGCCTTTGGCTGTAGTGGGAGGGGCCTTGGGAGCTGACTGCTCAGGCCAGAGCATCTCTTTTTCTGAGTGTGGCCAAGTGGCTCTCGAAACACAACAGCTCTGAGGCGGGGTATTGGCATATATCCCCCCAAAGATACATCCACCCAGAACCTGTGAAGGTGGTCTTATTTGGGAAAAGGGTCTTTGCGGATGTAATTAAGTTCAGGATCTCCTGAAGAGATCATCCTGCATTTAGGGTGAGTCCTACATCTAGTGACAAGTGTCCTTATGAGAGAAGGAAAAAAAGACACACAGAGGAGAAGGTGATGTGAAAATGGAGGTAGGAATTGGAGCAATGAGGCCGCAAGCCAAGAAATATCAAGCATTGTTGACAGTCACAGAAACTAGGAGAGAGTCATGGAACGGATTCTACCCGAGAGCCTTTGGAAGGGGTGTGACCCTGCTGACACTTTGATTTTGGATTTTTGGCCTCCATAATGTGAGAGAATATATTTCTCTTGTTTTAAGCCACCCAGTTAGTGGCTGTTTGTTTGCCAGCCCTGGGAAATGGATGCAGGGAGAGAGCCCCCAGGAAGTGTCTTGATGCACCATTGCTCGGCCAAGGCACTTGAGGGTCAAGGCCAGTTTGGAAGTACGTATCAATACCACTGACTCTTTGGGGGTGTCCAGGAGAGTGGTAGAGGGTGAAATCACTCCTTCCCAGCCCATAGCCCTGTCCACCCAGAGGCTTTCAGCCCAGGGCTCAGAAGCCATAGTGAGTGGCAGAACCATCTGCCTGCAGAGCTACTCAGGAGAGGCCTTGGTTCCCAGCGGTATCCAGGAAACCCCAAGAGTGGCCAGTCATAATGGCCCTCAAGAGGGCTCCTGCATTTCAGCTAATTTACCTTGCAGCTCACTTGAGCTGGATTTCATCCCTTTTGGCATATTTTGTTTCTTACCTTTTAAAGGGGGTGCAGAGGGAGGGAGGGTGGGAGAGAGGGATATTTGCCTGCCAGCCATTTTGACATTATTAGCATTGGCATGGTTCCTGCCTGGGGACATGTCAGGAAAGAGAGTCTTCGACTGATATTCTCAAGGCAGCAGAGAGTAGTCTGGTCACCTAATGGGTTCAGCCCTCTTTCCCACACTCTACGGTTCCCACTCATGGCAGCTGCTGTGTTGCTGCAAATAACAAAAGGACGGCTGAGAGGCTAGGCTTTGAAGGTCAGTGTCTGGGACTCCACTCAGCCTCCTCACCCTGGAAACACCTGCAGGGCTTCTGAGGTCCAAAGCTCTTAGCTCACCTTGAGAAAACAGTCCCAGAGCAAAGCAGACACTTGCTCCAGGCTGCACACTGCTTGCTCCCGGCCATCCTGAAACTGAGAAGCAGGACTCTTTCAGACCCATGTGGCCAGGTAGTGTCAGATTCCCTTCCTGGTCACCATGAGAAGCCAGGGCTTGGGCAGGCCTACTCAATTCTCTTTCTAGTTGCTCGCCCTTTGCCCCTCCTTGGAATCTCCAGCCTAGCCCCCTGCGGCTCCCCGAGCCCAGTGGCCACATTCCACTTGATTATTTACCCCTGCCTGATGTGCATGTGTATTCTTCCCCCTCCTTCCAGGGCCCAGCCAGGGCATGGCATGCAGTTGGAGCTCAGCACATGCTTACTGAATGAATGAATAAGTGAATGAATGAATGAATGAATGAATGAAAGAAAATGGTATGGTAACAATAAAATGTCTTTTGTGCTAAAGCACATAGTAAGAGTGAATTAGAATGG
This sequence comes from Manis javanica, assembly GCF_040802235.1. Classification (NCBI taxonomy): domain Eukaryota; kingdom Metazoa; phylum Chordata; class Mammalia; order Pholidota; family Manidae; genus Manis; species Manis javanica. The sequence continues at coordinate 137,306,467 of NC_133174.1, forward strand.
ACTCATTTTATATTAAATTACATTAAAATTACATTAGCATTTCAGATTTTAGCAGGGAAGAAATTACAAATTCATGCATTCTCATTCCTAGTGACGGCTAACCCCCAAAGATTTAAGGGAGAAACAGTAATCTGATGTTTTCATTTTGTTTTTCTCTCCTCTTTTGCTGCTTGACAGAGCTGATACTGGGCATGCTGTGGAATGCATTCTCTATCATTTTCAGCCTCTTATACATATCCATAGCTAACTCCCAACCTTTTTCCTTCTTTGCTCTGGTATTGTGTAGTTCATGCACCCTGTTACTGTATTTGAAAAGCAAAGTTCATTAAGTGGCACAAGCACCGCATGTGGCTACCTAGCTGGCTTCGCGGATATGTGTGCTTGGCCAGCTCTGCTGAGTGCACCAGGGCCAGGATGGATCTGGGCTCCTGGACCTGGGGCCCGGGGTGTGGGAGGCTGGATGCCGGAGAGCCCCCAGTCTGGCCTGGAGGAGGCAGTGGCCATGGCGGTTGGCCTACCACATAAAGGGACTCTCTCAGGTAGGACAAGCAGGGGAGAGGCCCCCATCCAGAGCGCCCCGCTGGGACAGGGCCCCTGGGACCACATGCTGGGACTTGTCCCTGGGCCTCCGGTACTACCGCAGGCTTTGGTACAGCAGTTTCCCAGCCAGGCCTGCCTTTGAGAGGCAGGGGTGGGGAGCAATGCAGGAGCAGCAGCCAGGAGGGTAGGCCCCGGATGCCCACAGTCCCTAGCTGTGAGCTCTCAGGCAAGTTAGTCAGCATCCCTGAGCCCCGGTTCCTTCCTCTGCAAATTGGAGGCAATAACATCCTGGCGTTTAATCTCTGGCATGCCTGGCGCAGACCCTGGCCCACTAGAGGAGCCCTGTTCCGTGCGTCCTGTGGTGGAGCAATGGTGGAGGGTGGGGTGGGAAAATGGCTTCTCACTGAGCGAGTGCTTTCTATGCACTGGAAAATATTCTGCCCTTCTCTAGCCCTGCAGGAGACAGGCTGTGGGAGGTGAGGGAACTTGCCTGGGATCACACAGCCACCTCCCAGGGCTGTCCCGAGGATCCAGTAAAGTAACAAAAGCCACGAGAGCCAGATCTCCAACACTTCCTTACTTGTTCCTGCCTCTTGCGGGCCATTTAGAAGGGCCGACCTGAAAAGAGGCTGTGCCTCCAGCCTGCTACTTGGTTGTCCTTGGATCTCACCAGGGCTTGGCGCAAGGTTTTCCTAAGAAAGGGCGCTCTGCAGGCTGTCAATGAACTATGTGGACCATCAGCCAGCAAGATGTCATGGCTGAGGCTGTAAATTGTGTTTGCTTGAAGGCAAAAATTATACCTCACAGACCTTCAAGGTCAGATTGACTTAAACCAGCCAAGCAGCTGGCTTACCACATCCTTCCCTCACCCTGGCCTTCCTGGGGAAGGAGGTTTGGAAGCATTTTCTAGGCCAGAAGAAACCAGAGGGGGTTTAAAGAAGGGAGAGGAGGCAGGCAACCCTTGGGTGAAGGGAATTAGGGTTTTGTGGCTTCCAAATCGCAATTAGGTTGCGCATGCATCTTCTAGAACCAAGCCACGGTTTGTCTGGTATTTAAGGTGGGGCTCCTTTGAGGAAATAAATCAGGGAAAGTTGAAAGTGGGCGAGGAAGGCCTAGCAGGAGGGAAGCCATGCTGTGAGCCCAGTGAGAGACTTAGCCTCCTTCTATGCTCCTCCCATGCCCCTTCTTCCCCAAGAAGGCATGATTTTGTGGGCCATTCAGTGAGCTGAGGCAGTGGGGCAGGTCACAGTCTGAGCAACCTCATGTCCCCCTCCTGATTCTGGTATGCTCTCTAACTCCCTACCTCAGTTTCCTCATCTGCAAAGTAGTCTAAATCAATTGCCCATGGTTCTCACTGAGGCTGTTTGGGCAACTCCGCAGAGGTGGAGAAACATGAGGAAGGCTCTGGCCTTAGGATGACCCCACTTGGCTATGAAGTTAACTTGCAGGTCAGAGGGTGGCTCTGGCTGGTCAAGCAAACATGTTGAAGTAAGGGGGAAGCTGGCTTGTCACAGCGCAGCGCCAAGCTCTAAGTGCCGTCTCCTCCATCCTAGCCACTGTAGGCCCCTCTGCCCTGGGCGCTTGCCCACAGCCCCCTGAATGTAGTGCTTCAGAGACTGACCCGTTTGTCAGGGTGCCACAGCCTGACAACCGTAGGCACATCTGTGACCCTTTACGTTCAATTCCCAGGAGCGCTGAGGAGCTGTTTGAGGGAGCTGTCCGTGGGCCCACTCCAGGCTTTATGGACTCTGTGTGTTCTGATACTGCACGTGTTCAGGGAACTGGGAGGGGCTGCTCTTGGACCCGCACTAGTTCCTTTTTGTATTTCAAGTCCAGACAGAGAAAAGCCCTGACTGTCTGGGTCCTCACAAAGCTGCAGGAGCCCCTCTCTGGAAGTGGGTTTCTACTGGAATACCTCCAAGGATGCACTTCCCCCTTCCTCCTAAGGCAGCCTGTCCCAGGCTCGGACATGCCAATCGCTTGGAATGTTCTCCTTACCTGGCCTGAAAGTCATCTCTCTGAAATGTCTCCCCACCAGTCCTGTGGCCTCTGTGTGCCATTCCCAGGATGGCTCTGGACACAGGTGGACACAGCAACATGAGGACCACGGACCCCTCACCTTCTTGTCTGCAGGCTCATTGTCCATTCCTCTTATGCTGCAATTTCAAGACCCTTAACCATCCTGTTCTCCCTTCTGCTCTCTTATCTGGAATGAATTGGACTATTCGAGGAGAGGCAGAGATTTAGGTAGATTTCCCTCATGGTCACATCCAGGTCTTCCCAGAGCACTTGCTAAATAAGCTTTAATTTCCCTGAGGCTTTCTTTCACCTGGTTTGGTGCTATTTCTAAAACAGATTTCAAACATGGCTTTACTTTTCCTTTTTTAGCTCAGACTCTGTATCAGTTTCCTCTTGCTGCTGTAACAAAGTGCCACAGATTTAGTGGCTATAAACAACACACATTTATTCTCCTACAGTTTTAGAAGCTGGAAGTCCAAGGTGAGTCTCGCTGAGCTAAGATCAAGGTGTGGGCAGAGGCTGCCTTCCTTCTAGAAGCTCCAGGGGAGAGTGTCCCTCCTTGCCTTTCCCAGCTTCTGGAGATGCCCCCATTGCTTGGCTTATGGCCCCACCTCTGTCTTCAAGGCCAGCAGCATCTCCAATCTCAATGGCCCACACTCCTGTCTCTGACTTCCCTTCCACCGTGACATCTTACTGTGAACCTCTCTCTGCTTCCCCGTTCCACTTACTTAGGACCCTTGTGATTATATTGAAACCACTCAGATAATCCAGAATGATTCTCCCAATCCTAAGATCTTTAAGTTAATCACATCTGCAAAATACCTTTTTCTGTGTAAGGTGACATATTCACAAGTTCTGAGGACTAGGCCGTGGACATCTTTGTGGGGCTACTACTCTGCCTTCCACAGAGTTCTTCCTGCAAGGCTGTGGTGGTAGCGGGATGAGCTTTGCTGGCTGTGGATAGACTCATCTGGGAGGTGCGCCCCCTTCTGCAGCCCCAGGCCCTGGCCCCCCTTGCAGATGGGTATCACACTGCTGGAGGGAATGGGAGTGTGAGCAGCCCCAGGACACACATGATATTTGAAGCATCTAGATCCCAGAGACACTTCTTTTAGGTCCATTATGAGCCTCGTACACGTAAGAATTTAGTGAATGAATTACTGGCTGGCTGAATGACCTGTGTCCGCATGCATTACACACCCTTCGTGCCACACCCACAGCTCCTGTCAGGTCTTCCTTCAGAAATAGTCAGCAGTGCCCCCGAATGAACAGATACAAACCCAGGCTCAGCCTGGTCTATCTGATCCCAGCCTGCTGGTCAGCCTCACCTCTCTCTGCACTCACTTGTCCATGAGCTCTGCCCCCTAGCCTCGCAGGGCTGCTTGGGAGCAACAGCAGCAAGCACAGAGTGCTCAGCCAAGTTCCAGGACCTGTTCCGAGGGCCCTGCCTATATTCACTCACCCAAGGCTGGCAACAACCCTATACCTAGGTACCATAATTACCCTCATTTACAAATAAGGAAGCAGGTTTGGAGCAGGGCAGTATCTTTCCCAGGTCCATGGCGAGTTCTTGGTGGGCACAGCCAGGATTCCAAGTTGGGTGGTCAGCTTCAGAGCCCAGGTTTTAAGCACTGTATTGGACCACCTCTCAGGACATCCTAGGCTGCTCTGCCCTATGTCCTCTGTGCCTTAGTCCTTGCAGCCCTGACCTCTAGGGAGCCAGTTTGTCTTTCCAGGTGCAATTGGCTGTGCCTTGACTGTGCCCTGCCCTTGCCCTCCCACCTCCCACCTCCCACCATCCCCACTGGGCTCTCCCTGGGTGTGCACAGCCAGTGCACCTCAGGGTCATTCTGCACTGCAGTTCAAGCTGCCAACATTGCTGGGTTGCTGGAGCCCAGCCCAGAGGCCCCGTGAGTATTTGGGTTCTTACATCTCAGAGCCCCGGGAGCTGCTGGGCCACCTCACTGCCAGCCCCACATGGGAGGGGCTCTCCCTACTCCCCACCTGAGAGGGAACCCTGTAGACCAGATGTTCTCAACCTTTAGTGGGTATGGAACCTCTTTGAGGCTCCTGTGAAAGCCAGGGCAGCTTCTACCCAGAAAAACACTCCTGCACACACAATGTAGACCATCGAAGTGGGTTCCTGGCTTTCGTGAAGCCCATTCGGGACCCCTGGTTAAGAACCTCTCCCCATGGAAGGAAGCTGGCATTTATAGAGCCTCCTGTGGGCACCAGTCCTGTTGCTAGAGCCTTTCAAATGCATTGTCTCTTTGGAGCCTCGCAGCCCTCCGGAAGCAGGCCTTTCATAGTCTGCCCTATGTTACACAGCTGGTAGGGGGCTGGGCACCAGCAGCCTGGCCCTCCAGTCTTTAAAATCTTTGCTCTCCCCAGCCGTGGCCTCAGAAGCTGAGAAGCTGTGTGTGTGGGCCCTGCAAATGAGGAATTGGCTGCAACAGGGTGGCAGTGACCCCCCACTATCTCTTCAGAACTCTGGGAACAAATCTGGGAAGCAGCTCTGTTTGCTGGCCAAGCAGTTGGAGACCCTGAGCCATCTTTGGCCTCAGGGTAGAACTGCTGGGGGCTGGCTTGATAGCCTGTCAGAGCAGAGGGGCCCCGATGCTGGAAGGAAGCAGATAGTGGCTGGAATGTGATTTCCTGAGTGCCTGCAAGGATAGCGCAGAGGACCTAAAGCCAGGGTGGAAGCTGGGGCCTCACTGGGGAGCAGTGCAGCTTCTCCTCTAGCCCTACACCCAGCACACAGCTGTCCGGGAAGGGCTTCGCGGCCGACTGCTGGGACTGCTGTTGGCTGGTATTGCTGGACTCAGGTTGGCCAGATTGAAGGAGGTCAGAGGACTGGACAGGATTCAGGGTCACCCAAGGTCGAGAGGATTGCAGTATGGTCAGGCTCTGTCCCTACCTTGTTAGGTGACTTTTGGCCACCCCTTCTTGTCACTGGGCTGCAGGCCTCTATCTATCTGGCCAACAGCTAGGCCATCAAGGGCTTCTCCCTAGTTCTGACATCTTTAATGCCAGGATCTCTGTCCCTGTAACAGTCAGGGAGCTGGGACAAGCCTAACTTCCTTCAGCCACCAAAGGAAGTTATCTGTGTGCCAGGCACTGGGCTGGGTACTGAGGCTCCAGGAAGGCAGCTGCCCCCACCCCTGCCTGGGGGGAGCTCCCAGTTGGGCAGGGAGAAGAAGCATCGAGAAGCTGCACGTATATACCTAGGGCTCTGAGAGTCACATCGGTGGAGTGCCCGGGAGCTAGATGTTCTGGATCTGATGCAGAAATGGCTCATGCACCGATCGGGAGTGGGTACACACAGGCCCCATGAGGAGACAGGGTGAGGAGGAGGGGGCCACGTGAACGTCATTCCTGCCGGGGACTCTCAGGCTGTAAGGCGGTGTGAGAAGGAGTGTTGAAACAGTGCGCCTAGCAAAGCTGTTGCAGTGCTGGAACGAGAACGTCTTTACATAGCCAGGGCCTGTGTGCTACACGCCCAGGGCCTGCCCAAAGCAGACACTCCACAATGAGGGAGCTCTTAGGGCTCCATTTCACAGACAAGGGGCCCCAGCAGGGTTTGCAGTTACTTGTCTAAGATCAGAGGGAAGCTTGATGGCAGAACTCATTCTTACCCAGGCTGGACTGGCTTCCAGCCCCACACACTTTTTCTCACACCACTTGGCTCTACATTGTTTTTAGCTCGTTCTGAAACCAAAAATCTCTCATTCAAGTTAAAGATTTGCTGGCATCATTAATTTTCAAAAGCATGTGTGGGTCCTGAGGGCGATTCCCCAAGCAGTCTTGTCTTTGCCAGCCCTTGTCTCTGAAAGCCCTTGGTCTATGCCCACCTTGAGGTTGGTGCCAGGCCTCTGGGTAGCATGGTCTTCCCTGTGCATGTGCCAGTCCCTCATCCTGACTATTGCTTGGTCCTTCAGCGGGAGGTTCTGTTGGCAGGGGAAGCACCAGGCCAAGGTAGCAATCAGGAAGGCGGAGGAGGGAGGTGAAGGGGTGAAAGGTAAAGGCGCTCACTCCCGCACCTGCACGCAGCTGGGGTCCTCTGTGGAGTTTTCTTCTATGCTCTGTCTTAGCTGTTCTCAAAAGCTCTGCCCAGTTTGAGGGTCCACACAGCTTCAGCTGGGAGAGTGGGGATGGGGTTTGTCATAAAGAGAGGCGTCATCTGGATGTTGCTACTTCGGTTTCTTGCCCTCACAACCAACATTTCTAGTCCCAGCTCCCAGGCCATTGTCCCAGGGAGGTGGCCTTCCTGACTTCAGAGCAGCTTTCACTAGAGTGGCACAGACAGGAGGAAACACATCCGGGTTGCGATCCTGTCGACACATGTTACATGGCCATGCGACTTGCTGCTGTTCTGCGTTCAGACTCACGTGGCCTGCTCAAATAACTAACCAAACTGCTAACCAAGGGCAGGGACCTAGCGGATGAGTTAAAACAGGCATCCTTTCCGGGCTTCCTGTTGGTGGCCCTGGACAGAACACTTAGCATCCAGACCTTACCGACAGATGGAGCCAATGGATGAGAGGGTCGCATTTGGGCCCTTTTGGTCACAAACGGTGAGACCAAGCTCATCTTGTTTGACCTTCCCCAGAATGTACTCATGAAGCCTGCACAGTCTAGAGGATGGAGCACTAGCTCTGCACTGTCAGGGCACGCAGGTTCAAGTCCTGCCCCACCACCGACCAGCTCTGTGACCTTCGGCAGCTCCTTTCACATCCCCAGGCCTTCATTTCCTCATCTGGTGAATGAGAATAATAACACCTGCCTCTCGGGGCTGCTTTTGAAGACTGATTCTTACATATTGGATGTACATGACCCAGAACAGCCCTGGAGTAGGCCAGAGATGGAGTGTTGGATCAGTCTGATCATGGCAACATGTCCCGTACTCAGAGGTGGCACTGACACAGTTGTGTCAGCTATTGTTACCGTCAGGGGTTAATGTGTGTCTTGAGCACAGTGGGCTCTTCCTGTGGTGGACCCTCCCAACCCTGGTCAGACAACAGAATTACACAATTTGGGGAGCTCATCCCCCAACTGGTGATGCTGCAGAAGCTCCTTCCCATGCTCATGGGCTTTGTGCATATCAAGTCCCGTATTTATGTGTGTGTCGAGCCATTCTAGAATTGCCTGTAGATAAGACCACCCTAGGGCTTCCAGTTTATTGATCCCTCATTAGCTAGAACTTTCTGCTCTGTGTGACAGTGCATCATTTCCTGGGTCTGGGGGGAGCAGTTCATAACAGTTTTGTTGATGACATAATTTTCTTTCTCAAGAAAGCAGACTGAGTCACTTTAGGTTCGATCATCGCAACAAGCTTCTCTCAGCGGGCGGTGTTCCACCTTTGCAGCCACTGGGAGGCAATCAGAGGATCTGCTCTGAGGACAGTGGTGCTACGGAGGTACTGGAGTCCTGCAGTTGGACCCCAGTTCCGTCACTTGCTGCTCTTGTTGCAGAAAGACTGACATGTTGTATATAGCACTCTCCGGGCCAGACAGAGCTTTCAACATGGTTTTTACCCTCACAACAGTGTGGGGAAGCAGGCAGGACAAGGATAGCTCAATTCCCCATTGTTTTTCAGATGAGGAAGCAGAGCTGGAGGGAGTTTAAGTGGCATATCCAAGGCCCTGCACTTGGTGGTGAGGTAAGGGGGAGCATTTGAAACGCTGCTCTGGAGCCCACAGCAGCATTTGAATTGGGCCAAAAATCTCATCCTGGACTCAACACTGAGGGCTGTCTGCCATGACACCCAAACAGCTGCAAAGCTGACCCCTGAAGTCTGCCTGGTACATCACAGCATCTGTTCAAGTGTTCATTGGACATCTGAATATCCTTTTTTGTAAATACCTGTTAAGCTGTTTTGATATTTTTTATAGTGAGTTGTTGGCCTTTTCCTTATTGATCTGTGCAAGTCTGTACATTCTGGGGGACTACTCCTTTGTCCCTTTTGTATCTTCATCCAGACTGTCGTTTGCATTTTGTTTTTTAAAATTTTGTTATGAAAATTCTGAAACATACAGAAAAGCTGAAAGATGACACTCATATGCACCTCCTAGGTTCTACAATTAGCATTTTACTCCATGTGCTCCGTCATTTATGCATCATCCTATCTACCCATCAGTCCATCTTATTTTTGGTGCATTTCAAAGTTGCATTGTCTGCATACCATTAATATTTGTTTACAGTTCTTTTTTTATTCTGAGATGAAGTTTGCATATAATGAAATGCACAAATCATAAGTGTTTCATTTCACAAGTTTGGAAAAACAGATACATCTGCGTAACCAAACCTCTCTTGAGAATTAGAACATCACCATCACCCTGGCAAGTTCCCTCATGCTCTTTCCCCCACATTCCATGGACAACAATGTTCTCATTTTTTTCCACCATAGACTAGATTGACCTTGTCTAGAATTTCACTTAAATAGATTAATACAGTATGTATGTTTTTTAATGTCCTCTTTCACTCAGCATGGTGATCATGAAGTTCAACCATGTTGTTGCATGTATCATGATTTGTTTCTTTTTCTTGCAGAGTTGTATTTCATTACAGGAATTTACCACAATTTGGTTATACATCCTCCTATTAATGGACACCTGAACTGTTAATAAGTTTTTAGCTTTTGTGAACAAGACCGCTATGAATATTCTTTTGTGAAATATTTTGTAGACATTTATTTTCATTTCTTTTTGTTAAATACCTAAGAATGTAATTGCTTGGTCATAATATAAGTACATGTTTAGGTTTATAAGAAACTGAGCAAGGCCAAAGCGGTTGTACCATTTAATAGTCACATCAACAATATGTAAAAATTGTAGTTGCTCCATATCCAACACTTGGTGTTTTTATTCTTTTTAATTTTAGCCATTCAGGTGGGTGTAATTATATCTTATTGTGGTTTTGATTTGCATTTCCCTAATGACTAATGATGCTGAGCATCTTTTCACATGCTTATTGGCTACTTGTGTATCTTCTTTAATCAAGTGCCTGTGTAAATATTTTGTCCATTTATTGAGTTGTCTTTTTATTATTGAGTTTTAACACTCCTTCTCTTTTTAAATATCCTGGATACCAGTTCTTTGTCAGATCCGTATTTTGCAAATACCTTGACCCAGTCAGTAACTTGTCTCTATATTTTTTAAATGATGTATTTTTAAAAATAGGCTTTATTATTTAGAACAGTTTTAGATTTTTAGAAAAATTGAGATGATAGTACAGAGAATTCCCATATACCTCTCACCCAGTTTTCTCTATTATTAATGCCTTATATTAGTGTGGTATGTTTGTGACAAATAATAAGCCTAGATTGGTACATTATAATTTACTAAAATCCATACTTCATTCATATTCCCTTAGTTTTTACCTAATGTCCTTTTTCTGTTCTAAAATCCTATTAAGGATTTATTACATTTAGTTGTCATCTCTCCTTAGACCCCTCTTGGCTGTGATGGTTTCTCAGACTTCTCTAGTTGTTGTTGATCTTGGTAGCTGTAAGGCATCCTGGTCAGGTACGTTGCAGGATGCCCCTCTACTAGGATTTGGCTGATGTTTTTCTCATGGTTAGACTAGTCTTATGGGTTTATGAAGACCATGGAGGTATAGTGCCATCTGGATCACATCATACCAACATGACTCATCACTGTTCATGTTGACCTTGATCCCTGGCTGAGATATTGTTTGTCAGGTTTCTCCACTTTAAGTTACTCTTTCTTTCTCCCTTTCCATATTGTCCTCTTTGGAGGGAATTCACCAGGAGCAGCCCACACTTGAGGAGTGGGGAGTTATGCTCTCTCTCATTTGGAGCACAGTATCTACATAAATTATTTGGAATTCATCTGCACAGGTCTTAATGATATTATTTGAGGAGCAGAAGTATTTAATTTTGATGAAGATATACATAGATAGATAAATAGATATAATGTGGTTACTATTTTCTGTGCCCTGTCCAAGAAATCTTTGCTTACCCACAAGTCATTAAGATATTTTCAACCCATACCTACATCAAACACAAAAAGTACTTGCTGATGTTTCATGTAACTAAGCGTAAAGGCTCACACCACGAAGCCTGTGGAAGAGAACAGAAGTATGGGGGTTATGCTGGCCTCATCAAACTAGTCAAGACGCCCTCCTCTTCTCTGTTTTGTGGAAGTATTTGTGAAAGATTGTTCTTTCTCCTTTAAATGTCTGATGCAATACATCAGTGAAACCATTTTACTTTGGAGTTTTCTTTATGGGAATGTGTTTGATAAAAATTTGCTTTCTTTAATAGGTATGAAATGCACGTTTTCTGTTTCATCTTGTGTCCATTTCAGTACGTGGTTATTTTCAAAAAATTTGTTCAGTTTATCCAAGTTGTCAGATTTATTGGCATAAAGTTGTGCATAGTATTTCATTATTATCCTTTTAGGATCCACAATGATATTTCCTCTTTTGTTCTTATTATTGCTAATTTGTGCTCTCTTTATTTTCTTGATTAACCTAGCCACAGACTTAGCAATTTTTGTTGATCTTTTAGCCTTGTTAATTTTCTCCATTACTTTTTCTATTTCATTTGCCTCTACTCTTCTCTATTTTTTCTTAACTTCTACTTACTTTGCTCACTTTTTTCTACCTTCTTAGTGTGGAAACTTGGTCATTCATTTTAAACCATTTCTCTTCTCTAATATAAGCATTTAAAGTTATAAACTTTTCTTTATACTTTATACATACTTCATACTTTATGTATACATTATATGTTTCATTATAATTATATATATATTCATTATATATGTATACTTTATACTGCTTCTCTTGGTTTAATAATTTGTGTTTTGATTGTCATGCAGCTCAAAATATTTTCTAATTTCCCTTATGATTTCTTCTTTGACATATATGTTATTTAGAAGTATATTGTTTAATTTCCAAATACTTCAGAGTTTTTTGGTTATTGAATTGTTGATTTCTTATTTAATTCCACGGTGATCTGAGAACATCCACAATTTCATTTCTGTCAAATTTTGGATACACTATACATTTCCATTTTACTTAATTAATTTTTAGTTGTGCCTCTTTACATCTTTTTTTAGAATTGTGCTCAGGATTATTATATACCTTCATAACCTTTCACAATCTACTTAGAGATAATATTGTACCACTTCACATCAAATGTGGAAAACTTCCAACTATGTATGTCTGCCCTTTCCCAATTTTTGTAATTGTCATATGTATTACATCTTACTGACATTATACACTGCACAATACAATGTAATTTTTCCATAAACAATCATATGTATTTTAATAACTCGAGAGGAAAAATCATCTTTTATATTTATTCATATTTACCCCTTCCAATGCACTTCATTTCATCTGAACATCGAAGTTTCCATCTGGTATCATTTCTCTTCAGCCCAAGAGTTTCCTTCAACATTTCTTATGATGCAAATCTGCTGGTGATTAAGTCTGCTGGTTATCTTTTATCTTTAAAAAATGCCTTTCTTTTGCCTTCATTCTTGATTTTTGCTGCATGTGGAATTCTCGGCCGTGTTCTTTCATCACTGTGAAGGTGTCCCCCTGTGTTTGAGACTCCGCTGTATTTCATGTGTAGGGAGTTGTGATTCCTCTCCATGTCATTTTCCTCTAGCTGCTTTCCAGACTTCATCTTGATCTTTGATTTTTAGCAGTTTATGATGTAGCAGGTGCGATTTTTCTTTGCATTCCTCTTGCTTAGAATTCACTGAACTGCTTCTTGAATCTGCAGTTGTGTGTCCTACACAAAATTTGGGAAGTTTACTTTTTTCAAATAAACAGTTTTTTCTGCTTCATTCTCACTCTTCTACTTCTGGGCCTCCAGCTATATATATATTTTACATATTTTCACAATGTTCCATCGATTCTCTAGGATTCTGGAATTTTTTTCATTAATTTTTTCCTCTCTGTTCTTCAGAATGGATAATTCCTATTAATCATCTTCATTTTTTTCTGACTCTTCTGTCATTTCCATTCTGTTGTTAAGCCTACTCAGTAAATTTTTATTTCAGATATTTATGCTTTAGTTCTAAAATTTCTGTTTGGTTCATTATTATAATTGTTATTGCTTTGTAGACATTTTCTATCTTTTCATTCTTTCCAGTGTATTTCCCTTTATATCCTTCAACAAAACTACAGTAGCTGCTTTTAAAACCTTTGCTGTTTCCAACACCTGGGTCAATGCCTTTTCTTTTGAGTTTTTCTCACATTTTTCTGTTTCTTTTTATATTTAGATTTTTTTATTGAGGTAAAATTTGTATATAACATTATATGTTTCATTGTAATTCTATGTCATTATATATATTCATTATAATTCAACAACTGTATATACTACAAAATAGTCATCACCAAAAGTCACGTTACCAGTCATCACTGGACAACCGACCCCCTTCAGCATTTCTGCCACCCCTCTGAGCCCCGTGCCCTTCTAATAGCCATCAGTCTGTTCTCTGTACAGATTAGCTTGTTTTTGCATTGCTTTGTTTGTTCACTTGTTCTGTTTTTTTAGATTCCACATATGAGTGAAATGATATATTTATCTTTTTCTATCTGATTTATTCACTGAGCATAATACCCTCAAGTACCATCCAAGTTGCAAATGGTAAGATTTCTTTCTTTTCTTACGGCTGAGTAATATTCCATGGTATATATGTACCTCCTTTTCTTTATTCATTTATCCATTCATGGACACTTCGATTGTTTCTGTATCTTGGCTATTGTAAATAATGCTGCAATGAACATAAGGGTGCAGATATCTTTTTGAATTAGTGTTCTTGTATTCATTGGATAATACCCAGAAGTGAAACAGCTGGGTAATATTCTTCTTAATTTTTTGAGGAATCTCCATACTGTTTTCTATAGTGGCTGCACCAACGTACATTCGAGGGTTCCCTTTTCTCCACATCCTTTCCAACACTTGATATTTCTTGTCTTTTTTTTCCACCAGTGTTATTTCTTCTCCTTCTAATAATGGTCATCCTGACAGGTGTGAGGTGATACCTCATTGTGGTTTTGATTTGCATTTCCCTGATGACTGGTGATGTGGAGCATCTTTTTGTGCACCTGTTGGCCGTTTGTATGTCTTCTTTAGGAAAATATTCAGTTCCTGTGCCCATTTTTTTAATCAGATTTTTTGTATATTTGCTATTGAGTTGTTTAAGTTCCTTGTATATATTGGATATTAACCCCTTATCGGTATATGTTTTTCAAATATTTTCCCTCATCCAGTAGGGTGCCTTTTTGTTTTGATGATGGTTTCCTTTACATGCAGACACTTTTTAGTTTGATATAATTTCATTTGTTTATTTTTGGTTTAGTTTCCTTTGCCTTTGGAGTCAGATCTAGAAGCACATTCCTAAGACATTTCAAGGAGCTTACTGCCTATGTTTTCTTCTGGGAATTTCATGGTTTCAGGTCTTACATTCAAGTCTTTAATTCATTTTGAGTTCATTTGTGTGTATGGTGTAAGACGGTGGTCTAGTTTCATTCTTTTGCATGTGGCTGTCCAGTTTTCCCAGCACCACTTATTGAAGAGACTGTCTTCTCTCCATTGTATGTTCTTGGCTCCTTTATCATAAATTAATTGTCTATATATGTGTGGGTTTATTTCTGGCTCTCAGTTCTTTTCCATTGATCTGTGTGTCTGTTTTCATGTTAGTACCATATTGTTTTGACTGTAACTTTGTAGTATAGTTTGAAACCAAGGAACATGATAACTCCAGCTTTGTTCTTCTTTCTCAAGATTACTTTGGCTATTTGGGATCTTCTGTGGTTCCATTCAAATTTTAGAATAATTTGTTGTCGTTCTAGGAAAATGCCATTGGAATTTTGATACTGATGATATTGAATCTGTGGATTGCTTTGGATAGTATGGCCATTTTAATAATATTAATTCTTCTAATCCACGAGCCCTGGATAGCTTTCCATTTATTTGTCTTCTTCAGTTTCTTTCACCAGTGTCTTACAGTTCACAATGTACTAGTCTTTTTTACCTTTTTGGTTAAATTTATTCCTAGGTATTTTATTCTTTTTGATGCAATTGTAAATGGGATTGCTTTGTTAATTTCTCTTTCTGATAGTTCATTATTAGTGTACAGACGTACTACAGAATTCTTTGTATTGATTTTCTATCTTGCAAGTTTACTGGATTTATTAGTTCTAACAGTTTGTTTATTTGTTTTGGTTCTATCAGCTTTCTATATACAGTATCATGTCATCTGTAAATAGTGACAGCTTTACTCTTTCCTCTCTGATTTGGATGCCTTTTATTTTATTTTATTTTACTTTATTTTAATTTTTTTGCTTTCTTATTGCAATGGCTAAGGTTTCCAATACTATGTTGAATAAAAATAGTGAGAGGAGATCCTTGTTTTATTCCTGATCTAAGAGGAAAAACTTGCAGTGTTTCACTGTTGAGTATGATGTTAGCTATACGTTTGTCATATATGGCCTTTATTATGTTGAGGTATGTTCCCTTTATATCTACTTTGTTGAGACTTTTTATCATTAAATAGAAGTTGAAAATTGTCAAATGCTTTTTCTGCATCTATTGCAATAATATAATTTTTATCCTTTGTTTTGTTAATGTGGCATATCACATTTATTTGCAGATGTTCAACCATCCTTGCATCCCAGAATCAATACCACTTGATCATGATGTATGATCCTTTTAATGTGACATTGAATGTAGTTTGCTAATATTTTGTTGGGATTTTTTGCATCTATGTTCATCAAGGATATTGGCCTGTAACTTTCTTTAGCACTGTCCTTGTGTGTAACGGTAATGCTGGCCTCATAAAATGAGTTTGGAAACATTCCCTCCTCTTCAGTTTTTTTGGAAGAGTCTGAGAAGGATAGGTATTAAATCTTCTTTGAGTATTTGGTAGAATTCACTGCTGAAACCATCTGGTCCTGTGTATTTGTTTGTTGGCAGGTTTTTGATTACTGATGCAATGTCCTTCCTAGAAATTGGTCTACTCAGATTACCTATTTCTTCATGACTCAATCTGGGAAGATTGCATGTTTCTAGGAATTTATCCATTTCTTCTCGGTTATCCAATTCTTTGGCATATAATTGTTCATAGTAGTTTAGTATGATCCTTTGCATTTCTGTGATATCAATTGTAACTTCTCTTTTGTTTTTTGGTTTCATTTATTTGAGCCCTCTCTCTTTTTTTTTTAAGTGGTGAATCTAGCTAAAGGAGGTGCTGTTTGAAGGGAACCTCAAAGTACGAGTAAGGTTTAGGTGGTGAACTCTTTGGAGGCTGGAATTGACTTCCTCAGCCCATTGTTTTACTCCCTCTACAAGTCTCTCTGGACCATTTCTTCCATTTTTGTGCTTTAATTTCCATCTATATGCAGTTATCTCCCCAGTCTTGGTCTCTAGCCTGGACCTCTCCCCATAAAGCCAAATGTTTTTGACGTATCTACACTAAACATTCCATAGCCACTGGAATGGAAGTCTTCAACAACTTCTACCACCACCCAACCAGTTCTTTCTCCAGGGCATGGCACCAGCATCTACCCAGTCACCCAGATCAGATTTCTCAGAATTACCCTTAATTCCTCCCTTTCTCCCATGTAATCAGCCACCAAGTTCTGCCACTTTACCTCCTAACTATTTCTAGAATGTATCTCCTCAAAAATACTGCCACCACTGCTCTAATATAGGTCTTATCATCCCTCACCTGTGTTATTCCACATGGGTCTGGAGGCTGGTATGTTTGGGAAATGCTGCATTCTCTATCAGAGAATCAACTTGGCGTGTCACAGGCTCTAGCAAATCTGACAATCAAGAAAGCCTGCTGACTTTCCTCCACTCAGTTTTACTCAAACTTTTATTAATACAGAACCCTTTTAGAGCTAAGCGTCTATTAGAATCCTGTGGGACAAGCATCTGTGGAACACACTTTGGGGAATGCTGGAGTGGATGATTACCCAGGGCCCACATGGCTCTGCGAGGTGGTGATTTCACTGAAGTTACTATTTGAGAGAAGAGGATGATGTCTGTCTTAGGTCTGCATCTGCCGCAGTAGGTACTCAGACAATGGGCGATAAACAGGGGGTGCAGTAAAAAATGGGGAAATTTGAAAGTGTGGCTAGTTTAGATGAAGATAATAGATATCCAGACATGAAAGGAGAGCAGATTGTTCCCAGAAAGCAATGAGTACAGGGCTCAATAGGGAGAGCATCCTAACCACAGTAGTGACGGGTGTTCCTTTGACTTATATACCTGTGCTGCTGGCCATGTCAGTTCAAGGCCGCCCTCAGTTATTTTCTTCTGGGAGAGTTTAGCTGGGGACTCTGGTGGCAGGAAGAGAAGCTGCCCCACTCATCTTCCTTTCATTGCACATAAAGCATCACTGACACTTGTAAATGTCAACTCTAAGTAGTTCTGCTATTGAATAAGCACTTTTATATCTCTGGACCATGTCCTGGACAAGGCAGAAGGCTTCGTGGCACTGGGCATGGGGCCTGTCCTGCTGTATTCCTCAGCTGGGTATTGCATTAGCACTGATTGCTGGCCAGTCTGTCAGCCCAGGGCTGTGTTTTTCTAATCAAAATGGCCAATTTAGCACTTAGGAAAGACTAGTCAGCTGGGCCACATTAATTTCTCCTCCTGGTAGAAAAGCTTCTGTGAATAGTTTGCCAGGCATCCCCAAGTCAGTGAGCCCTCTCCTCTCCAGCCACTTCAAGGCTGCTCACTGTGGTTCACCCCAGACCTGTCCTGAGGCTGTTGGGAGAGATTGGATCCTCTTACTTGCTGGAGTCTCCCAACACCTCTCATGACAGAGGAAGAAAGAGGCAGAAAGCATTTCCTGATCCCCAAGGCAGGAAGACTGGGATTTTATTTACTTTATCAGAGTCCGTCTTTGGCAATATTTCACTTTCTACCTTGTTTTAGTAATACGATGCCACTACTAGTAGCTGAGATGTATTGACTTGACTACATGCCAGGCACTGTGCTGCCTGCTTTCCATGTACTGACTCATTAACTCCCCATGGTAACCCAACAAGGCTTGGTACTAATATTATCCCTATTTTGTAGATAGTGAAACCAAGGCAAAAAAAAAGGATATAAATTAACTTGCTATGGATAAAGGGAAGGTTCCTATGGCCAGGATTCTCACCTGGCCCTGGTTGGCTAGTTCACTGCACACCTGTGGGCAATATGTCGTTAATGACTCTATATAAAGAGCTCCACCCAGTACTCTGGGTAGCACAGTGGCACGGCTGCAAGGCTGCAGGAGAGCAGAGCAGAGACTGGAGTGGTGACAGCGCCAAGGACAGAGACTGAGAGGGCTGCGGGGGTGAGAGGCCCAGAGGCAGAGACCGGCTTGCTGCACGCAGGCTCGCTCTGAGTGGATGGGGTTCTAGTGACTGACCTGCCACCGTGGGGATAAAGTTGGGTATAAACCCTTTCACCTCAAGAACGTTCTACTATCATTTCTTTGGTCACATTGAATCCATAATGAACTTGCCCGGGGCTGAAACCCGTTGGCAAGACAATTGGCGACATCCTCAGGGTTCATTGTTGACCAAGGAAAAGAGCTGGCTGCCCTCACGGGAGAAGTGTTTCAGCGGCTGCACCTACGGACGGGGAGACACTCGGGTGTCCCCTGTGGACATGTGGTGCTGTGAAGGGGTCGAGGACTGGGCTCCACCCCAAGAGAAAGAAAATTTGTTGCTGACTGAAATGGCATCACTACGATGTGCTGTGGAAATAGTAAAGGCCGAGAGGAGGCAGCACGAGAAGCAGCGGCACGCACACTGCCAGGTGTCCTGGGGCCAGAGAAAGAGGTAGTGAGCCGTCGGCCCCAGAAATGGAGGAGCGGAGGTTTGAAGAACAGGTGGGGGTGGCGGCCCCTCCCCGGTGGAGACCCCACCCGGCTGAAAGCTGGTGGGAAGCCAGAAGGACTCGGCAACCGCGGGCTCCTCCAGGAGAGGTGCAGCCCCCTCCCCAGGTGGTGGAGCGCCCCACGCTCTGATCCCATCCTCAGGCTCAGGCACAAAAGGAAATACGGTCTGCTTCTTGGAGGAAGAATGTAAAGGGCCCCGTGAAGGTCACGAGGACCCAGATGTGGGTTGGTTTGAAAAGGCCGGAGCAGACAGAGAGAAATTGGACTGGAGCTGTGGCAACAACTGAGACCGGAGCCGCAGTTCCGGCTGCTGAGGACGAAGCAGAGGCAGAGAAAAAGCAGCAAGGTCGGCCTGTGTGTCTGCACGCCTTTCTCCTGGAGAGGCTGGAGAAGGTGGGTACTGGAAGGCCCGCCCACGGTCCTTTAGGTTAACTCGTTTGGGGAGAACCCGTTTGAATACAGCCGGGATGACCACTTGGTGGCAGTGGATCCCTCAGGCTTGAGCGTTTTTATTGTTTGTCTTAATTATTGTCATTTGTATGTTGTAATATGTTATTATGGAATTTGGTTACAATGCTCCAGCTTTCTTACACAGGGACCATTGCAGAGCATTGAGGGCACATAGACTGAGAGGTGAGAATCCTGGAGGGGTGGAGTGTGGATAAAGTGTGGGTTCCTGTGGCCAGGATTCTCACCTGGCCCTGGTCGGCTAGCTCACTACACACGTGTGGGCAATGTGTCATTATTGACTATATAAAGTGCCCCGCCCAGTGCTCTGGGCAACACGGTGGCACGGCTGCAAGGCTGCAGGAGAGCAGAGGCTGGAGTGGTGGCAGTGCCGAGAACAGAGGCTGGGAGGACGGCTGTGCGGGCAGAGAGGCCCAGAGGCAGAGACTGGCTTGCTGCACACAGACTCGCTTTAAGTGGATGGGATTCTAGTGATTGACCTGCCACTGTGGGAATAATACTGTCATTTCTTTGGTCACATTGAATCCATAGTGAACTTGTCTGGGGCTGAAACCCATTGGCAAGACAGCAAGACACTTGCTCAAGGCCATACAACAAGGAGATGGCAAAGCTAGGACCCCAAGTTAGCCTGGTTGGCAACACACCTGCTCTTGACCACAATGCCATGTTGGATCCCTCTTAGTTGTTTACTCATGTGGCTGTACCAGAGGTGGTGGGTTCTTTGATGGCAGAGACCATATGTCTTGCCAAGGGGTTTCAGCCCCAGGCAGGTTCTCTATATAGGGATTTATTGAGACGGAAAAATGACAAAGGAACGTTCTTGGGGTGAAAGGGTTAAACCCAACCTTATTCCCACCGTGGCAGGTCAGTCACTAAAATCCCGTTCACTCAGAGTGAGTCTGCATGCAGCAAGCCGGTCTTGGCACTGCCACCACTCCAGTCTCTGCTCTCCTGCAGCCTTGCAGCCGTGCCACGATGTTACCCAGAGTACTGGGTGGAGCTCTTTATATAGAGGCAATAACAACGTATTGCTCACATGTGTGTAGTGAGCCAGTTGACCAGGGCCAGGTGAGAATCCTGGCCACAGGAACCTTTATCCACACCATATCTGGTTTGTGGTAAGACCCAGCACATAGTGGGTGCTGAGCAGAGCGTGGTAGTCAGTGCAAGGCTGCCTGCATCACAGCATTGTGGTTTACTTGTCAAGGGTGTCAGGGAACGCTTTTTGCCAAGTAGGCTCAGGGAAACAAGTGCATTTGCTGCTTACTTCCCAAGCCTGGCATCCCCCAAAGAGAATTACTGTGGACTCTCAGCTGTTGGAGCTCGGTGCATATTCCACATAGTCTCAGTCTGTTTCCCAAAACAAGTTTGCATTGTTTTGAAACCATGGTGCAGGGCCCCCAGAGAGCAAATGCAAGTTGATCCCCACAAAACAAGTAGTAACTAAGGCACTGAGAGTGCACGGGACAGCTCTGGGGGGCTGCAGGAGAAAGCAGACTAGTGCTGAGAGGATGCGCATTTCAGAAAGGGGCCACCCCATCCCTAAGGGAGGCAGCCAGGCCAACTCAGGCAGGGGCCCTGGAGTTACTCCTGTCCTTTAACCCAATAACTCCCCCTCTTGATATTTTATTCCTCAGGAAGCATTTCAACAGGATTAAGATACATGCATGAAGATGTTCATTATGAGATTGGCTGTAATATAATGCTGGGAACAAATGAATTGCCCAGCAATAAGGGGTGGTTAATTAAATTGTGGCATATCCATTCCATTGCATATTATGAGGCTATTTAATATGCTTATTCTGAAACCTGCAGCAGCCTTAGGAATACATGGAACAGAAGATTTTGTAGAGAAAGAGGCACCATTCTATTTACCTTGTAATCTTACAACTTACGTTTTCTGCACAGTAAATGACCAAATACAGAGAACTGTTAGGGTGATGGGATTTTGGTGATTAAAAAGAAGTCTTGATCATTGTTTTCACATTTCCAAATGGACTACTCTGTGTGTACGTATGTATGTAGGAATCAGCACATAATTTCCCCCCAAAACTAATTTTATTTGCAGTGGATTTCTACATCTACTTGAGAATAAAAGTTTATATATATATATATGAGGAACAGGTGTTGGTACCATTTGATGCATGATCAGGACCATAACATGTTATTAAAAAGAAGCCTGGATCCTTCCATGGTACAGCTGGCTATTCATGAACTTTTGAAATGAATAAGGCTGTAGCATCTGGTCCATTGTTGCCATTCCTATATTTCTAGCCAGCCCTCATCCAAAGTCTTTAATTTGTAAGTAGTGCCTGCCTACCCGTGAACAGGGCTGAATCCAGAACCTTTCTCTCAGAAGAAAAAAAGGAAGTGGACAGTCTTCCCAAATAGGAGAAAGAAGTTTATCTCAAGTTCTAAGCTTGGATGTCCATTGGTCTTGTCAGGGCACCTGTAGGCAGAGAATGCCCCAAGCCTTGCTACCAGATAGGGTCCCGTGTAGCCCAGAGGTGGCACAGTGTATGACAGGACAGTTTTTGGAGGCAGCAGTGGTGGCCTCCATCTCATGCACCCACCTTTGGTGTTGATACTCTGCTTAGCCTGGCAAACATCAGCCTTGCTCCACTTCCCCCCACCTCCATGCCTGAAAACTTAGTAGTTACAACTTGGGACTATGTGCAGTGAAGTCAACAGAGGTTAAAAGCATTTGGCTTTCATACCACCCCACTTTTCCATTCCTGCTACCCCTTTCATAAGTGGCATGTTTTCAGATATTCAGCTTGAAATAGCTGCCACTGAGCCCCTCACATTGCCACACTAATTCATACCCAGAGGCAATTAAACCCAGGGATGTCCAGATGTGGGGGGACCAACTGGCTGCCTTAAGTTGAGGCCTTTACTGGATGGGCCTTTCATAAAGGCTGGGTTTGGATGCAGAAGGATTTAGACATATAGATCTGTTAGATGTATCCATTCTCTTTCTCGTTGCCTGTCATACCCTGGGTCAGTAATAAACTAATGCAGAGGTGAAATGACCTGTCCAAGGTCATGTAGCTATAAATGACATTGCTGATGCCTTAACCTAGGTCTCTTGCCTTCAAGTCTGATACTTTTTGGAAGGTGGCTTCTGTAGAGTATGTTCTGATTTGGGCCTGTTTTAATGGTATACCCCAATAGCAACAGTGTATCCACAAGCCTCAGGTAGGTACACTGTATGCCCATCCCTGTGCTAGTTATGCAGTGGGGCAGCAGTTAAGAAGATGCATTGTCCAGCCCAGCCTGTACCTGCCTTTACCAAGTTCAAGGGTTGCCCTAGAAGTACTTTACAGGCCGAGTCCCACAGGCCTTGCTGCTCGCTTCTTATGCAGCTCTCAGCTCTCCTGGCCCCATTCCGCTGCACCAGTCTCAGTTTGCCTTTCAGTTACCATTTTCGCTCTTCTTTTTTATTTTAATGTCTTTAGTTGTGAAGTATAACAAGCAAACAAAAAGATAAATAGCCAAAACATTACACATGAACAAATTGCTAGAAAGCAAACACTCATGGAACTCTGGTCCAGCTCAGCAAGATAACAACATTGCCCGCACCCCAGACACTGCCCACTTGTGCCTCCCAAGCCCTACACCCTACTCCCAGCTACAGGAAACCACTAGCATGGCCTTTCCAGCAATCACTTCTTGCATAGCTTCTTAGTTTTACCACTTACATATGGATCTCTAAGCACTGTACTTGAACTTTGCCTGTATTTTTTGACTTAATATAATTGAAATCATGTAATATGTATTCTCTCATTCGCGGCTTCCTGCTGTTGTTTGCAAGATTGAGCCTTGTTATTGATATGGAACATTTCCATTCCCTGGGAAAGCTCCCTTATGCCCTTTGCACTCACACCCCTCCCACCCTAGCTCCAGGCAAGCTCTGATTGCTTTCCGTCACTATAGATGTCTTGCCTTTTGTGCAATGTCATATAAATGGAGTAGTACAGTGTACATTCTTTTGTCTTGGGCTTCTTTTACTCATCACATTTTCTTCTTGATTCATATTGTTGAATGTATCAGTAGTTCGTTTTTGTCCAATGCTGTGTAGTATTCCATACTATGGATATACTACAACTTGTTTAGCCATTCACCTGTTGATGGAATTTGGGTTGGTTCCGGTGTTTTATTGTTACCAATGAAGCTGCTGTGACCATTTTTGTACAAATATCTGTAAACATCTGTTTTCATTACTCTTGCTTAATATTTATTTTTATTAGAATAAAGTTGCTATACAATATTATTTTGGTTTCAGATGTACGACATACTGACTTGATAATTATATACATTACTAGATGCCTGTCACAGTAAGTGTAGTTACCCTATTACCATATCAAGATATTACAATCATTGGTTATCTTCTCTATGTTGTACTTCCATTCCTGTGACTAATTTATATTACAATCTGCTCTTTATACTTGTATATACCCTTTACCTATTCCATCCAAACCCCCATCCTCCCCATGGTAACCAACAGTTCATTGTCAATGTTTATTGGTCTATTTCTTTTTTGTTTGTTTTTGTGTTTTAGATTCCACACATTAAATAAAATCATATGGTGGTTTGTCTTTCTCTACCTGGGTTATTTCACTTAGCATGTTATCCTCTAGGTCCATCCATGTTGTCCCAAATGGCAAGATTTTCTTCTTTTCTATGGCTGAGTAATATTCTATTGTGTATGTGTACCTCATCATCTTGATCCATTCCTCTATTGGTGGGCACGCTGCTTCTATATCTTGGCTATTGTAAATAATGCTGCAGTGAACATAGGGGTGCATGTATCTTTTCAAGTCAGTGATTTTTGTTTTCTTTGGGTAAATTCCCAGAAGTGGAATTGCTAGGTTATATAGTATTTATGTTTTTAGTTTTTTGAGGAACCTCCATATTGTTTTCCACAGTGGCTGGACCCAGTTACATTCCCACCAACAGTGCAGGAGGGTTCCTTTTCTCCACATCCTTGTCAACACTTGTTATTTCTTATCTTTTGGATAGTAGCCATCTGACTGGGGTGAGGTGATACCTCATTGCGGTTTTGATTTGTGTTTCCCTGATGATCAGTGATGTGGAGCATCTTTTCATGTGCCTGTTGACCATCTCTATGTCTTCTTTGGAAAAATATCTATTCAGGTCCTCTGCACATTTTTTTAATCGGTTATTTATGGTTTTTGGTGTTCAGTTGTTTGAGTTCTTTATGTATTTTCAATATTAGCCCCTTACTGGATATGTCATTTGCAAATATATTCTCCCATACAGTAGGTTGCCTTTTTGTTTTGGTGAGGGTTTCCTTTACTGTGCAGAAGTTTTTAGTTTGATGTAGTCCCACTTATTTATTTTTGCTTTCATTTCCCTTGCCTGGGGAGATGTATCCAGAAAGAAATTGCTCATGTTGATGTTCATGAGATTCTTGCCTATGTGTTTTTCTATGAGTTTTATGATTTCCTGTCTTACATTTAGGTCTTTAATCCATTTAGAGTTTACTTTTGTGTATGGTGTAAGACAGTGATCAAGTTTCATTCTCTTATATGTAGTTGTCAAGTTTTCCCAACACCATTTATTGAAGAGACTCTTATCCCCATTGTATAGTCATGACTCCATTGTCATATATTAATTGACCATATATGTGTGGGTTTATTTCTGGGCTCTCTGTTCTGTTCCATTGATCTATGGGTCTGTTATTGTACTGGTACCATACTGTTTTAAACAATTTAGCTTTGTAGTATAGCTTGAAATCAGGGAGTGTAGTACCTCCAGCTTTGTTTTTCTCAAGATTGATTTGGCTATTCAAGGTCTTTTGTGGTTCCATATGAATGTTAGAACTATTTGTTCCAGTTCGTTGAAGAATACCATTGGTATTTTGATAGGGATTGCACTGAATCTATAAATTGCTTTGGGCAGCGTGGTCATTTTGACAGTACTGATTCTTCCTATCTAGAACATAGGATACATTTCCATTTATTTATGTCTTCTTCAATTTCTTCCATAGTATAGGTCTTTACCTCCTTGGTTAGGTTTATTCCTAGGTGTTTTATTCTTTTTGATGCAATTTTAAGTGGAATTGTTTTCTCAATTTCTCTTTCTGCTAGTTCAGGAATGCAACAGATTTCCATATATTTATTTTATATCCTGAGACATTGCTGAATCCAGCTAGCTGTTCTAGTAGCTTTTTGATGGAGTCAAGGATTTTCTATATATAATATCATGTCATCTGCAAATAGTGACTGTTTTACTTCTTCCTTACCAATTTGGATGTCTTTTATTTCTTTTTCTTATCTGATTGCCATGACTGGGACTTCCACTACTATGTTGATTAGAAGTGATGAAAGTGGGCACCTGTGTCTTTTTCCTGATCTTAAAGGGAAGAGCTTTCAGTTTTTTGCCATTGAGTATGATGTTGGCTATTGGTTTGTCCTATATGGCCTTTATTATTTGTATGTTCCTTCTATACCTACTTTCTTGAGAGTTTTTGTCATGAATGGATGTTGAATTTTGTCAAAAATGATTTTTCAGCCTCTATTGAGATTATCATATAGTTATCTTTCCTTTTTTTTTTTTTTTTTTCTTTTTCCTTCATTTTATTTTTAAGTTAAATTTGTGTTTTTATATATATATATTTTTTTTTTGAGAGGGCATCTCTCATATTTATTGATCAAATGGTTGTTAACAACAATAAAATTCAGTATAGGGGGGTCAATGCTCAATGTACAATCATTAATCCATCTCAAGCCTAATTCTCGTCAGTCTCCAATCTTCTGAAGCATAACGAACAAGTTCTTACATGGTGAACGAATTCTTACAGAGTGAATAAATTCTTACATGGTGAACAGTACAAGGGCATTCATCACAGAAACTTTCGGTTTTGATCATGCAATATGACCTATAAACCATCAGGTCAAATATGAATATTCATTTGATTTTTGTACTTGATTTATATGTTGATCCCACATTTCTCCTATTATTATTATTATTTTTATTTTTAATAAGATGCTGAAGTGGTAGGTAGATGCAAGATAAAGGTAGAAAACATAGTTTAGTGCTGTAAGAAGGCAAATGTAGATGATCAGATGATCAGGTGTGTGCCTATGGACTAAGTATTAATCCAGGCTAGACAAGGGCAGCAAGACATCCACGGATGCAGAAGATTTCTCTCAAAGCAGGGGGGGTGAGGTTCTGAGCCTCACCTCTGTTGATCCCCAAATTCTCACCTGATGGCCCCCCTGCGACTGTGCCTGTCTTAGGTTGTTCCTCCCTTGAGGAATCTTACCCGTCTCTGGCTAACCAGTCATCTTCCGGGGCCATACAGGGAAATGTAAAGTTGGTAAGTGAGAGAGAAGCCATATTGTTTGCAAAGGTTAGCTTTTTACTTCTTTGCAGATTTATGCCCTGTGGCTTCTATGCCCAGCACTTGTCTCGAGGTATCTTTACCACCTGGAGGAATTATGATACTCAGTAAATTCTATATGAGGCACGAATTCTATTTAAGGTTTGTAATTAGGAAGAAAGAAGAAAAGCTATAGATGTAGCATATGAAGGAAACTTGGGAGGATTGATTATTTCTTTGACATATCTTCTTGTATAGTACCTTAAGTATGTATAGGTTTTAAACTACTAACTAATTTGCACACACCTATTAACATAATAGGAATACGGTGACATAAACAAAGCAAATCTATAATTACCAGCCATCTCCAGTGAAGCCAAGAAAACCATTTAGGCACCCTAGGCATTTGTGAAAATTTATCTATGATATGATGGATATTTTCCAACTGTACTTGAACCATCAGACAAATTAAAGCAGCCCATTTCTGGTATCTGTTCACATCCCATATGTTCTTTTAACCATAGATAGTCTATAGTCATGAGATTTTGGGGTGCTACAACTTGCACCCCTCCCAACTCCTGGTTGAGTTCCAACAGTACAGATCCAGTCAAATTCGTTGTCTCACTGTATGCACATGCCAGCCTAGACATCTCCCTCCTCCTTCTTATGGCAAGTCCAGGAGACGGTGGGCTGGATGCAGCCACAACCGCAGCATCGTCCGGATCCCTGTGGAGGCTTTTTGATGATCATCCCCCGGCACGAGTCCTCCAGAGAGTGCTGATGCCGGAAGCTCCTCCTCATATCATATCTTAGTTCATTTTCTGGGTATCCAAGCTAGGCCTTGATCTTCTGCATAGAAACAAACAGACCCTTTGCCCACACTTTGACATGCCCTCTATACCACTGTGCAGAACTCATTGGAGGTCAGCACACAGTAACTGCTTTTTTTTTTTTAATTAAGAGAAAGGAATATTATCAGAAAAGAGTACCTCCATAGCTGATCATCTGACACCCTTTAAGTGATCAACATTAAGGATATTTAAAGCATGCGTTGATCTTTGATTTACCAATAGTTTTATCCTGTTAAGGAGTAATCCCCCTTTTCTTTCTTTCTTTCTTTTTTTTTTTTTTTTTAATTTTTAATCTACACTTACCTGAAGAATACTATGTTTACTATGCTCTCCGCTATATCAGGTCCCCCCCTAACAACCACATTACGGTTACTGTCCATCAGCTTAGCAAAATGTTGTAGAGTCACTACTTGTCCTCTCTGTGTTGTGCAGCCCACCCTCCCCTTTCTCCCTCCCCCCATGCATGCTAATCTTCATACCCCCCTTCTTCTTCCCCCCCCTTATCCCTCCCTGCCCACCCATCCTCCCCAGTTCCTTTCCCTTTGGTACCTGTTAGTCCATTTTTGGGTTCTGTAATTCTGCTGCTGTTTTGTTCCTTCAGTTTTTCCTTTGTTCCTATACTCCTCAGATGAGTGAAATCATTTGGTATTTCTCTTTCTCCGCTTGGCTTATTTCACTGAGCATAATACTCTCCAGCTCCATCCATGTTGCTGCAAATGGTTGGATTTTTCCACTTCTTATGGCTGAGTAGTATTCCATTGTGTATATGTACCACATCTTCTTTATCCATTCATCTACAGATGGACATTTAGGTTGCTTCCAATTCTTGGCTATTGTAAATAGTGCTGCGATAAACATAGGAGTGCATCTGTCTTTCTCAAACTTGGTTGCTGCGTTCTTAGGGTAAATTCCTAAGAGTGGAATTCCTGGGTCAAATGGTAGGTCTGTTTTGAGCATTTTGATGCACCTCCATACTGCTTTCCACAATGGTTGAACTAATTTACATTCCCACCAGCAGTGTAGGAGGGTTCCCCTTTCTCCACAGCCTCGCCAACATTTGTTGTTGTTTGTCTTTTGGATGGCAGCTATCCTTACTGGTGTGAGGTGATACCTCATTGTAGTTTTAATTTGCATTTCTCTGATAATTAGCGATGTGGAGCATCTTTTCATGTGTCTCTTGGCCATCTGTATTTCTTTTTTGGAGAACTGTCTGTTCAGTTCCTCTGCCCATTTTTTAATTGGGTTATTTGTTTTTTGTTTGTTGAGGCATGTGAGCTCTTTATATATTCTGGACGTCAAGCCTTTATCAGATCTGTCATTTTCAAATATATTCTCCCATACTGTAGGGTTCCTTTTTGTTCTATTGATGGTGTCTTTCGCTGTACAGAAGCTTTTCAGCTTAATGTAGTCCCACTTGCTCATTTTTGCTGTTGTTTTCCTTGCCCGGGGAGATATGTTCAAGAAGAGATCACTCATGTTTATGTCTAAGAGGTTTTTGCCTATGTTTTTTTCCAAGAGTTTAATGGTTTCGTGACTTACATTCAGGTCTTTGATCCATTTTGAGTTTACCTTTGTATATGGGGTTAGACAATGGTCCAGTTTCATTCTCCTACATGTAGCTGTCCAGTTTTGCCAGCACCATCTGTTGAAGAGACTGTCATTTTGCCATTGTATGTCCATGGCTCCTTTATCAAATATTAATTGACCATATATGTTTGGGTTAATTTCTGGGGTCTCTAATCTGTTCCACTGGTCTGTGGCTCTGTTCTTGTGCCAGTACCAAATTGTCTTGATTACTATGGCTTTGTAGTAGAGCTTGAAGTTGGGGAGTGAGATCCCCCCTACTTTATTCTTCTTTTTCAGGATTGCTTTGGCTATTCGGGGTCTTTGGTGTTTCCATATGAATTTTTGAATTATTTGTTCTAATTCATTGAAGAATGTTGCTGGTAATTTGAGAGGGATTGCATCAAATTTGTATATTGCTTTCGGCAGGATGGCCATTTTGACGATATTAATTCTTCCTAGCCATGAGCATGGGATGAGTTTCCATTTATTAGTGTCCCCTTTAATTTCTCTTAAGAGTGACTTGTAGTTTTCAGAGTATAAGTCTTTCACTTCTTTGGTTAGGTTTATTCCTAGGTATTTTATTCTTTTTGATGCAATGGTGAATGGAATTGTTTTCCTGATTTCTCTTTCTATTGATTCGTTGTTAGTGTATAGGAAAGCTACAGATTTCTGTGTGTTGATTTTGTATCCTGCAACTTTGCTGTATTCCGATATCAGTTCTAGTAGTTTTGGAGTGGAGTCTTTAGGGTTTTTTATGTACAGTATCATATCATCTGCAAATAGTGACAGTTTAACTTCTTCTTTACCAATCTGGATTCCTTGTATTTCTTTGTTTTGTCTGATTGCCGTGGCTAGGACCTCCAGTACTATGTTAAATAACAGTGGGGAGAGTGGGCATCCCTGTCTGGTTCCCGATCTCAGTGGAAATGCTTTCAGCTTCTCGCTGTTCAGTATAATGCTGGCTGTGGGTTTATCATATATGGCCTTTATTATGTTGAGGTACTTGCCCTCTATTCCCATTTTGCTGAGAGTTTTTATCATGAATGGATGTTGAATTTTGTCAAATGCTTTTTCAGCATCTATGGAGATGATCATGTGGTTTTTGTCTTTCTTTTTGTTGATGTGGTGGATGATGTTGATGGATTTTCGAATGTTGTACCATCCTTGCATCCCTGGGATGAACCCCACTTGGTCATGGTGTATGATCCTTTTGATATACTGT
The DNA here is from genome assembly GCF_040802235.1 of Manis javanica. Taxonomy (NCBI): domain Eukaryota; kingdom Metazoa; phylum Chordata; class Mammalia; order Pholidota; family Manidae; genus Manis; species Manis javanica. The sequence continues at coordinate 137,336,359 of NC_133174.1, forward strand.
TGAATTCTGTTTGCTAATATTTTATTGAGTATTTTTGCATCTACATTCATCTGGGATATTGGTCTGTAATTTTCTTTTTTGGTGGGGTCTTTTCCTGGTTTTGGTATTAGGGTGATGTTGGCTTCATAGAATGAGTTTGGGAGTATTCCCTCTTCTTCTATTTTGTGGAACACTTTAAGGAGAATGGGTATTATGTCTTCTCTGTGTGTCTGATAAAATTCCGAGGTAAATCCGTCTGGCCCCGGGGTTTTGTTCTTGGGTAGTTTTTTGATTACTGTTTCAATTTCTTTGCTTGTAATTGGTTTGTTTAACTTTTGTGTTTCTTCCTTGGTCAGTCTTGGGAGGTTGTATTTTTCTAGGAAGTTGTCCATTTCTTCTAGGTTTTCCAGCTTGTTGGCATATAGGTTTTCATAGTAGTCTTTAATAATTCTTTGTATTTCTGTGGAGTCTGTCGTGATTTTTCCATTCTCATTTCTGATTATGTTGATTTGTGTTGACTCTCTTTTTCTCTTAATAAGTTGGGCTAGAGGCTTATCTATTTTGTTTATTTTCTCAAAGAACCAGCTCTTGGTTTCGTTGATTTTTGCTATTGTTTTATTCTTCTCAATTTTGTTTATTTCTTCTCTGATCTTTATTATGTCCCTCCTTCTGCTGACTTTAGGCCTCATTTGTTCTTCTTTTTCCAGTTTTAATAATTGTGATGTTAGACTATTCATTTGGGATTGTTCTTCCTTCTTCAAGTGTGCCTGGATTGCTATATACTTTCCTCTTAAGACTGCTTTCGCTGCATCCCACAGAAGTTGGGGCTTAGTGTTGTTGTTGTCATTTGTTTCTATATATTCCTTGATCTCTATTTTGATTTGTTCATTGATCCATTGATTATTTAGTAGCATGTTGTTAAGCCTCCATGTGTTTGTGAGCCTTTTTGTTTTCTTTGTAGAATTTATTTCTACTTTCATACCTTTGTGGTCTGAAAAATTGGTTGGTAGAATTTCAATATTGTGGAATTTACTGAGGCTCTTTTTGTGAGCTAGTATGTGGTCTATTCTGGAGAATGTTCCATGTGCACTTGAGAAGAATGTATATCCTGTTGCTTTTGGATGTAAAGTTCTATAGATGTCTATTAGGTCCATCTGTTCTAGTGTGTTGTTCAGTGCCTGTGTGTCTTTACTTATTTTCTGCCCGGTGGATCTATCCTTTGGGGTGAGTGGTGTGTTGAAGTCTCCTACAATGAATGCATTGCAGTCTATTTCCCTCTTTAGTTCTGTTAGTATTTGCTTCACATATGCTGGTGCTCCTGTATTGGGTGCATATATATTTAGAATGGTTATATCCTCTTGTTGGACTAAGCCCTTTATCATTATGTAGTGGCCTTCTTTATCTCTTGTTACTTTCTTTGTTTTGAAGTCTATTTTGTCTGATATTAGTACTGCAACCCCTGCTTTCTTCTCACTGTTGTTTGCCTGAAATATGTTTTTCCATCCCTTGACTTTTAGTCTATGCTTATCTTTGGGTTTAAGGTGAGTTTCTTGTAAGCAGCATATAGATGGGTCTTGCTTTTTTATCCATTCTATTACTCTATGTCTTTTGATTGGTGCATTAAGTCCATTTACATTTAGGGTGACTATTGAAAGATATGTACTTATTGCCATTGCAGGCTTTAGATTCGTGGTTACCAACGGTTCAAGGTTAGCTTCTTTAGTATCTTACTGCCTAACTTAGCTCGCTTATTGAGCTGTTATATACACTGTCTGGAGAGTCTTTTCTTCTCTCCCTTCTTATTCCTCCTCCTCCATTCTTCATATGTTGTGTGTTTTGTTCTGTGCTCTTTTTAGGGGTGCTCCCATCTAGAGCAGTCCCTGTAGGATGCCCTGTAGAGGTGGTTTGTGGGAAGCAAATTCCCTCAGCTTTTGCTTGTCTGGGAATTGTTTGATCCCACCATCATATTTAAATGATAGTCGTGCTGGATACAGTATCCTTGGTTCAAGGCCCTTCTGTTTCATTGCATTAAGTATATCATGCCATTCTCTTCTGGCCTGTAGGGTTTCTGTTGAGAAGTCTGATGTTAGCCTGATTGGTTTTCCTTTATAGGTGACCTTTTTCTCTCTAGCTGCCTTTAAAACTCTTTCCTTGTCCTTGATCCTTGCCATTTTAATTATTATGTGTCTTGGTGTTGTCCTCCTTGGATCCTTTCTGTTGGGGGTTCTGTATAATTCCATGGTCTGTTCGATTATTTCCTCCCCCAGTTTGGGGAAGTTTTCAGCAATTATTTCTTCAAAGACACTTTCTATCCCTTTTCCTCTTTCTTCCTCTTCTGGTATCCCTATAATACGAATGTTTTTCCTTTTGTATTGGTCACATATTTCTCTTAGTGTTGTTTCATTCCTGGAGATCCTTTTATCTCTCTCTATGTCAGCTTCTATACGTTCCTGTTCTCTGGCTTCTATTCCTTCAATGGCCTCTTGCATCTTATCCATTCTGCTTATAAATCCTTCCAGGGATTGTTTCACTTCTGTGATCTCTTTCCTGACATCTGTGATCTCCTTCCGGACTTCATCCCACTGCTCTTGCATTTTTCTCTGCATCTCATCCCACTGCTCTTGCATTTTTCTCTGCATCTCATCCCATTGCTCTTGCATTTTTTTCTGCATCTCTGTCAGCATGTTCATGATTTTTATTTTGAATTCTTTTTCAGGAGGACTAGTTAGGTCTGTCTCCTTCTCAGGTGTTGTCTCTGTGATCTTTGTCTGCCTGTAGTTTTGCCTTTTCATGGTGATAGAGATAGTTTGCAGAGCTGGTACAAGTGACCGCTGGAAGAGCTTCCCTTCTTGTTGGTTTGTAGCCTTTTCCTGGGAGAATAGCGACCTCTAGTGGCTTGTGCTGGGCAGCTGTGCGCAGACAGGGCTTCTGCTTCCTGCCCAGTTGCTTTGGGGTTTATCTCCGCTGTTGCTGTGGGCTTGGCCTGGCTGGGGCTGTTCCTCCAAAATGGTGGAGCCCCGTTGGAGGGGGAGCAGCCAGGAGACTATTTATCTCCGTAAGGGGCCTCTGTGCTCCCTGCTGCCCAGGGGGTTAGAGTGCCCAGAGATCCCCAGATTCCCTGCTTCTGGTCTAAGTGACCTGTCCTGCCCCTTTAAGATTTCCAAAAAGCACTCTCCAAACCAAAACAACAGCAGCAACAATGAGAGAGGGAACAGAAAGAAAGAGAAAAAAAAAAGGAAAAAAAAAGGAAAAAACAAGCGATTTTTTTTTTTTTTTTTTCTCCTCAGGTGCCGGTCCCAGGCACCCGCTCACTTGTCCTGCTGCCCTGTCTCCCTAGCACCAGGGTCCCTGTCCTTTCAAGGCTTCCAAAAAGCACCCACCCACCGGTCCCGCAGGGAAGGAACGCTGAATATTCTTTGTCCTCAGGCACTGGTCCCACGCACCCGCTCACCAGTCCCGCCGCCCTGCCTCCCTAGCACCGGGGTCCCTGTCCCTTCAAGGCTTCCAAAAAGCACTCGGCAAAAAGAGAGAAAAAAAAGGGGAAAAACGCGCGATTTCTTCCGTCCTCAGGTGCTGGTCTCAGGCACCCACCCACCGGTCCCACAGGGAAAAATGCGGGATATTCTTTGTCCTCAGGTGCCGGTCCCAGGCACCCGCTCACTAGTCCCGCCGCCCTGCCTCCCTAGCACCGGGGTCCCTGTCCCTTTTAGGCTTCCAAAAAGCACTCGCAGAAAAGAGAAAAAAAAAAAGGGGAAAAACGCGCGATTTCCTCTGTCCTCAAGTGCCGGTCTCAGGCACCCGCCCACCGGTCCCGCAGGGAAAAATGGGGGATATTCTTTGTCCTCAGGCGCTGGTCCCAGCCACCCGCTCACCAGTCCCGCCACCGTGCCTCCCTAGCACTGGCGTCCCCGTCCCTTCAAGGCTTCCAAAAAGCGCTCGCCAAAAAGAGAAAAAAAAAAAAAAAAGGGGAAAAACGCGCGACCTCCTCCGTCCTCAGGCACCGGTCTCAGGCACCCGCCCCCAGGTCTCGCAGGGAGAAACGCGGGATATTCTTTGTCCTCCGGCGCCGTTCCCAGGCACCTCCTCACCGGTCCCGCCACCCTGCCTCCCCAGCAACGGGGGCCCGTCCCTCTAAGGCTTCCAAAAAGCGCTCGCCAAAAAAAAAGAAAAAAAAAACCGCTCCGGTTTCTCTCCACCCGCCGGGAGCCGGGGGGAGGGGCGCTCGGGTCCCGCCGGGCTGGGGCTTGTATCTTACCCCCTTCACAAGGCGCTGGATTCTTGCAGGTGTGGATGTGGTCTGGATGTTGTCCTGTGTCCTGTGGTCTCTATTTTAGGAAGATTTTTCTTTGTTATATTTTCATAGCTCTATGTGTTTTTGGGAGGAGATTTCCACTGCTCTACTCACGCCGCCATCTTGGCTCCGCCTCCTCTTTCCTTTTTTTGATGTGTTGATGTATCACATTGATTGATTTGCAGATATCATACCATCCTTGCACCCCTGGAACAAATCCCACTTGGTTGTAATGAATGATCTTTTCAGTGTATCTTTTAATTTTGTCCGCTAATATTTTGTTGAGGATTTTTGCATTTATGTTCATCATTGGTCTCTAGTTTTCTTTTATTTTTTTTTTGTAGTTTCTTTGCCTGGTTTTGGTATTAGAATAATGCTGGCCTCAGAATGAGTTTGGAAGTATTCCCTCCTCTTCTATTTTTGGAATACTTTGAGAAGAAATGGTATTAGGTCATTTAGTAGAATTCACCTATGAAGCCATCTGATCCTGGAGTTTTACATGTTGGGAGTTTTTGATTACCAGTTCAATTTTGTTACTAGTTACTGATATGTTTAAATTTTCTGTTTCTTTCTGGGTCAGTTTTGGAAGATTGTATGTTTCTAGGAATTTATCCACTTCATCTAGGTTGTCCAATTTATTGTAATTTTTCATAGAATTCTCTTATAATTCTTTGAATTTCTGTGGTGTTGGTTGTAACTTCTTTTTCATTTATGAATTATTTTATTTGTGTCCTCTTTTTTTCCCTTAATAAGTCTGGCTAAGGGTTTGTGTCCTATTTATCTTCTCAAAGAACCAGCTCCTGGTTTCATTAATTTTTTTCTATTGTTTTCTTAGTTTCTATTTTATTTATTTCCACTCTGATCTTTATTATGTCTCTACTAGTAATTTTGGGTTCTGTTTGTTCTTTTTCTAGTTCCTTCAGTTGTAGGGTTAGGTTGTTTATTTGAGATTGTTCTTGTTTCTTGAGGCAGTCCTGTATTGCTATGTACTTCCCTCTTAGAACCACTTTTGCTGCATGCCACATACTTTGAACCATTGTGTTTCCATTTTCATTTGTCTCCATGTACTGTTTGATTTCCTCTTTAATCTGTTCCTTGATCCATTGATTATTTAAAAGCATGTTCTTTAGCTTCCGAGTATTTGTATTTTATCCAGTTTTTTCTTGCAGTTGATTTATAGCTTCATACCATTGTGGTCTGAGAAGATTTCTTGATATAATTTCAGTCTTATTAAATTTTTTGAGACTTGTTTTATGTCATATATATGATTTATTTTGGAGAAAGTCCCATGTGCACTTGAGAAAAATATTTATTCTGTTGCATTTGGGTACAGTGTTCTGCATGTATCTGTTAAGTCCATCTGATCTAATGTCATTCAATGCCTCTGTTTCCTTTTTCATCTTCTGTCTGGGTGATCTATCTCTTGATGGAAGCGGGTGTTAAAGTCCCTTACTATTACTGTGTTGCTGTCCACTTAGGTCTGTTAGAATTTGGTTTATATATTTAGGTGCTCCTGTGTTGGGCACATAGATGTTTATGATTGTTGTTCCTCTGTTGGACTGATCCCTTTATCATTATATAATGTTCTTGTTTGTCTCTTGTTACTTTCTTTATTTTGAAATCTATTTTTTCCGATGTAAGTATTACAACTCCAGCTTTTTTTGTTACTATTTGCATGGTATATCTTCTTCCATCCCTTCAGGTTCAATCTGTGTGTGTCTTTAGGTCTGAAGTGAGTCTCTTGTAGGTAACAAATAGATGGGTCTTGTTTTTTTTTATCCATTCAGTCACCGTATGTTTTTTGATTGGACAATTTAGGCTATTTACATTTAAAATAATTACTGATATATATATATACTTATTGCCATTCTTTTAAATGTTTTCTGGTTGTTTTTGTTCTTCTCTGATCCTTTCTTCCTCTCTTACACTCTTCTCTTGTGTTTTAGGACTTTCTATAGTGTTATGCTTGGGTTCCCTTCACTTTCTTTTTTGTGTATCTATTACAAGTTTTTGGTTTGTGGTTACCATGGGGTTCTTATATGACACCCTATGAATATAATAATCTATAATTACCTGGTGATCACTTGAATTAAAACACATTCTAACAGCACTACATTTCTTACTTTCCTTCCTCTGTTTTATGTATGTATCACCTTTTGTACCATTTTTTATTAAGTGACTCCCTTAACTAATTTTTAGATGCAATTGCTTTTACTACTTTTGTCTTTTTGATCTTCCTACTAGCTTTTATATAATTGATCTACTACCTCTGCTATATGTTTGCTTTACCAGTGGAAATTTTTCCCTTTCTTAAATTCCTTGCTTCTATGTAGGGTCTTTTTATTTTTTCCTTTTAAAGAAGTCCCTTTAACATTTCTTGTAAGGCTGGTTTAGTAGTGCTGAACTCTTTTATGTTTCTCTGTGAAACTCTTTATCTCTCCTTCCATTCTGAATGATAACCTTGATGAGTAGAGTATTCTTGGTTGGAGTTTTGTTTTTTCTGTTCAGCACTTTGAGTCTATCATACCATTCCCTTCTGGCCTGTAGAGTTTCTGCAGAAAACCCAGCTGACAATTTTATGGGGTTTCCCTTATATATAAATTCATTGCTTTTCTCTTTCTGCTTTTAATATTCTCTTTGTCTTTGATCTTTGACATTTTGATTATGGTGTGGGCCTCATTGGGTTCATCTTGTTTGGAGCTCTCTGTGCTTCCTGGACCTGGTAGACTGTTTCTTTTCCCAGATTAGAGAAGTTTTCAGCTATTATCTCTTCAAATAGAGTTTCCACTGCTTTCTCTCTCTCTCCTCCTTCTGGGACTCCTAATAATACAGATGTTGGGATGTTTGATGTTGTCCCAGAGTTCTCTTACCCTATCATCATTTCTTTAAGTTCTTTCTTCCTTTGCTGTTCAGCTTGAGTGCTTTCCATTACTCTATCTTCCAAGTCACTCACCTGTTCTTCTCCTTCCTCCACTACTGTTCTTTCCCTCAAGTTTATTTTTTAATTTCATCTAATTCTTTATCTGATTGGCTCTTTATTAGACTTTCTCTCTTTGTTGAGGTCTGTCTTGAGTCCCACTATTGTTTTCTCAAGTCCAGTAAGTATCTTTATAACCATTGCTTTAAACTGTCTATCAGGTAAATTGGTCAACTCTGTTTCATTTAAATTTTTTCTGCTTTTGTTTTCTTGTTCTGTCATTTGGAACATAATCTTCTGTTTCCTCATTTTATATGACTTTCTGTGTTTCGTTCTATGAATTAGTTGAAAGGGCTCACTCTCTAGTCTTGAAGGATTGGCCTTGTGTAGGAGAACCCCCTGTGTAGCCTGTATGTGCCTCATGATTTTGCAAGCTGGAGGCCAAGTATGAGATAGGCATTTCTTGGTGCTGGGGCTCCCAGGGCATGGCCCAGGGGCACAGCCTTGGGGGCCCATTGGAAGGGATCCTGGGTGGACACCTGTGGGTTCTGTGCTGGGGTAGCAGCTGCATGTCAGATGCACATGCCAGGTAACTCCTGGATTGGCACCAATTGCATCCTCTGTGCCTCTGCACCCATATACCCATGTGCATTCTTGGACATTCGGGACTGCTCCGGGGTATCCCTGCATTGGGCACCTGCCAGGTCCTCCTAGTGGCAAGGAGTCAGGCTCTTTGCACATTCTCCCTTGGCCCCTGCATGCTCTGGGCTACTCCAGGGGTTAGTGCCCTCCAGTCCTGCTGGTGGCCAGAATCAGGCACTGGGTGTGTATGCATTCCCCCACAGCCCCTGTGTGCTCTGGGCTGCTCCAGGGAATTCCTGCATTTGTGCCTGCTGGGTCCTGCTTGTGGCCAGGCATCAGGCCACACATATGTGTTTCCCTGCTGTGCTCTGGGGAGTGCCTCTGTGAAACCAGCCCATAGATTCATGCACTCTCCCGGTGAGCCAAGGAATTTTCTGATCCTGCTGATGGGGGTAGGGTCAAGGCAGGACTTCTGGATTTCTTGCAAGCATGTCTGGGTATGGATAGGAGTCAGGGGGCTGCCTAGACCAAGTCTGAGATTGGTGTGTGCACCCAGATCCTGCTCTCGGTCGCACTAAGATGCATGAAGGGAGCACAAACAATGGCACTGGCTGGCTTCTCCAATCCTGCATGCCTCCTATGGTTTCTTTGCCAAGCAGCAGATATTTACTTCCAAAACTTAGGTTCTTTCACTTATGGTCTAGCTGTACTTTAAAGTACAAGGCTTTTCTCCTGTGGCTCAGGGCAGGAGGTCCACTCCTGGCTCTCCCAGCGATATCCCTCCTCCTCCCCACTGCCAATTGTTGTGCTAGAGGTGGGATTCTGGCAGTTACCATGTCTCTGTCTCTCTTGCCATTTTTTTAAATGTGATCTTTCTGTCCCTTGTTGTACAGAAGGTGCTCACTTTGGTCTCTGTTCTCAGGATGAAATGCTCTGTGTATAGGTGTAGATTTTGGTGTGTCAGTGGGAGAAGGTGGGTCCAGGCTTTCTCTACTCTGCCATCTTCCCAGAATACCCCTCTTGGCTAATATTTAGTAATAGGATTTCCAGGCTATTTGGTTAGTATATGTTAAACTTTATAAGAAACTGCGAAAGAGTTTTCCAAAGTAAGCATGACATTTTTGCATTCCCACAATGCAAAGTTTAGGAGATCCAGTTGCTCTGTATCCTTACTAACACTCATTATTATCCAGCTTCTTAACTTTTGCCATTCAGTTGGGTGTAAGGTGGTATCTCTTTGTGTTTTAATTTGTATTTCCCTAATAATAAATGACGCTAAGCACATTTTCTCATGTTTGTTGGCCGTTTATATGTCTTACTTTGTGAAGCGTCTATTCAAATTGTTTGCCTATTTATAAATGGGATTGCTTGTTATAAAATTGTGGATGTACTTACATATTCTGGATATAAGCCCTTTTTCAGATATAGAGTTTGCAAATTTATCATTTAATTTTCTTAGTGGTTCTCTCACAGAGCAAAATTTGATGAAATCCAATGCATCACTTTTGTCTTATATGGTTCATCCTTTCTGTGTCCTATCAAGAAAAAGTTTACCCATCCCAAATTTGCAAATATTTTATTTTTTCTTCTGAAATTGTTATAGTTTAAGCTTTTATGTTAGATTTATGATCCATTTCAAGTTGGTTTTTGTATATGGTGTATGATAAAGGTTGAGGTGAAGTTTTCTCCATAAAAGATTCCATTATAATTGCACCATTTTTTAAAAAAAGTCCGTGCTATCACCCATTGAATTACTTTGGCACCCTTCTTGAAAATCAGCTGGCCAAATGTGTGTGAGGCTATTTCCGGGCTTTTTATCCTTTTCCATTGGTCTCTTTGCCTATCCTTACACCAATACCACACTTTCCTGATTATTCAATCTTTATAGTGAGTCTTTAAAAGTCTGTCAGTGTAAGTCCTATGGTTTTGGTCTTCATTAAATTTTTTTTTAATTTGTAAATTAACATCTTTGTATATATCTTAGTTCTGTGAACTTTAACACAAAGAGTTTGGTATAACTACTACCACAATCAAAATACAGACTAATCCAATCGAGGGCAGCCTAGCAAGACTGAAAACTTTAGACAGTGACTATCCTACTCTAGCCAAATATCACAGGAAAAACTGGCCCCACCCACACCCACACTGTCAAAGGCTGAGTGGGAAGCCTAGATTTCCACCCTTGTTAGGCTTGGTAGCAAGACACCTCCGCCCACTGTAGTGTCAGTGGAAACCACCTGAGGAGCCTGAACTTCCAGCCCCAAAAGGAAATAACGAGGCACCCCACAGACTCCCTGCTGTAGCCTAGGAGGTCTACTGGGAGATTCAGGATATTCACTACCACCCAGTGGTAAACAAGGCCACTGCCCCCCTCTGTGATACCAGTGGAGGCCACATGGGAAGAGTAACAAGCCCTGCTACACCCTCCAGCCATAGAAGCTGGTGGGAACTCTCATCCCTGCCCAGCAATAACAAGGAGCCCCTTATCGTGGATATAAACACAGATGAATAGAGAACCTAGGCTTCTACCCCATCGGGCAGTAAAGAGGTCTGTTGGCATAAAAATAAACCAGATAAAACAGAAGACGTAAATAAGATACAGTGTCATAACATACTACCCAAATATCCAGGTTTCAATACAAAATCACTTATCATACTGAGATTCAAGATCTCAAACTGAATGAGAAAGACAATTAACTGCCACAAATGCTAAGAAGATATGAACAACCAAGTGGATATTTTTAGAAGTGAAAAATAAAGGGCTCAGTGGGTGGGTCCAATAGGAGAATGAAGGGGACAGAGGGACAACTCAGTGAACTTGAAGATACAATAGATACTATCCAATCTAAACAATAGAAAAAAAAGACTGAAGAAAAAAATTATCAGATACCTGTGGAACTATAACAAAAACACCCAACATTTGTATCACTGGTGGGCTGAAAAAGTACTTGAAATAATGGTTGAAAACTTCCCAAATTTGGCAAAAGGCATAAACCTACCAAGAAGCTACACAAACCCCAAACAGTATAAACCCAAAGAGATCCATGCTGACATTTCATAGTTAATCTTCTGAAAACTGTAGACAAAGAGAAAATATCTTTAAAACAGTAAGAAAGAAGCAATACTTTAATTAGGGGAATAAACAATTTGAATGACAGTAGATTTCTCATAAGAAGCCATGGAGGCCAGAAGTTGCACAACATTTTTCAAGTGCTGGAAGAGAAGCAAACTCTGCCAATCCCAAATGCCCTGTCCGGCAAAATTCTCCTTCAAGGATGAGGGGAGAAATCAAGATATTCTCGGATGGAGGAAAATTGAGAGATCTCATCACCAGCAGACCTATCTTAAAAGAATGGGTACAGGAAGTTTTCTAAACAGGAAATGATAAAAGACAGAATCTTGGCATCATTGAGGAAGAAAGCAAAATGGAAAGAGTGTGAATAAACGTAATAGATTTTCCTTCTCTTGAGTTTTATTATTATTTTTGATAAAACAAATATTACAACAGTATAATGTGGTTGTGAATATGTGGAGGAAATATTTAAGGCATTATAAATGGGGGAAGGTAAAGGCATGTAAAGGGAAGTAAAGTTTCTGTACTTCACTCAAACTGGTAAATACTGATACCTGTAGACTTGGATAAATTTTACATAATGTACGTGTGTGTGTATATATACACATATAATGTATTTATATACTTATATGTATAATTATACACACATATGTAATATGTGGAGTAACCACTAAAAATGCTATACCAAAAGATACACTCAGGCACTATGTATGAATCAAAAATGGATGTTCAATATCATTTGCTATTAGGGAGATGCAAATTAAAACCACAGTGAGATACTGCGACAAATCTGTCAGAATAGCTAAATGCTGGGGAGGATGCAGGGAAACTAGACCATATATTGTTGGTGGTAAACTAGTACAAACATTCTGGAAAATAGTTTGTTTCCTCGAAACGTGCAACTACCACACAGCCTAGCAACTGCACTCTTGGCATTTCTCCCAGAGAAATAAAAACTGATGTCCACATAAAACCTGCACATGAATGTTATAGCAGCTTTATTCATAATAGCCCCAAATTGGAAATGATTCATATGTCCTTCAACAAGTGAATGGTTAAACAAACTGTGATACATCTGTACCATAAAATACTATTCAGTAATAAAAAGGAAAAAATATCAATGCATACAACAACCTGAATGAATCTCCAGAGAACTATGCTGAGTGAAAACTGTCAATTCCATTTGTGATTGGCTTTTTATGTGCATGCTTCCATTTATATGTTGAAATGACAAAAATATAGAAATGGAGAACAGATTGGTGGTTAACCAGAAAGGTAGGGGAAGGAGGAAAGTGCATGTGGCTCTGAAAGGGCAGCATGAGGGATCAGTGTGGTGATTTTTAAATTTCTTTTGCCCATGGTTATCCAGTTGCTTCAGCTCTGACTGTATCATTGTTCCCTCGTATATAATGTATATATTTTTTCTGACTTCTTTTGAAATTTTCTCTTATGTTTGTTTTCAGTGATTTGACCGGGATGTGACTAGGCTTGGTTTTCTTTGTGTTTATTCTACGTAGAGTTCACTGAACTCCTTGGTTTCATAGGACATAGTTTTCATCAAACTTTAGAAAAATTTTGGCCATTATTCCTTCACATGTTTTTTTCTACCTCTTTGTCATTTTCTACTTCTGACATTATAATTGCATGCATGTTCTGCTATTTGATATCCCACAGGTCTCTGAGGTTCTGTTCATTTTTTCAACATTTTTCTCTGTTCTTCACATTGGATAAATTCAGTTAATTTGTCTTCAGAGGTAGAGTATGTCTTTTCTCCTTTTCAGACTATTATTAAGCCCATTCAGGGCATTGTTCATTTCAGTTGTCCTTTTTAGATTTAGAGTTTCGCTTGTTTCTTTGGATAGTTTCCATTTTCTGCTTAGATTCCCTATCTGTTCACTCATCAATATCATATTTACCTTTTATTCTTAGAATATATTTTTTCATAATTGCTTTAAATTCTTTGCTAAATCTAACATCTGGACCCTATGACGGTTGATTTAAATTGACTGCCTATTTCAAAATGTCATGGTTCCTTGTATGTTTAGTAATTTTTTATCGACATGACAGATGATATCTTGCCCTGTCTATTTATGGCCCAGACTCAGCCAAAGACTTTCAGAGGATGCTATATGGACCCGTATATGTTGAATTGTGTTCCCTCCAGACTCATATGTTGAAGTCTTAACCCCCAATACCTCAGAGTGTAACCTTATTTGAAGATAAGGTCTTTACAAAGTAATCAAATTAAAGTGAGATTATTAAAGTGGGCCCTAGTCCAATATGACTGACGTCCTTACAAGAGGAAATTTGAACACAGAGATGCCCATAGATGGAAGGTGATGTGAAGAGATATAAGGAGAAAATAGCCATCTACAAACCAGAGAGAAGCCTGGACTAGATCCTTCCCTAATAGCCCTCACAAAGAACCACCTCTGCCAATACCTTGATTTTGGACTTCTAGCCTCCAGAACTATAAAACAATACATTTGTTGATGCCACCCAGTTTGTGGTAGTTTGTTATGACAGCTCTAGCAAATGAATACATGAGCTTTTGGTGCTTCCTCTGGCTTGTAGCTCTCTCCTCTCCAAGGATAACAACCATTTTAGCTTCCCCAAACTCTGATCTCTGCTCTCACCTCAGAATGACCTGCATTCTCTGCTTGGATTCCAGCTCTCTTCCCTGCAGCTGGGAAATTTTTCCCCACACAGAGAATTAGAGCAATTGTGGAGCTCATCCCTTACTCTCAGGAACTGAAGTTCTGTTCTATCTGTTGCCTAAAGTCTAATATCTAATTTCTAATGCCTGAAAGCAATTGTCTCATCTACTTTGTCTAGTTTTATAGTTGTTTACTGTGAGAGGGCTATTCTGATACCAGTTATTCCATCACTTTTGTAAGTGAAAGTTCCCCTTATTTTTCATTGATCTTTCCAACTTCTTCCAGTACTATTGTGGCATTTTGATAAATCCTAAGCATCATGTAATTTTATTCTGGCTGTGTTTTGATATTTTCTCCTTGTTTTTTATATCAGCGGTTTTAATGTGATTTGCCTCAGTGTGGTTTTCTCTGGATTATTCCTTGTCTCAACAAGGACTTTGTAGGACTCTTGAATCTGTGGTTTAGTGACTTTTATCCGTTTTGGACAGTCCCTAGCCACTAGCTCTTCAAATATTTCTTCTCCCATTTTCTCTTTACTTCTTGGATGCCAATTACACAAAAGTTAGATCTTCTCATTTTATCCTCTCTGTCCCTTTCTGTTCAATTGTTTCCATGAGCATATTCTACTTTCTTCTAAGTTATTTTCCAGCTCACTAATCTTTCTTCAGAAAATCATCCAGAGCTAGTTTCTGTTGCTTGCAACTAAGAGCCCTGCTTGATAGAGGACCTATAACTCCTTGGTGAGAACCTGGAATATAGCCTTCCCTGTTCTCTTCACAATCCAACCATCCTTTGAGGTCTCATACAAATCTTCTCTGTCCTAAGAACCACAGCCTAAGTACTCCATTCATTCTAATAGCATTTCCTGAATATTTGTTGTAAGCCAAGAACTGTGCTACGTGCTGAGGATGTAGAGATCCATTGGCCCCTGTTCATTAATAATGATAATGGACAATGAAAAAGAAATGTGATGAGGACTATCCTAGAGAACAGGTGCATCCCTGGCTCATGGCTGCCTGACCATGATGGGGGAAATCAGAGTTGAGAAGCTGAGGCTTCCATTTTTGAATGGAGGATTAGTCCTCCCTCTAAAGAGAAATAAAAGTCATAGTTAAAACATTAAAAAGTCCAAAAAAACCATAAAACAGTCTCTCTAAAATGTTAAAGATCTAATAAGATAATAAGGGCTATGGGGGCAAGATCTGAAAGGACACACAACCAGAAAGATGAATGCAACAGTTGGGGCCTTTGGATAAAGGAATTTATAGGAAGGATATTGGGTAGCTGACAGAATTGCTGGGAGGACTGGAGACTCAGAATCATTGACTCTATGGCCAGATCCACAGACAAAGTCATGGTACAGAATTAGTCTGGTGAGAACACCTCTGCTGGCACCACTGAGCAGAAGACCTTGTAGTTTGTCCACTAACATCATTGATGGCCTCTGGCTCCAGTGGTATGGCTGCTCCTGCAAGTGGGATCCTGTGGCAGATTCTTTGCTGGCCCTGCTGCTCCCTGGCCCAAAACCTAGCTGCCTAAGCCTCGGTCATATACTAGGTCCTACCTTCAAAAAGTAGCTGAGAAAATGAGAGGTATTTTCAGCTTCCTCAAACCTGGGGAGTTAAGGTGCTGGGTAGCCAAAAAGAGATAGATACCTACCACCAGCCCAAATCAGGATTGTGTGGCATTGGTGCAACTGGCCCATCTGTGTCTATTTGGCCAGTAGGCAAAAGCTGGGCATAGGCTTGGATGGAAGCAACCATTCATGCCCATGTTCTCCCAGTTCATGTACTGAGGATCTTTCCTCTTGGTGTGGGGACCATGTGAAGCTGCTGTCCTCTTTTGGTCCCTGTCCCCACCACATCTCTTACTGCATCTGAAGGTATGCACTCCCCTGGGGATTAGGGCGCCAACTTGCCTCCAGACTGAATACAGAGTTCTCTGCCCAGAGCATCAGTGGCAGCATGCATCCTTGCCCAGTGCCTTTGGCGCATGCCGTGTCTTCCTATAGCTTCTCTCCAGTATCCAGGGCTGAAGCCGGGAGCATCTCTTGTGGAGCATCCAGTCCTACAAGCAGAGCAGCTGTCTTTTGTGAAGCTCTGGGCAGGTGAAGAGCAGGACAGTCAAAGTCCTTTGCCCCTTCCACCGTAAATGACTGCAGCCAACACTGGGGCCTTGGTGTTTGCTGGTATTTATGTCGTTACTGGATTCTTGGCATTCAAAATCCTCATTAATATACATTTGTGCCTTCCCTTTGGAAATAAAGGAGCGTGTTCTCTGTGTATGTACTCACATTTCTTTATTTAGCCTGGCACCTGCCTTCTTCCACAGCATGTTAGTTTGGCATCCGTGCTGTTCTCTTGCAAATCTCCAGAGCTTACAATTCTTAGAGGAAATGATTTCTTTCTCTCTAGGAAGATTTTTCCCTTTTCCCTGTACTATTCTTTAGGTCTAAGTTATTGTGTAACAGGTGGGTGAGATGTGCCACCAACTCCAGCAGGTGGGGCTACTGAGAGCCACCTTCCCCCCTCTGCACCCCCCCACCCCGCCCAGTTCTCAGCCCCTCTCAGCAGAGGGGGGTGTCCCAAGCCAACGTGACTGCTGCTTCCATGGACCCTCTTATGTCAAGCCTGGAAAGATTCCAAGAATGACTCATTTGCAAGGGTTCCTGTCACCTGCACTGGGCAATGGTTTATGCCAGCTGGGCCCCCGGCCAGCCCTTGGCAGGAGGGAAGATGTCACTGGAGCGTTCCTGGGTGGTGGTTGTTCACCAGGCCCCAGGAGAACTGGCCCTGGGGTTTCAGGAGTTACAAGGAGGGGATGAGACTGTCTCTAAATAGCCCTGAGGGGCTGGGCCCTGAGCCAGGGGACTTCCTGCCCGGATTACTGGCCTACCAGCTGGGTGATCTCGGCATTTGGGACCATTCCTCATAAGCACCTACTGGGGGACTGGGAACAAGTTGTCAGCTTGGCCACTTGTTCAAGTCTTCATCTCTGGAGGTGACCCAGAGGGAACAACATTGTGTGATTGTGTCCAGCCAGCCTACAGAGTCAGCCACACTTGAGTTGTATCCCAGCTTCGCCACATGCTTGCCTGCTGACTCTGGGCAGGTTGCCTCCCTTACCTCAGTCTTATTTCTCCATCTGGGAAACGGAAAGGTTCCGTGAGTGTCCACCAAGCACCTAGAGCCATGCATGGCTCGTAGTAGGCACTCAGTAAATCAAAACTCATGTTATAAAGACGACGCTGAACTTGAAGACTGGAACGTCAGCGCAGACTACCTGAGTGATGCCAGCAATGCGCTCCCCTTTCTTTGCTGCAACACTGAGGAGCAGCAGCACATGCCCTGCCTCCCTCTTTAGAACTCTGTGAGTTGAAAATTAAATAAAGAACATGAAAGGTCTTCGGTTCCTGTCAAGTGCTGCCCCAGTGGGAAAGGATTGTCCCAGAATTAGGAAGACAACTGGAGCCAGCGGAAAGGAAGATGTGTCATAATGAACCGCTGTGGCAGCAGGGATGGGAACGGCAGCAGGCAGAATGCCACTGTGCCGGCTGCGCAGCCACTGAGGGAGCGAAGGAGTCAAGTGGGTTTTTTTCTTTAACAATGAGCCCTGCCCTCTCCCAGCAAGTGCCCTTGCCCTCTGCACCTACCCCTGGGCACAGGGATAGCCACCTGCTAGGCAGTCAAGAGGAGATGGCCTGCTCCTCGCTTCCTGACAATGGAGTCTCCCACCTGCCAGGGTCGTCCTTCCTTCACCTGCAGACGAAGGCAGCACGCACCGCTCTGTGTTGATCAGCGCTTAAGCAACATTGGAAGCATGACAGTGTCCCTGAGCCTGTAAAGCATTATAGGGAGGGAGAGGTTTGTTTCTATTATGCATCTGCATCACCAGCAAACATTAATGGGAAGTTGATTTAAACCCACCTAGTGTTTTGCTCACACTCAGGCCCTGCTGTGCCCTGCTTTTCCAGGAATGTGTTCCCTGTGGTCCAGGCCTGGGAGAGGGACTCTGTGCCCACAGGGCGGGGTGTGTGCACGGGTAGTAGTTGGCTAGGGCTGCCATAAGGAAGTGCCACGATGGGTGGCAGCAGGGCTGGCTCCTTCCAGGGCTGTGAGGGAGCCGTGGCCCCAGCCCTCTCCCCTGGCTTCCGGCACTTGCCTGTCTTGTAGCAGCACCAGCCTGAGGTCTGCCTTCATCTCCCATGATGCTCTCTGTGCGCATCTGTGTCCAAACGGCCCCTTCTTACAGGGTTACCAGTCTTACTGGGTCAGGGGCCCACCCTCCTCCAGTATGGCATCATCTCATCTAGTTATACCTGCAATGACCCTATTTCCAAACAAGGTCACATGCTGAGGTACTTGGGGTCAGGACTTCACCGTATAAATTTGAGGGGGCGGCAGGAATCCAATTCAAGCCAGAACAGTCTGTACGTGTTTCAATGAAGTGCTGTCTTCAAAGGATACCTGAGTTCCTGCTTTCCAAGCCACGGAGGCCTCTCCACTCTCCCAGCTCTTCAGTATATCCTCCTCCCCAGCACCCTAGTCCTGGCATAGGTGAAATGAAGCTTGGGCACCACCCAGGGGCCAGGGGGCTGAGAGAAGAGGTGCATGGAGGGGCAGAGAACTCCCAAGCCCTATAGCTCTGCACACCTGCCTGCCTGGACCAGGACAGAGCTCCTGATTCTCTGAACTAACACCACTCCATCCCCTGCCAGTGCCGATTGCCCCCTCTTGGGGCTGCTGTGGCCTGACCATCTCCCAAAGGCACACTTCCCAGCTCCTTGACCACTGCAGCCCTGTGGGACAGGGCCTATTGTATGCCTGCCCTAAACTGTGCTCCTGCCGGGGACAGCTGGTGTGACCCAGCTGCCTCTGAGAGCACCAGCACAGGTGCCCCAGGACTGGCCAGGTCTGCCTGACTAGCGCATCTCTAGGCTGGAGCCTTCAGGCATGCGTGGGTCCCCGCTTTGCTCTGTGCAGCCCAGCCATGGGGCAGGCTTAATGATGATTCAGCCCCGTCTTCCCGCACCCTGCCATCCCTGCCCACTTCTTGATCCAGAACCTTTCCTACTGACAATGCTGGTCAGAACACGGCCCCATCGTTCCTGTGCTCCCTGCTGCCAGCAAGCTCAGAACCAAGCGCACTTTGGTCCCACTCATCTCACCCTTGGGTCTCAGTGAAATGACCTCTCTCCTTCCTCTGAACTTTTCTGACTTCTCTCTCAAGGGCTTAGTTCCCCTGCCCTCTTGAATTTATGTTTTCAGTATAAGCCACCTCAGACTTTGAGAGAAGTATGTAGAATAATGGTGTTTTTCTTGCTGCAACTTGACTGAAAAGACAAGGTGTTTCCTTGATGCTATTTGTAAGTGAGGTGGGTGAGCAAGCAGGAGAGGTCTTGAAGGATGTGCCCAGCCTGGTGGAAATGGCCCCAGGTGTCATCTGAAGGCCTGGTGTTGTTTCCCAGCTCTCCCACTGACTAGTTATATAAAATCGAGCAAATCATTGTCTCTCCCCAAGCCTCAATTTTCTGGTCTGTCAAATGGGTTAATGATCTTGCTTTTTCCCACTTTGGGAGGCTCTTATGGGTGCTGGTAAGATAAAAAAAAAAGTAATGCCCAGCACTTGTAGAGTTCACTGTATGTGCAGGCACAGTTCTAAATGTGCTGTGTGTATGGTTTCAACGAAGCCCTCCAACAACCTTAAGAGATGGGTTTTATTTTCATCCCCACTTTACAGAAGAGGGAACTGAGGCTCAGAGAGATTAAGAGACTCTCCCCAGCTCACACAATGAGTTTCTAGCTCAAAGGGTCTGGTCCTAATGACCTGCTCTTCTCCACTGTATATCGTGCCTCTCACAGTGCATGTGAAGGTTCCAGAGCTGGCAAGAGGTTTGGTAAGTGAGAAGGCATGATCCAAATTCAAGGGGCACTGCCTGTACTTCCATTTATTCTGGGACTCAGCTTCCCCTCCCAGGGTTCCTTGGGCTTCCTCCCTCTGACAAACTCTCAGATATACAAGTGTTTTTTATCACACTTCTTAAGTGATCGGGTTTTTTTTACCAGGGTAAAGTGATACTCATGTTAGAAGTTGGCACTCTGTATTTTTTGGTGCATAATTTGGTCATGAGACAAAAATCACAAGATAGCTTGGCATCAACTAGAACATTCTAGACATGTACGAGGCCCATTCCCCAGCGACCTCTCAAGACTTTTGGCTCTCCTTGCCAATAAAGCCATGTGTCGCTACCAGAGAATAACAGCTTATGCCATCTCGGCATCATGCCAAGCCTCTTGAGGATACCAGCTTCTGCAGGCTTACTCCAGAAGGCCAGTGCTGGCCTGCAGAGACCCTCCAGCCAGACGGGAGTGTACAGAGGAAGCAATTCCCCAGAAGGGCCTTCTTCAGCTGCCTCGTGGGAATGCCAGAGAGGAGTTCATTTCTAAGAACTTGGCCCTTTAAGGGAAGGGATGAGGATAAAGGCCCTTATGGGTTCATCCTCAGGGTCTTCTAGCACCTCAAGTGCTTCCAGGCTCCCTGGATCCCAGCCCTTCCTGCCACAGAAGCCGAGGCTTTGCAGCCCACCTATCTGCTGTTCCATGCACACATGCCCAGGCTCTTACACCCTCCTAAGTCACTTGCATGTCAGACTTAGCATGCTGTCTGGTGGGGCTCCCAGGCATGAGGCCCTGGGGCAGACTCTCAGCCCACCACTCAGGCAGAACCCAGGAGGCAGAGGTTCTGGTGCTAAGCAGTTGCAGAGAGCCTCCGAGGGGAGAGGTAGCAGGAGGGCAGGCAGATCCTGGGCCTGGGGCCCAATTCTTGAACTTGTTCCTTGCTCTTCTGATTGCCTGACGCTGACTCCTGCCGCCCATCCACCTGTGCCTCTTTCCAGCGCCAGAGCCCAGTCTGCTGAGATCCCCGCCTCTGCCTCTACCTGTCCCTGTGCCTCTGAGACATCAGGCCCTGCAAGGATCTCTTCCAAGGCAGATTCCCTGAAATGTCTCTGGAGGAGACAGAGCTGCGGAGAGCACCCAGTCTGCCCCCAGAGCAGCAGCACAGCTCTGGTAGAGGAGCCAGATGCCTGTGGTCCCCTTTGGCGAGAGGTGCTTGCATAGACTGTGCTAGGCTGAATTTCAAAAGAGAAAGAAGTGAGGGATGCAGGGCCCTTTCCTCCGAGGCTCAGGAGGTGCAAGCGGCTGGCAGGCCAGCAGTTCACTGGGGCCGCTTTTCTGCCAACAGTTGCTCGACTGTGCCAGCGTCCTCCTCAGCTGACCACGCAGCCACAAAAGCAGGCTCCACTTGGCTCCTCTTCCCTGGGAGTTTGGCAGGGCTGTGAATTCCCAGGACTTCTCCCCAAGCAGCCTGGCAGAATGAGCCATTCAAACCTCTTCTGATTTCCCACTGTCCGTATTGTTCCAGCACAACTCAGACCATGTTACTCCCTTGCTCAAAGGGCTCCACGGCCCCCACGCCCTAAAGGCTGTAGTCCAAGGCCAGATGCAACTTCCGAAGCCTTCTGTTATCTGTGTTCAGCCTGTGTGCCCAGCCTCCTGTCTCATGACATAAGCTACTCCCTCTGGCCCACTTGGGATTCCCTAGTGGCAGCCTCTACTTCTCTTTGCTCAGCCTCGGCCCCATCTGCCCTTCTCTTCCTGGGTCCGAGGCAGCCTACCCCTCTTTTGTGGTTATAAGAAACTCTACTTTCTAGTTAAGGCCCTAGTATATACAGGTATGGCCTAGGTGCATTAAATTGCTTTTTATTGAGCCAGTTCCCTGTGTCAGCCCTAAAACATAAGGGCTGTTACTATACTTCCACTTGACAGATGAGGAAACTGAGGCACAGAAAGGCAAACTGCAAACCTGCAGCTCATATGCGGCTGAGTTGGGATTTGTATTCAGATCGTTCTGACTCCTGACCCCTTCTTCCCTTGTTGTGACCCTATTCTTTGATTTCTCCATTCAACCCTGCCCAAGGGAACTAGAGTTCTCCACCTCCCCCACCCCCTCATGAACCTGGGCTGGGTTACTGGGAGGCCTAAAGCCTCTCCCTTCTTCTGCCCACTCCCCTCGACTCCCCTTCACCAGTGATGTGCAGGGCTCCCCCAGTCATGCTGGGAGAGGCCATGTGGACTGTAGCTGAAGTTCACCAAAGACGGAATCTGAGCATGAAGCCGTACCCTCTGACCCTGGAGCTGGGCTCCAAGTGTCTGCTGCAGCCCTCCAGTCCGTCGCGGGTGTGCACCATGCTCGGGTGGACTCCCCAGGCCTGAGAGAGATGCTTGGCAAAGCTGGGCTGTGCCTTTTGATCAGTCTGTGCAAATGGAGCTGTGTTTAGGGTTGGACCAAGTGTTTGGCAAGAAAAAGGAACCCAGCAACGTTCTAAGAAAGGAAGTACCCATGGTGGGGGCTGGGACAGCACGGGGCAAGAGCAGGGAGCTGCACTTCCTTGATATGGCAGCCACGAGCTACATGGAGCTATTTTGACTTAAATATAATTACAACTCCAGTCCCTCAGTTATACTGGCCCCATTTCAAGTGCTGCAGAGCCATACTTGGCCCGGTCCCCTCCGCACTGGGCAGCACAGATCTAGAACATCTCCGTCCTACAGCAAGTTCCATTGGATGGCACTGTCCTAGAGTGTTCAGGCAGGGAAGGATGAATATGGCTGGGCTCCTGCACCCAAGACCCCTCTGCCTTCTCCCAACCGGTCCTGCAGGGCCAGTCTCCGCCTGCCGCCTCCTGCCTCTGCACAGGAGACCCCTCTCGGGTGCCATCTGTGTGAGTGACAGCACCCCCACCCCCACCTCATGGAGTGATCCACTCTTCTCGCCCGTTTTATTTTCCCTGGAGCTTACTTTCAGCTTTCACTGAACTGGGGAAGTAAAGGGCTTTCCTAGAGGAACATTTACAAAACTAGGTGAGCAAGTTGCAGCCCCTTTCGGGGCCTGCTTCTGACGGTGGTCCTAGAAAAGCTGAGCACGGTGCCCACAACTCTGAAACCAAATCGAAATATGATCAGTACTCAAGAGGTTATCAAAGGGACCTGTGTACCCTGAGGAAAAGAGGACCACAGCTATTTGATTTTTAGCCAAAAATGTTTCTTAAGTGCTATTGTCTATCAATCAAGATGAGCTTGAATCACTTGCTGGTTTTCAGGAATGTGAGAAATAAAGATCAGACTTGAGGATCGAGGCCTGGAAGGTCAGAGCTGTCCTTTGATAAGCAACGGGCAGTGACATGGCTGGTGTCCACAGAGACGTGAGAGAAGGAGGAGGTACAGGAGACGAGTGATGTTTCCACGGAAAGCCAGTGACTCATGACACACGTACTTCAGCCAAGTGCACCTGTCTGTTCCATGGGGTGAGCAGCTGCCTGCTCAGGGATTGCTGGGGGGTGGGGGGTCCTCCAGTGTGGAGCAGATGCCATGCTGTCTGGCGGCTTCCATCTATGGGGTCCCCCAGCCTTCATGTAAAGGTCAGTGGGACAGGAACAGTGGGTGGCATGGGAGAGGAGAGAAGGCCTGGGAGGAACCATCTGGGTAAATGGGCACAACGGGCTACTGAGGACTCGCTTTCCAATAGTCTTGGAGGCCACAAAATGAGAATGAAGACTCCTTCTGCAGTTTCAGCTCAGGGAAAGGCAGGCGGGGCCCAGTTGGGAATGAGCAACAGCCTTTTCTGTTTCTCTGGTTCCCTCCCACACTATATGCACCAGCATGCATGCATACTCCACCCCTGTCTCAGACTCACTCTTGTGGGCCTCAGTTTTCTTTGCCAAATGGGACTACTGGCCTAGCCCATCTCTGAGGGCCCTTCCAGGTCTGCTGTGCCAGAGCCCTGGCCAATGAGGACTAGCATGGCCCTGGGTCACACCTCTTCTGGGCAGCCACGGGATGGTTTGAGCAGGAGTGGCTTCTGCTTGGCACGGGATGAGGAGGCCAGAAGAGGCAGCACGGCTGCCCAGTGTCACCCGACCTGTCAGCAGAGGTCTCTGAGTCCCTGCTTCTTCGCCCACGTGCAGTCTCATCCAACCACAAACGGAGTGGCACCTCTAAGCCCCAGATGGGGAGGGGTCATGCTGCAGGTGTTTTCTTCCAGAGCTTGGGCCTGCTGCAGCCTCGGTCCACAAAGGTGGGGGGTGAGCAGGGCAGACACATGGAAAGGAGCGCTAGTGGTCTCCACCACAGCTGTTCTTCGGCCACGCTGGGGGCTGGCGCTTCATCTCAGGGATGGGCTCCCTGGTCCCGCTGTGTGTGTGTGTGCTGCCCACAGCCCGTGGCAGCAAACCCACCTCCTGTCTTCCCATGGAGATTGTTTGCTCTGGGGTCTCCCTTTTGTTCTGGGGCATGGCTGCTGGGGAGTGATTTATCCGGGACAGTATGCTCGACCTGGACAGACCAGCCTATTGCAAGTGGCAGAGTATGTACATATTAAGCCCTTCTTTGGGAGAGGTAACTCGTGCCACCTCATGGCCCCATCATGACCAAAGGTTCTTTCTGAGCAGAGACCCCACTGGGTGGCTATTGGGTTTGCATCGGAGCTGGAGCTGGCATCTGGTGAGGCTCTCTGAGAGGGTCCTCTCCTGCCTCGGCTTGGCAGCGCCATGTACCATGCCTCGGAGATACAGCCTGGAACAGTGCCTGCGGGCCAGGCTGCTCAGACGGCCCCCAAAGAGACCACCTGCCCTCCTACTCTGAGAGTAGATGCCTGGACAGCCACAGCACAGCCCCTGGGAAGCAGAGGCCATCCCACTGCCCTCAGAGGCCCCAGGGCTGGGCGGATGACACAGGACTGGGCACTCCCACCTTGCCACTAAGCCTCTGGGACCTGGGCACGTGGGAAGATGCAAGCTGGCCTTTCATGAAGGACCCCTTCCTCTGCATAGTCAAAATAGCTAATAATAGTGTGACTTCCCCCCCCCCAAAAAAAGCAGCAGTCTCTACAGAGGCCAGCATGATGTCATCCATCCCTAGGGGGCCTCTACACATTTGGGCTATTTTTGTAACTGCCAATAAAAAGACCCTGCATTGGTCACACTGTGTACAGAAGTCTGTCTCATTTCACTCCCGAATCCTCGCCCATTGCAACAAATGAAAAATGGCCCTGGAGAGAACTCCTGAATTGGTCAGTGGCTCCATACCCCCTCAGCCCCTGGCTGGCTCACTTGCTCCCCTGTCCATTTTACCACCACTTCCTGTACCCCCAGCTGTCAAGGCTTGGGCTTGTCCTTGAGGAGCCCATCCTCTCTGAGGAGGCAGGCTTTAAATACTCTTAGTCTAGCCTGCTGAGTGCTAGGGTGGGACAGGGGGCCTCACAGAGGGCCAGCTCATGTGGCCCAAGGGAGTGACTTTGAAGGTGCCTGGAAGGAATGGAGCTTTGCCAGGTGAAGAGACCGGGTGTGCCTATGTTTGGGAAGGATGAGGCAGGGGTTGGTGAGGGCCAAGTATGAATGGGAGGCTGGAGAACGTTATAGGTAGTGTGCCTGGAGCTGAGGCTTAATGGCATGGCAGACACGGCCTGCTCGGTGGGGCCTTGTCAGCCCCACTGAGGACCTGGGCCCCCCGCCCACCTCCTGGAGCTCCCCTCACAGTTTGCGTTATCTCTGGGATGGCATGAGTGACAGCACTGACCTGTGCTTTCCAAATGCTGCAAGACCTGGTAGCCCCTGGTATCCAGTGGCCTGTGCCAACACATCTCGAGCTGCCTGGGAGGCTGCTGAATGCCTTCAGCCTGTGGAGTTCTTTCTAAATTGGGAAGGTCAAGTCTAGACTGAGGTCGTTTGTTCCTAGTTTAAGGACCCTGAATCCACAGTGGGGCTTTTAAAAGCAGAGCGTCTTAGTTAAAGAACAAATATCCCTTCAGGTCCTGGGAGATGCATGACGAACTGCTTATGCATGATGAAAGAAAAGGCTAACAAGAGTCGGCTGACAATGAATGTTCAGAGAAACCTGCATGATCATCTCTTGCCAAGATGCAGCCTGGATGGACAAATGGCTGGGAGCAAGGGCTATACCCACCCCCAGCTGGGATGATGGCTGTCCCTGTGCCTGCCCAGCCCAATAGGATAGCAGGCCAGACCACTCCCAGCAAGGCTTGCCGGAAGGAGACACCTCGTGAGCACCTGTCTCTCTTCACCTGGGCTGGGTCTGACATCAACTGACTCAACTGCAGCCCAAGCCTGGCAAGGATCTCACACGGTGCTGCAATCCCTTCTTCCTGCTCATTTGGTGTTTTTGATGGGATCACCCATGAAGGAAGAACTTCTCTGGGGGTTCTCTCAGTAATGTTTCTGAAGGTAACATATCACCTAAAGCAATGGCAGCCACTAGTCGCAGCAGGTACTATTTGTTCATTGAGCATCTACTTACCGACTAAGCGAGCCTTGTGATTACATTGGGCCCACCCAGAGAATCCAGGATCGTCTCCATCTTGTAAGATACTTAACTAGACCTGCAAATTTACTTTTGCCATTTAAGGTAACATATTTACAGGTTCTGGAAATGAGGTGAGGACATTTGGGGTGACGCCATTCTTTAGCCTTCCTGAGCCACACCCAAACTCAAGGCCGAGGAGGAGGATGTCAAGGAACACGGCATCTCCCCCCTGCTGGTTCGGGCTGGCTGCTGAGGCTGCTGAAACTCTCGGTAGCACAGGCTGGCAAGACAGGAAGAAAGGAGAAATTTGCCCTGTGGCTGTTAATAACAAGTTCTCTGTGAGGAAAGTACTGATGCCAAAATGTGTTAACTGAAAAGACAGTGAGAAAGCAAGCAAAAAAGTGGCCTTCTTCCATGGCAGTCACTACTCCCTGGTCAGGGGAGCACTGGGAGCCACGGCTGGACAGGTGGGACCCAGAGGGGAGTGGGGCACCTGGGGCAGCCACCCCCATGGTTTACCACATCAGCCCATAAGACGAGCAGCTTGCCCACGTTGTCACCAGCATATCCCCAGTGGGGTGCAGGCTCCCTGGGACTGGGGACCCCAAGGCTCGCCCAGGCCAGTAGAGCCCTTTGGAACCTGTTCTGCTTCTTATTACATGCCACAGGGCAGGCCCAGAGCAGCTCACTTGGGGGCCTGGGGTGGAGCCTGCCACTGCCATCCCTGGGCTGGATGGGGTAGAGCCGCCATCCCCCCAGGGAGCCCGCGGAGGCCCCTGGGGAGCCCCGGGGCAAGACGGCTTGCTGAGATCCAGGAACACCCAGCCCTGTACTAGGGGCTGCAGAGCCAAGACATGGCAATTGGTCAGAGGGCTGGCTGTGGCCTGGGGAACTGAGCAACCACGCATCCCAGGGAGGAGAGCCCTGTAGCCCCTTGCTTTAGCCCCCCCACCCCAGCAGGCATTCCCTGGCACATGATGGTCAAGTCTCTGCTTCAACCCTCCCCCGATGATGAGAAGTCCTCTCTACTCTGAGGTGTGTGATTAGAAACAGTCCTCTCAGGCTCCAGCCTCCATCAGCCAGCATGGGGCTCCTAAAATCACTCAGATGAAACCTATACCCTCCTCCTTTTCATGAAAGTCCTTGGCCGGTTCGAGGCCAGTTTCTGTGCCTACCCCCTGCCCCTCCCTGCCCCGCCAAATATACATTTTGTGAGCTGAAGCAGTGGGGCAAATAGCAAGCCAATTTAGAGAAGGCCTTCAGGGGCCCAGGGCAGGTGGGGGGGCATCCCTGCAGTTGAGCAGGGGTCTTCTTCAGCCATACCCTGCAGTCAGGGTACAGGCACTGCTCTGACTGGCATCTAGGGAGAGGATGAGCTGCTTTCCAATGTGCATGTATGGTTAGAATCCACTGATTGCAGTAGAACTGACAATTAAGGAAAAAGAAATTGCCAACCCTAACGTGGAGCCATCTTCCCCAACACTATGGACAAGCGGGTTATCAGACCCCACAGCATGGCCCAAGGTGCATTTAGAGTGAGGGCAAGCAGAGTTGCCAGTACTTCCCTGTCCCTGCCAGGCTGCTGGGCCTGCTGTGTAGTCTGCCTGATTTGCCCACAGCCTGGTGCTAGTTGGGCCTTTGGGTGTGGCACTCCCAGCCTCAACTTTGCCAAGTGTCTGCTTTGCCCAAGTGTGAGCCAGGGCCCTGGATGGCCTTTGAAATGAGCACATAATCCAGAGTGCTGACTCCCATCAGCTCCATGGGTGCAGTTTCCAGGAAGGGCAGACCAAATAGAGCAACCTGACCCCTGGGAGTGAGTCCCATATGCACCGAGTGCCATCCCAGTAGGCCTGAAGTTAGAGGGAGCAGAAAGCTCCAGGTAGGGACCATTGCCTGATAGGTCAGGAGAGCATAAAGGGGCCGGTCTGGTGGTACCACCATGTTTCTGTTGGAGAAGGAGCACCTGGTCAGAGTTATCGGTCTCAGAATATGGTTAGAATATGTGTTGAACCGACCTGATGCTTCAGCCTCAGGCGCATTTGTAGAATAGGGGTTGAGGACAATAGGGTGTCATGGTTTCCAAAACTTTGTTGGTCAGTGACAAGAGCCGTGCTTTCAAAGGCCATACCCTTACCTGGGAGTATCTTTTGACTAGTCAGTTAAGTAACAGACCAGTTGCCAGGCCCGAGGCCCCAAGGCCCAGGCTTTGCAGTCACTGTGGATGAGGGAGCCAGGCGTCCTGCGTCCTTCTCTGCCTCCTCCTTGCATTCTCCTTTTGCGGCCATGTAGCTAGCGCGCTATTAGAAAGGCTTCGTCGATCTAGAAGAAGAGTGAGAACTCCGCATCCAGATGCCTGAGCAGTCTATTTTTGTGTCAGTGAAGAGTTCTGTGGAAAGTCACAGGGGAGCCCTGTGGGCCTCATGACCTTCATAAGAGGAACAAGCAGGTGGTTGGAAAGAGCCAGAGTTCTATGCATGGTTAGGTATTCTGCTTACATGTGTAGGTGTGCGCTCGTCCCCAGCCAGGGCCCGGGATCAGTGCACCTGGGGGATAAAGATGCTAAAGCCAGACAGCGTGTGGAGACTTATGCTCAGGTGGGGTTTTCATGTGGGAATTAGCCCCTGGCTTGGAGAACAGCTCTCTTCTGCCCTGGGGGAAGGGTCCCCTGCTCTGGGTGGGAAATGCAGTGACACTTCTGTTATCAAAGCCTCAGTTTCCCCATCCATGAAATAGGGGAGGATGAGTAATGTCCGAGGTACCCCAGCCAGGCCAGTCTGGAAGCCCATATTTCGGGCTTGCTCATTAGTCATCTGTCCCCTGTGCCCTGGCTGCGTACTTCCCTGGGGAGGTACACATTGCCAGGCCCAGGTCTTCTCTAGGGAAGAGTCCCAGCCTGTGGTCCCAGGGGCTCAGGGGGCTGCTCACTTCTGCCCAGGGCAGGCCTTCAAACAGAAGTCCCTGTGGCCTGGCCCACCTTCCCTTCTCTGGTCAGGAGGGCCCGGTCCCCTCCTCTGGGGCCTGTTCTGTGTCCTGTCCCAAAATCAGTGAAGGGGAGGGCTGTCCCCCCTGGGAGCTGGTTTGGGGACTAGCTGAGTTTTTGCTAAACGAGGTAGCAGGGTGCTTCCTATGCTGACTGCCTACACAATGAACCTACAGAAAAAAAGCTGTCTTTGCTACCAGAAGTTTCCGCTAGACATTAGTGCTGATGACTCACTTTCTCAAATGCGGAGTTTATTCCTTTCCAAGTAAAAGCTTCACTCTTTTTCAGTGGCTTAATGATCATCAGCCAGGCTGGGAAGGAGGGAGCCTTCCCTCAGCAGCCACAGCATGGGGCTCGCCCAGGGCCGGCAGGCAGTGCAATCAGCAGGCTCACGTTTCCCTTGCAATCTCCCCACGATCAAGAGTGGCAAAGCCCAGAGGCAGAAACCTCCCTGCTAGGAGGGCTTGCCCATTAGCCAAGCTGACACACCCCAGGGAACACCCAGGGCTTGGCAAGGCATTTCTGGAAATGCGGTTGGATATGACCTCAGCTGGCCACTTTTCCTGGAGGGCATTTACCCCTCTCTGAACTCTAGTTGACCAGCCTGTAGCCTCCTGGAATAATCTTTATGATGCTAGCACACCATTCCCCATCCACGTGTGTCTCCTGTAAGCTGGGACCAGTAGCCTCTGCTCCCTGAGGAAGATGACCTGGTGCCTGCGACACGGCAGACCCCTCCCCTGCATTACTTCATTCAATCATCAGAGCACCGTGAAGGATGGAAGATCATCTCCTCTGTCCTACGGCTCTTCAGCAGCAGAGCCAGGGTGTAAGTCCCAATCCGTGGGCTCTCTGTGTAGGAACTCGGCTCCACTGCCTCTTGGTCAGCCTGGAGGGCTGCCCCAGAAGCCTGGCCAGCCACCCCCTGTTCCTTGTTCTCATTTTCCCAAACTTGTTGAGGTCTTGGTTTTTGTGGAAAGCATCCCTCCGGGCTCCGCACACAGGGCTGCATCTGAATAAGGCCTTGCTGCTCTGCCCGACCTCCCGTGCGGAGGAGCAGGGCCTGGCAGGCTGGCCAGCCTCTGGCAGCAGGGGTGTGGTGGCAAAGGGGCGGGAGGGAGAGAGTCAGGGTCCAACAGTGTGGAAGAGGGAGCCGGTCCTGAGGGGAATGGCAAAGGGCAGGGAGGAGATGGGGCCCTGGGAGCCACTTGAAGGGAAACAGAATCTGCAGAGCTGTCTATTTCACTGCAACTGTAAAGTAGAGAAGAAAAAAGGTTAATTCCTATAAAAATCCAGGCCCACATTCACACCAGCCATATCTCCAGTAGCTCAATAGCCACCCGTGGCTCATGGCCGCTGTGTCGGACTGTGCAAATGTGGAGCATTTCCATCGTGACAGAAAGTTCTCTTGGACAGCACCACTGTAAAGAGCAACTGGGAACTGGAGGGTGCTGGGATTGCTGGGGAACAGGGAGCAGGGCTGGGCAGCCCTGTGGGGAGCTCAGCCTTTGAAGAGATTGCATCAGGTCCAGGGGGCTGAATGCTGATGGAGGACCCTACAGAATGCTAGGGAGCCCAGGAGATAGCGACCAACCACATTCCAGAAAACATGCATGACTGGCTGGCTCCTCAAAATCGTCCCTGCATTCTTACGCCCCGGCTTTTGTTCATGGGGTGCCTCCTGCTGCAAACACTTGTATTGCCACCACAACCCCTGTCCACAAAGATCCCCAGTTAAGTGTGACCAGTTTTCCCTTGCAATGGCCAGTTCTGAGCTTACCCAGGTGCTGGCTACAGAGGCAGCCAGGCAGCGGTGGCACATAAAGCCCAGGTTTGTCAATGAACAGTTGGAGTCCACCTGCAAAATGCTGCTCCATGCTGATCCAGGTAGACACAGGCTGCGTGCGCACCGGCAGCCCTGGCTCATCCACCTACGGCTGTAATTGGATGTAGAGGGGCTTTCTGTGCTGGCTGGTGGCCGTGCCTGGTGGGGCCATGTGCTGTGTAGATGTGGGCTGCACCTCCCTGGGATCACCTGGCACATTGGTGCAGGCAGGGGATTGACCTGTGTGGTACAGGTTGCAGGTCCTAGAGAAGCTTCAGTTTTCGTGGCAGCTGTGTGGTTCTGCATAGACACTGCCTGGTTCTCTGCAGACATAACCTCATTCTGAGTAGACAGCCTCATTCTCTGCAGGCACAGCCTTATTTGGGCCAGATGCAACCTCCTGCTGGGCAGATGCATCCTCACCTGGGGAATGCGCTACCTAGTCCTCAGCAGCCATAGTCTGGTTCTGGGCAGACCCAGCCTGTCTCCACACACAGCTTCGAATTATGTAGACATAGTTTGTGTACGTTTGCAAGACAGCTGTCCACACAGCCGACATCATCTTGTGGAATTACCAGCCAGCACCCCCGTGCAGAGCAGTGTGCCAGGCGAGCCCCGAGAGGCCCTGCAGAGCCGCACTGCCAGGTGCCTGACCTCCGCCACTGGCTCCTCTTTCTTCCCAGATGGACCTGCCATTTGTTTTCTGCGGGGCTGTGGTCCACCTGGTGGCAGCCTGCGGCACCCAGAAGAGCCGTGGCCCCTGGTGCTAGTGCTGCCTCTGTCTCCGGGGCAGGCGCTGTCCCTCGTTTGTCCTGCCTCTTCTGGCAGATCTGGGCTCCGTGCAGTCCTGTGTGCATCTGCCTCCTGGGCTGGGCTCTGTGTAAACACAGCCTGCGTCTCTTTGGAGAGTCTTGTCCTTGGGACACAGCCCTCATTTCCTTGGGGAGTCTCCTGCATGGACACCATCTGCATCTCCCAAGAGGGCCTGGTGGAGCCTCATGTCATGCAGATGCACCCCTCATCCCAGTCTGTGGGGAGCGGGCCTGCCTCCGCACCCAGGCTGCCGCTGACCCACTGCCTTGCCTGCCGGCCAGGCTGCTCAGGTAGCCCCATCCCTGCAGCTTGGGCTCCACTCCACAGGCTGCTCTCTCTGCTGTGACAGCTGCTCAGGCAGCTGTGGGCTTAGCTCAGTGCTGAGACCCAAGTCCTTGCTCAGCGCCACCACCCTCCTGGGACCCTGGCCACGACCAGCACAGCCCAGCTGCATCTCTGCTCCTTGTCACAAGGCCAGAGATACTGGGAGCTGCAGAGCCTCAAAGGATTGCCAAGTGCTAGACAAAGTGCCAAGGAGAGTGGGCAGCTGAGAGGAGGGACGTGGGCAAGGAAGAGACAGAGTAGAGGGGCAGAAGCCAAAGAGAGGGGAGAGTGCGCAGGCGAATGGGCAGGAGGAGCCAGCCAGCCAGGGGGCCTAGAGTGGGCTCAGTGGCTGAAGAGGGCGCCTTTATACAGTGAGAAAGGAGGTGGGGAAAAACCCCTGCCACTACCTGATGGGCTCCAGCTGGGGGCAGAAGGAAGCCTGAAGGGTTCCATGTGAGCCACCCCGGTTTCCCAGCCTGCCTACTTCCGGAATGGATTTAGGGCAGCCCTGGAGAGCTCTTCCTGAGGAGTAGACCCCACCTGAACAGGGGCTCTGTCCAGGTCAGCTGGAGGCCGCTGGCTCCAAAGGAAAGACCCTGCAGGGAGCAGAGCAGGCGAGCGCGGTGCATGTGATATCCTCAGAGTTCCCAGCTGGAAGGGCCCTTCAGGGAAGGGCAGCCTGGCATGGGAGTCCAGACAGAGCCCAGGTCCTACTCAGCTATCTTATGCTACGGTCACTTGACCTCTCCGAGCTTCAGTTTCCTCATCTGTCAACAACGGGTTCCTGACCTCTAAGACCTCTCCCTGCTCTCACTGTCTAGAATCGTTGAGGCTCTTTCATTCACCCCCTTGCTCTGCAAATGGGTGGCTGAGCCCTCAAGATAGGCAGGCTCAGAGCCACTCAGGGTCCACACGGACTTGCTGGTACCAGGGCTAGGACCCAAGTGCCCTGGCTCTAAGATTGGGTCCTTTTCTTCTCCTGATCCTGTCCCAGAGCAGAGTGGTTCACAGTGCTAGAAGATGGAGGCCAGACTTCAGGAGCGAGGCCTCATTTCTGGGGGCTTGTGAGCCCTTCTCTGCTGAGTCCTCACCCTGTCACACCGAGAAGACGCTGGCCTTCTGGCAGATGGATTGGGAGATGAGCTCAGAGCAGCCCTGTATAGTGACCATCCCCATGCCACACACAGGATCTAGAAACATCACGCACTGGCTTCTTGGTGCCCAGCCAGTCAGCTTAAGGGGGAGGCAGGGCCCAGAACATTAGGTTCAGGTCAAAGCTGAGGACCTGGAGCCCAGAGAGGGAAAGGAGTGAAGGGGTGCAGGCCAGCAGGCACCTTGTGTGCTGAGACAGAATTCCTGGGTAAGGAAAACCAAACAGCAGCTCCCCACCTCCCTGGCCCAGATCCCTTGAGGAGTAGTGGCCGCCGGGCCCCCAGCAGACCACAGTGTATCTGTGCAATTGCATTAGTGATAGAGCACCCAGTTCACCCACAAATGTGTGCCAAAAGGGATTTGTTGTCCCCCTTTTTGCTCCATCATCCAGGTATTTGGTACCTTTTTTCTGAAAACATTCTCAGGAGTACCACGCAGAGGTTTCCCTGTCAGCAGATCACCTAAGAACCAAGGCAAACGTCATGTACCTCTCTTTGTCTTGACAACCCTCACCAACTCCCAGGAAAAGCTTCTCATTATCTTCCTACAATTCTCAAGTCCTTCCCAAGCCTAGACCCGGCTACTAGCTTTCGAGAATGGGCTTAACTCAGTGGAGACCTGGTTTCCAGTCTGAGCTTTGTTATACATTTGGTGTGTCACGTTATACAGGTTCTTTGCACTCTCTGAGCCTCAGGTTCCACAGAGGTGGCATGAAGGGGATCTTCCCTAGATGGGGGTTACTAGCCTGTGCTCTGAGGATGAAGCCATTTTGGGTGGCCTGAGAGGTTGTCATAAAACATGTCAACATCCAAAAGAAATCTCAATAGTAAGCAACTACTAAATGATGAACAAAACACAGAAGTCCCATCAGGCAGGTTGTCTTCATTATCAACAACCTAACATTTTAGTTTGATGTTTCAAATGTGGTTAAATTCTTTTATCATGAATTATTGATCATACCTAACATGGTGGGCCAGACATCATTCTCTGCATCTTATATGTGTTCACTCATTTTGTCCTTATAATACTCACCAAGGTGGGTACTATTATTTTCCCTTTTTACCGATTCCAAGACAAGTGTTTTGCTCAAGGCCACACAGCTAGTGAGAGGTGGGCTGAGACTGTTTCCTATTCAAACATGCTGCTTTCTGTTCTCCCCATTACATTCTGGCATAACAGGTTAAATAATTCAACCTCTTTGAGTCTCAATGTGTTTATCTGTAAAAGGGGAAAGCAGTAGGACCTACCTCATAGGGCTGTTGTGGGGATTCAATAAGAAGAGCTTGTTACACAGTGCATGCTCCATACATTCTTACTGCTATAAATGGACTACATGGCAGTATTTACATCCTATTCTGGCATGTTGGCATGTGTTATGTATGAAGGGACATGAATGCTTTGTGCACATTTAACCTTGCTGTGGTGGAACATTATAGTCTACAGGAGTTTCAGATAGAAATGAAATCAACAAGCACTGTTAAGTGCTTTCACATACATCTTCTGGTGCAATCCGTAGATAGCCTTGCAAATGTTGTTATTCCTATTTTGCAGAGGAGAAAACTGAGGCTTGGAGAGAATGTGTGAGTTTCCCAAGGTCACCCAGCTAGAACATGGCAGAGCTGGGACTCTAACCCAAGTGCAGTACTCACTGTCGACTATACAGGTCCCAGGCTTCCCCCACCCCCAACCCCCAGCACCATCCTAAACAATCTTTCAGGTTTTCAGATAGACTTGGGTGTTTCCACTGAATGATGGACAAGCGGGGCAAAAGTAGAGGTAATATGGCTCGAAGCCCCTTTTTCTTCCCCTTGTCCTTCCCCCAGCCAAGGGCCACAGCTGCTTTTACCTGGGCACACAGCTCACACTGTCCAACCAGATGAACCCACGTAGTACCAGTGCGTCTGCATCTCTTACAGTGCTCAGATGCTTGGCCATGATCCTTCCAGACCCATTCCAGGGAGATATCTCTCAGCCTCCTTGTTTTAATAAAAGGTCTCCTTTAGAGATTAAGAAAAAAATGAAACACTGCATTTCAATTCCACAAGGTCACTCCACACAGTAAGACTGCAATTATACCGTCCCTCTTCCCTCCCATTCCCATTGTGCAAAGATTCTGTGTAATACAAAACAAACACACAAACAAAGGTAA
Source organism: Manis javanica (assembly GCF_040802235.1). Lineage (NCBI taxonomy): Eukaryota > Metazoa > Chordata > Mammalia > Pholidota > Manidae > Manis > Manis javanica. Next base: position 137,371,478 of record NC_133174.1, read on the forward strand.
ACAAAAGTCAACCAAAAATGAAAATACCTCAGATTTGGGTTTTTTATTTTTGTTTTTTAAATAACGACCTTAGTGATATATAATTCACATACCATAAAATTCACCCTTTAAAAGGGTACAGTTCAGTGATTTTAGTATGTTCACAAAGTTGTGCAACCATCACCATTATCTGATTCCACACTATTTTCATCACTCCAAAAAGAAACCCTGTGCCATTGAACAACCACCTCCTAGTCCCTGTGTCCCCGGCCCCTGGCAACCACTAATCTCTCTGTCTCTGTGGATGTGCCTATTCTGGCCACTTTACGTAAGTGGAATCATACGAGATGTGGCCTTTTGTGACTGGCTTCTTCCATTCAGCATAAGGTTTTCAGGGTTCATGATGTAGCATGGACCAGGCATTCTATTCCTCTGGGTGGCTGAATTATATTCCATTGTATGAATATGCCACATTTTGTTTACCCATCCATCAGTTGGTAGACATTTGGGTTGTTTCCATTTTTAGGCTATTATGAATAGTGCTGCTATGAACATTTATGTACAAGCTTTGTGTAAACATATGTTTTCATTTCTCTTAGGTATACACCTAAGGGTGGAATTGCCAGGTTGTATGGTAATGTTTAACCTTTTGAGGCACTGCTGGATGGTTTTCCAAAGTGTCTGCACCATTTTAAATTTCCAACAGCAGTGACTGAAGGCTCCAATATCTCTACATCCTTGTCAATGCTTGTTATTGTCCATCATTTTTATTGTAGCCATTGTAATGGTCATAAAGTGGTATCTTAGTGGGGTTTTCATTTGCATTTCCCTGATAGCTAATGATTTTGATTATCTTTTCATGTCCTTATTGGCTATTTGTTTATCCTCTTTGGAGAAATATATATTCACATCTTTTGCCCTTTTAAAATTCATGTTGTCTTCCTAATGTTGAGTTGTATGAGTTCTTTATATATTCTAGTTACAAGTCTCTTATAGGAGGTATGATTTGCAAATGTCTTATGATCTTGTCTTTTCCTTCTCTTAACAGTATCTTTTGAAAAACTAACATTTAAAATTTTGATGAGGTCCAGTTTGTCGACTTTTTTTTCCTTTATAGATCATGCTTTTGGTATCTTGCAAAGGTCTTCTCCAATGTTTTCTTCTGGAAGTTTTATAGTTTAAGGTTTTACGTTTAGGCTTATAATACATTTTGAGTTAACTTTTGTATATTTCATATAGTATGGATCAGAATTCATTTTTTTGCACATAGATATCCAATCATTCCAGTATAATTGTTTGAAAAAACTACCATTTCTCCCCTGAATTGCCTGTATGCCTTTGTCAAAAATCAGATTTCCATATATATGTGGTCTATTTCTGGACTCTTTATTCTGTTCCATTAATCTATTTGTGTATCTTGACACCAATACCATTCTATTTAGATTACTATAGCTTTATAGTAAGTCTCGAAATCAAGTAGTGTAAGTTCTTCAACTCTGCTCTTTTTTTCCAAGTTGTTTTAGCTATGCTAGGTCCTTTGCATTTCCATATGGATTTTAAAATCAGTTTGTTAATTGCTATGTAAACACTTCCTAGAATTCTGATTGGTATTGTATTAAATCTATAGATTAATTTGGGGAGAATTGACATTTTAACAATATTACTTCTGCCCCATAAACATAGTGTATCTCCCTGTTTATTTAGGTCTTTTAATTTTCTCTTACTAGTTTTTTCATTATGTTTACTATAGAAGTGTCTCACACCTTTTCACAGGTTCATCCCTACCATATTTCATATTTCTGATGCTATTTTTAAAAAACATTTTTGTTTCAATTTCTGAGTGTTTATAAGTAATAAAGAGGAATAAAACTAGTTTTTGTATATTGATCATGTATCCTATTACCTTGTTAAACTCACTTATTAGCTTTTCTGTATTTCATCAGATTTTTTACATAGACAATTATATTGGTTATGAACAGACAAATATACTGGTTGTGAATAAAACCAGTTTTACCTCTTCATTTCCAGTCTCAGTTGTCTTTCCTTCTGCCCTTCTTTCCTTGTCTTCTTTTTCCCCTCTTTCTTTCCTGATTGCCCTAGCTAGAACCTCCAGTACAATATTGGATAGATGTGGTGAGAATGGATATTGTTGCAGTTTTCCAATTTTAGGGAGAAAGCTTTCATTTTTTTTTTTTACCAGTAAGTTTTATATTAGCTGCAGGCTTTTTATAGCTGTTCAGGAAGTTCCATTCTATTTGAAGTTTGTTGAGAATTGTTATCAGTGGGTGTTGAATTTTGTCAAATACTTTTTTGACATTGATTATAAAATGATAGCATGATTTTCCTCTTTCAGTCTTTTAATATGGCAAATTAAGTTGACTGATTTTCAAGTGTTAGACCAGCCTTGAATTCCTTAGATAAATCCTACTTGGTCATGATGTATTATCAATTTTATGTGTTGTTGGATTTGATTTGCTAAAATTTTGTTGAGAAGTTTTATATTACATTCATGAGGGGTATAGGTCTGTAGTTTTCTTTTCTTAGGGCATTATTGCCTGGCTTTGGTATCAGGATAATTCTAGCGTTATAGAATGAATTGGGAAGTATTCCCTCTTCCCTCTTCCATTTCCTGGGAAATGTTTTTATAGAGCTACTTTCATTTCATCCTTAAATGTTTGACTGAATTCACCAGTGAAGCCATCTGGTACTGGAATTTTCTGTATAGGAAAGTTTTTAGCTACAAATTCAATTTCTTTAATAGATAAAATAACTATTCTGGTTATCTATTCCTTAAGGAGTCAGCTTTGGTAGTTCGTCTTTCAAGGAATGGGTCCATTTCATCTAAATCACCAAATGTATTGCCATGAAGTTGTTTATTATATTATTTTATGATTTTAATATCTTTAGAATCTTTATGGATGTCACCTTTCAATTCCCAGTATTAGTATTATCTCCTTTTTCCCTGGTCAGCATGGCTATAGATTTATCGATTTTACTTATCTTTTAAAGAACCAGTTTTGGTTGCAATGATTTTTTTCCTACTGTTTCTGTTTTCTATTTCATTGATTTCTGCTCTGATCTTTATTATTTCCTTTATTCCACTTACTTTGGGTTTAATTTGCTTTCTTTTTCTTGTTTCTTAAAGTAGAAGCTGAAGTCATTGATTTGAGATGTTTCTTCTTTTCTAGTACAGGCATTTAGTGCTATAAAATTTTCCCTGAGCACTACTTTAGCAGCATCCACCAAATTTTTAGGTGTTGTGTTTTCATTTTCATTCAATTCAAAATATTTCCTAATTTTCTTTTATTTCCAACTTTATGTGTGGATTATTTAGAACTGTATTATTTAGTTTCTAAATAATTGGGAATTTCCCAGAGATCTTTCTGTTATGGATTTCTAATTTATTTCCATTGTGTTCAGAGAACATACTTTATATGGTTTGAATCCTTTTAGTCTTATTGAAGTTTATTTTATGGCCCAAAATATTATATATCTTAGTAAATGTTCCATGTATATTTAAAAAGACTGTGCATTCTACTGTGGTTGGATAGATTATAAATGTAAATAGATCAAGTTTGTTTTAGTGTTGTTCAGAACTTCTGTATCTAATGATTTTCTATACACTTGTTCTTTCCAATTATTAAGAGAAGGATATTGAAATCTTCAACTTTAATTTGTCTATTAATCCTTCTGTCAATTTCTACCCCATGTTAGGTTCATAAACTCAGATATTGTTGGTAAATCAACAATTTCATCATTATGGAATGACCTTCTTTACCCCTGCTAACATTCTTTATTCTGAAACTTACTTTATTCTGAAATTTACTTTGTCTGATATTAATATAGCTACTCCAAATTTCCTTTGATTACTGTTGGCATTATATTTTTCATCATTTTATTTTGAATCTCTTTTTATCTTCATATTTGAAATGCATTTCTTGTAGGGAGTATACATTCAAGTTTTGTTTTTTAATCCAATGTGGCGATCTCTGCCTTTATTGTGTTTCGACCATTTATACTTAATATTACTAGGTATAAGTACAGTATCTTGCCATTTGCTTTTTATTTGTCCCATATATCTGTGTTCATCCTTTCCTCTTTTTTTTAAAACCTTCTTTGGGATTAATGGAATATTTCCTAGATTCCATTTCATCACCTTTGTTGATTTTTTTTAGCTATCACTCTGTTTCATTATTTTAGTAGTTAATGTAGGATTTGCATTGTACATAATTCACTTGTCCCAATCCACCTTTAATTAATATTATTACTTAATAATATTAAGTAATACTATACTACTTCACATATTATAATAATGTCATACCTCCATTTCTCTCTTCTCATTTTTGTGCTATCATCATATTTATTTTTATTTATGATATAAACCCCATACTCAGTTGTTATTATTTTTGTTTAAATAGTTTATTATATTTTGAAAAAATCTAAATAATAATAAAAATTGGATATATTTACCCATGTAGCTACTATTTCCAGTGTATACCCATATTTACATCTGGTATCATTTTCCTTTGGCTGAAGATCTTCTTTTAACAATTTTTATAGTACAGGTCTGCTAATGATGGATTCTTTTAGCTTCAGTGTGTCTGAAAAAGTATTCCACCTTCATTTTTGAAAGATAATTTCACTAGTGTAGACTATAAGGTCAACATATTTTTTATTTGATTTTTCATTCAGTACTTTAATGATGTTGACCTACCATCTTCTTATTTGCATTGTTTCTGACAAGAAATTTGCTGTGGTCCTTATCTTTGTTCCTTTATAATATATCTTTTTCCTCTGGTTGCTTTTAAGAATTTTTTATCTTTATCACTAATTTTGAGCAATTTTATTATAATATGCCTTGATATAATTTCTCCATGTGCCTTGTTCTTGGAGTTCATTGAAATAGTTTATCTTAGGGCTTATAGTATTCCTTATATCTGAATATTTTTTGGCCATTATTTCTTCACATATATTTTCTGCCCCTTATATCCTTTAAAGATTCCAGTTACACATGTATTGAGCTTTTGAGGTTGTCCCATAGCTCAGTAATGCTCTGTTCTTCTTTAATATACTCCCTCCTTGTTTCATTTGGATGGTTTCTATTACTAGGTCTTCAAGTTCACTAAACTTTTTTTCTACCATGTCTAGTCTTCCATTCTCCCCATCTAGTATATTTTTCATCTCAGGCATTGTGGCTTTCATCTCTAGAAGTTCAACTTGGGTCTTTTTTATACCTCACATGTCTCTATTTAACTTTTTGAACACATGGAATACATATGGAATCATTATACAGTTATCATAATTGTTTTAATGTTCTACCCTACCAGTCTACTAGTCTAGTCTTCTCATTCTAGCATCTGTTTCAGTTCTGGATTGGTTTCAGTTGACTGATTTGTCTCCTCAATATGGGTCATATTTTCCTGCTTTTCTGCATGCTTGGGAATTTTCTATTGGGTGCCAAACATTTTGAATTTTACCTTATTAGGTGTGGGTGTTTTTGTAATTTTATAAATATTCTTAAACTTCGTTATGGGACACAGTTAAGTTACTTAGAAATAGTTTAACCTTTCGGGTTTCTTTTTATGATTTGTCAGGCAGGACTAGAGCAGTTATCAGTCTAAGGCTAATTATTCCCAGTACTGAGATAAGAACCACTTATGTGCTCTACCCAGTGCCCTGTGAATCTGACATTTTCCAGGCAAGCAGGTGGGAGCAGGTATAATCCCCAGAGCTGTGTAAGTGCCAGACATTGTTTCTTCGAGTTGTTTTTCATGGTTCTTTTCTAGGCCTCAGGTAGTCCCCTCACATGTATGCACTGATCAATACTCTGTTGAATACTCAAGGGAGCCCCCCAGGAGGTATCTGGAGCAGCCTCTCTGTTCATTTCTGCAGTCCTCAGTCCTGTGAAATTGACCTCCATGGCCTTGCTGGATTCCCAGCTCTGTTTCCTCAACTCAGGGAAAACACTGAGCTCTTCCCTAGATTTTCCCCTCCCTGTTCTACAGCCTGGAACCTCCCTCAGGGGATAAGCTAGGGAACTCACGTCACTTGTTTCCCATCTTTGTCTTTCATCACCTGATGTCCATGATCTTGGAAAATATTGGGTTTTTAACTATATATTGTCTGTTGATTGTTTCAGGAAGGAAGGTAAATTCAATCCGTGTTACTTCATCTTGACCAGGAGCAGAAGGCTACAACCCTTTAGAAAAAGCCTAGTCCTTATCTTTAGATGGATTTGAAATTTAAACCTTTTTCCATTTTTAAAATAACCTTTTTATCCTTGATAACATATTTTTAAATACTCCAAAGCAGCCCAAATGAATAGAGGAAAACAGGGTCTTGGGAACGCTCAGGAAGGGGAAGACTCCACGTAAGGGTTTCCATCAGGAAAAAGTATCATGTTTGTGTATGTTCTTGGTGGCCCCCAAACTGAAAACAGCAGTGCCTTGCTTTGGTGGCAAGATCATTTCTCTTCCTGACTCCCTCGCTTCAAAATGAATATACAAACATTCTGCCCACCTGCTGCCCCTGCAATGCCAGCTCCAAGTACACATATGGTTGCTAAATAAAATACAGGATGCCTGGTTAAATTTGAATTTCAGATGAACAACAAATAGTTTTTTTGTATCACTGTGTTCCAAATATTAAAATGTATATACTTGGACTAAAAAATTGCTCATAATTTATCTGAAATTCAAATTGAACTGGAGTCCTTTTTTATTTGTTACATGTAACAAGCTTAGGCACACAGCATATAACCTCCAGCTCAGTCTCAGGCCTCTGGGACTGATCAGAAAAGGCTCCCGTCTAATTTCTGCCACTGAACAGCTGTGTGTGTCATTCGATGAGTCTTATCCTCTGAGACCTAATTGGGGATGATTCACATACAATGCCTAACGTGGCACCTGTCTTTCAGTAGCTGCTCCATGAATGGGATCAAGTAGCCAAGTCAAATACAGGTTCTATTTGATAGATGACAGATCACTCTCTTATCCCTGATCACCTCTGAGCCTTCTAACAACCTCTACAGGATGGCTGATGAGAATGTTATATATGCTTTACAGCTGGGGAAAATGAAGCTCAGAAGGGCAACCACAGCAGGGCAGAATATGTAAATGCCCTGTGGGTGACCCATAGAAGACCATCTGGCTTCTCACCCCGACTCTATCCCTGATCCCTGGCTGCCCTCCTCTCCAGGCCCATTCTCCACACATAGCCAATGAGATGGACACAGGAAGTATGCTTTCCAGGAGTCTAGATGTTGAGTGACAAAACCTGGATGAGAACTTTGCCCTCCACCAGCATCTTTGCCAGTCCTTCGCTTTGAGTGAAGCTCTGAGTTCCAGAGGTCTCCAAGGAAGCTCAGCCTGGCTACTTAAAGCATGGTGTGCATGCTTGTCAGCATTTTCTAGGTCTTTCATTCCCAACTGATGGGGCGCACATGGTATAGAAAGAGCTCAAAGAAGCTAGAAACCAAGGCTCTGGACCCACCTCAGCTGCTGACTCACTCAGAAATCTTCCTTCTCTAACTTAGTCATTGCTGTCGTGCCCCGTCCTCGCCGGCAAGAACAGCACGCAACAACAGCAGGATTCTTCTGCAGAAAGCTTTATTCTTCAGCTCTTTGTGAAACAAATGAGTTGGGCAGGACCCAGAGGGGAAGGAGAGGCTTGCTTATATAGTTCTCATGCTCTGACCTGGTTGGTGCGGCTCCATATGCCTTATTAGCATAACCATTTGGTGGGTCTCATTGGTCCTTATGCCAAGGCGCAATTAGCATGTAGTTTAGTGGTGTGGGATGATTTGTCATTAGGAAGTTCGGGGCCTTCCGGCTGCCCTGCATTGGGCGCTATTTTCTGAGCGCGGCTGCCAACAATTGCCTTAGTTTTTTCATCTCAAAAATGGGAATCAGATTTTAAAAAGTCAGGAAATGACTTTGAAAATATCAAAAATGCTATGCAAATGGCTGCTTAATTCTGAATAGCATTAGTCTCCAATATCAGAATCTTCATGTTACTCTTTCTGTAGCAGTAGCTGCTTAGCCATCTGTTTGCTCAGACCTTGACGGAGGTGGTGATGGGGCAGGAAGAAAAGGTGAATAAAAGGAAGGGAAGGGAATAAGATTTCCCTTCTCCTTCTGAAGGTCTTTAGGAAATTCTTCAAAGGGTAGAGAACACAGAGTTGTGTCCAGCTCTTCTCAGTACTTGTGAGATGCTGAGCAGGGGGGCTTCTTGTCCCCTTGGTCCACTGGCGGGGTGAGCTGCTGATTTGGACTTGCTGGCTGCAGCCTTGAGAATCTTCAAATTTGGAGAAAGGGGGCCAAAGGCAACGTGAGGGAGGGTTTGTCACATCTCCCTACTGTCCTAAAGCCTGCAGCTGTATTGCTGACTCATTCTGCCTCCCATGGAGCTGAGGACTAGTGCTTATTAGCAATCTCTCAGCAGGAACAAAACACATGCTTGTCTCCTATGTTACTGTGTCTGAAATGGGGGGAAAAGGACAGGACACTACAAGCATCTTCTGATGCTGAGTAAATGGGTGAACATTCAGAGAAACACCAGTAGGATGGTGGAGCAGGAAGCCTTGTACCCACCTTCCCTTCACAAGCACACTGATTCAGCAACAATTCACAAATTCCTTTCTGTTAGAAATCCAGAAATGAATTGAAAGGCTCTGAACCCCAGGTGAACATAACACCGCACTCACTGAGGTCAGTAGGGAGATTTAGGAACCTTCTTGCCAGACTTTGTGCCCTCAGCACAGTGCCATATAATCAGAAAGAGACTCCCTAGCTCCCAGACTCTCCCAGGGGAAGGAAAGGGTTGGCTTGTGCACCCAGCACCCCAGCTTTTCTAAAGGAGCTCCCCAGAGAACTTGTTTCTGTTTTCCAGTTGTGGAGCTCTGATGCATCCAATGCAGTTTAGCCACCTGGGGGGAATGGAGATGGTGGCTTGGACTGGTAGATGCCATAGCTCCAAACTCCCTGGATCAGCACACAGTGAGTGTACAGAAAGCACAGTTGCTTTCTTCTTCCTGGAGAGGGAGTTTTAGTAGAGGCCCCCAGAATCTCTGGCCAGGCTGATGGATGTGGATCTTCTTCTGTGTGGGGCTAGTCCATAAAGACTAGTAGAGGTGCCTGCTTTGTCTAATGTGCAGGCACCAACATCGAGTCAAAGAAAATGAAGAATCAGGCAAAGATCTTCTAGACAAAGGAACATGATAAATCTCTAGAAAGTGATCTAATGAAATGGAGTTATATGATTTACCTAACAGAGAATTCAAAATAATTGTCATAAATGAGATGTATGTCAGAACTTGTCACTGAGATAAAGAGAACAATGCATGAACAAAGTGAGAATTTCAACAAAGAAATAGAAACTATTGAAAAGTGTCAAACTGAAATCATGGAGCTTAAGAACCCAATAATTGCACGGAAAATTTCACTGGAGGAGTTCAATAATAGACTACATCAAGTAGAAGAAAGAATCAGCAAACCTGAACAAAAATCACTGAAAATAAGTCAGTTAGAGAAGCAATAAGACAAAATAATGATGGAAGCTTAAGGGACTTATGGGAAACCGTCAAGCACATGAATATACACATTATATGAGTTCCAGAGAGAGAAAAGATGACAATGATTATTCAAAAAATAATGGCTGAAGACATCCAAATCTGGGGAAGGAAATGGACACCCATATCCAGGAAGCCCAAAATAACAAATAAGATGAACCCAAAGAAATCCATACTGAGACACATTATAATCAAATTGTCAAAAATCAAAGCAGAAGGAATTTTGAAAGTAGAAAAAGAAAAGTGACTTGTCACATATAAGAAAACTCTTATAAGACTAAGAGCAGTTTTCAGCAGAAATCTTATAGGCTAAAAGGAAGTGGAATGATATATCCAAAATGCTTAAAGGCTAAAAGGAAGTGGGATGATATATCCAAAATACATAAGGGAAAAAATACCAATGAAGAGTTCTATATCAGGCAAAGCTGTCCTTCAAAAATGAAGAAGAGATAAAGATCTCAAACAAAAGCTGAGGGAAGTTCATTACCACTAACCCTGCCTCACAGGAGATACTTAAGAGAATTCTTCCAAGTTGAAGTGAAAGAATGTTAAGCAGCAACACAACAGCATAAAATGTATGAAACTTGTTGATAAAGTTAAATAGATAAACAAGTAGACTACTGTATTATTTTAAAGATGGTAGAGAAACCACTTTTAATTATACAATGAAAGTTAAAAGACCAAATTATTAAAAATAACTATGACTAAATATGTTTAAAGATACATAATATGAGTAGATACAAACTGTGACAACAATAACAAAGTGTGGTCAGGGAGAAATTACAGTGTTTTTCCCTGTGTAATTGAACTTAAGTTGTTATTGCTTAAAATAGACTATTATAACTATGTGCTATTTTATGTAAGCCCCAAGGCAACTGCAAAAAATTTAAATATTTAAAAAACCTATAGAAGTGACACAAAAGAAGAAAGAAAGCATATCAGTGCAAAAAAAATCAAAACACGAGGAAGATAGCAAGAAAAGAAAACACACAAAAGGATTACATGACAAACAAAACAATTAACAAAATGGCAATAGTGAATGAATCCTTCCCCATCAGTAATTACACTAAATGTAAAGGCATTAAACTCCCTTTAATCAAAAGACATGGAGTAGCTAAACAGAGAAGAAAAATAAGACCCAACTATATGCAATCTACAAGAAACTCACTTTAGGCTTAGAGGCACTTAGGCCGAAGGTGAAGGGATAGAAAAAAGTATCCATCCAAATGGTAACCAAAAGTGTCTATACTTAAACAAAATATATTTTAGGTCAAAACTGCCATAAGAGACAAAAAAGGGCAATAAAAGGGTCAATCTGTCAAAAAGATATTGTAATTATATTCTGCACCCACATCAGAGCACCTAAATATAGAAAGCAAACATTGACATGACTGAAGGTAGAAGTAGATGAGCAATATAATAATAAGAGATTTCAGTGCCCCACTTTCAATAACAGGTAGAACCTCCAGAAGGGATACATAAGGAAACAGAGACTTCAAGCAACATTATTGATGAAATAGACTTAACAGATATAAATAGAACATCCCACTCAACAACAGCAGAATAAACATTCTTCTCAAGCACACACAGGTATTGCTCCAGGATAGATCACATGTTAAGTCACAAAACAAGTCTTAATAAATTTAAGAAGATTGAAGTCATACCAAATATCTCTTCTGACCACAGTGGAATAAAACCAGTAATCAATAGCAGAAAGAAAACTGGAAAATTCACAAATATGTGGAAATTGAACATTACAGTCTTGAACAAGCATTGGGTCAAAGAATAAAATCAAAAAGAAATTAGAAAATACCTCAAGACAAATGAAAACAAAAGCACAGTATACCAAAACTTACGGGATGCAACAAAAGCCATACTAAGAGGGAATTTCATAGCAATAAATGCCTACATTAAAAAATAAGATCTCAAACAACTTAAGGTTACATCACAAAGAGCTATAAAAAGAAGAAACTAAGCCTAAAGTTAGCAAAAGGAAAAAAATAATAAAGAGCAGAAATAAATTAAATAGAAAATAGGGGGAAAAATCAACAAAACTAGAAGTTAACCCAACTTATCTTTTTAGAAAAGATAAATGAAATTGACAAACCCTTGATGAAGAAAAAAGAAGAGAAGATTTAAATACAATCAGAAATATAAGAAGGGGTATTACAGCTGGTGTTACAAAAGTAAAAAATATCATAAGAAAGTAGTATGAACAGTTAAGTGCAACAAACTGGATAACCTAAAAGAAATGAATAAATTCCTGGAAATATACACCCTCCCTATCAAGACTAAATCATAAAGAAACAGAAAGTCTGAGCAGACCTATAACTAGTATGGGGATTAAGTCTGATTAAAAATCTCCCAGCAAACAGAAGTCCAGGTGGTTCACTGGGAAATTCTACCCAACATTTACAGAAAAACTAATGCTAATCCTTCCCAATCTCTTCTAAGAAATTGAGAAGGAGGGAATACTTCCAAAATCATTTTATGAGGGTAGCATTATCCTGACACCAAAGCCAAAAAAAGACATAATAAGAAAAGAAAACTACGGGTCAGTATGCCTGATGAATGTACATGCAGAAATCTTCAACAAAAATAGCAAACCAAATCCAGCAGCACATTAAAAGGATCACGCACCGTAACCAAGTGGGATTTTTCCCTGGGGATGCAAAGATGGTTCAACATATGCAAATCAATTCTACCGCATTAACAGAATAAAGGATAAAAAATCACACTATCATTTCAATTGATGCAGAAAATCATTTGACAAAATTCAACACCTTTACATGATAAAAATTCTCAATAAACTGAGAATAGAAGAAAAGTACCTCAATGTAATAATGGCTATATATGAAAAGCCCACAGCTAAAGCATCATACTCAATGGTAAAAAAACTGAAAACTTTTCCTCTAAGATCAGGAACAAGATAAGGATGCCCAGTCTCACCATTTCTATTCAACATAGTACTGAAAGTCCTAGCCAGAATGATTAGGCAATAAAAAGAAATAGAAGATATCCAAATAGGAAAGAAAGAAGCAAAAGTGCCCCTGTTTGCAGATGATATGATCTTATATGTAGAAGACCCTAAAGGCTCCATAAAAAAACTGCTATAACTAGTAAGCAAATTCAGTAAAGTTGCAGGACACAAAAAAGAAAATTAGTTGCATTTCTATTCACTAACAATGAACTATCTGAAAAGGAAATTAGAAAAACAGTCCTATTTACAATAGCACCAAAAAGAATAAAATGCTTAGGAATAAACTAAGGAGGTGAAAGGCTCTTACACTGAAAACTACAAAATATTGAAAGAAATGAAAGAAGATACAAAAAAATGGAAAGGCATTCCATGTTCATTTATGTATAGCAAAGTATTGTTAGCATGTCCATACTACACAAAGAAATCTGCAGATTTAATGTAATCACTATCAAAATTCCAATGGCACTTTTCTTTTTCCTACAATTCATATGGAACCACAAAAGACCACAAATAGCCAAATCAATCCTGAAAAAGAACAAAGCCAGGGGGGTATCACATTTCCTGATTTCAAAATGTTACAAAGCTACAATAATCAAAACAGTGTGGGACTGGCATAAAGACAGACACTTAGACAAATGGAATAGAATAGAGAGTCCAGAAATAAATCCACACATACACAGTCAACTAATCTTTAACATGAGTGCCAAGAATACAAAATAGGGAAAAGAAAGTCACTTAAACAAATGGTGTTGGGAAAATTGGATATCCACATGGAAAAGAATGAAACTGACTCTTTTCTTATACCTTGCACAAAATCAACTCAAAATGAACCAAAGACTTAACCTGAAGCTGTAAAACTTCTAGAAGATAACATTGGGGAAGTTTCACTGGTTTTGGCAATGATTTCATGGATGTGACACAAAAAGCACAGGCAAAAAAAAACAAAACAAAAAAATAGGACTACATCAAACAAACAAGCAAAAAACAGCAAAGGAAGCAACACAGTGAAAAGACAACCTACTAATGGAAGAAAGTATTTGCAAACTGTATATCTGATTTAGGGTCAATCTCCAAAATATATAAGGAACCACTACAACTCAATAGCAAAACAAAAACTAGTAATTTGATTTTAAAAATGGACTAAGGACTTGAATGGACATTTTTTTTTTACTTATTTTTATTAAGGCATGATTGATATATACTCTTATGAAGGTTTCACATGAAAAACAACGTGGTTACTACATTTACCCATATTATCAAGTCCCCACCCACACCCCAGTGCAGTCACTGTCCATCAGTGTAGTAAAAGACGCCGCAGATCCACTATGTGCCTTCTCTATGTTACACTGTTCTCCACATGATCCCCCACACCATGTGTACTAAACATAATACCCCTCAGTCCCCTTCTCCCTCCCTCCCCACTTGCCCTCCCACACCCGTCCCCTTTGGTAACCAGTAGTTCATTCTTGGAGTCTCTGTGTCTGCTGCTATTTTGTTCCTTCAGTTTTGCTTCATTGTTATACTCCATAAATGAGGGAAATCATTTGGTATTTGTCTTTCTCTGCCTGGCTTATTTCACTGACCATAATACCCTCCAGCTCCATCCATGTTGTTGCAAATGGTAGGATTTGTTTTCTTCTTATGGCTGAATAATATTCTGTTGTGTATGTGTACCACATCTTCTTTACCCATTCATCTACTGACAGACACTTAGGTTGTTTCCATATCTTGGCTATTGTAAAAAGTGCTGCAATAAACATAGGGGTGCATATGTCTTTTTGAATCTGAGAAGTTGTATTCTTTGGGTAAATTTCAAGGAGTGGGATTCCCGGGTCAAATGGTATTTCTATTTTGAGTTTTTTGAGGAACCTCCATATTGCTTTCCACAATAGTTGAACTAGCTTACATTCCCACCAGCAGTGTAGGAGGGTTCCCCTTTCTCCACATCCTCACCAGCATTTGTTGTTCTTAGTCTTTTCGATGCTGGCCATCCTTACTGGTGTGAGGTGATATCTCACTGTGGTTTTAATGTGCATTTCTCTGATGTTTAGTGATAATGAGCATCTTTCATGTGTCTGTTGGCCATCTGAATTTCTTCTTTGGAGAACTGTCTCTTCATATCCTCTGCCCATTTGTTAATCGGGTTATTTGCTTTTTGGGTGTTGAGGTGTGTAAGTTCTCTATATATTTTGGATGTTAACCCCTTATCAGATATGCCATTTATAAATATATGCTCCCATACTGTAGGATGCATTTTTGTTCTGTTGATGGTGTCCTTTGCTGTACAGAAACTTTTTAGTTTGATGTAGTCCCCTGAGTTCATTTTGCTTTTGTTTCCCTTGCTAGAGGAGATGTGTTCAGGAAGAAGTTGCTCATGCTTATATTCAGGAGATGTTTGCCTATGTTATCTTCTACGAGTTTTATGGTTTCATGACTTACATTCAAGTCTTTGATCCATTTCAAGTTTACTTTTGTGTATGGGGTTAAACAATAATCCAGTTTCATTCTCTTGCATGAAGCTGTCCAGTTTTGCCAACACCAGCTATTGAAGAGGCTGTCATTTCCCCATTGTATGTCCATGACTCCTTTATCATATATTAATTGACCATATATGGTTGGGTTTATATCTGGGCTCTCTAGTCTGTTCCATTGGTCTATGGGTCTGTTCTTGTGCCAGTACCAAATTGTCTTGATTACTGTGGCCTTGTAGTAGAGCTTGACGTTGGGGAGCATAATGCCACCCGCTTTATTCTTCCTTCTCAGAGTTGCTTTGGCTATTCAAGGTCTTTTGTGGTTCCATATGAATTTTAGAACAGTTTCCTCTAGTTCATTGAATAATGCTGTTGGTATTTTGATAGGAATTGCATTGGATCTATAGATTGCTTTAAGCAGGATGGCCATTTTTACAATATTAATTCTTCCTCTCCATGAGCACGGGATGTGTTTCCATTTATTGGTATCTTCTTGAATGGACATTTTTTTACAAAGAAGACATACAAATAGCTAAAGGTATATGGAAAAAATGCTTAACTTCATGAATCATCAGGGAAATGCAAATCAAAACCCAGTGAGCTAGCACCTCACACATGTTAGAATGGTTTTTATCAAGAAAAACTAAAGACAACAAGTGTTGGCGAGGGTGTGGAGAAATTGGAAGCCTTGCACACTGTTGGTGGGAATGAAGAATGGTGCAGCTGCTATGAAAAACAGTATGGAGGTTTCTCAAGAAATTAAAAATAGAACTACCATATGACCCAGCAATCCCACTTGTGGGCATTTATCCAAAAAATTGAAACAAGATCTTAAAAAGAGATTTTAGCACTCCCATGTTCACTGCAGTACTATTCATAAGAGCCAAGAGGTGGTAACAACCTAAATGTCCATCAACACAATCAACACATGGATGGATACAGAAAATATGGTATATACGTACAACAGTATCCAGCAATGCTAGGTCAATGAGGTGTTCCTGGACTTCCTTTGCCAACTGTGAAGTCCTCCTGAGAGGACTGAGCTTGTCTTTCTGCTTGTGCTTCTGTACTTTGTGCTCCTGCACTTTGCTTAGTACTCAGGGGTATCAGTGTACAAGGAGCAGAAATCGTTTGCCATCCTCCCCACATGGTTATGCTGCTGATTCACTTGGAAGGACAATGAACTCCAGTGTTCTGACTGAAGCAGGGTTGAGTGATGGTTTCGCATTCCTTAAGCTAGACTGACTTTTGAATACAACGTTTAATGGAGGAGCCAAATGGCCTCAGCTACAGCTCAGACTTGGGAGGGGCAGCCGAGCATCTCCCGGCCTCATTCAGGAGCAGGGCTTGCCACTAGGCCTGTAGACTAGCATATGGAGTTGAATAGGGCACCCCCTGCCCCAAAATTCATGCCTCCCATACACCTGTGAATGTGATCTTATTTGGAAATTGGGTCTTTGCAAATGTAATTAGTTAAGATGAGGTCATACTGGATTAGGGTGGGCCCTACTGCAACAACTGGTACCCTTATAAGAGGAGAAAACAGAGGCACGGACACAGGGAGAATGCCACAGGAAGGCAGAGGCAGACATTGGAGCATCCAGGATTGCCAACCACAACCAGAAGCTGGGAAGAGGCAAGGAAAGGTCCTCCTCTACAGCCTTCAAAGAGAGCATGACACTGTCAACACCTCAATTTCAGGCTTCTAGCCTCCAGAAATATGAGACAATACATTTCTGTTGTCTTAAGCCACGTGGCTTGTGGCACTGTTTATGGCAGCCCTAGGCAACCAATGTAGACTGCATTTGTGTAAATCAGTGAAGGACTCCTGAGAGCTGAACCAATTTGTTCTGCTCATTACAATGGCTTTTCAATTTACAGTTTGAGACATCCTCACCAAAACATGGCAAGTACGTACTATAAAGAGACAATTGGAAAGGCATAGCAGCACTAAAAAAAAAACCAAAATAAATATCTCAGAAATGGAACAGAAATACACCTACTAAGCAGGAATGAAGCCACAGGCCAGCTGAGGCCTGGATCTAGAAGCAGACAGAGACAACCAGGTGTTCTGCTCCTATGGGCTAATGAGAAGGAACTGGACTTCACTGCTTAAAATCAGACCCTAGTGTGGGCCTTCCCCACTCACAAAAGGCTTTATAAACGTTACAACCACCCTGACTGGGGCTGTGGTTTACACTGAACTGAAAACTTAGGGGTGTAGGATGAAACAAACACAACCTGACAGCCAGGGCCTGGCTCAGGCTGCCTGTAAACCTGGCTGCATTCCCAAATATCCTAGAGCCACCAACTTAAGACCTGACCATTGACTAGGGGCCCTAGGGTGCTAGGTGGAGGCATGCGCAACAACTACCAAACAGGAAGGGACATGGGCAGAGAAGAGAAGAAAATAAACTAGTCTGTGAGATGAGCCAAAATGTCAAAATACATGAGGAAAACTAACACATGGAGTGTCAGCTACAAAAACAATATTCAAGAGATTAATTTACTCCCAACATAATGAAAATAGCACAGTCTGAAAATGGCTCAATAAAAGATATGTGTAAAATCCTCAGACACGAAGAAATAACATCCATTAAAAAAAACTGAAAGAAATCATGTACCAAGCCAAGCATAGATGAAACAAGAACAAGTAGATACGAGAAAGACCCAGTTAGAAATTATGGCAATTTCTGCTTATATTTCTTCCTCCCTGCATTAACAGATCCCTAGGATGCTAGCCGTAGCTCACTTCATGCAGCAGCCCAGTATGTCACGTTTTTACTAACATCTATCTTTTTCTTGCCTAGACTGTCTTCTGCTCTGCAGGCTCCTTGATCTGTGGCTACAGCAGGATTAAAGAGCAAGTAACTAAGCAGCTAATCTATGAGTTGGCCAAACGTCACTGGATCCATGGGATACAGGATGCCAATTTATTCACACACAACCAGACACCCAGTGTCTTTATATTGTCGCTTAGCCCTTCCTTCCTTCCCTATGCACCCCTCACCTCCCTGTCCCATGTACATTCCTCAAGATCCCAGACTCTACCATGTGAGCTCCCTCCCACCTCCAGCATCCATGTGCATTCCTTGCCAATTAACAGTTCTGCAACCGCATGGTATAGTGACTCTAATTTCCCCTTCGTTTACTCATTCATACTCTTTCCAAAGAACAGTGGTTCTCAAAATGGTCCCTGGACTGACAGCATCACCTGCAAACTTATTAGAAATGCAAATTCTTGGCCCCTACCATAGACTTACGGAATCAGAATCTCTCAGGGTGGTGCCCAGGAGTTCGTGTTTTAAAAAGCCCTTGGGTGATTCTGGTGCACGCTCACATTTGAGGATTGCTGCTCTAGACATTTGTATAATATGTGCTACAACATGCAGGGCACTGTGCTAGGTGCTGGCCAGGTGCTCCCTTGGTGTCATGGCTGCTTTTCTGAAAGCTTCCATGGGGCCACAGGGCAGATTCAGGGACTCCCAGAGGGGTGAACAAATGATCAGTGGCAGAGACTAAGCAAAGAGAAGGAAAGAGCACCGTCCCTAAGGCTCTGAGGCAAAGAATGTGAGAGAGGAGAGAGAAGGACTATGAAAGACACTTGTCCAGAGCTGAGTAACAGATGTGATAATGATTGTAGCCTAACCAGGATCAATAAGCAGGGTCATGCAAGGGCTGGACCTCCTCTCACATAACCCACCAGCCCCCGAAGCCTGGTGCTGGAGAGGCACTGGTGATACAGTTACTGATGCCGAGTAACATTGAGTTGTGTTAGGGTTCCAAGGATGATAAATAATTTCTTTTGAAAAACACTAGTTCAGCAACTGGCTGATGCAGAGGGCATTTGCTGAGCTCCTGCTCTGGGGATGCAGTAGTGAATTGGCCACAGTCCCTTCCCACTGGTCACTCAGGGTTGCCTGGGGGCAGACACAGAACCAGTGCCAGGGGTACAGTCCAGACACACACTCCAGGAAAGAGTCATGGGGGCCCCTGCTTTCTGCTGGAAGGGGTAGAGGAAGGCTTTTGCAGGGGAGGTGATGTTTGAAGGATGGCTGAGAATCTCAGGCAGAAAGTATGCGTGGCTGCCACCCAGAGGGAAGAGCTTGTGTGATGATCTGGACGGGTTAAAAAGGAAGAGCACGAGGTTGGGGATGGCAGGCATGTTAGGGGAGGTGGCAGTGAGTGGCAAGGGAAAAGACAGAAGTAGGCAGGGGTGGAACAGACTGTGGCTCTGGGTTTCATCCTATACCTATAGGTGATGGGGAGTCACTGACTATTTCAGAGCAGAGGGGTGACATGACAGACTTGGTGCTCTTAGAGAGATCATGTTGGAGCTTGTGTAGACAATCACACTGAAATGGAGACTGGGAGTCCAGCAGACCCATGAGCAGGCTGATGTGGGCCTGAGCGGGGTCATTGGCCCCAGCATAGAATGAAGAGTAATTTCTTCTTGTCAGGACCGGCTTGTGTGTTGGGCTCTGCGGCATAGAAGACGAACCAAACAAAGCCACTTCCCTCAACAGCTGACATATGGAGGGACACCTAAGATAGCACGTAATGCAAAGAAAACTAACCTTGTTCATCTTACACGATGTGTTTGTTTCCTGGGGCTGCTATAACCAATCACAGGCTTCCTGGCTTAAAGCAACAGGAATTCTTACCTTACAGCTCTGGAGGGCAGAAGGCAGAAATGCACAGGCAGGGCTGCATTCCTTCCAGGAGCTCTGAAGGAGAATCCTTTGCCTTTTCTAGCTTCTAGAGGTGCCCCCACTCCTTGGCTCCTGGCCCCACGTCACTCCAACCTCTGCTTCTTTCATCACCTGCCCTTCCTTGATTCTGACCTTCCTGCCTCCATCTTATAAGAACCCCTGCGATTATTATTATTTTTTGGTATTATTAATGTACAATTACATGAGCAACATTATGGTTACTAGACTCCCCACATTATCAAGTCCCCACCACATATCCCATTACAGTCACTGTCCATCAGCATAGTAAGATGCTACAGAGTCATTGCTTGTCTTCTCTGTGTTATACTGCCTTCCCGGTGTCTGCTCCCCCACCACATTATGTGTGCTAATCTGTAATACTCCATTTACCCCCTTATCCCTCCTTCCCACCCATCCTCCCCAGTCCCTTTCCCTTTGGTAACTGTTAGTCCATTCTTGGGTTCTGTGAGTCTGCTGCTGTTTGGTTCCTTCAGTTTTTGCTTTGTTCTTATACTCCACAGATGAGTGAAATCATTTGATACTTGTCTTTCTCTGCCTGACTTATTTCACTGAGCTCCATATATGTTATTATGAGCTCCATATATAATACCCTCTAGCTCTATCCATGTTGTTGCAAATGGTAGGATTTGTTTTCTTCTTATGGCTGAATAGTATTCCATTGTGTATATGTACCACCTCTTCTTTATCCAGTCATCTACTGATGGACACTTAGGTTGCTTCCATTTCTTTGTTATTGTAAATAGTGCTGCAATAGACATAGGAGTGCATATGTCTTTTCTAATCTGTGATCCTGTATTCTTAGGGTAAATTCCTAGGAGTGGAATTCCTGGGTCATATGGTATTTCTATTTGAGTTTTTTGAGGAACCTCCATACTGCATTCCACAATGGTTGAACTACTTTACATTCCCACCAACAGTGTAGGAGGGTTCCCCTTTCTCCACATCCTCACCAACATTTGTTGTTGTTTGTCTTTTGGATGGTGGCCATCCTAGCTGGTGTGAGGTGATATCTCATTGTGGTTTTAATTTGCATTTCTGTGATGATTAGCGATGTGGAGCATCTTTTCATGTGCCTGTTGGCCATCTGAATTTCTTCTTTGGAGAAGTGTCTGTTCAGCTCCTCTGCCCATTTTTTAATCGGCTTATTTGCTTTTTGTTTGTTGAGGTGTGTGAGCTCTTTATATAATTTGAATGTCAACCCCTTATCGGATCTGTCATTTATGAATATATTCTCCCATACTGTAGGATATCTTTTTGTTCTACTGATGGTGTCCTTTGCTGTACAGAAGCTTTTTAGTTTGATATAGTCCCACTTGTTCATATTTGCTTTTGTTTCCCTTGCCCAGGGAGATATGTTCATGACCCTGTGATTATTTTTAGGACCAGTCCAAAAAGTCCAGGATCATTATTCCATCTAAGATCCTTAAGTCGATCACATTTTCAAAGTCTGTTTGCCATGCCAAGTAATACACTCATAGATCCTTAGGATTAGGAGAGGAACATCAGTGCGGTGTTGGGGGGGCATATTCAACCAACCACATATGAGAAGAGGTCTCATGTTTTCATGAATGAATAATGATGATAATGACCAACTTCTTTAGAGTGCTTAATATGTGCCATCTATTTTCACATTTAGGTCTTCCAGGGCCTCTAAGAGGATAGGTTCTATTCCTATCCTAACCCTTTTCAGTTGCCAAAAACAACCCAGCTAAGGAGTGGCAGGCCTGGGAGGAGCTCCTATTCTTAGGGCTATACCTTCTCCCTCCATATCTGTGTCTAAATAGCCAGGCCACTTTTGCTGCAAAATACTATGTTAATGTTTCATCTTGTGCATTTCTTTTTTTGAAAATAGCTTTACTGTTTTTGCAGAAAAAAAGATACATGCCTTTTAAAATCTGCAAACAGTACTGAAAGTACAAAGAAAATAAAAATCACACCCAGATCTCATTTTCCAAGGATAACTGTTAACATTTGCTGAACATCCTCCAGACTGCTGTCTGTGCATCAAAAAATACCGTTTATTAATCACTTTGTCTCCCCTCTACATCATTAATATCTTCCCATGCCAATACTTGAAGATTCCTCAAAATGAGCTCGCTGGGTCACAGGCTGTACACATTGCACATGTTGGTACACATTGCCAAACAGCCCTCAAAGATGTGTTAATCTACACTCTTACCAAAAGTACAAGACCTTCACCAGTTTAGTCAGTCTTTTAAGTCTTTGGAATTTGGTGGGTGAAAAGTGAGATCTTTTCTTGGCATTGCTTTAATTATTAGTGATGGCATCTCTCCCTATATTTATTAGCCATGTATACTTATGCTCTTGGGAAATGGTCTATTCAAGGCCCTTGCCTACTTTTCTGTTGGGATGTTTGCTCTTTCCTTATGGATTTGTAAGAGCTTGTTTGTGGAATGGGCTATAAAGCCTGTGTCATATCTGCTACAAATATTTTTATTGATTGAGATATTATAAATAAAGTCTTGTTTATGGTATTTTCCACCTAGCAAATTTTCATTTAATGCAGTCAAATTAATAAACTTTTTCTCTATAATGTCAAGCTTTTATGTCATGTTTGGAAAAACCTTCCCAAACACAAGATTATTTATAACTTATATAATGTAAAGGACTCCGTGTGTTGTTCTTGTGCTTTTATGACTTCATATTTAAAATTTAAGTCTTTGATGTAGCTGGAATTTATTTTAGTGTAAGTGCTGTGGAAAACTGGAAAACCTGGACTGGATCACTAACAGAAGAACCAAGCGGCACTTGGAGGTCTTGGAGGGTGGAGGTTTATTTTCCACCAGTGCGCTCAGAGGAGAGGAATCTCCAAAAGTCTGAGCCCCGAGCACAAGCAACGGGAATCATTTATACTATTTTTGATACGTGGCATTTCAGCGTGCGCAGCAAGCAGGGTGAAAGAGAAGCCCGGAGGAGTGAGGGGAGGGGGCTGGGAGTGTTCTGCTGACCTTGATGGCTGTGTTGAATATTTTCCTTATCATAAGAAGTGACGTAGAGATCTGGTTCTATGGTTTTCTAAATAGCCGTTGTTAAACAGCCATCACCACTTATGGAATACTGCATCTTTTCAACACTGATTTGAAATACCACCTTTTTCATATACTAAATTTGCATATACACTTGGGTATATTTTTGGACTTTCTGGTCCAGTCAATTGATCTAGTTTTGGTTTTTGTTTTCCTGTTTAAGAACTTTATAAAATGCTTCTCTATCTGCTCTGGTTTTGAGGTCCTGTTTCTCAACTGCCTGTGAAAGTGATATATTAACTGATGAGTGCTGAGCATAAATTCACTTAGGCATATGCTGAGGGAATAGAGAATTGTGGCCACAGATTCCCCAACCTGTGCCCTTGCCCTAAGGTGACCTCTTCACACGGGGTTCAGCGCTAGCTTGGGAGGCAGCAGGCAGAATGTCAAGGTGACTGAGCTTGAATTCAAGAAAGCTGCATTTTGACCCAGCTCTGCTCCTGTAAGCTGGGTATAACCAATCTCTTGGCCTCTCTGGGACTCAGTTTCTTTGTCTTTGAAATGGAATGTTGATACTGGGGTTGCCTCCCTCACAGGGCAGAGGCCAGGTGTACATGTCCTCTATCTGCATGTCAGGGTATGGCTTGTGCCTTGTGAACACTGACGGCCACCCGGGTACGTACTCCCGGGCAGCAGTGCTGGAGTGACCCAGAGCCTGGACAGGCCCTGCAGGAGGAGTCTGGCCACTGGGCAACATGGAGAGGGGCCTGCTCATAGGCCAGCCCAGCCCCTTGGCTGCCCAGACCCAGGGCCTGGAGGTGAGGAGATTTGCTGCTCTAGTTGAGCCTTGTAAATGAATAAAGCATAATTTAATATTGCTGTGACAGCTGTGGGAGAGACTTTGTGAATGTTCGCATCATAGCCTAAGGTTTCCTCGGAGCCAGCATTAGGGCCGCAGACAATTTCTATATTATTTTCCATCTCTACTGCCCCAGAGAGGTGGGGGTAATTGGTGGAAATTGAGAGATATCTAAATTCCTGGCGAAGATTAGTGAAATTTTTTTTTTTGGAATAAATCTGAGTCCTGAGTGAACATTTTGTCAACTTGGTGTCGAGGGGAGAGTTGAAAGAGAAATCACACACCCAGTGCTGTCTTGCGTTCTCGGGAAGAAGAAGCAAGTGCCGAGGTGGCTGTTAGTCGGCCCTCCCCTCTAAGGCTTCCCCGTGGCCCCCTCCTCTACCCAGCTGACAGCAGATCTAAAAACCTCTCCTCAGCTGCGTGGTTCAGCCAGGACCTCCACCCTGTCTTTCTCCAGTGTCACGCCCTGATGCCCCAACAACCATGTAAAAGGGCCACCCCCGCCCCTAACTTTCTTCACTGGCTCCCTCCTTCCTCCCTCCTCCACCGGCCTCTACATTTAGCGCCCAGCCTCTGCTGTGCCCTGGCTAGCACAGGGTTCCGGCATCTGTGGAGTACGGCGGCAAGGATCATCAGATAGAGCTCGGGGGCTGAGAGCCTTCAGGACCCATCACACATGGAGCATGCGGTGTATTGGGGGCCCAGTCCATATTATCCCCAGGCTAAGTTTCCAGAGGTTCCTAAGGCCACCCAATAAACTGCCTCATGCCCTACCTGAGGTGTATTCCTTATTTCTCACCCTACCTTCACCTATTGCCATCCTCCATCAAATAGATATACCAGTCTGGCGGCTTTGACTCACTGACCCCATGGGTGCCCTGTCTGTGCACAGAGCAGGAAAATACTTCCTTCCATTTGGGTGAACCTGGGGGCTGGCCCACTTTATCTGTGTTATGTGATGACTTATGTCACCCACCCAGGGTAGAATTATTTCTTGTCTGTTGAATTCGAGTCCTCGGGCCTAGAGTAAGCCTCTCCAGGGCACAGTGAATCAGGCAGAATTTCCCCATGGGCCTAGGAAAGTGAAAGTGGTCATTGTTCCTTTGACTAATGCTGACTAAAATCCAGGAACCGAGAGCTAGTCCGAACCTCTCATTCCTCACGTGGGAAAACTGAGGCGCAAGGAGGTCATGTCTGCAGTCCTCAGCAGAGTTGATTCCAAGTCCCGATTCCCAGTCTTGTCTCCTCTCCACCGCACCACCTTCCCTGCCTTTGGGCATCGGCTGAGATGGCCAGCTTCCCTCAGCTCACCACTCTCAAGAGAACTTTGATAAGAACTCAGATTTCACAGTCATGCCAGCAGGGCATTACATATGGCGTGAAGGTGGCTGAACAGTGGCATCTCTAGCTTCACGGGGTCAGCCTACAACCACGAGGCTCAGAGCCAACAGCTGCGGGCCTGACAGGCCTGGATCCACATGCCCATGGCAGCAGAGACTGCTTTACGCCAAGAAGATCGGTACCATTGGAATAGATTCCAGTAGCAGAGCGTGTTTCTTTCCTTTGATAAGTGAAGGGGCTGTGTGAGGGTGGCCTTACGGAGCTGCCAGGCAGGGTAAGAGCATCTCATAAGTTGGAGCCCTGAGGGCCTGTCCAGGATATCTTGGGAACTTCCACCAGCCAATGGAAGTGCCCTTTAATCCTGCTAAGTGTAGAACTGGTGGACTGGAGTGTTGTCTGGAGCTGGAGCTGACACATGGCTCTAGTGTAAGCTTATTTGTGCTTTCAAGGCCCCAGCAGCCTGTGCACAGAAAGCAGCCAGGCAAAGACAAAGACCCCTGGAAGTACTGGGCAGACTTGTGCTGCCATGATCTTGCCATCTTCTGGGAATAAAGGACTATGTGCCCATCATTCAAACAGCCCAGAGACTGCAGTGGTGGCTCCTGAGCTGTACACAGGACCTGAGAGTCAGGATGTATAGTATCAGCCTTTTCATCAATGTCATTGTCAACAAATGACTGCCAAACAACTACCTGCCATTGAGTGCCACCCACGTGCTGAGAATGTTGTGAGAACTCACTGCTATATTGATTCTCACAACTACCCTGTGAGGTGGGTATTGTAATTAGCTCCATTTTATAGATGGGGAAAGAAAGGCTCAGAGAGGTGAAGTTACTCACCAAGGTCTCCCAGCTGGGAAGCAAGTGGCAATGAGGTGAGTAAGACCTGGCTCTTTTTCTCAAGATACTGCCAGTCACATCTAGAGACCAAGTGTGTGGAAATGAGATCAAAGCTTCCTCCCTGGGGTTGATAAGAACTCCCATTTATTGAATATCTACTACGCTCCAGGGACTTGACATGCATTTTTCTGTTTAATCCTCACAATAGCCCCATGAAGATGCTACTATTATCTTCATTTTTAGGGGTCAGGAAAATTAGACTCCTAGAAGTTAAGCAACTTGCCCAACAACTTGATCACAGCTAATGAAAGCAGAGCTGTAATAAGAACCACTAAGTCAGGGGTTCTCAGACAATTTGGTCTCAGACCCTTTTGCATTTTTAAAACTTATTTAGAGTAAATACAGAGGCAGAAAGCAGAGAGGACAGAAAGGGGAGTGACTGCTTAAGGGGTGTGGAGTTTGCTTGTAGGGTAAAAAAAAATGTTCTGGAGCTGGATAGAGATAATGATTGCACAACATTGTGAATGCACTAAATGATGAAGGGTCTATGAATTGCATGATTTAAAATGATTCATTTTATGTCCCATGAATTTTACCTAGACAACAACAACAAAGCAAAACACAATGAAGTAAATCAACAACCACAAAATTTTTTAAGGGCCCCAAAGAGCTTTTATGTGGGTTATATCTCATCATGTTAACCATATGAGAAATAAAATTGTTAAAATATTTATTTAATTGAAATTAAAACAATAAACTCATTTCATGTAAACATAAATAATATTTTAACGAAAAAAAACTATGTTTTCCAAAACAAAAACTTGTACTGAAAAGAGCTGCATTATTTTACATTTTTTTCCAATCTCTCTAATATCTGGCTTGATAGAAGATGGCTAGATCACCACATCTACTTCTCTATTCAGTTGGCATATGTTGTTACAGTTGAAGTATTATAAAGGAAAGCCAGCCTCACACAGATACATAATTGGGAAAGGGAGGAATGTTTTAATAGACTTTTCAGATCATTTTTTGATAAGATGCTGAAAATCCAACCCGTGGTTGTTTCTTACAGGCTAAGTGCAAAGTAGAATGTGAAACTGTATTAATGAACTTCCCGTAGTTCATTAAACCCCGTGGGCCTCTCTTGCACTTTGAATGGATCTTTTACCCAGTCGTGGTTTGCCAACATCCTTCTTTGGCCACTTGGCAAATATCAGCGCCCTGACTTACGCAGCACTTGCATATGTTGACTCATTTCATTCTACAACATCAACAAATCACATTTGTCACTATAGCCACCCATCTTTTTGGAAAAAGTCTAACTATTGGGAAGCTGTCAAGCTCACAGTGGTGGATCCTAGCTTTTCAAAATTCTAATTTTTGCTTTAAAGCTGAAAGTTTATCACTGACAAAGATACTGTCAGTTGTTTTCCCTGAAGTGATGGGCTCACTGCTCATTTAGGAGAAAATGTCTGCTGAATACCCAAATCTGAATAACATTAGTTACTCATTCTTTCAAGTAAATATGATGTTCTATGAAAAAATCAGCCAGTTAAGCTCACAACTCAAAACAATCCCACCAGTGCTTTGCCTTGAGTCAAACACTGCACATCGGTTTCCTGCAGGAGGGCTTTGAGCATATTTCCTACTTTGTCACCCAGGTCTGTTAAGGCATGGGCACTCAGGGGTCGGCATTAAGAAAGTTGATGATTACTGCTTCGCTGACAACATTCTTAAGTGAGGCCAGCTTCTTGTTTCTTAAAGTAAAAACGCAGAATCCACAGGTAGAGAGCCCAGGGGCAGCTACGACAGTTTGGTGCCGCTGCTCTCACTCATGCTCAGTCACCTGCTGCTTTGCCCACCACGGCTTTTGCACCATCAGTGCCAATGTCAACCTAGTGGAAAAGTCCAAGAACATTTTCATGTTATTGTGAAAATCGTTTTGATGCAGCAAATCCCCCGAAGGGGTCTCAGGGACCCCCACGGCCACACAGGTCTCACGCTGCAAATAGCTGCATGAGGCTGTACATCGGCCTGTGCCCGCCACCTCCCTAAATCAGAACTTCTATTGATGTCCCGTCACCTGCAGAATCAGGCCTGACCTCAGCCCCTGCTGTTGACTCAGGACACAGGATTCCAGCCAGATGGACTACTCAGTGTCTCCCAAGAATGTCCTTCCACGGCCTCTCCCTCACTCCCCCTCCACAGGGAGGCCCTCATCACCATTTCTGGCCAGGGAAATACTACTTATTCTCCAAGGCCTGTGTCAACTACTGCCTCCTCCAGGAAGCCTTTCCAGGGTTTTAAGCAAAAATGATCCTGTTGTCCCCTGAACTTTCTGACCCTCCTCTGGGAACATCTTCTCTAGCACTTAGCAAGCTGGGTATTCTATTATAAGGAGGTGTCTTCTTGCACGTGAGCTCCCCAAGGGCAGCACTGGGTTTTTCCTGGCCATTTCCCCTCACTGCCATCTTGTTCATCACTGGGGTGGGGGACATGTGTTGACTTGGACTGGATTGCAAAGATTCAGCTCCAGTGTCCAGAATGTACAACTTGAAAATGCCATGTGCCTGCAGCTGTGAGTACTTAAACCTCACAGAGCATATTCTGATTTTTAGGAATCTCCAAGGAATGTCACTACTGGTGTCAATACTTGTCCATGCTCCTTAGAAATGATCCCCTTTCAGGGATACTGGGGAAGGGTTTATACTTCTGGAATACTCCAACCCTAGGAATCTCAGCTCCAAGGGCTGGAAGAATCCTTGAGAGGGAGAAAACGCCTGGCACCAGGCCATACTGAAAGCACTGTGTCTCTTGTATCCCTTTTTGTCAGATAACACAGTTCATGCCCCTGACCTGCACCCTGGGTAGGAGCTGAGGCCCAGCCTCCCCTCCCAGTTTCTCTCAATGGCTTGCAGTTCAAACAGGATCATGCTAATGGCTCCCAATGATCACCCAACCCTCTGTCCCCAGTGCCCAGCCCAACCTGAGCTGGGAGACTGTATCTCATTTAGGGCTCATCTTGGAAACTCGCAGAATCACAGTTAGTGCTTGCAGAGATACACTTGTTTGTTTCAAAGGCCGATTTAATTCTGATGCCCCTGGCCTCAATAGTTGTTTCCTGATTTCCAGGAATTGCTCTCAATTTAGTGGTTGCCAGCGCACAGCTCTCTGCCCCAGCCCTTTGCCAGCCTGCTGTGCTCTAGCTTCTCTCTCAGTGATCATGTAGGCTGGCAGGGGCGTGAAGGTAGGAGAAGGAGGCACTTGCACAGGCTGAAGCATGGCTCAGTTGGAGGAGAGGACAGGGCATTGGAGACCAAAGGACTCTGAACCGGAGCCCAGAGAACACACAGGGCAAGACATGGAGATGGGTGAGCAAATCAACTGCTCAGTATGAGTTGATGCCACAATGTAGGGGCCAGATAAGCAACCAGGGCCTTAGGCTACATCAACAGAGGCAAAGTACTCAGAACCAGGGACGTGAGTGTGCTGCTCTCTTCGGCATCTTAGTGTGTAAGGCATGGACTTAGAAACTCAAGTTGTCTGATTAGACTTTTGACAACCACTTACTATCTCTGTGACCTTGGGCAAGCCACTGAACGCCTCTGAGACTCTAATGACCAGAGCTTCCTCTCTCTGAGGAAAGGCCATGTAAGGACACAGCAAGAAGGTGGCTGCTACAAGCCAGGAAGAGTGCCCTCACCAGGAACCAGATCTGCTGGCACTTTGATCGTGGACTTCCAACCTTCAGAGCTGTGAGAAATAAATGTCTATTGTGGAAGCCACCATGGCAGCCCCAGCAGACTACAGCACTGGCCCGGTGGTTGCTGCAAGATGGCTGACCAAGGCCGAAAAGGAGGCATGTGATCACATTAGCCATTCAGCAGTCCCTGGTCTGGGGCTGGCCCCTGCTGGGGAAGCTCAGCCTCCAGTCCTCTGCCAGTCCTGGGCTGGGGAGGCAGGGACTGACCTAACAAGGCTGTGGCCTCTGGTCTTGGGTTCTTCTCCTATCAGGCCCTCAGCTTCCTCCTCTTCAGCTGGGATGATAACCCTTCCCCAGGAGAGGTGCCAGGGCCAGAGTTTGATCATGCATGCTGGGTAAGCACTCTGGAAGCCAGAACACCTTGGACAGGGTAGTGCTCTTGGCCTTGAGGGATGGCTGCTGAGGAGACAGAAGGATGAGCCCCCTCCTTGGTCTTTGGGAGCAGAGCAACTCTCTCCCGAGAGGAAATTCCAACAGTCCAGGGAGGTTTGATCTGGGCGCAGATTCCCTGATGCCAGGCCACCTCCCAGAAAGCCACCAGTGGCAGTGGCAAGATAAAAGCTAGATCAAGTGCCACACCAGCTTATTGGCAATGGCTGGTGGTAGCCCATGTTCATACCTCCTGCCTTGAACCTTGAACTCCTGACTCATGCTTTGCTTTGCCATGGTTCCAACCCAAGGTGCAGTGGTAGCAGAGACATGCTATCCAGGGACACTTGCCTGTCCCCACCAGTATCCTCTTACCTGAGGCCATCTGCCCAGTATCTAGCAGAAAGTACCGAGAAGGTGGGACCAGGCTCTGGCTTCAAGAGCCATACCCCAGGCATGGTGTCCACAGGCCACTGATGTCCTGGGTGGCTACAAGGGGGAGGATCTGGGAGGGCCAGGCCACAGGCAGCAGGTGGCAAACCAGAGCTGCCAAAGAGCCAGGGGCTCCTGGGCTGACTTCATTGCAGTTTAGTTTTGCAAACAACAGCTCTGATCCCTGTTGGTCCAGCCACACTGGTGCCTGGGATTCCATTGGAGAGCCTGCCCAAAGCAAAGACCACCCAGGCTGGTCAGGGAAGGCAAGATCACAGAAGTTTCCCTTGACCTTCAGACTGAGCTCTAATCATCTCTTCCCATACACTTTCGAAATTCTGATTACATTATTCTCAGCTCTTCAATTGCTGTTTATTCCTAAGCTTCAGAGGCTCCTGCAGGGGTAGAGACGGTAGAAGGGTGTACACTGCGAGGTCGTTCTTTGTGCTAGAAGAATAGTGTCTGGCAGAGTACCACCTTCAGCAAGGCCCAGGTAAAAATCTTTTTGTGCTAAGTCCACCAGTACCTTTCATGTTGTCTAGACACATTCTGGGAAGTGTCTTCCCTTAACCAAGGGTGGAAGGAAAAGGAAACCAAAGCCACCTTTCTGAGCTCTCAAGTCACCTAGACTTGGCCTTTTGGGGATGCTGGCAACTTACATGTGCCAGTCCCCAGGAGAGCTGGCAGGTTACCTAGAAAAGGAACAATGTCAAGCTTTTGGGCCACACCAGTCCCTTGCGGGGTTAGGAAGTCATCTCATAGAGCTGCTGGGAACCTGGGCTCCTCGCCTTCAATCAGGCCTCTCAGTGGAGTGGAACTGCCTTAGAACGGGGACCCTTTCCCAGGCCACTCAGTGTACAGCAAGGCCTGAATGGGAGGGCCCGGGGGACTCCAGCTGCCACTTTCCCTAGAAGACAAGGCCACATTTCTCTGTCTTCCATGTGATTGCCCTTGTCTCAGTCTCTAAATACCTTTGTCGCATAGTGAGACCCTGGGGTTCAAAGGGAGCTCTGAAAGGAGCTTTTGTCTGCTGGTTTTAGACTTTTATGAGTCACAGGCAGGAATAAGCTTCCCTCTGCAGCCCAGAGGCACACTGAGCTAGGCAGGACACCAGGGAAATGGTTCCGCCCAAAAGCGTGCTGAGTACAGTCTGCAGGTGTCAGAGCAGGCAGGGGCATGAAGGCTTTGGGGGTCAAGGCCCAGGAGCTCTCTGCAGTCCCGGGCACACCACCGAAGCCCCAGAAGCCCTGCTTGGACAGCTTTAAAGGTTCACCTACTGTGTAAGGCTCCGTCTGGCACAAAGCAGTCTGCTACTGTAAACATTTACAAACAACTACTCTTGTCTGGCTCTACTGTTGAGACACGGGGACACTGAGGCCCAGAGAGGGGAGAGACCTTGCCCAGGGTCCCCCAGCTGGTCCAGAGCTGGGGTGGAATACAGCCCACCTGACCGCAGGCTGGTGTCCTCTCTGGACCACACTTATGTGGCCCACTCCAGCTGTGTGGGAAGCAGCCCTGAGTCTGTGTGGGGACAGGGAGGCCTGGGTGCAGACTGTGACCATCGAATGCACGCATGGGTTCCTCGAGTGCTCACAGTTCCCCTGCCCGGTGGTGACCTCCACATGCCAGCCCAGCCAACACACTTTGCCCACTTGCCCACTGTATTAGTGAAGGCGAGAGAGAGAAAGAGATGGAGACACACGAGATTTGTTTTAAGGAACTGCTTCATGCTGTTGGAGGGGCTGGCACGTCCAGAGCCAGCAGGGCGAGCAGATTGTGGCGGGAGTCGGGAGTCTGAAGGCTGGAAATTCAGGCGGGGCTTCTGTGCTGTAGTCTGGGGGCAGAATTCCTTCTCTGGGGAACCTCAGTCTTTGCTGAGAAGAGCAGAATTTGCTGCTGGGTGGTGACCTGCCTGTGTGGGAAGGAGGGATGGCCTTGAGCAGGGTCTGGACGGTCCGAGGCCATCTGGCAGCTGTGCCCCCCACCTCTCCATTTCCCACAGCTGCCCTTGGCTTAACACTGTGGCCTCTGCCCAGAGATCAGCCCCCCATGAAGGGAGCCACGTGGGGGGTAGCATCTCTGCGGGAGCCTGGGGCCTCAGCACCCAGCTTGGCCCAGCTCTCCCTCCCTCCTGGGGGTACCCATCTCTGCATCTCCCCTCCTGCCCAGTCCACTGTGGCCACACCCTTGGATTCTAGCCCACAACTTGACCTTCATCAAGGGGAGGGAACAGTGTCTAGCAGCTGCAAGGAGGAACCCAGATTTGGGCAAATGCCCCCTACCTTGCCCACTGTCAGCTTGTCTCTCCCCCGTTCCACCCACTGTGGGCCTTGTCACTCCCCCCAGCCTGGATACCTCCTTCTTCTGGCTCTCCTTTGTCTTTTGTCCCAAGAAATGAAGCAGGTCTCTTTGGCGTTCTCTCACCTTTGGAGTGCCCCTTGGCACCGGCTGAGCCTGGCTCCCTGCAGCTGCTTCCCTCCCTCGCACTGCTGTGGCGGCCTCACCCCTGCACCCGGGAATGCACGTCCCCTCCAGCTCGCCCTTGAAGCTCATCTTGGTAATTCTCTTCCCCAGGGGGCATGGAGCTCAGCAGTTCCCCTGGTCTAGTGGGGACAAGCTCTTGTTTCAGGCCA
Organism: Manis javanica; assembly: GCF_040802235.1. Classification (NCBI taxonomy): domain Eukaryota; kingdom Metazoa; phylum Chordata; class Mammalia; order Pholidota; family Manidae; genus Manis; species Manis javanica. The sequence continues at coordinate 137,404,432 of NC_133174.1, forward strand.
CTGACAGCCTAAGGCAGGCACTAATCACACCCTCATTTCACAGAGGACCGGACTCATCCTTCAGGAGTGCGCGCAGCTTGCCCAAGGTGGTGCAGGGGCTAGAGAAGGGCTGGTAATCCTAGAGCCCTGCCGCTCCTACCCACCTCGGGGTTGGGCTAGCTCCCTCCTGATCCCACAGCCTAAACAGAAGCCCAACAGATGGGGGAGCAGGCCTGCTGGAAGCCCCAACTCAGGCCTCAAGCCCTCAGGACCATTCCGTAGTGGGAGGTGATATCTTTGGGTGCATCCTGCTGAATGGGGGCAACCCAAGGAGGAGACACTCAAAGTTTGGGAGCAAGAAGTGCCCCTGCCCCCAGACCCTCCCCAGTGCTCCAGCCTCATGCCCCCAAAGCTCACTTACCCATTGTCCCTGCTCCCAGGCCTGTCATAGCTCCCCAAGAACAGCATGATCTAGACAGGGCTCTTTAGACCCCACCCTAACCCCTATCACCTTACCACCCTGATATCCCAAGGTCTTCCAGGATATAGCCATAACCACCTCTCCCACCTCATATTCTAGAACCTTCCTTTCCCCTCCACAGGGCCACTCCCAGCACCTCCCTCTCTTGCCCTCCCCAATGCAGAGCCATAAGCTGCCACCTCCTCCCCAGTACACTTCTCCATTTATTGCTCAAAGACCAACCTGCCTGCCCTACCCCTCCTTTCCTGATGTGCCCATTTCCTCCCACCTGCCCAGCACGCTCGGCTTGCCCTGTGGTATTCCAGCCCTCGCCACAGTGTTCATGGCATACAGAGCAAGTGTTGCAGGTAGCAAAGCCTGTCTATGCTAGAAGACTAGAATTTGCTCTAGGTCAGCGATCAACTAGCTGTGGGTCAGCATGTGCCCCCATTGCTGGGTAACCTCCAGGGCTTGACCGAGAGCAGGTGCTCAGGGAACAGAAAGTGAGCTGACCCTTCCTTCAGGGAACTTCTTGAAACTTGCCCAAGTGTGGAACCAAAATCTGGGGCAGAGGAAGGGTCCTCAAAGCAGCTTGTGCCGAGTCACCAAGCCAAGTTAAACATTAGGGGCACTGAGGCTATGGACTACAGTGCAGATTTCCTGGGCCCTATGCTGAGCTATGAAATTAGAATCTCCAGGTGCAGAGAAAGGGGCAGAGCCAGCTGCATTTTTAAAAGGGCTCTACGTGTGGTTCTGATCTATCCTACAGACTGGTAGGATCGGAGAGACAAGGGCCCCAGTGCACACAGTGAGTCATCACAGACTAGGGCCTCTCCCCTTTGTCATCAGGCCCAGCCAGCTGCCAGGGCTGAGGAGCTGCATCCATGAGCTACTTGCTGACAATTGCCATCCTGCCTTGAGGGCCCACATCATGACAGACCACAGCCGACTATGGGTAACTCCAAAGATGTCAACAGGACACGGTCAGGAATGCCTCATCTGGGCTGCTACGCTAGGACTGTGGCTGGGGGAGGGCAGGAGGGCCCATTTCTTGACAGGAAGCCTGCACTTCCTTCAGTCCTTTGGTCCAAACTTTCGTCAGCTCCTTTGAGGCCAGAGGCACTGTTTTTCCAGTGCTCTGCTTGGAGCCAGCGCCGTGGCATGGAGGTGGTGAGCAGGCAGCCAGGGACCTGCACAGAGCAGCGTGGGCCACACTCAGGGGTGTCCTGCACTTCTAGACAGGGCTGGCCTAGCCCCACGGCAGGGGGACAGGTGGAGGAGGACAGGCTGATGGCGGGAGTGGGGGCGGGGACAGAGGGCCATTGCCAGCAGAGGGGACTGTGTGCCTACAGGCTGTGAGGACGTGAGGGGGAGAGAGGCCGCGTGGCTGGCTCCCAGAGTGAGTATGGAGGACCAGGCCATGCAGTGGGACAAGGCGGCAGGTAGGGCCTATTTATCTTAAGAATGATGGGAAGGATCAACAGACATATGGAAAGATGTTCAACCTCACTAGTCATTGGAGAAATGCAAATCAAAACCGCAATGAGATACTACCTCACACCCACTATAATAAAAAAAAAACAGGAGTAAATAGCATGTGTTGGTGAGGATGTGGAGAAATTGGAACCCTCAGACATTGCTAGTGGGAATGTAAAATGGTGCATCCTATGTGGAAGAGTCTAGTGGGTCTTCAAAAGTTAAACATGGAGCTACCACATGACCTGGCAGTTCACCTCCTGGCTACATACCCCAGAGAACTGAAAACAGGTATTCCAGCAACCAGTGTTCACAGCAGCGCTACTCACCACAGCCAGGAAGTGGAAACAACCAAAATGTGTGCCAGCTGATGGCCGGGTGCCTGGGATGCAATATGCCCATGTAATGGAATGCCATTCAGCCATAAGAGAGCATGAAGTACAGACACCTGCTGCATCATGAGGGCTATGAGAAGGTGAAGAAGCCAGTCACAAAGGATTGTGTTTTATGTGACTCCATTTAGGTGAAATGACCAGAAGAGGTAAATCCATAGAGACAGCAGATTAGAGATGGCCAGGGGCTGTGGGGGTGGGGGGCGCAGAATGGGAAGTGACTGGTTGATAATATGGGGTTTCATTTTGGAGTAATGAAATTGTTCCGGAATTAGGGGTGATGGTTGCATTATTTCATTAATATGATTAATGGCACTGAATTGTACACGTACACATGGTAAATGGCAAATCTAATCACACACACATATATTAATCACAGTTTTTAGAAATGAGGAGAGAACAGTGGGAAGGTCAGGCCAGGGTCCTAAGCGGCCGGTAAGGGCTAGACCAGAGGAGCGCGGGCGCCCTGCCGGCCCTGAGTGCCTGGGGGACAGGGGTCCCCGCTCTCCAGACCCCCTAGTGCTTTTGGGCTCTCCGAGCCGGCTTCCTCGGCTGTAAGATGGGCCTGCGCATGGCTGCATCCTGCAGCTGGGCTTCCCTGAGACAGTACATGGGAAGCCCTGGCACACAGTGGGTGTGCAGCTGGCGCTGGCTCCCTTCCCCATCAGGGTGATACGCTGGGACAGGGCAGCTCCAAGGGGTGCAGCCTTCCACTCATGGTGACAGAGCTAAGAAGTTAGGACTTGGAATCAGACTGCCTGGCTCCTGCTCTCACAAAATGTGGCTGGTAACAGCAGTCTGGCCTGCTTTCTAGTCCTTCTGCACCACCAGACCCAGCTGACTGAGCCACTAGCCCCCGGGGCCTCTCTGCGCTAGAGCCAGGCAGGGCTTTCCTCTCAGAGCGCCAGGCCCTGCCCCGCTCTCGCCCGGTGGGAAGGTGGGAAGGACTCCTGATTCCTGCAGCTTCCCAGAGGCTCCCAGGTGGGCCATCCTTATTCAGTTCAATGGCAGAAAGCAGAAAAGATGTTCTTATTTTATGGCCCCTTTTGTTGGCCTGCAAAGCCACTGAGAGGAAAATCGAGGCAAGAACGGGCTCTTTCCCTGACATGCACTAACAGACGTGAGCTTTTGCATTGCATTTTGTGAAGGTGGTTCTAGAAGGGCAAATCATGAGAACACAAGGAAACCCTGATGGTCTCTACTTCAGTCTTCCCCACACTGGTCCCTTCTGCTTTATGTTCTTCACTGCCTCTGAGTCCCTCGCCCCCACCAGCCTGGAGCCTCAACCTTTTGGCCTCTAAAATGGGTGTCACATGAAGATGAAGGAGTAGCGCCTGCTCAATAAGGTTAGCTACAATTACAGAGATTTTTACGTCATGGAAAAACAGTGCTGACTTTTCACATGGACATTGTTCTTTCCAAAAAACTGATGATCTCATCGGTAAGACTGTATCTTCTTCCCCAGGACCCGTGGATGTATTTTTAATGACAAAGGTGAAAGGCACCTGTCTAGCCTAGTCCTTGCGCTGACCCGGGCATGCAGGGGGAAGGTTGCTTCTCTAGCTGCTGGCTGGGACGCGCTCCACCGCAGCCCGGGGCTGGCTCAGTCTCGGAGCCAGGGAGCCCCAGGCCCCTAGGGGCCAACTTCTCCATTAGGCACAGTAGGTGCCAGGGCCATGATGCTTTTAGGAGCTCATGAAAATATTTTCTTTTCAAATCAGAAGGAATAAAAACTTTTAGGTGGAAGAAAGTATTTTAATGTATACTATTAATATGAATTAATGTATTCATCTTTATACCAATACAATCATAATATAGCATTGTTATTTATGTTTTTATTGAGGAAGGGGCCCACAGAGGTAAAAGTGCCCAGGGTCCACAGAGCCTTAATGGAGCCCTGGGCCCCCAGCAGTAACAGAGTCCTGTGGACAGATGCTCTGCCCTTTCCCTGTGCGCTTTCCCACCTGTCCACTCATTTCTGATTCTGATCGCTGCCTTGAAGTCCCAAAGGCAGCCAGGTTGGTGAATTTTCCCCCACTTCCACACAAAGAGGCTGAGGTTTGGAAATAAATGACAGCACCCAGTCTTGGATTTTCTGTTGCCCCTCAGTGCCATTCCAGGGCCCTTTCCCCACAGGGAGACCTTAGGCAGAGGAGCCCAAGTCCTGAGGGGAAAACCCTCTCAGCCTGCTCTACGACTCACCTGCCATCTTCCCCAGCTCCGTCAGAGCCACCAGGAAGAAAGCTGCAGGGTCAGAACAGTGCAGGTATTTACTATTACCACTAATTCTGGTCTGAACCAGGGTGGCTAAAACCTCTATAAAGCTGAGAAGCTGTGGTCAGGGGGTTATACTCAGTGCCCTAGAAGTGCCCACAGAGTACTTGCCTGGCTCAGTTAGGGTTCTCCCGAGAAGCAGAGCCAAGATGGGATTGGATAGACAGAGATGAGGTCAGTGGGTGGGCGGGTGGGCTGGATGAATGGGCAGATAGGTGATAGTGACAGAGCTGCATAGATGATAGATTTCAAGAACTGGCAAGTCTCAAATGTATAGGGCAGGCCAGCAGGCTGGAAATTCAGGCAGGGTTGATGATGCAGCCAGAGTGGGGGAGGTGGGGGGGGCAGAATTTCTTCCTTGGGAAACGTGTTTGCTCCGAAAGCCTTCAGCTGATTGGGTGTATCTCACCCAGATCATGGACAGTGATCCTCTTCACTTCAAGTTGTAGCTGTTAAGTACAACTACAAAATGCCTTCTCAGCAACATTCAGGTTAATGTTTGAGTAACTGGGGACCCTAGTCTGGCCAAGGTGACATATGAAACTGAGCATCACATCACACATGCCACCTTGGCTGAGGTCAGGCCTTGCTGGCTTATTGACCACTTGAATCCTCTGTAATTGCCCTCCTGCCTCACTAGCCAGGAAGACCGAAGTCAGGTTCTCAGGTAGGAAGGACCTTGAACCCCGGAGCCCAGTGTCCGGCCTTTCAGCTGGTCAGTGGCACTCTGTTCCCAGGTTTCCTCAGGTCAGTTCATGGCTTCTTGCTACCAGCACCTGCCCTGTCACAGCAGTCGTAAGCAAAGGTTGAAAGTGAGTGCTCCCACTGCCCTCCCTGGGGAGTCCTAGCGGCCTGGCGCTGCACCCCCGAACCTCTACGGGATGACCTGCAGTAACTCTGCCTGGGCCCTGCCACCGCTGAGGCTCTCTGGGGCTGGAGTTCCAAGCCCATGGCTCTGCTTGGCTCCCTTGTCCTTTGAAACCCAGGTGGAGGCAGTCATGCCCCCCAGGCCAGTACATCCGAAGCCTGTGGTAGGAGCAGCAGCCCTGGTCCCCAAATCACCTTAGGGGCCCATCTTCCCTTGTCTTGAACAATAGTGCCTGTACGCAGCCGCAGAGCATTATGGCCCAGCCCTGCAGGGCCAATGAAGTCCAACATAGTTTCTTCATTTGGCCCCATTTTCTCTGTTTCCTTTAGTCCCAGCTGGCAGTGTTTGTGCTGGTATATCCCATCCTTATTCCTAGCGTTTGTTGAGATAGTTGATTAATTCTGTAGTTTAAATCTATTCTAATCTCCTTATCAAAATAGTCACTTGGCCACACCTTTAGTGTTCACATGTTTTGCAATATGGATAGGCTGAGAATTTTCCAAATGTTTAAGTTCTGCTTCCATTTTTTTCCCTCTGCTTCCTTTCTGCTTAACAGTTCCATCTTTAAGTCATTTCTCTCTCCTCACATTCCACCAGATGCAGTCAGCAGGAACCAAGCCATCCACCTTCAACACTTGGCTTAGAAATCGCTTCAGCTAGATACCCAATTTCATCCGTTGCAAATACTACCTCCCACAAAGCACTAGAACATGAACACAATTCAGCCAACTTCTTTGCCACTTTATAGCAAGGATCACCTGTCCTCCAATTTCCAGTAACATGTTCCCCATTTCCAGCTGAGACCTCATCCAAATGGCCTTTACTGTCTAGATTGCTACCAACATTCTGTTCAGGATTGTTAGGTATTCTCTAAGAAGACGGACACTTTCTCTACAGCGCTCCTCTATTCTTTCTGAGGTCCTAGCAGAATCACCTTTAAAGGCCTATTCAAGGGAGGACAGGCTTCTGCTAGCATGCACCCCCAAACTCTTCCAGTCTCTACCAATTACTGGTTCCTGGGCTGCTTCCACATGTGAAGGGATTTGTTACAGTGGCCCCCCCAGTCTTATCATTGTCTTAGCTCGGGCTGCTGGAGCAACAGAGCCTGGGGGGGGCTCAGACAGCAGATGTTTGCTTCTCACTGGTGGGGAGGCTAGAGGTCCTGGAATGAGGCTCCGGCAGACTCCGGGTCTGGTAAGAGCCCACCTCCAGGTTCATGACAGCCACCTTCTCACTGTGTCCTCATGTGGCAAAGGGACAAGGGAGCTCTCCAGGGTCTCTTTTATAAGGACATGAACCCCATTTATAAGGGTTCCACCCTCGTGACCTAACCCCCTCCCAAAGGCCCCACTTCCTAACACCATCACCTTGGGGGTTAGGATGTCAACTGAATTTGCGGGGTGGGTGAGGGTGGGGCGCAAACATTCAATATATAGCATCTCATGTGATAATGGTATGTATTGGTTTCTAAATGTTGTTATACTTTATATTTTTTGTATGTGTACTTGTATTGGGTCTTGATGCAAAATGTATTTATTATTATAAACATGTTTGAAAGTCACCAGGGTATCCAAACAAGCCATTGTGCAGATGGGGACATTTGGGCTTAAATTCAGGATGGGACATGTTTAAAGTCTTCTAATGAGGAAGAACAGAGAAGGGTTAGAATTTGACAAACGGTCTCCTGACCTGAGCCCACGTGCTCCATGCTAGCTGCTGGGCAGTGGCATCTGCCACCCAGGGCTCCAGGATGTGACACTGCCAGGGAAACTCAAGACCCCAAATCATCCGAAGCACATCTTGGAGAAGCAAACAGAAGAAGATGTTTTCCTCGGAGGTGGGGCTTTTTAAAGTGCATGTAAGTATACTGCAGAGTACCGGTGGTCATTTTACAGTGTATACATGGATCGCAACATCAAGATGTGCCCCTTAAATTCACTTTATTTCTGGAGCCCACTGTCTATCCCTTTGGCTTCCAATCTCTCTTTCTTTGGGTGTGTCTCTGCACCAGTCAGGGTTTGTTAGAGAAATAGAGTGGTATAGACAAAGTTGTCATGGGTGTGGGATCCGCTGCCTTGCGGAGACTGCACATCAGTGTTGAGCCTGAAGTCGCCCAGACCAACAGGGGGAAAGAGGGTGTGGACAAGGACAAGAATAAACAGCTCCGTCTGTCTCTGCCCGCCTCCAACCTCGCTCCCACGGTGACCTGCAAGGCAAGCTGGCGCCCCTCACCAAGAGCTGCACACACACCCAGCTGAAGGAGATGATCCAGCGGGCACTGGGGCAGCTGCAGGCCCGGGGCTGCGCCCCGTCAACAAGAGGAGCCCGCAGATCAGAGACATGGGACACGAGCTGCCGCAGCCCTGGCTTCTGCTTCACTCCTGTCTCCCACAAATCATCCGATTCTCATGTGGAATCTGCATGGGAAAGGGAATTCCAGCACTGAAGCTCCAGGTTCCCTCAACTGGCATGAAACAAAGCTGCCATTTTTAGCTCTGAATAAATATAGTGCATAAGTGAAGAAGAAGCAGGGGCTGGAAATTTATAAACCTGCAACATCCCAAGACTGGCTAAGTGTTCTTCTCTACAGGGCCTGATTTGGGGGGAATGGGCAGAATGACTTTGCATCCCACCAGTTCCTCCTCATGGCTTCACATCACCCTACAATCTGCAGGTTCACAGCCTCACCTGCCTGCAGATACAGGGTCCCAAGAACATTAACAAGCCAGACGCCTGGTTCTTGCTTTGACATGTTCATTTAGCTGCCTGCCTCCCATCCTGTTAGGAACTGAGTGTTTGCAATGCCCCAAATCATATGCTGAAGCCTTAAATCCCAATGTGATGGCACTTGGAGATGGGGCCTTTGGGAGGGGATTAGGTTTAGATGAAATCATGAGAGTTGGGCCCCCATGATGGGATGAGTGCTCTGATACTGCCCAAACCTCTTCATGACACAGTGGAGTGGGGTTCTCATGGGGAGCAGGGAGCAGCCTTGACTCTATATCTGGGGTGTCTTTTGTTCTCTGGGCTTGGAGAAGGAAGACGCATGGGGACCTGAGGCCACAGGCCTCTCAACAGAGCTATAATTCATGTTGCTTTGGACAAAGTGGTTGCGCCTGGGATTCACGGTCCCTGCCACCTAATTGCTCCACGCTTCCGTCGCTAGCAACCCCACCAGGCCAGAGCCTGCGGAATGCCTCCATGCTCTGCCCCTGTGTGTCTCAGTAGCTCTGTGGACTGTTTGCAAGTCCTCAAGCTGAGCCCCCGAGTGGCTGATGTGGAGTCTGTGAGTTACCCTGCCCATTCATCCCGCTTTCCTGATCTCAGCCCCCACAGGTGAAATGTCCCTTCACCCCTCACTCAAAAGGAAGGAGGTCCAGTGTCCTCTCAGTTGGGACCCAGGTTCAGTCAAGGCTCTGAGGTGGGGCAGAATAATGCAAACTATGTTGGGTGGTGTCCATGATTTGGTCAGATTTGAGCATTCCGTATTTTGTGACATGGAAGCCAGAGGTTGTCATGGTGAGATAAGTATCTTGCAGCTTGGTGTGCACCCCCAGGGCCTCAGAGAGACCAGCCCAAGGGGCTGGAGTGGTTCACAAAGTACCAACCCTCCTTGGAAGAGGGTTTGCCTGGACTTCAGGGAAACTTTCCATAACAAATGTTTCCGAGTCAATGCAGTCCATCCCTTGCGGGTACTCTGCATCCCATTCCACTGGCCATTGCTGTTCTCCCTTTTAAACCTGACCTCAGTTCAGATGAGAGAAAGGTCTGCTCCGAAACAGAACATCCGTGGGTGCACTGACCGGCAGCCCTCGCTCACACCAAATGCGCTCATCTGAGTTCAAGTCCCCACTTTTTACCTTCGGTCATGTTGTGTGTGGCCATGTGGGATGCTGGGTAAGTAAGTCAGCCTTCCAGGTTGCAGTTGGACAGATCTATGGAACGAGGGATTTGTCTTCTGAGACTGTGAGCGTCCAGAAGACTTGCGGGGACTCGCAGGAGCGTTGGGGACGGCAGGAGGCTGCCCCTCCGTCAGCCAGCTCCCGCTATATGGAGCACCTGTGGGAGGGTGGGGGGTCCATGTCTCGGCTCTTGTGACTAATGCTGCAGTGAACGTGGGAGTACAGATAGCTCTTCAAGATCCTCAGTTCAATTCCTTTGGATACATGTCCAGAAGTGGGACTGCAGGATCAAATGGTAGGTTTATTTTTAATTTCTTGAGGACCCTCCACACTGTTTTCCAACAGTACACAAAGGTTCCTTTTCTCCACACCCTTGCCAGCGTTTGTATCTCTTGTCTTTTTTACAATAGACATTTTAACAGGTGTGCGGCAATGACTCATTGCGGTTTTGATCTCTATTTCCGTGATGATCAGTGATGTGGAGCACTTTTTCAAGTATTTGTTGGCCAATTGGGGTCTTCTTTGGAAAAATGTCTATTCAGGGCTTTTGCCATTTTTTAATTGGGTTATTTGGTTGTTGTTTTGAGTTGTGTGAATTCCTTGTATATTTTGGACATTAACCCCTTAACAGATACATGGCTTGCAAATATTTTCTTTCATTTTGTTGATGGTTTCTTTTGCCGTGCAGAAACCTTTTAGTTTGATGGGGTCCCACTTGTTTATTTTTGCTTTTGTTGCTGGTACTTTTGGTATCATATCCAAAACGTCTTCTAGACGTTCTATGGTTTCAGGGCTTATGTTCAAGCTTTTAATCCATTTTGAGTTGATTTTTCTGTATGGTGTAAGATAGGGGTCAGTCTCATGCTTTTTCCTGTGGGAACATTTTTAACTGCTCAAAACGGACCCTAAGGAGCCTTCACGTAGATGGCTTTAATCAAACCTTTTTTATTGTGGAATACAGCACACAAAGAAAAGTGCTTAAGACATAAACGTACAGCTTAACAGATTGTTGTCAACACTTGTGTAAGCACCATCCAGAATAAGACACATAACATGACCAGCTCTGCAACAGCCCCTCACGTGCCCTTCCAACCCCAGTCATGAGCCCCGTCCACCTTGCTCAGCCCTGGCAATCACTTCCTTGCTATCCTTTACATTTTACCACCTAACGGTGCATCCTGGAAACACCGTGGATTACTTTGGCCTGTTTTGAAATTTATAGAAATGGAATAACACTGTACGTATACCTTTTTTAAAAATTCATAGCTTAAAACTTCTGAGATAATTATAGATTCACAGGAGTTGCAAAAATAGTACAGGGAGGTCCCATGCACCCTTCACCTAGTTTCCCCCAGTGATACCATCTTGCATAACTACTGGAGAACAATACCACAACCGGCACACTGACACTGGTACAGTGCACTGGTCTTATTCAGATTTCACCACTCATCTGTGTGTACAGGTGTGTATAATGCTATGCCCCATACACATTCTTTTTTATGTGGCCTCTTCCCTTTAATATTGTGCTTTTATAATTCCTCCATATTCATTTTCATAATACACTTTTCCCGTGAGTGCACCACACTACCCATTCTACTGCAATGAACAGGTGGGTGGTTCCAGGGTTTGGATACTGTGAACATCGGTGAGCATGTCTCCTGCTACATGTGTGTATTCATTTTCCTGGTGTGTGTAACCAGGGGTAGAATTGCTGGGCCACTTGGGGTGGCTATCTTCAACTGTATTAAAGATAATGCAAACTTTTCCAAAGTGCCTGTCCCATTGTACTGTACCCTCCTCCCAGCAGGGTATGGGAGTTCCAGGGCCTCCACATGCTCACCAATACTTGTTGGTTTTAGCCCTTCTGGTGGGTGATGGTGGGTCTCCTTGTGGTTTTCATTTACATTTCTCTTATTACTAGGAAATCATGTACCATTCCACACATTTATTTGAATTTCCTGGTTTGTAAAGTACCTGACAAGTCTTCTGCCAATTTTTTTATTAGGTTATCTTTTTCTTAATAACTTGTAAAACTTTAAAAAATATATCCTGGATATATATAAGCACTTTCCCAGTTTTATGTGTTCCAGATACCTTTTCCCAAAAGGTATCTTTTGAAAAATATGAGTTCTTCGTTTTAATGTAGTCCATCTTGCCCATATTTTCCTTATGCTTGGTGGTTTTCCTGCCATGTTTAAGAAATCTTTCCCTGCCCTTGGGTCATGAAGACATTCTCCTTTAGATCTTCTGAAAGCTTTATAGTTTTACCTTTCACATTTAAGTCCTTCATCCACCTGGACCTGATTTTTGTGTGTGATGTGAAGTAGGAGTCCTATTTCATTTTTTATCCTATGGATAGCCGACTGTCCCTGCAAAATTGATGGAGAAGACTAGTCCATCCCCACTCCTGTCCAATGTCTCCTCTGTCATAAATCAGACCTTATAAAGTCATGGGTCTGTGTCTGGGCTCACTCTTCTAGTCCATCCGTCTGTGTGTCCAGTCATCTTTCAAAAGCACAGAGGCTGTCTCTCAGCAGCTATTGACCCAGGCTTTGTGCTCATCAGGGATTCGAAGGCTAAAAGTTAGGTCTAGCCAGATTAGTAAGGATCTTGAAAATCAATTGGAAAAGCCTGGACTTGACTAGGGAGCAGAGGAGTTCCCCAGCATGTTAGGGAGCAGCAGAGAGGTCCTGAATGAACATCTGAGGAAGGTAAATCTGGGAGTCAAGTTGAGTCTCAGCATGGGGGCATGGGACTGCAAAAAGAAGGTGGGGCCTAGTGGGGTGGTTCACAGTGAGATCACAGGGGCCTGAATGAAGGAGGCGGCAGCACAAACAGAAAGGAAAGGATGCATCTCAGGGACAGTTAGGAGAGAAAGTTGACATGATGGCACTTTGTTATGAGTCCGTGGAAGAGGGAGGGAGTTGGAGACTGATGAATGATGCCAAGCTTTCCAGGCTGGAAAGTAGTTGGGCGACTGTGTTTTCTGCTACTCAATCCTCAAAGTTCAGTTCATGTTCCAGAGACTCAATCAGAGTAGTCCTGACTGAACACATGCTCTCAGCCGGGCTGTGGAGCAGGGGCAGGTCACCCGTGGCTTTGGACCTTGGGGAGTTGAAAGGGGGCCCTGGAGCCAGATTTGGGGCCTTGTTGATTGGATCTGCTTTGTAGTCTGAACCCAGTTTGATCATAAGGACATCCTAAAGTGCACAATTTGATAAGTAAGCAACTGCCTTTCCGATGACAGGAGGTCACCCAGATTAAAACAACAGCAGCAGCAAAAATAGTCACCAAAACTACAAGAAAAACTAACTTAAAAAAAAAACAACAGCTAGCCCTAGGCTAATCATGGAACACTATGAAACATATGTAAGAGGTACGTTGAATACTTGTAAGTACTTGTAAACATTCTTTTCTGTTGGCCTAGTACCATAAGTGCATGTGGCAACCTTCCTCTCAATCTCCTATCCCTGCGGACAAGAGCCAAAGCATTCAGGTCTAATATTATTACTGAAAAGCCAAAAGCATATTTGCGGAGACCGAATATGTACAAAGAGCAGATAAATCAAGTCTCTTGAGAAAATAAAGTCCCACAGCAGATTACGTTGTGAAAAGACTAAAATCGTGTTTGCAACTCAATTACACCACCGATTGGAATTCTAAAAAGAGGCCACTAACGTTTTGAGTCATAAAATCATTCCCTTAATCCCTTAAATATCAATTAAAACTAAGATTTAAGGCCAAATTCTCTTGGTTAAAAGTGATATGCATACCTTTGACAAATAATTAAAAGAGATACGGCAATATAATAACCAGCTAATACTTAACAGAGAATGGCTCATGGGAGGAGCTGGTATTTACTGTCCTTTTCCTTTTCCTATATGAGAATACAAAAGCCTCTCATTCTCCATGCTACCGATACATCTGCAGAGGAGATCAAAGGTGCTGCAAGAGCGTGTCGGGGGCATGAGGGACTGAGTGAGTGAGGCTAGGCCTCTGGAGATGGCCACCCTGGAGAGACAGGCAGTGCGCACAGCCGTGAGGCCCACACCTGCGGTTTCGGCAGCAACCTTTCGTTCATTCTGTGGTCTGAAAGACAGTGCTGGCTGCGCTCCTGGGTCTCAGAGATCCTGGGCTCAAGCTACCCAACCTTCTAATAGAGAAGCCTTGGTGCAGAAAAGTCAAAACACACAAAAAGCATGGAACACTATGCTTCATTCATGCTCATGGTCATTCATTCATGCTCACAATCACGCTCATATGCTCACACATACATGCTCACAACACTCACCGGCTCAAGCACTCACGCACACACTCACTTATCCCTTCACTCCCTCATTTACTCACTCGTTTCACAAGTGTTTCTTGGGGGTTTGGTACTGAGGGCGCTGCAGAGCAGAGCTCCTACTCTTGAGGAGTTCACCCCCATGAGAAGCAGGGCACAACCATACACCTGCAACTAATACAAGAGTATACGTCAACTCTGCTTCAATTAACTATGTTTTTAAAAAGTAGTACAAATGAAGTAACCATACCCCAAGACAGAGGAAAATAAGGGCAACTTGGGGGTAGGTAAGAAGATCCAAAAAGTACAGAAGACATTAATCCCGCCTCTAGAATTCTACACCATCTACTTCTCTCTCGTGTTGCTCCCCTTCCCCAGTATGGGGTGTCAGCTGCATGAGGACAGAGCTTCACGGCTGTGTCCCCTGTGCCTAGAACAGTGCCTGGCACATGGTGGGTGCCTGTGAGCATATCTGTTGAACAAATGAGTGACTCGTGGGAGGAGGAGGGAGAAACTTAGTGGAGCCTGTTTGGAAATGCTTCACGGCAGAGAGATGAGCCTTGCCAAAGGAGAAGCATCTTGGTAGAGAGCCACAGTTGACTAGCATCTCAGCCTGGGGGAACGCCAGGGAGGGAAGCTGCATGGTGCGTTCAGGTGGGAGTGATGTATGTTCTCCTGCAAGTGGTGGGGTCTCTTGGGAAAGAAATTTGACATCTGCTTATTGAAAAAGCTGCCTGGCTGGCAGATCCAAGACTTACACCCTGGGAGACTGCAGAAGAGCTCTGAGTCCCTTTACCAAGTACATATTGAGCACCTAATGTGTCTGCGAGAAAAACTAACACAGACGAAAGAACTAGTAGCAGGAAGGGCCCTGACAGGCAGGGAGGCAGGGGGGAGGCCTCAAGCTGGGCCTCCCAGCCTGGCTGTCAGTCCCATGATGGGGATAGGCCAGCTGCTCCCAAGGGCCCCTGCAGCCCTGACATTCTGGGACTCTAATTATAGAAGTGAAAGCTCATTCCAGATAGCTGGGGAAATCCTTGGGTTCAATTTCACCTCCCGGGGCTGGTAGTTCAGCTGGCATTGAGGCCGTTAAAGAGGAATGGAGTGGGAATCCAGAAAGCCCGTGTCAGTCTAATTATCTCTCAGCAGACTTGTTTGCTTCTAGATGTCAGCCGCTCTGTAAGGAAGGCAGAACGGCAGCCTTTTCACAGGCAAGGGTCTGGGGGTTGGTGCCTGACCTTTTCTTTCTGCATTATGAAGAGGATGGTTCCCTTAGGCCCAGAGGAAATCAAGGACCAGATTCCCCCCAAACTTCACTTCCAAAGAAACAAATAGGAAAGGTAGAGCTATAGTCCAATGGACTCAAACAACGTTCAGTTCTCATGGAAGTCAACTCCACAGGCTGCTGAGAGGGAACCCCCACTCAGAGAGGGTCAGCTCGAGTGCCCTTCTGGGTCTGCACAAGTGGAACCCGTGGGAGACCAGTGGCTCTGGGTGTCATTCCTGACACAGAAGTTCCACCTGCGCAGAGAAACTGGCTTAGGGAAAAGGGCTGTGCCCAAACAACCAGCCACTGGAAAGTCACCAGAACCAGTCATGAAAAACAAAACAAATACGTATCTCAAACAAGCTCTGATTGCTTATTTCCATAGTTTTCCTGGCTTCCATTGTCTGAAAAATGTGGGCATAGCATGATCCAAGCTGGGCACCGACCCCAGGGAGGCCCAGCAAAGCCACTTGATGCATTTAAGGTTGAAAGTCAAAGGCTTCCCATGAGTGCAGAGGGACAGGATGTGAGTGTGTGGAGAAGGGAGGGAGGTGGCCAAGAGCGTCCAGCCTTGACGCCCGCTGCTAGGGACGCCTTCGCTAGATGGGGAGCAGAGGCGGGGACCAAGGTGAAAGGCGAAAGATCCATCTGTAGAGCCCAATAAGATTGAGGATCCCATGGGTTCTCCTTGAGGAGGGGCCGGGAAAGAGCTGCAGAGCAAGTCTGGGGTCTAGACAGAGACTTGAGAACTCCCTTCAGGTACCTACCTCCTCAGTGGCCTCCGTGTGAGGTAGGGGAGGAGGAAGGCAGTGGCTTCAGGTTTGACCACAGTCAGTTGGAAGAGGTTAAGGAATATCCAGATGGCATGTCCACAAAGTTGTTGGATATAGAACTCTGGTGCTGAGGGGAGAGGGGGGCTGGTGAGCCCAAGTTGGGCGCCCATGGGAGTGGCAGCCCCCTGACCCACCCTCAAACTCCTCCTCTGGCACCATGGCCACCAGGCCCACAGTACTTCTCATTCAACCAAAGCCCTCTGGATGCCCAGAGCCCTGTGCCTGGGGCTTCAGGCCCCTCTGCTGCCCTGCGGGGTCCTCTGGGGGCCCCGGCTGCTGCCCCTCATGGGGCCCAGAGCCCCTGCCAGGCCAGCCTCTTCACACGCTGCTGCTTCATCCCCAGCCTTGTCCTGTGGAGGTCTCCCTCTCCCAGGCCTGTCCTCTGCCCCGTGGCTCCCACTCCTGTCGGCCCACCGAGGACAAGGACTGCCAGGTGAGAGCTCAGTGGCCTGGGAGGAGGGCCTGGACCCAGGCTGCATCTCCACGGAGGGTCCCCCCAGTGTCGGGCACTGGATGGGCAGTCTCTGTGCTGGGACATGGCAGGGCTCTGCTCCCAGAGCAACTGGTCCTTTCAAGAGCTCTGTGTGCACTTTCACCAGGCTGGGACCTGCCTGTGGGTCAGCGACCCATGTGGCCTGCTCTCCTTTGCAGACAGGCCCAGCCCAGGGAGGCCTGGGATGCTGATGACCTACACGTGGCAGGGCCCTCCCACCCGCGGGCAGTGGCCCACTCGTCGAGGGCTATTGGAGACAGACAGGCATCCATGGAGGAGGCAAAAGGGACCCAGGCTGAGATCCTGTCCCTGCATCCCTCTGACAGCCTGGAGAGGAAGGGGGAGGGCGAGCGGGCATCCCCAGCTTTCCCGAGCACCTGACTGGGGGCCAGGGTGGCTGCTTGTGAGATGCACCCTGTGCTCTCTCAGAACCATGTGGTCAGCAGATGCCACCTTCATCAGGTGACCAGGCTCACCCAGCATTGGACCAGTTACTCCTGGTGATCCTGGATGGGCTGCCGGTTCCACCAGAGCCCATGGGCACCTGGGGAGGCCCTGCTAAGAACCCTGGCCGAGGACACAGGGACCCCAGGCTGGCCCTGACTTTCATGTGACCTTGGGCCCAGCCCTGCCTCTCGTGGGCCCGGTCTCCCTACCTGTTAGCAGTTTGGGCCAGGGCGCCTGGGTGACCTGAAGGGCTCTATTCCTCCCATAGGCTCCTGGGGAACCACTGGCTCAGGGTTCCAGAGCGCCAGGGTCCCCTGGGCCCCCTGGGTCAGCTCTGACTACCTGCTGCACAGGGACAAGAGGCCGCTCCTGCCTGGGGTCCCTCTGTCCCCACCCCTCTGGTCCCATCACAGCTCCAGGGACAGGGTGCTCCCTCCCACCATGGGGATGATAAAGTGTACTGCCCCCAGATTGTGTCCCTTCCCTGCCCCACCTCTCAGGTCAACTCCAGTCTGGGCACAGCTCAGATAGGTGGGAGAGCCCAAGACCCCTGCAGGCCACGCTGTGCGGGCTCCCATGGCTGAGAGTTGGCCTCTGGACAGATAGTGTCCTTTGCTCGAATGGTGGCTGCTTGTTTTCTGCCTTTTGTTCTTTTTATTTTTAGCCCACTTCACCAGCCACTCTCCTTGGTAGAACGAGAGCGTGCCCAGGGAAACTAGTGGGCACATTAGTGAGGCTGGCGGCCAGACAGGTCCACTGAGGGGCTAGGAGGCCAGCTGAGAAATTGTTTGCTTAGCTTCATCAATTTCTTAGCATGCTTAGAAACTGCTATTTATATTTTAACCCTCCAGGGACAGCCGTGAATCTGTGAATAAAAAGACTTGGTATATGTTTCTAAACTTGAAAGTAAGAAAATACTCAGTAGTCACAGACCTTACCCAGACTGTCAGGGGTGGGAGGCTGGGGTGTGTGGCCCTGAGATGCCCTGTCCTCACCTCCTCACCAGGCTGGGCTGTGTTCTCAGACATTAATTGGGACTGTTGGTGAAGATCAATGTAAGCAAGGGACAGAAAAAGTATGTGTCAAATGTGACAGGCAATCATGAAAAGGTTTCACACCTGGGAAAACAGGTGACTTATCCCCCACCACTACCCCAGAAGCTGCAGAAGGTGCTGGAGGCCCCACAAGGAGTGGAATGCCAAGCTTCAGTCAGAACCAGGGCCAGGGTTCTGTCCGTCTGTGCAGGAAGGTGACATCTGCAGGCCTAGAAGCCCCTTCTCCCCTTCACCAGCCCCTGGAAGCATCTGTGGAGAGTGCTGCACCCCACCTTGGAGCAGGTGCAGACCACCCTGGTCCAGCATCCTCTGTGCTGCTGCCAGGCCAAGGCTAGCTTGGGCTCCAGGACTCAGAGGTCCCTGTGGGGCTAGTGCTGAAAGGGGGTCTCTTGGAGGGAGGGCCATTCCAGCTGGAATCTGCCCTGACCAGCCACTGCCTCCCAGAGGGGCTGCACTGTAGGCAGGAGTCTAGCATCCCATTGTCAGGTGTCTGAACCTAGCTTTTTGAAGCAAACTGAGAAACTTCCTAATACTAAGACATTTCCACAGCGAGCTGTTTGCATCTCTGACGCCCTTGTATTTAGTGTGCTATGATGTCTGGGGACGCCTATCAATAAGCATTTTTAACAATTTGCCAGGGCCCAGTTGTGGTTTTACAGCACTGGCTGCCATCTCCACGGCTTATACCCCTGAGACAGTTTAAGTAGACATAGGGAGTCCTTCCTGGAGCAAGACTAGCAGGCACCTAAGAATTTAACAGCAACCCAAAGCTGGGTCCCTCCCAGGAGATCTCTTGGCCTTGCTAATGGGACCCGGCAATGTGCATTTCAGTCCCTGATGGGAGTGTTTGTGGAGTCTGACAACTCTGATGGTCATGTTTGCCACGCATTCAGGGCATCAGGTGCTCCACCTTCTCCGTATGGTCAGCGCAGCTCCCCATGGCCTCCCCAGTCCTGGGCTGCTCTGTCTGCTGCCTGGGCCCATCCTGCCCTGGCGCCGAGTACAGCTCAGGTTCAGTTCGATTAACATCTCAAGTCCATAGTTTATGACTAAATCTACATACATCATAATCTTAAAGGAAAGATGTGCCTTCGATAGCTCTAATTTATGCATAGAATCAGTTTACTCTTCACGTCTTAATTATAATATTTTTGAATAGCTTCATGGCAGAAAATCAAAGCCTGCTGAGTTTTATATTAGGCTCGGCAACTTATTTTCTGTGTGTGTTTTTTAAATGTAAAACATCTAATTAATCCATGTAATTTGAATACTTTACGTTTAAACCTTTCATGCTCATAAAACAAACTGAATGAAAATGTAGCTAATTTATATAGAAGCTTTTTTTGTTTTTTTGTTTTTTGTTTCATCAGATATGTCAGCAAATACATGGTGAGAAGGGGAAGACTGTGAAACAAGAAAATGAATGAAATTCCAGTCAGAGGTATGTTACAGGAGCTTTGCTGCCCCTGGGAAAATGTTAATATTCCAGGAAAGAAGTCGAGTTAACACAGTCCTGTGGAGGGGCACCTTTCTTCCTCTGGCCTTACTTTCCTGAAGTGCTTGCCTGAGAGAGGCCCCTTGGACCCCAGCACAGCTGGGTGAGGGCCCAGCAGGCAGGCAGTGCCGGTCCGAGGTCCCAGGCACAGCAGAACCAGCACCCCAGCCACCCCACACAGAGCCTCTGTCCACCGCCTTGTGAGCCACCATTCTACTCAGCATCGCTGCCTCCGCAATCTGGTGAGCCAGCACACAGCTTGCCTGCAGTCCCTCAGCTGGCCCCTGGAGAAGCCAGGAGGCGATCTGAGAGCTACCAGACTCCAGATCCTTGGCCTGGGGCTTCTGTGGCCTGGGGAAAATCCCTTCGGACCTCAGCCTTGAACTTAAAACCCCTTGAGACGCCTCCACGGTAAGAGAGGGGGTCTGGAGGCAGAGGAGACTGCACACACTAGCGCGCCAGCGCGGCCAGCTGCTGGTCCAGGCATATCTCTTGACTCTGCAGACATACCTCAATTTGGCAACTTCTGCCATCCTCCTCCCTCCCTGAGCTCCAGCCTGGCCAGTCCCCATGCCTTGCCTTGGCTGCGGGCCCAAGGCCCTAGAAACAAAGAGGCTATTTAGGTGCAAATATCGTTAATGAATAAAGAAAGGGGATTCACTTGCCAGATTATCTAAAGCAAATTGTCTAAGCCTTTCTCCTCAGCCAGCACATGGACCCCAGGGCTCAAAAGCCAATTGTCAAAATCCCTCTTAGAACCAGTACCTGCTGGGAGGAATTGACAGCGAAGTACAGATTGTTACTGTGGGCCGAGGGCAAAGACATCTCCAAACGGGATATGGGGAAACCTCCCAGCAACAGGCTTATCTGAGTAGACTCTCCGCCCTGGCAGGCCTGGCCTTGCCACCAGGGGACTGAGGGGGAGGAAGTAGGAAGATGGGACTGGAGGCCCCTTGGACATGTCCTGGCTTACTGGGCCCCTCCCTGGCCCCTGCTGGTAGCTGTGTACAGGGGGCTGCTTGCAAATCCCTGTCGCCACCAACACCACCATCTCAGCCCCTTTGGCTGAGAGAAAGGCCATAAAGGAAAGGGAGGGTCGTAGGGCTGGGCTCGTTCCCTCATCTGCCTCTCCTACTGCTCCAGTAGCAAGACAGTGATACTTTTATTATCTGTCGGTTAAGGAACACAAAAGGACAAACAGCCCTTGAAGTATGGACGGCATATCCATCTATCCATCTGTAAACAGCATTTGGCATATGCGTGGATCCATGAGAGCCCAGACACAGCGCCCAATTCAGCAGCTGGGCCAGCATTTGCTGAGTGCCCAGTACAAGCCAGACCTGCCTTAGACGCTGGGGCTACATGGATGAGGAAGACACAGGCCCTGCCTTCTGGGGGTGCACTGTCTACTGGGAGATGCAGATTGGGACCTTGTGGAGTCTTCAAGAAAGTCAGTATCGCTGAGCTGAAATCAAGGTGTCCGCAGGTTCCTGCTCCCTCTGAAGGCTCCAGGGGAGGCTGCTTACTGCCTCCACCAGCCTCTGGCTCCAGGTGTTTCTTGGCTCATGGCTGCCTCCATCAAGTCTCTGCCTCCATCTTCACATGGTCTTCACCACAGCATTTCTCCTCTTCTTGGCACACTTGCCTTTGGATTTAGGGCCACCTGGATAATCCAGCACAATCTCATTTTATAGTCCTTACCTTGATTACATCTTTGAGAACCCTTTTTCCAAACATGTCATAAATAACAGGATCCAGGTGGACATGGCTTTTGGGGGACACCCTTGAACCTACCACAGAATGAACATTATAAGTATTGGAAGGACACGTGGTCCTCGAGACCATTCCCACCACTTCTCAGACTGTGTTGCTCCTGCTGAGGTGTCCGACCAGGCCCTCCAGCCGCAGGGCTGGTGTGTGCTGGGTAGGCCATACATCATCTGAACTCTAGTGTGTTATAGATTCCCAAATCTGCATTTTCTCAGAGTTGGGTATTTCTCTCTCCCAACCAAAAAGCTTCCCCAGCGAAAAAAAAAAAAAAGTAAAAGAGAGAGAAAGAAAAGAAATAAATATGTTGTTTGCAGATGACATGATATTGTACATAAAAAACCCTAAACAATCCACTCCAAAACTATTAGATCTAATATCTGAATTCAGCGAAGTTGCAGGATACAAAATTAATACACAAAAATCTGTTGCATTCCTATACACTAATGATGAACTAGCAGAAAGAGAAATAAGAAAAATTCCATTCACCATTGCATCAAAAAGAATAAAATACCTAGGAATAAACCTAACCAAGGAAGTGAAATATCTATACCCTGAAAACTACAAGACACTCATGAGAGAAATTAAAGATGATACCAATAAATGGGAACACATCCCATGCTCATGGATAGGAAGAATTAATGTTGTCAAAATGGCCATCCTGCCCAAAGCAATCTACATATTCAATGCAATCTCTATCAAAATACCAATAGCATTCTTCAATGAACTAGAACAAATAGTTCTAAAATTCATATAGAATGACAAAAGACCCTGAATAGCCAAAGCAATCCTGAGAAGGAAGAACAAAGCTGGGAGGATTACGCTCCCCAACTTCAAGCTCTACTACAAAGCTACAGAAATCAAGAGTATGGGACTGGCACAAGAACAAACCCATAGATCAGTGGAACAGAAGAGAGAGCCCAGATATAAACCCATGCATATGTGGTCAATTAATATACGACAAAGGAGCCATGGACATACAATGGGGAAAAGACAGCGTCTTCAACAACTGGTGTTAGGAAAACTGGACAGCTGCATGTAAGAGAATGAAACTGGATCACTGTCTAACTCCATACACAAAAGTAAACTCAAAATGGATCAAAGACCTAAATGTAAATCATGAAACCATAAAACTCTTAGAAGGAAACATAGGCAAAAACCTTTTGAATATAAACATGAACAACTTTTTCCTGAATGCGTCTCCTTGGGCAAGGGAAACAAAAGCAAAAATGAACAAATGGGGCTACATCAAGCTAAAAAGCTTCTTCAGTAGAACAACAAGGCATCCTACAGTATGGGAGAATATATATGTAAATGACATATCTGACAAGGGGTTAACATCCAAAATATCTAAAGAATTCACACACCTCAACACCCAAAAGGCAAATAACCCAATTAAAAAATTGGTGGAGGATGTGAACAGACACATCTCCAAAGAAGAAATTCAAATTCAGATGGCCAACAGGCACATGAAAAGATGCTCCACATTGCTAATTATCAGGGAAATGCGAATTAAAACCATAGTGAGATATCACCTCACTCTAGTTAGGATGGTGAGCATCGAAAGGACTAAGAGCAACAAATGTTGGTGAGGATGTGGAGGAAGGGGAACCCTCCTACACTGCTGGTGGGAATGTAAGCTAGTTCAACCATTGTGGAAAGCAGTATGGAGGTTCCTCAAAAAACTAAAAATAGAAATACCATTTGACCCAGGAATTCCACTCCTAGGAATTTTTTTTTTTTTGAGAGGGCATCTCTCATATTTATTGATCAAATGGCTGTTAACAACAATAAAATTCTGTACAGGGGACTCAATGCACAATCATTAATCAACCCCAAGCCTATATCTCAACAGTCTCCAATCTTCTGAAGCATAACGAACAAGTTCTTACATGGTGAACAAGGTCTTATATAGTGAGTAAGTCCTTACATGGTGAACAGTGCAAGGGCAGTCATATCACAGAAACTTTCGGTTTTGATCACGCATCATGAACTATAAACAATCAAGTCAGATATGATTCTTCGTTTGATTTTTATACATGATTTATATGTGAATCCCACATTTCTCCCTTATTATTATTTTTTTTAAATAAAATGCTGAAGTGGTAGGTAGATGCAAGATAAAGGTAGAAAACATAGTTTAGTGCTGTAAGAGGGCAAATGTAGATGATCAGGTGTGTGCCTGTAGACTAAGTATTAATCCAAGCTAGACAAGGGCAACAAAACATCCACGGATGCAGAAGATTTCTCTCAAAGCAGGGGGGGTGAGGTTCTAAGCGTCCCCTCTGTTGGTCCCCAATTTCTCACCTGATGGCCCCCCTGCGACTGTGCCTGCCTTAGGTTGTTCCTCCCTTGAGGAATCTTACCCGTCTCTGGCTAACCAGTCATCTTCTGGGGCCATACAGGGAAATGTAAAGTTGGTAAGTGAGAGAGAAGCAAAATTCTTTGAAAAGGTTAGCTTTTTACTTCTTTGCAGATTTATGCCCTGTGGCTTCTATGCCCAGCATTTGTCTTGAGGTATGTTTACCACTTGGAAGAATTACGATACTCGGTAATTTTCAATATGAGGCACTAATTCTACTAAAGGGTTGTAATTAGGAAGGAAGAAGAAAAGCTGTAGAAGCAGCAGACGGAAGAAAACCTGGGAAGATTGATTATTTCTTTGACATATCTTCTTGTAGAGTAACTTAAGCATGTGTAGGTTTAAACTACTAATTAAATTGCACACATACATTAACATAATAGGAATACAGCTACATAACAAAAGCAGACCTACAATTACCAGCCATATCCAGTGAAACCAATAAAACCAGTTAGGTACCCTAAGCATTTGTGAAAACTTATCAATGTATGATGGATATTGTCTAACTGAATTTGAATAGTTTGAGAAAAATCAGACAAATTAAAACAACACATTCCTGGGAACTGTTCACATCCCTTGTGTTCTTTTAACAGTAGATAGTCTATATTCGCACGATTTTGGAGCACTGCAACTTGCACTTCTAGGAATTTACCTAAGAATGCAGCAGCCCAGTTTGAAAAAGACATATGCACCCCTATGTTTATCGCAGCACTATTTACAATAGCCAAGAATTGGAAGCAACCTAAGTGTCCATCAGTAGATGAATGGATAAAGAAGATGTGGTACATATACACAATGGAATACTATTCAGCCATAAGAAGAAAACAAATCCTACCATTTGCAACAACATGGATGGAGCTGGAGGACATTATGCTCAGTGAAATAAGCCAGGCGGAGAAAGACAAACACCAAATGATTTCCCTCATTTGTGGAGTATAACAGTGAAGCAAAACTGAAGGAACAAAGCAGCAGCAGACTCACAGACTCCATAAGGGACTAGTGGTTACCAAAGGGGAGGGATGGAGGGAGGGCGGGTGGGGAGGGAGGGAGAAGGGCATTGAGGTGGTTATGATTGGCACACATGGTGTGGGGTGGTCATGGGGAAGACAGTGTAGCACAGAGAGGACAAGTAGTGACTCTGTGGCATCTCACTACACTGATGGACAGTGACTGCAGTGGGGTATGGGGGGGACTTGATAATATGGGTGAATGTAATAACCACATTGTTTTTCATGTGAAACCTTCATAACAGTGTATATCAATAATACCTTAATAAAAAACAAAAAAAAGAAAAAGAAAAGAAACACATAAAATGTCCCAAGGGGCATATATATGTATATTCCTCCACTCAGCCACCAGTGGTATTTTCCCAAAAGCCAGCTTGACTCCAGCCCTTGCTCGCAAGCCTTTGATGGCCCCCTGGTGCCTGTGAGATGCTGCCTGAGCTACTGCTCAGTCTGGCCCTCCATGTACAGCAGAGCCCACCTCCCTCTGCAGCCACCCTCTCCACTTCCCTTCCCCCCCCCAACTTCCCTTCCCATCCTCACACAAGTGTAGCCCAGCCTGGCCCCTTTCCCGGCAGATTACCCTGCGCTCCTCTGTCCCCATGCCTCTCCTCACTTCTTCCTTTCTTAGGGTACTTTTCCACGCCTCCTCAGCTTCTTTCCATCTTTCCAGGCTCAGCTCAAACCCCACCACTTCCTAAAAGGCTTCCCAGCCTCACAGAGCTGAGAATGAGTCCCTCCTTCTACTCCACTCCCTTCCTGAGGTTCCATTACAAGACCGTGGCTGCCCTCGTGGCCAGCTCACTTAACTGGGAGCCGCTTTCTCCCTCTGGGAGGGGGTGGGGGTGGAATGGAAGGGATGTATGCACCTTATTGCTTCCTCCGTTGCTTCATTGGCAAGGATATTCACCAATTCCAAGAAGGGGAGCTAGGCAGGAACGCAGCTGAGAGAGGAGGGGTCCAGCACCACCCAGCCTAGCAAACAGCCTCAGAGGGCCTGACTCCTGCCCGGGCCTCTCCCACTGCCCCTTCTTCACAGGGCATACCCTGTCCAGCATCTGTCAGGTGTCTCTCTGGTCTTGGCACAGTTGCTTGGCACAAGGACTTGGGCTTCATGCTGCTGACACCTGGGATGAGTGTGGATATTGCTCAGGTTGCCCCAGCCTTTGCAGATGTCCCCCAAACACCCTTTCCACTTCCTCCTTGCTTTAGGAAAGGCCAGGCCTCTCCCTTTTGGCTCCTGGGGAAGTAAGGCCCCCCAAGCTCACTGCTAGACATCATCCCTAGGCCTCAACGATACAGCACCTCTGGCGTCTGTTCCCAGAACCTCCCTGATCTCACCACCCTCGTCAGGATGCACGGACCCTGGGTAGCTGTCCTGAGCTGTCCCCCTCGGGCCTCACCCCCTGAGGGACTTGCTGTCCTTATCTGCAGCTGCTTCTCAGCCCCTCAGCCACTCCTTACTTGCTCCCATGGGAGGATCAGCCTGAGGACTCTGTCCTGCCATCACTCT
Source organism: Manis javanica (assembly GCF_040802235.1). NCBI lineage: Eukaryota > Metazoa > Chordata > Mammalia > Pholidota > Manidae > Manis > Manis javanica. Next base: position 137,430,304 of record NC_133174.1, read on the forward strand.
GATGGGGAGAGGGGACAGAGCATATCCCAGCTCTGCCTTTTTCTGGCTTGTGACCTGCTCTGAACCTCAGTTCACAATGAGCTCATTCATTCGCTTGGTAAAAAATCTTTATGGGTGCCAGGCCTACTATGAGCTAGCTGTCAGGGGTGTGGTGGTGCACGGGACAGAGTCCCTGCCCTCGAGGAGCTTCTGCCTTGGTCTTGTGAAGCCCTAGCCCTGAGAATACTCACAACAGAAGGAGATGAAGGATAGAATGTTGGGGCCCCATGCTGAGCTGTGATGGGACAGTTGAGCTCCCGACAACTTTGCGCTCTCAAGCCTTATATTATACAAACACAGCAAATGGCTAGGGGCTACAGAATTCTGGACTTGCAATGAAAAGTCATGTTTCCTGTAAGACTTTCAGTAAGAAAGATTTTCTTAAAAATAGCTGTGGGTGTATTTGGCTGTTGCAACGAAGATAATCAGCTGCTGCAAATGGGTAGAACAGATGTGACCACTGCAGAGCCATTCCAAACAAAACACAAAGCCAGTCATTCCTTGACCACCCAAATACTGTGTGTCCTCAGTTTTAAGATTGAGTGATTTGCTAAGATGCAAATAATTCAATAATTTTTCAGGAAGAAGTAAAGAAACAAAACTTCCCATGGATCATGCCGAGCATCCTCGTGCCAATGCATGAGAAAGTGCACAGCTCTGAAAACTCCATTTGTAGGCCAGCTCCCAAATGCCAGCAGCCTGGCCTGAGGTGCGGCCAGCCACTCTGCTGCGTGCCCTGTCATGCATCAGTCACAGGTGACATCCCCCGCCCCACTCCATACAAGTCCCAGCTCCCATCCTGAGGTAACCCAACAGCAAGCTGCGTCATGCAGCTTGAATTCCTAGTGATGCTTTTCCTGTCCTGTGGGAGTCACAGCAGGGGAAAGGCTTGCGCACAAAGTGGGGACAGAGGCAAGGAACCCCTGGGAGGGGTTCAAGGCCTGGAGGGCAGTGGCAGCTGGTGCGTGGTGGGGAAGCGAGCACAGGAAGAGAAATACTTAGGAAGTGAATGACAAAATTGGTTGTTGAGGGCCTTGGGGTAAAAAGAGAAAGGGGAAGTCAAGGGTGTGCCCAGGTTTCTGGCCAATTACTGAGACATGCACCCCAGGAGGGAAAAAGACGGGTCAGGTAAGGCAACCCCAAGGCTGGATTCCCGCAGAGCACTGAGTGGGCCACAGGCCCCCACTTTCTGGTGGGGCCAACTCAGCCACATCTAGGAAGGGCACTGGGAGGCTCCACGGTGCTGGGTTCATCTGGCCATGTCCCATCCCTGAAGAGCCAGCTCCAGGGCCACCTCTCCCAGGCCAGAAATGCATCCTCTCTCCTGAACCCTCAGAGGCTGCATGCTTTCCGTGCCTCTCTAAAAACCGCTAGCATGGGGTTCACAGTCCGCAGTGCACGGTCGGTCCCGCTGCGAGTGGGGCCTCACCGGCAGTCCGGTGGGCGCCCCCCGCTGCCCTCGTCCACTCAGGGCCAAGGCCGGCCTGCAGTCCCGCTGCTGGGGCTGCCACCCCAGTTCCCCCTCTCCGGAGGCAGTGGGCCGAGGGAAGGGCCTGCTTTCAAGGTTGTGGCAGCCAGGGAGTGGGACCAGCTCCAAGGGCGTCCAGGACAGAGCCCACCTGGCCCTGGGTGTTGCCCAGTAAGTGGCAGCTTTGCTGGTAGCCATGTTCTTGTCTCCTTTCTTCCATCTCCCTCTCCTTGGTACTGATGCTATAGCAGGGCGGGGGGTGGGGGGTGGGGGTTGTTTCCTGTGGCTGCCATAATGAATTACCACAGAATTGGTAGCTTAAAACAATATTAGGTTATTCATGTATGCAGAAATGTATGTATGTGTGTATGTCTTCTGTCACACTTCTGGAGGGCAGCCTCTGACGTCAGGGTGCCACAGGGCCACTCCCTCTGGAGGCACATAGGGCCCGCCTGCTTAGTCACAATATCTTATTTCTAGGTCCTTAACTTCATTACCTCTGCAAAAACCCTTTGAGGTTCCAGATAGACATATCTTTTGGGGGCCACCATTCAACCCACTGCACTGTGAATATTAGTATGTCCCATCAACCCCAAGATCACAGGCCACAAGACGTGCATTTTCTCTGGGCTGGGCCCTCAAAGGACACACAGAGCTAAATGCCCACAGCCACGACAGGAGGCAAGAGCCCAGCTTGGATCAACTCTCCAGAACTCAAGGGGAAAGCGGCCCTCAGAGGCAGGGCAGGCTCTTTCCTGAGGTCTCCCTCCTGTTTGCTTTCAGCAGGCGTTGAGAGGGCATCTCCTGTGTGCCTGGCCAGTGCTTGCTGCTGGGACACAGTGTGAAGTACAGCCCCCCTCCCACAGCCTCTCCTGGCAGCCATGTGGCTTCACGCCTGCTCCAGCCCTAGGGGCTGCCCAGAGTTCCCTAAGGGCGTGCAAAGGGCTCCCGCATTGCCCTCTGGCATAGAAACTAGCACCAGGACCTGTAGCACAGTGGGTCCCCACCCTGGCCCTGGAACCAAAGTCATGGATTTGTGCAGACTGCCACATCTGTCACTTCAGGCCACTTCAGTGAGGTAAAATGGCAGCAGTGAGCCTGGTAGGCTGTGAAGCATGCGCAGAGGGAAGTGGAGGCTTCCGCAGCCCGAGAAGGGCCCGGCAGGGGGCCACTCCTCCCACCTGTGCTGCCCGGCAGGGGGCCACTCCTCCCACCTGTGCTGCCCGAGGCCGGGACTGATCTGTCTGCTGGGTCAGAGGGACTGACTGATGCCCTACGGCTGGGAGAAGCAAGGACTGGGGAGAAAGCCAGGCTTGGGGCACTTGTGGTGGGGGAGCCCGTGCAAAGCTCAACCCCCCTCAAACATTTCTGAGAATGCGGAGATGGAACGGAACAAGAGAAAGGCCATGTCTTTCACCAAAGAGGGGAGGGCACAACCCAGTGACCAATTCGGGTGATTAGCCGCCAGAAGAGGGCCATTTATTCCAGGCGTGTATTTGCCTTTTAATTTCCTCTTTCGGGCTCCTGAGGGGGCCCAGTAACAGTGCAATTGGTATTCCTCACCAGCCTCAGAGGATGCGGGCGCTCTCTCAGAGATGGCGCCAGGTGGCACCGAGAGTGCCACCTGCACTCCCCCCCCCAGCTCCCCGATTAACTGCTCTGGCCAAACCTCCACGGCGCTGGGGAGGGGAGAAGGCAGCCAGGAGGGGTCCAGGTCGGAAGGGGCCCAGGTGGGTCTTCTCCTGGTCCTGAGGCAGCAGCAGTGAGGTCTGAATTGACCTTGGCACTTTTCCCTGTTTCGTGCAAAACAAAATAAAAACGTACTCTTGGTGACAAAGGGATGTGGCCCCCTTAAGCAAACGAAGGCACAGAAGTTACAAAACAGGCCAATTAGGGGGTGGTGATTTGCATTACAAGAAGACCCTTTGCTTCGTAAAAGGAGTTCTCACGGGGCTGCAATAGATGGTGCCCCAGGAAGGTTAAAGATTCAATTTGCAAAATAGTGATTGGCCCCTGACTCTTCTGCAGCGCACAGCACACGCAGTGGTGGAAAACCTGCGCCTCGGTACTGACGTCCAGCCGCCAGCCCTGAGTTGTGTTATACTTCAGAAGACACCAGCAGTCCTTGCCCTGGCTCACGCACACACCCCTTCTCGGCGATTTCTCAAAACCAGAAGACGTGGCCCTCGCCTGGCTGGCACCTGGCTCTGGAGGCAACACAGCAGCCAAGCCTCCAGGCCTGGGAAGGGAGGCGTGCTTCGGCAGTGACGTCGGGAGACCTAGGCCCGGTCCCGCTGGGCCACGAGCAAGTTGCAGAGCCTGTTCCCTCTTCGGGGCCTTAATGTCCTCAGTTACAGAACAAGGGAGGACTGAGGAGTGTCTCCGAAGGCACTTCCCGCCTCGGCACTCCAGGAGCTCCTCTCTGCGCGGGTGGCGGCCCTGGAATGTTCCTGACCTATGATGTGGGGTGGGAACATTGCCCTGGGTAACGCCCAGACGAATGGCAAGAGGGAAATTGAAATGTGTTTGGGAAAGTACTTTAGAAATTGCACCATTGACAGGTGCTGGAGCTGTGGAGGGTAACCTGCGTTACCTTAAAGAGTCACGTGCTGAAGTGCTCAGACAGCCTGAAACCATCTCAGGGGAGCATGCCCGCCAAGTGCCGAGGTATTCCAGGGCTTAGGTAGCTTGGCAGGCTCCAGGACAGCTCCATGCCAATCAGTGCTTGGTGGAAATTAGCTCTCCTTCCTGCTTTGTGAAATGGAGAGAAAAGTACGTCCTCAAAAGGCAAAGTTTGAAATTCACAGAATTTAAGCAGACTAAAGTTTAGAATATAGTAGGAGCTTAAGGAAAAGGCTTGGAAGAGCCCATTAGAAAGAGAGTTTTGAAATTAAAACTGATTTTTCAGGCTTTCCCAGGCTCCAGGCCTGGCAAGGCAAGGTGCTGGGCTTCCTCGGGGTGGGGCCTGAGCCGAGAGGCAGTTTGTAGACACCTAAAGGATTCAAAGGGGTTTTTTTACGTTCTGAACTCCAAGCCTCAACTGGAGAGTTGTTTGCAGCTCTACCAGGTTTAAGGAACTTCAAATGAACCAGGGGGAAAAAAAGCAAGAGAGGAAGAGAAGGGAGAGAGGAGAGGGGCTCAGAGGCGGGGAGGCAGGGAGGGAGGGAAGACAAGGAGCGGCACGTTTCCTGGCGATTTCAGTTTTCACATCACAAAGCACACAGTGGCTGTCAACCATTATGCTTCCCTTGCCACCTGCTGTGACGGCAGGAAGGGTCCTCTGAGAGGAGGAATGTAGAACTCATTCCTTCCTGCCCGGCCTGATCTACCTGCTGCTGTTTGGGCACAAGGAGGGAAGGGACCCAAAAGTGCCAAGGGTCCCCTCTCCCTGAGGGGGATGGCCGATTTCCACCCCAGCCAGAGGGTGAGTGTGGCCCAGACTCCCCTCCCGGATGGGACTTACTTCAGTGACTTGGGAGCGTGCGGTCAGACAGAGTTCACTGTAGGTCAGCAGGGGCATTCACTGAAAGGGGCAGTGACAGAATCCAGAGGTCATCGGTCAGCAGGACTGTCATCCAGTCAGCAGTGAACTGACCATCCCAGCTCCTCCAGCCAAGGACAGGCCTCGGCCTCTACGCTCCTAGTCCCTTCCTTGAAGCCATCGGATATGTTACATGACGAGCCTTAAGCCAGGGACTCTGAGCTGGTGGTTCCCAGCAGCTTCCTGTTCCTCAATGTCATCCTCTCCTCCTAGAGTCCTCCCATCTTCCACCCCCACCCCAGACAGGCCCTGGGGAGGCTTCTGCCTCTGTCCCTTTGATGAGAGCACTGGCTTGTCCCCACTTTGCCACTAGCCAACGGTATGAGTTTCCGGCGGCTGCTGTAACAAATCACCGCCCATCCAGAGGCTGAAAGCAATGTGAACTTAGTGTCTTACAGCTCTGCAGGGTGGAAGCCCCAAGTCAGTTTTGCGCTGCTGAAGTCAAGGCGTCAGTGGCGCTGGTTGCCTCTAGAGGCTCTGAGAGGAGACTGTTTCCTTGCCCTTTCCAGCTTCTAGTGGTGCCTGCACTCCTTGGCTCGGGACCCCTTCCTCCGTCCTCACCTCGTTCCCTCCTGTGTCTGCTGCTGACGTCGCTTTGCCTTCTCGTCCATCTGTGTCAAGTCTTCCTCTGCTTCCCTCTTCTAAGGCTGCATGTGATGGCATCTAGTGCCCACCCAGAAAGTGCAGGATGATCTCTCCTTTTCAAGATCCTTAGTTTAATCAACATTTGCAAAATCCCTTTTGCAGTATAACATTCACAGTTTCCAGGGACGGGGACCCGGACATCTTTGAGAGCTGGTATTCAGCCTCTCACCCCAGGTATGGGCCTTTGGGCAACTAAATCACTTCATTTACCTGAACCTTACTTTCCTCATTTGCTGAACTCTTGGGCTTAGTGGGAGGTTCCAGGGAGATGGTAGATGGCATAGCATTTTGTAAACTGTTGGGTGCAGAGCAGATGAGCACTGAGGCGGGAGTCCCCACAGTTCAGTCACCCACGGCCTTCCCCAGATGTGTCTTGAAAGTGCTCTCCAAGTTGAACTTGGCCCTAAGCCTCCTGGCTCCTTCTACCCTGTCCCACTGAGTGACAGTAGAGGGTAGAAAGTCTTTGGGTGGGTGGCAGCCATTCTGGCTTTGATCCCAGGGACTGGCCAGCGATCATCTCAATTGGCCAAAATATCCCTTCCCGCTCCACCGTGTGGTGGGCCCAGTGAGACCCGCATGTATGTAAATAGGATCATGAGTATAAAGCCCTCAGCACAGACCTTGGCACAAAGGAAGTGGTTTCTGCTTGTCACCCGTTTGCTGCCTCTAGAACCATCCTTCCTCTGCAAGTACCGAGAGCACAGCCAGCAGCCAGAGCAGCAAGGTGCAAGTGCCCCTGGACACTGCTGCCATCCCAGCGCTCCAGCACTTGCTGTCCATGGTCACTTTGGCAGATCAGGCCCTACTGCCAGCCTCAGCTAGGGGCAGGTCAGTTTTTTCAGTAGCTGATAGGAGGTAGGCTCGAAATGGAGAGACTGGCAACTCTGCACCCCCGCCCCAGGCGCATGGCCACAGCTGGTTCCCGGGGCTTGGCAGGGACTGTGGAGATCACCGGCAAGCTGTCAAAGGGAAACAGTTATCTCTCTACCCAAACATAGGGAAGTTTCATCTGCTACCACCTCGGGGGGACTTGAGCTAAGCCTGTGAAAAACTGACAACAGAAAGACCCTTTCTGAACATGGCCTTCCCATGCCCTCATCATGCCACCATGAAGGCCAGATCCTTAGGGAGCAGAGGCTGAGGGATTGGCCAGGGGAGCTTGGCCACTATTCCCCGAGACACTCGGGCCGGCAGCTTTCGTTACGGGTGCTGCCCTTCCCGGTCCTGGTCTGTGGCCTTTTTCTGAGGGGCTCTGACATCCTGAGAGCACAACACAATGTCCCAGACCTTCTCCTGCCATCTTCACTGCTAGGGTGTCTTCAGCCCTGGGAAGTGGCAGGGCAGTGATGCCCCTTCCATTTGACAGATAGGGGACAGAGCCAGGGGAGATTCACTCACCCAGCCCACACGCCCAGAACTGGCAGCAGACCCCTCCCCTCCCCGACCCCAGTTCTTTGGATGGCAGGCCAGCCCTGGATGGAGAACTCTGCAGTGTGAGCGCTGGCAGCAGCATGCCTGGCATATTCTCTTGGCGTGGGCTGCATGTGATTGCATGGCACACTCGAGAGCAGCCCTGCTGCTTGGAAGGCCTGCTCCACGTTTTGTGCCAGATTACCTTGATGTATGAATTAGTCATTCCATTTCTCTAACAGGAAACTGAATAGACCTTTGCGTACTTGTTTGCTTGTTTCTCCTGGTTTTTGGTTTTTTCTTTGTAAGCTATCTAGGGCTACTTGGCACCAGTTTTAGACTGAGTTGGTAGATGGACACAGTCACCTCTGTGGCCCAACCCCAGTGCAGGTAAGGATTATGGAATAAAATGACTCGTTTATCTCAGGATTTGAGGGTGGGGAAGCTGACCCATCTCCAAAAAAGCTCAAGCATCAGTATGTAGACTCCTTGTTGTGGAGCAGGACACCTGCTCCAGGACTTGATCTGGAGCTGGGGTTGGGGGTGCTTTTTGGTAATACAGTGACATGGGGATACAACCCCATTATTCTAGAGCGGTGGTTCACACAATGTGTCCAGGGAACCCTGAGGGCTCCTGAGACCCTTTCTGGGATCCACAAGATCAAAACTCTTTCACAATCACACCAGGATGCATTTGCCTTCTCTCACAATTGCACACTGAATTTTTCTAGAGACAACATAACATGTGACATCCCAACAGATTGAATGCAGAAGCAGATCAGAGAATCCTGCTGTCTTCTATGAAGCCTGATATTAGAGATTTGCAAAAATGTGAAACAATGTCACTCCTCTCGCTGATCACTTTTGGTTTGGAAAATATAGTCATTGATGTTAACATAAAATGGGTTTATTGTTATTTTAGAATGAAATAGTAAATATTTAAAGTTTTCTCTGTTTCAATTCCTAAAACTGTACATATCAATAGACAAAGCACACAAACCAAGAGCTCTTTGGGGTCTTTGATAATTGTTGAGAGTATACAGGGACCCTGAGACCAAAAAACTTGAGAATTGCTGTTCTTAAAATTAGGGGACCCTCCCATTGGACACTTGGGGCAGGACATTGCCCAAGGTCACCTAGTGATTTGCTGGCAGAAAGAAGACTTCAATCCAGGTCTTCTGAGTGCCCAAATCTGGAGTTCCAGGATATTTTTGTCAGAAGTTTCAGTGACTTGGCTCTGGGGCAAAGACCTAAATGAACCACTAGTGCCGTGATTGCCCTAGCTACCAAATGCTTGCACCTTCAGTGAGTCTCAGCACGTTTTATCCACAACGGGACCTGACCCACCAGCCGCCTTGAAGAATTATGGTAACAGAGAGGAGCTCACTCAGACCCTGCCCACCAGCCAGTGGCCCAGCAGAGCCAGGATTCTCCCCAGGGATGCCCACAAGAGATTTCAGTCACATCTTCCGTGACTGAACGCTGCCCTAAACGGCTCTGCTTCCCCGGAGTGGGAGTTTATTAAAGGCCCACACAGCGTGCCTGCTGGGGCCAGGAGTGGGCCAGCTGTATGCACCTAAACATCTTTGTTCTTTTATGTATTTCCAGGCCCCCACCATGCAACCTGTGTGCAAGGCTTGTTAAAAGCGCTGTCTCCGTGCTCTATGGGCCCTTCACTCAAACCCCATTTGATTTTAATAGCACTGGTGCCCTTGTGTTATTCCAGACATCAGACTGTCTGAGCTGTGGAACTGACGTGCTCTTCTCTATGAATTGTTACCGAGATGAGAGGGAGGGACAACACTCCGTGAATAATGACACCCCGGCCGCCCTCATTAAACTCTGTGCCTTCTAAGCAAGCTTGACATTCGAGCCTTGTTGCTGGTGCTCTTCCAACCTTCTTGCAGACCGAGAAGGGAGCTGCTGAATCTTGCTTTGCAATCGGTTTGCTGCCTTTCTGGCATGGTGCTTCTGAGTTCCCAGTCCTGGCAGCAGGTCAGGTAGAGCTCTGGCTGCAGAGAACCTGATGAGGGAGAAAGGGGTGCCCATGCTGGGGAGGAGGGCCCACGTCTCCACACGGACACTGAGCATTGACTATTACCCAGGGATCCTTACTTTTGTGGATTTGTCACAATGGCCTTCCACAACTGGCTTCCTCAGTGCTGTGCTAATTATCTATATGTGCTCCGAGGCACATTTGTGAATGCCAGTTATTTATTTACAATTTACATAATCACAGAGGGTTGTTGATAACACAGAAATGCTTTAGAGTCACTGCATTAGCATTTGCCTCCAGATCAAGTTAGCTCTGTCTTGACAAGTCCATTCCCATCATAAATAAACTTAACCTTTTGCATCCGAGGAGCAGGGAGGGAAACTGGCTCCATCTCTGCAAGGGCCACTTATCTCACGGGATACCCTGAGCTAGGTGCTGTCTTGTGTTTAGAGGTTTCTTTTGCTAATATTAACAAAACTAAAAGAGATACAACTTCCAAAGCTGACAGAAGAGGAAACAGAAAATTTGAGTAGTCTGATACCTAGTAAAGAAATTGAATATTAGTTAAAAACTATCCCACAAAGAACTCCCAGGTCCAGATGGATTCATTTGTGAATCCTTCCAAACATTTACAGAAGAAATAGCACTAACCTTACATAAGCTCTTACAGAGAATAGAAAAAGGAGGACATTTCCTTTTTTGATGAGGTCACTATAACCTTGATTCTAAAAGTTGACAAAGATATTACAAGAAAGGAACATTAGAGAACGATTTCTCCCATGAACATAGTTTCACAAATCCTTAACAAAATATTAGCCCATCAAATCTAATATGTATACAGACACATATAATATTGATGTATTTATTTATATACACATATAAAAATATATCCATATTCAAATTCCATCCATATATATGCCCATGCATATATGTTCATATGTATTTATTGCCCCATATGTGTGTGTGTGTATGAGAATGTGTGTGTAGAGAGAAAGAGCACTTACATTCATCTGTGTACTCCAGTTCTTGACATGGTGTCTGCTTCTGGGGAAACACAATCTAATCTAATTCAACAACCAGTTGAGGTTTATTCCAGGCATGTAAGGGTGGCTTAATATTTAAAAATCAACCAGTGAGATTAATCATATTCACAGAGAAAAAGGAGAAAATCATACAATTATTTAAATAGATGCAGAAAAGCATTTGACAATATTTGACAGCCATCCATGATAAAACAAAGAACAAAAATCTTTTAGCAAGCTAGGAATAGAGGGAAATTTTCTAATCTGTTAAAGTGAAGCCATAAAAAGCTACCACAAACACCATAATCAACAGTAAAATATTAAAATCTTTTCCTATAGATTAGGAATGAGAAAAAGTTGCCCACTATCACCAGTTCCATTCCACATTGTACCAGAGGTCCAATCTAATTCAACAGAAAATAAATAAATGTGTTATTCACGAACTATATGGTTAAGTACATAATAAATCCAATAGAATTTATAAACTACTAGAATTCGTGAGGTAGCAGGATACAAAGTCAATATGTAAGAACCAGTTACATTTTTATATATCAGCAACAAATAAATAGAAAAAAATTAGAAAGATACCATTTATAATATCAAAAACCTAGAAATAAATGAAAGATGTGCAAAACTTCACTGAAAACAAGAAAACATTTTTGAGAGAAATTAAGACCTAAATAAAAGGAGGGATATGCCATTATTAATGGGCTGGCAGATCAAATACCATAAATATATCAATTTTCCTCACATTGACCCATAGATTCAACAAAATCTCACTGAAAATCCAAGCAGGCTTTAAATTTCTTTCTTACATTGCTAGCTATCTAGAATGCTGTAATAAATAAGACAATGTGATATTGGTGCAAAGACAGCCAAAAGTCAGTTTGAAAATGTAATAGAATAAGGAGTCCAGAAACAGGCCCACATGTATAAAAAAGACTGCCTCTTAATAATTATTATGGGTCAATTGAATATCATATGGAAAAAATACACTGTGATTCTTACTTCATGTCATACACCCAAATAAATTCTAGGTGAAGTATAAAAGGTAAAAAAATAAATAAATATTTTAGAGGTACACATGAGAACATCTTCATGACTTTAGAGTAGACAAAGATAGCTTAAATGGGACACTAAATGCACTAATCATATTAAAAATATAATACATTAGACTACATTAACATTAACATCTTTTGTTTATCAAAAAAACATTAACAGTGGAAAAAGGCCATCCTCAGAGAGGGAGGAGATATTTGCAATATATATACATGTCCTTTGCAAGTTTTCTGTTGAAGCATCTGTCTTTATCATACTGAGTTGTTGGAATTCTTTATATACTATATATTCTGGATAGTTCTTTGAGATATACGTCCAGAATATATATCCAAAGAACCATTTAGAATAAAGAATTCCTACAAATCAAGAAGGAAAAGACAGACATCCCAATATAAACTTTGGCCAAGGACATGAATAAACATCTCACAGAAAGAGGCTGTCCAAACGGCCAAAGGATGTTCAACCTCAGGAGTCATCAGAAAAATGTCAATTACAGCTACCATACAATACCGCTAGCATAGTGGCCTCTGCAGTGTGCTTCCCAGATTCCCCCTTCAGGACTGAAGCCCCCATCTCCCCTGCTGCTGAGAGTGTTGACAGCTGACAGCTCTCAGCTGAGATCCCCCTCCTGGTAATTGCCCTTAGCTGAAAAAAGCCCCCTGGCCAGAAGTCACCTTCTCTTCCCAGGGGAGTTGTGCATCCCATGACCCCTGGGTATGAGGTGCAAAGGCTTAGTCTCTGGCCCCAGCTTGGGACAGTTCTCAAGGGTCACCCTAGCTCCAGAGCTCTCCATGGGACTGGCTGAGGTCTTTGGTGTGACTGCCTCTCAATCCAACCTCCCGAACCCTGCCTAATCCTCATCTAAACCTGCCTAATCCTGCTTCCTTCCCTCCCTCAAAGATATTGTTCCTGAGAGTGCTCCCCAATAAGCTTCCTGCATACTGGTATTTATTGTAAAGTCCGCTTCCCAAGGAGCCTGACCTGGGACAACTACACCCTGTCCAAGAATGGCTAAAGTGGTAAAGACAGATAATACCATGTGCTGCTGAGGATACAGACCAACAAGAACTCTCATACACATGTGCCGGCCAGTCAGACCATCGAGATACTGCTGGTGGGAATATAAATTGTACAATCACTTTAGAAAACAGTGTGGCCGTATGGCAGTGTCCACTACAGCCGAACATACATACATGAACTAACTATTCCACTACCAGGTATTATAACCAATGGAAGCACATATATGTTCACCTGGACACATGTACACAATTGGCCATAACAGCATTGTTCATACAGCCTAACCTGGAAACAACCCACATATTTATCAAGTATAAGAATGGGTAAATAAATGCTAGCACATTCACACACACATCTCACAAACATAATGTTGAGTAAAAGAAACAAGACACAAAAAAGCAAGTTCTGTTTGACTCCGTTTAAGTAAAGTACAAAATAAACAAACACTAGTAGAGCTCAGGATAACAGTTACTGCCGGAGGCTGGGGGGAATTAGTGACACTGAGAGGCACCGGGGGGTCTGCGGGGAACACTAATGTTCTGTTTCTTGATCCGGGTTCTGGTGACACGAGCATGTTCACATTGTGAAATTTAGTTGTACACACAAGATCTGGTGCTTTTCTGTATGTAACACTTCAGTGAAACAATCCTGAAAACATAAAGAGCACAAGTATGCACACATACATCTAGAAACCAAAGGCACAGTCCCTGACGTGGCTCTCGTTGCTCATATTCAGTGTGGTGACTCCACTCCTCTCTTGCCCCTCCAGCCCCCCTTCGTTCCTGTGGCCCCATGAGCTGGAGCCAGGCCACGTTTCAAGGCAGGCCAGCCGGGGCGTTTGGGAGGGCCCCATGCAGCCCGACTCCGACGCCTGGGCTGGCCTCTGGCAGCAGCGCAGGCTGGCTGGTTGGGGGTCGGGAGGGACACTTGAACACCCTCAGGGTTCCTACTCACCTGCCTTGGCCTATTGATGTGCAGTGTGGGGGTGGGCATGGTTTTGTCATTACTGGGTGGGCAGCAGCTTCGGGGAGAGACCATTCTCCCTGATGAGTCAGTCGAGATACAAGCAGGGCACTTGGTGTTGAAGAAAATAAAAAGCCGCCTTCCCTGCTTGTTGGAAAGGCTCCACAGGTATGCTCTCTGATAAATGGTCACAGTAATGAAATTCACACTCTTTAATCACAAGGGCTATAACTTAATTAAAAACACATTGAGGATTGATTTGGGTTGGGTCGCTCTCCCAGTTCCTGGGCTTTATTAAATTTGGTGTTTGCTCAGCCTCATCAAACAGGCTTAAGTACGGAAGTCGCCGGCTGGAACTGTCACTGTCCTAATGGGATGGCCCCAGTCTGGGGGCCCTGGGCAGACCAGGCTGGGGAGATGGGGGGTCGGGGGCCCAGGCCCGCAGCCTCTCTCTGCCTTTGCCTGCAGGGTCTTCCAGGCAGACTGTAAGAAGTCAGAGTCTTCACTGTCCCTAGTCCGAGGCAGGGCCCTCCCTGGGCCCCCTGGCTTGGGCCTCTTAGGTGAAAGCTGTTGTCAAAGCCAACTTGTTGGCTAGGAACTGTCGCTGTTCCCGTTTTACGCCTGTGGAAACCTAGGAAAGAGGAAGGGGATAATGACTTGCCCAGAGGGCTGTGGGATGCAAGGGCTGCAGCTGACCCCAGGAACACCTCATCTGCATGTGCACTGACGCACTTGCCTCAAGTTTACACCTGTGCAGATACACCAGAGAAGCCAGGTCCAATTAGCATAATACATGCTCCCTGGCCTCCTCAGCCGTGGAAACCTTGGTGACGCTCTGGCTCAGCTGGCCAGCCAGGTGGGAGCCTCTCCTCCTCTCCTGAGAGCAGTGGGGTCTGCGGCTCCCTTGGCTACCCAGCCCACCTGTCATCCCAGCAGGGCTTCCTCCAGGAAAGCCCATGTCACCATTCCTAGGGGCCTTGGGAGCTTTCCTGAGTCAGTGACAGCAAGTGGCAGGAGCCCCACAGACAATGCTGGAGAGGAAGATGGGACTGTGGCCTTGCAAGGGAGCTGGGCCTTTGTGCTCAGGGCCACCAGGGGCCATCCAAATGTGGGAAATAGGGGAGGGATGTGGTCAGATCTGCGTTGGTGAATCAGCCCTCTGGTGTCCCATGGAGAATGGCTAGGTGGAAGTGGAGGCTAGGGTGGAAGCTGGCACAGCCTTCCAGGTGGGAGTGGAGGGAGCTATGGCCAGCATGCTGGGATCCAGGGGGGCAGGGGACTGACAGAGAGTCTGGCCAGACTCGGTCACAAGTTGGATGGGAGCATGAGGGAGAGGAAGGGAGCACTGAAGGATGACATCCAGAGTCCTGCGCTGGGTGACTGGGAGAGGCTGCGGAAGTGGGCAGGGACCGGGGCGGGTGGGGGGGGCGGCGCTCAAAGAGCCATTGGAAGCTGAGGAAGGAATTGTGTTGCATTTATGAACGTCAGAAGGGGGGACCAGATGGATGGTATGGAAAGGCAGCAGGGCCCTCTGCAAGTCTGTGCCAGCTTGAGGGGAGGACAAGGCGACCAGACCCGAGCCAGCAGAGCCAGTCCCTGCCTAGCACCTCAAGGCAGCTCTCCAGGATGGCACAGGTGAGGTGGACCCTGCCAGGCTCCACTTGGAGGCTAGAAGTACAAAATCGAAGTGTGGGTAGAGGTGGTTCCTCTGGAGGCTGTGAGGGGCTCCCTGCTCCAGGCCTCTCCCTACATTTGGCAGCCTCAGGTGCTCCTTGGCATGTGGGTGATGTTCTCCGTGTCTTCACGTCATCTTCCCTCTATGTGTGTGTCTTGCCAATGGGTTTCAGCCCTGGGCAAGTTCGCTATGGATTCAGTGTGACCAAAGAAATTGACAGCAGAATGCTCTTTGGGGTGAAAGGGTTATACCTCACTTTATTTATTTATTTCCACAGTGGCAGGTCAGTCACTAGAATCCCATTCACTCAGAGCGAGTCTGGGTGCAGCAAGCTGGTCTCTGCCTCTGGGCCCCTCTGTCCACACAGCCGTCCAACACAGCTGTCCTCTGGGCCTCTGTCCTTGGTGCTGCCACCACTCCAGCCTCTGCTCTCCTGCAGCCTTGCAGCCCTGCCACGGTGTCACGCCCAGAGCCCTGGGCAGAGCTCTTTTTAGAGTCAACAGCCATGTATTGCCCACAGGTGTCAGTGAGCTAGTCAACCACAGCCAGGTGAGAATCCTGGCCACAGGAACTCTCATTTTATTCAGTGTGTCTGCCTCTGTCCAAATGCCCCCTTGTATAAGGCACCAGTCTTACTGAAGTGGGCCCACCCTAATGACCTCATCTTAACTTGATTACTTTTGGGAAGACTTTTTCCAAATATGGTCATATTCATAGGCACTGGGGCTTGGGATTTCTTCTGAGACACAATTCAACAACCCATAGCATTCACCTGGGCTCACCCCTCCTGGCTGGGGGCAGCAATGCAAGCTGTGAACCGCCCTGCCCAGCCTGGGCCTAGGAAAAAGAGGGCCCCAGGACCTGGGAGCAATGCTCTGCCTGGGCCAGACCTTCCCCTGAGGCCTGGGAGCCCAAGGCAGGGCAGCCTTCTGATAAGGAGAGTGCGGAGGGAGAGCAGAGGCTGCAGGCCAAGCTGGGACAGCAGGAGCCGCAGTGATGTGCACTGACACGCCCTCCCCCTGGCCTTTCAGAAGGAAATCAAGAGCAGGGACAGGCATTTCTATGACAGTGGGCTAAGGGCTCTGACAGAGGGAAGCCCAGGTTGTCAGGGGGCAGAGGAGAGGTGCCCAGCACAGCAGGTGCAGGTAAGTCACTGCAGGCAGGCCCACACGTGTGTGTGCGTCAGGCTGGTGTGCGGCACAGGTGCTCAGGGAAGGCTTGCTAAGGGAGCTGCTCCCTGAGTGGCAGCTAAGCTCAGCTTTAAACCCTCATAAAAGTACCAGGTGGCCTCCTGTCACCCCTCCGCCACCTTAATCCCTCACCACCTGTCCCAGGCCCCTGGCACTCTGTCTCCCCCCAGATGTATCTTCTCCTCGGCAGGCTGCCGGGGCTGGCAGGAGGCCTGCTGGGTCCCCTGACCGCTGTTCGTGTGGTTGCTAAGACTTCACAAGGCCACATTTCAGTCAGGCACATGCTAGCAGCTTGTAATTTGTTTTTCACGTGTAATCCGGGAAGCCGCTGGCTGCTATGCTGCGTATGCTCACTGGGGATAGAGGTCACCTGGGAACAACAGGCCCCAGGGTCTAGGCGAGAAATGGGCGGGCCTGAGGAAGCTAGCTGCAGGGCACCATCCGGGCCTCTGGCAGTGTGGGGCTTGCTTTCTCAGTGAGGGGGAGAAGCCTGGGCGGCATGCCTGTTCACCCAAGCCTGGGTAGACAGTGAGAGCTCAGAGACAGAGAAGGCAAGAAGGAGAATGAGTCGACACCAGTGAGTTTTTGGATTTGACCTGAAGCCTGCCTTTGGGGAAATTCTTGCAAGTTCCTTCTACCCTTCCCCCTTTCAGGAGGTGAGCACTAATGCAGCAGCACTAACGCTTCCTGCTCAGAATGAGTGGGTGCGCTGCCCCAGCCTCGCACTAGGCCACTGCGAGTCTCCTAGGGATGGAGCCATGGAGAAGCCTAGGGCCTGGAGTTGGATGTCCTCTCTCCTGGGCACTTCTATCTCGGCTGTAGTCCTCAGGGGCCCTGGAGTGCCCCACTTACAGTGCTGCTGTGGAGGCCCCAGGAAGGGGCGTCTCCCATTTCTTCCTCCACATGGCTCCTCGACCACATGATGAGGGCCCCAGGTCTTTCCCGTTAGCCCTGGTCCCTGGAGAAGCAGAGGGAAGCTCATGCTTGGGGATCGCACTTGGGTGCGAACAGAGTCTAGGCAGTGAGAGCCACCATTAATTTTCTCTCTAATGGAGGGATGATGGGCTTAGCCTCCAGGTACAAGTCTTTTGCGTGTTAGTGGTTAGGGGATGAGTACCACAGGGGTTACGAGAGGGTGGCCCTTGCTGTGCCTGCTTCCCCAACCATACACGGAGCTGTCCAACTCCCATGATTGTTGGGAAGAGCAGATGGAACAAGGGCTGGAGAAGCGCTAGCAAAGCACTGAACTCTGCAGATGCCAAGGCTTTTGAGTGTTTGTAAAGGCAGTTGTGATATTGGAGAAGTAGGCAGGAAGCCCAGAGAAGCCAGTGTTTGTAAGTACAGCGAAGCTCGCAGCTGCCCAGGAATGGGGCCCTTATGCCTCCTCTGTCTTCTGAGTAACTGAATTCCCGGGTACCATCTGCCTCAGTCTTACAGTGAAGGCTGTGACCTCCTAATGAGCTGGCTCCATTTTGAATTCCTGTCTCCAAAGTCTTTATACCTCAGCAGCATTCCCCTTTTCTCTATGACACTTTAAAAGCCCCTTATGTTGCCCAGAAGGCTGGAGGGAGGCAGCCACTTTGGATGCTTACTTTTTGGCCCATGTGGCCATTTGGTACAGTTATTTGTCAGGTTGCTAGCAAACATGTAGCCCCACTGCACCACTGCAAATGACCACATTGTAACCCCCATTTGGAAACTTTCCAACCTTCCAACTGTGTATATATGCTTGACTGAAATGCTCTATATCATTCTGGGTTCTGTCTGGGTGTGTATATGTATGTATTTTAGTGGGGGTGGGGGATGGGGCAAGAGGGTTGAAGATGGTTGTTGTGGTAGAAATAATCATAATCCACTAGGAAGTGGAGCTCTCTTGGGCTGGGGTACCTTGGGAAGGGTCCATGCTTTTTTCTCCACACTTGTCATTCCTGCCATCGTAAGTGGTGCGACAGAGCCACATGCTCATAGAGAATCGGGCTAGGCCTCCGGAAGTAAGACTGCTGGGCTGAAGAAGCCAAAGGTCAGGGTCCGGTGTGATATACCCCCACCCCCAGTAACAGTGGTTACCCTAGAGCAGAGATTCTCAAATATTTTGGTCTCTGGACTCCTTTTACATTCTTATGAGCATTGTATCTATTAACCTTTAATATGTCATAAATTAAAACTGAGCTCATTTAAATATATTTACCCATTCACTTAAAAATAAAAATATACTAAGTCCATTTCTGATGGTTACTTTTATGTGTCAACTTGACTGGCCATTGACATTTGGTCAAACAATATTCTGGGTGTTTCTGTGAAGGTAATTTTGGATGAGATTAAAATTTATATTGATAGACTAGGCAAAGCCGATTGCCCTTTGTAATGTAGATGGGCCTCATCCAATCAGTTGAAGGCTTGCATAGAACAAAAGGCTGAACTTCTCCCAAGTAAGAGCATTCCTCCTGCCTGACTGCCTTCCAGCTGGGACAGAGGCTTTTTCCTGCCTGCAAACCTGAAGTATTGGT
Source organism: Manis javanica (assembly GCF_040802235.1). Lineage (NCBI taxonomy): Eukaryota > Metazoa > Chordata > Mammalia > Pholidota > Manidae > Manis > Manis javanica. The sequence goes on from NC_133174.1 coordinate 137,448,836, forward strand.
AACGACTACTAAAAACTATAGAGAGAGAGTCACCAGTTGACAAGGTGGAGAGAGAATGGAATCATAAAAAGCAATCTGAAAGAAGACAAGAAAGAGAAAAAGGACTTGTAAGACTTCTTTATATATTTTAGATACAAATCCCTTATCAGATAAATGGTTTGCAAATATTTTCTTCCAGTGTGTGGCTTTTGCTTCTCTTGGCAGTGTCTTTTGAAAAGCAGGACTTTAATTTTGAGCCTGCTGACCTTTGGACTGGAACCACACCATTGTTTCTCCTGGTTCTCAAGCCTTCAGACTCAGACTGGAACTACCCTTGGGGGTCCAGCTTGCTGACTCACCCTGCAGATCTGGGGCTTGTCAGCCTCTACAGTCCTGTACGCCAATTCCTGTAATCACCCCCTATATATACACATATTCTATTGGTTCTGTTTCTCTGGAGAACCCTAACACACCGTTACATGTCAACACAACATTTGTTTTATGAAAAAGAACTATATCCTTCTAAAGAAAAAATGTAACGAGAAGAATGGCATTGTTTTACATTTTTTGCCAAACTCTTTGAGGTCTGGCTTCATAGAAGAAAGCTGGAGTCTCATCTCTGCTTCCAAATTCCATCTGTTGTGTTATTGCACGTTATGGAGCCTGTGGAAATCGCCACTGCATGCTCGTGAGAGCAGAGTAGAAAAGGCAGCTAACCAATATTACTATGAAAATGGGTTGAGCCTTTCAGAACAGCTGAAAGGTTCTTGGAGACCCTAGGGGTGCCCAGACTACATTCTGAGGACCATTTTATAACCTTCATCCTTGGCTTATCAAAGTCTCATGTTAATTCGTACCTTTATTCTCTTCCCCAATAATGCAAGGACCTTAAAATGCTTTCATTCTCCTTTCCCTCTTCCAACTTACATGTATTGTCCTGGTGTGTTTTATTTTTATTTATTTATTTATTCATTTTTGTATTAGTGCATTTTAATGCTACATATATTCTAAAGCCCCCAGAAGACATCATTCTTATTGTTTTACCCAGCCTGTGTTCATTTCAATTTGCCCAGAAATTTACCCTTTTATCCAGCTTTCCTAGTTGTTTTAATTGAGAATGATCCCAATTACCTAGTCCACCATTATCAGAAATAGAAATCAGTAGCTTTGGGTGAGGTATTCCTTCTACCTGGAAGGCTGCTTCCCCTATTTACTATTTATCAAAGCCATATCCTTCAGTCTTTTTATTCATTCCACATTCAGAAGAGATCTACTGAATGCCAACTATGCACCAGGCATTATTTGGAGCTGTTCTGTCCAATGGAACCTTCTGGGACTATGGACATGTCCTTTATCTGCACTGTCCAGTAGGGTAGGCATCATGTGGGTCTTAAGCACTTGAAATATGGCTAGTTTCACTGAGGAACTAAGCTCTAACTTCACTTACTTTTCATTACTTTAGATATAAGTGGCTGCATGTGACTAGCAGTTACTGGGTGTGGCAGCACAGTTTTCCATACTAGAGTGAGCAAGGCCAAAGCCGGCAAATGCCCTGCGGTCGTGGGGCACATATTCTACTGGCGGAAGACGCTCTTGCACAAGTCCTGGCCTAAGAGTGCTCACTTGGGCCCCAGCCTGTACAGGGTCAGGGCTCAGTAAGTGCAGCTTGCATTGAATGTGTTGAATAGGTGCAGACTCCCAGATGAGGTTTGCTGGGAAGGATCTGAATGATCCACACAGGGAAGTTGGGTAGAACAGTGGAAGGAAGGGGAGGGCTTTTGCAGGTAAACAGTCTGGCTGAGAAGCCAGCCTCTGGCCACTTCTAGCTCTGTGACTTTGGACAAGGTGGTGAGCTTGCATGAGCTTCAGACATCCTGTTTGGGAAGGGGCATTTGTGGTCCCGCCTTGTTGAGTGACTGTAGGACTCCAAACTGGCTCTAGGGGTCAGTCACCCCCTCCCCCAGGCCATTCTTGTCCCTCTGGCTGCTCTCTGGCCTTATTCCCCAGGCCATAAACCTATAGGCCATTAACACAACTGGGGAAACTCACGTTAGCTGCTTCAAAGGCACAATACCAAGTCACCGAGGAGATGGGGCTGCTCCGGCACAAAGGGGTGCAAGTGACAATGAAAGGAATGTGGGCTTTTTTTTCTGACCTGAACTCCTCCTGCTCAAGCACGTGAAGGACCCGGCGTTTGCCCCCCTTGACTGCCTAATGTAGTGTGGAGTACCACAGAGCGAACCAGGCGGGGGGCGGGTGGGCCAAGGCGGAGGCCCAACCCTTCCCTGGTGGCATCTGCATGCAGCAGACACTGGCCAGAGGTACTTTTGAATGGACTCACCTTTCCTTCTCTCTGAGCAGTTGAATTTCTAGGGAAAAAAGGGTTTCAGCCTTTCCTGTGATTGCAGCTTTGGGCCTAGGAAACTGCCTTGCAATCTGGGGCTGCAGCTCCACATTAGTCCCCCAGGCTGTGGGGCCTGCCCCGCCTCCTCCCTGAAGCCTTCCTCTGACTGGGGGCTTGCTGTTCCAAGGGACCCCCAGGGGTAAGTCTGGCAAGGCCCAGAGGGAAGGCCGTGAGCTAGGTAGTGGGGATCCACTCACTATTTAAATTTGCATTCCCAAGCTGCGGGAGGGGGAGTGGCCACAAAGCATTCTGGGAAGGCAGTGAATCAGGCTTCGAAATATCCCTGCAGAAAATAGGGAGCTGCCTTCAAAATCTGAGTCCAAAGAACAAGAAGAATAGCTTTCAGTTTGGGAGGGCTCATGGCAGCGACCTCCTGGCTCTGTGACCACCCCCAACCCGGGCAACTCAGAATGCCTTGCTCCCCTGCCCACCAGGGCCCCCAGTGTCTTCCTGCCCCCACTCCCACCACTGGCTGTGGGGCCTCTGCTGCTCCTAGACTTCTGCCTGCCCCCCGCCTGCCCCACTACTTGCCTCCTGGGCATGAACAACGTGCACCCGCTTTCGTGTTTTCCACCTCGGAGCTCTTGTGTGGTACCCAGCCCCAACACGCTGCCACAAGCAGGTGTCCAGTGGCTGATGACAAACTTTCTTCAGGCATCTGCCTCCTAAAGTGGAGGGCCAAGTGTTTTACCTCTTACACAGACTGAGGGACAGTACTCGCTGGATAATTAGTGTGAGGTCCTGCTGAAGAGAGGGCACAGCTGCTACCTGAGGGGCTCTCAGGCCAACAGAAAGGCCCCCGTATCCCAGCACAGTGTGTGGCAGCCACAGCCCAGGAAGCCTACTGGAAATGCCAGGAAGGAAGAGCCAGCTCTGCGGTACTGCCCACTGGATACCCCGTACAAAGCAGGATCTTGATGAGCACTTGGCAAAGGCAGGCAAACTCCTGAACAGCAAGGGCCTCAAAGTTCGAGAAGCAAGGCTCTGACGAGGTCAGGGTCATAGGCTGTCACTCCTTGCCAGCTGCTTGCTCTCCAGCTCACTCCCTGCCCAGCTCCCCCTGTAGCTCTTGCCTCCACCACAACTTTCTTCCACATTCAACTGCAGAGACTGGCACTGGGAGCCACACACACACACACACCCAGCCGTGGGCTCAGGACACACCTAACAGTGAGCGTATAGCCACAGCCAGGGCTCCACCATCCTTCCACCTGCCCTTGTCCAAAGCCTCAAAGCCATCCTGCCAGGCAGAGGGCACTAGACCTACTTTCCGCATGGGGGACCTGAAGCTCAGAGAGGTTAAGTCCCTTACCCTCACACAGCTGGGAAATGAGGTGCTGGGATTTGAATCCATGTTAGCTAAGTTCGGAGCAGTGCCTCAGCCAGAAGAGAAATGCAAGCAGCAGTCCAGGGAGCCAAACAGACTCAAACCCAAACCTGAACACACGCTGAGGAGCCGCCTTCAGGGGCATCCAGGCTGTTCTCTCTCCACAGGTAGGTACACTTCCCTCCACTCCCCACGGCAGCCGGAGCCCTGCCAGGACCCAGTAAATGCCGACCAATCAGGGACGGAGCTCGGCAGTTTCAGGAGGGGGAGTGTAGGGAGAGGGCGGAGCCGCTAAGGGAACCCAGCGCCCTCCCCTTACCGGGCACCAGAATTAGCCTTCCAGGCGCTTCCTTCAATGAACAGCCAAGCAACTCCTCTCCTGCTGAAGACCAAGGATGTGTGACCCCTGGATTGTGTTTTAGTCATGGAAGTCCAGGGCGGAGTCCAGTTTGGGGCCAGGGTCACATACTGGGCAGAGCAGGGAAGACCATATCCTTGGGAGGTCGGAGTCCAGCTCCTCCACCTACCGGGTGACCTCGGGCAAGCTGCTCTGGGTTTCAGAATAGTCCTAGTCCCAGCTTTGTCCGTGACCTGTGCTGATGAACTCGGTTTGGATGACTTCTTGGATTCTTTGAGAACATGGATCTTGCTTACAAGTGTGCCATGGAAGAGGGTGGAGCAGCTCTGGGGACCCTCGTCCGAGTGCAGCCGTGATGTGAATCTCCACATCCAGAGACCAACTAGCCCCGCCAGCACGCTCCCCCAGCCCCTGTCACCCACCTGGTCTGTGGTGAAGGCCAGGCTGGCTTTGGGTCTCTGAGGTAGGGTCCTAGGGCAGGGGCAGGTCCATTCGCAATGTCCTGTTAACTCCTCCAAGACAAGGCTGCTCCCGGACAGCAGAACTTCCTGGGGTCCGAGTCTTCCCCCCGCCCCAAGGAGGCCCAGGCCCTAAAGCCCGTTTTGAGTAGGCGGGGCATCAGAGGGGCACAGAATTTGCCACCCCAAAGTATGCCTCTGTGGCATAAGGATTATCTAGAGCTGGTTATTAAGAAACAGCAGACACAGGAGAAGCTCTGAAACTGACTAAAAGTCACCCTCTCATAAGGGACATTTACATGCATAAAGGAAATCTCCATTTGTAAGGGGTCTCTCTCTCTCACTCAGGGAAAGGGGAGGATAATTAAATCTCTAGAAGAGCTTATCAATGGAGAAGGCAGGGACCTTAATCTGCGTAACAACCTGCCCTTGTTCACAGGCTTTGCCTGAGAGCCTCCCAGGCCTGGCTCCCCACCTCCAACGTCTTCTCTTGTCCTTCCCTGGAGAGGGATTTTAGGTGGTAGCTTGAGCTATCTTGGAGAGTTACTCGCTTTTCCTGGCTCTCTCCCTTGCATACATGTGGTATCCATGTTATTAAATTTCCGTTTTTCTCCTGTTAATCTGGAGAAAATTACGGTGGGGGCAGGGGCGTCTCAGCCAAGAACCTGGAAGGGTAGAGGGAAAAGTATTTTTCCTCCCCTACCTGCGTGCCTGAGCCACACCCGGGGCTTTGGTGGGAGGGCCGAGGCAGCCCTTGCTCTCTCATCCCGACTTCTGTGATGCTTTCTCTGGGCTCGGTGCAAAACCTTGACAAAAACGAAGTTCTCTGTTTTTGTCAGGCATCGGGGCAGTCTGGCTTTCCAGCTGCTCATGTTATTTTTTGCCGCAAATGTTTCTTTTATGCAACCTGATGTGGAGTTGGGACTGACATTTGATTTATAGGTGGCATGGGGGCAGGCCACACTAGATAAATAACAGGCTACCAGGGACTGCTGGCCTGGCGTTCGGGGCCGGCAGCCGGAGCAGGTGGCCGAGGAGCAAGGGTCAGAGCAGGCTGCTTGTAATCCAAGGTCTCTAAGCAAGGGGCTCCTTCTCAAACAGCGCCTGGCACATTGCGCTTCCGAGAAGCCGCTTTCTGCCAACTGCCGAACAGGCGTGCCTGCGCAGAGCTTGGGCAAGCCACGGGCTGCTGCTGCCGCGGCTCCACAGCACAGACCAGGCGGCAGTTCTCCGGTAGGGCAAAGCACTTCTTTGCCCCCCTTGACTTGAATCGGTCAGAAGAACCACAAATGGCATTGTAAAGTGACAGATGTTCCTTTACAGATGCAGTATTGTTACCAAACCCCCAAAACCGGACTCGAGTGCCCGATGTGCAGTAAGCCAATTTCTGAGTCCCCGGATTTGAAGCAGAGAGAGCTTTCTTATCAGAAGGGCAGCCCAATGAGAAGGCAGGGGGCCTTTCTCCAGTGTGACTTACCTGATCACCGAGGGATGGCTTATATACTGTTGGCCTAGGAAAGTGGGGGTCAGGGCAGAAACTAGGGCCTTGAAACTTCTCAGAATTCTGCACTCTCCCATCCTCCTGTGCTGCCTGCAGGGTCCCCTCATGGCTCATGTTGACTCCACATCTGGTATCAGCTCCCCCTGGCCCGTCCTGTAACCAGCTTCAAGGAAGAGGACAGACATCCAGACAAGGTTAATGATCCTTGCAAGGTCGTGCAGTGGGTAAGGTTACCATTGCAGGAGGGGCAGCCTCATGAAGGTATAAGCCAGGAAAGAAATCGTTGTCTGGGCACAGTATTCATTTCGGAATCAGAATCTCGCACTTCCGTATTTGGGGTTGCTGCAGATGTGAGGGTTGACCCTATAAGTCAGTTGGGTTGGTTTGTAATTCAGCAGTGCCTAGTGATAATTCACGTAATTCACAGAATGCTTTCCCGGTTCTGTTCTGCACACATTGTCCTCTGACGTCCCTGCAGTGTGGACACTGAGTTGACCAGGCCAAAAGCCTTGAGGCTGAAGGCCTGAGCCTCATTAACTGATGAGATGCCAAATACTTTTCACTTTGTGAAGGTTACTAAAATCCCTTGCGGAGTCACAGTCGTTGCCTCTTTTGCTGATCCCCCAATTACTTCAAATAGCAAATTAGTGATCTTTACTTGCCTTGGATAAATGGTGGCCGGGTATCGGGTATCTTGGGGATCCCCCCTCACCCCAGACTAGGTGGGGAGGGGAAGTAGGGGGGTGGCTCATGGACCTTCCTGACTTTTAATCCCAGATTCATTCTCCACCAAGCCTTCCGTTGGGATGGCCACGGGTGTCCAGGCAAGGAAAGGTAAGAAGGCTCGGGGGTGCCCTTTGCCGTGGGATAAAGAAGGAGGGAAGAGGAGACATCAGGGCAGATCCCAAACGGGCCCAAAGGGGGGCAGGCAGACAGGCAGGGCCCACTACACATGCCCAGACACCAGGGCCAGCTGGGAGAACCAAAGGTGGGCTTTCAACATGCTAGGGGAGGCCAAGAGGAGCAGCCCAGCCTCCCTGGATGCCAGGGGCACTGGGAAGCCTCTGAAGGAAGACAGAAATGGCTGCTGCAGAAATCCAAGGTGAAGGAAGCCGGCCCGGCTGATTTTGGTCTTAAATATGACAAAAGTGATGCCAGGGTTCTTGTTTGCAGAGTCGAAGGATGAATTTTGCAAACACCCAAGGTAGGTGAGCCAGGGAAAGGCTTTTATTGAGAGATGTAGTGAGAGGACAGAGCTCCTGGCTTGTGCCAGGAGGGGTAAGAGAGCCCGTAGTGGTGCGTTGTCCAGGGGTTTTATAGGCAGTTGAGGATTTTTGGGAACCGGATAAAGACTTAGGGGTGTGGACTTGTTAAGTGGTCCCCGAATATTTAGAATTAGCTTAACACAAGCAACTTCCTGCTCTGATGATTTCTCCCTGAAATACCAGCGGCTTGGTCTGGGAGCATATAAGGTGGGCTGAGGTATTGTCTGTTGGCTAAAGAGTAAGTTAAGAATTTTACTTCTTAAACTTCCTGGGTATTAAAAGTCAATCTTATCTTTAAGGTGGGATCTTTCCTGCCTTTTACTATGTTGTTTACAGCTGGGTTGCATGCTGAATTAGTTGCCCAGTTTGCAAATCACCTCATCAGATCTGAAGGAGGAAAGACAGCACAGAGGCCTGGGCCTTTTAGCCTGCTAAAGTGAACCTTACACATGATTACAAATGATGAGCATAATAAAAACATGTGCTGCTCTTCTTTGGGGAATATTAACTGATCTCACTGAAGAATGACTCTAGAACTGAATGTTTAACACAGAGTTTTGGTAGGGGGCTTCCTTGCATGTAGTTACATTGCTCTGACTGCAGATATCCTGCCTTGCTTTTTCCAGAGGCCCTCACCCTACTCTGTCTAAGCCCATGGTCCCTGTCTCAAAAGGAGAAATGGACCCTGGAATTTTCTTGTGCTTTTTCCTTCTATCTTAGAATGCCAAAGGGATCATAAACCATGTGAGAAACTAGCAAATGTAGTGAAGGCTAGTGTGCTTTATTCTGTCCAAGGTATTCATGCCCTCCTTTGGATGTTTATCCCCAAGGTCCCCTCATGTTATATTGGTGGAGGTCTTGGAACTGATCTGCACAGAACCTCACGGCTGCGAGCCAGAGTGGTGTCACCTCTGCAGCCTCTTATATTTCTGGTATGTTCTGTTGGGGAGTCAGGTGTGGTAGGTGAGAGGTCACATACATGTGCGTAGTGCTAGAATTTTCCAAAAAGAAATAAGAATACCATTCCAATTATTAGTGTACTTAATTCTACAACCCATTTTCCCCATTTTCAATATGGACCTCAACAAGAAAGATCTGTCTTTGCCCTCACACGACTCAGTCTCGGTAGATTAGACCTGTCAACGTGACATTTTCAGCACTACAGGGCTTGCTGTATTTTTGACCCCTGTTTTGTGAGGGGACTGGTATGTAAACACCTGGAAAAGCCAGTCCTAAGGTGAGCTGGGAATCAAGGCTGCCAGGTGGCATTTCGCTCTGTGAACAGAGGGTTTCTTACGCGGGTTGGAGCCTTGATTCTCCGTACGCCTCCGGCAGCCAGCCCCACTGCCTTGTCCCAGGCGGGACCCCAGTTACCTCTTGTCTCTTCCACCACTCCAACCTCCCCGCTGGTCTCCCTGTGTTCAGGCTGGCACTTAGATAAAAAGGTTCCTTGAGCCCATATCTGCCTGTGTTACTTCCCTGCCTCAAACCCTTCCATTGCTTCCACGACTTAGGTGATAAAGGCCAAACCTGCCCCAGGGGGTCTTCCGTGCTCCAGTTCCAACTGGTTTGTCTGGTCACACTGCCAGCAGGGGTGCCTCGGCCACAGCCACTCACAGGGCTGGCTCCACTGAGCGCCACCTCTCACCCAGCACCCCACTGGGGCACACAGACCATGACCGTTCTCCATCCAGAGCCCAATCAGGTCACAACAGGCTAGTAATCCCTCTATTGCCATTGCCATTTTCCTTAGAAATGTGTGATGGTCCCCAAGTAGTGGGTATATGAAAAAGAGCCCTGGGGCACAAGTCAAAAATCCTGGGGTCTACTCCCTACACTGCAATTAACTCCTGAGAAGTCGGGCTGGGGGCCAAAGAGGTCAAGTTAGTGCCCTTCTCTGTGCCTCTGTTTCCTCCTCTGTGAAATGGGAATGCAGTAATGGTACTTAACCTACAGGGGCTGTTGCCCTCTCCTCCTACTGGACAGGTTTGGGTGAGTAATCACTGAGGCTCAGGGATTTTTTTCATTCACTTTATATGACGTTTTTGTTCATTCAAGTTCTGCCTGAGTACACAGTCAGACCGCCCTGTCTCACTGCACTCGATGGCCTGGACCATGGGGATGGCTGGGGTGTGTGAGGTCTCCTAGAACAGCCCAGGCACTGTGTGAATACGGCTTTTGCTCTCTTCCCTCTCCTGCCTCTCCGGCACCCTTGGCAGGGTCTTGCTAAGCAATGCTGGACTGAGCCGGGGAGACAAACCCAGCCTGCTGGGTGCAACCTTCCCAGGTGGGGCTCAGATTCAACTGCACTGGGTCCACGGACTTTGGACTCCTCCCTCCCCTTGTCTTGAGTCCTGCCCTCCTGCCCAGAGCCTGCAACCCTACCCTGCTTGCTCTGCCTTCCTCAGGGTGCCTCACCGCCTCATGTTATCTCTCTTGGTCTAGTGTGCCGAGCCAGCTCAGGTGGGAGCTGCTGGCCTCATGGGGGAGGGAGGGTACAGCAATGGAAAGGGGGAGCCATGGAACCCCAGGGAAGCCTTCATTGGTAGAATAGATAATACACACATGCACACAAATGTGCACATGTTCACGTATGTGCAAGCATGCATGTGCTCACATACGTACATATGCTCAGATGTGTGTACACTCTCACACCCATGAGCTTTCCCCACACACGCATATGAGCAGGTACACATGCTCCTGCACACAGCCGTTCTTGTCTCTGCATCGCTGATCCCTGGGGCCTGGCAGCAGCCGCTCTCCCCACCCTGCAGCCCACCGCCCTCTGCCACAGCTCCCTGGTCTGCACGTGAGATTAGTGATGTGGCCTCCTCCACCTCTTTGCAGGCCCAGTCCAAAACAGCCTGGCCTTGGGCTTGATTATTTCCTGCTTTCTCTTTGATCATTTATATTGTTCTACTTTAGCCACTGCAGGCTGATCGGTCAGTCAGGAGGCTGCTTGGGTGGGCTGATAGCATCCGGCAGCTTCAGTGGGCCCTCAGGTCTGTCACTTCATCATTAGTGCCACCTTGGAGCTTGGGCCCAAGGGCTCTGCTGGAGGGGCTCAGGGCTGTGCACCCAACCTTGTCACTTGTTGCCCAGGCGATTGGTTGCAAATGGCGGCTGCTTCCCCCTCACTGTTGCCTACCAAGGGGAGCCAAGAAGAGGAACAGTTCAGTCACCCCTAAGCCATTGTGTCACTCTTGGAAATGTAGTCAACATGCCCATTTGAACCCCCAACTCTTGGTCTTTTCCTTTTCGTTTGGTTTCCAAGCCAAACATTTCTCCTACAGCCATCTTTGTGAAGCACACATGGGCTTGAGATTTTTGGTTTTGCTGTGATGAGTTTTTCTCGGATTTTTTTTCAGCCCCACAGCAACCTCCTTCACTTTTCTGTGCCTTTGGTGGAAGTGGCCCTGGCAGCCTGAGCATCATGGAAAGGACTGAGTTTGAATTCTGATTCTGCCACATACTGTGTGCTCTTAGGCAAGCCAGTGAGCAGACAGTAACCACCTGGGGGCTCCTGGAGCACTGGGCAGCATCAGCGCCAGCAATGCTATCAACTGTGAGTGACCACCTGGTTTTCAGTTTTCATCATTGTTCATCATAGTGCCTGCTCTGTCTGGGGCCTGGCCTTTTGGCATCCATCAGGATAAGCCTTCCTCTGCCCTAGTGCAGAAAGGAGCGGTAACTCATCGTGGGCTGTTGGCTCAGTGGAGTGGGCTGGATGCCTGGGCACAGCACCCTGACTTCCCAAACTTGAGACTATTTTTGCAGTGTGCAGTGAGAAGCCGAGTCCCACTCCAGTGCACCTAGCCAGCTCCCATCCACATATGCAGGATCCTCATGGGGCTTTGTGGGAGGATCTGGGAGGCCTGCTAAAACCGCAGAGCCCCAGGCCCACCCCAGCAACCATTGGAGAAGGACTGGCTTTGTTTGCCCCGTGCAGCTCTGACTCCAAGGGCTGAGTTCCCGCCACGAGATTTTGTTCTGTTCTGCTTTTGTGCTGGTTTCTCCTCAGCCTCAGCCCTATCCCCTATGGGCCAGTGGGGCTCTCACCAGGAGTGCAGGGGCTCTGCTCCCATTCCTTGCCTGCCTTGGCCTTCAGTCCAGCTTGCCACATGCCTCAGGGGTAGACACCTCTCATTTTGCCTTATTTCTTGTTTAAAAAGAGCAACAAATGGTTTTAGATGCCTTTTAGAAGAGATTATAGGAGGAGAATTAGGTTGTACTGTATTATTATATATTTGAGAGGCATTGAACATTGTTTCCAGAAAATTCCTTTGGATGTTTAATACCCATCACCTGGTCGTCGTAGCAAGGTGTCTGTATGTTTGCTAGGGCTGCTGTAACAAAGCCCCACAAGCTGGGAAGCTTAGAACAGAAATATATTGTCTCCCAGTTCTGGAGGCCAAAAGTCCAAGATGAAGGTGTGGCCAGGGTTGGGTCCTTCAGAGACCTGTGAGGGAAGGTTCTGCTCCAGGACTCCCTCCTTGACTTGGAGATGGCTGTCTTCTTCCTTTGTCTTCACATGGTCTTCCCCTCTACATATCTGTGGCCTGATCCCTTCTTCTCAGAAGGACACCAGTCAGACTAGAGTAGGGTCTCCCCTAATGACCTCACTTTAACTTGATCACCTCTGTAAAGACCCTGTCTCCAAATCCAGTCACATTCTGAGGTACTGGGGGTTAGGACTCCAGTAAGTCTCTTTGGAGGAGAAGAGTGGGATGCAACTGAACCCACAACAGTGACTCTCAGAGCCAGGCATCCTTAGCCCACATGAGTCAGCTCTAGCTTAGGGATGAGAGGCTCACTCTCTCCTCAGAGTGGCTGTGGTGTATATTTGAGACGCCACTCCAGAAAAGAGAAGGGCATTACTGTCCTCTAGGCCCAAGAGGAGGCTTAGGAAAGCCCAGAAGTTGGACAAAGGGCTGATGTCTCAGATGGTGGGGCCCTCCATCTCTTCTTAGGAACCAGAGAGTGGCTTTGAGTAAGTACAAAGGGCAGAAACTCAATCCGTGATTGATCCAAGAAGGAGCCTGAAACCAAGAGAAAGAGGGGGGAAATTGTGAAAAATGAAAATTGGGGATGCTACTGCTTTTCATCACACAGAGTTGCCCAAGGTGAGACTACAAAGAGAGCTTAAATGTCATCCCTTCAGATCCAAAGGCCTGGCACACATTTGAAGGCAAGCTCCCAATGGCTTGCCAGCCATCCTGTGCTGTGGCCAAGGAGGATGGATTTGGCTTGAGAGCAGACTAGCCAGGCTGGATGAGATGCTCAGGGTGGTATCTCCCTGTTGGGAACAGTCTGAGACAGATTCTTGGTGGCGCTGCATCTTTGGTGGGGCACACCTGATACCTGGCCTGTTTCCCAGACAAGGAGAAGGAGCTGTCTATGAGCTTCCCCAGTGATAGAAACCAGAGACCCAGCTCTCTGAGAGGGGCCCAGGCATAGCTAGCCCTACTTTCTGGGAGAAAGTGGCTTTTTCGGGGGACTTGTTTTCTGAGTTAAGTCAATAATGTGGCTAGATCTGAATACCCATGTGGGAATTCAGGGCTGAATACCAAACCACAGTTGTGGCAGCAGAGAAGTGTGTTTTTTGTTTACTGCAAACAGATTTGAAATATATTGAAAATGGTTCTCCCAAACCACCCCACAGTGGTTGTAATGATGGTGTTTTGTCTTTTCCCTTCACCAATAATCATGCTAGGATCTCATTGGCAAGAATATGATCAAAATTGAGAAGGTAGCTAGTCTCAGCAACAGTTCAGCTCTCACTTTAATGTTTCCCATGTTTTTGTTGTTCTTCTCTCTGGGAATGATGCACGAGAAAACTCTCTGTGTCCTCTCAGGAGTGGGGCTCAGTTTGCTCTGGCCCTTTCACTGCTGACCCATCTGGCCACTTGGCACTGCATAGGATGAGCAAGGCCCCTACACAGTCCCTCAAAACCAAACCAGCAAGTATAGTCTCTCAGTGTGGGAGAAATGGAAGCCCCTATGGCCAGGATCCTAACCTGACCCTAAACTGCTTGATGGTGTAACTGCCCTACTGCAAGGCTACTGCTTCCACACCCACAGGCAATGAGCTAGAACTGACTGAGTCACTATATAAAGAGCTCAGCTCAGGGCTCTGGACAGAGACAGGTGGATTATGGGTCTGCAGTCTGCTAGATGCAGACATGATCCTAGTGCTCCACCTACCACCGTGAGAAAAAGCCAGGTATGAACCCTTTTACCCCAAGAACGTTCCATTGTCATTTCTCAGTCTTATCGAATCCATAGTGCCCGGCCTGAAACCCTCAGGCAAGACACTCAGTAACAAAGGTATGGCTCCAGATGGGGGTCTATGGGGCATCTTCGGCAAAACACCAGCTTTAGTGTGCCTTTGCATCTGGCTGAGGTGGGGTGGCCCTACACCCTTCAAAGCACAAATACAAACTCTGCACACTCCAGGGGTGGACATAGGCCACAGTGGGGTCTGTGGTGGCAGAGGCCCAACTACCTAGCTAATGTGGACACTGGCTTTTCAATCGTTAGCCAGGGAGATCTGGCAAGAGGCTAGTGTGGGCCAAGAAGCAGCCATGTCTGAGGTGAACAGGTATTTCCCAGGTACTCCAGGTGCCTTAGAGATTGCAACACAAGGCTGAGATAAATGTGCTCATCCTCCCAATATTTCATACTGCTTGCAGGTTAGCCTTGACACTGACCAGAGTCTGGGCCTTGGGCACAGCTGGGTGGGATCTTGTTATCATCAGCATGCCACCATACATTCTTAACTCAGGCTTGTTTGGCACCTCCTTTTCAGTGCAGATGCTTCTATTTTCATCAGACCCCACCACAGCCTGGCCGTTCTTGTGGCAAGCTACTGAGTCACCCTGCCAGTGATGCCAGGGTTCTTGTCGGTGGAGTTGAAGAATGAACTTCACAAACAGTCAAGGTAGGAGAGCAAGGCAGAGGCTTTTATTTAGAAATAAAGCGAGAGGACAGAGCTCCTGGCTCAGGCCAGGAGGAGACAGGAGAGTCCCGGTGGTGTGTTATTTACAGGTTTTATGGGAGGTTGAGAGACAAAGGGCTAGGGATGTACACCTACTAAATGGTTCCAAAATGTTTATCTTTGAGGAGACATTAAGTTTCTTATTAGTCTTCCTGGTTACTTATAAGAAATTTACTGCTCTGATTTCCTCCCAGGATAGCAGCTTCCTGGTCTGGGAGAATATCACTCAAGACTATCTGCTTTGCTCCCAAGGTGGGCTGAGTTATTGTCTGTTTGTTAAAGAGTATGTTAAGAAACTTACTTTTTAACTAATTGGATTTTAAAATGCAATCTTACCTTCAAGATGGAATCCTTCATGTTTGTTTGGGCTTGCTTGTTAAAGTGCCCAGGTGGCAAATCACTTGACTAGGGCTGGAGGAAGAAAGGCAGCACCTGGGTAACATCAGAAAAAGAATCTGGGCCCCCAGCAGGCCAGAGCAAGTCTCACAATGGATTATCTTGCTTTGTTTCTTCCAGAGGCCCTCCCCTTCCTCTGTCTGAGCCCACGGTCCCTGTCTCACCAGGAGCCTCATTAGTTCACTCACACTAGGCCTATGGGATGAACTCCGACCTCTGGGCAGACTCCACCCAGCTGGAGCCAGTGTGCTGTTTAAATGGGCTAAGCTCATCTGCTATGGCTTTGCTGTGATTGAACATGTGTGTTTTCAATAAGATTTCATTTAAATTTAAATCTCATTTGTAATGTCTCCCGAGTAAGGCTTTCCAAACAAGAGGAGCTAAGTAAGGTGGTTCATACCATGTGAGAGGCGCGGAGTTGCTGTTTTGGGTGGGGCATCTTGGTGCGGGGCTGGGGATGGGAGGTTTGCTGAAGGTGGCTGTCCCTGGATGGTTTCTTTGCTTGGTTTGCATCTATTTTCTGTAGCAGAGTGGGGAGAAGTTCCTCCTGACGAAAAATATTTGTTAAGAGTGAATTGCGTGTGTTACCACCCTATCCCCCACCTCCACCTGGTTGCCACGAGAGCACCAGTGGCCATGAAGGGCTGTACAGGTTCAGGGGAATCAAGACAAGGGGGAACCCCAGAGGGTCCTCTCAGCTCTGTGTGAGACAAAGGTCAGTTACTGGGTTTCTACACTTGAAACCAATATAATATTGTATATCAACTATATGTCTATTGAAAAATAAGAGGTCAGTTAGTGGGAGAAAATATTTGCAAATCATATATTTGATAGGAACTTGTGTCCAGAATATATAAAGGACCGAACAATAAAAAGATAAAAGATAAATAACCCAATTAAAAATGGGCAAATATCAGAATAGGCATTTCTCCAAGAAAGGTGATACACATGGCCAGTGACCACACTAAGAGATGTTGAACATCACTGCTCATAGGGCAAATGCAAATCAAATCAAAACCACAAGGAGAGAATACTTCATGTCTCCAGGATGGCTAGACTTTTTTTTAAAAAAGGAAAATAAGTAGTATGAGAAGGTAGAGAAATTGGAACCCTCATATATTGCCGGTGGGAATGTAAAATGGTATAGTCACACTGGAAAATAGTCTGGTGGTCCCTTAAAAAAGGTAAACATAGAGGGACAACTCTATGCAATTCCGTTCCTAGTATAGACCCAAAGGAACTGAAAACATATGTCCCTGTAAAGACTTGTACACAAATGTTCACAGCAGCCTTATTCATAATTGCAAAAAGTGGAAGCAACTGAAATGTCCATCGATGAATGGATAAAGAAAATGTGGCCTCTCCGTATTATAGAATATTAGTCAGCTGTGAAAAGAATGAAGCGCTGACACAGGCCACAAGATGGATGAACCTGAAATACATTAAGTGAAAGAAGCTCGTCACAAAAGGCCACATATTGTGTGACTTCATTTATATGAGATGGCAAAAACAGGTACATGCAGAGACAAACAGCAGATTGGTGGGTGATGGGCTGGGGGGAAGGGGCAACAAGGAGTATCTGCTAATAGACTTCGGGGTGATGGCAATGTTCTGGCATTAACTATTTGTGATGGTTGCAACCTTGTGAATATACTAAAAATTGTACACTTTGAAAGGATGAATTTAACGGTATATGAATGATAACTCAATTTTAAAAACTACAGTAAACTAAGTAAAAAAAAAGATCTGTTAGGGCTCCTAACTGCCTACCAGAGATGTGCATGTTTGGTATTAACCTTGGTGAGATCCGGGGATCTACATCCCTGGCCTCTGTTCTTTTCCAGCTTCTAAAACTTGCTTTCTAAGGCTGCTTTGACCTTGATCTGTGATAATCTGGGAGTGAGGGCAGGGATCACACAGGGTGAGGCCTCAATTCTCCATTCACATGGAGGCACAGTGCTGAGGGAAGTATGTCTCTAAAGAATTCCAGAGAGGTTGCCTGAGGTCATGGTTAAGAATACATGTTCTTGAGCCAAACAGCCTGGCGCTGGACTTCCAGCGTCCCACTTGAAGACTGTGTGACTTGGGCATGTCACTTAAAATCTCTGAGCCATCACATCCTTTTGTGTGAAATCAGGGTAAGCCCAGCACCCACCTTTCCAGTATTGTGAGGATTAAATATTTGCACAGTGCCTGACATATGATTAGTACTTAATAAATGGTCGCCTCAAGATAGCTGGATTGGGGGGAGGGTGCCACAGTGGTCAGCAAACCACAGCACTTGACTTTGGCTTCCAGTCCTTTCTCTGTCACTAGCTGTGACCTGGGCAGTTTCCTAGCCTCACTGGCCCTCAGTTCCTCATCTGTCAAACTGGAAACTCATCCTGCTTTTCGCCCATGTGAGCCTCCCTCTGGAGCCTTTTGAGTGAGGAAAATGGGTCTGTGTGGTGTGTGTGTGGGGGGTTCTGTTTCAGAGAACTTGGTTCCACATAAAATGGTACCTCAGGGGCCAGCATCTGCCCTCTTTTGTAGCTATGCTCTGTTCCAATGGACCAAATGCCCAAGGAAGGCACTCTACCCAGCAGGCCTGTAGCCAGTGGTGTAGACCAGGGTTCCAGTCCGGACTCTGCCGCAGACTGATCTTGGGCATGGTCTCTGCTTTCCCATCTGGTCAGAGGGCTGTTTGCTCTGACTCCCGGTCTGGTGGAGGAGCCCCCTTGTGCGTCTCTCACCCGAGCACTCACCATCTCCCCCAGCCCTGAAGCGCTGAAGCCTCTACACCACCGCCCAAGAGTGTTTTCTGGCCCTGCTCAAAGTACTTTCAGAAAAAAGTGGTCCCTAGCTAAAGTGAGCATGATGGGGGGTTGGCCTACATAGGATCTGATTTGCGTGTCCCTCCTTGCCTGCAGGCAGAGCCAAGTGGGGCTCTTTCTTTAAATTTTTTTTTTGACCCACACAAGAGATTTTAATGGCTGAAAGAGAGAACAGCTGTCTCTAGGTGGAGAGAGCAGCTTGTGGGTGAGGAAGTACGTTTTTAAGGAGTAGGGGGTAGGGTGTGTTCTGCATTGGTGATTGGATCTTAAGGGGTGGGGTGACCATCTGACCATTGGTAATTGGATCTTAAGGAGTGGGGTGTCTTAGCACACCAGAATTTGCCTTCATTCTCATCTTTTTCTTTTCTCAATAGGGCCTCTGGGTAACTGGGCATAGAATCTCATTCTCTAACTACTTCTTGCTGGAAGGGGGCACAGATTCTGGGGTTGGTGAGGCCATTGCTGTAGAGTTGGGGAAGGGCGGGCATCCTGAGATGCTTCGTGATGTCATCATAGCTGGTTTCGTTATTCTTCATGAGAAGGACTTGATAGCCCTGGAGGATGCTCTTGTATCTTCGGGGGTGTGGCGTTCGGGGATGGCCAGAACAGATGCAGGCTGAGATGAAAACCAGATTTGGAGAGGTCCTGTTGGAGGATTTGTAGTCTGTGGAGTTGAAGGGTAAGTGGTCCCATTCGCATGGAGGAGTAGGAATCAAATTGGAGGCCGGTGTTGGGTGGGAGTTCGAGCGACCGGGGAGACGGAAGGTGGGTTCATGGAGGAGGATCGGCGAGTGAGGGCTCCCAAGACAGCTCAAATTCCCCAAACAAAAGATCTTAAGGACTGAAAGAGAGAACGGCTGTCTCTAGGTGGAGAGATAAATTTTTTTATTGTGGTAAAAATATACAGAACATAACGTTTACCATTTTAACCATTTTACGTGTGCAGTTCAGTGCCGTTCACTGCGTTCACACTGCTGTGCAGCCATCCCCACTGTCCATCCCCAAACCTCTTTTCCTCGCCCCCATGGGGACTCTGTCCCCAGCAAACTGCAGCTCCTGTTTTTCCTCTGCTGCCAGCCCCTGGCTCCTGCCACTTTCCTTTCCTTGTCATTTCAAAGTTGACTCCTCCAGTGACCTCATGTAAGTGGAATCATCCGGTATATGTCTTTTTGTGACTGCTTATTTCACCAAACATGAAGTCCTCAATGTTCATCCACGTGGTAGCCTGTGTCAGAATTCCATCCTTTTGGAAGGCCCACAGCATTCCACTGCATAGGTGTATCATGTTTTGTTTACCCGTTCAGCAGTCAGTGGACATTTGGGTTGTTTCCCAAGTGGGGTGCTTTTATACAAGGCGTCCAGTGGTAGGAGGAGGGAGGGGAAGACCTAGGCAAGGGAGAGGGCAGAAATGGGGCTCAGCTGACCCTGGGATTATCCCCCACCCCTGCCTCTCAGCCTCCTTGCAAAGCTTGGCCTTGCTTGAGGAGGAAGGAAAACGGAAGGGCTTTTGGGAAGGAGGGATGCTGAGTGAAGAGGTGGGGGCCTCCTGTCTTGCCCCGGCAGGGAGAAGTAACACAGTCGCACCTCCCGCCAGAAGCCTTACCGAAAAGGGCTGCTGTGATCCTCCCCATTCCAGAAACAACCCCACCAAAACCACCTGTCCACCCTTGATCTGGAAGCATCAAGGAGAGTGGCCTGCCTGCCTGGGAGGACAGGAAGGCTTCCGTGTGCACCTGGCTTTATGAACGTCTTTAGTGCTAGTGTGTTTCGGGACTGACGCTGAGGTCAAAAGTACACGAATGATGGTTCTTGGCCCATGCATGTCAAATACATCACAGCCATGGCACAATTTGCAACAGACTTCCAAGGTAGCCTACTGGCCAAATGGGAAATATCTGCTTAAATCTACCTTTGTTAAAGGGCAACCTCCTCTAAAACCATTTGCCCAGAATCTTGCTTGTACACGTATTTGTGGAGTCACAAACCTCCCCTCCCTTCTTATTCCCCTGTCCCTGTCCAGCACAACACCCTGATGCCCACAGCCTCATTCATCGCTGATGGGCTCCCTGAGGCATTCGCTGACGCTGCCTGAACTGAAGGACTACACCCTCGGTACGTCTGGCCTGTATCCTCTGTGCCCTTCCCCACATTCAAGACACACGGGGAAGTGGTGGCTCCAAGTTCCCAGAGCATAGCCCGGATTTTCATTAAGCAGTTACTCTACCTTGGGGGAGTTCAGTTCATCTGGGAAGACTGCCTATCATGGCCTGCGTGTGGCACAAGCCTGCTGCCTGATGGGCCCAAATCCGTTCATGAGCTGCTAATTTTCTGATGAAACCATCAGTGTTGAGAGCTCTCTTAGCTCTCTGAGCCCCGAATAGAGTTCCTTAAGCTAACTGTGCTTGAGAAAGAGGGTTCAAAACACCTGTTTGACAAGTTCGGCAGGGCTGGACCTCTGGGTAACACAAGCAAAGTCCTTCTCTTCTTTGGAGAAGATGTTGAAGGGCGTGCCCGTCTGCTGCTCCCATGGCCCGTGGCTCAGACGGCTCAGTCTCCTCCAGGAAAGGACTCAGAGGAGAGAGATGCTCGGGACCAGGTAGCAGGGGTGCCAGGTCTCAGGATATTCCCCACAAGGAGGCGGGCCATTTAGCCCTGGGCCCAGTGCCATGGTGGAAGTGCAGGAGACCAGGTCCCGCGGCAGATGGATGAAGACTGGGAAGCAGACTGAAAGGTGAGTGAGGCAGGCACCCCCATGCTGTAAGGAGCCAGGACTCTGAAGATGGCCCTGGACAGCCCAAAGGTGGAGGCAGGAGCCCCGGAGATTTGATTCAGCCTTGCCCTTTGAGGCCAGCCACTTTTATTGTTCCTGGCCCAGTGCCAGCCCAGGACAGGGTAGGGTGACATGACTGTGGCCTGCTGTTGGGAGTCTCCTCGGGAGACAAGGGAGCCTAACACCCATTCCATGGCCCACCTTTTCTCCCTTACCTCCTGCTGGGGACTTTTTTTTTGGGAGCCAGAAATGAGAAGGCATCTGACAGCAAGGCTACTGAGTGGGCTGTCTCCCCGGCCAGTCTCTGGGGAGACTGCGGAGCGAGGGAAGAGGAAATGCAATCGCGATGGCTCCTTAGAGTCTCTTAAGACATTTGAAGGAACTCTTGAGGAGTGCTGGGGAGGGGCTCGTGACGAAAGGAGCAGGCAGGTAAGGGGACCCCTAGAAGTAGTAAAAACCACCCTATCCGGCTGAAGTGTAAATGGAAGCCTTTGCATTAATAAAACACCCAATAAAATGAATAATTTAGTCTAGCCATGCCTTTTGTTTTGATCCTAAGTGGGAAGACTGTGGCAGCTCTTAACAAATGGCCCTCAGTGACTTCCACTGTGGCCAAGACATGCCCCGAGTGGTAGACTCAGCCCCCACCCAAGCCTACTGCATTCCCAATTAACAGTTTTCAAAATGAAATTGAGGGTGCTTTTTCCTTCTTCCTAATGAGGTTTCTTCCTTCCCTGCTGTCTTGCTACAAAGCTTGATGCTGTCTGAGTGTGTTCATACGGTGCTCAAGTGCGTTATCTGACCTTGATTGGTGTTTGGGGAGCCGGTTAAATAGATTACATGGGGGTTACCTTGGCAACTGTCTTCGCTGATTTAGCAATGCGGTTCATTCTTGGACACAGGACTCTCGGCGACTCTGCGAGCCCACTGCTGAGCGTTAATCATTAACACCGAGTTGGACATCAGCTCTGCCAGGCAGCAGCCAGGAGGAGACTGGGGAAGGGCTGGGCAGTCTTTTTAGCTACGACTGAGGTGGGCACGATGGGGGCCCTAAATGTGGTGCCACAGGAGAAGGAGGTGGCCAGGAGCCGTCCTGAGATCTGCCCGTCCCTTTGCCCACAATCCTCCACAGTGTTGAGAAAGGTCCCATAGCTTGGCCCACTGGGTTCCAGCTGTGCTCGTCATGGAGATGCTGCCTATGCCACTTCCTCCTTCAGCCGGCAGGGAAGCCGTGCTGGCTGTGACCCTTGGCAGTCTGCCCTGGTCCTGTGGGGCTGTATGGAAGCAGGGACTGAGGCTCTGTGGTGTGGAGGCTCTGGTGCTTCTCTACGCCTCCCTTATGGTGTGACTTCGGGCAAGTCACCTTACTTCCTGGAGCCTTGGTTTCCTTCCATATGTAACTCGGGGCAGTGGCAGTGCCTCCTCCCTGGCACTGACGAGGACTCCAAGAACACCTGGCACCAAACAGTGCTCCTGGCTATTACTACCTGGCTCCATGGCTAGCAGAGTGTGTGTCTACTCATATGCTGAAATAGTTTTAATTTTTTAACCTGAAGCTAAAACTCGCCCTGTGCCAAAATAATTATTGTCTATTCTATGGAAGAGGCTGAGGCTCTGAGTGGCCAACTAGTCTGGACTGCACAGCTGCTAAAAGACAGCTGGGATGAGAACTCAAGCCAGCCTGATCCCCATCTCGGCCCCAGAAGGGCGTGTGCCTGACAGCGGTCAGGCTGCAGGGCCAGAGGCGCCTACTGAGCCCCTGGAGTGCGCATCAGGGGAGGGCCCCCTCCCTGAGCTGGTGGTTTGAGGCCCAGGGCAAAAAGCAGCAGCAGAATTAGCCCACCAGGCGCAGGTCCTGCCTAAGCTGACAAATGTCGGATGACAAGGGTCAAGGTTACCACATAGCCAGACCTGCACCAGCCCAGAGTCTTCAGCTCTCTGGCTGTAGGGGGACTATTCCTTGTCTGCTCAACACCAACAGGAAAGCAAGAGGCTCATGCCTAGTAAACCCACATACCCAGAAAGCACTTCATGGTTTGCAAAGCATGTTCATGTCCACTTTTCCCTTGACTGATCCAATAGCCCAGGGAGGGGATGGGGCAGGGAATTGCTAACAAGGAGCCGAGGGCTACAGAAGTACCCCCTTGGCTGAATGCTCTCTACTTGCACTCACATTTCATTCTGAACAGCTGATACCTTGATATTAGTGGAGCTGAAAATGAGACTCCAGGGGGACAAGTAGGCAGACAAATGGGCTCTGAAGTCTTGGAGTTTGCAACCACCGCAGCTGGAAGCACCTGTAGAGAACCTGTCCTAAGCTCTGGTTCTTGTCCTGTTTGCCTGCATGTCAGGCTGCTGGGGTGCGAGGCGGCTGGAGTACAGCCTAGGGAAGAGCTTGCATTGCTCTGCAGACCTCACCCACCCATGTGCTGTGGGGAGAGAGCATGGGCTTTAGAGCCAAGCAGAGCTGAATTCAAGCCCTACCTTCACTATGCGCTCACTTTATTCTTTCCTCCCTAAGAATCAGTTTCCTGGGATGGGATAATAGCTTCTTTTCTGGGTTGTTATAATGAATTGAGATAATGTATAGAAATCAGTTTATCATGTAGGTGGTGGAATACTGCAACATTTTTTTTTTTAGCAAGTGGCATGGGATCTGTGTTTTACGTGCACATGAACTGGCTGCAAAAGACAGAATGGAAGGGAGGGAGTGGATTTTAAATAATCCAGGCAAAAAATGATGATGGCCTGGAACAGGGCAGTAGCAGTGGAAATGAGACAAGTGGTGGGTGTAGTCCGGACATTTTTAGGATATAAAAGGAAAGGGCCAGATGGGAGGG
Source organism: Manis javanica (assembly GCF_040802235.1). Lineage (NCBI taxonomy): Eukaryota > Metazoa > Chordata > Mammalia > Pholidota > Manidae > Manis > Manis javanica. Next base: position 137,471,944 of record NC_133174.1, read on the forward strand.
AGAGGAGTCAATGACTCTGCTTTCTGACCCAACCCCCCATGGGGCTGGTGGTGAGTGGGACTTCATGCGGAGGCGGGGAGCACTGGGATAGAGGCAGGCTTGAGGAAGGGGCAGGGAGATGGTGAGTTCTGTGTGGGACAAGTTGGTTTGAAGAATCCATGGGGCATCCAGGGAAGATGTCTAGGGGAAAACTGGTCCAGCTCTTAAAGCTCAGAGCTGGAGCTGAAGATGTGGGAGCCAAGGGCAGAGGAATGCTCATTGAACATGGGACTGGATAAAATGACTCAGGGAAAATGAGAGCCAAGAGGAGTGCCAAGTAACATAGGCCAGGGAGTAACGTGGTTGTGTGCGCAAGTGCAAAAGGTCCCACCATGAAATGTGGAGGAAGGCTCACGGGGGAGAGGGACCACAGGCAGGGCACCAGGCAGGAGTTTATTGTAGGCCAGAGATGGTGGTGGCAGTAGGCCTGGGGCGGAAGAGACAGCTCCCGGACAGGGAGGAGGAGAATGGGCCAGGCCTGGTGACTGGCTGGCTGTAGGGAATGAGGGAGGCAGAGGGGTCTAGGATGACTTGGTGGCGACGTGCCCTTGGGCGCTGGAGCAAGGAGGGGCCACTTATTGAGAAGATGAGCACTGGAGGAGGGGCAGTCTCAGGGGACATTGCCAAGCCCGAGGGGCCTGTGGGAGCTCCTAGAGGAAACGGCCGCAGACAACGCCCAGTGCGCAGGAGAGGAGGCAGATGGCAGGGTAGAGGGCAGCCTGCAGCACCAGCTCTCCGCTGGGGACCGAGCAACGAGCTGCCACAAAGAGAGAGGCCCTCTGGCGGGGTTGGCAGCATGCAGCCCATGCGTGGGTCAGAAGACCCTCCAGTGACCCAGAGGCTTTGCCATCTTGAAACCCCAGTTCCCCTGGTGAGCAGGGGAAGTCCACATCAGGTCCTGGGCAAGGGCCAGGTGAACTGGCGGGCCAGTTACCACCAGTGAGGGTGTGAGGGGTGCGGCGCCCTGCTCTAGGTGGTGGGGGAGGCCGGGGAAGCCGAGCCTGAGTCCTGCCTTCCTCACGGCAAAAGGCATCCACTATGATCAGAAACAGCTCGTTTCAATTTCCGGTGTGTTCTGAGGCCTGCACGGCCTGGCGGCTTGTGGTTGCCTCCCAGAGTATCTGTGTTTTAAATATTGGGGCACCCAGCAAATACCCTGAAGGCATGTGGCTGGTATGTGAGTAATACAATTTGCCACATACAAATGTGGGCAGGTTAAAGAAAGGACACAGGGCCCCCAGCGTGGAAGTGAATGGAAAGGAGGAAGCTCCCCCATGTGCAGAGCACCTCGGGTTTCCTTCCACTTCCTTGGCCATTGGCAAAGACTGCTCTCACCACCTGGCAGCTGGGGAAATTGAGGCTCCAGGTAGGGACTGTGAGTTCACAATGATGATCCAGTTCCACAGAACTGGTCCAAGACCCGGAAGAAATCCTGCCTCCCAGCCTGGTGCAGGTTCCAGTTCCGTGATTGGCCACAGGCAATGGTGTGCTGGAGCTGGTCTGTCCCTGTTCTTAAACATGACCATTCAATGTTCAGAAATTCGGGAGCCAGCTGACAACTGATATCATGTTAGTCATTTGGAATCAGCCGTGATATGACCATTCACATCATGGGAGCTGACAACTGCTACCAGTACGTCACTGGCCCCAGGTCTCTGCACACCCCTCTTCCAGCTCCTAAGGCTGTGCCCACTGCCAGGGAACTGTGCATTATGGTGTGGTGGCTGTGTGTGACGAGCTATAGGGCAAAGGGACTTGGGGGCCAGCGCTCAGGCTTGGGCCTGATAAAATGTTTCTACCACCTGCCCTGGGGACCCTCAACAGGTCATGCTGATCTCCCGCTGAGATCAACAACCCAAAGAGAATTTCCACTTCCCTCACCTGCGACAGGAAGTCTTAAATTATGAGTAAGAGCAAAGGGAACTCTGGCATGGGGTCTCATTTAATAACTTCCACTCTATTAGTTTAGATATGGGACACATCTGTCTTGGCTTTTTAGCCTGGCTTAGGTCATTATGGAAAAGGAGAAACATGTCAACACCAAATCCCACGGAGGAAGATTCAGGGATGTCAGAATCCCAAGCGATGAAAGACATCATTGAAGAAGGAAATCAGAGCTCCACTCAAATAGGTATATAATTAGCCATATATCATCTTATTTTATATGTAGAAGCAAAATGAATTGCAGAGTTTTCAGGGTCTTGGAGTGAAAGGAATTACAGAGAAGACAGTTTCTGCTGTTCACCCTTAAATAAATAGCTGCTGTTCTTGCTTGTTAAAATATAAAATTTGCAGATCTAAATGTCAGAGAATTCTAGGAAAAATTGCAAAACTATTACTTCATAAACATGTAAGTATGCTATTACTGCTAAATGTGATGACATTCTATAAATATCACAGTTCAGGCCTCATAGTCTATAAATAGACCCAGTTAATCACCGGAAATATATTTTATTTCTTGAATTATAATGGAGTAAATTACAGAGTCTCCGTTTTCCAGTGGCAGAGCCCACTCCCAGTTTTGGTCGCATCTTTCCCATTGCTTGAGCTCTTCCATGAGCTATAAATACTCTGCAGCCAGTATTAGGACAAGGACAATGGGGGGAGGAGATGGGTCCCACTTGCCAGAGCCCCAGTCTAGAACCCCGGGAAGTGTTTAGACTACACTGCTGAGGCCTGTCGCCCAACACTAGGACAGATGGGGGCTGGCACGGGTGACTGCATCGCTCAGGGTGCCACTGGTAGGGTGCACGGCAGCTGATTAGATAAGTGAGCTGCCGTGGACTCAGAAGCGGTCGGAAGGGCCAATCTGGAACAGCTGCTCTCCAGCAGGCCTGAGGGCTGACTCGGGCAGTCGTTCCTAAGTGGTTGAAGCAAAAGGCTCCAAATCTGTTGTTGCTTTTCCAGAATCCCCTGCTTGCATCTGTCTGCTATCAACACCTCACTAGGCCACAGATTTGGCTATTTTGTAGTTTAAATAGTGCCTCCACTCATACAGTGAAGACCTGTGCATGCTTCACTACAGAACCATGCACACATTACTGCCACAATGGGCGTAGGGTGAGAAGTTGGACATGCTCTGTGGTCTCAGGGATACTGTGGCCAAGGACGTTAGCAGCGGCAACTTGCTCTTTCTGGGCCTTTGTAAAAATGCAGGGCAAGAGGGCTGCGGTGAGATAGAGTGGGAACTGAGTTAGGAAAATTGTATTCCAGCTCTGACTTCACTTTAGGCCATGACCTTGGGCAAGTCTTCTCCCTCCTCTTGGGCTCAGTTTCCCCAACCGTACTATGGAAAGGAAGAGGGAGAATCATGGCAATTTGGCCAATGCTGCAGGCCTACACAGTGGCTCAGTCAGTCAGCTCCCTCTTCTAAGGGGCCTTCCTGGAATCCTATCCTCTGACCACACAGCTGGGTTGTGGCAATTGTTCTAGAAAGTTTCCTGAAAGTGTGATTCATGTATTCCTACCCTGACTCTATAAATGACTAGGGGGTAGGGTGGGCATTGTCCTACGTTAATAAAATAGGAACATACGAACAAATAAATAATTAGGGGGAAAAGGTAGAAACAAACCTGACACTTCTGAGGATTAACGTAATTTGGGGATGAAACAAAACTGAGCCAGGAACTTACTGGCAGCCAGAGCAAAAAAAAAAACAAAACAAAACATGGAGAACCCCAGAGTTTTCATCATCAGAAAGAAGAAAGATTTTTAAAGATTTTCAGAGTATCCATTTTTCCTCAGTAATCCCAAATTCAGAAAGAGAGGCTTTTTTTTTTTTAAACCCAGGGGTTCAGAATTAAGAAAATCAGTGGAACACTAATAAACAATTTCAAAGTAAATTCAGAAGACATTCATAAGGCTGCCCTTCTCTAAGACCAATTTTGAACCAAGCCCCGGGCTCATTATTCAAGCAGGGCTTCCTGGGCACAATTCTGCCAGGGCGAGAGCTGGCTGGGGTCCCAGCCTTTCTGGCATGGGCTCAGGTATGTTGTGATACAACTGTCCTTGTCATGCCCCCAAATAGCGTCATTATTTCCCCTTGACAACTCTGTCCCCTTCACTTTGAGTTGGTAGCTGGTGGCAATTTGTTTCAATGGCTGGAGTCAGTCTGCGTTTGAAAGGTCAGCACCTGGTCCGGTCCTACAGGCTGAGAGGGAAGAAGACACGGAAGTAGGCCTCGAGGGGGTTATACTCAGGGCAAGAAAGAAGACTTCTCCCAGGAAGCTGTCCGACGGTGTCCCAGAGGTGCCAGCCCTCTTGGGAAAAGGACCTGCTTCATCACTACTCAATGGTGACCAAGCCAGAGGGCAAAGGACAGGCTGGCAGAAGTGTCAGCAGCGCTCAGGCTCCACCCAGCATGTCGGGGAGCAAGGACTTGGCAGTGGGGACAGTGCTGGGTGTCCACAAGGCTTCACTCCGGCTGCCTTTGGGGCTGGCTCCTTCTTGCAGGGCACGATAGCAGGCCCCTTGCAAAGGACAGTCAGAGGGCCCAGGGAGTCCAAGCTCTAGGGGGTCTTAATTTCATGGTGTAGTGAGGTCCTGAGCCCACTGGGTGATGTGAACAGCAGGCCCTTCTTGACATGGGCCTGTAATAAGCTCTTTTTCTATGTCATTCGATCTGTGTCTATCCAGAAACAGGGTCCCTGAGATCCATTCCTCAAAACTCTTCTGAGTACCTACTCCATCTCTGTGCCAAGGCAAAGAGGGGTCTGTGCATAAACGAAGCCAGTCACTGCCAGGAGACTTCACGGTCTAATGGGGGAGACAGCCACTGGAACAGAGTATCCCAACAGTCTGGAGGGAAACATGAGAAGAATCCTAAAGAAAGAGTGGGCGCCAGGTGATGAGGGGGCTGGGCGGCCAAGTAGTAGCAGGCCATGAGGGCCAAGTTGTTGTAAGGCCAGGGCCCGGCGGGCCGCTCTAAGGGACTCAGAATTTATCCTGAGGACAAGGGAATCCATGGAAAGGTTTGAAGCAGAGAAGAGACATGGTCAGGACTGTGTGTGGGGCACACACCTTGGCTGCAGTGTGCAGGCCAAGCTGGAGGAGTGAACCATCCCGAGGAAGAAGTATTGGTGTGGATCTTAAGAGGTCCTGCAGGGGGCGTGGCTCCTCCCTTGGTTGCGAGGGTAGGCCTGGCCTTGGGTGGACCTGCGGGGTACTTTGCTGTCTCCTCTTAGGCAGCCATACCCGGCCGTACAGCTCCTTATTCCACGGGCACAGCCCTTGCGGCTCCGGCAGTGTGTCACCAGTCCCTGGCCGCCTCCTTACCAAAGCCCTGCCAGAGGCCCCCAGCCAATCAGAACAGGGCGGCGGCGGAGCGGGGAGCCAGGGTTCCCTTCCAGGTCCTCAGACAGCCCAGCCAGGTCTCTGAGCCACTTTGCCCTGCCACTAGGTGTCAGCCCCCTCCTCATGGATGTGCCTGTTTATGTGAACCCAGAAAAGCTGGGGAGAAATTAGAAAATAATTACAAAAGAAACCATTCTTAAGGGCCAGGAGTGAGGGGCACCCACTGCTGGCCCTGTCCTTCCTCCTGGGCTGCAGCTGCCCCACACCATCTGGCCCTCCATGCCTCACTTGCTCACAGAGCATGATGCGTGTGTGTCATTTCACTCTTCTCCAACCTGATGCATTTTTCAGTTAGAAAATACGAGTGTCCCTTGAGGCACATCTGGCTCTTTGTTCTCTTTGTTTGGAAATTAGTTTAGAGATATCAGCTAGCAGATTAAAAAGCCCATATCAGATCTGCTAAAATCTCTTCCCTTCCAGATATCATTTCTGCTTCTTCAGGAAATTTCTGCTGTTCTTTTAGAATGATAGATTTTTTTCCTGTTAGACTCTGGGAGAAGATGGGCTCTTCTCAGAGAGGGTCTGGCGAGACTCTGTGGTGGGGGCTGACTAGGGGCTGTGGCAGGACTGCCTTGCTGTTCAGGTCGGGGACCTAAGGCCTCATCTCTGAGGTGCTGCAGCCCCTCCTGCCCACTCCATTTTCCTCCACCCCCTTCCCAGTGAGCCCTGCTTCCCAGCAAGCCTGTCCCAGGCAGCAGCCCCTTCTGCCCACCCTCCGTGGGTGGTACAGGGGCTCCATGCCTTTGTCCTGGGGATATGGACCCCTGCTGGTTGCACCAGCTGCAGTGCCTGAGGCAGGAAACAGGTAGGCATGTAGCATGCTGCTTTCTAGGCCTTTAAGCAAACTCACTTCATAGTACCCCCAGCACACACAGGAGTGTCCACTAGCCGGACTATCATAAGCATTTAATATGGGCTTGTTGTTCTTAGTCATGTCATTACTTTAACAAAATATAGGGACTTCCAGGTCTGCCTAGATAGAGTAAGCCGCATTTCCTCCCAGGTCCTTGTGACGACTCATGAGCCCTGGATATAATGCAAGAAAGAAGCATAGCAAGACTCCAAAGGGTGGAAAGAAGAGGACTGTCGAGGGAACTTGAGACTTGAGGAATGACATGGTGGTGAGTTCCCTGGGGTTCCTTACTGCCTCCGGATATCCCTGGCAGGGTGCTGTAGATACCTCCAGCCTGCAACTGTCATCAGCTGCAGACCGAACAACTCAAGCCAAAGAGCTAGGAAAAAGGGGACCTGCCAGGACAGAAACATTTATGATGTTAGCTGTTGTAAGAAAGGAATACTACTCCCTCCCCGCACAGTCAGCAAGGTCAAGTGGGGAGCAGAATTTCTGGCCCCACCCCAATAGCAAAGACATGCAATAAGACAGTGAGAGGTGGTGCTAGCTGGCAGCCCACTGTCCCAGTAGTGTCAGTGGGGTCCAGCAGGAAGGTGAACTCCCGCCTCCACCCCTGGACCCGAGGGCAACAAGCCCATGCAAGGTGGTGTGAGCTGGCACTCCACTTCTGCAGGGCTGGTATTGTCAGGGTCCATTGGGGAGCAGAGCAGCCACCACCACCTGGACCTGCATACTATGCCTCCACATGCTGACTGCCTGCAAAATGAAGATTAAATAGGATCTAAAACCTTATGTGATACCCCAAATGTCCCAGATATACCTGAAAATCACATGTCATACCTACAATGAGGAAAATCATAATCTGAATGAGAAAAGACAACAGATGTCAACACCTAGATGACAGAGGTGTTGGAATTATCTGACAAGGATTTTAGAACCACTGTAGTAAAAGTGCTTCAGTGAGGAATTATGGGTATTCTTGAAATAAAGAAATAGAAAGTCTCAGTAAAGAAATAAAAGACTTATCTTTTAAGAACAAAATTAAAATTTTAGAACAGCAAAATGTAGTAACTGAACTAAAAAAAACTCTAGATGGGCTTAACAGAAGAATGGTGGAGACAGAGGAAAGTATCAGTGATTTTGAAGAGAGAACAATAGAAATGACCTAATCTGAACTGCAGAGAGAAATAGATTAGGGAAAAAAATGAAAGCCTCAGGGACATGTGGGACTACAAAAAGATCTAACGTGCATATCATCAAAGTGCCAGAAGGAGAGGGGAGAGAAGAGTGGGACTGAAAGTACTAGAAGAAATAATGGATGAAAAAATCCCCAAATGTGAAAGACATAAACCTCCAGATTCAAGGAACTGGGCAAAACCCAACCAAGACGAACTCAGAGGCCTCCATGCCAACACATCATAGTCAAACTTCAGAAAACTAAAGACAAAGGAAAAAGAAGCTTAAAAATAACTAAAGAGAAACAACTCATTATGTCATTTATTATGTCACAATAAAGGTATGTCTTGTTTCAGACTGCTATAACAGAATACTATACACTGGGGGGCTTAAACAACAGACATTTATTTCTCACAGTTCTGGAGCCTGGGAAATGCGAGATCAGGGTGCCAGGGGTTGGGTTCTGGTGAGACTCCTCTTTTTTGGTTTGCAGATGACTGTGTCCTTGCTATGTTATCACCTGGTGAAGAGGATCATTGCTCTTATGTCTCTTCTTCTAAGGACACTGATCCCATTCATGAGGGTTCCAACCTCATGACCTAAGTATCTCCTAAAGGCCCCATCTCCAAATCCCATCATATTGGGGATTAGAATTTCAATATATGAATTTGTTGGTGGGGAGGGGGAACACACACAACTTTCAGTCCATAGCAAGGTCCAGTGATTTGAATGACAGTGTATTTCTCTTCAGAATCATGGAGGTGAGAAGGAGGTGGCACAACATTTTCCAAACGCTTAATGAAAAGAACTGTCAATCTAGAATTTCATGCTCAGAGAAAATAACCTTAATGAATGAAGGTGAAATGAACAAATTCTCAGATGAAAGTAGGAGACTATGTCACCACTCACTTACCGTAAAAAATGGCTAAAGGACATTCTCTAAACCGGAAGTAAGTAATAAAATAAAACAACCTGGAACATCAAGAATAAGAGCAGAAAAAATAATACTACAGGTAAAAAATAATAAACTCTTTTCCTCTGAACTTTTCTAAATTAGATGATTGAAGTAAAAGTTATAACATAGTCTGATGGGATTCTAAACATATATAGAGAAAATACAGAAGACAATTATACTACAAAGGGAAGGGAGGCAAAGGACATAAACAGAGGTAAGGTTTCTATGTTTTACTCAAACTGGTAAAGTGTTAATACCAGTAGACTGCAATAAACCACTAAGAAGAGTATACAAATAGATACACTCAAAAACACTACAGATAAAATAGAATTCTAAAAAGACAATGACAGAGAGGATTAAAAAACATGATCCAACTATATGATGTCCATAGGAAACTCATTTCAATATAATGATATAGTCAGGTATATAGGTAAAAATAAAAGGAAAGAAAAATAATATCATGCAAACATCAAAGGAAAGCAGGATTGACTATGTTAATATTAGATAAAGTTAATTTCAGAGCAAAATTATCCGAGATAGAGAGGAGTGTTATATAACAACAAAAGCATCATCAATCTACCAAAAAGACTTTGAAATCCTAAATGTACACATACCAAACAACAGCACTGCTAAATATATGAAGCAAAAATGGCTAGAACTATGAAGAGAAACATACAAATCCACACTTACAGCTGGAGAATTCAAGAGATTCTCTCAATAACTGTTAGAGCAACTAGACAGAAAGAGTGAAGATGTAGAAGAACTCAACAATGTCATCCTCCAACAGGATCCAATTTACAATTATAGAACACTTCACCCAGCAAGAGCAGAATAGGCATTCTTTTCAAGTGCCTACAGAAGATTCACCAATATAGACTGTATTCTGGGCTACAAAACAAACCTAAAAAAATTTTAAAGAGTTGAAAATATACAGAATGTGTCCTGTGACCACAGTGGTGTCAAAATAGAAATCAAAATACAACATATCAAAATTTGTGAGACACAGCTAAAACAGTGTTCAGAAGTTAATTTACAGCACTAAATGCATACATTAGAGATAAGAAGAGTCTCAAATAAATAGTCTAAGTTCTACCTTAGGAACATAAAAAAGAAGAACACAATAAACCCAAAGAAAGCAGAAGGGAGAAATACTAACAGAAATAAATGAAATTGAAAACAGATAACAAGACACAATCAATGAAATAAAAAACTAATTTTCTGAAAAGATCCCTATGGTTGACAAACATCTAGCAAGATTGACAAAGAAAAAGGCAAGACATGATTTACCAGTATCATGAATGAAACAGGGGATATCACTACAGACCCCACAGTCCTCAAAAGAGTAACAAGGGAATATTATGAACAACTCTACTCATGTGAATTTGACAACTTAGATATAATGGACCAAGTCTTAGAAAAGCACAAACTCCTAAAAGTTACTTAATATGAAAAAGATAATATGAATAGCCATATAACCATTAAAGAAATTGAATCCATAGTTTAAAAAACTCCTGAGAAAGAAATCTCCAGGACCAGATGGTTTCATCGGCACCTTCTACCAAAGGTTTAAAGAAGAATTAACCCAAAGTTTACACAATCTCTTCTAGAAAATAAAAGCTATAAGAAACTCCATACTCATATTTTACAAGGGCAGTCTTACCTTGATACCAAAGTCAAAGCTAGAACAAAGAAAAAAAGCTACACACCAATATCCCTCATGAATATAGATACAAACATGAAAATATATTAGCAATAGAATTCAGCAATACATGAGAATTATACACTATGACTAAGTGGGGTTTATTCCAGGTATGCAAAGCTAGTCCAATATTTGCAATCAGTCTGATCCATTATATCAATAGGCTAAACAATAAAAATGACATTGATCAATGCAAAGAGGCATATCACAAAATCCAACAGCCATTCATGATTAAAAAAAAACTCAGTAATGTAGGAATAAAGGGTGTTATGGATGGAATTATGTCCTCCTAAAATTCCTTTGTTAAAGTCCTAATACCCCAATGTGACTGTATTTAGAAATAGGGTCTTTAAGGAGAGGTTAAATGAGGTCATAAGGGTGGGACTCTAATCCAATAGGACAAGTGCCCTTATAAAAGGAGAATGAAATACAAGATTTCTCTTTCTTGCTCTGGCCCACGTTCACTCACTCACTCTCCCTTCCCTTCATGTGCACAGAAGAAAGTCCAAGTGAAGTCACAGAAAGACAGTGGCATTTGCACCCCAAGAAGAGAGCTCTCACCAGACACTAACTTTTCTGGCACCTTGATCTTCGACTTCTAGTCTCTAGAACTGTGAGAAAATAAATGGCTGTTGTTCAAGACCCCAGGACTGTAGTACTCTGTTACGGCAGTTCAAGTAGACTAAAACAGAGGGGAACTTCCTCAGCTTGATAAAACAACAAAAGCCTATAATTAATATCAATACTTAATGGTGAAAGAATGAATATTTCCCCTCTAAGTTCAAGAACCAATCAGTTCTTATTCAACGTGGCATTGGATGCCCTAGACAGCTCAATAAGGCAAGAAAAGGAATACAGATAGGAAAGGAAGAAATAAAACTGTCCCTATTTGCAGATGGCTTGATTGTCTATGTTGAAAATCCCAAGGCATCTACAAAATGAGTTAATGAGTTCAGCAAGATTGCAGGACACAAGATCAACACACAAAAATCAACCCTATTTTTATATACTAGCAACAAACATGTGGAAACTAATTGAAAAAAAGTGTTATTTACTAACACTCAAGAAAAAGAAATACTTAGCTATAAATGTAACAGCACAAGTACAGTCCTTTTTTTATTTTGCTATCATTAATGTACAATTACATGAACAATATTATGGTTACTAGACTCCCCCTATTGTCAAGTCCCCACCACATACCCCATTACAGTCACTGTCCATCAGCATAGTAAGATGCTATAGAATCACTACTTGTCTTCTCTGTGCTATACTGCCTTCCCTGTGTCTCCCCCCACCACATTATACATGCTAATTATAATTCCCCCTTTTCCCCCAATCCCTCTCCTCCCACCCATCCTCCCCAATCCCTTTCCCTTTGGTAACTGTTAGTCCATTCTTGGGTTCTGTGAGTCTGCTGCTGTTTTGTTCCTTCAGTTTTTGCTTTGTTCTTATACTCCACAGATGAGTGAAATCATTTGATACTTGTCTTTCTCTGCCTGGTTTATTTCACTGAGCATAATACCCTCTAGCTCCATCCATGTTGTTGCAAATGGTAGGATTTGTTTTCTTCTTATGGCTGAGTAGTATTCCACTGGGATATGTACCACATCTTCTTTATCCATTCATCTACTGATGGACACTTTTAGGTTGCTTCCATGTCTTGGCTATTGTCAATAGTGCTGCAATGAACATAGGGGTGCATATGTCTTTTTCAAACTGGACTCCTGCATTCTTAGGGTAAATTCCTAGGAGTGGAATTCCTGGGTCAAATGGTATTTCTATTTTTAGTTTTTTGAGGAACCTCCATACTGCTTTCCACAATAGTTGAACTATTTTACATTCCCACCAGCAGTGTAGGAGGGTTCTCCTCTCTCCACATCCTTGCCAACATTTGTTGTAGTTTGTCTTTTGGATGTTGGCCATCCTAACTGGTGTGACATGATATCTCATTGTGGTTTTAATTTGCATTTCTGTGATGATTAGCGATGTGGAGCATCTTTTCATGTGCCTGTTGGCCATCTGAATTTCTTCTTTGGAGAAGTGTCTGTTCAGCTCCTCTGCCCATTTTTTAATTGGCTTATTTGCTTTTAGTTTGTTGAGGTGCATGAGCTCTTTATACAATTTGGATGTCAACCCCTTATCAGATATGTCATTTATGAATAAATTCTCCCGTACTGTAGGATACCTTTTTGTTCTACTGATAGTGTCATTTGCTGTACAGAAGCATTTTAGTTTGATATAGTCCCACTTGTTCATTTTTGCTTTTGTTTCCCTTGCCCAGGGAGATATGTTCATGAAGAAGTTGCTCATGTTTACATTCAGGAGATTTTTGCCTATGTTGTCTTCTAAGAGTTTTTTGGTTTCATGACTTACATTCAGGTATTTGATCCATTTTGAATTTACTTTTGTGAATGGAGATAGAGAATAATCCAGCTTCATTCTCTTGCATGCAGCTGTCCAGTTTTGCCAACACCAGTTATTGAAGAGGCTGTCATTTCCGCATTGTATGTCCATGGCTCCTTTATCATACATTAATTGACCATATATGCTTGGGTTTATATCTGGGCTCTCTTGTCTGTTCCACTGGTCTATGGGTCTGTTCTTGTGCCAGCACCAAATTGTCTTGCTTACTGTGGCTTTATAGTAGAGCTTGAAGTCAGGAAGCATAATTCTCCCTCTTTATTCTTCCTTCTCAGGATTGCTTTGACCATTCAGGGGCTTTTGTGGTTCCATATGAATTTTACAACTATTTGCTCTAGTTCATTGAAGAATGCTATTGGTATTTTGATAGGGATTGCATTGAATCTGTAGATTGCTTTAGGCAGGATGGCCATTTTGACAATATTAATTTTTCCTATCCATGAGCATGGGACGTGTTTCCATTTATTGGTAACTTCTTTAATTTATCTCATTGTCTTGTAGTTCTCAGAGTATAGGTCTTTCACTTCCTTGGTTAGGTTTATTCCTAGGTATTTTATTCTTTTTGATGCAATTGTGAATGGAATTGCTTTCCTCATTTCTCTTTCTTCTAGTTCATCATTAGTGTATAGGAATGCAACAGATTTCTCTGTATTAATTTTGTATCCTGCAACTTTGCTGAATTCAGATACTAGATCTAGTAGTTTTAGAGTGGATTCTTTAGGGTTTTTTATGTACAATATCATGTCATCTGCAAACAGGGACAGTTTGACTTCTTCCTTGCCAATCTGGATGCCTTTTATTTCTTTGTGTTGTCTGATTGCCATGGCTAGGACCTACAGAACTACGCTGAATTAAAGTGGAGAGAGTGGGCATCTTTGTCTTGTTCCCAATATTAAAGGAAAAGCTTTCAGCATCTCACTGTTAAGTATAATGTTGGCTGTGGGTTTGTCATATATGGCCTTTATTATGTTGAGGTACTTGCCCTCTATACCAATTTTGTTAGGAGTTTTTATCATGAATGGATGTTGAATTTGTGGAATGCTTTTTCAACATCTATGGAGATAATTTTGTGGGTTTTGTCTTTCTTTTTGTTGGTGAGATGGATGATGTTGATGGATTTTCAAGTGTTGTACCATCCTTGCATCCCTGAGATGAATCCCACTTGATCATAGTTTATGATCCTCTTGATGTATTTTTGAATTCTGTTTGCTAATATTTTGTTGAGTATTTTTGCTTCTATGTTCATCAGGTATATTGGTCTATAATTTTTTGTGTGTGTGTGGTGTCTTTGCCCGATTTTGGTATTAGAGTGATGTTGGCCTCATAGAATGAGTTTTGAAGTATTCCCTCCTCTTCTACTTTTTGGAAAACTTTAAGGAGGATGGGTATTATGTCTTCACTAAATGTTTGATAAAATTCAGCAGTGAAACCATCTGGTCCAGGGATTTTGTTCTTAGGTAGTTTTTTGATTACCAGTTCAATTTCCTTGCTGGTAATTGGTCTATTCAGATTTTCTGTTTCTTCCTGGGTCAGCCTTGGAAGGTTGTATTTTTCTAGAAAGTTATCCATTTCTTCTAGGTTATCCAGTTTGTTAGCATATAATTTTTCAAAGTATTCTCTCATAATTCTTTGTATTTCTGTGGTGTCCGTAGTGATTTTTCCTTTCTTGTTTCTGATTCTGTTTATTTGTGTAGACTCTCTTTTTTTCTTGATAAGTCTGGCTACGGGGTTATATATTTTGTTTGTTTTCTCAAAGAACCAGCTCCTGCTTTCATTGATCCTTTCTATTGTTTTATTCTTCTCTATTTTATTTATTTCTGCTCTAATCTTTATTATGTCCCTCCTTCTACTGACTTCGGGCCTCATTTGTTCTTCCTTTTCTAGTTTCATTAATTGTGAGTTTAGACTGTTCATATGGGATTGTTCTTCTTTCCTGGGGTAGGCCTCTATTGCAATATACTTTCCTCTTAGCACAGCCTTCCCTGTGTCCCACAGATTTTGTGCTGTTGAATTATTGTTGTCATTTGTCTCTATATATTGCTTGATCTCTGTTTTTATTTGGTCATTGATCCATTGATTATTTCGGCACATGTTATTAAGAGTCCCTGTGTTTGTGGGCTTTTTCATTTTCTTCGTGTGATTTACTTCATACCTTGTGATCTGAGAAGCTGATTGGTACAATTTAAATATTTTTGAATTTACTGAGGCTCTTTTTGTGGCTTAGTATATGATCTATTCTTGATCATGTTCCATGTGCACTTGAGAGGAATGTGTATCCTGTTGCTTTTGGAAGGAGTGTTCTGTAGATGTCTGTTAGGTCCATCTGCTCTAATATGTTGTTCAATGCCTCTGTCTGTATTTATTTTCTGTCTGGTTGGTCTGTCCTTTGGAGTGAGTGGTGTGTAGAAGTCTCCTAAAATGAATGCATTGATTTCTATTTTCCCCTTTAATTCTGTCAGTATTTGTTTCGCATAAATAGGTGATCCTGTGTTGGGTGCATAGATATTTATAATAGTTATATCCTCTTGTTGGACTGACCCCTTTATCATTATGTAATGTCCTTCTTTGTCTCTTGTTACTTTCTTTGTTTTGAAGTCTAATTTGATTGATACAAGTACTGCAACTCCTGTTTTTTTCTCCCTATTAGTTGCATGAAATATCTTTTTCCATCCCTTCACTTTTAGTCTGTTTATGTCCTTGGATTTGAAGTGAGTCTCTTGTAGGCAGCATATAGATGGGTCTTTTTTTTTTATCCATTCAGTGACTCTATGTCTTTTGATTGGTATATTCAGACCATTTACATTTAGGTGATTCTTGATAGGTATGTACTTATTGCCATTACAGGCTTTAGATTTGTGGTTACCAAAGGTTCAAGGGTAATTCCCTTACTATCTAACAGTCTAATTTAACTCAATTCATATGCTATTACAAACACAACCTAAAGGTTCTTTTTTTCCTCTTTTTCTTCCTCCTCCGTTCTTTATATGTTAGGTATCATATTCTGTACTCTTCATCTATCCCTTGATTGACTTTGGGGATAGTTGATTTGATTTTGCATATGCTTAGTAAATTGTTCTACTTTGCTGTGGTTTTATTTCCCCGGTGACACCTATTTAACCTTAGGAATATCTCCACTTATAGCAGTCCTCCAAAATGCACTGTAGAGGTGCTTTTGCTTATCTGAAAGTTGTTTAATCCCTCCTTCAAATTTAAATGATAACTTTTCCAGGTAGAGTGTTCTTGGTTCGAAACCCTTCTGCTTCATTGCACTAAATATATCCTGCCACTCCCTTTTGGCCTGTAAGGTTTCTTTAGAGAAATCTGATGATAGCCTGATGGGTTTTCCTTTATATGTGATCTTTTTTCTCTCTCTGGCTGCTTTTAGCAGTCTGTCTTTATCCTTGATCTTTGCCATTTTAATTATTATATGTCTTGATGTTATCTTCCTTGGGTCCCTTGTGTTGGGAGATCTGTGCACCTCCATGGCCTGAGAGACTATCTCCTTCCCCAGATTGGGGAAGTTTTCAGCAGTTACCTCCTCAATAACACTTTCTATCCCTTTACTCTCTCTTATTCTTCTGGTACCCCTATAATGTGGATATTGTTCCATTTGGATTGGTCACACAGTTCTCTCAATATGCTTTCATTCTTAGAGATCCTTTTTTTCTCTCTGTGCCTCAGCTTCTTTGTATTCCTCTTTAATTTCTATTCCACTTACCATCTCTTCCACTGCAGCTAATCTGATTTTAAATCACTCCATTGTACATTTCATTTCAGATATGGAATTTCTTAATGATTGAATCTCCATATTAAATTCATCCCTGAGTTCTTGAATATTTTTCTGTACCTCCATGAGCATGTTTATGATTTTTATTTTAAACTTTCAGGAAGATTGGTGAGTTCATTTTCATTTGGCCCTTTTTCTGGGATTTGTGAGATTTTGGTCTGAACCAGTTTCCTTTGACATTTCATAATTCTATGTGGTGTCCTCTAGTGCCCAGAAACTCCAGTCTCTGGAGCTGCTCAGCCCCTAGAGTGAGGTTGGGGATCATAGGGGAGCAGCACTGGTGCCTGGGGGAGGAAAGAGCTGTTTCCTGATTCCTGGCTGCAGTGCCTGTCTCTAGTATCAGAGCCAGTAGGCCGAGCACACAGGTGTAAGCCTCTGTGCTTGGCATCTCTAGCTGTTGCAGGCGGGGCATCCCTCTGGCTGGCCTATAATTAATATCAATACTTGATGGTGAAAGATGAATATTTCCCCTCTAAGTTCAAGAACCAATCAGTTCTTATTCAACATGGTATTCGATGCTGTAGCCAGCTCAATAAGGCAAGAAAAGGTATACAGATAGGAAAGGAAGAAATAAAACCATCCCTATTTGCAGATGGCATGATTGTCTATGTGGAAAATCCCAAGGCATCTACAAAATGAGTTAATGAGTTCAGCAAGTTTGCAGGACACAAATCAACACA
Source organism: Manis javanica (assembly GCF_040802235.1). Taxonomy (NCBI): domain Eukaryota; kingdom Metazoa; phylum Chordata; class Mammalia; order Pholidota; family Manidae; genus Manis; species Manis javanica. Next base: position 137,488,906 of record NC_133174.1, read on the forward strand.
CAAAAATCAACCCTATTTTTATATACTAGCAACAAACATGTGGAAACTAATTGAAAAAAAGTGTTATTTACTAACACTTGAGAAAAAGAAATACTTAGCTATAAATCTAAGAGCACAAGTACAGTACTTTTATGCTGAAAACTACATAATGCTGATGGCAGAAATCAAAGATCTGAAGAAATGGGGAGACATACATTTTCAGGGATTAAAAGACTCAACATAGTAAAGATGTCAGTTCTTTCCAAATTGATACACAGGACAAATGTAAGTCTTAACAAAATCTCAGCAGGATTTTTTTTTGTGAATATGGGCGATATGATCCTTAAATTTAAATGGAAAAACAAAGGGACTAGAATAATTAAAATAAATTTGAATAAGAAAAATAAAGTAGGAGGAATTGCTCTACTTGATACTAAGGCCTATTGTATAACTGCTGTAATTAGGGCAGTGAGGTTTAGGCAAAAGGATACACAGATCAATGGAACCGAACAAGGAACCTAGAAATAGATGCTCACGAATATACAAAACAGATTTTGACAAAGTTGCAAAAGAAATTTAGTGGAGGAAAGACAGCCTTTCAAAAAATGGTGCCAGAGTAATTGGACATCCACAGACAAATAAAAAGAAGAGGAAGAAGAAAGGGAGGAACGGAGGGAGGAGGAAGGAAATCTAGACCTAATCTCCATACCTTATCCAAAAATGAACTCCAAATAGATCACAGACTTAAATGTAAAACATGTAACTATGTAACTTTCAGAAGAGAACATAGAAGAAAATCTCTGGGACCAAGGGCTTGTTGAAGAAGTCTTAGCCTTGATACCAAAACCACAACCCCTAAAAGAAAAAAAAAAGATTAACTGAATTGCATCAAACTAAATACTTTGCATGTGCAAGACCCTGTTAAGAGGATGAAAAGTCAAGCTACAGATGGGGAGAAAATATTTATAAACCACATAGCTGGCAAAGGGCTTGTATCTAGAATATATAAAGAGCTCTCAAATATCAACAGGCAAAAAACACTCCCATTAAAAAATAGTCAAAAGACATGAAGAGACATTTCCTGGAAGAGAATCCACAAATGGCAAATAAACACATGAAAAGATGATCAATATCATTAGCCATTCAGGGAATGCAAGTTAAGAACCACAATGAGATGATTGCACACCTATCAGAATGGCTAAAATAAAAAATACAACATTAAATGCTGGAGAGGATACTGAGAAATGGGATCACTCACACAGTGCTGGTAGGAATATAAAATGGCACAGCCCTTTTGGAAAAAATCTCGGCAGTTTCTTATAAAACTAAACATGCCCTACTGCATAGTTCAGCAATTGCTCTTTAGGGCATTTGTCCTAGAGAAATGAAAACTTAGTTTCATAAAGAAAAAAAAATCTATACACAAATATTCATAGCAGCTTTATTTGTAAGAGCCCCAAACTGGAAACAACCCAGCTAACCCTTCAGTGGGTAAATGGTTAAACAAGTCTGTCTATCTGCACTATGGAGGACGGCTCAGCAGTGAGCAGAAGTGGATTAATGATACATGCACAACTTGGATGGATCTCAAGGTCATTATTCTGAGTGAAAAACAATCTATTTACATACCATTCTCAAAATGAAAAATTATGGAGATGGCAGACAGATTAGGAGTTGCCAGGGGTTAGGAATGGTGGGAGGGAGGGAGAGATGAGCAGCACCTGCTAGGATGAAATGGGTCTGCGCCTGGGGTGCCGGGTAGCTTGCAGGGGTCTCCCCGTGTGAGAAACTGATGCACACACCAGCTGTACATGAGTTGTACCAACATCAGTGTCCCAGTTTTGTTACTGTAATTACATGAAATGTCACCCATGGGGGAAGCTGGGGGAAGGTACACAGGACTTCTCTGTAGTGTCTTTGCAATGTCCCGTGAATTGTTAATGGTTTCCAAGTGAAAAAGGAAAAGTTAGGCTCCAAGTTGTGCTATAATGGGTTTAAAGCCTGTCTTGACTTCTTACTAGCTGGGTGTGAACTTGAGTAATAAGTTTCTCTATTTCTTGGAGCCTTGGTTTCCTGCTCTGTAAAATGGCATAAATAATACGGCCTAGTCTACAGCCTTTGGAAAGGATCCCAATGGGTATGAAAGGACTTATGGCCTGGCCCTAATGGTAGCCTGACTTATTGTGACTTGGCACTTGTTTCATTTGTCCTGGTATGAAAGAGATTGGCTGGCTGGGTCACCTATTGGCACCAGACAAAAAGCACCTTGGGTGTGAAGTGCACATCATTTGGTTTTGCGCACTGCCCCCCAGGCCATAGCCCTGCCCCTGCCCCATGGCCTGTCCAACAGGTGGACTGAGATACTGCCCAGGACGGTGCCCCGTTCCCATGCATGGGCCACTTGTGGATGAGTTGAAGAGCTCTGGGACGGGGAGGTGTGTGGGGCACTCCGAGATATGGGCACAGCCTAGAGTGAAATGTCTGCTTTTACCAGTCCTCTGGGGAACCTGCACCCCACTACTCAGTTGGGCCCATTAATCATGGCAGGGCTTCAAATCACTTCTCTGATATGCATCGTGATAACAGATATCATCAAAGTCGTCTCCTGAGAGTTGGAGGGGAGCCGAACGTCGTCCCGCCATTTGCTTACTCTGGTGATGCTGCTCTCCGCTCTGCATTTGTTCACAAAGGCCGCTTTTCCCTTGACCTTGCAGGTCTTCCCCACTGGGCCTCCAGCCTCTCTCCCTCTATCCACCACTACATCCCTTCTCATGCGCCTGCTGTACCCTCTGGACAAAAATGACTCCTTCCCCGCACTTTCTCCTGCAGGCCTTTGTGCCGCCTGGTCCCCTGCCCCGGACTGCTCTGCCCATTCCCTCTACGCTTTTGCACAGACCTGAATCCTGCCTCTCCTCCTAGGCTCTCCTGGGCCAGCTCTTCTCCCGTCCCTAACATCTGGCTGGGTACTCTACCTCCCCGAAGCTTCCCCAGCCAAGCAAGCGGGGCTTGTGGATCCTCACACCGCCCTCAGCCCCGCGCCCTGAGCTGGGTTCCTCCTGGACACCTAGTAGCTTCTCAGTAAATGTTTGAGGAAAATGTGCCCAATGCCCTCGGCTTGCATACAATGAAGAGTGGCCCAAACCCTGGCAGCTACCCACTGTGCTTGCAGTGTCCCCACTTGCGCCGTGGAAGATGGAGACTTTCCAGTTAACATGAAGGGGGAGAAAAGGCTGGAGAGTGTGGACTCTGTCATTGACTTGGCAGCTACCCAGCATGCCCCTGGCCAGGAGGTGGCTGGGAAACCATGGGCTCACAGACGGCCATTGAGCATGCCTCATAAAGGGGGTCTGTGTCCATAGGCCAGACACATCTGGGCTGGGCGCTTGCAAAGCCAGTTGATATGCTGGGTGGCACAGGCAGTTTCCTGTGAGTTGTTGTGGCCAAAGACCTATTCCTACCACCTCCCTCCCCCTTGCCCTGCAGCCTTGGAGCCTCAGGCCGACTCACAGCTCACAGATACTCTGTTGCACGGCTGCTGCAGGCTGAGAGGCAGCAGAATAAGAGCACTAGATGGGCAGTCCTAAGATCTAGATTCAGTATGCAGCTCGAGCTGACGCAGACTTTTAGAAAGCACGTGTAGTTTACATATGAAAATACCATGTGACTGAACCACTTCACTCCGGGGCATTTATCCAAGAGACATGAAAGCGTTGGTTCATGAATGTTCATGGCAGTTTTATTTGTAACAGCCAAAACCTGGAGTATCCTGCCATGGGACTGGTTGAACAAGCAGCGGCACATCCGCCCATATCCTGGACCACTGCTCAGCAACAAAGAGAAACAAACCCCTGATACCCACAGCAGCACAGATGCCTCTCCGCAGAGTTACGCTGAGTGGAAAGGTCAGTCTCTAAAGGTTGTATACAGTATGATTCCATTCATGTAACATTTTTGAAATAACAAAATCTTGGAGATGAAGGACAGGTGGTTGCCAGAGGTTAAGGGCAGGTGGGGGGCAGTGGGGGGTAGGACCACTGATATGAGACATCCTTGCCGTGATAGACTTGTTCAATGTCTCAACTGGTGGTGGGTACACCAGCCTACACATACGATACATTTGAATTTTTCTCACAAATGACTCACAAATGACTACAGGTAAAAGTGGGAGACATAGGAGTAAGCCCAGGGGGTTGTATTAGGGTCCATTTCGTCAGGGGCTGCCGAACAGTGATACTCTGCTCTTCCCAGTCCTTCTTTATTGATAAGCTGGAGTACGTTCATAAAAAGAAACTTCCCCCCACCAACTATTCAGGTGTCCTGAAGTACAGCTTATATAGGAAAGGCAGGAGTAATGTCTCATTCCCTCCCTTTACCGGTTTTCAAGATAAGGAGTTGGTTCCCTTGCACCTTCCAAAGATGAAGACCAATGTCTCTTCAGCTTTTTGGTATCATTAGGCTCTCATAGCTTTAAACATATTTGATATGATCCTTGCTGATGCTCAAATTGGCCTCACTTGGCCACTGGGGGCTTATACAGACTGGCTCCCAGATCCTTTTGCATGACCCGAATAGTCCTGGACAGCTTCCTTGCTCTCTGGGATTGGCTGGTACACTTCCTGTTATTTCTTCAAGGAGCTCTGACTTCTTTCAGTGGCAAGTGCCATTTAGAAATCAGGGTCTGGGCACTAGGGGTAACACTGCCAGTGAGTTTGCCACTGGTTTCTAGACCTTTTCAGAGACAGGTAGGAAACCTTGTAACAACAAAGCAAGGTATGAATTCATGCTAACAAACACTTCCAGTTCAGATTCAGGACTGCAGGGGTTTTCCTGAACCCCTTCCATCCAATGAAACCCACGCACTCGGTTGCTTGATGCCACAGCACACACAAGGGTGGTCCCAGAACAGCAAAACTAGCTCTGCCCCCGACAGCATGATTTTAGGAAGCAGTGTACGAAGCATTTTCGCTGCTCTCTTTCCTTATGATAAGTCCCATCAGAGAGTCTCAAATTACTGTTTTGAAGTCACTTGGGATGGTTTTTTACCCAGTTTCATGTAACTTTTGACTTTTATTTTTCATTTTCCTTTAGACTTTTAGGGACTGCTTTTTATATATTTGAAGTTGTTTTATAGCTATGTTAGAGATTTACTTGGCTCCAAAGTCCTCACTTAGCAGAGAGACCATTTTCTGCCCGCCCTGCCTAACCCTGCCAACCCTTACCCATGTTCTCAAAGCTTCTAAGGAACACCAGTGTGGGCCTGGATGTTTCTCTCAAGAGACCCAGAGACCTTTAAGGAACTAGGACTCGAGATGGTAAATCTGATGTTTTAGAATTTTCAGGGTAGACATGCAGATTATGCCCCCCTCAGTGAACGTACAGCTAAAACATAATCATCTTTGCATTGACTCTTGGTTATTTCTTTTGGGCACATGTTTTGGAGGACAAAGCTCCTTCCACAGGTTTCCTGTATTGATGCACAGTATTCCATTGGGAGATGGAATTAAGACTGCTTCAATTTTCTGGTTGTGTGGATTTTAGATTTATGTTTGTTTCACATACTAAAGTAGGAAGCCATGAATAGTTCTCCCCAGGCTGGAGCATGGATCCCAGGCTCTGGTTCTATGCCAGGGATAGAAGTAGCATGGTCCAGTCTGCTGGGAAGACTTAAGAATTAGCAGCCAGGAGCCCCTGGCTCAGTAGTCCCATCTGTGCCCCATGAAGTGCAACTGAGGTGGTTTCCTGCTGTCCTGGTGAGACAGGGACAGGGACCGTGGGCTCAGACAGAGGAGGCGGAGGGCCTCTGGAAGAAACAAAGCAAGATAATCCATTGTGAGACTTGCTCTGGCCTGCTGGGGGCCCAGATTCTTTTTCTCACTTTACCCAGGTGCTGCCTTTCTTCCTCCAGCCCTAGTCAAGTGATTTACCACCTGGGCACTTTAACAAGCAAGCCCAAAACAACGTAGTAAAAACAGGAAGGATTCCATCTTGAAAATAAGATTGCATTTTAAAACCCAATTAGTTAAAAAGTAAGTTTCTTAACATACTCTTTAACAAACAGACAGTAACTCAGCCCACCTTGGGAGCAAAGCAGGCAGTCTTGAGTGATACACTCCCAGACGAGGAAGCTGCTACCCTGGGAGGAAATCAGAGCAGTAAATTTCTTATAAATAACCAGGAAGACTAATAAGAAACTTAATGTCTCTTCAAAGATAAACATTCTGGGTCCACTTAGCAGGTGTACATCCCTAGCCCTTTGTCTCTCAACCTCCCATAAAACCCCTAGACAATGCACCACCCGGGACTCTCCTGTCCCCTCCTGGCCTGAGCCAGGAGCTCTGTCCTCTCGCTTTCTCTCTAAATAAAAGCCTCTGCCTTGCTCTCCTGTCTTGAGTGTTTGTGAAGTTCATTCTTCAACTCTGTGAACAAGAACCCCGGCATCACTGCCATGCCTCTGTGATCACCTGCTCACTGTTAGGCACTCCCCAAGTGGGAGAAGAAGCCTACTTGGGGGTCTGTCAACAAGGTTCCCCATGCTTTAGCTGGGTGTGGCCTGGACAGCCTGAAATGGGTATAAACCATCCCAAAGTTCCTCAAGACCCGCACTCTTTCTCCAATGCCTTGAACTGCTGAATTCAACTGGTACCCCCCTACCCCCCACCCCAAGGGAAAAGGTATTATTTATCCTGGAAAGTATTCACTTCCCTCCCACAGGGACTGCCCATGTAGGTGTGGAGCTGTCTGCTGGGAAATTAAAATATGCAAATGAAAAATGCAAATGAAAAAAGCTAAGCATTGCTCACCATGGTGTTCCCAGGGTTTTCTTGAATAGCAACAAATTAAAGAAATGCTATGTAATCAAAGTTTATATCAAGCCTTAAGATAGAAGAACTCCATTATCTCTAAATATAGAGACATGTTTCACTGTGTGCCTTTTCCTCTTGAAATTGTGTATGCCTTGCTGAGCCAGTGCATACACAGAACACTGGGTTTCCTCAGAATGCTGGGGGGTGGGGAGCCTCTCCGTCTACCTCTTTTTTGAATGTAATTAACAGGTTACAATTAGCAGAGAAATGTAATTTGCACTACAAACCCTTTTGGCCCAGATTTGGTCCCAGTTTTTCTCCTGGGCAACTCAGTTTGCCAATTCCCACTTCAAATCACAGTCTGAGCTGGGGCAGGAGCAGGGAGCCAGCTCTCCATGAGCTGGCCCCTCTCTACTTGGTCCTTGCTTGGCAGGGGTGGGTTTATGTGCTGCTTAGACTTCCCCAGGGATTTGCAGATTGTCATGGTTTGGAATTTGCAGGTGTTGCATTGAACAAGTCTTGCATTTCACTTCACACCAAGGAGGCAAGTTAGTCAAGATTTTCACCTCCAGTATCTTGATAAGAGATGCATCTCTTATCGAAGAACTTGGGCCCCAAAGCCTGAGCTGCAGCATAGCTCAGCAGTGAGTTCATGCCACTTCCCTTGAGGAAAGCATTTGCTTTGGGCATTTGGTAACGGCTGACATAAACAAGGTTGATGTTTTGACTAGGGCGTCAAATGTCAGCAGCGTAGCAGAGGACTTTCAATGCTGCACTGTTAGGAGCAGCTTCGGGCACAGAGGACGGAGAGGGACCCCATGTTTAGTAGGCAGGAAAAGAGCTGGCAACAAAGTTCCCACTTCTAACCGAAGGAAGGCTGAAAAAACAGGCTGTTTACAAGTGTCTTTCCATTTGCCCAAAATAGACAAGACAGTGCCTCTGAAAGGATTTATACAGCTTTCTGATTTTCAGACTAAACTCGGGTGATCTGTCTGCTGATCAGGAAAGCAATTATTTTTGCTGTTTGTACAAATCCAAGGTGAAATCCTCAACCCATTTGTTTGTATTTTAGTTAACCAACACTTATTTAGCACTTAGTGTGTGCACGGGACGGTTCCAAAATCTTTCCAAACATGAACTCACTTCATCCTTGCAACAATCCTGTGAGGTGAGCAATATTCATATCTAGATCTGTAGAGGAGGAAGTGGAGACACGGGGGAGGAAGGGCTGAGTGAGTCGCATAGCTGGTCAGTGGGTAAGTGGGCACAAACTGTACATCCATCCTGTGGGATACCACTCAGTAAAAAAAAGAACAAACTGTTAATACAATCTTGGTGGACTTCCAGAGAATTATACTGAGTGAAAAAAGCCAGTCCCCAAAGGTTACCTGCTGTGTGATTCCATTTGTGTAGTAGTCCTGAGATGGCAAAATGATAGAAGTAGAGAAGAGATTGCCCTGTGTGGTGGCCAGGGGTTAAGGCTAAGGGAGGAGGAGGGTAAGTGGGTGTGGCTACAGAGGGGGACAGGGGGAGCCTTGTGATGGAATGCTCTGTGTCTCCCCTGTATCAATGTCAATTTCCTGCTGGGAACATGGCACCGCAGTTTTGTGAGATGTTCTGGTTATAGCAAACAGGGTAAAGGCTACAGGGGAGCTCTCTTACAACCATGTGTGAATCTACAATCATCTCCAAATGCAAAGTTTAATTTAAAAAATTTATCCATGTGCAGTCCCTTCCATAAATCTTATCCATGAATACTTGCCCAGCTCACCCCTTACTTAACCCTTACCATGTCCCTCTGTGCTCCAGTGGCCACATCTGTGAAGTGGGGATGTTGGTAGGATCCTCCTCAGATGCAGGGCTGTGGAGCCTCTGTGGGATAAGGCTTATTCCTTCCTTGGTGCTGAGAGGTGGAGACAGGGCTGTGGAGCCAGGGGTGGGTTAAGAACGAAGGCGAGAAAGGCCTCACAGCAGATAAGGTCATGGCTCTGCCCCACTGTGGTGGGACCATGGACAAGCCCCTTTCTCTCTCTGGGTCCCAGGTTCTTTCTCTGTAATGGGAACACAAGAGCGTTGGGTAACCCAAAGCGTGGAAAGGAACTTGCTTTATGCAGAATCAGTGCCTGCCTGTCATACAAGTTATTCTGTTCCTCTACCATCTTGTCCAAAAACCCTTCCCTGCCATTCAAGTGTCAGCTAAGTCTATGCATTTGGATTGCTTCCTGGGCAGAAGAGACTCATAAAGACTACTCATTTTTTATTTTTATCAAAGTAATACTTGGGTATGGTTTGCAGTCAGATAGATCGCCAGGCTTATATAAAAAACACGGCCTCCCTGCGGCGCCCCTCCGCATTCCAAACCCGCCCCGCAGAGGCAGCCGCTCCCAGCCTTTGCAGCTCTTCAGCTTCTAGCGTGTATTCCCATGTTTCTATACGACACGTTAGACGGCAGTATCTTAATTTTACCATTTTATGAAATCATTTGACTTTCTACTATGGAAAGTAAGGATTTCTCTCTCTTGGATCATCCCTATATGCTCTACCCTTTCCTTACCCCAAACTCCCCGGATATCCATGTCACCACTCCCACCTGATGCAGGATTGCGGTTACCATTCGGGGCCGGCCACTCCCCTCCTCCGCGCGCCTCGCACAGCGTCCCCCCTCGTTGGCTTGGAGTCCAAGCAGGGGAGAAGGCTGGAGGGTCTTCTCACCACCAGTTCTGAGGCTTCCAGTAAACTGCTTCACCCCCATGCTCAGCTGGGCATCTCTCCAGCAAGTCATCCGCGACCTCCCGGCTTCCATCAGGGTGGTCGTGCCCTGGATGATGGAGGAGATTCCAGCTGTAAAACACTTGAGACACACACTCTGAACTTATCCCCTTGTCCTCCGGCCTGGTTCCCGAGGCACTTTGAGGAGGCCCCTCCTACCCCCAATCCCTGAAGCCCCTCCACGCTGGCTTGTTTCGCTTCTTCCTGGCTGACGGATTTCCACTCTCCTCACCCCGCACATTCAGCCGCCCCTCATCCATCCACTTTCCAGATGCTTCTCTGGCTTGTAGTTGCCCCCTTTCTTCCTTTTTTGCCCCATGTGGGGATAGGCCTTTACTTCTTTAGAGTCTCTGAGTGGGGACTGGGGAGGGAGCAGAAGTAAACATGGCTGTTCAACCCTTGTGTTTAACCAGCAATCCTCAAAAGACTCTTGAGGCCAAGAGTTTGGCCAGAAAGGAACAAATGTTACCTTTTGGACTCAGCACCTGCTCTTGCGCCCTCCAGGGCACCCCCTCCAGGCCCAACATCAGCATTCCCTCATGGTGGAATACAACACAGTCAGAGAGGCTGCTCAGCTAAAGGTATCCCAGGCCTCTGGGGCCTTCTTGACCACAAACCTGACTGATCAACGCGGCATTGCCGGGCCGGGGACCAGCGGGGGCAGCCCCTGAGAGGCTTTCAATCAGAAGCAAAGGTTTCTTTCAATCAAGGGATATTGATCCTCTTTCAATGCTAAGGAATAACTTTGACCTCCGTTGCTACGGAACTTGGAGGCCACTGGGGCATCTGCGAAGAGCCATCTTGTTGTGGTGACTCAGTTTTCTTCCTGCAGAAAAGTGCCAGCCTTCTTGCCTGGTGTCATTGTGCCTTTGGGGCCCAGAGCCACTGCTACCATAGCGATAAAAACACAGACCCATCTGGCAGTTTTGGGAGCACAGATTATCGGTAAATAGCTGCTTCCTGCTTGCCTCCAGCACAGAATGAATCCCATGGGAAGGGGCACCGGGGCCAAGGGGATCTGCTCTGAGAAGGCCAATGGAAGTTTCAAGTAAAACCTATATACCACAGACACCCCCCACTTTCTCGTTCTGGCCATGCCCTGCAAGAGCCCTAAACCTATGCGATTACCCACTTCCTGCTGGGCTGGCAGAAGTTGCTAATCAATCATGGTGTTCATCTCACTAAGCCTGGACTCAACCACTTCCAGTCTGTCAATGTTGGAACACAGCAGCAACCCATGGGCTGTCCTTGTCCTGGAGTCTAAAGGTTTTAGCTGTTGAGGAGGCAGGCAGAAGTGCTTCCAAAGTGTGAGGGGGCTGCAGATGTCTACCACAGGGTCTTTCTGCCCCACACTCCTTCAAGGGCAAGCCTCACCAGAGGCAGAGCACCGCTGAGGTCCGAGCAGAGTGACATCCTCTACCATCCCAGCCTCCTGTGCACCACGGGTCCCAAGCCCCCACGTCTGGGTGGTGTGCAGGTACGGAAAGAATAAACTCTCTGAGATTCCAGACAGGAATCAGACCTGCTCCCTTAAGAAGCTGAGTTAAGTCAGGGATACACATCATGTCTAGAAACCTTGGCCTCCTAGGTGAAAAGACCTAGTTCCCGGATGGCTTCAAGGCTCCTGTCGCTCTTAAGTGATGGCGGACGTCTGTTCCCTGACCAAGCTTGTCCATCTCTGGATGTCTTCCCTTGCAAGAGTATAAGCAAGACTTCTCCGTGTCACTTTGTGGCTCCAAGCAGGTCACCGCCAGTTCCCCAGTCTGGTTGGTGGGGGGGGGTTCCCTCTGAAGCAAAAGTCAGACTGCCCAGGTGGCATTCCTCTTTGTCGCTCCTCTTTGGCTGCATGAGGGAGAGTCTGTGTGACAAGGATGAGAGTGGCTCCTTGCTGGGGCTCAGAGCTAGACCCGAGGGGGAAAGAGCTGCATCTCGCTTCTTGCATTCTCTGAGGGCAGGTGCAGGGAGGGGTGCTAAGCCTACTCCGCTGGGCAGTCTCAGGCCTTGCTTCCTGCAGCACTGTGTCCATGCCTGCCTCCCCGCAGACAGAATCCTAGGGACTGGGCAGCCTGACCTGGGTGACAGCTGCAGGCACCAGACCAGACACACGGCAGTGCCAGCCAGGGAGTCGGCCCCATGCCAGGGGTATGAGCATGCTGGCCAGCCAGGCCACCCAGGCTTCCCCCACCTCAGGAGCCAGGGACACAGCCCAAGAGAGCATGGGGCTGGACAGCGGGGACCCAAAGGCCAGCCAGAGGCCAAGCACTGGCTCAGGCCCCCAAGGTTTCATTGGTGACACGGCTTTCCTGCAGCGCTCTTGGGGTTCTGGCCCGCAGCTCTTCAGAACACCCTCTCCTGATCTGGAGACCAGTGTGAAGAGACCCTAGTGGGCCTGTGGCTCACGTGCCCCAGAGGGAGCCCATGCCCAGCCCGAGGCTGGGCACAGGAGAAACCCCATGCTCCCCAAGGCCCCTAGGCCAGAGCAGCCCCCACCTCTGCCAGTTGGCCAAGCTCTCAGAGGAGCCAGGGCCTGGCCGGGGAGCCGGACTCCATGCCCTCAGGAATCCGGTTATTTCAGCCTCCTGTAGGCAGATAGGAGTCAGGCCCCAGAAGGAAAGACATTGTCAGCTGGTCAGGCAGGACTCAGGCATTGGGAAAGTGAGGCGGGGCACAGGGCTCCAATTTCTTTTCCATTTCCTGTATGTTCTGCACTGCTTTCAGTGTTTTAATTGATTACATCAACCGTGCTCATTTCCCTGGACAAATTGGTCTTTACACAGAAGAGGCAATTACCTGGGCTTGTTCCATCCCAATCAGCAGAGCAGGCAGGAGCCTCTTTGGGGCCCCACAAGATTATATTATCTGAAAAGACTCTGAGATTCAAAATGAGGGCAATTATTTCAGCCTTATAACTTTTTTTGCTTGCCTAAAAATAACTGGTGCTGGTGTGGGTCCTACAGGGCAGGAAGAGCAGTAGCCTCAGTCTACCTGCTTGAGAGGCTTAGTCTGGTGGCAAAGAGCAGGTGTGGGAGGAGAGGGATGGAGGGTGAAGACCTAGGGTAGAGCGGAGGGCTGGGTTCTGTTCCAGCCCTGCACCTGCAGGCTACTCCACCTTGGCCAAGCTGATCACCCTTTCTGAGCTGCCCGATCTAGGGCAAGTTGCTAAGATTCTCTGCCTGGCCTCCCATAAGAGGAGTCTGAAGGACCCCATGAGATCACGGGTGTCAATGTGTTTTGTCGGCTCTCTATGCTCTGCCCTTAAGAGGGCAGCCCAGACACCCAGAGGCATCTGTGGGAGCAGGAGGCCCCCAGTCTGATGGAGGAACTCTCAGGACCAACACGGAAGCCACTGGAACTTGGGTCTGGGGTGGGGACTGGGCAAGGCCAGTGAGACATCTAAAGGGGCCTCACCTCAGTGTTGCACAGGTGCAGGGTCAGCAACCAGTAATGGGTGTCTCAAGAAATTTTGCCCCTGACACACCTCACTGACGTTACCCTGGTCCCAGCCCTGCATGGGGCCTTTACTTTCAGCCACTGCAGCCATAGGCAGAGCTGAGTTGAGGCAAATATGGACTGTTTGTTTTGGATCCTGGTGGTTCTGGAACACCTTCTGGGGCTTTGTCAGCCGCCTCCATACTAAGCAGGTACGGCCCACAGGGAATGAGGTAGGGGCTAGCAGGGATGCAGGGCTGGGGGGAGGAGGCTGCCTTCCGGGTCAGGTTCTGCCACTGGCTCACACCAAACTGTGGCCAACTCCACAGCTGCTCCGGGCCCCTGGGCGCCATTGTACCGTTAGGGCCTGGCCCAGATCATCTCTAAGGCTAGTTCTAGCTAGGGACATTCTCCGAAATGATGACCTTGAAGCCCCGAGCCCATAGGCCACAGCCCTGGCCTGGAGCAGCCCAGCTGACAGGCAGCACAGGGCATGGTTTACACTCCTTCTCAGACACTGGCTGCACATCTGGAGAAAATGCTGTGCACCTGCCCACGAGGGGCTAGTTGCCTTGTTCTGACCAAACTGCGGTCCAAAGGAGATGCTGGGTTTGGGGCCTGGGAGTTTTACATGCTCAGAGGAAACAAGGCCACCTTATATATGAGTTTCCAATTCTCTTCAGGAAAATAAAAACTGTCTTATTAACAAAAGAAAATTTGAGGTGCTCTTTCTGCAGACTGTAATGCAGATGAACATGTGGAATTTTATGGAGTTTGTTTTCATAAGGTGCGTGCAGCCAAATCAAAGTGTTGTAAGTCAGGCCCCTTCAAACCTCACTTCATGTCAAACATCCCGGAGAAGCAAGGCCGCTAAGCAAAGTGCTAACCCAGGCTTAACAGGGAGCCCTGGGCCCCACACTCTCTTAAAGAGGACCTTTCATGAGAACAAGGTCCAGCTCTCCAGTTCTGGAACTCACGATACAAATGCTCTGGGGCAGCAATGACTCAGAACATGGCCATGTGTGCCAGCCTGAGACCTGAAGCTGGACCCCTGGGGCTCCATCTCCATACCCTGTTTCCTGGTTGGGTATTCACTATTGCTAGCCTAGCCCACAGCCATGGCCTGCTCCCTGTTTTCTGCTTCCACGCACACTCCTTCCATTGTGCTTCCCTTCCTGCAGCCGCACTGGGTATCTAGACCCTTGAATCTGACGCTGACATGTCCCTGCTTATAATCATTTACTGAGGGCTCCCCCATCACCCTCAGGACCAAGTCCAAGTTCCTAACTGTGGCCAGCAAGGCTCGTCCTGCTTCTGGGGCCTCCTCTCCTGGTGCTTCCACCTCTAGCCCACAGGCAGGTGTCCTCAACCATCCAAGGCTCTGTGGGCCTTTGGCCATCATGCCTTTGGGCCTTTGCTGAAGCTGGTCCCTCTGCTGGTGATGGCATGTGTGTCTGAAGATGCTGTTCTTCCTTCACAGCCCAGCTCCGCCAGGCCCTCCTTTGGAGCCTCCATGGGTCAATTACTGTCATTGATGTAATGAACAATGCCAGGAACCTCTGAACCCAGGGATGACATGATACACACCCAGCTGAGCTGTTGGGGGCCAGGCCAGGGTCTGCCTCCTCCATTAGACTGTGAGGAACACCATACAGTCCAGGTCCATCTTTTTCTCTGAGCTGCCAGCCTTGGCCATATCGCTAGCCTAGAGTCTCAGCTTGATGGTCAATAGTTCCCATTCACAGGGACCTGGGGGAACCCAACCACGGCAATCTTTAGTGCTTAGTCCTGGGCCTGACACCAAAGAAACACTCAGTGAATGCTGGTCACTGTCATTGTTAAACCCTCACGAATCCTAGGAAGCAAGACGAACAAAGGCTGCCTGTCTATTTTCTGATAGATGAGAAGACAAGGCCCAAGAGGTGAAGTCACATGTCCAAGGTTACTGTCTCAGTTCACTCGGGCTACTATAGCAAAAGACCATAGACTGGGGGGCTTAAACAATCGACCTTTACTTCCCATGGTTCTAGAAGCTGGAACTCTGAGGTCAGGGTGCCATCTTGGTTGGGTCCTGAGGAGAGCCCACCTCCTGGCTTGTGCGTGGCCATCTTGCTGTGTCCTCGTGTGGCAGAGAGCAAGGTGGGAACCAGCTCGTGTGTTTCTTCTTACAGGGGCACCAGTTCCATTCATGGGAGTCCCACCCTCCTGAACCAGTCACCTCCCACAGGCCCCACCTCCTAACACCATCATGTTGAGGGCGAGGTGTCCACATACGAATTCAGGGGGACACAAACACGCAGCGCATAGGAGTCGCACCGCAAGTAAGGGTCTCACCTCACTCCTACGCGTGAGCCTCCCGCCTCCCACCTCCCGCCCAGGGTTTCCTGTTGGCCCAGAAGCCTGATGTGCTGTGGACCTTGCTGGGCTCCCCCTGGAAACAAGGGGGACTTACAGACCTACCCTGTGGAGTGAGCCTTTGACCAAGGGGAGCTAGGTCTCTGTGGATACTTTCCTCCCTTTCTCTTATGAGACTTGCTGCCTGCCACGCAGTTCGTGCGGGCCCAGCGGGCGGGCACAGGCAGCAGCCAGCTTGGTCATGTGTCTCCCACCATCCTTTCCCTGTCCCTCATGCCCTCATGCTGCCATCACTCTGCTTCCAGGGAAACCCAGACTAAGGCACTCAGGCATCTGGCACAGAGCCTGGCACATAGTAGGTGCTTACTAAACCTCAGGAGGAGGTCAAGTATACTAGAAAAACTGCCTTCCAGAAACCCCCCCTGGGATTCCCAGGAATATTTGGACGCAGGATCTGGGCCTTGGCTCTGCCGCCATCCTGTCTGGGAGACGCCCTCACTTTACAGCAGCTGTAAGTGCCCTGACCTTTGCCCTCTTGTCATCCAGACCAGAAAGACTTGGGGGGCTCCTTGGAGATAGGCACCCTGCAAAGTACACAGTGGGGTGCCCCCAGGCTAAAAGTTGTACAAGAAAAAATGTCCCCCCGAGCTGTCCCCATTTTCCAGGGGTTCACACCCTGCCCACTGGCCTGCTTTGGGCAGCTCTCCAGGGCCTTCAGGAGTGTTTTGTTCTGTCTGCTTTCGTCCAGAGTCTAGAGTTGTGGAGGCTTGGTCCCAAGAGAGCTTGCTCAGCACTGCCAGACATGGGAGCTTCCCCAGGTGAACGGGATCCTGTCTCACTCGGCCCAGAGCTTAGGTGGGTGGCACACAGTCCCCATGCGGAATGCATGACCAGGGACTCCATCTGACAGGCTGCTCCAGGCCCATCTCCCCCTGACTGGTTGGCCACACCTGCCAAGGCCACCAATGCCTTGCAGCCCCTTCTCAGTGAGTGCTCATGGCCACAGGCTGGCTGACCACTAGCTCCTGCAGCCTCTGAGGTGTGCAGAGCATCTTCAGCTCCTGCTAAGTGGCCTGGGCTTGCCTTCCCTCAGGGACCACTGGCATCAGTCCTCATCCAGTTTCTAGCAATCCTCCTATGGGTGCACTGCTCCCTTCTCCCCCTGGAGAACCCTGCACCCCTTCTTGGATGAAGCTTCTCTCCAACCAGGCCCTTGACTGGTCAGCAGAGTGGGGCGTAGGACTGCTGGCTGTGTCCTGGCCCTAGTCTTTGGGGCAGAGAATGGCCAGGGCCCCAGGGTGGAGGCAGGGCTGGCAGACTTCCCTGCCTTGGCTGGGGAGAGCTTACGGCGAGGCTGAGGCACGTGCCAGGGCAGGGGCCAGGGTATGCCACTGCCTCGGGAGGAAGGGGCGGGGCAGGTCAGGCCATGCCATAGGGCAGGACAGACGTGGACCTGTGTACAAGTTCCCTGAAGCTGCTATAACAGATCACCACAACCTTGGCGGCTTAAAATAGCCTCTGTATTCATTCCCTTACAGCTCTGGGGCGTGGGCATCTAAAGTCAGGGCACCAGGAGGGTAGCCCAGGCAGAATCCATTTCCTTGCCTCCTTCAGCTTCTAGAGGCTGCCCACACTCCTTGGCTTGTGGCCCCTTGCTCCATCTTCACAGTCAGCAGCATAGCACCTGCAGAGCTCTTTCTGCCCCCACCCCTGCCTTCTCCTATAAGGACCCTTGTGATTACACTGATCCCACTCAGTGAATCCAGGCTAATCCTCCCATCTCAGGATGCTTAACTTAATCATGTCTGCAAGTCCCTTTTGCCATCTGAGGGGCATGGCCATCTTTGGAGGAGAGGGGTATTATTCAGCCTGCCTGCCACAGGCTACAAGAGGCTGGGCTCATAGAGCAAGTGGGCCTTAGTCTCCTTGGGCTGCCTTAACAAAACCCTGTAGCTGGGTGGTTTGAGTCATGGAACTGTATTTCTCCCAGTTCTGGGGGCTAGAAGTCTGCGATCAAGATGCCAATGTGGTCAGGTTCTGGTGAGAGCCCTATTCCTGGCACAACCAGCCACCTGTGTCTTCATCTGGCAGAGAGAGCAGAACAAGCTCTCTGGTGTGTCATCTGAACCAATCCCATTATGGAGGCCCTACTCCCATGACCTCATCTAACCCTAATTACCTCCCAAAGGCCCCACCCTCCAAATACCATCACACTGCAGTTAGCGCTTCGATGTAGAATTTGTGTGTGGGGGGGGCATAATCCAGTCCTTAGCAGCCCCCAAGCAAGCCAGCAGCAGCCCCAAGGAGGCCCAGCAGGGCACAAGCAGAGATGGAGCCCATTGCAACCGGTAGATAAAAAGAGGCCAGCAATATAGCTCATAGGCAGGCCACCCACCAGGATCTGAAGATCGGTCAGCAAGGAGCAGAGCTCCCGTGGCTTAGCTGAGATGAAATGAGCCAGGCTGAGCTTTAGGGACAACTCCAGGCCCCAGGGAGGCTCACAGGTTCCTGGGGCTGAGCCAGTAGGTCGGGGGCAAGCTGCCCCAGAAGAGAGGACAGGAGGGAAGCAGGGCCTGGGAGCCAGGCAGTGCCTGACCCCAAGCTTCATCCTCATTCCAAGAGAGTTGTGTCTAATCTGAGTGTGATTAGATTTGAGAAAGGTCACTCTATCCCTCAGTCAAGTCCATTTTGCCATCACTTATTGAATACCTGCTGCATTTGAGGCCCCAAGCTGGCTAGAGGGATTGAGTGAGGGGCAAGTCTTGGTCTGTGTCCTTCAAGCTTGCAGGAGAATCAACACACATGTCCCCCCTTTCTCCCCTGCAACTAAATAACCACGCAGGGTAATTTGTTAGAAGGTCAAAATGAATTAAAATTAGTTCTAAGGCATTCAGGAAAGGCTTCCTGGACAAGGCAGCTCCCCAAAAGACTGGGAAAACATTTGACTGGGTGGAGCAGAAACCCATGTGAGAGGATGATAGGCACAAAAGCTCAGAGGTGGTCGAGTGAGTGTGGCATTGTCCAGAAGACCCAACTGCCAGACTGGCCAGTGTGTGTTGAGGAATCAAGGACAGTTAGCCTGCTTCTCTGAGGTAGGCAGGGCAGCCTCCCACAGGGCTCTCAGTTCCCCTGTGAGGGATTCCAGAATTCATACTCCACCAGGTGCCCTGAGCAGCTGCGGACAGAGTCAGTGGCCAACTGGTCCATCCCACAGCCTCACCAGCTAGTGCCCAGTTGGATTGGTCAGGCCACTCCTCTGGATCTACGTAGCCTCATCTGCTGGACAGCTGCAATCACTTTCTAGGTGACCCACAGCATAAAAGGGTGGGAAGGTCCACTTTTCACAACAAAGAACCTGGAGACTTTTAGAGCAAATAAATGGGCTGCATTTTCCTTAGTGTGCCTGCAATGAGAAGATATCAGGACACCTGGCAGGAGGGTCTTCTGCTGACCCGGGCGAGGAGTGGGAGTGAGGGTTCAGAGGAGCTGGCTTGGAAAGGGATGGAAAGCAAGACTGCAGAGTCTTGCTTCCTTGTCTGCATAGTGGGACAGAGAGTCCTACAGGAGGCAACCCCCTGTAGGCCAAGTGCAATGCCATCTATGCCTGAAGAGCTGTGTGATTTTGTGTGCTGTGCGGGCTGTTATTGTGGCCTCCAGTTCTGGGGTATGAAGCTTTGCAGGCAGCACTCCGGATGCCTTGTCCCTTCTGCTGCTGTGTCACACTGGACCCCCACAGTGCGTGTTCCCTTGCTTCCAGGACTTACGCGGCTTTCACACACACACGTTGTTTTTCCTGCCCCAGGTCGGTTGTCATTTTTCAGATTAACAGTCGCCAATGCGCACCCTTCCTGACAGGCATTGTCCAATTGATGCACAGGACCTCCTCCATGTCTCCTTCTGGCCCATCTCCTTGGCAGCCTGGCAGGTGCCAACCAGGCCGTGATGGTGTCATGCAATAGCCTGTTTGTAAAGCAAATGGGGAGGTGGTGGGCCCATTCTGAAAGCTGTGAACATGGAAGATAGAATCAGGGCCTTCCTAGCAAGGTGATGAAAGATGTGATTTGGTTAAGGATTTTGAGATGAAGAAACTATCCTGGATTATCTGGGAAGGCCCTAAATGTAATCACATGTATCCTTATAAAACACACAAGGGAAGACAGCCATGTGAACACAGAGTCAGAGACTAGAGTGATGTGGCCACAAGCCAAGGAAGCCTGGGGCCCCCAGAGCTGGAAGAGGCCCGGAAACATGTTCCCCTAGAACTTCCAGGAGGACACAGCTCTGCTGATACCTTGATTTCCTATCTCTAGCCTCCAGCACTGTGGGAGAAGAAATTTCAGTTGGTCTAAACTATCGAGTTTGTGGTACTTTGTTACAGGAGCCACAGAAAACTAATAAAAACGTGGGAAGCTCATGCCAAGGGGACACAAACGGGGGATGTTCCCAGCACAAGATCCCCTGGGACAAGACCCCACCTTAACCCAGTCCTGACCAAAAGCCTTTTAGCTCAGACAACTAGAACATTTCTTTTTCCCTATGGAAGAAACCGTACTGGCAATCAGTGAAAGGATAAACAGCGTTCTGCAGAGATGCATGGCGCACTCATCTTGGCTGGAGTGTACCTGTCTCTCGGCGGGGCAGAGGCCCTGAATCCCCCCAGAGTGCTCACCCAGCAGGGATGCATTTGGCTTTGCGACTCCCATGATTGTTAAGAGGGGTGGAACCTTACTCCTGAGGACAGATGAAATGTGAGTGTCAAAGTGAGGTGAGAGGGGCAACGAATATATCCAATCCTGGCCCCCCAGGGACCCCAAGGGATCTGGACCAAAGAGAACCAAGTCAGAGGGAGAAATAAGAGATCTGGAATTGAGAGGCCCAAACCAAGTGCCCCAGAGCCTGGCAGTGGCAGCGGGCCTTGTCAGCAGGGAAATGTGGCAGCCGGACAAGCCCTGGTGTGCGTGAGTAGAAGGGGAGCCTCCCGCTACCTCTCTGGGCCTTGATGGCTCAGCTCACTCTGGGTCCCATGCTGAGGACAAACAATAGCGTTGTGGGGGAACAGGCCCCAGATGAGAAGGGGACATGAGCCCACAGTATCTGAGATGGGCGTGAGGGTCCTGAGTGTTGTCCTCAGCTCTCCGGAGGCTGGCCTGGGGCCAAGGGCTTGAGGCGGATGACCTTAGGAGCTAGAACTGCCATGGAGGCACTGCAAAGCCGATTAGCACTTCCCACAAGGACGCACTTGATGGTGGCAGAGCTACTAAAAGGTGAAAAGTTCTGCCATCTTGTGAGTCAGTTTCAAGGTCAAGTTGAGCGTGGGGTTTAATCATAATGCGGTGCTTTAAAAGGTAGAAAGCAATACCTGGGGAAACCAACCTCGCCTCTCCGGAGTAATGAGTGGGTCTTGCTGACAGCTGCTCTGGGATATTGGGCATCAGGCAACAGTGTGTCTTTTGAGCATTTAGGAGCATCATCTGAAGATTCTAAAGGGAACGGTTGGTGAGTCAGTTTGCAGATGAGGATAAGGCAAAGGTCACCTTCATTATTCAGAGTCTCGGCTTCCTTTTTCTACGGACTTTCTTGTTAGAATCCAGAAAGGCAGGCTGCCCATCCTTAACAGGACAGCCAGCACCTCCCTTAGGAGATGGCATATAGTTTTAAATGAGCAGTGGTACCCTTTCCATCTATCCCTGTGGATAAATATAGAGAGGCTGGCTGGCATGGGACCCTGCCATAGAGCTGTCAGGGTGCTGCCGAGACCCAGGCAGCAGACTGCTTTGGGGAAGCAGCATACTAACAGGGACTGGCTTGAGATTCCCGGTGGCCAGTGTCTGCAGAATGCCCACCACATGACATGTGCTGTCATGTGGTGAGGACGCAGAGAAGTGCCAGCCAGCCGTCTTGCCAGTCTGCTCCCTTGGTATTTGGGCTGGGCAGTACTAGAAAGACTACAGCCTACAAAATGGGGACCTGGCCTCAGCTGGCGCTAAGGAGCACACAGCCCTGGAAGCTGTAGACAATAGCCATCCTTCATATGGTTAATGTAATGTTATTCAAGTGAGTTCTCGGACCAAGTGAGAGGTTGCCTGTGAGAAGCAGCAGCCAGTCAGAAGACAAAGTGACTGGGGGCAGGGAGGGCCAGGCAGGAGAGCCAGGCAGCCCTGGGTCAGAGGTCTGCAGGCCGGGAGTGAGTGAGCCCTGCCCACGGGAAGCTGGAGGTCAAAGCAGACACCAGAGGAGCCTGGGGCCCTGAGCCCAGGATGACCAAGGCTACAAATAGACTGATGGCGGGGAAGCCACAGGCCAAAGGGATAAGAAGGGAGAGAGGCCAAGGAGAGGATGGAGAGTCAAATCTCTCAGGAAGAACAAGTGGTCAGGATACGCCCCTGCCCATCCAAGGTGCAGGAGACGGGTACTGGTCTCAGCTGGTCACCAACTCTCTGTAGACCCTTGCTGAAGCCCTTCCACATTCTGGGCCTTTGTTTCCCCATCATCAAGTAGCCTGATCCAGATGACCATTCCAGACTCTTCCAGCACAGCCAGCTCAGGAGCTTCCCTCCTTTTCCCAGAGAAGGGCCCTCCCTTCAGCCTGCCTGGGCTAGTTTTCTAGGGCCACAATAGCACAGTGCCATAGACTGGGGACTTCAAACAGTGGAAATTCACTCTCTCCCAGTTCTGGAGGCCAGAAGCCTGAAATCAGGATCACTGGGCTGAAATCAAGCTGTTGGCAGGGGGATGTTCCCTCCAGAGATTCCAGGGCAAATTCTGTGCCCTGATTCCTGGCTCGGCTGCTCCTTGGCCTGCAGCCTCAGCATGCCAGCCTCTCTCACCATCTTTACTTTGCCCCCTCCCTCTGCCTCTCTTCTGAGGACATTTGTGACTGCATTTAGGGCCCACCTGGTAATCTCTCACCTCATGGTTCTTAATCCTAACCACAAAGTCCTTTTTTGGCCATAAGGTAACGCTCAGAGGTTCAAGGGATCATGACTTGACTATCTTTTGGGGGACATTTTTTTCAGCCCACTGTACCACAGTTTGGGCCTTTCTTGGTTTTCTCTATGGCCCTCCTATGTTGACTCAAATGTTTTCATAGGGATTCACTTGTTCTCAGCTGTCAAAAGTCATTGAAAAGAACACCCAGAACTCTCTCTCTCTCTCTATCCAAGACTTAGCTACATCCGGGTAGATTAAGGCAAAAGTCCCCTGTGGCCCTCTTCAGACCTTACCCAGTGGAATGTGTCCTTCAACTGGAACCTAGCTGTGCCTGTCACAGAATCCAAGCCCAAAGACGCCGAAGGCCTCAAAACATTCTTTAAAGCATTTGGTGAGGCTTCTTAAATGTGTGGGGGGGTGGGGGGCAGTGACCTACAGAGAAAATTTTGAAAACCTGAGCTTTTGATGTCAGTGGGCCTCTTGACCTGCAAGGAGCTCTTCCCATCCTAGGTCCTGGACCTACGGCTCACGCATTTTGAAGCCAAGTCCTGTGCATCCCATGGCTGAAACACTGACCATCTGCAGTAAAGAGCTGCATCAAAGGGAATGGATGGACCCAACATGTGTTACCAAGGGCAGGCCACCAACAGATGTTGGGAAGTGCCTACAGCTTAAGGGACACTTAAAAGGGGGGTTGAAGAGGGAAAAATATGGAGAGCCTGAGACCCCAACTCCCTGGCCAACCCGTCCTATGCCCCGCCTCCCACCATGTAGAGAGAGTGTGCTCAGGAAGATCAAGTTTAAATGTGAACAGGAATTCAGTCTTCAGCATCTGTCCACCTGGAGATGGTGTGACTGGGGGCCACCAAAGCTGCTGTCACAACCTCACCTCTGAAGGGCAGCACCCAGGCTCCTGGGATTTTCTTCTTTGATCATAAAGCTGGCCCTGAGAAAAGGTCAAGGGCAGCTAGGGTTGTTGCAGAGTGACCAACGTCAAGATGCAAGATGCCTGTGATGGTTAATTTTATGTAACAACCTGGCTAGGCCATGATACCCAGTTGTTGGACAAACACCAGACTAGCTTTTGCTGTGAGGGTATTTTTAGATGTTATTAACATTTAAATAAATTGATTTTAAGTAAGGCAGATTATCCCCCATGATGTGGGGGGCTGCATCCAATCTGTTGAAGGCCTTAAGAGCAAAGATGGAAGCTTCCTGAAGAATTTAGGAATTTAGCCTCCAGACTGCTGCAAAAAAATTGCTGCCTGAGTTTCTAGCCTTCAACCCTAAGACTGGACCATCAGTGTCCAGTGACTTCCCTTCCCTGAGTGTCCAGCCTGCCTGCCCCCACAGATTCAGACTTGCCAGCCCTCATAATCACATGAGCCAATTTCTTAAGACAGATCCATAGCTAGCTAGATCAATAGATAGATAATCTCTTGTTGGTTCTGTTCCCTTGAAAACCCTGCCTAATGCAATGCCTACGTGGTCTGGGAGGGCTTCTGGGTTCTAAGGAGGGAGGGAGTGGGCCCTGGACATACTCACAGTTGCCCTGCGGGGAAAAGTGGTGTCCTCAGGGCCCTTCTTGCTCTCAGCCCTCTGAGTAGCTTGTCTGCTCCCTGACCCAGCCCCTGCCTTGTGAATCTGTCCTTCCTTCCAAGCCCCCCTCCCCGTGTATGCTCACTCCCATGGTGGAGCTTGTCCTCTGCAGCCAGCTGCAAGCTCTCCCTGGCGGGCCCGGTCCTGGGGAGCTCACCCTCTAAGCTCATTTCAAAGAGTTCAGCTTCTAGCCCCACATTCCCTGGTAGCCATTAACTCCTTCAGTTCTTACAATTACCTTTAAGGTAGGGACTCTTGCACCCCTATTTTCAGATGAGGAATATGGGTGTTCAGACAGGTGCTGTTGTTTCCCGAAAGTCACACAGCTAGCATGGCGGTAGCTAGAAGCCAGGGGCCTATCTGTGTGATTCTAGAGCCCATGTTCTTTGCACTACATCCACCACCCAAAATGGCTACTCTCTGTAGACATGCTTAAAACTAAGGCACAGACTCATCGAGGGGCTGCTCCAGAAATGTGCTCTGCCTTGCAAAGTCCCACGGAGCTCAGGCTCAGACACAAGGGATGCAGCTGATCAGCAGTGGTTGCCCATGTGCAGCTGAAGGATGTGGCTGTTGGGAGCTTGAGGTTCTCAAAACAGAGAAGTCACTTCAGAAGTGGATCCTGCGAGCAGGAGTGACAGATTATCGCTGCACATTTGACCAAGTTGGCGAGGAGTCTAAATGGAATGAACATCTGAGAAAGAGAGACTGTCTTCCAATGACAGTGTTGTCATTGAGCTGAGATTTCAATAGTGATGGCAAGGGCTCTGTAGAGACCAGGACATACTCTTTGGGGGAAGAAAAGCCTGAATTCAGCTGCAGCCAGGACAGCAGCCATGCTGGAGGGAAACTCGAGAGAGACTGGAGGGGCCTCCCTCCGGCCTCCTCTGCAGTAGGAAGCGCAGAGGCCTTGCTGGAAGGGGAGAGGTGTGCCTGCAAGGCTGCTCTTGGGGCCGTGGAGAGAGGAGGGCGGCCACCCAGCTGGCATCTCACTGCCACCCTTGCCGGGCTGGTGAATGGAGCTGAAGAGACTGTTGATTGTACTTCCAAAGGCATTTCGGCTCTGAATCAGAATCAACAAGCCGAGCAAATGAGAAACAGTGGACAGAGGGGAGGGTGGCCTTGGCTGGGGCAGAGAACACACTCCAGGAGAAACTCGGCAGCCTGACCACGGGGAAGTGCAGACAGATCGGATGAGGGGCTCAAGGCGTGTTGCTGGCTCCCATCAACCCTCCATTTGTCCACCTACCCACCCATCCTTCTGTCCATCCGTCATTCCATGCCTCCCCCAAGCCTGTCTGAAGCCTAGCTCTGGGGCAGGCCTTGGGTGGGGGCCCTTTGGTGAGAGGCACAGAGAGGAATCCAAAGTAGAGCCTGACTACAGGGGGGCCCTCTCTCCCTGCAGCCCCGTCCTGACCTGGCCCTTCCACTCCAGCTATGCCCAAGTACTCACAACTCCCTCTTGCCTCCCTGCCTGGAAGCTTTCCCCACCTCAGCCCCCCAATAACAGCCTGTGTGGCAGGTAGGAAAATATTGCCCAAAGATATCATGCCCTAAACCGCAGAACCTGGAATGTTCCTTTATGTGGCCAAAAAAGTGCAATTAATTTTAGAGTCTCAAAATGGGGAAGTGACCCTGGGTTACCCAGATGTGTTATCAATAC
Source organism: Manis javanica (assembly GCF_040802235.1). NCBI lineage: Eukaryota > Metazoa > Chordata > Mammalia > Pholidota > Manidae > Manis > Manis javanica. The sequence continues at coordinate 137,514,433 of NC_133174.1, forward strand.
CCTCACAAAGGTCCTTATAAGGAGGAGATTTCACACACATAGAAGACAAGGTGATGTGTCCATGGAAGCAGAGATGGGGTGGTGTGGCCCCAGCCAGGGAATGCTGGGGCCACCAGAAGTGGGAAGGGGCGAGGACCGGATTTCTCCGCTGGAGCCTCTGGAGGGAGTGCGACTCTGCTGATATCTGGGTTTAGCCCAGTGACGCTGATCTTGGACTTCTGGCCTCCAGACTGTGAGAGAATAAATCTGTACTGTTTTAAGTCACCCAATTTGTGGCGATTTGTTCCAGGAAGCTAATACACCCCGGCAAGATAGTTGTAACAGCTCAAGAGGAGCTTGTGTTTATATGCAGGTTCTGGCCTGTGGAGTGTGCTCAGTGAATGGCGACTTAACTGAACATGAAGAGAACATGGCAGGTCAAGGAGTGACATATTAAAGTTAAGAGCAGCATATTCTCTGGCCTCCACAGGCCTGGTTAGATGGAAATCTCATTGTTTCCTGAGTACTAAGTGTCTTGCCAATGGGTTTCAGCCCTGGGACAAGTTCACTGTGGATTCAATGTGACCAAAGAAATGACAGTAAAATGTTTTTGGGGTGAAAGGGTCATACCCAACTTTATTTCCAGGTGGCAGGTCAGTCACTAAAATCCCATCCACTCAGAGCGAGTCTGTGTGCAGCAAGCCGGTCTCTGCCTCTGGGCCCCTCTGCCTGCACAGCCGTCCTCTGGGCCTCTGTCTTCTGTGCTGCCACCACCCCAGCCTCTGCTCTCCTGCAGCCTTGCAGCCGTGCCACCATGTCTCCCAGAGCACTGGGTGGAGCTCTTTATATAGAGTCAACAGCAACATACTGCCCCCACGTGTGCAGTGAGCTAGCCAACCAGGGCCAGGTAAGAATTCTGCCCACAGGAACTCTCATTTTATCCACACTAAGAAACATAAAATTGACTTGATTCATGGGTAGGAGACTTTCCTTTAAGCATACTTTTGCCAATAAGCCTAAAAATGTCTCAGGGTTCAGAATGTAGTGGTTCTGGATTTGGGTCACATACCGTGTCTTTGGAAAGCCCCTCTTGGGCCATGGTGAGGCTTCGCTGGAAAGGCAAACAGTGGGCACGGAGGTGATGCAGACTTGGGTCACTAGGGCCCTACTGTTGTCACAGAGCCGGCTCCCCCAACTACACACTGTCCACCAGATGGTCTCCCAGAGCAAGAGACTCCCCACACCCACAAGCTTGCAGGCCTGGCCGGTGTATCCCCACCTTCTGGGTGACAAGCGCAGAGCCTCAGGATGAGCAGGCTGGGAGGATAGTCTGTCTCCTGCGCTGCCCTGGCAGCCTGGCTAGACCCCAGAGCACAGCACCTCCCGGGTCCTGTTCCTAGAGGCCTGGCCCAGGCAGCTGGAGCTCAAGGAGAGAACAAGGGCTTTGTCCTCCCTGGGCCTCCAGGCCGGGTCAGCGGCCCTTGGTCGGCGGGAAGAAGCCTGCCCAGCCTGCCCCTCCAAGACAAGCCTCAGTGGCCACTCGGTGAGGACGGCCCCTCCCCTGGCTCTGCCACACTTGTAGTGCCAGAGCCGCCTCAGCCACACAGCCATACAGCCGTTCTACCAAACAGCTCCCCTCCCGCTTGGTCACAGAGAAAACACCATCAGAGCACTGGGGCGCTGGGGGTGGGAGGGTCGGGCACATGTGTGGCCATACACATAGCGAATTGCTGGGTTATTAGATGCTACCTCATTGTGGAGGAGCCAGATGAACCTTCTTCCCCAGTCTTCCGAATAACTCCCCACTCAGACTAAGCAGCAGTTGATTATGAATCTTATCAGATAGCAATATTTCTACTTAGCAGTACATATATAAGCTTGGCTTGGTCCAAAAAGATGTAACATGAGATATGTCTGCTCAGCCGCTGTCTGGGGCCCTGTAATTGAAGCCTTGTAATTAGCATGAAGTCACCAGCTTGGTCCCTCTCACAGGGCACCGGGTGGGGTGTGAAGGGGGAGCTGCTAAGGGCTCATCCACAGGAAACATTTCCTAAATATTAAAGAGAAGGGAACAAAAGATCCCCGCCCCCCCACCATTGCCTATGGACCTTGCTGCTATGCCAGCTGTGCCCCTTTTGACTAATACCAAGCCTTGGGCCATCCATCCTCTGGTCCCTCTGGAATGAAAGGCCAGGTGTCAACAAGCCACAAGGTCAGATGGGCTGGGTAGCATGGGCCACCCTGTTATCTCAGCCCACACTCCAGGCCTGGCTTTCTGCACAAGAGTGAGAGCTGGGAGTGCCTAGTGAGTGCCAGCCGCCACCTGGACCCCATCCACAACTGAACCATGGGAGGGACAGAAAACAGATTCTGCCTCACCTCTGGGCCAGGCCCTGAATGAGGCACTGGTGACTCAGCTGCACAAAGTAGAGTGCCCCCTACTGGGGGGGCTCCTCAGTCGGGGGTCGGGGGTCTGGACACACAGTGTTTGGGAACTACAGAGCTTCTTCACTTCACCTCTCTGGGCCTCAGTGTCCTCACTGTAAACTGGGGCTGATAGAGTCACAGAAGGCGAGTTTCTAATGAGATAAGCCATGGGCAAGTGCTTCCAAGAATATGAAGAGGCAGTGTTATAGTGAGCCCCTTGCCCATGTGCCCATCAGGCCCACCATGCCCAAGGAGCAAGAGGAGGGCCCATGGATGCTGCCACAGGTCTGGTCCTTGGAAACCCCTGGAGGGCTTTGGCTGGCCTCCTAACCTGGCCCTGTCCTGGCTTGCCCATCCCTGTCCTGGCTTGTGAACCAGGACCCTCTGCTGAGAAATCCGGATAGGAGCCACACTGCTCACAAAATTGGGCAGGAGAGAGGATTCAGTTTGCTTTCCTCCCTCCCTCCCTCCCTCCCTCCCTCCCTTCCTCCCTCCCTCCCTTCCTTCCTCTCTTCTTTCCTTCCTTCCTTCAGGGCATGGGATAACAGAGCTGTTGCTTACTCCAAACTGGCATGAGAAACCACCATGCCTGGGACAAACCTCCTCTGATTTGAGTTCCACACCTCCTGTCCACCCTGGGCCCATTCTCTGACGCCAAGCCCACTAGTTTATTTTTGTTTGTTTGTTTTTCTTTTTTGGTATCATTAATCTACAATTACATGAGGAGCATTATGTTTACTAGGTTCCCCCCTTCACCAAGTCCCCCCCACAACCCCCATTACAGTCACTGTCCATCAGCGTAGTAAGATGCTGTAGAGTCACTACTTGTCTTCTCTGTGTTGCACAGCCCTCCCCATGACCCCCTCCACATTATACATGCAAATCATAAGGCCCCTTTCTTTTTCCCTGCCCTTATCCCTCCCTTCCCACCCATCCTCCCCAGTCCCTTTCCCTTTGGTAACTGTTAGTCCATTCTTGGGTTCTGTGATTCTGCTGCTGTTTTGTTCCTTCAATATTTCTTTTTTCTTATACTCCACATATGAGTGAAATCATTTGGTACTTGTCTTCTCTGCCTGGCTTATTTCACTGAGCATAATACCCTCTAGCTCCATCCATGTGGTTGCAAATGGTAGAATCTGTAACTTTCTTTCTGCCAAATAGTATTCCATTGTGCATATACACCACCTCTTCTTTATCCATTCATCTACTGATGGACACTTAGGTTGCTTCCATGTCTTGGCTATTGTATAAACATAGGGGTGCATCTGTCTTTTTGAATCTGAGAAATTATATTCCTTGGGTAAATTCCTAGCAGTGGAATTACTGGGTCAAATGGTATTTCTATTTTGAGCTTTTTGAGAAACCTCCATATTGCTTTCCACAATGGTTGAACTAGCTTACATTCCCACCAGCAGTGTAGGAGGGTTCCCCTTCCTCCGCATCCTCACCAGCATTTGTTGTTCTTAGTCTTTTTGATGCTGGCCATCCTTTTCTGGTGTGAGGTGATATCTCATTGTGGTTTTAATTTGCATTTCTCTGATGATTAGCGATGAGGAGCATCTTTTCATTTCCCTGTTGGCCATCTGAATTTCTTCTTTGGAGAAGTGTCTATTCAGATCCTTCACCCATTTTTTTATTGGGTTATTTGCTTTTTGTTTGTTGAGGTATGTGAGCTCTTTATATATTTTGGACGTCAACCCTTTAGTGGATCTGTCATTTATGAATATATTCTCCCATACTGTAGGATACCTTTTGTTCTATTGATGGTGTCCTTTGCTGTACAGAAGCTTTTCAGCTTGATATAGCCTTCTTGTTCATTTTTGCCTTTCTTTCCCTTGCCCAGGGAGATATGTTCATGAAGAAGTTGCTCATGTTTATGTCCAAGAGATTTTTGCCTATCTTTTTTTCTAAGAGTTTGATGGTTTCATGACTTACATTCAGATTTTTAATCCATTTTGAATTTACTTTTGTGTATAGGGTTAGACAATGATCCAGTTTCATTCTCTTACATGTAGCTGTCCAGTTTTGCCAACACCAACTGTTGAAGAGGCTGTCATTTCCCCACTGTATATCCATGGCTCCTTTATCGTATATTAATTGACCAGATATCTTTGGGTTAATATCTGGACTCTCTATTCTGTTCCACTGGTCTGTGGGTCTGTTCTTGTGTCAGTACCAAATTGTCTTGATTAATGTGGCTTTGTAGTAGAGCTTGAAGTTGGAAAGTGAGATCCCCCACACTTAATTCTTCCTTCTCAGGATTGCTTTGGCTATTCGGGGTCTTTAGTGGTTCCATATGAATTTTTGAACTATTTGTTCCAGGTCATTGAAGAATGCTTTTGGTAATTTGATAGGGATTGCATTGAATCTGTATATTGCTTTGGGCAGGATGGCCATTTTGACGATATTAATTCTTCCTAGCCAAGAGCATGGGATGAGTTTCCATTTATTAGGGTCCTCTTTAATTTCTCTTAAGAGTGTCTTGTAGTTTTCAGGATATAGGTCTTTCACTTCCTTGGTTAGGTTTATTCCTAGGTATTTTATTCTTTTTGATGCAATTGTGAATGGAATTGTTTTCCTGATTTCTCTTTCTGTTATAGGAAAGCCACAGATTTCTGTGTATTAACTTTGTATCCTGCAACTTTGCTGAATTCTGATGTTAGTTCTAGTAGTTTTGGAGTGGAGTCTTTAGGGTTTTTTATGTACAATATCATGTCATCTGCAAATAGTGACAGTTTAACTTCTTCTTTACCAGTCTGGATTCCTTGTATTTCTTTGTTTTGTCTGATTTCTGTGGCTAGGACCTCCAGTACTATGTTGAATAACAGTGGGGAGAGTGGGCATCCCTGTCTTGTTCCCGATCTCAGAGGAAAAGCTTTCAGCCTCTCGCTGTTCAATATGATGTTAGCTGTGGGTTTATCACATATGGTCTTTATTATGTTGAGGTAGTTGCCCTCTATGCCCATTTTGTTGAGAGTTTTTATCATGAATGGATGTTGAATTTTGTCAAATGCTTTTTCAGCATCTGTGGAGATGATCATGTGGTTTTTGTCTTTCTTTTTGTTGATGTGGATGATGTTCATGGATTTTCGAATGTTGTACCATCCTTGCATCCCTGAGATGAATCCCACTTGGTCATGGTGTATGATCCTTTTGAAGTATTTTTGAATTTGGTTTGCTAATATTTTGTTGAGTATTTTTGCATCTATGTTCATCAGGGATATTGGTCTGTAATTATCTTTTTTGGTGGGGTCTTTGCCTGGTTTTGGTATTAGGGTGATGCTGGCTTCATAGAATGAGTTTGGAAGTATTCCCTCCTCTTCTATTTTTTGGAAAACTTTAAGGAGAATGGGTATTATGTCTTCTCTGTATGGCTGTTGTACTATATCTTCTGTTCTCTCTTTTAGGAATAGTTGTATTTGTTGTATTTTCAAAAATATATATGGTTTTGGGAGGAGATTTCTGCTGCCCTACTCATGCCGCCATCTTGGCTCCTCCCTCCAAGCCCACTAGTTTTTTAACATCTCTCTTTTCAGCTACTTGACCACAAGTTGAACTCCTCCTGCTAGGTCCTGCCAGAGTTGTACTGGGTAACCAAGAAAATACAGAACACTGGGCGATGTGTCCTGTCTCATAAACTGCCCCAGGAGTTAAGAGCCCTGGGACCGCCTTGGGCCTCAGTTACCTCACCTTAAAATGGAGAGAACATTGGTCCCTGCCTCACAAGGTTGTTATAAGGATTAAATGAGCTAAATTCCAGTTCAGACAAGATGGAGTTTCCATACTTCTCCCTGTTCCTCTGACAAAATGTGGCCAAACCCCCTAAACATTATATAAAACAAATATAAGAAGACTGTGAAGGATGAAGAGAGAGAGAGCAGTCAGCAACTGGGGGTCCTGGGGAGGGCCATGGTGGGGAGCTCCCTGGGCTGTCTTTTTGCCTCATAGGTCCTGGACTTGGAGTTAAAGAAGCCAGCAACCCAGAAACATCAATGGGAACAGACAAAAAAGGCCCAATGACAGCCTCTCTAGCAAAAGGACCAGGAAAGGGAGAGCCTGAAAAGACGGGAAACGTCTAGGCAGCTGCTGCTCTGCTCCAAGCAAGTAGTATAGAGAAACTGTGACCCTCCCTCCCTTCCAATAAGCAAAGGTGAGTGGAAGCCTGTACCTCCACCTCATGAGGCTATAATGAGGCAGCACAGCCTCCCCTCCAGCAGTGTTAGAGAAGGCCAGGTGGGGAGCTGGGCTCTTCATTCCCCCCAGCACTAAGGAGGCCTCTACCCATCGAGTCATGGGGCCATGTGACTCCCTTTCAGCCAGGGACGTGTCACTGGAAGCTTGTGGAGACCCGGAGCCCCCACTCTCACCCAGCATAACAAGGCGTCCCTTCCTCACCCCCTACCCCCAGGATGTCAGCGGGGATTGAGTGGAGAGCCTGGACTTCCCAACCTGCCGGGCGAGACAAGGCAGCACTCCCTTTGCTCGCCAAATGGTGTCAGGCGAGGCCTTACAACATAAACCCAAAAATGTCCACGATATTATCAGAATCTCTTGTCTTACCAAGAACTAGGAAAAATACAGCTGGAATGAGAAAGGACAATCCAAAGATACCAACACTGAAATAAATCAGATGTTGGAATTGTCTGGCAAGAATTTTAAAGCAGTATCATAAAAACGCTTCAGCAATCCATGACACACATGCTTGAAACAAATAAAAAAATAAAAATCTTAGCAATGAAATAGAAGATAAAAAGAATTAAATGAAATTTTAGATCTGAAAAAATGTAATAACTGAAACAAACATCTTTCTGGATGGACTCCATAGTAGACTGGAGATGACAGAGGATTATCAGTGAACTTGAAGATGAGACAATAGAACATAATCTGAGCCACAGAGAAAATTGACTGGAAAAAAATGCACAGAGCCTCCGGGACCTGTGGGACTATGATGAAAGATCATTATGATGAAAGATCATTATAGATTGTCATTAAAGTCCCAGGAGGAGAGAAAACAGTGTGAGTCTGAAAAAGTATTAGAAGAAATATGACTGAAAATGCTCCAAATTTGTCAAAAGACACAAACCTGCAGATTCAAGAAGCTGAGTGAAACTCAAACAGGATAAATTCAAAGAAACACATGCCAAGATACATCAGGGTCCTGACAAATAAAGGCAAAGGGAAAGATATTGAATGGAGTGAAGAAGAATGGTACCTTTCTGTATAGGGGGAAAAGCTATTTGAATGACAGCAGATGTCACATCAGAAACCACGGAGGCCACAAGGAAGTGACAAAACGTTTTTCAAAACCTGTCAATCCAACCATCTAAATCCAGAATACGTATCTTTTTGAGGGAAAACGAAGAGAATTTGTCACCAGAAGACCTACTTTAAAAGAATAGCTACGGGAGAAAAAGGACAACAGAGAGAGTAAAAATATGGGGAAGTACATTAAAGTTTCCTCCTCCGAAGGTTTCTGAATTAGGTTGAAGGTCGCAGCAACAGTTGTTAGCGGGAGGAGTGCTCTGCCTTTCAGCACCCGGAGGGTAAATGAAAGCAAGCAGGACATACACTTGTGTATTCGGCAAAGGAAAGTATGTATGCAAATATAACTGCAAAGGAATATGGCAAAATCTTAACAGCAGTTGCTTTTGGGAGAGGAAACTAGGGGTGCCTTTCCCCCTTGGCTTTTTGGTTGATGCTTTTCTGTTCTTGCCTGAATCATCTCCATAAGCATGCTTGAATAATCAGAAAAAGTGAATGTGCACAGCAGAACAATGAAGAACATTAGCTAAAAGCCAGGTGCTCCTGGAGAATAGAGGGGGGATTACCCTTAGGGGAATCTAGGCGGATTTCATGGGTGAGGTGGCATTTGGTTTGCCACTTGCAAGGATGGATGGGGTGGAAAGGGCTGGGGAAGACATTCCAAGTTGGAGAAACAGTGTGAAGAAAATCACAAAGTTGAGTAAGAGGACATGCACAACACAGATGCTGACAAGGTGACTGGCAAGGATGGGGTCACCGCGTGTGGCCAGCCTGTAGGACATAGATGAGTCACTACAATTACTGGACAGGTCCCCAAAGGACCTTCTGTGCGTGACGGCCCCAGAGTAAAGGGCAAAGCATGTGTGAGGTCTGTAGAATGGGAAGTTGTGGGACCATGGGGCCTCTGGTAGGCATGGGTGCCCGGTGCTTGGGCCCAAGCTAGAAGTGGAGGGGCTCTCTCCCAGCCTGCCTTCTTTCCCAGGGCCCAAGGGAGGATCTGCCTCTATTTCCTTCCTCTTCTCCTGAGAGGCTGGCTTCCCTCTAGGTGGGGTACGAAACAACTTGTTTTTTTCTCCCCGGTCTGCTCTCCACCCATGGCCACACACACCTGTTCTCCTGTCTTCCCCTCCCCAGAGAGAGGGTCTCACTAGTTCACGCAAGACTCGCCTCTCACCCAGGCCCACTCTCTGTCCCTTAAAAGCTCTCTGTCCCCCACACTGTGGCGCTTTCTCTCAACCTCTGTGCGTGTGTGTGGCCCTCTCTGTCTCTGTCTAGCTATCTCTGTGTGTCTCTCTCATCCTCTCTCACTGCTCTACACATTGGTTGCAAGGAGCAGGGAGCACATGGAGTTCAAAGTGGAAAGGAACCACGTTAGAGGAAAAGCACTGGAAGGGCCTCTCAGGCCAGTAACAAGGTGGAAAGAACTGGGCCTCTGGGACTGAAGTCAGAGTCAAGGTGCCTGTCTGTCCTTGCCCCTGGTAACAAATGGCAAGAGGCCTGGCCTGGGAGGCAAGATCCTGGGTGTTCAGGTCAGTTCTGTAACTGGCCCAACGTGGGACCTGGGGCAAGCAACCTTCCCGTTTCCTGTGACAGCCATTTCCTCTAATGAAGTCCTTGTGTGATAATCTCATCTTGGCCTCTGCTTCTTGAAGGACCACAGCTAACATAGCATGAAAACTTCTGTGGTGGCACTCCCGCTAGCTGGGATGGAGTTTCAGGACACACAGACCAGTGACATATGGGAACCGTGGAGAAGCCTGAACCTTCAGGTTGGCCCCTGTTCCCCAGCCCAGGGTGATCACCAGTGTCAAATGCCACCTCCATCCTACCCAAGATACAAGCAGTGTGGCTGCAAATTCATTCTCCTTCCTGCCTTCTCCCCTAAGGAACCTCAGCCCTTCACGGAGGGCCCGAAGGCCACAGGATGATTCAGAGACGGAACAAGAGCCCGCTTTACCACTGCCACCAACTCCCCTACCTCCATTGCCATCACTGGCTCTACTTCCACCTCCACCATGTCGTCTACATCGCCTACCCTCTCCACCTCCACCACCCATCCCCACCTCTTCCACCACGACCTCTTCCCTACCCAACAATTTCCTCTGCCACTTTCTGTAAGACTCTAGAAAGCATTCTGAGCACACTATTGTACCACAATGGGCAACATGCGGGTACAGCGGGGCCGTGGCATCCAGTCTAAGGGCAGACCTGCTCAGGCTATGCGAGCTAGGCCAAACTGCAAAGCATCAGTCCCCCGGTTTGTAAACTGGGGCTGCCGATGGGATTGTTGAGAGGACCACATGAGGTAGTCTACACAAACGTCTCCCAGCGCTGCCGTCGCCACTACTGGAACCTTTGGCATCAAGCCCCAGGACGCTCACTTAGCAGACAAAGTGCAACTCAGGGAAGCTGAGACCCCACATTCATTGGTTCATTCGTCCAGCATTTCCTGAGCACCACGCATCCATCTCAGACTCGGTGCCGGGCATTCAATAGTCAGAAGGAAGGGCTGCTGGCCACGTGGCTGAAAGTCTAGGGAGGGACACAGCAAACGATCTCACGACGGAGGCAAGGGCTCTGCAGAAGTGAGGGGTGCTCAGGAGTTAGGGAGCCGTCCTGGAGGATTCGTTTTTAAGCTGAGACACGAGAGAGCAGAGGACGGCACTAGGCAGAGACGGGTAGCAGGTGGCGGTGGTAGGCAGTGCATCTCCTACATGGCCCCATGCTCTCCTCACACCGCCTTTCCGGCTTCTTCACCCCGTTCACCTGTGGGGTGAGCATGTCCACTGTCTCGCTCTCAAGTCTGCCGAGGCTCAGGGAGAGCTAGTGCCCAGCCCACAGGGGCCCTCCAGCAACCCCCTAAGCGCTTCCATCCTCACCCCCACCCCCCACAGCCCAGTTTTATATTTTCTCAGCAGCATGGCTCTCTCCCTCTCTCCCCCCACTTCTCTCTCTCTCTTCCTCTCTCCCTCTCTCTCTCTCTCTCAGACTGTCTCTGTGTTTCTCTCTTAATTTTTAGATCAACAACTAAATCAGGTTCAGGGCTGTACAGCGTAAACGATGCCATTTTCTTCAGACACCGAGGTTCTGAGTGACATCACCCCTGAGGAATCCCTCCGGCAAAGCAGGAGTCGCCCCGAAGCCAGGTGGAGGCTGTCAGTGCTGATCACCCTGGGGAGGCCCCTTGGAGGGCGCGCAGCCCTGACCCCAGCCTCCCCAGCCTCCAGGCCCTCGAAGACCTTTTCGTGGAATTTGCTCGTAAGCAATCCCTCAGGACCCTGGAGGCTTCCCAAGCCTGAAACCTGGCCCCTTCCAGGGCAGCCCTGGAGCGCCAGCAGGCTGCAGGAAAACCCACTTCCATCTTCCCAAACTTGTGACTGAAGTGGTCATCTTGGGGATCTAGGCAGGGCTTCCTGCTTCCAGCCATTGTCGGGGCCCCTGGAGGCTGGACGAGGTGGGGAGCTGGCTCTTCTTGCCTCCCAGCTTCCAGCTGCTCAGCCTAAGCAACTGCAGCTGCTGCCAGTCACCCAGTCCTGGGGAGCTGGGAGCTGGGAGCTGGGGCTCTCGCCCGGGGAAGCCTCCCTCCCCCTCCTGCACACTGTTATCAGCCTGGCAATTTGTAGACTTAATAGTATGACTAAGTGACAATTACATAACTCCCGCCTGAAGCTGAGACCGAAACTGTTGTGGCTGAAGTATTTTTGTTTCTTTCCAAGCTTGCCAGGACGTCCACATGTAAGAGCTCTCACTCTATTTTGCATGCGTGCTTCATGAATAAAACAGGCTATTCCACCAGATCCAGAGCACACCTTCTATCATGCACAGGGAGGTCAGGTGGACGCGCCCATCCTCTCCTGGGCCCGAGTCGGCAGTAGGCCAGCCCTGCCCAGCGAGGCCAGCTTCCCGGCTCCTAAATTCCCCCGAAGAGAGGGCAGAGAACACACTTCCTTCGATGACAGGGGACCTGAATGCTGATAATAGGGGCTTCCTGCCTGCAGGGCCTCCAGCTTCTCCTTGGGCGCTGGGTGGAGAGCAGAGCGCGCTGTTGCGTGGCGCCCCTCCCCTGCCAGCCAAGGAAGCCAAGTCACTGGCTGCTCTTCGTCCCGCCGCACAGTTCCTAGGAGCTCGGTGTGCTCAGCCCTGCCTCCGTCGTGTGGCTTCAGGCAAATCCTGCACCGCTTGCACCTCCCTGTGCTGTCTGTAAAAGGGAGGAAAGTGACCTCACCGGCTCCTGAAGAATGACAACAAGACACTGGGGCCCATGGACCCCCATCCACATGTGTTGGCTCCAAACTGGATGCTTTCAGGCACTTAGTTCTATCTATTGTAATCCCAGAGCTGAGACCTGAACATTCTTGGGTGCAAATGTCAGCCCCTGTTGAGGTTCCTATGTTGGGATTTTCCACCTTGGGAGGTCATTACCGAATCCACCTGGGTTTGCCAAGTTTGGGTTCCAGCAAAATACACTCTTCCTCTGCTTGGGAAACAAGCTATGTCAGAAGGGACGGTTCATCTTCATGCATTTGTCTCACCTCAAAATCCTCAAAGTTGGACCTCACAGTGAGGCCCTTTCATGAATTGCTGGAGAGGCCCTCTTCCTTTCCTGACCATCAGCCCCTCTTTGCAAAGGGCCCAGCACCCAAGACCGGCCAGTCCTGGCCAGGTGGGACAGACTGCAGGCATGGTGGCACGTTGAGACCCGGCTCCTCCCTGAGGAGGGACTCTCCTTCTTGGGCCAGGGTGCTCACAGCTCCAGCCCAGATCCCCGCCCTTTGCTGCCTGAAAGTCTCAGGCTCCCTCTAGAAACAGAGCTCTCTCATGAGGATGGAACTGGGTGCGAGGAATGGGCCATATTTTCTTGACTGAAGGCTGAAGGGTATAAGGTGCAGTGAAGTGTTAGGGTAGGTACAGGTGAGAACAGAAAAGGAGACTAGATGTTTCTGTAGAAAGGTAAATACATCTGTGAAACCTCAGCAGAGAATACATTAGAGGAGGCTTGGATAGTTCCTATGGAGGCCAGAGATGGTTCCAGTTCCTGGGTCCACAGGAGGCAGGCCTGGGTCCAAAGGCCTCTGCGGCCCCTCTGCCTGGTTCTTCCCACCGTTGCTGTAGCAGAATCCTCTCAGGGCCCCATAGTGTTCTGCTTGCTGCCTTGCAGAGAGACCTCGAGGCTCTCATGGCCTTCAGAGGCCCATCCTGAGGGTCTAGAGAAAACACAACACGGATTCACAGACAAGGGAGTTCTAAGGTCCAAGCAATTGGAAAACTCTGTGTATTCTACCCCCGTCTTGGAGAACGCCAATGCACACAGCACAGAGAAGGCCCTGAGAAGTCCTGCAGTATAATTCTGAAGAAGTTAGCATTTCTCAGCTATATTGGAGCCAGGACATTTTGTGAGACACCCCTGTTAACAAGGTGTGCTCAGCACTTGCAGGGACTGGAAGGAGCATTGGTCTAGGAGCTGAGAGACCTCGAGTCCAGTCTGGCCCCATCACTGACTTGTTGGGTGGCCTTGAGTGAGTCCCTCTTCAGAGCCTCTGTGGAGCCTTGTGTGGCTCTGAAAGTCTCTGCTAAAGCGGGAAGGGAAAGGGGCAGGTCTGCTCCATGGGAGTCCAGAGGGCCTGGTCCCCAGCCTGACTGCCACTTCCTTATTCTGTGACCTTGGACAAGCTCTTAGCCCTCTCAGGGTCTCTGCTTCCTCCCTGAAAAGTGAGGGGCTGAGCTGGCAGGGCTCTAATCTGTGGTTCTCTGGTCTTGTGGGGAATCGTGTATTGGAGGGGACTTCTGCTAACTTGGTGGCCTGGGGATACTCCCTCAGAGCCCCAGGAACCATGGCTCTTTCTACTGACAACTTTCTGAGTGCTTCTGGGGGTGTGGTTTGAAGGAGGGCCCTTGCCTGGTTCCTGGGGGTCCATGAAGGCACAGAACCCCACGCAGGGCTTCCTGTGTGGGTTGTGACCCCATTGTTAGGGGTTGAATTTTTTCCCCTCAAAACGCACGTGTTAAAGTCCTGGTCCCCAGTACCTCGGAATGTGACCTTATTGAGAAATAGGGTGGTTGTAGATGTAATTGGTTAAAATGAGGCCACTCTGGAGTCAGGTGGGCCTCTAATCAAATATGGCTGGTGTTCTTCTAGAAAGGGGACGTTTGGAGAAAGACACACACAGAGGAGAAGGCCATGTGAAGATGAAGGCAGACATTGGGCTGATGCCTCTAGGAGCCAAAGAATGCCGAAGGTTGCCAGCAAACCACCAGAAGCTAGGAGAGAGGCTTAGAACAAAGTCTCCCTCATAGCCCTCAGGAGGAACAACCCTGCCAACATCTTGATCTCAGACTTCCAGCCTCTAGACCTTGAGACAATACATTTCCGTTGTTTAAGCCACTCAGTTTATGGTACCTTGTTCTGGCAGCCACAGAAAACTAATACACCCATGTCCCCATCCCCTGCTTGTGACATGGCCCTGACACTTAATTCTCAGTGGGTGTGTGAGAACTGTGTCCAGGCCATGCTTCCTACATCTTCAGGCCAGAAGAATTTGGCTAAGAGGCTTCCCACTGGTCAAGGGCAGCTGGCCCAGTCAGCCAGCAGCTGACCTGTTTTCCTTTAGACCGTGCAGGATTGAGAGGCTAAAAAAATGCTAAACATTTTGACCCATGAATTCTATCTCTGAGATTCCATCCTGGGAAATTCACCAGTATACAGAAAAGTCACACACCCAGAGAGATCCACCTTAGTATAAAATCGAGAAGAACCGACTAAGTGTCCACACGTGAGGGTGGTTAACGATAATTCTCCATCCCCTTGATTGGAAGAGTATCATCCTAGCTTGCATTTCCCTCAAAAGGAGAGTCAGACACAAGTTTCTTTTGGAAAGCAGCCCCAGGAGGGAGGAACTGGAAGGAATGAAACAAGGTCGGTCATTGACTTGGTCACTGTCGTGGACACCAGGGCTCAGATGCTGCGGGCTCTCCAAAGACCCAATAGAGTGTACCTCTGCTTGTCTGCCCAAGACACGGAAGAGAAGCAGAGCGGGCTGTTGCGTGGCACCCCTCCCCTGCCAGCCAAGGAAGTCTGTTCATCAAAGAATGCCCCAGTGAATGTTCACTCATGTTTCCACATATGCACATGTGCCAAGAATGGTTAAGCAGACTGCTCCGGTGAAATAGCTCTGGGGCAGAAAGTAGGGGATACCTGTCGCTGCTGAGAGAGAAGAGGCTATGAGGATAAAAGATGGCTGACACAGGTAAGGAGCCGTTAGAAATTATGTTTACAACAAAGACGTGATTACACGGAAAATGCCTAGGGCAGCATGTTAAAGAACGGCAAGGGGTATGCCCTTGAATGTTCCGAGGGGTCACATGTGTATATAAAAATCAAAAATCTGTGCTTAGAAAAAAGACAGGAAGGAAATATGATGAAAAGTTAATAGTGGATTATCTGTGGGTAATGAAATCATTTATGGTTCTTCTTAATTTTCTTCTTTCCATCTTTCTGTGTTTCCTAAATTTTCATTAACTAACAGGTGTCTCTTTTAAAATGAAAAAGCATTAGAGGAGCAGTTCTCACATGTGAGTGGGCATCAGAATAACTTGGAGGGCTTGGGAAAATAGAGTCCATCCCTGGGTGTGCTACCCGGGCAGTTGGCCAGGGCCCCATGTTCAGAAGGGCCCTACGCTTGATTTAATGCTCTACTGTCACTATCTTGAAATGCTTAAGAATTTTTGAAGACCGTGATCTGGCATTTTCACTTTTCAATAAGCTCCACAAATTATGCCTCCAGTCCTGGCCAGGCCCTACTCCCAGAATCTCTGCTTCAGTCCCTTGGGCTGGGGCAGGGCCCCAGAATTTGCATTTCTAAGAAGCACTAGGTGATACTTCACTACTGGTTTTCAAACCCCACTTTGGGAACCACTGTATTAGAATAAAAAAAAAATTACACTGACTAAATAGCTCCCAGGTGCATTTAAGAATGTATTTATAGACCATTAACTACTTCAGAATAGAGAAAATATAATGAAGATCAATCAGATATGAAGATACAGCAGCTCCCTAATGAGATTGTAAGTCAGTGAGAAGTTCCAACATGTGGCTCAGGGACAATGGGACCCTTGGAGGCTTGTGACCAGTCCAGCGTGTGGCTTAGCACCGGTCTTGATATACTCCCCATGGGGTCCCAATTCTGGGCAGCTCCTTCCCAACCGGCAACATGGCTGCCTCACAGAGTTCTGGGTGATGTTGATGAACTTCAGAATTCTGGCTGACGGCCTTGAGGCTCTAACTAAGATTCCTGGGGACATGTGCCCCTGGGGGACCTCAGCTCCTCTGTCTCTCCACCACTAGGTTGTGAGTTCTCCCTGGGGGCAGGACCCCCACTCTGACCTTCTGGAGGCTGCTGGTCTGGGTTCCTCACAGGCTCCCAAGGACAGAGCTAGGACCTTGGAGGGGCAGTGGGGGCTTGAGGATGCAGAACCACTTTGCACATCACCAGGGCTTTCCTGCAGTTAGAATCTGCAGGAGACCCTGTGGGGTTCCCAATGAGCCAGAGCTCTGAAAAGGGGACCACACCTATCTTCTTGTGTTATTGTCTCAAGTGTTGCTGTAAGTCTGTCTCTGGCAGTGCCCAAAAGGAGGGTCCTGGGCAGCAAGAGGACAGGGCAAGACACAGATGTGGGGTATCTGCCCCACTCCACTCCCTGGCCTGCTTCCCCTGCGACTCAAATCTCACAGACGGAAGCCTGCGCATCTCTCCTCCGCCGTGGCTGTCTTCCCCGTGGGGGTGTCATGCAAAGGTGAAGACCACATGGTCAGCCTGATGAGCCGGAATGCCTCCCGGCCTCTGCCTTTGTTACGGGCTGGACAATCACTGGTGCTAATCCAAGCAGTTGGGAAAGGAGGCCTCCTGGATTGATGCTAACACCCTCTTGTGTTATCTTGCAAGGGCCAGTGGAGAAAATCACTTTGCCACACAAGCTACTGTGCCAGTGGCTAACTGGGTGTTGCTTGTGCCTGCTGCTTAACCAGGTCTCTCAAGCCCATAAGTCAGGGCCAGTGGTCTGAGCCAACAGAAAGAGTGAGCTGCTGGCAACAGGGGCCTCGGGCTCTGCCACAGTCTGACACCCACCCAAATGGGTGACCTTTGGCAAAGGCCCTGTCCCTCTCTGAGACTCAGTGTCCAGTCTGCCAGGGCTTCAGAACACAGGCGTTCAACACCGCCTTGGTTTCAAGGGATATGATGAGGCAGGAGAGGCTGCCTGATCGTAGCAGCGGCTGCCTCATGGTTCTGTGAGCCTGCTGCCCTGGAGACATTGTGGCCAAAGCTTGGGGTCAATGCCCAGGCATGGTTGCAAGAAAGGTGTCACTGCTAGAGCCAGAGGATCCTCATGGCCAGCCAGCCCCAGGCTTCTGGGGGGTCAGTGATGGAAGGCGAGTCCTGCTGGATCCAGAAGAGCCCCTTCCTTCCCTGGCGCTGAAGTGACTGTGAGTTAATCTCAGTGGTTCCTTCCCCACTGTGGCACCTGGAAGGCAGAGGACCCAGAGCCCAGCAGGCCCAGGCCCAGTTCCCATGCTTCCATATCTCTGCTGGGTGAACATGGGCAAGCCATTCCCCCATGAACCCGTCTGTGAAAAGGATACTATAGGAAGAGCTTCCGGTACCCACAGAGACCGTTCTATGAATCAAATGATGCAATTGCTGGGAATCACAGTTCTTGGCAGATGGTAAGAGCTTAAAAGCCACCCCCTTTCTGCATGAGTTTGCTGCGCCTGTGGTAACAAATGACCACAAATTTGGTGGCTTAAACCAACACACATTGGTGCTCTTACTCTTCTGGAGGTCAGAAGCCTGAAATGGGTGTCGGGGGCTAAAAGCAGGGCACCTTCCCCTTTTGCAGGCTCTGGGGAAGATTGTTTCCTTGCCTTTCCCAGTTTCCAGAGGCTACCACATCCCGTGGCCCAAGACCCTTCTTCACATCACTCTGGCCTCTTGCTTCCGTCATCACGTCCTACTGCAGACTCTGATCTTCCTCTAAGGACCCTCGTAGTTACATTCAAGTTCTGCCTGGATTATGTGGGACATCTCCCCATCTCATTATGCTTGGTTTATTCCCTTTTGCCATGGAAGGTAACACATTCCTGGGTTCTGGGAATTAGGGTGTTGACATCTTTGGTAATGCGTTGTTCTGCTGGCCACATCTTCTCTTCCTGTCTCTGGGGCCCTTGGCATTACAGCGGGACTCCCGTTCCTGAGCAGGCTGGGTGGGGGCCAGCTCAGGAGCCCCAGAGCCAGGAGGGCCCTTAGAGGTCACCCATTGTGTCCAGCTCTGTGTAGTCCAGCTCCTTGGCTGGGATGTTAGACCCTGAAGGCAAGAGACATGTTCCCTGCCCCGGTGCCAGGGCCTAGAGTTGGCCCTCGGTACCTCCATCTGTGCCCACTGCATGTTGTGGAATGGACTTGCAGCCAATACATAGATGCCTTCTGACCTTCAGAATGTACTCCCCGCTTCCACCCTTTTACAAGGGTAGCCACTGTACGACCCACTTCTTTCTAACAAGTTCATAGGATGGGGGAACTGAGGCCCAGAGATGGGAATGGACTTGCCCCAAGCACAGAGGGATGGAACTGGCATTCAACCTCAGCATGTGACATTCCAGGGCAAGTTGTGCTCTCTGTTGGCCTCTGAGGAGCTGGTCTGGGGACTGACCAAGGGGACTTGAGAACTGCCCTTAAGACGGCCCCTTGAGAAAGGGACTCAGGGCAGCCTGCCAGGGAGCCACCTCCACGTCCCAGGATGACAGAGGCGGAACACAGCCTCCTGTGACTGCCACCCCCACCCTGCCCACCCCCAGTCCCTGTAGTGGACTCTGAGCTCTCAGGGTATCCCATGACTCCCCTGGGCTGCTTATCCCCAGACTGTCATGCCCCCACTAGCGTGCACCCAGGTATAAGGCATCCATGGCTTGGCATTTCCAAGGGGGCCAAGCAAGGGCTGTTGCTAGCAGTTCACAAACCCTCATGCGCATACACACTCCCATATATTCATCCGCACACGTGTACACACGTGAATACCAAGGCCAGCTCCCTCTCCCACTAGGCGCCTGTCCGCCCCTCCCTAGAACTGCAGCTGCTGCCTCCTCTGCTCCAACCACGTGCCCCTTTCCTGACACTCCAGGGCAGGTGGTAGTTGGGGTGGGAAGCACAAGGAGAGAGAAAAGAATGGATTTCTCCATCCCCCTTGGGAACGGCTGTCCCATGTAGGAGTCGCAGGACGGGATTTTCCATGCCTTCCTGAAAGGGCCACTCAGAGCCGCAGCCTGTGGAATGAATGGAACATGGAGGGTCTGTTCTAGACTTGGCTTCCATTCACAGAGTGGAGCCTTTTGACTAAGCCCAGGAGCAGAGAGGTCTGGGGTACTGTGGCTGAGGGCTCAGTGTGCCTATGCTGTATTCACATATCTGTGGGCACGGGTGTTTGTGTGTGGGCACACCCTCAAGCTTGCTCCTGGGTGTGAGCACACAGCTGTGGGTGGACGACTGACTGCTTCCCTCGGTGTGCAGGCCCACCCGCAGGCCGTGTGCCGGGGTGGGTGTGGCCGGGTGTGCCCATGTTACTGAGCCTGGGCTGCTGTAGCACATACCACACCTGGAGGGCTTACACAACAGGCGTTTCCTTCTTACAGTTCTGGAGGCTGGGAGTCGGAGGTCAAGGTGCTGGCCGCTCTGGTTCCTGGCCCTCACCTCTCCTCCTGGCTCACAGATACCTTCTCACCATGTCCTCACTTGGCAGTGAGCTAGCGCTCTGGTCCTTCTCCTTCTCGCAAGGATGCTAATGCATCATGGAAGTGCTCCCTTCATGACCTCATCTAAATGTAGTCACCCCCCAGAATCACTCCTAATGCTAGCACATTGGGAGTAAGGCTTCCATATATGAATTTGGGGGACACAGACATTCCGTCTGTAACAGTGGCTGTGTGTGTGTGTGTGTGTGTGTGTGCTGGTATGTGCATGTGTGTGCCTACATGTTGCCCATATGCATGGGTCTGCATGTGTACACACATGTGTGTACCAGACAGATAGGCATCTGGAGCTCTGCACTTGCCCAGCCTGATCACAACTGTATAGTCTCCCCTCTTGTGTGGGTGCAGAGATGGCCCATCATTCTCCCTACTTCCCCTCCTGGCAAAGGCCTCTCTCCTTTACAGCCCAGTTCCATGCCCCCTCCCTGGGAAGCCTTGCTTGTCTGGCAACTTGCACCCAGAAGGCTTAGTCACCCCCTTGCCTGAGTTCCCACAGTGCTTTGCATGCACCACTCCTAGAGCACTTGCCAAATGGTACTTCAGATATTTCTGTCTCCGGAGCTACCGAGGCAGGGCCTGGCTCCAGTTCGCTTTGTCACGCTCGGCACCCATTCGTTGAGTGACTGAGAGAGTGCCTGCAATTGTCCCATGAAGGTGCAGGGGTCATGCCCAGGAGGGCATGGTTCTCAGGCCAGGCCCTCTCACTGGTTATAGATGCCGGATGAGACCAAACCCTGGGCAGCAGGGCTGGTCAAGAAACATTGTGCTGCGGTTTCTCTCTCCCTCAGGGCCAGCCTCCCCCACTGGCAGCATAGGGCACAGAGGCAGTCTGGGTTGGGGCTGATGGTTGGCACCCTCCATGTCCCCAAAATAGCCCCTCCCCACCCTGGCCAGGACCTACCAGACTCTCTCAGCAGGGCAACGACAGAGGTAGTCCTCAAATTCAGAGCTAGCCCATGCCCCGTCCTGCTGCCAGGGAGCAGAGGTTCCAGACTCTTCCTCTCCTGGTGGACAGGTGGGCGGCAAATGACAGGCCAGCCAGGTCTGCGGCACTGCAGCCCACCGAGGAGGGGCGGCTCATGTGAACCTGGTGAGCCTTCAAACCACCAGTTTTGTGAGCACAGAGGCTTCCAGATGCCCGCTGCTGGGCGGGGAAGAACCCCAGATGGTCCCACCTGAACTCGCAGCACAGGGAGCCCAGCCGAGCCGGAGCCTGACCAGAAATGACAGGGCGGGGGTGGGGCTGGGGGAAGGCGTCTTTGGAGGTTTTATTACTTTTTGCTTTGTGATGACTGGATCTGAGCCCACACATTTCTTGAATACATAATAGGGAGTTGGGCGAGACCACAGAAATAAATTTTATTAACACAATCACAGCAGTCCCAGACAGGGCCTTCTTTCACCAGACTGGGTCAATTAGCAGAATAATGCCGGGCAGGTTTTCGTTGTAACAGGTTTAATTAAAGTTTGGGTACAATGAACAAGCAAGCCCCCAATCTGTCTTTCAAGGTGTGTATTATCTGGAAATTGATGGTAACTTACGCTTATTTCTAGAAGTTTAATTCCTTGGAAGACATTGATGGCATCCCACCTGTCCCGACCTGCGGTGCCCTGCCCCTCCTGCCATGATTTAGTCAGCAGCGCCCAGGTCTGGCCGTGCTGCAGTGGGTTCTGGGTTCCTTCGGGGAAGGAGGGCAGCCCTCAGGACCTGATATGCACCTGGGCAGGTGCCCAGAGCCCCCCAGCGCTTCTTCCATCATTCACGGAGCTGGAGGCGGCTGAGCCAGCTTTCCTCGCTTGGTGACAGCAGAGTACAAAGTGCTTCTCCACCAAGCCCCTGCTGCCTGGGGCAGCAAGTTCGGGGTTGTGTGATGAGATGGCAAGGGACGGCCCCTTTGGCGAGGCAGGCCTCCCTCACCGCAACCCCAATCCCCGTGGGTCAGGACAGGCCTGCACAGGGTATTGCTCCTTACATAGCTGCCTGGCGGACTGCTTTAGCTGGATGATCCATCAAGAAAGGCCAACTGGATGTCTTGCTTGCACCTAGCACAGTGCTGGGCATTGGGTGGATTGGAGGTCCATGGAGGGTCTCGGCTCCCACGGATCTTAGAGCACAGCCAGGAGACATCAGCTGAGAGGCTTGGGGTCAGTGAAGCCTAGGTTGGAATTCCAGCTCCTGGCACCACCCCTGCTGGGTACTGAGTAGCCCTGGGCCGCTGTTTCCTCATTTGTATAGTGGAGACAGCAAGAAACTGCCTCTCAGGGCTGTTATGTGGATTCCGGGGGATGATGAACCGATGAACCTCAGCGCAAGCCCGAGGAAGCCTCGCAGCTCTGTCTGTGCTGCTCTGATCACAGCTGTGATTTCAGGTCACCATCCCATTGGAACTCCGGCTGCCCCATGAGGAACCCCCAAGTCCAGCACTGTCCATAATGGGGGTGGGGGGCAGTTCTGCAAAGTGGAGGGAGCAACCTGGCCCTGGAGCTGTGATGGGACTGGAGGGGTGGGGACAGAGGGACCCCAGATGGGAACGGCCTCTTGACCCTGTGCAGCAGGCAGTTGGACCTGACCCAGGGGGCCCAGGGGACCCTGGCACACCCAGAACCCTGAGCCGGTGGTTCCCCAGGAGCCTGTGGGAGGAACAGGGCCCTTCAGGTCACCCAGGTCCCCTGGCCCAACTGCCCATCCAGTGCCTGACACTGGGGGGACCCTCTGTGGAGTTGCAGCCTGGGTCCAGGCCCTCCTCCCAGGCCACTGAGCTCTCACATGGCAGTCCTTGCCCTTGGAGGGCCGACGGGAGTGGGAGCCACGGGGCAGAGGACAGGCCTCGGAGAGGGAGACCTCCACAGGACAAGGCTGGGGATGAAGCAGCAGCATGCGAAGAGGCTGGCCTGGCAGGGGCTCTGGGCCCCATGAGGGGCAGCAGCCGGGGCCCCCAGAGGACCCTGCAGGGCAGCAGAGGGGCCTAAAGCCCCAGGCACAGGGCTCTGGGCATCCAGAGGGCTTTGGTTGAATGAGAAGTACTGTGTGGGCCTGGTGGCCACGGCACCACAGGAGGAGGTTGAGGGTGGGTCAGGGGGCTGCCACTCCCATGGGCACCCAGCTTGGGCTCACCAGCCTCCCTCTCCCCTCAGCACCAGAGTTGGGGCTGAGAATACAGTTTCCGAATTTCTGCCCCTTTCTTTCCTTAACCCCAAAATAAAAAGGTGGAATCCAAGAGCCTAAAGAATCCCTTGGGTTCCTCCCCTACCAAATTTAGCACTGAAATGGGCTGGGCATGTCACGATGGAGCTGCAGACATTTCCTGGGTGATGGCAGTGTGTTGGCATTTCCGGAAGGGGCCAGCCTCCTGACCTGCAACCACAGGGCTCATCACAGCAGAGGTAGGCCTGCGCGCCGGGGTCTGGGGACAGCCCGTCAGCGCTGGCCTGAGGAGGGAGGAGGCCGGTGGCTGCGGTCATGGGGCTGGCGGCACATGTCCTTCACTCGGCCTCCGGGTTTTCTATTGTCAAGTGGGACCATTGCCCTGTTCCTGTGGACAGTGGGTAGCAGGGTGGAAGCCGCTGGGGGAAGGTCAGCAAAGGGATCCAGGGCTTTAGTGTGAGGGGCCATCACACAGTGCCAGGTTCTTCTGTGAAATTCCGGGAAACACGAGCCAGTTGGCGTGAATCGAGTCCCCACCCTGCAGAAAGGCACAGACACAGACACTCCAACACAGTGCTGAGAAGCAGAAGGGTGCCTCCGGGGGACCGTGAGGCCCTTGGCGTGTCTCCTCCACTCTGAGCCTCGGAGTTGTGTGTCGTCAAGTGGGACTGCCAACCAGACTCCCCACGCAGGGCAGTCATATCATTGCCTCAGACAATCAGGCACGTGTGAGCACAGAGCTGAACAAGGGGCCAAGGCCAGCTCCGGAGGAGCCTTGACTGCCATTCCAGAACATCAAGAGGAACATGGAGCAAGGGTGAAGCAAGAGAAGAGGACACTGGCACCCAGCCCTGGAGGACCCTGCAGGCAGTCCCTGAGCACCCAGCCAGCCTTCGCTCCTGCTCCTTTCTCACATGCTTGGATGGCCTCTGGGCTCCCTTAAGCTAGGGACAGTCAACACTAGATACTTTCCCTTCAAAGTCCTCCGTAGCAGTATGTCACAGTGCAGGTAAAATAGACCCTGGGGTCCTATGAGATGGGGTCTGCTGCCAGCCCTGTCACTGACTAAACCAAGTGACACTGGGCAAGTCACATTCATACCCCTTGTAAGCCTCAGCTTCCCTACCTGTAAAATGCAGCCATATTGCACAAAGGAGGGGCCCAAAGTTGGCTGGTTCCCTCTACATCCTGAACACGGCCATACCCACAGCTCTCCACCAAGACAGGTCACTCCCTCCCCAGCTCCAGGGGCCTCTGACCCTGTCCCACTCCCAGGGGTCGGGAACCCCAAGGCTGAGCCTGGCTGGTCCTGCCAGTGAGGACGGGATGCCAACATAGGTTGATAAGCAGTACTGGTTGCCCACTGCCTGACCCTCTTTCCACCTTGCCAAGGGGTTTAGTTTTGTCACCTGGTTTGGCAAGAGTAAGCCAGTGCAGGACCTTGTCACCAGCCAACTTCATTGGATAAGTGACAGTGAATGACAATCCAATTGGCAGCAGCTGGGGGTGGGTGAAGAGATGAAGGGACGGCAGTGAGGACAGAGAGAATGCCCTGAGCTGGGAGGTAGGACACCTGGGATCACCTTGCCCTAACCATGCAGTCTTGAGCATGGCACCCCCTGCCCTCTTACAGAATCGCAATGCATTCTTGTAGCCTTTGCGACATCAGCCCTCTTGGAGCTCTTTGGTTTTTGTCTATCTGTCTTCCCTGTAAGATGGCAACAAGCAGGAGGGCAGCAGTGAGGATCTTGGTCCACTCCAAGTTCAATGCTAATACACAGTCAGCACTTGGTAAATACATAGTGGGCATAAGCATGCACAGACGAATGGATTAATGGAGTGGTCAAGAACATACACACCCCACAGAGCCATCTTATGGAAGTCTATTGGACAAAAGGCAGGAACAAGAACTCAAGCTTCTAGGCTCTTCTGCCTAAGCCAGCCCAGGAAAGGGTGCCTTGGCTGGGCCAGCTCTCCCTTCTAAACAGGGCTGTCTTCCAAGGTGTCACCTACATTCCCTAAGATCAGAGTTGGGGCCCAAGGATCAGCCACCTTGGGGCCCGGAAGGAAAGAGTGACTGAAGCCCACAGCACACCCATCTGTAGTTATCTACTGCTGGAAATCTGAGGCTCCGAGGTCAGCACGCATTTGTACTGTTTCCTGAAATCCTGGCATTTTTCTCTCAGAGTAATGAGGGAGTGTGTGTTAAATGCAAGAGGAAAGCAGGGGAAGAATGCTGCTGTCAGCCCCCTCCCCAGACAATCCCAGAGAGTGTGCCTGCTGTCCTCCTTCAGCTGTTGGGGCTGACCTGTGCCTGGGGTCAGATGACAGCCAGCCAGAAAGGAAGAGAGGGAGGGGGAGAGAGGAGAGGGGAAGGGAGGGAGGGAGGCAGGAAGGATGGATGGCAGGGAGGGAGAGAGAGGGAGGGAGGGAAAGATCCTAAGGGCTACATCTCCTAAAGTTCCTGATACCTCCTAAGTTTTATTTGTCTCAAGTTTTATTTGTCTCAGCACTGCCATCCCTGGCCCCTAGAATGGCATGCCCTACTAGAGGCTTTTTAAAAATTTTGTTTTTGTTTTACACAAGTGTGCAAACAAGCAATGCCCAACTACTGGCTGTCTATAGCCAGCTCCTGGGACCCAACTCCAGAAAAAAAGTCACCTATCAGTACCTGGGAAGGATAGGGAAGTAGTTTCAAGCTCCCCTGCTGAAGAGCAGTTTTGAGCTAGAGTGCATGCTAAGGATCATTCTAGTCTTCCCCTCTCATCATAGAGATGGGATTACTGAGGCCAGAGATAGGGCAGGACTCTCCTGAGGTCATCAAGTCAGGCACAAACCAAGGGACAGCCCCTCATCAGCCCCCAGTCCTGGTCTCATCTGAGCTCAGGTCTGCATCAGAGCATAAGGCCTACCCTATAGCCCTATGGCCAGCATGGAATGGGCTTCTGGACATTTTGATGAAGCATGCATGCCCATTTGGGGGAATTTGGAGCCCATGGTCCAGGCTTGGGGTCTTAGCTGGGAGCACAGTGGGGCTTGAATCCAGAGTCTCAGACTTTAGGATAGTTCATGAGCAGTGCTGGGAGCACGGGGATACTGAAGCTCCACAGCCCAACCAGGCAGCAAGTGGGCAACCCCAGCCCCGAAGGCTGAGCACATATGCCCAGGAAATGCAACACCAGCGAACACACACACAAGCAGATAAAGCCCTGCAGGCCTGGCCCAGACAGGTGCCAAGTTTCTGCTGCCTTTGTGGGAACATCTCCTGTCAGTGGTGAATCTGGGGAGGGGACATGTAACAGCTCTCTGCCCAAAACTGCGGCTGGCGTTGGGCCCCAGCTGGCCTGCAAATCCTGACCTAGAAGCCAGGGGACCGCTACCCCAAGACCTATGGCTTTTGGTCTGCAGGCTCCTCTGCAAGGTAGCCTGCTGTAGTAGTGTGTGCATGCCATCTGAAGGTGGGCTACTTGGGTTAGGATGGCGCCTCTCATTGGCTAGCTGCCTGCCCTAATGGGTTGAAAGACCTCTGAAGCAAAACTGGATTCCTGAGGAAGAAGAAATTCTGCCTCAAGACTGCAACATCAACTCCTGCCTGAATTTCCAGCCTGTTGGTCTGTCCTGCAAATTTCGGGCTTCCCAGCCCCACAATCACAGGAGCCAGTTCCTTAATATATTCCTTGTCAGTTTATGTTCTACTGACTCAGTTTCTCTGGAGCACCCTGCCTGTAAAGAGTGACTGTACAGTGCTTGGGATGGCCTCAGGGACCTAAGTCAGCGCTACACAAGGGATGGTAGAAAGAGCATCTGGCAGCTGGAGCAGGGGGTGGGGCGGGGGTGGGGGTGCTGGTGGGGAGTGCCTGCGCATCCACTTTCCCTGGCCGGCCCCCACCCGCAAGGAGGCCCCTGGTTACGTAGGGGTGAATGGAGCTTCCTGCTACTCACGACATGGTTTCCGACCCAAACTGGGGCAACACAGGACTGTTATTCTGCCAGATACTGTGCAGAACTTCAAAGGACTTTGAACATAGTTTAGAACCACTCGGTCTCCTGCCTACATTACCTAACAGAGACTCTGAGAAGTCCTACTGGAAAGAGAGCCATCTAACATTGTTTAACTGAGTATCTCCCAAACTTTTTTGATCTCAGAATCTTATTCTCTTAGAATGACTCTTTTGTTCACATCTGGTAAAACCCATGTTCCATAGAATACATTTCTGGAAATGTTGGGCTTGATAACTTTGAATGGCCTTCCAGCTCCAACAGGTTAGGATTTTTAAATTTCCACAAGATTTGTAAGCCTGCTTGGCTCTCAGTTAATTGCCATCCATTCACTGGGATGTTGCAGCTCTCTGTGGCCACAACACCCTTGGTAGTGGTCCAGGTGGCCCAGTGGGAGCAGCAGACATCTGCCTATCTGGATTTGACACTCTGACTTCACATGGGTGGTGAAACGGGGTTAGGTCCCTGCAGGCTCCATCAAGAAAGGTTTGCAACAGTGGTTCTGGGCTCTTTGGGGTCATAGATCTTTTTGAGCAGCTGAGAAAAGTTTTGGAACTTCATCCCAGAAAAACTCACAGAAGCACACACACGTACACACAACATGTTGTTTCCAAATCCAAGGGTCTCGTCGATGACCTGACCCTGCCTGGACTTCCTAGGAGTGCCTGCACTTAGAAGCCCTGGAATGATCTTGGGGATGCTGGATGGGGCTCACCTCTGACGATCTTTGACCCCAAAGGAAATATAGAGACTTCCTTGTTATCTAGGTGCAAGGTGGGGGGCCAGGAGACTCAGCCCTCGCCCTTCAGAGCTGGCACTCTAACATGGGCCCTGGGGTAGGTGCTTGTTGTCTCCTGGCCTTGGCTAAATTCAGAAAGCGACAGGAGTTATAGGAGTGCATTGGACAAGAGCGCTGCTCTGGGGCCTCTGCTGTGGGGTTCGAGAATGGTCGGTATTAATCACAAAGATAGCTACTTAGAGGTGGGGCTTGGAGCTGCGATTTAAAGAATGTGGGTTGTGGCTTGGGGGGATCTAAGACCAGTTGTTGCTTGCACAAGGGACAACTCAGGCAAAGGCTTGGGGTAGGAAAGGGGGTGCATTTGAAAGAGTGGGGGTGGCAGCAAGGAGAACCAAGCATAGGTCAAGTGGAGGGCAAGCATGAAGTCGCAGCAATTCAGGCCACAACTGGAAACCCCCCTCTCCATTTAGCAGTCCTGCCGAGGCCCTCCTCTATGCACAAGTCCCATCAGGCAGGCAGACAGGCAGGTAGGGCAGGCGGCGCTCCCTTGCCAACACGCAATCCCTCTGGAATCCCCCACAGCAGCTGGCCAGAGCCTGGCCACCAGCTTCCTCCAGCCCTGGCCCCGCCCTGACTCCGCCCACACTGCGCTCAGCTCACGCTGGTCCAGAAGAGCAAAGTTGTCTGATGTGAAGCTGCCATCGCCCTTGTCACCTCCCTTCTCTCTCTCCCTTTTTTCTGCTCAGTCTAAGAGTAAGGGGAATCTAAGACCAGTTGTTGCTTGCACAAGGGACAACTTAGGCAAAGGCTTGGGGTGGGAAAGGGGGTGCATTTGAAAGAGTGGGGGTCTTAGGGGTCTTAGGTCACTGTGGGAACTCACTCAGCACCCATGCACATGTAAACCCTCCCTGGCGTTTAGGGCTGTTAACACACTATGAGATAACTGTGTCCCTTTTACTTCTGCCCTGGATCTACTCAGCCTAAGAGGAAAGAGCATTGCTCCTATCCTTGTGGAGGGCCAGCCCATTCTCCTGGGGCCTGGACCCCATCCTGTCCCATCTCCTCCAGGGCCTCACTTCTAGAAGAGTGCTGGGTTCTGGCTGCTCCCCCACTCCTGTGTCTCACAACCAGCTCTGCATATAAGGCTGAAACATCCAGGCACCTTCCATGCATCCCTTCCTACCCTCTCTGCTGCCAAAACCCTTCCCGCACAAAAACACTGGCACACACCCTTATCTCCTGACAAACCTTCTACTCATGTCTCATACATCAGCTGAGCCACACAATTTTAGGAAGCCCTCCTAAGCGCCCCCCACCCCAAACCAGTGCCTTAGAGCTCCTATGATCTCCCACACTGCTGCTGCTCTGCACATGCCCAGGTGGGACCCATCACACCGGGTATCCAAATGTCCTGTGGTTGTCTCCCCAGCCAGGGTGGCAACTCAGGGAGTGCAGGCACATGCCAACTCTCTTAGCCTGCACCCTCCAGAAAGTCGAGTCTGAGACAAAGGCTCAGGTGTGAGCATTTTAGGGAAGAGTGACCCCAGAAAGCAGAAGTGCTGGGCAGGGGGAGTGATACAGGGAAGGAAGGAAATGTGCTTATCATGTTGGCCGCCTCAAAAGGAAACTGCTTGAATATATGGGACCATCTAAGAAACCATATGAAATGCATCTTGAGGTCATCCAGGGTAGAAGTAAAAGGGACGCAGTTATCTCATAGGGTGTTAACAGCCCTAAACGCCAGGGTAGCTTTACATGTGCATGGGTGCTGAGTGAGTTCCCACAGTGACCTACCCTTCGGCATCACAGGAGCTGGAGGAAGGAGAGAAGCAGGCACTGCAGGCGCAACAAGGCATGGACAGGTTGCACTGGTGGGAAGGTGGTCAGAATTGTCACAGAACTGGTCACCACAGCAGTGGCTGGAATAAGCGACTGGTGAGGCCAAGGGATTCCGAAATGAGGCACAAAAGGTGTCTGCTGTGGCCCACTCCCTGCAGCACTCAGATTTGCCTGCACCCCCCGTTATGCCCAGCTCCCAGGTTTCCTCCTGGGGGCCTCCATTTTTGAGGAAACAAAATACACTCACTTTATCCTTGAGATGGGCCAAGTCCAAGACCAATCTATCCCAGAGGCTCTTTCAAGGTGGTGGCCAGCTGCAGTCTTTGCAAAGACTTGATGCAAGAGGGTTAGTGAAAAAGCAATGACCCCCTGCCACAGCTGCTCCCTAGGCAGGAATGAATATTCATTGTCTCCCTCCTCCACCCTCTGTTCTCAAAATGGCCTTCCCTGGGCCAGTACTTTGGCTGGGCTGCACTGTGTGCCCGGTGAGGTGCCTTGGCCTTGTTGAGCCATGGTTCATGAAAGTGCCCATGAACCTTTATTCGTGGATGTAGAAGCACCAAGAAGCTGCCCTGCTGAATCCCCAGGACTCTAAAGCTGTTCCGCTTGCCACCATTGTACAACAGCACCCTGAGCTCCTCCTTTCTTTTCCTGCTGGTTTGTTGGAGTGAAAAGCCCCAACTGACCTGACGGTCATTGCAGCTTCAAGTTCAATGGAATCCTCACTGTGACCCCTGGTGGAAACATTCCATCGCATCATACCAGAATTACCAATCGGCAGAGACTGAGGCTTCGGGGACGGGAAGCACAAATTCAACAAAGGGTTCCTGGGAGTGATGGTGAGAAGGCCTCCCCTACATCCAGCCTTAGGGTTGCTGAGCAGGGGTTCACATACCAGCCGCTGGATCTGTGTACATACTTCATCCTGGAGGATTGCATGTCACACTGTATTGTGTTGTCCCTATGCTGGCATCTTACATAAGTCTTTAACAGGCTACTCCCTCAGGCCTGCTGCTGGGCACCTGGCAGTCCCAGTGAGACCTCTGTACACAGCTGCACGCCTTTGGCATGTTCCTGCCAGGCCCCAAGCCAACTATGTACTGATGTGCTTAGGCTGCCATAGCGAAGTACCACAGATTGGGTGGCTTAAAGGACAGAAATTTATGTCTCCTAGTTCTGGAGGCTAAAAGTCCAAAATCAGTGAGTGAACAGGGTCAGTTCTTTCTGGGACTGTGAGGGAACGGTATGTTCCTGTCTTTTCTCCTTGGCTGGTAAACGACCGTCTCTCCTTATGTCTCTTCACACCGTCTTCTATATGAGACTCTTCATCCAAATGTGCCCTTTCTATAAGGACACCAGTCCTACTGGATTATCCCCCCTCCCTATGACCTCACCTTAACTAATTCCATCTGCAATGACCCTATTCCCAAATAAGGTCACAATCTGAGGAAGCAGTGTCAGGACTGCAACACATGAATTTAGAAGGTAAACAAAAATCAACCCATGACAGCCACCTAAGGCAACTGCCACCATCCCATGGTCCGTGCTTTTGTAGGCTATGTCTCCCTCCATGCCGAGCCGATGACCCACTAGCAAGTCCCCTCATAGAAGTATTTCCCTTTACCACTGGGATTTACACCATCACTGATCAGGGTTGCATTGTCACAACTGCCCATTTCTTTCTCAGCATTGACCAGTACGTTGTGCCAACCCATCTGAGGATCAGGCCCCAGTTACCTTGTTCTCCGTCATCTGGTCATAGCAAAACTCCATAAAGCCACAGGTATGAGGTGAGGCAAAGCTGGGGTCAGTGCAACAGATGCTGATGCACCAGAGTCTGGGCCACCTATTCATGTCATTTACTTGAGTCTCTGGACCTTCTAGGATCCACAGCAAATGCCCACGTCCATCATACAAAGGAGGTACGTGCATGCTTTCGACTTAGTAACACCCAGCCCGTGGGGGGCAACTGCAGTCTTGCAGTTCCCTGTGGCTCCATGGCCAAACACTAATTCTCTGCCAAGGCCCAAAAGCTCTCCCAGAGTTGTTTTATAAGAGAACAGCCCCCTGCCACAGAAGGCATGACCTTGCTCCAAACCCTTAGGCGTCTGCACTGTGGCTACGCTCCTAGAGACGCCAAAGACGCCACAGCGCACTTGCGTCTACCGCAGATGCCTCTAGTGCCTTGGATCTGATGAGTCATGAGGCTCGAGGCAGAGTAGCTTGCACTTCAGCCTGGGCCCACGGCAGAGCCCTCTTGTCCTGAACCCCACTCAAAACTGGAGACCTCTGAATGACCCACTAATTACCTTGGAGCAAAATTCCCAATGATATTCTGTGCTGCCTCCAAAATCTAAAAAGCCCCACCAAGTGCTCTGTCTCTTGCTTGGTGGCAGGCGATTCAAGGTAATTTGTCCATTTCCTTAGAAGAGATGTCATGGCCTGTTTTAGATCACTAGACCCCTAAAAGTTTCACTGACAGGGCACCCATGCATCTTCTTGGGCTCTCTCTCCCACCCTCTGATTTGCATGTGTCTTACAAGGACATCTGAACTACTCATCATTTGATGCTCACTAGGCCCAAGCAGCGTGATGGCAGCAGTTTCATCAGTGTGAAGGACCGATGTCATTTTCCGTGAAACGTCAAGGAGATCAAGGCTGTACAGGTCACACTGTGACAGAGCAGAAACAGAATTCACCTGGCCCCAGGTGAACCACTGAATATGCACTGCTTGCCTTCTGGTGTAAAGGCAAACTGCTTTTAATCCCACTTATTGATGGGGATTAAAATGGTGCATTCTTCAGACCGACAGTCCTACACCAAGTGTCAAAGATGTTCCAGTCTGCTTTAGTCAAGACAGCGCAGCCAGCAGTGCGACCACAGGGGGAGCAGCCACTTCGGGAAGTTGGCGGCAGCAAAGGGTCCACCATCACCTAACAGAATCCATCTGGTCTTGGCGGAGCCTTATCTGTGAATTCAAGAAGGGCATGATGGGGCCACTCCCGTGCGTCCTTTATAAGTCTTGGACAGTGGAACTCATTTTTGTAGTTCCTCCTTGTGCTGCTCTGGTTTACATCTTTTTTTTTTAATTTTTTAATTTTTTTATTTTGGTATCATTAATGGACAATTACATGAAGAACATTATGTTTACTAGGCTCCCCCCTTCTGGTTTACATCTTGGCTGAGGGAGCAGTTTCAGTGCTTTACGCCTGACTCTTCCCATCAAAATAATTTTTATTCCACAAGTCTGAGTACTAATGTGAGGGTTCTTCTGGCTGCTAAAAGTATCTACCCCAAGTGTACACTTGGGAGCCAGGGAAATGACCACAGGACAGGTCCGCAGCCCCGTCTGACCATTGGGCCAGAAGTCCGTTTACCACTTGACTTTAGAAGCCCCGCTCTAACAAGGAAACCGTGATGGCATTTTGGGTTTCTTGACACTCGAGTAAGCTCAGACCCTGTGTCCAACAGTTCTGGAAAAGTGTAAGTAGTTCTCTGTCTCTAGCACAGTTACCTTCACAGATGTCCTTAGGTCACTGAGAAGAACTGAGGGAATATCTGTCATGCAGTTGTGGTGGCACTGTCAGGGTTCTTCCACAAGGAGACTAGTCTCCCCTTTGATCTGAGCTCTGGGTTTGGGACGTGATGTAGATCTGGGGTAAGGGCCTGAGTTTTTCACTGTGGTGGCTGACATCCACCTGCCCATAAACTTCAGATTTTCAAAAAATTATACTAGTCCAGCAATACCCTAGTTATCTCTGTGTCTATTTGTCCGAGGAATCTGATGGGCATCACATAGATCCGTGCACATAGGGCTCCCCAGTTACTACTCTGACCTGACCTTGCTTCCCCTTACAAAAATGGCTAAGTGTTGCCATCTGACTTCTGCAAGGATCCTTATTAGGAAATGTGATCCCAGAGAGCACGAGTGGGGAGGGTGGCAAAATTAGGGAAGGAGGAAGAGCCAAAACAAGGGAATGATATCTAACTGTACATCACAGTGCGTGACTGGTTGCTTGCTGACTTATGACCCTCTGAGAAGCCAAGTGAAATATGTCTCAGCACTGAGGGAGAAGTTATCTCTCATCTCCTTTCCCATTGGCTGGTTTCTCATGGGAACTCACCTCCCCTGCTGTGTGCATGCCCATCAATTTCCCCTGGCATTCAATTCCACGCCAAGGGAGAAGGCCCTAAAGGCGTGGCATGCTCTGTAAGCCTGAGGCCAGGTGCTGTCACTCTATACCTGCATGAAATTTGTCGGACCCCTTGCAGAAACAACTGGTTGCTTCAGAGCTGGCTGGCCTAGGACACAGGTGAGGCAAGGCCCATCTGAAGTGGTATATAAGATGTGTCCGTACCCCTCCCCCTTTTTAAGTTTCTATTATTTATTTATTTATTAAGGTATTATTGATATACACTCTCATGAAGGTTTCACATGAAAAACATTGTGGTTACTACATTCACCCATATTATCAAGCCCCCCCATACCCCATTGCTGTCACTGTTCGTCAGTGTAGTAAGATGCCACAGAGTCACTACTTGTCTTCTCTGTGTTGCACTGACTTCCCCGTGACCCCACACACACCATGTGCACCAATCATAATACCCCTCAATCCCCTTCTCCCTCCCTCCCCACCCGCCCTCTCCCACCCCTCCCCTTTGGTGACCTCGAGTCCCTTCTTGGAGTCTGTGAATCTGCTGCTGTTTTGTTCCTTTGGTTTTGCTTCGTTGTTATGCTCCACAAATGAGGAAAATTATTTGGCACTTGTCTTTCTCCACCTGGCTTATTTCACTGAGCATAATACCCTCTAGCTCCATCCATGTTGTTGCAAATGGTAGGATTTGCTTCTTTCTTATGGCTGAATAATATTCCATTGTGTATATGTACCACCACTTCTTTATCCATTCATCTACTGATGGACACTTAGGTTGCTTCCATGTCTTGGCTATTGTAAATAGTGCTGCGATAAACATAGGGGTGCATCTGTCTTTTTGAATCTGGGATCTTGTTTTCTTTGGGTAAATTCCTAGGAGTGAATTCCTGGGTCATATGGTATTTCTATTTTGAGCATTCTGAGGGACTTCCATACTGCTTTCCACAATGGTTGAACTAGCTTACATTCCCACCCGCAGTGTAGGAGGGTTCCCCTCTCTCCGCATCCTCGCCAGCATTTGTTGTTCTTAGTCTTTTTGATACTGGCCATCCTAACTGGTGTGAGGTGATATCTCATTGTGGTTTTAATTTGCATTTCCCTGATAATTAGCAATGTGGAGCATCTTTTCATGTGCCTGTTGTCTATATGAATTTCTTCTTTGGAGAAGTGTCTGTTCAGATCCTCCACCCATTTTTTAATTGAGTTATTTGCTTTTGGGGTGTTGAGGCATCTGAGTTCTTTATATATTTTGGATGTTAATTGCTTGTTGGATATGTCATTTATGAATATATTCTCCCATACTGTAGGATGCCTTTTTGTTCTACTGATCGTGTGTCCTTAGTTTGATGTAGTCCCATTTGTTCATTTTTGCTTTTCTTTCCCTTGCCCAGGGAGATGTGTTCAGGAAAAAGTTACACATATTTATAATCAAGAAATTTTTGCCTATGTTTCCTTCTAAGAGTTTTACGGTTTCATGACTTACATTCAGGTCTTTGATCCATTTTTAGTTTACTTTTGTGTTTGGGGTTAGACAATAATCCAGTTTCTTTCTCTTACATGTAGCTGTCTAGTTTTGCCAACACCAGCTGTTGAAGAGGCTGTCATTTTCCCACTCTATGTCCATGTCTCCTTTATCATATATTAATTGACCATACATGCTTGGGTTTATATCTGGGCTCTCTATTCTGTTCCATTGATCTATGGGTCTCTTCTTGTGTCTGTACCAAATTGTCTTGATTACTGTGGCTTTGTAGTAGAGCTTGAAGTCTGGGGGTGTAATCCCCCCGGCTTTATTCTTCCTTCTCAGGATTGCTTTGGCTATTCAGGGTCTTTTGTGGTTCCATATGAATTTTAGAATGATTTGCTCTAGTTCATTGAAGAATGCCTTTGGTGTTTTGATATGGATTGCATTGAATCTGTAGGTGGCTTTAGGCAGGATGGACATTTTGGTCATATTAATTCTTCCTACCCAAGATTATGGGAAGTATTTCCATTTATTGGTGTCCTCTTTAATTTCTCTTAGGGGTGTCTTGTAGTTTTCAGGGTATAGGTCTTTCACTTCCTTGGTTAGGTTTATTCCTAGGTATTTTATTCTTTTTGATGCAATTGTGAATGGAATTGTTTTCCTGATTTCTCTCTCTGCTATTTCATCATTAGTGTATAGGAATGCAACAGATTTCTGTGAATTGATTTTGTATCCTGCAACTTTGCTGAATTCAGTTATTAGTTCTAATAGTTTTGGGGTAGATTCTTTAGGTTTTTCATGTAGAATATCATTGTCATCTGCAAACAGTGACAGTCTAACTTCTTCTCTACCAATCTGGATGCCTTTTATTTATTTATGTTGTCTGATTGCCGTAGTATCCCTCCCCTTTTTACACATCTGTCTTCCATGCCCAGAGTGGTGTTGGAGCAAGGTGCTTAGGAGGCACTTGGAAGAAAGTGTCCAAGTGCCTATTCCTTCTCAGGTTGGGGACTGAAGCTGGGGGTCACACACAGGGTTGGGGAAGGAGTTCGACCACCTGGCTAAGGATTCCTTCCTTAGCCTGGTTGGGGCCTGGTTGGGGAAGGAGCAAAGACAAGCACAGGCAATACTGGCCCGGGGCTTCTGCTTCCTTCCGGCCAGGGCACGGAGGCTGCCATTTTCCAAGCTGAAGGGCAATGGACTGTTCCAAAGAAGCAGGAATCCCTTGGAGGGAGTAAAGAAGGGAGGCCTCTGGGGAACAAGGGACAGAGAGGGTCCTGGGAGGGGGACACAGGATCAAGTCAGGGCCATGATAAGTATGCTAAGAGCATCCACTTATCCTCTCCTGTCTATAGCTAGGACTCTGGAGTGGGTGGCTACCCATCTTGGAGCCCTGGGCACTAGCTGAGCTGCCTGCACCTGAGCCCATGGCCTCAGGTGAATGAATGGAGAGCCACAAGCAGGGTGCCTTGGATCTGCTTCATCTCACAGTCCCAGGAAGCTACAACTGAAAATCAACAATCACTACTAAATCACCCAGTACTGTTACACTGGCAAAGTGGCCATCTCATTAGTGGGAACAAACCCTGAGTGGAGAACAAGGGAAGCTGGCATGGAGCTTGGCAGTGGGCAGCTGGTTCTGGCCTCTGTCAGGCATAGAACACCTTCTGCTTGCTGCTTGTCCCACTGTAGAGAAACGTGGTCCCTCGTTGCCACAGCTTCTTAGGGCTACAGAAGTTTCTCAAGGCTTCTGCTCTGATTCCCCCAGGCTCACTGGGCCCAGGAAGTGGCATGGCACGTGTGCCTGTGAGGTGGCATGCTGCCAAGGTTGCTCTTCAGGAACAAGCCAGTGTGCAGCTGCAGCTCCGCAGGCAGACCACGATCCAGGATGAAGCCTTCTGTGGGACAGGGCTGCGGCAGGGGCAGGACGAGGAGAAGCTGAGTCCTGCATGGCCACCGGCGGAAGCTTCTAGACACTCACTTGCCAGGGTCAGTGGGGCACCATTTTAGCTTGCTGAGAACTCCACAGCTCTAAAGGGCGTCACCATGGCCTTCCTAGTCAGCCAGGCATCTGCCACCA
The DNA here is from genome assembly GCF_040802235.1 of Manis javanica. Classification (NCBI taxonomy): domain Eukaryota; kingdom Metazoa; phylum Chordata; class Mammalia; order Pholidota; family Manidae; genus Manis; species Manis javanica. The sequence continues at coordinate 137,551,317 of NC_133174.1, forward strand.
GGTCCAGGGGGTTTGATCACTAAAGCTGTCTTGCTGCTGATGCAATGTGACGCCAGCCCGTGTGATCTGGCCCTAGCATCACACTGCAGGCACACAGCAATGGGATGGAAATTTGGCTACTGCCAAAGGCACCCATTTTGCCTTCTTCTCTGAATCTCCCTTCTCTGAACAGTAGGGACATTTTAGTCCCATGTAAAGCACACACTCTCTTCCTCCTGGCAAGTGCCCAGTACCGTAATTCCCCATATAGTGCCACCTCAGAAGTTCCCTGGGCAGCCTCTCAGGGCCGTGTGGGTGCTGTGGTACTAGGGGAGTGGTGAGGTGCCCAAAGAGAATGCATCTGCACGGCAAAGCCCCTTCTGGGCCTCACTTGCCTCGCTGTGCTCAGGAGAAAGGACTGGCGAGACGGAAGTCCCAGTTGACAGGGCAGAGCAGCAAGCCCCTTCCTTGTCCCTTGGTTTCATTACTCAGATGGTACCAGGTGGCATGTAAACCCACTCGTCAAGGCAGCAGAGCTTCCCTGCTGGCAGACGTGTCATGTGGCCGGGAGGTGGGGTGGTGGTGGTAGAGCCACAGCTCCTACACAACTGGCAGCTAGCCGCCTGCAGCCCAGGACTGGTGTCTCGGCCACCAGGATGGGGAGGGGGTGGGGGTCCTTCCTGGAAAATGCTGCAGATGGGAGAGCCAAGCCTGTGGAAGGGCCAGAACTTAAACTTTAGCTGGAAACTACAGAGAGGGAAAGGAGCTTGCCCAGGTCCCAAGCTGGGCCAGTTACAGGACTGAGCTGAAAACCCAGTGCCCTGCCTCCCAGGCCAGGCCTCTTGTCATCTGACGGAGCTGCCGCCACCAGCCAGGCAGCGTCCCTGACTCTGTAAGAGCCTGCCCGCTCCCGACATGCACACAGTTCTCGTCCACCTTACCTGTTGGTGCGCGGATCTTGTTCCATGTACAGGACAGATGTAACGGCACTTGAGAGATGAAGGGCCCTTGCACCTCACCCAGTGCAGCCCTGTCCCTGGGCAGGCAGATGGGCATGCTTTGCCCTCAGCAAGCATGCCGCAACAGCAGCAGGAAGGAACTGGCTCTCCCTGAATGGCAACTATCTGACAGATATTAATAATAACTCACTGAGTCCTCATGGCAACCCTGTGAAGGCGGTACCCCAATAAACCCCATTTGACAGATGAGGAAACAGGGGCACAAAGACGGTAGGCAAGCTGCCCAAAGTCACACAGCTGGTGAGTGGCAGAGCCTAGACTGAGATCAGGCTGGCTCGTGCTTGCTTGCTGTCATCTCTCGCAGTGCCCGAGGGAGGATCAGATGCGTTAGCATGTGTCGGATGTCAGCACCTGCCACTAAGGCCCTTCCACTTCTCTGTTGTCCCTAACAATGAGTACGAGATTGCTCGAACCTGTCCCCATAGAGTGTGCAGCCCAAGTCCAACACTGCACACACAGGTGTTCAGAAGTCTCCTTTGTGCAGTCAGTCACTCAGACACACAGGCGTTTATATATTGCATACCATCCCTGCTTCCCCTACATGCTGGAAAGATGTGATAAACCAGAGCTGGGGCTGGAACTCAAGCAGTGCCCAATCTAGGGGGAGACAGGTGGATCTGCAGCTGTAGGCCAGGGTGTCCAAGACCACACTAGCCAGCTAGACTCAGCTCAGACACCAGAGGCACTTTTTGTAAAAGGGCAGCTCCTCCCACTGGCCTCAGAGATGATGGGGTCAACAAAGGCCACACACGAGAACTAAGGCTTCAGTCAAGGCCTGGTGGCTGCAGAGGACACCAGCCAGTGAGCAAGGAGAGGAAGAAACGCCATGTGCACAGCACGGAGGTGTGAAAGAACAATGTGTCTCGGAACAACCAGTTTGCTGTGTCCACCATGTGTGCTGTCTTTGTGTAGGCTGGGAGCACACCCGGAGGATAGGTCACTGAGCCAGAGGATTATTATCAGGCCTTAAAATCGAATGCAATCTGCCCTGCTACATTTCAGAATTCCCTGGGACCTGTGGTCCCTCTTTACCTTCTGATTTCTCCCTTTTGGAATGGGAATGTCTGTCCCATGCCTGTCCCAATTTATCAGTCTGGGTTCTCCAGAAAAACAGAACCAATAGGGTGTAGATACAGAGTGACAGATAGAAGAGGAGATTAATTACAGGAATTGGCTCATGTGGTTATGGAAGCAGCTAAGTCCCACTATTTGCTGTCTGCAAGCCAGAGACCCGTGAAAGCCGGTTGTATGATTAGGTCCAAGCACAACGGCCTGAGAACTAGGGACCTAGAGTTGTAAGTCTTAGAGTCGGATGGTCTGAGAACCAGGAACTCCAAAGCCCAAGAGCAGGAAAAGATGGACATCCCAGCTCAAGAGGAGGGAGGGAATTCGCCCTTCCTCCACCTGTCTGCTCCACTGGGCCCCTCAGCTGATGAGATGATGGCACCCACATTGGGGAGACAGAGCTCTGTTCAGTCTGCTGACTCACATGCTCAGCTCTTTCACAAACACCCTTACACACTCACCCAGGTAGAAAGTTTCACCAGCTTCTGGGCATCCTATAGCCCAGTCAAGTTGACACAGAAAAATGGCCCATTGTAACCATCATGACATCTCGGAAGCAGAGAACTTGTTGCTTGGTTTCATAGGTTCACAAATGGAGAACAATTTTGGCCCAGGATGCGTTATACCCCGAGTCACAGCCATAAGTGACTGGGATGACATTTCGATGAGCTTTTGGACTGAGAGTTGACACTGGAATAGATTATTACAGCTCTTGGGAATGATGGGATGGGATGTTGCATGTATCTTGCATGTGAGAAAGTCAAGTAAACTTTTGGGAGCCAGAGGGTAGACTATGATGGACTAAATTGTGTCCCATGAAAATTTGCATTTGCAGTTTGAACTGCCAGCACCTCAGAATGTGACCTGATTTGGAACTATAGTCATTGTAGATGTAATTAATTAAGGTGAGGTGATACTGGTATAGGATGGGACACTACATGCAATAGGACTGGGGTCCTTATAAAAAGGGGAAAATGTGGACACAAGAAACCTGCATTGAAGCAAGGCAATGTGAAGATGGCCATCTACAAGCCAAGGGGTGGCCTGAAGTGCATCCTTCCCTCCCAGCCTGAGAAGTAGTTGACCCTGCCCACACCTTCATCTCAGACTTCCAGCCCCCAGATGGGGAGACAAATGTCTGTTGTTTCATTCCCCCCAGTCTGTGGCATTTTGTATGGCAGCCTAGGCAGACTAATTCATTTTGGCATTTTGGAGCAGGGGCTTTTCCCTGAGGGTAGTAGGGAGCCTTGGAAATATTTTAAGCAGGGGAGGAATGAGGTAAGATCTGTATTCTAGATAAGCAGCTTGTAAGAGGATACATGGGCAGGGGCAAGACTGGAGGGAGGGAGACTGGTAGGACATGTTGCTGTCCTCAAGATGAAGGTAGATGGCTGGCTAATATAGTAATGACAGGTGCAGTCATACTAGTCAGTAGTACTTGCAGTATGCTTATCGTCACAACAACTCACACTAGCTAACAGCTTACACTGTGCTAGGTGCTTTACATGGATTATTATATTTAACACTTGCAGCAACCAGATGAGGTGGGCACAGTTGTCATCTCCATTTTGCAGGCTAGGAGGCTTGCTGTGGGCCACACAGTAAGCAGTGGGGCTAGGATTTGAATCAGGCAGTCTGGCTGTAGCACCTGTCTGCAATGGAATGTAGGTAAATGTTTAACAATCAGCCCTGATTTGCAGCATTTACCTATTTCTGTGGTGTAGATATTCCCACCATGGCCAATTCTAAGCCACCAATGACTCATCAACTGGTTCACAAAATTTCTGAGAATGTAGCAGTCCTTTCTTTCGAGCTGGCTGGCGAAAGCCAGCTGACTAGCAAAGTACCAAGCGCAGAGCTGGTAACATGTGAACTGCATGTGGCTTCCCTACTCCTTGGTGTGCTTTGTCTTACAGGGATTCTGTCGAGGCTGGTGAGTCCCAGACTTCCTAGAACATTCCAAACTTGCTTCCACCAGTGAGTAACTGGGTGATGTCAGGCAAGTTGCTGAAGCTCTCTGAGCCTCAGTTTGCTCAGCTCTGAAACTAGTTTTGATGAGGCTTCACTGAGCACATGGTGTGAAGCACAGGGCCTGGCACATAGTAGGTGTGCTCCCCACCCCCCTGTAGCTGCTTTTATTGTTAATATGTTTGCCAAAGCCAGAGCAGCAGGAGTACATTATGTGGGTTTTCTCCAGATGTCTGCCTGGATGGGGTGCCTGCCCGATGCCGGCTCTGGCTGGTGCCCTGATGTGAGGTCATATTCACATTCTGAATGGTTGTGGTGATGGCATGGCAGTAGAGGGTTGCCAGGACAGCCACAGGCTCAGGTTTTGTTTTATGTGCGTGTTTTTTTATCACAAGATTGCAAATGGTCTGAAGGGTCCTAGAACAGTAGATGAAATCTCTTCCCTTGTGGGGCCTGAGTCGTGCCTGTGCTGTTGGAAAAAAATGTCATTGCATAAAGAGTAATAATTAGCAAGCCACCTGCATACCTTTTGCTATATAAAAGCTTTGACACTGTCTTTCGCTTATACGTATGATGTATGGTGCAAGAGGAAAATGGGCAGCCACTGGATTTACATTCATTCCCTAAATTATTTGCCCATCTTTGCTTAAATAACTACTTCCCATCCTTACCTATGCTTTGATGGTATTATCTATGGCGTCCTGGAAGTGGCATTTGTGGTAAGCAAGAAGCTGTAGGGGAAAAAATTGACTTGTAGCCACAGTGTTCTGGTTTCATGGTGAAATCAATGCAAGCCATTCTACAGCCCCTTAATTAACTGCTGGCTTGCTAATGAGGGTTTTTTCCTTAAAAGTTCCTAGTTTTAAATCAGTGAAGTCGCCAGGAAATTACAATCAATATTTTAACAATTTTCCATTTGTTTCCATTGTGATTCTGAAAACTGCTGACCACCACCACAGTCTCTGAGAAAATGTAAAATTGTTTAAGGACACGGGGAAGACAAATAGTGCATCTTGTTTCCCAGGGCTCTCTTCCACCTGACCAGGGCAAAATGCTACATGTCCTCTGCAAGTGCCCCAACCTGGCCCCTCACCTGGCAGAGGCTCACCTTTTTCCAGACATACCAAAACATTCACAGTTTGCCCAATATCATGTGGCCCTATGTGTGGGGCCTGAGCTTTCATCCTGATATGTTTCATCTCAGATTCAACACCTGCTTCCTGCTTTGGGGTGCTTGGGATAATGATGATAACCATAGCCTCCTCTCTGAGACTAATGACCTGCAGGCCAGGCGCCCTGCCATGGGGGGTCCCATGCTCAGGGGCTGACACCCTGACTACACCCAGTAAGGCAGGTACTACTGTGACCCCCATTCTACAAAGGAGACATCCATGGCTCTGGAGGTTATCCAGCTGGGACACAGACCCTGGATCTACCCTCCGGCCTCCAACCTCCCAGACTGAGTTGTATTTCCTCTGCACAGAGCAGTCGCCGCCCTGGGCCTCTCCAAAGGCTTCTGTCTTTCCAGGGTCCTGTTGGTTATGGCCTCCAGTCTGCTGTGGCCATGGAGGTCAGGATTGTATGCTGAGGAGGAGCCAATAAACCCTGAGCGAATGCTGTGGGGTGTGGCCTCTGTGCGGGTGGGGCATGGCTGTAGGAGGCCAGGAGCAGAGGCAGGGGGAGCAAGCAGAGGGTGTGACCTCCAGGTGGGCACAGCCAACAGCCATTGCACATGTGCAGTGGCAGGAAGGGGGGAGATGCCAGACTCTGTGCTCAGCCCTGCCAAATTCATCACCTATTCCCTCCCCCTGGATCCAGATTCTGCCCTCCAGGGCACCCTGAGTCCCTCCACCACAGCCATGGGTCAGCCATGAGTTCATCATCAGGGAGGGCTCGGGAGAACCCCCAAAGTCTCTGGTGAAGCAGCAGAACAGGAAGAACCAAGGGCAAAGGCCTACAGAGTCAGAGAAACACAGGCAAGGCCCTGGATGGCTGGAGGGAGCACGCTGTGCTGTGCTATGATGGGACTCATGCCAGGCTTCCCCAAGGGGGAGCAGGAGGAGGAGGCAGCTTGTGAGGTGAACCCTGAAGGTCAGGTGGGATTTTGACAGGAAGGCTGACATTTTCGGTAGGGGAAATACATGGGCAAGGTTGTAGAGGCAGAGAGAACCAGGACTTGTTTGGTATCCAATCAATAGTCCAGCCAGGCAGGAGGCCCTAGGGTATGTGGGAAAGCACCCAGAAATAAATCTGGAAATGGTGGCTGGGACCCACCTACGGAGGGCCCTACCCGCCAGGCTGAGGAGCTGGGATTGAGGGCCATCAGCAGCAGGGACCCACAGCAGTAACAATGAACAGAGCAACTAGATGTGCATCTCTTATCTGCAGCCAGCATGCCTGTTCTCCGTGGGCCCCCACCTGGGCAGGTCGCCCACAGAATTCCAGAGGCTGCCCAGGTAAGCCCCCAGCATGTCGTGTCAATGCAGAAAAACTTAGTATATGCTCACAGGAGCATGACTATAAATGACAGATGGCTACTGATTATTTTCATAGCCCTTGAGCTCCAGGTGTGGGTCAGACCAAAAGGGGGTCCACCTGGGTCTTGGCATGGTGCCCTGGGACCCCCACAGCCCAAGCCCAACCGTTTCCTTGGCAGCCTTTCAGCAATGGGGCCAGGAGGTTCTCCCAGGAGGACAGCCCTTGAGACCCCTGTGGGATTCCTTTCCTCGTCTGGACCCACTAGCCAGGACTGCACATGCTCAGTGTGAGTGGCCACATGGCAGGTGGGAGCAGCCCAAGCCTTGAGACCCAGTTGCTTATTGCTCTGTCACTCTCAAGCTGTGTAACCATGGACATGTCCCTTCATCTCTGAACCTCTCATTTCCTCATCAAGAACTTGGAGATCACAGTGGCTTATACCTCATCAGGTACATGGACTCACGCAGGTATAGCCCACACTAAACCTCAGTAAATGGAAGAGGCCGTTAGCCCCACATGCAGTCTGCATTTTAGGTGACAAAAGGGTCTCATAGTCAGTCTACTCAGTGAGGAGAAAGCCCTCAGCCAGCCTCTGTCTTTGGCCTCCTCTCCCATTTCTCCACCAACCTTGGGGTTCCCAAGGTAACAACCACCAGGGGTCCTCTGTTCCCAACACAATTGGACCGCATTGTCTCTTGGTGACAAGACCCAATGCTGTGTTCATGGCACTAACAAAAAAGCTCTTTGCCTGACCTCTGTCTTTAACCTTTGATCAGGTCATGAATCTCCTTAAAACGTGGTAACAGCCAGGGGCCCTTCCCCAATGTGTGTGTGCCCTCCTGTGGCCCCCAGGGTTTCCTGAAAAGTTCTGGCAAAGTAGAATCCTACTAACCTTCATTGAGCTGATGCCCCCTGCCAGGCACCCAGCCAGGAGCTGGGGATACAGCAGTGAGCAAGCAGGCTACGGCAGCCCTCCTGGGTTGGACCCTATAGAGGAGGTCAGCTAGTGGTAAGTATTAGAGAGAAAACAAAGGGGGGAAGGGGAGTGGAAGTGCCAGAGATGGGTGTGGTGCTTTGAAATGTTACATGGGGTGGCCAGGTGACATCTGTGTCAAGATTAAAGGAAATGAGGGAGCCAGCCCCATGGATATCTGGGAAAGTGCATTCCAGCAGAGAGAGCACAAAGGCCCCAAGGAGGGATATGCCTGGAGTGTTGAGGGAGAGTCCGGAGGCCATGAGCAAGGGCTGGAGGGAGGATGATGTCATCCGGGTGGGGGGCATGTCCTGCAGGGCCTGCAAGGCCACCAGAAGCACTTCAGCTTTATTCCGAGTGAAATGGGGAGCCGCTGCAAGCGTGCAGAGATCACAAAGACCAGGAACGGGGAAGGGGATGGTTGGGAGAGGTAGAAAGCAGAGCAATGTGTTAGGTGGCACTGGAGTGATCCAGGCGGAGATGCTGGTGGCTGGGCCTGAGGGTAGAGTGGAGGAGGTGAGGAGGCTGGGATTATGGATGTATTTTGAAGGTGGAGACAACAGATTTGCCTGCTTTTCTGGATGGAGGCAGTGAGCAGGAGAAAAATCAAGGAAGACTCCAGGGAATTGAGCTTGGCAGCTTAAAGGATGGAGTCACCATCAACTGAGATGGCAGACTATGGGAGAAGTGAGTGGCCAGGAGCTCAGCTCAGGCCACGTGGTTTGAGATGTCTCTTGTGCCAAGCACAAGGCACAGGTGCAGCTGTGATCTCACAGGCTTCTAGGACACTTGGGCAGTGGGCATCCTCCACCCCACTGTGAAAGCAGACGGGAAGTGACATGAGTGAGGGTGGAGTGGAGGTATCTCTGCAACTCCTTGACTAGTTGCACTTTGGGGATGGGGTGTCAAATTTTAAGAGTGCTGTGCAATGCTTTGTGCTGAGCAGTTAGCCCAGGTTGTGCTTCATTCCATCAGATTTCCTTCAAGACACTCTGGAGCTCTCTCCCGCTAGGAGGACAGGCGGCCCTAGGATGACTCCTCCTCCCTGCAGGACCGACGGCCAGGGGCCAGGAATCCACTGCAGCCGTGTCTATGTGTGGTGGAGTGAAGGTGCCGGCCATTGTCAGTTCAATCATCAGTCAGCAACTGCCTCTCCTGGCCGCTGGCCCTCCCCAGAGCAGCCAGGGCTGGGCCCCACCAAGGTGAATTTCTCCCCAGCAGCCCCCACCGCGCCCCACTAAACCGTGCCTGCCCGGTAAGGGAACTCAGCAGCAGGAGGCTGACAAACTGTGCCCCCGCCGTTGGGCCCGGACACTGCTCCTCAGGAAACTTTGGAAAAAGCTCGGAGGCAAGTGCCCTTCACCGTTGGCATCTACGCAGCCCACGAAGGGACTTCGCTTGGTTCTCTCCGAGGGGCCCCAGCGCTTTCCGTGGGCGTGAGGGAAGGAGGGGCCGAGTGGGCGGCGGGCCCACCCCTTTATTCCTGTACCGTGGCTCGGTCGAGTGCTACTCGGAGGTGCGGGCAGAAGCCTCAGCAGGCCCTGCTGCTGTCGGACCAGCCGCGTCGTCCGCGTTGGCTGAGCTCAGCTGCCACCGCCTACCTGTAAGTCCACATTAGGAAACGCACCCCGGATGGGGACCCTGGAGAAGGGGAGCAGGCCAGTCCCCAGGGATGGGAGGAGGGGAACCGCTGGCCTTCGCGCGGGGGTAGGGGCAGACGGCGCGCTCTGGCCCACGGGGCAGTTCACAAGGAACCCATATTCCTGCAGAAGCCGCAGGTGTTTGCCCGGGATAACCCCATGCGGAGACTGGGCCAGTCCAGCCCAGCTCGGCCAGGGGCTTCGCCTGCCCTGGGCTGTGGGCCAGGAGACCCCCTGCGTGTCTGGGTTCCCGGCTGAGCACTCGTGCGGGCAGCACAGACAGGGTCCGCGCGGAGGCGGGGTGGGGGCCGCCTGGGAGGAGGGATGGGAGGAGGGGGGGAGTCGGAGGAAGGCGGCGGGAGAGGAACGCTAGGCGAGGAGTGGGGTGGGTGCAGCTCAGTAGCCGCCACCTGCGAGTCCTGGTCCCCACTGCCGTCACAGCAGGTCGGCTGGGCTGTCCGGGTCGGAGCCAGCGAGCGGACAGGTGGGCAGCAGGACGGGCGCTACCCATCCAGCAGCCACCAACTGAACGTGAGTGCCTTCCCGGGGAAGAGGGGAAGCCGGCCCTTAGCTCTAGGGGGGTCATTCTGCTGAGAATGGGGAAGGAGGGGGAATCGAACAAGCTACTTTCCGATCAGACACTCGTTCCTGTGACGCTCCGGGGTCCTCCAGGGATCTGCCATATCCGCCGCCCCCGTGTCTCTCTACCACTTTATCACCGTCGTTTTCTCTCGGTCTCCGTCGGTGCCTCTCTCAGTTTCTGTCTCTCCCTCGCTGTCCGTGTCGCGCTCTCTTGCGCTCTGACGCTGGTGAGTGCTGCTCTCCCTGCTCGCTCTCCGACTGGCAGGAGCGCGCTCAGCTCGCCAGCTCGCTGGGCCCGGACGCGGGAAGTCTACCTGCCGCGTGCGGGTTTCCCAAGCGCCCGGGGCTCCGCCTGCGGCCCTCGGACGAGCTCCATCCACTGGTGCTTGGGGGCGTTCGGTCACCCCGCTGTCGCCTCTCCCCAACAGCGCACTGTCTAGGCGGACCACCTGCCGCCAAAGGCACCGATCTCCCTCTGCGTGCGGCTCCCCCCGAGGTAAGTGCACCCGTGCCCCTTTCCTCCATCCTGCCCTCCCCAGCTGCTCTGGCCCGAGGTGACTGGAGAAATGAGGCGACCACAGCGAAACCAGCCTGCGGCCCCTTACCCTTTCAAAGAGTGGCTCGAGGGCCCGGTAGGCCCTTCGGACGGCCAACGCGATCCCGCTGACCCCGGCCCCATCTGGGCCTGGTACCTCGGCGTTGAGGGGGTCAGGGCCGGCGGGGTCGCGGGTGGGGCAGCGCGGCTTCCCCTTTAAGGCCGGAGCCGCTCGTCGCCGTAAGTGTGAGGGTGTGTGAGTGTGCGGCGTGCGTGTCTCCTCCTCTCCGAGTGACACAGCAGTGAGAAATGCCTATCAGTAACTTAAACCCCCGAAACTCCACCTTCCGGGCGCGCGGCGCGGAGCCGGGCGGTGGGAATGGAGTGAGCGGATTGAGGCCGCCACTGCAGCGCCGCCGGCATGAACTTGGCCACGAGCTGAAGCGGCCGGCGGCGGGCAGGCGCGGGGGCACCGGTCGCTAGCCAGGGGGTGATCTGCAGCTAGGCCGGACCACTCGGCGGGCGCCCGAGGCCAGCCTGCCCACGCCAGCGGCTGCCCGCCCCTCGGGCACTGCCCCCGCTGCCGCCGCCGCGGGAGCTCCGCAGCACGGTAAGGCCGAGGGCGGGCGCGGGAGGTCCGAATGCTCTGGGGGCTCCGGGAGCACTTGCGGTCCCCACTTGTGGTCCGCGTCGTAGGGGAGCCAGGGGACCCCAAAGTTTTCTCCGAGCACACGGCCCACCTAGCGCTTCCCGTGGCCGCCTCCGTCTTTAACCAGGCGGGCCGGGCCGGGCTGAGCACAGCCCGCATCGCCCGGGACTGCGGCCTCTGCCTGCTGCCCAACGCCCACCGGGCGTCTGGAATCGGACGAGATCAGTTAAGTACCGGGGAGGGAAGGCAGAGGGGCGCTAGCCACACGGGCTTCCCCGGCCCTGCCGGACTAGGGGAAGGGCTCCCACTTCGACCCGGCGCCCCTCGGGCTGCTTGCTGCCCGGACACCCGCCGCGATGCTGCCTTCCGTTTGCCAGCTTCCTGAGCCCAGGCCAGTCGGCAATGGGCGCTGGGCACGGGATTTCCCCCACCCTACTCCAACCCGCTTTGCCGCCACCGAGCGGGAGTGTGGAGTGTGTGCGCGCCGAGCCCGCTGCCTTGCGCTCCCTCCCTTGCCAAATCGTTCTCTGGGGAGCAGCTCGGAGTAGAGCTGGCGGCTCGAGGCAGCTCCGACTGGGCTCCTGCCCGGAGCTCCCGGCACTCCCGCGCTGCGAGCTCCCAGGCCTAGGGGCGGCCTCAGAGCCCGGCGCCGGCCAGGGCGGGCGGGAAGCCCCCCGGAGCGCAGCCAAATACTTTTCGTGGCCAGTTGGCTCGGCCGGCTACGTCCCGATGCAGTGTGTCCGAGGCCGCTTGGAAAGCTGGCTGTACCCTCTTATTTTGATACGCGATTAAATGCGGACTGAGCAGACACTCAGGTTATTAGGATTAGCTTGCTAGTAAACTGCCCTGAAGTCGTCGGAACCTGAGCAAATAGACGCACCTCGGGCCGGCGGCTTCGCCCCGCAGCGCTCCCGCAGCTGGGTGCGGCTCAGCAAGGCGCCCCGAGTGTGGGTGTGCGTGTGTGCATGGGCAGGAGCGCAGGATGGCTGGGGGACGAGGAGAACCACTTGCTGGGATGACTTGTAGTTGCGTTGGGCAGCAAAGGGAAAGCCCCTTGGGGCTCTGTCCCCACGGCGAGCGCGCCGTTTCGAGTAGCCGATCGAGGCCGGCTCCGGGACATTGTGAGGGCGAGCGAGCCGAGCGTACCAGAGGCGGCTGCGCTGGAACAAAGGCGCAAAGTCTTCCGGAGCCCGTGCAATTTCGAAAGAGTTTGGCTGGGAAGAGGGCCGGGGTCTCCCGGGGGAGGCCCCGCGAGAATCGCGCCGCCCCTACCGGCCCCGGACCCGAGGCCCAGGCGAGCGTGTTCCCGGGCTGCGGTGAGCCAGCAGGCAGCATCGCAGCGGCACAGCCGAGTCCTAGGCAGGCGCCGGCCGCCAGCCGGGTGCCCACGGGCCGGGCGGGGTCGACCGCGCACCCGCGGGGGCTTCCCGGCCGCCGCCGCCCAGGGCTCCCGGAGGCCGCACAGCTTCTGCCCCCACCCCATCTCATCTTGTCTTTATAGATCCCCCCTCCTTCCCACTCCCGTCGCCGCTGCCGCCAACAATCCGCTTTATAAAAAGCCCCTTTGTTTCCCAGGAGGCTAGAAAGAGGGAAGGGGAAAGGGACGCAGAGGCAGGGGGCGGGGGCGGGGGCGGCTGCCTCCCAGTGGCTTCACGCCGTTCGGTACTGGAGGGCAAGTGTAGGCGGTGGGGGAGGGCGCTGGGTTTGGAGGACCCTCTGCGGGAGCCTTGGAAGGCGTGGAGAGCCCCCGGCTTGTGGCGCCGCCGCGCCCCCAGCCTGCCGGCGTTGGCACACTGGGCCCCGGTGGCCCGGACGGCTCCGCGAGCGGGCGGGCGCGGAGGCCACAGGCGGCGCACGCTCAGCGGGGTGGGCAGACGCGGCTCGCCGCTGCGCTCACAGGGCGCGGCCATAGGGGGCGCCCTTTCCTCGGTTTCGCTTTGCAGCCCGTGCCCATCGCCACCGGCTCTCAAGGCGGCTGTCGCGCCTGCCGGGGGCTGAGTCGGCGGCGGAGACTCTGAGGCTCTCGCCACCCTGCGGCTATACTCCTCACACCCTCCCGCGCCCTTGTGCCCCATCCAGCCCCCCTTCAGGGGTTCAGACGCTCCGCGCGCCCCCTTTGTTTGGAAGCTGGTAGGGAGTCGGAATCACTGCCTGCGAGATTCGTGCAGCCTGGGCGGGCAGTGGAGACAAGGGTGCAGCTCCAGAGCGCGCGTCGACTTGCCGCCTCTGCACGGACCCAGCGCCGGGCACTTGGGGGGTGCCCCGGACGCACGAGCTGCCGCCATTCGTTAGACTGAGGATTCAGCGGGCCCGTATTCCTTACACCTGAACTCTCCTCCCTCCAAACTTGTGGGAGCCCGGACTTGCGCGGAGGAATGGTAAACAGTGTGAGAAGTAACCTTTTGCCAGTCTCACAGCCTGCCCCCGCCCCCGCCCCCGCCCCCGAGCTGTGAAGTTGATTCGGGAAGGGAATACTGACAATAAGAAAAAATAGACAAGGGGAAGAGGGCGGGGTCCAAACTTGACTGCTGGGTCTTGGAGCGAAGTAGGATTCCTCCCTATCTCTCGCCGCCTCCGCCACTTTATCCCATTTAATCTCATGGGAGCGTATTATTTGTTCCTTTATGCGTATCTTTCCCCTGTTCCGCAGCCCTCCCATCTCTAGAGGTTATGCCTAAGTGTCGGTCAAACATTTGTTCTCTGGTCTTTGGGATAGGAGGCGAAGCGTTAACTGCCCCCCACCCCACCCCGCCCCATCCCTACTGCATCTCAAACCACAAGAAAGTACTCAAAGGGTAAACCACAGGCTCTACCTTCTCCTCCCCGCTCCCCCCTTTGTGTTTCCCTTCTGGAGCTAGATCATTGGAAAATAAAGCTGCTGATGTGCGAGATGGAACATATGGTGCCTCCATAAGAGAAAAGCTGAAATGGCCTTGAACCTGCCGGACAGACCAGCTGTTTGCTGCCAGCCAGAGCAGCTAATGAGCTTCTTCCCCCTTAAAGTAACAGCCCTCTTTTCACTTGATGGCCTGCTTGCATATTAAATAGGATAGCCTCCAGAGGAGAGACATGATGGGCTCCTATACTGCTTTGTGCTTTGGTGGTTCTCCAGCGCCTGTCCCTGGCTCTGGGACAGCCTTGGCCTCTCCCCATGCGTCCCTCCAGTGTGTGTTTCCTTCAACACTGATGTAAGAATGTTACTCAAAGTGGTGCTTGGGAAGAGGGAGGCAGGAAAAGGGAAAGAAAGAGGGGCTGAGAGGTTCCCAGATGTCTTGAGAGGAAATCTCTGTTTTGTTCCTACTTGGTTTTAGAAAAACTAGCAGTCCTCCCACCCTTAAAAATATCACAAAACGCTGCAGCTCTTCCTTATAAGATCTAAAGCATCGTTCTCTGGTCATGACCATTTTCAGTTTGCCTTCAGTACAGTGTGTTTTGAGAGACGAAAAAAAAACAGTTTGGCGTTGGAAGAAGAAAGGCTTGAGGAGATACAAGGAAATTCCATGTTAGGAAATCATTAGCAAAGGGTGACTTTGTCTGTTTTCCTGCCACTGACGCTGACAGTGACACAGATGTGTGGGTTGAAACAGGAACGTCATTGAATTTTTAACCTCAACCCGGAAATAGCCTGTTGCTGGACTGAGAGTGGGGGCTACACACACTCGTTGCATCTTAAGGTAGGAGACTTACTGTTGTCCATCCTTTTCACCAAAGAAAGGGATATTTTTAAAACTTAGCCAGCATATTTAATATCATTTTTTCACTGTTAGGCTGATCACCGAAAGGCTTAAAATGCACCTGTCAAAAGATCATTCCTAGGAAACTCAATTGCTGTTTGGGTTTATGAAATGGGCAGGAACTGATTTCAGACAAGTGATTTCTTCTGACATTTGTTGGGCTACTCTCCTTCTTTAAAGGGGCTTCCTATATGCAATAAACCTTTTCTGCTAAGATTCTGAATTTTTTTCTGCAGCAATGCATTGGAGAGAGAATTAGCCCAGGAGTTGGCACAGTTGTATTCGAGTACACTCTTCGCACTAATTGACAGAGTGATCTTGGGCAAGTCCGTCCTCCCTTCTTATTTCTTCCTCCCCCCTCCATAACCACAGAGTCTGACTGAGTCCCTTCCAGCTCTAACAAACACTGTGATTTGTGAATGAAATAGTCATTTTTTGGGCAAGTGAGACATCATTGGGAAAAAGAGCTCTATAAAGAAATGGGGCTGAAACTTTGAGGGACAGGGAGAAGAAGGAGTAAATACTGGCAGAAGGCCAATCAAAACAATATAAAAGTGGGAAGTGTTCCCTCTCTTTGTGTCTTTTGCCAGTGTGAACTCCTAACCCAGAAGCATAGATGTTGGAGGCTGGAAGGCAACCCAGAGGGCCTCTTGTCCAGTCCCCTTAATCCAGTGATCTCAGGACTTGTTGACGGCAGGCCTCCTAATCATTGGGTTGGTTTACAGATACCGGGATCTAAACTCTTTGAAATTAGATGGGCATGTTTCCAAAGGACTCATCTAATATAGAGCAGATTTTCTGCTTTACAGTTACTTAGTAAAGATTTCAAGGACAAAAAGGCTTTCCCTCTACACACATGTGGCCCACTGTAGTCGGGGCTCTGAGCTCACTGTTCAATCTTTTCTTCCTAGCCCAGCTGGGTGCTTTTTAAAACTCCCGTTTCCAAATTTGAGGATGCAGCAGCCATGCGGGAATCTACTACTGTCCTGCTCAATGTTAATACTGATTCTTTAAAAAATGGATGGGGGGTGGGGGTGGGAACATTATAAAGAAGGATCTTTTATCCTCTGAGCACTTTGGTAATTATCTTGCTGCCATAAATGTTGATATACATATAATAGATGTAACTTAAAAAGCTCCTTATCCAAGCAGAAAAGGCTGAGCATTCGTTAGAGCACATAGAATGCTGAGAGTATGAATAGACCAACCCAGATGTGGCTGGAGAGGGAGATAAATGATGGAGGAACAGGAGTCGGTTACTATGGATCAGCACAATAAACCAATTCCCATGATACACCTCTCACAACGCCACCGAGGGGTAACCTAGGCAGCACCAGTCAACTGTACGACAGGAAAAGAAGCCTCGTGAAGCTCGGTTGGAAGCAGTCTGATTTTTTTCAGACGTTCAGCCCTGAAACATCGTCGGGACTTGAGGAGGGAAACTTCATAAATCTGCCTGCAAGTGCCCGGGCTTTACTGCCATGATTATTTCTTGCTTGGTCATCACTGCTGTCACTTGCTCTGCAGATGTAGTAGAGGGATAAAAGGTCCCGTGCGGCTGTGGGCAGTTAGGGGGTCCTGCGGAGGTGAGGAACAGCAGCTTGTGTTAGACTGCGAGGATGAGAATGCTCAGCCCCATTGGGTCCTGCTTCCCAATGACCTCAGGAACATTTTCCGCAGGGGGAGGGGATGGAAGCAAAGAGTTGGCTTCCCTCCCTCCTCTACCTGTTGCTTTCTTTTTTCTCCCATTCACAGAGCCTCCCTGATGTCCTTCAGGCCCCAAGCCCCCTGAAATCTGACCTCTAAATAATTTCTAAAGGAATCAGCGTTGTCACAACTCCAAAAGCTCCCACTGGGCTAGGCATGTATCGAGGGCCTTTGCTGACCGTGTGTCCTGGAGGAAAGGCTTCCAGAGACAGCGCCTAAGAAGTGGCAGAAGGAAAAAGCCCTTTGCAAAGTCTTTTAGAACTTTACTTCCCTAGGGGGGTTTGCTGGACCTGTCTGGAACCCCAGCTTCAGACTCGACTTCCTCCCTGACCTACACGAGGGTGGACTTTTTCCTGATCCTGGGGGAGGAGGCTATCCTTTGCAACCCAGTCCTGTCCCGGCTGCTTTCTGACTCTGGGACAGCCAGTGCCACTTTCTGCACAGCCTGTGTCCCAGCCTTGAAGTCCCCCCATTTCCTTGGGGTAGGGGGCCCAGCCACCTTCCTTTCCCAGTGTACCCTGCTGCTTGCTCTGCCCAGTAAATACCCATTAAATGGAGTTTGAGAAATGCCGTTTTGTTTTGTTTTACATTATTAGATGCTCACCCCAACAAGTGTAGTTAGTCAACATAAAAGGATGTTACAGAACTGTTAACCATATTCTGTATGCCCTACTTTCATCCCTGTGACTAATTTATATTATGACTGAGATTTTGTACCTCTTTATCACCTTGGCTTATTTCACCAGCCACCTCAACCCCTCCCCAATGGGAGCCAGCAGTCACTTCTCAGGATCTAGGAGTCTATTACTGTTTTATTCATTTCATTTTGTTTTTAGATTCCACTTAAAAGTGAAATCATTTGGTATTTGTCTCCCTCTGCCTGACTTACTTCACTTAGCATAATACCCTCCATCCATCCATCCATGTTGTTGCAAATGGCATGATTTCTTTCTTTTTTATGGCTGAATAATATTCCATTGTGTATATGTATAACATCTTCTTCATCCATTCATCTATCAATGGATGCTTTGGTTGCTTCCATATCTTGGCTATTATAAATAATGCAGCAGTAAACATAGGGGTGCACATATCTTTTCAAATCAGAGATTTTGTTTCCTCTGGGTAAATTCCTAGAAGTAGAATTACTAGGTTGAATGGTATTTTTGTTTTTAGTTTCTTGAGGAACCGCCATGCCATGCTGCTTTCCACAGCGGCTGCACCGGTTTCCATTCCCACCAACAGTGTAGGAGGGCTCCTACTTGTGCACATCCTTGCCAACACTTGTTATTCTTGGCATTTGGATAGTGGCCCTTGTAACTGGTGTGAGGTGAGATCTCACTGTGGTTTTGACTTGCATTTCCCTGATGGTGATGTGGAGCATCTTTGCATGTGTCAGTTCTCAGAGAAATGCTGTTTTTGTAAGGCTGAGAATTGCTTTGTGAGGCCCAGAGAAGGATGGGGCTGAGCCTGAGATTCCATCGTGCTAGAAAGGGACCTAGCCAGCTGGCTGTTTTCCCCTTTCTTCCACTTGTGGGAGTAACCTGGACACTAGGCCACAGGGACACATTTCTGCTGATGAAGAGGTCTGCTGGAGGGTGTGAGGCCTGAGCCAATGAATGGCATTGGGGTCAGACGGCCTTCGTGGCCCCAGCTTGCGGCTTCCATCTTTGGAGGAAATGTGAGGACGTTTGGGAACTAGAGGCAGGAGAGAAACTAAATCAAGCCACCCTGGATGCTTTGAGCAACCTCATGTCCTCTATGCAGTTGTCTGAACCCTGCCCGGTCCCACCCACCCCAATGAATAGTGTTTTTATATGTCGCTCAGCATTTGAACCTTAAAACCCTTACTCCCACCTTCTTTTGGGGGCTCAGTGACATGGAGAAGGTGGGGGAGGGAGACAGCTCCAGCTCCGCCTGCCTTTGTATGGCCTCATTATTTAGTTGACCACAGTTCCTGCACATAGTAGGCACAGATGCCCAAACTCACCTACAAACTCAGATGCTGAAAGACAGGGAATTTTCAAGCTGGAAGAGTAAATTCCTGTGGTCTTATAGGAAAATGACACCCCAGGAGGGTCTTGACTTTCCTGAGGAGACACAGTGAAGGGGGTCCAAAGTACACAGACCCCTGGTCTCAGTCACCTCCTTGGACCTGGGGCACCCACTTTGCACCCATGGGCATACAGACCCCTTTGTGAGGAAGAGCAAGGGTAGTGGGGCTGCGGTGAGATATACTCTGTCTGGTGTCAGTGCAGGCTTTGCTTAGCATTGCTAGGACAGCAGAGGGGCTCATTCCAGTCAGAACCCAGCCTAGACCTGGCTGAAGAGGGGCCGTTGTGCATTAAGGATGAATCTGGGACCCAGGCATTGGTGCCTCAGAAAGGAGAGCGTCTTGTCTCCAAGTCGCCAATGGCGAGTTGGGCAACCAGCCCCTTGGAGGGCATGGCTGGGGGGGCTCTGCTGGCAGCTGCCAGGCTTGTGTGGGTTTTGCTCTTAATGAGATCTCAGCATTCATACCTGCCTCTGGACGTTCCAGTGCCACCCTCAGAATTTTAAGTGGGGCAGTAGTTTCAGCACGGTCGCCAACGTCACGTGCTTTGCGTGTGTAATTCTGAGAGGCCAGCGTGCATTATGCTGGGTTTGGGGAGGAGGGCACAGTATTTCTAAGCCACTTGTCTGTCAAGGATCAATTTAACGTCTAATTACTACATTTTCTTCACAGTTTGCTGTACGAAGATGTTGTAACAAAAACTCAAAGAAGCGCGCCATTTCATTTCACCACCACTCTAAAATTAATTCCAGGGATATGGAGTCAAATCTGACATTCTTGGTGTTAAAATAATTGTGCTGCCATTCAAATTAAAGAGAACAGTCTGGTTGTTTCTAGGGATTCCCCCAGCAAGGGGGTAAAGGGTATCCTTGTGTTAGGTGCAGCCACGGCCCTCAAGATGAGCCCTGTACGTGTGGAGGGCGTCACTGCACTAAGCTCACTGGCAGCCAGAGCGCCTGACTCACAGCCCGGGTGTTGCCCTTGGAGTGGGACTGATGGCCCGTGCAGGGGGCGACCTGGGAGCCCTTTCTGCCCTCTGATGGGGTTTTACTGAGCTCTCGTCCCACAGCAGAGGTGAGGCTGTTCTCAGGCTGGAGGCTCCCAAGGGCCTGCTCCTGAGGCAGGACCTGTTCAGAGCAGGGCTTCAATGAAATTGCAAGATGCACCTGACAGGGAGTCAGCCAGTGGGCTTCCCTTCCTGCATCCCCCAGAGTCATGGCCCCCTGGCAGCCCGGCAGACCTCTTGCACCCACCCCACCCGCCAAACAGCAGCAGTGGCTGTGGGAGCCAGAGGCCTGTGCCCCACTCTGGGTAGCTGGGAAGTCTGGCTTCTCAGACCCTGGGCAGGAGCCCTTCACAGTGTCGTTTGCTTTCTATTTCCAAGTCCAAGGAAGGAGACTTGTGGGATGAGGGTGCTGAGCAGGTGAGCAGGTGGCGGGTCTTCATCTCGCTGTGAGCAGCTCTGGAGAGCTGGGCTTCACTCTCACATGTCACCCCTCGGCAGCAGACAAGCAGGAACCCGTGGTTCCCCCAGGAAGGAGAGGCACTTGGCCTTTTAGAGCATGTTTTGCCCCAGGAGTTGAGAACTAGAAGCTGACATTGTCTCTCTTATCCTCACCACATCCCTTCTGGAAGGTGGCACCCAAACAGAAGGCATTAGGTCTGAAGCCCTTGTTTCTCACATGGCAGGGGACTGGCTGTCTGGCCTTTTCAGCCACACCTTTGTTGCTGGCCCTTTGCAAACCAAATTTGGTTCAGTGCCCCCATGTTCCCCTTCCTGGGTCCTAGACCTGCCCCTGCCCCACATCAGCCCCTCCCCCTTGCCCGGAATGGCTCCATCTTCAGCCCTTTACCCCTTCGTGTGACTCTTTCCTCAGGAGAGTCTGGAACCTCTCTGAATTAAGGGATGCAAGAGTTGCCTTGCCTTGGAGAGCATCTGCTCTTTGGGGCCCTCTTGGACCTCCGCCCCCCACAAGTGGTACCATGCCCTGCATAAAGCTGGTTCTGTTCATGACACTGGGGGCAGCCAGGACCACTTGGCTGCCAGGGCTCTTTTGAGCTTGCCCCCAGGGAAGCCGACCTCAGCTGGTCTCCTGAGTCTCAGATCATAACAAAAATAATTCCTGTCTCTCTGGAGCAGAGGCCCTCTTTGCCTTTTGTGGGTTGTGGACTTCTTTGAGAATCTGATGAAAACTGGGGGTCTTCTCCCTAGACCACTGCACAAGTATATGCAGTGGTGTGTCTAATTTCAGGGACTCACAGACTCTTCTGGAAGCCCATTCATGGTTTCCTGGGGGACCCTTTGAGACAGGTTAAGAACACCTCAGTATGGCGCCTTGGGCCGTGCCAGATTGATTGTGTGGCCATGCCTGATGAGCACGTGGGCCCGGAAACACTGTGATGTGGTGAGAGGAATAGTGAGCTTTGCCTTCGGTACAGGACATGGGCCAGCTGTGGGATTTTAGGCACGTCTGTGAACCTGCCCGAGCTGCAGTTTTTCTTCTGTTGTGAGATGGGCATATGAGCATGCCAGCCCTACCCAGCTTAACGGTGTCATGGGAGAGTCAGAAAAGCTGGTGCTGGTGTGGCAGTCTTGCCGACATCTGGCTTGGGGAGCGCTCTCAGTTTGCTGTCTTTAGTGGCACTGGTCACTCTTTGTGTTGCCTTCCCATTTGGCCTAAGAAATTTCACCAAAGAAAAGTAGATCTCTTCTGACATGAAAAGCTCTTTTGTCCCTTCCTTTGACATTGTGTAAGTTACACCCAGGCAAACTAGCATAAAAGAGTCTCTGGCATGCCGTGCATCTGGGATCGAGATGGTTCCGAAGGCCATGCCTGGTTAGGGGTCCTGCTCACTCAGCCCACAGTGGGGCCAGAGTGTGTGTATCTGGCCCAGTGCATGGAGCGGAAGTTAGCAGGTGGGATCTGAAACACAGATGCTTCCCTTTGGTTTTCCACATTCAAGCGGTCAGAGTAGATCCTTGATTCTCCCCCCAAATAACTGAAAAGGTCCAGCCAGCTCCTTGTGAAAACCGGGGGTGGACCTGCCAGAGGACCTGGCTGGGGTCCTGTCCTGAGGGAGCATCATGTTCTCTTTGGAGAGAAGGCTCAGTAGGAGCCTGCAGGTGCTTTGGTTGGGAGGGTCTGCCCGGGAGGGAAGAGGCTGGCCGGATTCAATTCCAGCAGCCCTCCTCCACTGGCCACAGCCACCCTATGTGGGAAGACTTGTCATGGGAAGGCCAGGAGGGCCCATAAATCACAGATGGGGAAACTGAGGCCCTCAGAGGGGGCTGTGCTTGCCCAAGGTGGCTTGACAAGTTAGGAGCTGTGCAAGACCACAGATGGCTAGAAGCCGTGTCCTGGGCCTTAATGGATGCTCAGGTCCAAAGGAAGCTTGAGAGAGTAAATAACAGGTTTGAAAAGCTGTTTGAACCCTCCAAGGGATGGTCCTGGTCTTGCTGAGCCTGTTGCCATGCAGTGCCACACAGTTGTCGAGCCTGTGACCCCACCTCCCCAAGTTAACAGCCTTTGGAAGGCAGTGTGTTGCTAGGAGCTCGGGCTTTCCCCGTCCTTTGTAAAGAGATGAGTACTGGTTTGCTTTGAACTTGCAAACAGATCGAGGTGTGCCGCCATGGTTTCTTTCTTTCGTTAGACCAGCCAGATTTGCCAGGGCTGTGTAAGTGGAGAGCATGTTGAAAATTGGTATTCAGTACCGGGTCACTGTGCAGACCGGTGCTGATTCCCATCCTTTATGTTAGAGTGTCTCGGCCTTTGCTTCATTATTCATCTGGAGGGGGAGGAATCATGCAAGTCACTTGAAAGCAGATGCCACCCAGTAATTCTAGGCGTTGTCAGGTCACCAGCCAGAGACAATGGTGGTCCGCACGTTGGAAGGTGTGGCAGTTGACGCTTGCCCTTTGGAAGGTTCACTGTTTGTGGGGCCAGCTTTCTGAGTCCAGGAGGGGTCCTTAGTGCTGGAGTGGGGAGAATGTCCACCCAGATTCAGCCTCCATGTCCAGTGCTGAGCCTCAGTTTCCTCATCTATACAATAAAGGAACTGAGTAGGGGCATCTGAAGGACTCCTACAGCTCTAACACTTCATGATTCTCTGAGTTGCAAATTAAACTCTCTAAGCTGCTTAAAATATTTGAAAAGGATCAATCATAATTTGTTCTTTTTGAAATGACCAGAGACCTCCAAGGGTGGGGGTTTCAATTCGGTTGGTAGGCGGGGGCTGTGGCAGTTACTTAGATGAAAGCAGCCCTAGAAGTCTGGGTAAAGGCAAAAAGAGTTGATATATATTCACATACAACCAAATGGGCAAAGCAGAAGTTCCCTTAGAGACCGCCGGTGTGACACAGTAGGTGCTGGAGCTGGGACCTCTGCAAGCCCCCTGGAGCTGAGCAAGCCCCGGAGGCAGGCGTTCCTCCCTCAGCCCCGCCCATAGCTCCCAGACCCTCACAGAGGCACCGCCCAGCTTCCCCCTTCCGAAGGGCCTGTGGCCAGCAGAACACAGGGCTGAGAGATGTTCATTTCCAGCTATCAAATAGTAACTTATCAAAAAGGAATTTTTGTCCCCCATGCCTGCCCCCAACAACCAAGAGTTGTTCTCAACTAAAGTAAATATTTAATTTTGTTGGTCTTGTACCAACACTTAAGTTAAAATAAAACAGACTTTTTAAATAATGGGAAGGGGTGGACTTTGGGGGCTTGTTTTTGGAATTATTTTAATTTAAACATGTGGACTGTTTTAGGTTTGACTTCATATTTGCTAGTTTTCATTATGAAAAAAAGAACCCAAACCACCCCACCCTTATTTTTGTAGTAAGTTTGCCTTGCCTAAAAGCAGCTTTTAGTTTCTCAACAGTTTGCACCAGCATAGTACTCAGCATTTTTGCTTATTTGTTTATTTTTAAGTCACGTAGATGTGTTGACCACCTGTAATTCACGGGGTGCTTACAAAATCTGCCCAGCTCTTCCCCACACAGCCTCCAGTTCTAGGGCTGTTTTTCTCCGTTCCAGCCCAACCACCTGTTATCTGTGCCCAGCTGTCCAGTCCTGTGGCCTGGAACAGGACCACTGCCTGGGAGGGAGGCAGCCTGGGTGCCAGGCCCAGCTCTGCTGCCTCCCTGTGTGACCCCAGGCAAGTGCCTTCCCCTCTCTGGGCCCCATGGTTCCCATTCCTATGATGAAGGCACTGGCCCATCGGGTGGAGAGCTCGCTGACATTTCCTCTTACTGGGTCGGATGGTTATATTTGGAGACCATGATTTTACCAGCAGAGTATATGACCCTCTTTCAAGAAGTAAAATTCAGTGATTGTCTGAATTGCTGAAAAAGGTAGGCAGGCATTCAGTCCAAGAAAAATGAAATTGACCAGCACTTTTAAGTATATCTGCTTCTCTGCCCGCATAGTTCCTGATGGCTAATTATTTGCCCCTTGGAGAAACATGTATTCCCTCTCCCCCACTCAGATTTGTTAGGGGCTTCGGCCTTGAAATCAAGGCAGACATGGAGGTGGGAAAGGAGCGCAGAGCCCAACACCCTTCTCTCTGCTGTGGACCTCGCAGGTGGTTAGGCACCATTGGGCTGCCTCTCTTCTCTCCTTGGGACAGGTCAGGGATCGTTATGAAAGTGGAGCCCAAGTAATCCACGACTGGAACTTGGGTGCTGGTCAGTTCAGGAACTGGTCAAAAGCCATTCTGAAAAATTGACTCAACATAGATATTTTGTGTGCCCAGCACTGTTAGAGGATGGATGGATGGATGGATGATGGACAGATAGATGGAAGGAAGGGTAGGCCAGGTACATGAGCACTAAGACATAACAGGCTACCTAAATAGCCAAGGTGGAAAATCTTATGTGCATTAAAGATGTGTCAGGGTGATGATACCAGAGGGAACAAAATAGAAACCTCCCATGGCAGGTAGCCAGTGAGGCCAGCCAATGATAGACAAGATAAAGAAGTAAAACATACAGTATGTCCTAGGTGTTCAGTGCCTCAAAGCAAAATTAATCACGGAGGGGAGTTGGAGAGTGCCAGCAAGGGGTGCACTTTTAAATAGGGTGGCCAGCAAAGACCTTGCCGAGGAGGTGAGATTGAGCAAAGACTTGAAAAACCGTTTATCAATGAGGCCAGTGCTGTCCAGTAGAAATACACTGCAAACCACACATAAAATTCCAAATTTTCTAGTAGCCACATTAAAAAGTAAAAAAAGGAGCAGATGAAATTAATTTAAATAATATTTTATTTAACCCCATCTACCTAAAATATTATTTCAACACGTAACCATCTTAAAGCTTACTGAGCTATGGCACGTTTGTTTTATCACGCTAACACTGGTACCAGTTTAATCTAAAGATCTTAATATCGGACTCAGAGTTTTCTGACCGTACCAGTAATATCCTTTAGGGCAAAAGAAAATTCAGGACCCTATGGTGCATTTGGTTGTTTAGGCTCCTTAAATCTGGAATGATTTTTCAGTCTGTGTTTTGTAGCATTGATACTTGTGAAGAGTACAGGACCCTTATTTTGCAGGATGTCCCTGATTGCGGGTTTGTCCGGTGCTGCCTCATGATTAGATTCAGGTTCTGCACTTCAGGCAGGAATCGCGCAAGAGGGAAGCTGGGACCTTCTCAGTGCGTCCTGCATCACGCACATGCTGTCTGTAGGCCGTATGTGAGGTACACGGTGTCTGTCTCGTTACTGGGGATGTTACCCTTGATCACTTGGTTCATGTGGTGTCTCCCAGGTTTCTCCACTGTCAGGTCATTCTGTTCCCCTTTGTAATTACCTTATGGGACTAGATTTTGAAGCTATGTTAATATCCTGTTACTCGGAATGCTGTCAGTCACTGGTGTGGCATCCATGGGTGACCCTTGTCTGAGGCAAGTTTATTATACTGGTTGTCAAATGACTAATTCCATCATCCCTTCTATATTTATTATTTGGCTTTTTCTACTGTCAGTGCTTTCCTTTTCCCTCATTTACTTACTTCTCTATTTATTTATGTCAGGTGACCTTGTGGATTATAATTTCATTCAGTAAGTATCCTTTATTATCATTATTTTAATGCTAAAATGGTCACAGGTTTGGCCAGTGGAAGCCTCTTTATGCTGGCTCTTATGTCTTTTTGGCGTGTTCCTAATCATTCTCTGAACCTGGCCTTAATTTCTGGCACAACAAGATGCTCCAGACTCATCATGTATATTTTCTGCCAGAGCCCTAAAATTCAGCCATTTTCCAAGGAGCCCTCCTTTCTTTTAGCTGAGAATGGTATTTGGAAACCAAGATCTGGGTACCAGATGTATGCTCATTTCTACAGGAATGTCATTACTAGTAGACTCTCTCAGTCTACAAAGCTAGGAAATGAATTAACTTGCAGCTACATTTCATTTTGTTATTTTGTTAAATTCTGTCATTATGGTAATTTCTCTGTCTATCCATCTACCTACCTATCTGTCAACCGTAGGTCACACTGATACATCCAAATCATAATCCAACATAAAGTTCATTTTATCCCCTTTCCCTATTTGTAACTCCCATTTACGACCGTGAAAAAACCTATTGTCCATAATATATTTACTCATTTACTGAATCCTAGAATACCAGAAAATAGTTTCAGAATTGCTAGCCCATAACTCTATGAAAAGAAGCCTGTTAACTGGAATATGATATTTGCTTAGAATTATTTTTTGTCCTTAACTTAAAGGTATATTGACCAATGGCCATGTTAACAAAGTTACCTGGGCTGGTGCCCCATTCCCTGCCCCCAGTGTGGTCATTTGAATATGGTTCCGTTCACTTGTTTCTGTTCAGATTCCTTTGGGAGGGTTGTTTTCCCATATTTGTTCATTTTAGTTCTTTTCTCTTTTTTTTGACCATGTGAAATAATATTATCCCAGAAGTTAGAACTGTATAGAAGGCAGAAGAACTGTATAGATGCTTTCCACTGCATTCCATTCATCCTCTGTAAAAATCAACCTCATTTGATTTCCTATGTTTCTTTTTGCACAAATGAGCAGATATCTGAGTATTTTCCTACAGCCCTTCTTTCTTACATAAAGGGTAGCATAGTATACATACTCTTTGAGGCTTTGCTTTCTTTTTTTTTATTTTGGTATCATTAATATACAATTACATTAGCAACACTGTGATTACTAGATTTCCCCCATTATCAAGTCTCCACCACATACCCCATTACAGTCACTGTCCATCAGCATAGTAAGATGCTATTGAGTCATTACTTGTCTTCTCTGTGTTATACTGCCTTCCCCATGTCTGCTTCCCCACTATATTATGTGTGCTAATCTGTAATACCCCCTTTTACCCCTTATCCCTCCCTTCCCACCCATCCTTCCCAGTCCCTTTCCCTTTGGTAACTGTTAGTCCATTCTTGGGTTCTGTGAGTCTGCTGCTGTTTGGTTCCTTCAGTTTTCACTTTGTTCTTATCCTCTACAGATGAGGGAAATCATCTGATACTTGTCTTTCTCTGCCTGCCTTCTTTCTTTTTTTTTTGTTATCATTAATCTATAATTACAGAAAGAACATTGTGTTTATTAGGCTCCCCGCTTCACCAAGGCCCCCCACATACCCCTTCACAGTCACTGTCCATGTGCATAGTAAGATGCTGTAAAATCACTACTTGTCTTCTCTGTGTTGCACAGCTCTCCCCATGCCCCACACACACTATACATGCTAATCGTAATGCCCCCTTTCTTTTCCCCCGCCCTTATCCCTCCCTTCCCACCCATCCTCCCCAGTCCCTTTCTCTTTGGTAACTGTTAGTCCATTCTTGGGTTCTGTGAGTCTGCTGCTGTTTTGTTCCTTCAGTTTTTGCTTTGTTCTTATACTCCACATATGAGTGAAATCATTTGATACTTGGCTTATTTCACTGAGCATAATACCCTCTAGCTCCATCCATGTTGTTGCAAATGGTAGGATCTGTTTTCTTCTTATGGCTGAATAATACTCCATTGTGTATATGTACCACCTCTTCTTTATCCATTCATCTACTGATGGACACTTAGGTTGCTTCCATTTCTTGGCTGTTGTAAATAGTGCTGTGATAAACATAGGGGTGCATCTGTCTTTTTCAAACTGGGCTCCTGTATTCTTAGGGTAAATTCCTAGGAGTGGAATTCCTGGGTCAAATGGTATTTCTATTTTGAGTTTTTTGAGGAGCCTCCATACTGCTTTCCACAATGGTTGAACTAGTTTTCATTCCCACCAGCAGTGTAGGAGGGTTCCCCTTTCTCCACATCCTCGCCAACATTTGTTGTTGTTTGTCTTTTGGATGGTAGCCATCCTTACTGGTGTGAGGTGATATCTCATTGTGGTTTTAATTTGCATTTCTCTGATGACTAGCGATGTGGAGCATCTTTTCATCTGCCTGTTGGCCATCTGAATTTCTTCTTTGGAGAATTGTCTGTTCATATCCTCCACCCATTTTTTAATACAGTTATTTGCTTTGCTTTTTTTTAATGTGGCAGTATGTCCTAGCAATCACTCCACATCAGTTCAGAGATCTTTCTCATTCTGTATTACAGCTGCATAATATAGCATCGTGTGGATGTGCCATAGACGATTCAACCACCCGCCTCTGTATAAGCACATAGGTTGTTTCCAGCATTTTGCAATTACAGCCGGTGCTGCCATGAACAACGTGGGCCCTGTGTATTTTCGTTTTTTTAGAGGTGTATCTTTCAGGGTAGATTCCTAGAAGTAGAGTTGGTGTATCAGAAAGTAAACACATACACAGTTTGGTTAGGTATTGCCAAATTCCCCTCCTGAAAGATCTTACCAATTTGTATTCCCTTCAGCAATGTGTGAGGAGTCTTTTTCCCCTAAAGCCTTGCCAGCAAAGTGTTTGCTATACTTTTTAATTTTTGTAAATCTGATAGGTGGGAAATGGTATCTCGGTCATCTTTAATTAGTGTTTCTCTAATTATGAGTGACTTGGAGCATTTTTTCATATGCTGTAAAACCTTCCTGGTGTGTGTGTGTGTGTGTGTGTGTGTGTGTGTGTGTGTGTGTGTGTGTGAGTGTGAGTGTGTGTGTGTGAATTATCTGTTCATGTCTTCCTTTTTCTATGGGGTTTTTAGTCTTTTATCCTCAGATTTCAGAGTTTTTGTATTAAGGATATTAGTTTTTTTAATCTGTGATACGTGTTCCAAGTAATTCCTCCCAATTTGTTTGGTGTTTTTTGATGTCACTTGTTTTTCTTTGCCATACAAAAGCATTTTTATACAGTCAAATATCAATCTTTTCTTATATCACACCTGGATTTTGAGTCACAGTTAGAAAGCCTTTCCTCACACCCAGGTTAAAGAGGACTTCACCCAATTTTCTCCCAGGGCTTACAGGGTTTCAAGGTTTTACATTTAGATTACTAATCCATTTGGAGTTCATTCTTGTAGACAGTTACACTGTATGGGTCTTGGCTTATTTTCAAATGGCTACTCAGTTATCACGGCCATATTTTTATAAACATCCATCTTTTCCCCAGTGATTTGAAATGTCACTTTTATTATATATTCAGTTTCCACATATATTTGAGTCTATTTCTAGGTGTACATCTATCCCATTGGTTGATTTGTCTGTTCTTCCTCTAATACCACACTGTTTTAATTACAGAAGACTTGCAGTTTGACTTTTAAAAACTGCTATTTTGTGAACATTGTAGATTCACGTGCAGGAAATACTACAACATGGATCCCATGTACCCTTCCCCCAGTTTCCCCCAATGGTACCATCTTGCACAAATATAGTACACTATCCCAATCAGGACAAGGGCAGTGATACAATCCATCCACCTTATTCAGAGTTCGTCAATCTTACATGTACCATGTACATGTGCATGTATTTAATTCAAAGCAGTTTTATCAAATATGTAGATTCATATGACCACTACTATAGTCAAGATAAAGAACAGTTCCATCACCTCAAGGATCGTACATGTTGCCCTTTTGTAACTGAACCCATCTCCCTCTCACCCTGCTTCACCCCAAGTCCTGAACCTCTGTGGTTCAGGTGTGCAGTGACAGCTCATTGTCATTTGCATTTGCATTTTCCTAATGCCTAGGAACACTGAAAAAATTCTTTACCTTACTTGACATCTGTATATTTTCTTCAGTGAAATGTCTGTTCATGACTTTGGCCCATTTTCTAACTGGATTCTTGGTGGAATTTTTGTTTTGTGTTGTTTTTACTATTGAGTTTGGAGCATTCTTTAAATAGTTTAAGTACTTGTCCATGGTCCTATATGTCATTTGAAAATATTTTCTTCCAGTCATTAGGTTGTCTTTTTTCTTCCTCTTAACAGGGTCTTTCACAAGATTAGTTTATGGACCATGCTTTTGTTGTCAAGTCTAAGAACTCTTCATTAAGCCCTAGATCCTAAAGATTTTCTATTATTTTTAAGTTTTATGGTTGTGCATGTTACATTTAAGACCATGATCTGCTTTGAGCTAATTTTTGTATAAGGTGTGAGGGTCAGGTTGAGGTTTATTGTTTTGCCCCTGGACATCTAAGTGCTCCAGAACTCTGTTACAAAGGCTGTCCCTCCTCCACGGGATTGCTTTTACGTCTCTGTCAAAAATTAGTGGGGCATATTTGTGTTGGTCTGTTTCTGCTCCATTGATCTATGGGCCCATTCCTCTGACAGTGAGAGTCCTGATTAATGTTGCTACATAATAAACATTAATATTAGGTAGAATGTCTCCTCCCCTTGTATTCTTGTTTTTGAAAATTGTTTATTCTAGGACCTAAGCCTTTCCATAGAAATCTTAGAAAAAATCTCATCTATGTCTACAAAAAAACGTTTCTGGGCGTTTGATAGAAATTGCATTAAAACCATAGATCAATTTGAGGAGAATTGAAATATATGTTGAGTCCTCTAATCAATGTAAACACACTATGTCTTTTCATTTATTTAGATCTTTATTTCTCTCATAGGCATTTTGTAATTTTCTGAGTACAGATCCTATACGCATTTTATTACATTGAATATCTAAGTATTGCATTTTCTTTGGAGCAATTGCAGTTTTATTGGTCGATATAATTAATATACCATACAGTTCATTTAAAGTGGTTTTTAGTATATTGACAGAGCTGTGCATCCATCGCCACTATATAATTTCAGAGCATCTTAGTCACCCCCAAAAGAAACCACATCCCACGAGCCGCAGTTCCCCATTCCCCTTCCCCCTCAGCCCCTAACAGGCATCAGTTTGCTCTCAGTCTCTATGGATTTGCATATTCTGGATATTCCTATAAATGGAGGTGTACAGTAGGTAGCCTTCTGTGACTGCTTTCCCTTAGCATAATATTTTCAAGTTTCGCCCATGTTTTAGCAAGTATGAGTACTTCATTCTTATTTATTGACAAATAATATATCCATGACCAGCTGATAGAAATTTGAGTTGTTACCATGTTTTTACTACTATGAATAATGCTGCTAGGAACGTTTATGTACAAGATTTTGTGTGGCCCCAGCTTTCACTTCTCTTGGGTATATGCCTAGGAGTGGAATTTCCGGGTCATATGGTAGCTCCATGTTCAACATTTTGAGGCAATGCCAAATGTTTTGCAAAGTAGTTGCATCATTTTACAATCTTACCAACAATATGTACGGGTTCCAATTTCTCCACATCCTCACCAGTATTTGCAATTTTCTGTCTTTTTTTATTACAGCTGCTGATGTTCAGCATCATTTTGTGTGTTTATTGGTCATTTGTACATCTCTTTTGGTGAAATGTCTATGCAGATCTTTTGCCCGTTTTTAAACTGGGTTATTTGCCTTTCTATACGTTGAGTTGTAAGGGATCATTATATATTCTGGATACTAAGCCCTTACTGGATATATGGATTGCAAATATTTTCTCCCATTGTCTGAGTCATGTTTCCACTTTCTTGTTAGTATTCTTTGTAGCATGCAAGTTTTGGTTTGGATGAAGTCTAATCTATCTAGTGCTGTCTCTTGTGGTTTTGATGCCATATCCAAGAAACCATTGCTTAATTCAAGGTCAAAAAGATTTACTGTTGTGTTTCTTCTAAGAGTTTGACAGTTTTAGTTCTTACATCATAGGTCTGTCTTCCATTTTGAGATAGTTTTGTGCGTAGTGGAAAAGGGATCTAACATCATTATTTTGCATGTAAATATCTAGCTGTCGCAGTACCAGTTGTTGAATAGACTGTTACTTTGTCTTAGCACTCTTGTCAAAAATCATCTGAACATAAATTTAAGATTTATTTCTTGACCCTTACTTCTATGTCATTTATCTATACATCTATCTTTATGCCAGTATGGTTTTGTGTTTGTAATTTCAGTTTCCAAATGTTTGTTGCTAGTATATGAAATATGTCATTGGTTTTGTGTGTTGATTCTACATCCTGTGACCTTGCTGAACTCACTTATTAGTTCAGGGTGTCCTTCTGTCATGTCTTTGGGATTTCCCATGTCTTCAGTCATGTCATCTGCAGATAGGGACAAATGTAGTTCCTCGTTTTTCATCTGTATGACTTTTATTTCATTTTCTTGCCTCATTATGCTAACTTGAACTACAAGGACTTTGTTGAATAGCAGTATGGAAGCAGACATCCTTACATTGTTTCTGATTTTAGAGGGAAAGTCTTTCACCACTATGTGTAATTTTGCTGTAGAGTTTTTGCAGATGCTCTTTATCAAGTTGAGGAGTTCTCCTTTATTCCTAGTTTTATGAGAGCTATTTTTTCTTTTGTTTTTTTTGTAAGTCATGAATGGATGTTGAATTTGTCAAAATACTTTTTCTACATCAATTGATATGATCATGTGGCTTTTCTTTTTTAGCCTGTTAATATTGTGGATAATATGGGTTAACTCCTAAAAGGCGAGCCAGTTTTGCAGTCTGGGGATAAACCCCACTTGGTCGTTGTGTATTTCTTTTTCCCGGTTTTGATTTGCTAATGTTTTATTGATTTTTTAAAAAAATTAAGTTCACAGAAGATACTGTAATTTTCTTTTCCTGTATTGTGTTTTTGGTTTCCTGGTTTTGGTGGAAGAGTAATAAAATGAGTTGGGAAGTTTTCCTGCCATTTCTGTTTTCTGAAAGAGGTTGTATAAAAATGGTACTAATTCTGCTGCAAACATCTGGTAAAATTCTCCTGTGAGACCACCTATGTCTAGCAATTGCTTATTTTTGAGTTTTTACTGCAAACTACAAATTCATCTTAATAGTTACAAGATGACATGGGTTATATCTTTCATATTGTGTGAGCTGTGGTAGCTTGCTAATAATTTCTTAAGGATTTTTCATCTTTATAATGAACTTTGGTCTCTAGTTTTCTTTTTTGTGCTATCTTTGTCTAGTTTTGTATCAGAGTAATACTAACCCCCAAAAATGACTTGGAAAGTGCTTCTTCCTCTTTATTTCTTGAAAGAGAATGTGTACAATTGGTATTATTTCTTCTTTAATGTTTAGTAGAATACTCCAGTGAAACCATCTGTGTCTGGTGGTTTCTGGGGAGAAGTTTTTAAATTATGAATTGAATTTTCTTGGTAGTGATAGAGATATTCAAATAATCTATTTTGGTAGTTTGTACTTTGCAAGGAATTAGTCCATTTCATTTAAGTAGTCAAATTTATGTGTGTAGTTTTTCATAATATTCCCCTATTAACCCTTCTGGTATCTGCCAGGTCTGTAGGTGACAGTCCCTGCTTCATTTCTGGTATTGGTGATTTTATCTTCTCTATTTTTTCTTTCAGTCTTACTTAGAGGTCAATTTTACTGATTCTTCCAAACAACCAGCTTTTTGTTTCATCGATTTTTCTCTATTGTTTTTCTGTTTTCACTTTCATTAACTTCTTATCTTTATTATTTCTTATCTGATGTTGCTTTCCATTTATTTTGCACTTCTTTTCCTAAGTTCCTGAGGTGTAAACTGAGATTGTTGATTTATCTTAGATACTAATTTGAGATCTTTCCTCTTTTCTATTGTATTCATTTACTGCTATACAATTCCCTCTCAGCACTGCTTTAGCTGTGTCCTACACATCTTTGTAAGTTGTGTTTCATTCTCATTTAGTTCATTGCATTCTTTATTTCCTTTGAGACTTCCACTTTGAGCCATGGATTCTTTAAAAGTGTGTTCTTTAATTTCCAAGTGTTTGGAGATTTTCCTTATTTTTTTCTGTTATTGATTACTAGTTGGATTCCACTGTGATGAAAGAACATACCTTCGGTGATTTCAGTTCTTTTAAATTTGTTGAGGTGTGTTTTAGAGCCCAGGATATAGTCTATCTTGATAGATATATATTTTCTATGAACCCTTGAATGTGTCATCTGTTGGTGAGTGGAGGATTTTGTAAATGTCATTTAGATCCTGTTAGTTGAAGTGCTGTGGAGTTCTTCATCTTTGTTGATTCTGAGTTTGTTTGTGTGGTTGTATCTCTTGCTGAGACTGGGGTGTTGAAGTCTCCGACTGTAATATGGGTTGGCTCTGTCTCCTTTAGCTCTCTCTGTTTTTGCTTTGTATGTTTCGAGACTCTGTTGTTTGGTGCACACATATTTAGGATCATGCCTTACTAGTGGATTGCTTCCTCAATCATTATGTTGTGTCTGTCTGTCTGTCTCCAGTAATTTGCTTTGCTCTGAAGTCTTTTTTGATACTAATATATGACACTACTGCTTTTTTAAAACTGTTTGCATGACAAATTTTTTCCATCGTTTTATTTTCAACCTACCTATGCTGTTGTATTTGGAGTATTTTGTTGATAGAATATAGTTTGGTCATTTAAAAAAATCTACTCTGCCAATCTCTGTCTCTTAATTGGTGATTTCTTTCCATATCAGGTAAGGTAGTTATCGATATGTTTTATTACTTGTTTGTTTCTTCTGGTTTTTGTTCCTCTGTTTCTCTTTCCTTTCATTCCTCTGGGTTACTTAGACATGTCTTAGGATCCCATCTTGATTTCTATTTAGTGTTTTTAGTATCCTATTGTATAGTTGTCTTAGTGGTTACTCTAATACAGTATACATAAGTAATTTATCACAGTCTATAGTACACATTTTGTCACTTTGAGTGAAATGTAGGGAAATCATTTGGTATTAGTCTTTCTCCACCTGACTTACTTCACTGAGCATAATACCCTCCAGCTCCACCCATGTTGTTGCAAATGGTAGGATTTGTTTTCTTCTTATGGCTGAATAGTATTCCACTGTGTATATGTACCACATCTTCTTTATCCATTCATCTACTGATGGACACTTAGGTTGCTTCCATATCTTGGCCAGTGTAAATAGTGCTGCAGTAAACATAGGGGTGTATATGTCTTTTTGAATCTTAGAAGTTGTATTCTTTGGATAAATTCCAAGGAGTGGGATTCCTGGGTCAAATGGGACTTCTATTTTTAGTTTTTTGAGGAACCTCCATATTGCTTTCCACAATGGTTGAACTAGTTTACATTCCTACCAGCAGTGTAGGAGGGTTCCCCTTTCTCCACATCCCCACCAACATTTGTTGTTCTTAGTCTTTTCAATACTGGCCATTCTAACTGGTGTGAGGTGATATCTCATTGTGGTTTTAATTTACATTTCCCTCATAATTAGTGATGTGGAACATCTTTTCATGTGCCTGTTGGCCATCTGAATTTCTTCTTTGGAGAAGTGTCTGTTCATGTCCTCTGCCCATTTTTTAATAGGGCTATTTGCTTTTTGGGTGTTGAGGCGTGTAAGTTCTTTATATATTTTGGATGTTAACTCCTTGTCGGATTTGTCATTTACAAATATATTCTCCCATACTGTAGGATGTCTTTTTGTTCTGCTGATGGTGTGTGTCCTTTTTCTGTACAGAAGCTGTTTAGCTTGATGTAATCCCATTTGTTCATTTTTTATTTTGTTTCCCTTGCCCAAAGAGATGCATTCAAGAAAAAGTTGCTCATGTTTACATTCAAGAGATTTTTGCCTATGTTTTCTTCTAAGAGTTTTCTGATTTCATGACTTACATTCAGGTCTTTGATCCATTTTGAGTTTACTTTTGTGTATGGGGTGAGACAATAATCCAGTTTCATTCTCTTGCATGTAGCTGTCCAGTTTTCCCAACACCAGTTGTTGAAGAGGCTGTCATTTGTCCATTGTATATCCATGGCTTCTTTATCATATAGTAATTGACCATATATGTGTGGGTTTATATCTGGGCTCTCTAGTCTGTTCCATTGATCCATGAGTCTTTTCTTGTGCCAGTACCAAATTTTCCTGATTATCATGGCTTTGTAGTAGAGTTTGAAGTCAGGGGGCGTAATCCCCCTACTTTATTCTACCTTCTCAGGATTGCTTTGGCTATTTGGGGTCTTTTGTGGTTCCATATGAATTTTAGAATGATTTGCTCTAGTTCGTTGAAGAATGTTGTTGGTATTTTGATTGGGATTGCACTGAATCTGTAGATTACTTTAGGAAGGTTGGCCATTTTGACAATATTAATTCTTCCTATCCATGAGCATGGGATGTGTTTCCATTTATTGGTATCTTCTTTAATTTCTCTCATGAGTGTCTTGTAATCTTCAGAGTATAGGTCTTTCACTTCCTTGGTTAGGTTTATTTCCTAGGTATTTAATTCTTTTTGATGCAGTTGTGAATGGAACTGTTTTCCTGATTTCTCTTTCTTCTAGTTCATCATTAGTGTATAGGAATGCAACAGATTTCTGTGTATTAATTTTGTATCCTGCAACGTTGCTGAACTCAGATATTAGATGTAGTAGTTTTGGAGTGGATTCTTTAGGTTTTTTAAATGTACAATACCATGTCATCTGCAAACAGGGACAGTATAACTTTTTCCTTGCCAATCTGGATGCCTTTTATTTCTTTGTGTTGTCTGATTGCCATGGCTAGGACCTCCAGAACTATGTTGAATAGAAGTGGGGAAAGTGGGCATCCTTGTCTTGTTCCTGATCTTAGAGGAAAAGCTTTCAGGTTCTCGCTGTTAAGTGTGATGTTGGCTGTGGGTTTGTCATATATGGCCTTTATTATGTAGAGGTACTTGCCCTCTTTACCCATTTTGTTGAGAGTTTTTATCATGAATAGATGTTGAATTTTGTCGAACACTTTTTCAGCATCTATGGAAATGATCATGTGGTTTTTGTCCTTCTTTTTATTGATGTGGTGGATGATGTTGATGGATTTTCAAATGTTGTACTATCCTAGCATCTCTGAAATAAATCCCACTTGATCATGATGGATGGTATTTTTTATCTATTTTTGAATTCAGTTTGCTAATAATATTTTGTTGAGTATTTTTGCCTCTATGTCCATCAGGGATATTAGTCTGTCATTTTCTTTTATTGTGGTGTCTTTGCCTGGTTTTGATATTACAGTGATGGCCTCGTACAATGAGTTTGGGAGTATTCCCTCCTCTTCTACTTTTTGGAAAACTGTAACAAGGATGGGTATTAGGTCTTCATTCAGTGTTTGATAAAATTCAGCAGTGACTCCATCTGGACCAGGGGTTTTGTTCTTAGGTAGTTTTTTGATTACCAATTCAATTTCATTGCTGGTAATTAGTCTGTTCAGATTTTCTGTTTTTTCCTGGGTCAGCCTTGGAAGGTTGTAGTTTTCTAGAAAGTGGTCCATTTCTTCTAGGTTATCCAGTTTGTTACCATATAATTTTTCATAGTATTCTTTCATAGTTATTTGTATTTCTGTGGTGTCTGTAGTGATTTTTTCCTTACTCATTTCTGATTCTGTTTATGTGTGCAGGCTCTCTTTTTTTCTTGATAAGTCTGGCTAGGGGTTTATCTGTTTTGTTTATTTTCTCAAAGAACGAGGTCCTGCTTTCATTTATTCTTTCTATTGTTTTATTCTTCTCAATTTTATTTATTTCTGCTCTAATCTTTATTTATTTATTTTTTATTTGTGATCTTTTTTTATGGAAAGAAAACTCCAAAGCACAACATAATAACATTGCACTAAAATTCCTATCCATTTTGAGAAACTACAATCAAATAGCAAATATGAGAAAATATAATTAGTTTTAATACCAAGGTTTGTACATGGTAGAATATTTCTGGTTTAGAAAAATGACTTCAAATTTAAGTGATAGTGTAATCAACTAAATGTAAACATTCAATGTAATGTTTATTGAAATTGAAGGAATATTGCTAATAATGAGTTTTTCAAATATTAGATTTAGTACAAAAATAACCAAAGTAAACTGCTTATTAAATTTCACAGTACTCTTTTGTGAAAAAATAAGAAAGAATACTATAGAATATTTACTTGATTAAGTTCATGTATAAATTTCTTCAATTCTGTTAGGCTAAGGTAGATTCGCAAGCTTCTTCAAAATATAAAATTAGATCCATTTTGGATGAGCAAACAGAGCATCTCTGAATTATGATTTTATATAACTAGAAGCATGAATACACCTTAATATTTGAAATATTTTGTCAGCAATTTACTTTGTGAAACATTTATAGGTATTTTATTGATAAACAAATGGAAGTTTCTAATTTTAAAGTCAATTGAAAGATTTCTAAATTTTAATTAACTATCAAAGTGGACTCCTAATTCCTCCCAATATTGCACCTTGTAAATGGATCCAGGTCTTTTTTTTTTTTTGAGAGGGCATCTCTCATATTTATTGATCAAATGGTTGCTAACAACAATAAAATTCTGTATAGGGGAGTCAATGCTCAATGCACAATCATTAATCCACCCCCAGCCTAATTCTTGTCAGTCTCCAATCTTCTAAAGCATAACGAACAAGTTCTTACATGGTGAACAAATTCTTACATAGTGAATAAGTTCTTACATGGTGAACAGTACAAGGGCATTCATCACAGAAACTTTCGGTTTTGATCACTCATTATGAACTATAAACAATCAGGTCAAATATGAATATTCATTTGATTTTTATACTTGATTTATATGTGAATCCCACATTTCTCCCTTTATTATTATTATTATTTTTTTAATAAAATGCTGAAGTGGTAGGTAGATGCAAGGTAAAGGTAGAAAACATAGTTTAGTGTTGTAAGAGAGCAAATGTAGATGATCAGGTGTGTGCCTGTAGACTATGTGTTAATCCAAGCTACACAAGGGCAATAAAACATCCACGGATGCAGAAGATTTCTCTCAAAACAGAGCGGGTGAGGTTCTAAGCCTCACCTCTGTTGATCCCCAATTTCTCACCTGATGGCCCCCCTGCGACTGTGCCTGTCTTAGGTTGTTCCTCCCTTGAGGAATCTTGCCCGTCTCTGGCTAACCAGTCATCTTCCAGGGCCATACAGGGAAATGTAAAGTTGGGAAGTGAGAGAGAAGCCA
The DNA here is from genome assembly GCF_040802235.1 of Manis javanica. Taxonomy (NCBI): domain Eukaryota; kingdom Metazoa; phylum Chordata; class Mammalia; order Pholidota; family Manidae; genus Manis; species Manis javanica. The sequence continues at coordinate 137,589,989 of NC_133174.1, forward strand.
TATTGTTTGAAAAGGTTAGCTTTTTACTTCTTTGCAGATTTATGCCCTGTGGCTTCTATGCCCAGCATTTGTCTTGAGGTATCTTTACCACTTGGAGGATTTATGATACTCGGTGAATTCGATATGAGGCACGAATTCTATTTAAGGGTTGTAATTAGGAAGGAAGAAGAAAAGCTATAGAGGTAGCAGACAGAAGAAAACATGGGAAGATTGATAATTTCTTTGACATATCTTCTTGTAGAGTAACTTAAGCATGTATAGGTTTTAAACTACTAATTAAATTGTGCACACACATTAACATAATAGGAATACAGTTACATAACCAAAGCAGATCTATGATTACCAGCTATCTCCAGTGATGCCAAGAAAACCAGTTAGGCACCCTAGGCATTTGTGAAAATTTGTCTATGATATAATGGATATTGTCCAAGTGTACTTGAACAGTCTGAGAGAAATCAGAAAATTAAAACAACCCATTCCTGGGAACTGTTCACATCCCATATGTTCTTTTAACAGTAGATAGTCTGTAGTTGTAAGATTTTGGAGCGCTACAACTTGCACTTCTCCTAATTCTTGGTTGAGTTCCAACAGTATAGATCCAGTCAAATTTGTTGTTTTACTGTATGCACAGGCCAGCTTAGATATCTCCTTCTTCATTCCAATGGCTAGTCCAGGAACCGGTGGGATGAATGCAGCTACAACTGCAGCATCACCTGGATCTTTGTTGAGGTTTTTTGATGATCATCTTCTGGTATGACTCTTCCAGAGAGTGCTGATGTTGGAAGTGCTTCTTCATATCGTATCTTAGTTCATTTTCTGGGTAGCCAAATTAGGCTTTGATCCTCTGTATAAACACAAACAGACCCTTTGTCTACACTTTGATATACCTTTATACCATTGTGTAGAACTCATTGGAGGTCACCACACAGGAACTGCTTTTATTTTTTTTAAAAGAAAGGAATATTATCAGAAAAGTGTACCTCCATAGCTGATCATCTGACACCCTTTAAGTGATCAAAATTAAGGATATTTAAAGCATGCATTAATCATTGATTTACAGTTAGTTTTATCCTATCAGAGAGTAATCCCCCTTCTCTTTCTTTCTTTTTTTTTGTTATCTTTAATCTACACTTACATGAAGAATATTATATTTACTAGACTCTCCCCTATACCAGGTCCCCCCTATAAACCCCTTTACAGTCACTGTCCATCAGCATAGCAAAATGTTGTAGAATCACTACTTGTCTTCTCTGTGTTGTACAGCCCTCCCCTTTCTCCCACCCCCCAATTCATGCTAATCTTAATACCCCTCTTCTTCTTCCCCCCCCTTACCCCTCCCTACCCACCCATCCTCCCCAGTCCCTTTCCCTTTGGTACCTGTTAGTCCATTCTTGGGTTCTGTGATTCCGCTGCTGTTTTCTTCCTTCAGTTTTTCCTTTGTTCTTATACTCCACAGATGAGTGAAATCATTTGGTATTTCTCTTTCTCCACTTGGCTTATTTCACTGAGAATAATACCCTCCAGCTCCATCCATGTTGCTGCAAATGGTAGGATTTGCCCTCTTGTTATGGCTGAGTAGTATTCCATTGTGTATATGTACCACATCTTCTTTATCCATTCATCTATTGATGGACATTTAGGTTGCTTCCAATTCTTGGCTATTGTAAATAGTGCTGCGATAAACATAGGGGTGCATCTGTCTTTCTCAAAGTGGATTGCTGCATTCTTAGGGTAAATTCCTAGGACTGGAATTCCTGGGTCAAATGGTAAGTCTGTTTTGAGCATTTTCATGAACTTCCATACTGCTTTCCACAATGGTTGAACTAATTTACATTCCCACCAGCAGTGTAGGAGGGTTCCCCTTTCTCCAGATCCTCACCAACATTTGTTGTTGTTTGTCTTTTGGATGGCAGCCATCCTTACTGGTGTGAAGTGATACCTCATTGTAGTTTTAATTTGCATTTCTCTGATAATTAGTGTTGTGGAGCATCTTTTCATGTGTCTGTTGGCCATCTGTATTTCTTTTTTGGAGAACTGTCTGTTCAGTTCCTCTGCCCATTTTTTAATTGGATTATTTGTTTTTTGTTTGTTGAGGCGTGTGAGCTCTTTATATATTTTGGACGTCAAGCCTTTATCGGATCTGTCATTTACAAATATATTCTCCCATACTGTAGGGTTCCTTTTTGTTCTATTGATGGTTTCTATTGCTGTACAGAAGCTTTTCAGCTTAATATAGTCCCACTTGTTCATTTTTGCTGTTGTTTTCCTTGCCCGGGGAGATATGTTCAAGAAGAGGTCACTCATGTTTATGTCTAAGAGGTTTTTGCCTATGTTTTTTTCCACGAGTTTAATGGTTTCATGACTTACATTCAGGTCTTTGATCCATTTTGAATTTACTTTTGTATATGGGGTTAGACAATGGTCCAGTTTCATTGTCCTACATGTAGCTGTCCAGTTTTGCCAGCACCATCTGTTGAAGAGACTATCATTTTGCCATTGTATGTCCATGGCTCCTTTATCAAATATTAATGGACCATATATGTTTGGGTTAATGTCTGGAGTCTCTAATGTGTTCCACTGGTCTGTGGCTCTGTTCTTGTGACAATACCAAATTGTCTTGATTACTATGGCTTTATAGTAGAGCTTGAAGTTGGGGCGTGAGATCCCCCCTACATTATTCTTCTTTCTCAGGATTGCTTTGGCTATTCGGGGTCTTTGGTGTTTCCATATGAATTTTTGAATTATTTGTTCCAGTTCATTGAAGAATGTTGCTGGTAATTTGATAGGGATTGCATCAAATCTGTATATTGCTTTGGGCAGGATGGCCATTTTGGCGATATTAATTCTTCCTAGCCAGGAGCATGGGATGAGTTTCCATTTGTTAGTGTCCTCTTTAATTTCTCTTAAGAGTGACTTGTAGTTTTCAGAGTATAGGTCATTCACTTCTTTGGTTAGGTTTATTCCTAGGTATTTTATTCTTTTTGATGCAATTGTAAATGGAATTGTTTTCCTGATTTCTCTTTCTATTGGTTCATTGTTAGTGTATAGGAAAGCTACAGACTTCTCTGTGTTAATTTTGTATCCTGCAACGTTGCTGTATTCCAATATCAGTTCTGGTAGTTTTGGGGTGGAGTCTTTAGGGTTTTTTATGTACAATATCATGTCATCTGCAAATAGTGACAGTTTAACTTCTTCTTTACCAATCTGGATTCCTTGTATTTCTTTGTTTTGTCTAATTGCCGAGGCTAGGATCTCCAGTACTATGTTAAATAGCAGTGGGGAGAGTGGGCACCCCTGTCTAGTTCCCGATCTCAGAGGAGAAGTTTTCAGCTTCTCGCTGTTCAATATAATGTTGGCTCTGGGTTTATCATATATGGCCTTTATTATGTTGAGGTACTTGCCCTCTATGCCCATTTTGCTGAGAGTTTTTATCATGAATGGATGTTGAACATTGTCAAATGCTTTTTCAGCATCTATGGAGATGATCATGTGGTTTTTGTCTTTCTTTTTGTTGATGTGGTGGATGATGTTGATGGATTTTCGAATGTTGTACCATCCTTGCATCCCTGGGATGAATCCCACTTGGTCATGGTGTATGATCCTTTTGATATACTTATGAATTCAGTTTCCTAGTATTTTATTAAGTATTTTTGCATCTACATTCATCAGGGATATTGGTCTGTAATTTTCTTTTTTGGTGGGGTCTTTGCCTGGTTTTGGTATTAGGGTGATGTTGGCTTCATAGAATGAGTTTGGGAGTATTCCCTCCTCTTCTATTTTTTGGAACACTTTAAGGAGAATGGGTATTATGTCTTCTGTGTGTGTGTGATAAAATTCCGAGGTAAATCCGTCCGGCCGGGGTGCTTTGTTCTTGGGTAGTTTTTTGATTGCCATTTCAATTTCTTTGCTCATAATTGGTTTGTTTAACTTTTGTGTTTCTTCCTTGGTCAGTCTTGGAAGGTTGTATTATTCTAGGAAGTTGTCCATTTTTTCTAGGTTTTCCAGCTTGTTGGCATATAGGTTTCCATAGTAGTCTTTAATAATTCTTTGTATTTCTGTGGAGTCTGTCGTGATTTTTCCATTCTCATTTCTGATTCTGTTGATTTGTGTTGATTCTCTTTTTCTCTTAATAAGTTTGGCTAGAGGCTTATCTATTTTGTTTATTTTCTCAAAGAACCAGCTATTGGTTTCATTGATTTTTGCTGTTGTTTTATTCTTCTCAATTTTCTTTATTTCTTCTCTGATCTTTATTATGTCCCTCCTTCTGCTGACTTTAGGCCTCATTTGTTCTTCTTTTTCCAGTTTCGATAATTGTGATGTTAGACTATTCATTTGGGATTGTTCTTCCTTCTTCAAGTGTGCCTGGATCACTATATACTTTCCTCTTAGGACTGATTTTGCTGCGTCCCACAGAAGTTGGGGCTTTGTGTTGTTGTTGTCATTTGTTTCTATATATTCCTTGATCTCTATTTTAATTTGTTCTTTGATCCATTGATTATTTAGGAGCATGTTGTTAAGCCTCCATGTGTTTGTGAGCCTTTTTGTTTTCTTTGTACAATTTATTTCTAGTTTTATACCTTTGTGGTCTGAAAAGTTGGTTGGTAGGATTTCAATCTTTTGGAATGTACTGAGGCTCTTTTTGTGGTCTAGTATGTGGTCTATTCTGGAGAATGTTCCATGTGCACTTGAGAAGAATGTGTATCCTGTTGCTTTTGGGTGTAGAGTTCTATAGATGTCTATTAGGTCCATCTGTTCTAGTGTGTTGTTCAGTGCCTCTGTGTCCTTACTTCTTTTCTGTCAGGTGGATCTGTCCTTTGGAGTGAGTGGTGTGTTGAAGTCTCCTAAAATGAATGCATTGCAGTCTATTTCCCCCTTTAGTTCTGTTAGTATTTGTTTCACATATGCTGGTGCTCCTGTGTTGGGTGCATATATATTTAGAATGGTTATATCCTCTTGTTGGACTGAGCCATTTATCATTATGTAGTGTCCTTCTTTATCTCTTGTTACTTTCTTTGTTTTGAAGTCTATTTTGTCTGATATTAGTACTGCAACCCCTGCTTTCTTCTCACTGTTGTTTGCCTGAAATATGTTTTTCCATCCCTTGACTTTTAGTCTGTGCATGTCTTTGGGTTTGAGGTGAGTTTCTTATAAGCGGCATATAGATGGGTCTTGCTTTTTTATCCATTCTATTACTCTGTGTCTTTTGATTGGTGCATTAAGTCCATTTACATTTAGGGTGACTATTGAGAGATATGTACTTATTGCCATTGCAGGCTTTAAATTCGTGGTTACCAAAGGTTCAAGGTTAGCCTCTTTAGTATCTTACCACCTAACTTAGCTCGCTTATTAAGCTGTTATGTACACTGTCTGGAGATTCTTTTCTTCTCTCCCTTCTTATTCCTCCTCCTCTATTCTTCATATGTTGTGTGTTTTGTTCTGTGCTCTTTTTAGGAGTGCTCCCATCTAGAGCAGTCCCTGTAGGATGCCCTGTAGAGGTGGTTTGTGGGAAGCAAATTCCCTCAGCTTTTGCTTGTCTGGGAATTGTTTAATCCTGCCATCATATTTAAATGATAGTCGTGCTGAATACAGTATCCTTGGTTCAAGGCCCTTCTGTTTTATTGCATTAAATATATCATGCCATTCTGTTCTGGCCTGTAGGGTTTCTGTTGAGAAGTCTGATGTTAGCCTGATGGGTTTTCCATTATAGGTGACCTTTTTCTCTCTAGCTGCCTTTAAATCTCTTTCCTTGTCCTTGACCTTTGCCATTTTAATTATTATGTGTCTTGGTGTTGTCCTCCTTGGATCCTTTCTGTTGGGGGTTCTGTGTATTTCCGTGGTCTGTTCGATTATTTCCTCCCCCAGTTTAGGGAAGTTTTCAGCAATCATTTCTTACAAGATACTTTCCGTCCCTTTTCCTCTCTCTTCTTCTTCTGGTACCCCTATAATGCGGATATTGTTCCTTTTCGATTGGTCACACAGTTCTCTTAATATTGTTTCATTCCTGGAGATCCTTTTATCTCTCTCTATGTTAGCTTCTGTGCATTCTTGTTCTCTGATTTCATTTCCATCAATGGCCTCTTGCATCTTATCCATTCTGCTTATAAATCCTTGCAGTTTGTTTCATTTCTGTAATCTCCTTTCTGGCATCTGTGATCTCCCTCCAGACGTCATCCCATTTCTCTTGTGTATTTTTCTGCATCTCTGTCAGCATGTTTATGATTTTTATTTTGAATTCTTTGTCAGGAAGACTGGTTAGGTCTGTCTCCTTCTCTGGTGTCTCTGTGATCTTGGTTTGCCTGTAATTTTGTCTTTTCATGGTGATAGGAATAGTTTGCAGAGCTGGGTTTAGTGACGGCTGGAAGCACTTCCCTTCTTGTTGGTTTGTGGCCTTCCTCTCCTGGGAGAACAGTGACCTCTAGTGGCTTGTGCTGGGCAGCTGTGCGCAGACAGGGCTTCTGCTTCCTGCCCGGCTGCTATGGAGTTTATCTCCGCTGTTGCTTTGGGTGTGGCCTGGCTTGGGCTGCTGCTCCAAAGTGGTGGAGTTGCGTTGGAGGGGGAGCAGCCAGGAGGCTATTTATCTCCGTAAGGGGCCTCCGTGCTCCCTGCAGCCCAGGGGATTAGAGTGCCCAGAGATCCCCGGATTCCCTACCTCTGGACCAAATGTCCCGCCCTGCCCCTTTAAGGCTTCCAAAAAGCACCTGCCAAAACAAAACGACAACAACAACAAAAAAATAGCCACTTGCTTTTCATTTGTTCTCTGGCCTCCGATACCCACTCGCCAGTCTTGCTGCCCTGTTTCCCTAGTATTGGGGTCCCTGTCCCTTTAAGACTTCCAAAAAGCACTCACCACAACAAAACAACAACAACAAAAAAAAAAAAAAAAAAGGTGACCGCTCGCTTTTCTTTTGTCCTCCGGCACTGGCCTCCGGTACCTGCTCACCCTTCTTGCTGCCCTGTTTCCCTAGTATCCAGGTCCCCACGCATGCACTGTGTCTGCACTCTGGTCCAGATGGCTGGGGCTGGGTGTTCAACAGTCCTGGGCTCCTTCTCCCTCCTGCTCTGACTCCTCTCCTCCTGCTGGGAGCTGGTGGGAGGGGTGCTCGGGACCCGCTGGGCCGGGGTTTGTATCTTACCCCCTTTGCGAGGCGCTGGGTTCTCGCAGGTGTGGATGTGGTCTGGATGTTGTCCTGTGTCCTCTGGTCTTTATTCTAGGAAGAGTTGTCTTTGTTATATTTTCATAGATATATGTGGCTTTGGGAGGAGATTTCCGCTGCTCTACTCACACTGCTATCTTGGCTCCGCCTCCAGATACTCCTGCTCTAATCTTTATTATGTCTCTCCTTCTACTGACTTTGGGCCTCATTTGTTATTCTTTTTCTAATTTTATTAATTGTGAGTTTAGACTGTTCATATGGGATTGTTCTTCTTTCCTGAGGTAGGCCTGTATTGCAATATACTTCCCTCTTAGCATGGCCTTTGCTGCATCCCACGGATTTTGCAGTGTTGAATTATTGTTGTCATTTGTCTCCATATTTTGCTTGATTTCTGTTTTTATTTGGTCACTGATCCATTGATTATTTAGGAGCATGTTATTAAGCCTCTATGTGTATGTGGGTTTTTTCATTTTCTTCATGTAATTTATTTCTAGTTTCATACCTTTGTGGTCTGAGAAGCTGGTTGGTACATTTTAAATCTTTTTGAATTTACTGAGGCTCCTTTTGTGGCCTAATATATGATCTATTCTTGAAAATGTTCCATGTGCTCTTGAGGAGAATTTGTATCCTGTTGCTTTTGGATGGAGTTTTCTGTAGATGTCGGTTAGGTCCTAGAGAACAATAGATGCATTTTTCTAATACATTGTTCAGTGCCTCTGTGTCCTTACTTATTTTCTGTCTAGTTGATCTGTCCTTTGGAGTGAGTGGTGTGTTGAAGTTTCCTAAAATGAATGCATTGCATTACTTATCACTATTTTTACCTATTCTGAATTTCTCCTTTCCTTTATGACATTTCAAATCTTTCTCTGCTGTCATTTCCTTTCTGCTTAGAAAACTTCTTTAGCCATTCTTTAATGTTGGGATTATCAACAAAAATGTGTCTTAGTTTTTCCTTCATCTGAGAATGTCTTGATTTCCCCTTCATTCCTAAAGGATATTTTTTGCAGGATATGTAATTTAGAGTTGACAGTTCCTTTCTTCCAGCACTTGAAAAATGTTATGCTACTTCCTTCTGCACTGCATGGTTCCTGAAAAGAAATCCCCTGTCATTTGAATTGATAGTGTTCTATGATTTTTTCTTTGTCATTTAGTTTTTAGAAGTTTACTTATGAAGTGTCTTGGCATGGGTTTCTTTGGATTTTTCCTCTTAGGGGATTATCTCAGGTTCCTGAGCTTATAGGTTTATTATTTTTACAAATTTTGAAAATTTTCAGCCTTTATTTCTTTGACTAATTTTTCAATCTCATTGCCTCCTCTTCTCTTGGCCTCCAGTGATACAGGTGTTGGATCTCTTGTTGTTGTCCCACAGGTCCCTGAAGGCCTCCTCACCTTCATCCACCTCCTCCTCCACCTCTTCCTCTTTCCCTTCTTCTTCCTTTTTCTTTTTCAGTTTTATTTACTCTCTGGTCCTCAGATTGGCTGAATTCTGTTGATATGTCTTCAAGTCCACTAATTTTAGTTCTCTTATTGCCACTCTACTAAGTAGCCCATTCAGTGAATTATTTTATTTTTGTCACTCTATTTTTCACCTCTGTAATTTCCATTTGTTTCTTTTTTATAACTTTTATGTCTTTGCTGAGACTTTCTGTTTTGTTTCAAGAGTATTCATAATTGCTTGTTGAGCTGACACTACCCCAGTGGGGATTGGGAGCATGCTTAGACCCCTGACACCTGTGGGCAGAGGAACCAGAGCATGACCATCTGCTTACATGAGGCTGGGGGTGGCGTGGGGTGAGGTGGAATATCAACTTCCCACCTTTGCCTAACTGAAACCACAGGATGGTGATGGATTTTGTATTGGTGTTGGATGGAGATGGGTAGGGATTTTCAAGAAAGTTTTCTGTCATTTAGGCCACCTTTTCCACAGTCCTTTGACTAGTGGGAAAAGGCTTTTATTGAAGCTTTTTTCCCCTGCTGTACCTGTGAGCAGTTCTTGGCTGGAGGCTTCTGTAGCATCTTGTCCCAGATATATGGAAGCCACTGAGAAAACTCAGGAAACCCACAGCTGTGCTCTTCCTCAAGCTTCTCGGTCCCTAGGTTGACCACCATTTTTTTCTGCCTTCTAGAGCCTTCCTATTCTTGGTTGTAATATTGTGTCTAGGTTTTATTTGTTTCTAAGTTTGCTCTTTTAAAAAATTTCTAATTGTGGCAAAATCCACATAATACGAAGTTTATCATCTTAGCCATTTGAAAGCACACTAAGTATATTCACACTGTTGGGCAATGTGCAGGTGTTTCAGTTGCCAAAGGAAGGACCTGGGAGGAATGGGACTGCTCCCATCTTGGTTGGAACCAGAAGTATCCTATAATATGCTTTCCTGACTATTCTTGTATATTTATTTTTCTATGTGAAATTTACTACCAACTTATCTGGTGGTATTAAACTTGTTGGTATTTTTTTATTAGGATTGCATTTGATATTTAGAAATGAAGTTAGAACAGACAGCCTTATGATGTTGAGTCATCCTATTCAAGAGCAAAGAGTGCTTCCCATTTGTTCAGGTCTACTTTCAAGTCTTCCTGGAGTGTTTTAGCCTTTCCTTTATGGAGGTTGTGTACATGCTTGTTGTGCTTGTTCCCAAGGATGTTTTCTTTGTTGGCTGTTTGGGTACATGAAGTAACCCAGTGACTCTCAAATCTGAATCTTCAGCCTGTCACCTGAGCTCTAAAGCCAGATTTGTGACCGTTCATCCCAGGTGCTCACTAGTTAGCCCTCTCACATCTTCAGTTCACTGGGGCAAGGATCAGTTTCTCCTCTCCCCTGCTCACCCAGCCCTCACTCCAGTAATGGTAACCCTCACCGGAAACCAGGGAGCCAGTTCAGCTCAGCCATTTCCATCCCCCACCAGCTCCCTGCTCATTTCTGATTCTCTAGCGTTTTAGAAGCTGTAATCATGAAACCTCCATTAGATGGAATCATAAAGTCATCTAGCCTAACCGCACTTCTGATGCCTAAATTCTCTATTCAGTGTCTCCATTATGTGGTTTCCCGGCATATGCTTGACCATAACATTTCCAGGGGCAGGAAGCTTACTCCCTCATGTGGCAATCCAGTTCATTTTGGCCATTTCTGACTGTGTGTATGTATAATCACTCACATTCATCACCTCTTTTCTAAACCCATCACCCTGTTTGTTCAGCACCCTCCCCCGAACCCGTGGCCATTGCCTGGACTGTCACTCCAGCTTACCGGGGTGGAGCTTACCATCTTTCCCATGTCGCTGTGGACTTCCGATGGGGTGCTCTTACAACACGGTTCTGGCCATTGCTCTGCCAGGCTCCAGTACACGCTGACTGGAGGAGGAGTGAGAACACACTAGCTTCAAAGGCCCATATCCCCATCGGTTGGGGATATCCCTTCTTTCCCATTCTATCAGTGGAGGGGAAGAGAGCTGGCAGGATCGGCATCTTTAGTAGGAAAGCTGTCACTGATAACTGCGCCAGGGCATTTTCCATGTGGACTCAATAATGGATGCTCGGCAGCCATTTCTTACTCCCTCGAGGCAGTCGAGGTTTAGCTGTGCACATAGGTTGCCATCAGGGACTTCTAGGCCACTGGGGTAGACAGGCCAGGGCATAAACATAGCATCAGTGACCATAAACACAAAGCTAACTGTAGAATGCTGCTTCCTCCCTGAGCCCTCCTAGGGTGTTCTGACTTTTCTAGTTTTGCAAAGCATTTGGCTGCCTGAAGCCTTATGATAAAAATAGTTATTCCTAAAAGGTTATCTCCTTTAAGGCAGGGGCTGCCCTTGATCCATCTCTGTATTTTCCACTATGTATGAGAAAACATTCACTTGTTAGGGTCCCATCCAGATGCCGCTTCTAGAACCTCTCTCGAGGCTCCTTAATCAGAATTCATTCCACAGACGCTTCTTGAACACCTGCTCTATGCCAGGGACCATGCTAGGCAGTGATAATGAAATGCTGCTGAGAAAGCTGGGCTTTCTGCCTAGTAGGAGTTTGCATCCAGGTCAGGCTTTATCACCCTCAAAGCCCTCTACTTTGGTGTGCCACAGGCCAACCTCTCTCAGTGAACTCCAAGTCCAATGCCCAGCCCACTCTCAGTGGGGTGAATGGATAGATGCCAGAAGAGTCCAAACCAAGTGATATTCAGGTTTAGGGAGAGGAGGGGGCATATGGTTCAGAGGTCACTTGGAGTGAAGAAGAGGTCCTGCAGGGCAGAAGCCATCACTCAGGCAGCTAGGCCTTTGCTTAGGCCCTGAGATGGTGTGTTTGGGAGCAGCAGGGGACCCAGAGGGCTGAAGGCAGAACAGAGAAGGGCTGCAAATGTGGAGCACTCCAAAGGCCAGGCTTTGGGATTTTCCTTGGAGGGAGTGCGGCACCTCCCATATTTGTGAGCAAGAAAGGTGGTCAGATCAGTGTTTGGGAAAGACCACTGTGACTGCAGTGTAGAGGATGGATTGGAAAGCAGAGACTGGAGGCAGGGGAGGTCACCTGGGAAGAGGCTGTGGCAGGAGGCCAGGGGAAAGATGATGAGGATAAACCAGGGCAGTGGAAGGAGACAGATCTGACAGACGGCCGAGAGGCAGAATCAACAGATGGCTATTACTCCAAAGACAGGCTTGACCAATGTTTCCCCCTTATGGAGATGTGGGCTAGAATCTGTGATACAGACGCTATTACTAACAACCATGGAAGGTGTTTAACTTGGGGGTGAATTGTATCAGGGGTTGATTTGTGTCACCCCAAACAATAGGTTGCAGTCCTAACCCCCGCAAGCCACAAGTGTGACAGTACTAGGAGATCGTCTTTGCCAGTGGAATGAAGTTAAGATAAGGTTATTAGAGTGAGCTGCAGTCCAACATGACTGGCGTCCTCCTAAGAAGGGACAAAGTTGGACATAGAGACACACAAGGATGAGATGGCCACAGGAAGATAGGGACAGAGGTGTAGTGATGTGCCTACAAGCCAGAAGATACCAAGGACTTTCAGCAATGCCAGAAGCCAGGAGGGGAACAAGGACCAGATTCTCCCTCTGAGCCTCCAGAAGGAACCAGCCTGCCCACACCTGGGTCTCAGCCTTCTGGGCCCTGAGCCATGAGATAATTCATTTCTGTTGTTTGAAGCCATCTAGTTTGTGGTAATTTGTTATGGCGGCCCCAGAAAACTCCTACCAGTGGTATGGAAGAACAACTGATTGGGCTCTCAGGGCCTGTTGAGGGTTATGGAGGGACATTCATGGTGTAAAAATCTGGCAGTGGCTGTATTGGCAGTTTGGGAAGAGATTGTCTCATATTTTGAATCCAGCTTAATTCCATTGCTCAGTAAAGGGAGGCTCATTAGAAAAAAAAACAATAAGGACATTGCTCAGAAGCTGTCACATGCTATTGTCAGAGAAACAAGATGGTGGCCTGAGAGATCTACATGTTTGTTTTGCCCTGTGGCTGAAGTGGTTATGTCCTAGTCACAGATTACAAGTTACCTGGGGAGGTTAGAACTCAGAGCTCAGCCCCTCTCATCTCATCCCTTAACTGTGACACAGACTTCACCTAGTATATGTTCTAACCAGATTATTTTGATTTAGAAAGTAGAGAAAAGGCAAAGGTATTTAAAGTCATTGCAGTCCATATACTAGAATATCACTCAGCCATGAAAAGGAATGGAGTCCGGACACATGCTGCAGCATGGACGAACCTCTGAACCATGCTGAGGAAAAGAAGCCAGACACGCAAAATTTCATACTGTATGGTCCCATTTGTATGAAATGTACCAGACAGGTAGATCCATAGAGACAGAAAGCAGATTAATGGTTGCCAGGGCTGGGCTAGGGAGTGGGAGACAGCGAGTGACTGCTAATGGGTACAGAGTGTTTTTGGAGAGAGGGTTGAAAATGTTTTGGAACCAGACGGAGCTGTGGTTGCAGAGCATTGTGAATAGAGTAAATTACCACTGAATCATTATATATACACTTTAAAATTGCCAGCTTTTTTAGAAAATTGATTTGCTTTTAATCAAACTATAGTTAACAGACTTACATTAGTTTCAGGTATACAGCATAGTGCTTTGACGGGTATAGACAGCATGAAATGCTCACCACAATAAGTGTACTTACCATCTGCCACCATACAAAGATATTACAACAGTATTGACTATATATGCCCTATGCTATACTTTACAGCCTCAAGACTTATTTTAAAAATGTCTAACTTTATGTGATTTTGCTTCAATAAACAAGGTCATTGCAGATTTGAAACCATATTTTATTACTCGGTTTCTGAAAGTTTGCAGATCAGTGATATTCTCTGTGGCTTTGAGGAGGGCAGAGCAGGCTGGCCACCTTCAGCCAAGCAGCAGGCAGCGCAGAGAGCCCCCGTTGCCCACCTGGAATGAAGAGTAAGGTAGTGCAGCCCTCCTGAAAGCCGCCTGCAGCCACCCGCGGGATGGGACATTTCATGCCTGGAAGTCTGACATCTAGGCAGCCCAGCTGCGCCCGTGGCAGAAAAGGGTGAAATGGAAGTGTATGGAGGCAGGGCCCCACTGCACTCACTCCATCACTGCCAAAGGATCGCTACAAACAGTTGTGGTTTGCAAGAGCTTCCCAAGCAGTTTCTCCCTTGGCTATGACTTCCTGGAACCCTCCAGAAAGTTCAAGTGAAAATGTACTGGAGATTGTCATCCAGAAAGCTGAGAAAGCACAGACCCTTCAGAACAATGACAAAGTGCATGGGTGCATCATATGAAAGGTTGAAATCGCCCATATTCCCCTACTCTGAGGCTCAGGGGTCTCACCAAAAGGTGGAAACTGAGCTGCGCATGGGATGTTTCCTGCTTTGTTGAGGCACAGTGGACCTCAGTAACTGCACATATTTAAAGTACTATGTGATCAGTGTTGACACACGTGTGCACATCACCTTTGTCGAGATAATGCATGTCCTCCCCAGGGTCTGTCCCTCTGCACTCCAGTAATCTCTCCCTCTTGCCTCTCTCCAGCATCCCCAGGCAACCACTGATCTGTTTTCTGTCAATCCTGAATATGCAGTTTCTAAATGCAATCGCACAATCAGGACTCTCCTCTGCCTTCTTTCATTGAGAGTCAGTCATGTTGTGCATATCCTTGGTTTGTCCCTTTGTATCGCTGAGTATCCTTCTACTCTGTACATGATGGCACAAGGCATTTAGCCATTCGCCTGTTTATGGTCATTTGGGTTATGTCCAGCTTTTAGCGACTATAAATACAGCTGCTGTCAACATAAGAGTACAAGTGTTTGTGTGCACATAATCTTTCATTTCTCTTAGGTAAGTGCCCCGCAGTAGGACGCTGGCATCGTAAGGCATATGCTTAACTTTGAAAGAAATCTCCAAACTGTTTCTCCAAAGTAGTTGTACATTCTACGCTGGTGTGATTTTTTAAATCCATGGCTTTCTACGGGGATGGTAGAGGTTTGTGATTTTTCACTTTGTTCTGCAGCAAATTAGGCACTGGGCTGGAACCATAAGTAACGTTTGGTCTAGTTCTGGGAGCTGTGTTGTGAAGCCAGATTGAAAGGAGGGGTAAGGGATGCAGGGAAGCTGGATGTGGGGGACAGATGCTCCTTGGGGCAAGGGGAGTGTCAGCAGGAGTCAAACTGGCCCCTTTGATGGAAGACTGAGAATTTGGGGTGGCCTGGAGCCCACCTGGCAGCTTTGTTTCTGCTTGGGTCTGGAGGCCCATAGCCCTGGGGCAGCATACACTTGTCCTCTAACTTGGAATAAGCCAGAGAGAGAGGACATTGTGATGCTGCCTCACGTTTTCCATTCGTGAGCACCTGCTCTTTTTCCTGTTCCCTCCTGAAAGGCCGCTTGGAGAGAGGCAAGGTGGGGAGGGAGTGGGTGATACCATGCCTCTCAAAGAAGTCCCTTGCCAGACATGCCTTGTCGCTCCCAGACACATATTCCTCTGTGACTCCCGGGGGTTGTGTTCAGAAAGCACCTGGGGACTCTGGCGTGGGAGGGCCAGAGGAATGCTGGGCTTGGAGGCAGGGGACTCTGTTCTTGGGTGGCTGTGCCGGAGTACTTGGGCTGCAACCCTCCTGGGCCCCAGTCTCCCTGTGACCAGGACGTGGCTGAGCCCAGGTGGCATCTGAGGGTCCTTCCAGTACTTGACTCCAGGGCTTACAGCTTGAGCCCAGCTGCAGGGCCTTATCCTAGTCCCTGAGTTGCAAAAGGGAGTTCATTGCAGACATGCGGTAGGCAGCCTCTCATCTCCCCCTCTCAGAGCCTCACACCGACCACACTTAATGTGCAGTAACAGCCGTGGGCACTGATTTGGTGTTGAGGGGGAACACCACTGGCATGAAACCCAGAGGACTGCCAGCCTGTCCCTGCTCGGCCATCCCCAGGACCTCGGCTGTGGGGTACCCCTTGGTAGAGTCCCCTGCAGCCACACTTGGGTTGAAAGCAGCAGGGTTGAGAAGAGAAAGGTCTGACATTTATTGCGCCCACACTCTTAGCCAAGCCCTTGTGCCAGATGCCTCTTGCAGCAGCTGCTGCTGGCCCTTACCTAGCTCTCCCTCAGCGTGGGGCACGCCCCTCAGGCCTTCACGCTCAGTGGCTCTTCTTAACCCTTGAAGCACTTGATGGGTTGAGTCTATGATTATTGCCTCCATTTTACAAAGGAGGACATTTAGGCACAGAAAGGCAAAGCCCTTGTGCCTGTCCCATGGCCAGCGGGGGTGACAGAGCTGTTAAGAACAAAAGGAATTCGTGCAAGGACCGCCTTTCCCAGCAAGACAAAACCACAGCAGTGCAGTCAGGGAAAAAAGGCCCCTGCCCTCGCATCTCCATCACCCCGCAGCCCCAGGGTAGAAATGACCTGAAACAAGTGTCGCCCCAAACCCAACTACTGCCGATCCCAGCCTGCAGCTTCGCTTCCTCAGTCCATTGATATACAGGTGCCCTGGGATCCTGTGGGTACCTGTGGGATCCCTTGGTGCTCAGGCCAAGAGGAGGTGGGTCCCATACTCCGTGCAAGACCCACCCTGTTAGTATTCTTATATCAAGAGACTAACACACTCATTCCAGAATTTCTCTGTGGCAGACATTGGCTGGGCTTGGGCCCCACCAAGGGAGGCGCAGGCAGAGAGCAGAGCGGTCCTGGGGTGATTCCCACCTGGGAGGAAGGAACAGGCCCTTTCCATGGAGCAGGGCTTCTAGGATAGCCTGGAAGAGTGGTTGGGGGATCAGACTCAGCCTCTCTCCTGCCCCTCCCTCAGTCTCCCCTCCACGTAGTTCTCTGAAAGCTGCTCCTCAGCCATTTCCCAGGAAGGACTGACTCATGATCCCAAGCCCTCTCACCAGGGAAAAATGCTGGCGTGCCCATCGATGCTTATAGGTCGTGGGCATGGCATCTGTCCGAACGGGCCTGGCCATCGTAAACAAACACAAGCATGCCCGTTTCTGGAAACCAGGCTCACTGCTCTCAGGAGAACCTCTCCACGGAGCCACCAAAGGCTCATGATACCTAGAGCCAGGGCCAGGGGGGCTATAGATTCTACGGTCCTTACAGCAGTGGCGGAGCGTGATTTCTGAGCTCCCTGGGGCCAGGCCGGTCCTGAGCCTTCTGGAAGTACTGGGGGCTGGTGAACTCCAAGGCTGGGCTCCTTAACCCTTTCTGTGCTCTGGATGTCTTTCTGGTGAAACTTACGGGCCTTTTTCAAAAGAAAAATATTTTTAAATGCACAAAATAAAAAACAGCGGGATCACGAAGGTTACCATTTGGATTGAAATAGTTATCAGCAACAAAAGAAATTTGTGAAATATTTATATAAGTGCTTCTTAACACACTAAGATCTAGCAGTAGCTCTCATAACTACTGTAATTTTAAGGTAACGATATTTAGAAATTCTTGCTTATGATCATTATGTGAAATAAAAATAACCATGATTTCTCTTGGTGACAAAGTCACAGGTTCTGTAAATATCACTGTGGCTTGTTGCCAACATTTATAATTGAAGGAAATGCTGTTTCAGTTAGAGGTTAGTGAAAATAAAAATATAATTTTTTTCCCATTCGAGTTTATGGCTCTCTGAATTCTATCTGGGAACTGTAGGTTAAGAGCCCCCTACTGTACTGAAACCTAGTTAATTGGTTGGGATTTTTTCCTGATTGCTCAGTTCAGTCAAATTGTTGCCCTTACATCTTTTTCTTATACTCTACCTTCTTCTTACTGCCAAAGCACAAGTCCTGGATTCCAGAGAACTTAGGGTCCAGTCCTGGCTCCTGCACTTATGAGCTGTGTGACTTTGGGTTAGCTGCTGAACCTCTCTGAACATCGTTTTCTCCTTTGTGTGAAATGAGGATAAGAATAGTACCTACCTCCCAGTGCTGACATGAGGGTGACATGGGATAATGCTTGTAAAACTGTGTTAGCCCTTAACAAAGATAGCTTTAACAATTATTATTAGGGGAAGACTTTATAACCCAAAAGGCAGCTTGTGTGAGACCATCATAGCAGTCCGATTATTCTTCGGTGATTTATCTTTCTGCCATCTCTGTGGTCCCAGAGTAGAAGGCATAGGACGTACACAGACAAGGGAGAGGGCAGTGGTGTGCCGAAGCTGGCTCATGCTGGCTCCTGAAAGCCAGTGGTGACATTTTCAGGAATTCTGTGAGCTGCTTGTCATCCCCTTGGTACCTTGAAGCCAGCCGCAGTGACAGTATTCACAGCGGAATCATTAAGAGCTGCAACAGACTTTCTTCATCAAAGCTTTTTCCCCCTGGAGAGCCGCTTGTTAAACATTTGCCAGCACATCACTGGGAGGCGGGGCATGGAGCTGCTCTGGCCGCAGTGATGGGGGGCCACCTGTACTGTATCTGGGAAGAATGTGAAACATCGGCTGCCTTTCTGGGGAGAAAATGGAATATTCCTGTGGTCCAAGTTAATTTCATTTTCAGCCTATTGGTTCCTCTATCTACAGAGTTTTGGATCAAGGAAAGAACAGGTTTTTCTTGATGAATGTTTTCAGTTCTTGGTAATTACTTCCATTTCACCAATTCTACAAAAGGATCTGTTTTCAGATAAGGGGAGAAAATCTCTGTTCTCTTTATCTGCAGAGAACAATATTTTTACTTAAAATCCAATATTTCTGTGTGCTGGTGACTTACTTCCATGTCAACCTTTCTCTATAAGATTCCAGTGCATTCTTTCCTGAGTTTACTGATTGTGCAGCCCTGTCTGGTGGCATTACTTGAGTCCAATTGTTGACTTGGGTGGTGTTTTCAGAGCTCATGAGTGGATGTTTATGTCTCCAAATGTAATCGCTGAGTAGCTAGACTTAGAGGGCCAATGCGGAGGAGTCAGTCCTAGGGTGGTGGTTTACTCAGACATTGGCATTTGGTTGCATGAGCTGTTTTCAACTACTTCTTTGCTGGCTTGTCACAGTCTGTAAGCCACTTGAATATGCTGCTATCCACCTGTTAAGTATGCTACTACGTGACGGAGAGAGGAAATATGGTGGGGACAGCCAGCAAGAAAACCTGAAACTCTGGAGAAGGGGAATCTGGCAGAGAAGGATGGCTATATGATCTGGAGCTCCCATCAGTCCTGGTAAGGACTGGGCAGCCGCTTGTGGGGGTGCTCAGGGGTGCTCAGAAAGGGGAAGGTTGCAGCTAAACTCAGGCTGGCTTTGAGAAACTCCACAGAGACCTTGGGTGGCCTGCTGAGCTGTTCGTGTGCACTCTGCATACCCTGATGTTCTTTCTCAGACCGTACCGGGTGAAATGTGGACACGACTAGTTTGGCGCTGCACAGTTCCACTCCTTTCTTTCTGGGCCGTCAGCATTACTGTGGTCCATGCAGCAGTTCGTGGCTCTGCCTCTGCCTCTTGTTAAACCTCCTTTTGACTGGATACCTCTGGCTGGCTGCTGGGCAGCAAGTCGATGAGCCGGCCTCACTATCCAGACTGGTCATTAGGATCATGATTGCCCAAAGATGACAAGGAGTTAGGGGTGGGGACTGTTGCTGCCAAGATGGGATCTGGTTTCTGGAAGCCAAAGGCATAGAGTAATGCAAGCCACTTGACTAGTCCACGACTGTTCTCTCATCTCTCATGGCCCATGCACATCGGATAAAGTGGCCACTTGACCCACCTCTCCCCGGAATACATGGCTCTGAGAAGCAAACCAAACTGCAGTCTCTATCTGTGTGTGTTTAGGCCTGTGGCAATTTCAAGTCATCCTTGTCAAAATGTGCCCATTTTCCAAAATGTTCTCTTTGAATGTAAGTTTCATATTTAAGAATGGGGATGGAGAAATGAACATGTTATGAAGTAAGCCAGAGAAATTGGCTCTCCTGTAACTGACATAGAAGTGCTGTGTGGCTGTTGCTGTCAGAAATTGAGCCTGACCTTGAACTTGATAGTAGTGAGCCCAAGCCTCGGAACTGGGTGTGTCCCTTCCTCTCTTGTTTTGCTAGTGCTGTGTGTGTTCTGGGCCCTGATGGGAAAGGAACTTCCTGGAGGGCACAGAGCATGGTCCCACCTTACATTGTCTGTCATCCAGAGAGGACACTGAGGCCCAGAAAGGGGCAGGGACTGTACGAGGCCCCACAGCGAGAGGGCAACAAAGCCTCTGAAAACCTAGCCTCCTGCTTCCTACGTTGGCTCTCAACTCTGTCCCAGCGGAATGTGTGAAGCCTGCTTGGGTCTCTCTTGCTCTCTGCTACCCAATTGTGTTTTCCCTCAAGTTAGTAATTTTGGAATGTTGGGACCCTTTCTAGAGCCATCCATAGCAGGGGGTGGTTCCCACACCAGCCCTTCCCCACGTGCCAGGCTGTTTTCTTGGGATGGGGCATCTGGCACGGGGCTCATGTTCCAGTGGGGAGAGACTGGACAGAAAAACAGTCAATGATGCTTTGCGCACCCCACCCAGCAGCTCATGTCACAGTGACTAGGTTCCCCTCTGCCAGGTCCCAGGTGGGGACCTTGAGGAAAACAGCATATTACAGGTACCATGCCTTTGATCTCTGCCACAACACTATGGGGCAGATGGAATTATCATCAGCTCTCTTTTATGGATAAGAAAACAGGTGCACAGAGAGGTCGAGCAACTTCCCTGAGGCCACACAACGAATCAGTGACAGAGCTAGGATTCAAACCGACACTATTGGGTACCAGAATCCACGTTTTAACTGCCCAGCTACTACACTGCCTGTCAGGATGGTGCAGAATCTGAAGTCTAAACCCCACCAAGTTCAAGCAAGGTCCAACAGCCAGGCCAGGATCCAGCCCTAGGTCCTCCCAGCTAAGGGTATGCCAGCTGGTATCAACAGGCCTGGCCAATGCCCTGGTCCCCTTCCTCAGCCAAGCACCCTCCTCTGGGATAGGAACCCCAGCCCTGTAGGCTTCACAGAATGGTTATGAGGCTTCAAGGAGCCAGCTGTGATCACCAGTTTCTCCCTGCAAAAAGCTTATCAGCACCGCCAGCTCTAGTAGAGAATGATGAACTGTTATCTTGAGGGCCTACTGGGTGCCATCACTGCCTGGGCTTTGGAGCAAGCTTGCAAGCTCCAAGGCCATTTCAGCCTTTCACATGCACCATGTCCCTCGGATTTGGCCTCCAGACCAGCTTACAGAAGTACTAGCTGAGGCCACTGTGATGAGCGGAGGAGACATGTGCACGCTGGAGCAGAGGCCGCATTGACGCTGTCTGTCGATGTGTCTGATGCTGTCACCACACCCCACCCTGCCCTGACCTTGAGATGGCCCTGCACACCTGCCCAGCGGGACCCTTTGCTGCCGTGGCAGCTTTCTCCGGCCCATTGCCTTCTTTCCTGGACCCCAGCAAGCCCACTATTGGGAGCTGTCAGAGCCCCAGGAGTAGATACTGTGCTGACTGACAGGAGAAGCAGGTCGGCCACCAGCCAACTGAATCCACTTTATTTAACTGGCCTGTTTGCTTTGCAAATGACATTATTTTGGGTCAAGTATAGGGGGAGAAGTTCAGTAAATAAAATCATATGATCTAGAACCATATTAAAAGCCACAGACTTAAAAGTGCCCCCAGAAGTGTTCTAAAGTTAAAATGGTGTTAGTGTGTCCATACAGATCTTCACAGAAGGAAACACACTCACTCATTAGGAAGGGAGAAGTCCACTGGTCAGCAATTCAGTGACACTGGGGTTCCATTTTGTACTTTTAGCTGCAGACAGTAATGTGGGGGCTCTGAGACACATGACCCTGTATCAGAACACATCAAAACAATCATGTGTGAGAAGGAAAGATTTTAGTTCTTGCCATAATCCCAGTGTCAACTGGGCAACAATGCGTGAAACTCTCCCCAGTCCCCCGGGCACTGTGCCCTCCCCTGAAGCCCCTCCCCTTCCAGGCTACCGCTGCCTCCCGACCTTCCAATCACTGCCCCACAAACCCATCTCTCCAGCCCCACCCCAGGCTCCTGCTTCCCTTCTCCGCCAGCTGCCTGCCCATCTGCAGCCTCCTGTGTCCCTCTGACCAGTCCTCCCCCTGGTCCAGGTGTCCATTTTGATGGCAGCTCAAGCCCAACCCAGTGGACTCCACATGCACTGGTGGACTTTGTCGCAAGCCCATATGGGGCTGGGACAACTTCCCCCCCTAATTTGATTTCCTAGCCACTTTTCATTCCCTCTCTGTCTTTGTCTCTCTCATCAGTAGCCTTATTATGCATTTGTTTTTAAATTAAAGGGAACACTATCAATTTTATTCCAGTTGCAAGACTCCTTTAGCTAACTGAGGCATCACAGATCCAACTTTGGAATTTTGAAATATTCGTTTGCTCGTCCCTATATGTCTAGTTACTGCAGGTGATGATCCTCTCCAACCTATTTAGGGATCTTGAGAAGTCATCTGAGATGTCCTTTTGTTCACTGATCACTTAGTTGTCCCCACTTGGCTGGTCTTGCACAGCATTTCTCGGATTCTTCCCTGCTGTGTGAGCATTGTATGCTTTCTGCTTTGGGCATGCAGCGATGGCGGTGAGCCCAGGGCAATTCGTAGTAAGCACCCCTGGACATTTACAGGTTTCTCATGGAGGTGCAGCTTCCCCCTTTCCATGGCATCTGGGAATGTAAAGAGAGTCATGAGGCAGGGAAGACAGGAAGAAACCCTGTTCCACTGGCAAGAAACAGTTTGAAGTTCATCACACGAAGAGGAAGATGCCAGACCTCTGGAGAAGTGGCAGCATGTGATAGAAGCAGCTGATGCATCACAGTCAGGGGTGGAGAGCTGGGGTGGGGTGCCCCCAAAAGAGAGAAGAAGGCGAAGAGACCCGAGAACGTGCCCTGCAGTCCCTGAAAGGTGAGGAGACTCCTCCCACTGGAGGAGGAACCAGGCTCTTTGGTGGACAACTTCGGGCTTCTCTGCAGAAGAGAATGATCTTTCACCGGCAAGTGGCAGATGGGCCGGCGATGTTCAGCTGGGCATGGAGGCCGTGAGGGATGGAGACATCGTGGGAGGACCTCCTGGTCACGGCCACCGGGGCGAATGGCTGGCCAGGTTCTGAGGGAGGGAGCACTTGCCTTTATCACGGGGCGTTAGGAATCACCCGGAACCTCACCAAAGAACCATAAACCCCCAGATGGGCACAGACTCCCAGAATCCCAGAAAAGAAATTTCCTTCAACTGGACATCTTATATGGCTACATTTAGCTTGTTGTGGCTCCTTGGGAAAATGGTAGAATGTGCTATTAGAGAAAGAGTGGTGAGTGCTTAGAAAAGGAAACCAGTACCTAGTGGGTCTAAAACAAACGCAGGAGGAGCCGGCCTTCCTCAGAGCCGCCGCAGGTTCAGGTGGAGCAACTGGTCCTGTGGGAACAGTCCCCTTCCCTGTGGGAAGAGCTCGCTGGGCAGGCAGTGGGAGATAAGCAGGCGAGCATCTTGGACCCCAGCAAAGCAGTTGGCAGCGTGTGGCGTGGAACACTCCTTTACATCCCAGTTGTGTGACTGTGACCAATCACAGGACTGAACCCAAAGGCGGGGGTGGGGGGCTGATGTCGTCCCTTACAGAGGGAGCGCCCCAGGCAGGTTGCAGGGCTCCCTCCTGGCCCACCTCACTTCTCAGTGATCTGGATGAGAAGAGGGAAATCAAATCAGGTATTTGCCCCTGATAGAGTGCCAGAGGGTGATGAACTTCCACTAGCCTGAAACTGGGACCCACAGGGATCCTGACGAGCTTGCGATTGTCATGGGAAATTTAACAGGGACAAATGGCAGGTCCTATATTTGGGTCCTGAGCCCATCTGCCCAAGTGTAGACGGGGCAACTGTGGCTTGAGAACAAACTAGGGGCTTCTCACTGACCGTGATCTCTGTGTGATTAAGCAGAGAGTTGGCACTGCCAGCAGTGTCACCATGACCCCAGGCTGCAGTGCCAGCAATGGCCTGTTGGGCATGAAGGGGACGGTGCTGCTGCTGTGGCCACCTGTGGAGCCTGCTGCTCAGGTCACGTCAAACGATAGCAGGCAGAGGTGGCCAGGGTGGTGAGAGACAAAGTGAGGGGGAGGCTCAAGTCACATGCATGCAGCCAGCGCCCTCCCCAAGCCGGGCCTTGAACCCAGGGCTTCTGATTCCAACTTGAGAGATTTTAGAAAATGCCTGTACAGGACCCTGTAGGCAGCATAGAAGTCTGCTGCATGCTGAGTACCAAGCCTTGGATTCATTTCATTCTGATTCTTCTGAGTAAACTGACAAATGCTTTGAGAGTTGGAAAACATTTGAATGGAAAGCAGAAACCCTATCAGCTTTATAGATGCACACCTCCTAACTTCCAAAATCCAAAAGAAACTCAGCAGAAATAATCACTCACGAAAAGCAACTTAAGTGAATTTGAAATGTATTTCATAAACCACCAGAGGCTTCTTAACTGTTTGAAAAGATTAGCATTGTTAAAACAATGCCTTCTGGAGGCCCCAAGGTTGTAGAGCTAACAGGACTTCAGCGTACCTTGACTTCGCTGCAATACAGAATGAAGTTTGTCTCTTTTCTTATACTTTCTCTACAACTCTCTCATATTTGCTTTGTATAAGCAAAAAGAGGAAGGATGAATCAGTATGACATAGGCAACTTGATTGGATGAGTAAACAGGTGGCAGACTGGGTGAATGAACTGCAAAGTCTTGACACAGAAGTGTCTATTTGTAGTATTTCCAAATTCCTCATCAACTTTGTGCATGCTTGGGACAGTAATGGATGACACTGCATTGAAGCGTTTGTAGCTCTGAGGGTCTGTAATGTGTCATAGTAATATGCCTTTCAAGCTGGAGCTGTTTGAATCCTTAAGGCCTAGAAAAAAATGTTTGTACTTGATCCAAAAATGGAGTTACACATTTATCCTTGAAGGAATTACAACAAGAAGGACTGTTGAAGTTGCAGAGGTGGTACTGATCTGGACTGGGAAGAAATTGATCCAGAAGAAATCAATACCATGGACAAAGTCAAGCTCAGGAGAAGCTAGAAGTGCCTGCTTCTTGGCTGGCTAGGACTCCGCCTCAGGTGCACAGAGCTGGCTGGAGTCCCTGAGTGGAGAGAATAAGCCTAGAGCAGGACTTTGGTCTTTTTCCTGAAAATTCCTCCTCCTGGTAAACTAGCATCCTGCCCATGTGGCCTTCATGGTTTTAAGCCCCAGCCGATGGCATAGTTTGGAATTTTTTCTGACTCAAGGAAGACAGTTTTGATTAAGACAAGATATCTTCCTTGCTCCAGTATTAGCATTTGGGCTTATGGGATGGTGGAGGAGTAGCCAACTGACTTGCATCTAAGATGTGCTTGGGACTCGGCGGGTTCTCCTTTGCCCACAGCAGATCACTGCAGTGGAGCTTCCTGACTGAAGCTCCATAGCAAACTCAGCAGGGGGCCGGCAATGCAAATCCACTTGTATGGTTTGAACTGTGGAAATCAGCTCTTGCTATCAACCGGAGTAACCTATTCAAACTATTCATGTCAGTTTTCCCTCCCAGGTTTTTCGGAAGCCAGAAGCTGTCTGTCTGCACAACATTGGTCTTGTCTGTTTGTCCTGCCATGCGGCTCAATGGCTGCCTACTGAATTGCATCCATCTTTAATGGCTGTTTGTATGCATCTGGTTGATTGTTCTTGAAGGGAAGTGTCTGGGAACTGTATCCAAAAGGCACAGCAATTTCCCCACTTTCATTGGAAACCAGAACCATTATGCCAACTTGTGATAAATATCTTGAAAATTAGATTGTTTCCTCCAAAGCTGGTGGTAGCAGCCTTGACTGTTTTCTTTCATTTGTGAAATAATATCTAAAATATTTGCAAAGATGCATTTCCAAGCCTGGAGAGAATTTATTTCATCGTAATAAGTACTGAAAGCACATTTCCTCCCATCAAATGAGATTTTACATGAAATGTCTAAATGCAACGCCAGGGTTTTTTTCCTATTATTTTAAAACCATCTCCAGGGTGGGATGAAGACAGCTTAAACATGAACTCCTCACAGATCTCTTCTTGCATCATAATAGTCTTTAGTTCTTTTAAAAAGTGGCTGTTCTCTTTCTTCTTTTCACTCACTGCCCCTTTTGGCCACTTGTTACCTACCCTTGCCTCCCGCAACCACCCTCTTAGGCTTGGAGGCCAGGCTGGGCCCCGGGTACCGTGCCTGGTGACAATGGCCCACGTTTCTCTCTTAGCCGTGCCTCTGACTCCTCACGCTTTCTGTTTAGAGGACTTGGGGCCTTGAGGTCATTGAAGAATTCCTGAGCACAGTCCTAATGAATGATCCAGGGCTCTGATTGCCTTGCTTAGAATCTGGAGTGTGGGGGAGTCACAAGCCTTTGGTTTAACAGAGAAAGAGAGAACCCCAAACCCTGCCCAGCCCCCCTAGGAACCTGGAAGCAATCTAGGTTCTCTGCAGTAGGCACCGAAAGGAAGTCTGTCTGTTCTGGCTGGGGAGTCACAGCGGGTGGATGACCTTCACAGAGAGTCAACGCAGAGGTGGCACCAGCTGCCGAGCCCCATCGGGGCCTCCAGGCCCAAGTCTTTAGTGTACTGGAGGAAAGAGCTGGAGAGGAGAAGTGAGGGAGAAGCTGAAGCATCAGTGTTGCTGGCACTTCTCTGAAGAGAGGCAGGGTCACTGGACAGCCTCTGGACACTGAGCAGCTGCCTCAGACCTTGCTAGGCCTTTTCGGCCTGGTACCTTGCAGAATGTGGACCCGAGGGTCTGTCTGCAGGCTGGTCTGCTGCAGATACGCCCCGACTTAGGACCCAGTGAACCTGACTTCTAGGGTCAGCTGTCTGGCCACTGTCCCTTGTGATCCTGGACAAGTCTTTGCCTCGATTTCCCTATCTGTACCAGAAGAGGGAGGAAGCTGCCTTATAGTCTCTAGTTTCCCTCCCTATATTAACATTTTCAGATGCTAACCATGCATCTTATGATCAGGGGGAGGAGGTAAAGAAAAGGGTTGTTGGCATTCTGCTCAGTTACTGGCTCCATTTCCTGCGCTGCCTGCAGCCTCTGTCCATCCCCTGCACCTCCGTCCCAGGGGCTTCCAGGCCCAGATTCCCATCTGACCCTCACACGATTCATGTGAGGGACCAGAAAGAAAGGGGATCTGTGCCATTTTGCCTGAGGCCCAAAGAGGCCCCACAACGTGTTTAAGATGGGAAGCGGAACCCAGGTCTCTGGCCCCCATGCTGCCCCTGCTGTTTTTCTTAGACCACCAGCTAACAGTGCTTTGCGCACCTTTGCTTGTCATCTTTGGCCTGCCGTTAGGGCTGGCATCTGGGCCTGAGTGGCACGCATCTGTAAGGTGTTTCTACACTCTGACGCTGTCACCTGCTGAAATTGCTGCAAAACCAGGCCATTTATCCGTTTCCCTCCTCCCTGGCCCAGCATTGCCGGTTATGCTTGTATGAAAAGTCTAGGGACAGTTCTGTTGTTATAGTCGTTTCAAGGGGAAAAGAACCTCGCTGGCATGTGGTCTTCGGGGCCACAGCCAAGTGGTGGGCAGGGATCAGCAGGGAGACTAGCTGCTCTTCCCTTCCCTCCGCCGGCCGGCGCTAGAGCCGCCCCAGGGCAGCTGAGCAGCAGCCCGAGCAGACGGAAGGTGCAGAGGCCAGGTGCCCACTGAGTGGCAGGTGACTTGGGGGTGGGGGAGAAGAGAACGTTTTTCACATCAGTGGCATGCACACCAAAGCAACAGGAGGGAGCACGGGGCATTCCCAGGGAGCAGCAGTAGTGCTGGCGAAAGGAGGGTTGGCCAGAGCTTGAGGTTCTGTGTCTGCACCAACTTTATGAGCTGTTTATTGATTATGTGGGTCACTGGGGAAAGGTCACCAGCACTGCTGTGTCAGCAATAGGAGAAGAGGCCCACTGACATCCCATCTCAAAAGGAGCCAGTCTTGAGAGTGGAAGATGTCAGCTTTTTTTCTCCAAAGGCTTAAAAGGCGCTGCTTCATCCTTTCTCTAAAAGGAACGTCTTTCTAAAACCCCAGGTTAGATTAAGGAGTGATGACAATTTGGACCTTATTTAAAAAGCTTAATTAGTATATCATTCACATGCCATCCAATTGACTCTTTGAAATTGTGCCATTCAGTGAGTTTTAGTGTATTCACAGGGATGTGTGGCCATCACCACAATTAATTCTAGAACATTTCATCACTCTCAAAAGAAACTTTGTATCCATTAGTTGTCCCTCCACATTGTCCCCTTCCTCCCAGCCCTAGGCAGCCACAAATCTACTTTCTGTGTCTAGGGATTTGTCTATTCCAGACATTTCGTATCAGTGGAATCACAACATGTGTGTGGTCTTCTGTGCTGGCATCTTTCACCTTGCATAATGATTTCAAGGATCATCCATGTTGTGGCAGGTGTCAGCTCTTCATTCCTTTTTATGAAGGAATTTGCTTATTGTTTCACCAATTGATGGACATTTGGGTTGTTTCCACCTCTGGGTAATTATGAATAGTGCTGCTGTGAACATTCATGCACAGGTCTTTTTGTGGACATGTTTCTAATTTTCTTGGATATATACCTGAGAGTGGAGTTGCTGGATCACATAGCTACTCTGTGTTTAACTGGTTCAGGAATCACCAAGCTGTTTTCCACTCCCACTAGCAACATATGAGTGTTCCAGTCTCTCCACATCATTTTGGGCTTTTTAAAGTTAACTTTTAAAAACTGAAAGTGGTGTTCTAGAATATTGCTATATTCATTAGCACAAGGCCATAATTATATGCCTTGCAGACTTGCAGATGCACACAAATATTGGACATGTTATGCATTCCCAAGGACTCATGGGCTCCAGCACACTGAGTCATCAAGGCTCTAGGCTGAGGAGCTCCTTCAGAGGGTTCTAGTCTAGCCCTCCACCCAAGCTTGAATCCACTCTGCAGGTCCCTTCAGTGAACAGCTCCTGATTCCCTGCTGAGGGCTCCGAGCTCTGTGGAGCTGCAGCCACGTATATGGCTTGCTTCCTTCTCTCACAGGGCTTACAGTCTAAGGGGGAGCCAGATGCTAGGCAAGTGCTTCCTGCCAAGGGCAACGGGGACACAGAGGGAGGTCTTCATACGCACCTGTACAAATGTTAGAGGCAGCCAGTGAAATGTCGTGTGTAAAGTGCCATACCAGATACCTGGCTCATAGTGGGCACCTGCTGGTAGCAGTTATGTTTCTGTATAGATCTTTGCATGTTATACATGAGGAAACTGAGTCTCTATGGTCAAGCAGCTTCCCAGAACCCCAGAGCCCATGACTGAGAAGCTGGCCTTCCTGCTTCAGGGACTGTCATTGGTCTCCAAAGCCCTGCCTGCACTGACATCTGAAGCCTGGCCTTCTTAACCCTTGACCTGCCTGACTCCAGCCTGCGACTACCTGCCTTTCCCAGGTCTGGATCCTGCTGGACCAGGGTATCCTACTGGACTAGGGCATCCTACTTGGCTCATGCCCAGCTTAACACCGAGATTGTTAGTGGCAGATAGTACCTGCTAACTGCTAGCCAGGCCCTTTTAGAGCGGGGGGATCTGCTGTGATAGGAGCCCAAAGTGCCGTGATTGATGGCCACGGCTTGATGGCTCTGTTCCACACGTGTCAGCAGCCCCACATCCCTTCACTCCATCCAGGCTGGAACTGGGGAAGGTAGAGTGGCCTGAGCCTCCTGCTGTGTATGCAGCCAACCATCAGCCCGCAGGAGTCTTCCCAGAGGGACCTCCTCCACATCGCTTCCTCTCCACTCCCACAGGGCCACCCCCCAGCACACTTTTGCCTGCAGAAGTTTGTGAGGGGTTCATTTCTCTCTTGAATCAGCTGGACGGTCTAGGGGCTGGATGACGGGGACTTTTTCAGCCCCTCAGGGTTGCTCCCTTTCTTCCCTGCCCACTGCCTTCGGTTTACCTACTTTTCTTCCTCTGTCATGCCTGGAGCTGGGCAGCAATGAACTGGCAGTTTGAAATGGACGGCAGGGATCTAGCAGAATCCCCAGGTCTGGGAAGCGAGAGTCAGGTACCAGAGGCCGTGGCTGACGTGGGGAGGCATGAGTCACTGATAACCCCAGAGGTAAAGAACACCCTCGGCTCAGGCTGCTATCCCCCAGGAGGCTTCTCAGTGTGGGTGGCTGCGGGCTTCTGGGGGTGTACTCAGAATCTGAGGGGGAAAGAGACTGTCCACAGGCCTCTGCTCTGAACCGGAGGTATCAGTATACCCCTTGCCCTCCCCCGCACCCCACATGCGCAGGCTACAAAGCCACAGAGCACAGCATCTCCTTGGGACGTCTGCTTACTCAAGGCTGGGGGCGTTTGCTGTCTGTCTGAAAGCCAACATGGACAGAGTATGAAATATGCAAAGTTGAATTCACGTGCATTTGTGAGGCTGAAATCCAAAGTGCACGCGGCAGATGGCTTTGGGGTTCACCTACAGCTGTGGATTGGGCTTGGGTGAGGAACACGGCTGGGGCCACAGGCTTCCAGCACAGGAGCTCAGGGGGGGGACGAGCCCACGCAGGCCTCCGGGCCAAGGTGGCACACCCCTCTGTGGGCAGAAAGCCTCGCCCCAAGGCTGCTTCCCAGGCCCACGTTCATCCAGAGGGAAAGAGCCAACGAACCCGAGGCCAGAAGCTGCTTGTGCTGCGGGTGAGAACCCCCTTCTGACACGGAGCAGACAAAGTTGGTTTCCAGGGGAGGCGCTCTCACTCATGTCCCCTCCGTTGCCCACGCTCCCAGCTCTGGGTCCAGCCTGTACCCAAGGGGGGTGACGTGGTGGTGGGCCAATGTGCTGCTCCTGCAGACCAGCGAGTCTTTTTCAGTTGACAAAGCTCTTGGCCACTACCCCCCAACCTGTCCTCTTCACGTTGGCTGCTGTAGCCACAAAGGAACACGGCAAGAAGTCAGCAGAGTGCCCTGGAGTGGAGTCTTCAAAAGCCAAAAGTGGTTATTTTTTTCTTTTTCTTTAGGGCTGAGTGGGTAGCTTGTCTGGTGCCGACAGGTTTTATGTTGCCAGCCCTTAAACAAGATCTGGGCCTCTTTCCCCACAAGCTCAAGATGACAGGCCAGGGGGTTAGTGACAGCCTCAGCCCTAAATGAGGTCCCTCTTTCCATTTTTATGTGGGCGCATTGTACATTACATGCCATTTTGTTTTGTCGGGGTGTCTCTAGATGCCAGTACTTGAGTGAGGTCACAGCTGAGGCCTTGGACTTGGCCTCTGAAACACTCAAGGAAGATTTGGTTGGAATTGTTTTTTAAAGAATAATGTACAAACGTCACTAAATTGCTTGAAAAAAGAATGCTACATGGGACGTGTCCAGAAGCAGTAAGAGGATGCAGCACTTCCCGAGATCTGAACAGGCAGCTTCTTATTTTGAAATAGTAATAGATTCACAGGCAGCTGCAAACACGGTACATAGAGCCCTCCAATGGTGCATCTTATGTAACAGCTCCACACTATCAACACTGGGAAACTGATACAGCTACAGGTTTTGTGTGGACACACATTTCCATTTCTCTGGGATAAATGCCCCAGAGTGTAGTTGCTGGATCATATGATACTTGCAGGTTTTCGTTTTATAAGAAACTACCAAACAATGGCAGTGTTTGTGCCATTTTACATTCTCCCCAGCAATGTATGAGTGACCCAGTTTCTCCACATTCTCACCAGCTTTTGGTGTTGTCACTGTTTATTTTAGCCATTCTCATAGGTGTGTAGTGGTATCTCATGGCAGTTTTAATATTCAATTCTCTAATGGCTGCTGATGTTGCACATCTTTGTGAGTGCTGACTTGCCTTTCATAGAAACTCTTCAGTACATGTCTTTTCATGTCTTTTGCATGTTTTCTGAGTACATAGTTTGTTTTAAGATTCTTTATTTATTCCGGATACTAGCCCTTTATCAGATAAGAGGTTTGCCAAGATATTCTCCCGGTCTGTACCATGTTTCTTCATCCTATTCACAGGGTCTTTCACAGAGCAAAAGATTTCATTTTTGATAAGATCTGGTTTATCAGTACTTCCTTTTATGGGTCTTGCTTTTGGTGTCAAGTCTAAGAAAGAACTTTTTGCCTAGCTCTACAGGCTGAAGATTTTATCCTACCTTAAGAAAAACTTGTATAGTTTTACGTCTTAATATAACTCTGTGATCCCATTTGGAGTTAAATTTTGTGTAAAATATCAGGTTGAGGTTGAGGCTCAATTTTTGCCTATTGATGTTCAATTGCTCAACAATCACGTGTCACCAAAGCTGTCAGCACCACACTGCACTGGTTTTTGGCACTTTTGCCAAAGACCAGTTTGGCATGTTTGTGTGGGTCTATTTCTTGGTTCTCTGTTCTGTTCTGTTGATGTATGTGTCTGTCCTTCTGCCAACACCATGCAATCTCAGTTAACGTAATCATATAGTAAGTCTTGAATCCAAGTAGATTGATTCCTCCCACTTTATTCTTCTTTGTCAAAATGGTTTCAGCTCTTCAACTTCCATTGCCTTTCCATATAAACTTGACAGTAATCTTGTCTATATCTACAGAAAAATCTTGCTGGGATTTTGATAGGAATTGGTTAAAACTGTATATCAGTTTGCAGAAAATTGACATCTTTTCTATGTTGAGTCTTCCAATCTATGAACACAGAATATCCCTCCATTCACTGAGATCTTCTTTGATTTCTTTCATCAGTGCTGTATAGTTTCTAGCATGCAAGTCCCATACATGTTTTGCTTGATTTTCAACGAAGAATTTTTTTAGCAATAGTTATATGGTATTGTGTTTTTAACTCCAGGGTCTATGTATTGATTATCATTGTATATAAATGCATTTGATTTTTTTATGCATATCTAGCAATATTGCAGGTTCAGTTCCAGACCGCTGCAATAAAGCAAGTCAGATGAGGTTTTCTTTTGGTTTTCCAGTGCGTATAAAACTTCTGTTTATACTATACCGTAGTCTATGAAGCGTGCAATAGCATTATGCCTAAAAATAACTTACGTACCTTAATTAAAAACACTTTATTGCTAAAAAATGCTAACCAGCATCTGAGCTTTCAGTGCGTCCATCTTTTTGCTGGTGGGGGCTGAGTTTCTTACCTTGTGGTTGATGGCTACTGACTGATGAGAGTGGTAGTTGCTGAATGTTTGGATGGCTGTGGCAATTTCTTAAAATAAAACAATGAAGTTTGCTGCATTGATGGGCTGTTCCTGTCATGAATGATTTCTCTGTAACATGCAATGCTGTTTGATAGCATTTTAGCCACAGTAGAACTTCTTTTGGAGTTGGAGTCAATCCTCTCATACAATCCTCTCCTGCTTTATCAGCTAAGCTTATGTGATACTCTCTAAATCCTTTGTTGTCTTTTCAGCAGTCTTCACAGCATCTTCAGGAGTGACACCACTTTCTTTGTTCATCCATAAAAAGCAAGTCCTTATCCATTAAAATTTGATCATGAAATTGCAGCAATTCAGTCCCATCTTCAGGCTCCACTCCACTTCTAATTCTTTTGCTATTTCCACCACATCTGCAGTGACTTTCCCCACTCAACTCTTGAGCCCTCAAAGTCATCCACAACGGTTGGCACCAACATCTTCGAAACTCCTGTTACATGTTGATGTTTTGAATGAATGAATGTTCTTAATGGCATCTAGAATGACGTATCCTTTCCTGAAATTTTTTGATTGGTTTTGCCTAGATCCATTAGAGAAATCAGTATCTATGGCAGCTATGGCCTTAAGAAATATATCTCTCAAATAATAAGACCTAAAGGTAGAAATGACTCCTTGATACATGGGCTGCAGGACGGATGCAGTGTTAGCAGGCATGCAGGCAACATGAATCTTGTTGTCCATCTCCGTCAGAGCTCTTAGGTGACCAGGTGCATTGCCAATGAGCAGCAATCTTTTTTTTCTGAACAATAGGTATCAACAGTGGGCTTCAAATATTCCATAAACCATTCTATAAACAGATATGCTGTCATCCAGGCTCTGTTGTTCCATTTCTAGAGCACAGGCAGAGTAGATTTGGCATAATTCTTAAGGGCCTAGGGATTTTTGGATGGTCAGCGAACACTGGCTTCAACCTAAAGTCACCAGCTGCACTAGCCCCTAATGAGAGAGTCATCCTGTTTTGAAGCTTTGAAGCCAAGCATTGACTTCTCTCTAGCTGTGAAAGTCCTAGATGACATCTTCTTCCAATAGAAGGCTGTTTTGTCTACATAGCGAATATGTTTAGTGTAGCCCCCTTCATCAGTGATCTTAGCTAGATAATCTGGATGACTTCTCCATGAGCACTTGCTACTTCTCCTTGCACTTTGATGTTATGGAGATGACTTCTGTCCTTAAACCTCATGAAAAAACCTCTGCTAGCTTCCAACTTTTCTTCTGCAGCTTCCTCACCAACCTCAGCCTTTACAGAATAGGCTTTGGTTTAAGCAAATATGGTGGCTGATTTGAACTGTGCAGATCATTACAATTTTCTCCATATCAGCTATAAGGCTGTTTTGCTTTCTTTTCATTTGTGTGTTCACTGGAGGAGCACTTTTAGTTTCCCCCAAGAACTTTTCCTTTACATTCACAACTTGGCTGTTTGGTGCAAGAAGCCTAGCTTTTTTGGCCTTTCTCAGCTTTAACAAGCCATTTCTCATTAAACTTAGTGATTTCTAGCTTTTAATTTAAAGTAAGAGGCATGTGATTCTTTCTTAGAGGCCATTGTAGCATTATTAATTGGCTTAATTTCAATACTGCTGTGTCCCAGGGGCTAGGGGGCCTGAGGAGAGGGAGAGAGTTGAAGGATGGACTGATTCGTGGTGCAGTCAGAGCACACACAACGTTTATTGATTAAGTTTGTCTTAATGTGAGCAGTTCATGAAGCCCCAAAATATTTACAATAGTAACATCAAAGTTTACTGATCACAGATCACCATAACAAATACGACAATAATGAAAAACTTTGAAATACCAAGAGAATTACAGAGACACTAAGTGAGCAGATGCTGTTGGAAAAATGGTGCCAATAGACATGCTCTCAACCTGCAGGGTTGTCATATACCTTCAATTTGTTAAGAAATGCATTATCCACAATAAAGCAAAGCACAATAAAAGGAGGTGCACCTGTATCCTGAGAACTCACTTATTAGTTCTAGGTGTTATTTTATACATTTCTAAAGATTTTCCACATAGACAGTTACGTCAACTACAAATAGAAATAGTTTTACTTCTTTTCTAATGTGCCTTTTATTTCATTTTCTTGGCTTAATGGACTAGCTAGAATTTCCAGGATGATGTTTTTGGTTTTTATTTGTTTGTTTTAAATTGAGATGTATTTGACATACAATATTGTTTAAGGTGTTACATGTTGATTTGATACAAGCCATGAGGAGAGCAGACATCCTTCCTTGCCTTCTTAACAATCTTGGAAGCATTCAGTCTTCAATCATTGTGATGTTAGCTTAGGTTTACTGTAGAGGTTCTTTATCAAGTTGAGGAATTTCCTCTCTGTTCCTGGCTTTATGAGAGTTTTTATCATGAATGGGTGATGAATTTTGGGAAGTACTTTTCTGTAGCAAATGATTGGGTCATATGATTTTAATTGAATTTTCTTTTATCTTGAGATAATTGTAGATTCACATGCAGTTGTAAGAAATAATGCAAATAGATCGTATGTACCCTTAAGCCAGCTTCCCCTAATTAGAACATCCTGCAAAACTATATGGTACAACATCACAGCTGGGATGCTGATGTTGGAACAGTCAAGGTACAGAGCCTTTCCATCACCACACATATCCCTTATGTTGCCCATTTATGGACACATCCACTTCCTTCCTACACCCAACCCCTCCTTAATCCGTAGCAACTCCTGATCAGTCCATTCCTATGGTTTTGTCATTTCAAGAATCCTATGTAAATGGAATCACACAGTATATACATTTGGGAGATTGCTATTTTTCACTCAGTATAGATCTCTGCAGATTAATCCAGGTCATTGTATCAATGGACATTTTTATTGCTGAGTAGTATCCCGTGGTGTACATGTACCAGTTTGTTTAACCATTCATCCACTGAAGGATTTCTGCATTGTTTCCAGTTTGGGGCTATTATGAACAGAGGTACTATAAACATTTGCAAGTTTTTGTATTGAACACAAGTTTTCATTCCTCTGGGATAAATACCTAGGGATGTAGTTTCTGGGTCATATAGTAGTAGTTGCAGATTTAGGTTTTAAAGAGACTACTAGTTTTACAGGGTGGCTATACTGTTTTTCATTCCCTCCAGCACTGTGTGAGTGATTCAGTTTCTCCCACTGCTGCCAGTATTTGGTATTGTCGCTATTTTTTTTTCATAAAGGTGAATCTTGCACAATTCAGTGGCATTTAATACATTCACAAATGTACTAAACCATCACCTCTATGTAGTTCCTAATAAGCATTTATGTCACCACCACCCCAATAAGACCCCATACTCATTCAGCACTTATTCCCCATTCTCCCCTCCCCACATCCCCAGGGCAATCACCAATCTGCTTTCTGACTCAGCGTATTTGCTTATTCTGGACATTTCATGTAAATGGAATCATGCAATATGTGGCCTTCTGTGACTGGCTCCTTTCACTTAACCTAATGCTGTGAAGGTGCATCCACCTTGTCGTAGCACGCGTCGGTACTTCATTCCTTTATATGGAGTGAATAACAGCCCATAGTGTGGACATGCCAGAATTTTGTTTTTCCATGTATATATCAGTGGACATTTGAGTTGTTTCCACCTTTTGGTTATCATGAGTGATGCTGCTGTGAACATCAGTGTTAGAAAGAAGGATCACTGTGTCTTGGTGGATTGTTCCTTGTGTCATTGTGTAATACACCTCCCTGTCCCTGGTAATATTTTTTATTCTGAAATTTAATTTTTCTGCTGTTACTGGAGCTACCCTTGATAGTATTTTTCATTAACATTGCAGGATATATTATTTTCCATCCTTTCCCTTTCAACTGGCCCATACCATTATGTTTGAGGTAAGCATCTTACAGACAGCATGTAGGTGGGTCGTGTTTTTTCACTGCATCAATCTGTCCTTTAATTGGTGTATGTAGATTATTTTCACTTATTCAGAAGTTAGTGCTTAATTCTGCCAGCTTACCTGGTTTTGTTTGTTGTCTGTTTTTGTTTCTCCATTTTATTTGCCCTGACTTCCTGTGCGTTACTTGAACATCTTAGAATTCCATGTGATGATTCATGTCGTGTTTTTGCACGTACCTTTTTGTACACCACCTGGAATGGCTGCTCTAGGTATTACATTGTTTGTACCTGACTTACAATGGTCTACTGGTGTCAACATTTTACCAGTTTGAGTAAAGTATAGAAACACTACCGATTTCCACCTCCTTAACCTGCCTCTGTTTATAATATAATTGTTAAATATTTCTTGCACATACATTTAGAACCACAGCATGCAGTGTTATAATTGGTGCTTCAAACCATCAAACATGACTTAGAAAACTTGAGAGGAAAAGGAAAGTATTGTATTTACCTATATTATTTTTTCTCTTTTTATTCTTTCTTTCTTAGTGATGTCCAAAATTCCCTCTTTTCTGCTTAAAGAACTTCCTTTTCCCTGCTCCCCGGAGAGGTCTGTTCTTAACAACTCCTCTTAGCTTCCCCTCATCTGATAATGTGTTGATTCCCCTTGCACACCTGAAGCATACTTTCATATGCTGCAATAGGGAAGGCAGAGACAAAATCCCCTTTCTGCCATGTGGGCATTGAGGTCTAGCTTCCCCACTCAGACTTCATTGATGCCAGGAAGGTTGGGGCTTCCTACTACTGCTGGGAAATGGTGGTAGTTCCAGATCTCCGCCAGGCTTCCACTGGTAGCATCCTGACTGGGATGGGTAGGAGTGCCTCAGTACTGTTCCCCAGGTGGTCTCCACTGACAGTGGCAGGGATGGGATGGAGACTCATTACCACTGTGCAAGGGCAATGGTCCTCTCTGTTAGAGCTCCTCTGATGCCACCCTAGTGGGGACAGGAGAGAAGAGTCCTGACCACCATGCCCCACCGGGCCTTTGCTGCTGGAAGGGGGTGGGACCACACTCTTCCCTGGGGTGGTCAGCTGAATGACAGCAGTTCCTGTATAGCGGTTTTCTGTCTTGGTAGGCTGCCCTTTTCCTGGTCCTCTGCTTAAAGAGATCAGGCTTTTGTTGGGGCCTTTTTGGGTTGCTCGCTTCTTCAGGCTCACATCTGAGATGTATGAGGCCACAAGGAAACGCAGGGGGCTCAACTCTGTGTTGTGCCTCAGGTTCCAAGGTCCCTAGCCAGGCTGCCGCCTTCTCTCCACTTTTCACGGTCTTTGGTTTGTGTTACACAGAATGTCCAGCAGTTTCAGTTGTACTCAGTGGGAGAATAGGAAAAGTACCTCTGTTTTTCCAGAGGCAGAAGTCTGGACATAGAAATTTTCAAGTCTGATACTGTCCTGCAAAGGAGATTTAGGAGGAGAGCAGCCCTCACACATGTGGGGCTTGAGTGGGGCTCTTACTGCATGTCTACATCATGAAAAAAACAAAAAGAAATGAAAAATAGAAGCAAAATGAAAAAATAAAACCAGCTTTACCTGGGTCTGCATGCGTCTGCTCATCTGTCACGGAGGGCATGTGGTGGGGTGACCATGACCACAGCCTGCTCGGTGAGGTTTTGTAAGCCAGGGCACTGGGATTTCGTGATCCCCTTCTGACATCGTTGCTTCCGTCCACCGACAGTTGGGTTATGCCCTGTTAGTCCTCCCACCTGGTTGGGTGCTCACGGAGCCAGAGCCGGGAGCGGCCCCTTCTGCGGGCCATAAAGCTTACCCTAGTACAGCTGAAGGGGCCGGCAGCCAGCCCCTGACCCAGGCACCGTGGTTTTCATGTCAGAGAACAGAAGAGCCTTTCCCCAGGCCCCACTGCATTCCACAAAAAAGCAAAGCCAGACCTAGGACACACATTCCCTGCCTTTCAGCTCAGTGTTGTTTTAGTCACACAGGCAGCTTCTCCACCCACCCCTCGGCTCTCCAGTAAACTGCTCTGCCCAGTGGCCAGGGACTGCCGTTTCACCCCAGCCAACTGCGGCGCAGAAGCGCCCCTCATCCCCTGGGCTGGGAGGGGCTGGGAGGGGGGTGCGGTGGGGGGAAAGGCAGGAAAAGGAATGTGGCCGACTCCACCCAGACCTGTCCTCAGAGTGAGAGTGTGATTCACGGGGTCAGTGGTCTCACCTTCGGATCTGATAGACAGTGTACTTTTTGTCTCCTTAAGCCCTGTGTCTAGGTCGTTTGGGAAGCGCCTTGGAGAGTCAAGAATAAAAGTGCAGGTCAAACAATGGATGACTGGAAAAGTCGGCCTATAATCAAGAGCATGCCTCCCCATTTCGCCATGGTGGGAAATCGTCAGGAGCCCAGAAAGCTCCAGGAATCGGTCAGACAATGGGCTATTGCGGGGAGGGGGGTATTGAATGCTTCTGATCTTAAACTTGAACATAAGATGTGTTATTGCAATTCTCTGTGCAAACTTGGTGGCAGGAAACCAACCCACATCGTAAGGAACTAGAATCCGACCTAGGAGATGAGCTGACCTTGCTCCCTTGTGATTTTCTGGAGGAGCAGGGGATACAGCCCCAGTTTCCATCTGGATTCCCAGTCCAGTGATCTCTGCCCTTGTAGCCCTTCAACTAGAAAGAGAGGAAGGCTGAGAGGGAAGAGAGGTTACTTTTTCTCTGAACAGAAACCAGGAATGTGGGAATGACATTGTGTTAGCTTCCTAGCCCCGCTGAGAACAGGAAGCCAGCGCATAGCGCACGCAGAGATGCCCGCTCAACTCACTGGCCCTGGTGTCCTTTTAAAAACTCAATCTGACCGATTTTGACTTTCCTCCCTTGGAACGCAGATCTTCCATGTGTCTGAAACCAGGGTGATGGGAGGGCCGTGAGAGCCTTCGGTTACATGGGTCTGACAGTAAGAGCCTGCTGCATCACCAGCCCACCAGGGCCAGCTGCGTTAGCGGGAGCTGCAGCAAACACAATGGCTGTTATCTCGGTGTATTAGGTCCACAGAGGAGTGGCCTGCTTAATCTCTAAATTAATAGAGCAGAGAGGAAATGGTTCTTATAGAGCCGTGGGTCTGCTTCCTTCCTGATCAGAGAACTGGGAGCTCCGGGCTCTTAGGTAATGTCATTTCACATAACTAAAGGGCCTAGCTTCTACAATCCTGAGCGCAGTCCACTTTCAGCAGGTCACCTTCCTATTTAATTGAGAATTCTAGGGTGTGCACAGGTGTGGAGGGACAGTGTTGAAATCTCACTTCTCTTTTTCCCTCATTGTCTACCACCAAAGATGGATTGTGAATGTGGCATTGAGCTGAGTATGTAGACATTTACAAAACTTTGTTTACCGGAGTTCCAAGTCTCACAGAGATGGTGGTCAGAGGGGATGGCAGAGATGGAGCAATGACTTGGCCAGTGGCCTGTCCTCCCAATTGCCCATCTTTTGGCCAGGCATCTTCTAGAAGGCAGTTTCTAACCTCCACCCTGGTTACCCTTTTTACTTCTTGCTTCTCTTTTATGACCAACAACTGAGTCAGTGTAGGAAAACCTCTGGGTAATGGAACCAGAGCCCATGGCCCGTCTCTGCGTGCCTTCTGAGCTCTCCTCTGTGTCACGCTTCCTGCTGGTCCCAGGAGAATGAGGGTCCTCTTCCTCTGCTCACACACCCCTCCAGCACCCTTCTTAAAAGTGTGACTTGTGAATTAACTGCTTTGATTTCAATTGGTGTAGATGTCAATACCAAAAGGGTCTTCCTTAGCATAGGTCCTGGGCGCTGGCAGCCACGCACTCTCTCAGGAGAAGTGGCCATTGCTCACCAGGCTGGGCCTGTCTGAGCAGATGGTCGTTAGGGTCCTTTGTCAGCCTTGCCCAAAACTCACATTCATTGCTTCAGAGTGAAGCCTTGGACTTCATCAAAATTAGCTGTTCTCCCTCTTCTCTGCCCTTGGTTCTGGGTGACCTATTTCTGAAACTCCAAACTGTCCTAGAAGACCAAGGATTTGCCCCAGCCGAGGTCCAAAAAACATGCCTCAGGCTCCAGAAGCAACTCTCTCACATGGGTCGAGTCCTCTTCACAGTAAAATCCACTTGGAATATGCGTTTGGTCCCTGAAGGGGATGCTGTTGAGGAAGCCCACTCCTCTGGCTGGGCCCAACAGGTAGAGCAGAGCCTGGCCAGGCCCCAGCCAGCACAGCCCTTGGTAATTTTGGGGGCTGGTCAATGTTGGCTGCCTCAGGCAGATCGCGGTGCTAAGTGGAGCTCTGCTGTACATGCAGAGGGTCTCAGCAGCCTGGTTCTCCTGTCCTTTGCCTAAAACCAAACTAACAACAAAAAGAAGCATATTGCAAGTCAAGATCTGTTAATAAAATTATACCAGTCCCAAAGGATAGTGCTTTGAAAAAGCCCTGGGATTTCCATGTGAATAATTGGGAGCCTCCTCTCTGGAAAATGTACCTCTGATGTGACGATTATTCTTGGCCAAAGACCAGGGCACAGGACTCCTGGATTCTGGTCTTGCTTCTGCTCCTAACTATGGGGCTCTGTTGCATCCTTTGCCCTCCCTGAGGACAAAGATCAAATGAACCAGGAGAAAGAATAACCACCTTTAATTGAGCACTGACTAGGTGCCGGGCACTTGCTAAGCGTTTGGGGGAGGGGCATTGTCTCCTGTAATCCTTAGGGTAACCCTGAGATAAACAGGCTGTCTCCAGGAAGCTGAGGCTCCGAGAGGTTAAGCCAAAGCCACAGAGCTAACAAGTGGCAGAGCTCAGAGCCAGCCGTCACTGCCTCTGTACTCCACTGTCTCTTAGCTCTGAAGCACACGGAAGGCCACAGAGCAGGACAGAGCACGTGTCAGGCAGGAGTAGTCCTCATGAAAAATCACAGCCACGCAAGTACCTCTTCAACAGTTGCTCATTCATTCAGCAGCATGTGATCTGGAGAAAGGGGAGTGTCACCTTTTGAACACTGGGCACCCACCCAAGGTTAATAAGGCCCCCAGGCTCTGCAGTCCGCATGTGGAGTTTGGACAGGAGGCAGAACCTTTGATCCTTCCCTTTGAGGGTAAGATCTCCATTCCTCCCTCGTATGGGTGGCCCGATTGATTACTAGTGTGATAATCTCTCAAACATTAGCACTGCAGACGGCAGTGCTACGGAGCCTGTGTGGAATTGGGACCCAGTATGTATGTCACATGTTGTCTCTGTCTCAGTCGATACCCCACAGCAAGTTGCAAAGATTCCCCAGCTCTGAGCAGCCACCTATTGTATTCATAAGGCAGCTCCAGACAAAATGGAGGTGTTAAGGGCTTTAGCCATACAGTTGGAGAAGGAAGGAGACACCTCTTTGCTCCTCATCTGCATTTCATCATTTAATGACAGTAAATGGCTCACTTTATAGATTACAGTGGTTGGCAGGAATGGTATTCCTTTTGAACTCCCCAGATATTCCTCCTCCTTATGGATGAGGACACTAAGGTCTGAGAAATCCAGTGACTTGCAGAAAGATACCCATTAAGAAGGTGGGAAGCTACATCAAGGGTCCTCATTTGAGTGGCAGCCTGCTTTCTACCCACAGTATGACCAAAATCAACCCCCACCCCTTCTTCTCACTTCTAAGTGCAAGTGGGGCTGAGGAAGGGGGCAGAGGAAACCTGAGTGTAACAGGAAATGTGGAGATTGGGATGGCTGCAGAAACGCTGGTCTCGTTTCACCTGCCCCTCTTCTTTAGACTGGTGACCTTAGGAACGCCCAGCAGGCGGAAGTCTGTTCGCCTCCTGCCTTGGGGTGAGGATTTGTGTCCATCATCTTTGGAGGCACAGGCTTTGACTTGCAAAAAGAGCATGGAATTCAGTAAGGAGACCTTGAAGTGGATCCCGAGGCTGTAACTAGCACTCGGCAAGACCTTGAGCAAGTCCCTTTCCTCTTGAGGTCAGAGGGCCTGTCTATCTCTGGCCTTCCGTGACATTGCCCATGGACCTACTGTGTGCCTGGCCCTGGGCTGGACCCTCCCCTGGGACAAATCTGCCCTGCTGCCACTTTGTGTATATCAGCTCATCTCTTCCTGTGACATGGCGATTAATGTTCCCACTTCACTGT
This sequence comes from Manis javanica, assembly GCF_040802235.1. Lineage (NCBI taxonomy): Eukaryota > Metazoa > Chordata > Mammalia > Pholidota > Manidae > Manis > Manis javanica. Next base: position 137,632,754 of record NC_133174.1, read on the forward strand.
TGAGGAGGCTGAAGCTCAGAGGGGACAGGGACATTCCAAGTCCTACATAGTCAGTAGGTTGGAAATTCAGATATCAACCCAGGTGCTCTGACTCCCAAGCTCCTCCTCCTCTGCTGCTTCCCATTCCGGGATGAGCAGCTCAGACATTTAGGGCCTCCTGCAGGCAGGCAAAACGGTCCAGATTGCCTGGACATTCCAATCCAGCGGCAGAGGCAGCCCAAGCTGATGAAAAGCCCCACTGGGGGCTGGGCTGAGTTCTCCAAAGGGCCCTCTTAGAAGCCTGGAGAGGAAGCCCCGTGTCTGCTGTGTCACACAGGCGGTACGCACGTCACAGGTGCAGGTCTGGCCCTAGGAGAGGGGAGCTGTGTGTATGGCCCACTTCCAGGAACCAGGTGGTCAGGGACCTGCTCAGCAGGGAAGCAGTGCTGTCCCTGACACTTACTGAGATCTTGCACAAGTCTCTGAGCTTCAGTGTCTGCACTAGTAAAACGGAGTGAACAATCTGCCCTCTGCCCACTCCTGGGTCTCTGGGACAACAGTGAACAAGCTGTGGTTATGAACATGGTAGGAGCCTCACAGGGTACTACTGCTGTTAGCGCTTTTTTCATGATCAGAGATTGGCACTGGCTCACAAGGGCCGTGGGGAACACGTGTCCTTGGAGCTCAGGTATAAACACACAGGCCCCCTGAGAGAACCTCAGTCTCATCAGCAGCCCCACTGCACCGCGGAGAGCTGGATTTATGGTGTAGCTCTGAGCATTCTGGGTCAAGGCTTGCAGTGCATATGCGCCTTTCTATTTTGGGGATCCTCCCCATAGAGCTCGCAGCTGTTCACTCCCTTCTCTCCCTCCTCCTCCTGCTCCTGCAGTAGGGCCCCTTTTCTGTTCCAGACACCCAACCAGGGCAGGCCGCCAGGCAGAGGCCTTGCCTTCAGATGGAACTTTTCTGTAAGGGCTGAGCACTGCTCAGCTTGCAGGACACTGCTGGGCTCTGCGTCCGAGTCCTGCCCGGGTAGCCCAGTTCAGCAAGCCAGTGACCTGAAAACCACAGTCTGGTTGAAGGGAGGATGCTAGGAGAGAGGGAGAGCTCCATTTGGCAGCTGGCTTCCCCTGGCATCTGGGAGCTTGGCACTGCCTGTTTCTGGACTTCCAGGAGCACACTGGCCTTGTCTGCATTCTTGCCTGCCTCTTGCCCCTAGCATCCTTGACCTTAGGCCCAAGGTGACCAGTATTTGGAGCTTGAGCTCCCCAGGTAGGAGCGTGGGCATACCCTTGGACCCCAGGTTGGAGTGGCAGGAGAGTCTAGCTGAGCTGAAGCTCAGGCACTACCCACTCTGGGGATGTGCAAACCATGGGGCCAGCCCTGGAGATGCAGGCTGGGGGCTCCCCAAACTCGGGGCTGGCCTGTGCCAGCCAAGACCTCTTGCTTTTGCTGAAAATCCCCAGCTAGAGAAAGTGTGAGTCTGCCTGCAGTCAGGTATTTGGGTCATAAGCTGCCCTGGGAGTGCGAGCTGCAGGCCTCGGGTGGAGGGCGAGAGGAGCATGTGCTTCTCAGGTTCAGGCCACAGATGTTGATTTCAGCAGTTGACAGAAGAATTCGTCAAACCCATCCCTCCTCCCACTTTGCCTTTCCTTCTCTGCCCCTTCCTTCCTGCCTTTCCTTCTCCTCCTCATCTCCCTCCTCCCCTCTCACCAGATCTCCCACCCCCATAGTACCAAAGTTAGAAAGCCAGCCATGAGCCACGCTGCTGCTGCCTCTACCCCAGCCTCCTGCCCGCCTGCCCCTCGCACACATGTGCCCTTGTCTGCCTCCCTCCGGGGCTGTGGGGCTCGGTCACTATCCTGATTCCCCATTCAGAGCTGCTTCATCAGTTCGGCTGCTCCCCAAGGCTGTCAGCCAGCGCGGGCACTCCCGCGACCCTGAGATTTCCTGCTCTGAGGACCCTCCACCCATGGCTCTGTACCTGGCACATAGTAAACGCTCAATAAGCAGTGGCTGCCGGTCCTCTTGGCCAGAAGGTCCCTTAGGAATTGGGCAGGCCACCCCCTTTGTTGAACATGAGGCCAAGGATACACAAAGGAGAAGGGGCGTGTCCAAGGTCATTAGGCCAGTTAGTGAGTTCCTCACAGTTTCTGACAAGTGGTTGTCCCTTGGCCTTGTGCTAGAAATGGGGAGAGCTGCATAATTTGCAGGAAACCTTTTGCTCCAATATTTAATTCAAATCTGCAGATGCCAGCTGAGCCCTGTCACGAGACTGGGTGCTCTGGGGCTACAGAGATGAGGAGGAAACAGCCCCTGCCCTGTGGAGGCGGAAAACGCACAGACCTAACATGGTGCCCTTGAGGTTGACCAGAGCCCCCAGGCTGTATTGGCAGAGAGCCCCCTGAAGGCCTGAGGGAGGAGGGTGTGGTTTAATCTGCTGGACAAAGGCTGGAAGGGTAAGGCAGGTGAGCCTTCTGGAGGCGGTGCCCCCTCCTTCCTCCAGAACCCACAGAGCGCCCTCCAGCAGGCATGCCAGAGTAGGAATGTCATCAGTGAAGGTGACACGTGGCATCTGGGACTGCCACTTAGCTTGCCGGGGTCAGGGATGGTCACCTAGCTTGTACGGTGGTAAAAATCTTGAAGCTTTCCAGCTCCCACAGTGTTGTCTGCCACTCTCTGGTGAACAGTTGACCTATGTGGCCCCATACAGTGTGAGGGGGGCAATTTGGGAAGAACTCATTTCCCTTGGGCAAGCTGCTGAGCTCATGCTGTAGGGCAGGGGTTGGCAAACGTCAGACCATGGCAACGCCAATTCCGGCCTGCAGCCTGTTTTTGTCAATAAAGTTTTATTAGTCCATAGCCATGCCCAGTCATTAACATACTGTCTACTACAGAGCTGCAACAGAAACCATGTGGCCTGCATAGCCTAAGATACTTACTTTTTGGGCCTTTACAGAACCTTGCCATCCCCTGATCTAGGTCACTGGGCTTTGGTTCACTTTTCTCTGAGGCCATAATTCCCCCTACTAGGTGGGTACTCCCTTCCGTACCACTCGAGGGAGAATCGCTGATCCTAATACCTCCCCAAGTGTTCTGCAGAGCTGGCTTGACTCCCCGCTCCAGGTCCTGTCTCTTCTCCACAGTCCTCATTCTTCCCGGAGCATCCATTTCTCCCTCTCCCATCATCGTCCAGAGAGACCTTTTACGAACGGGTTGAGCCAGTCATTCTTCTGCTTAACTAACCCCCAAGCCAGTGGCATCCCACTGCAGACAGGTTACAGCGCCCCCTTCCCATGGCCTGCAAAGCCCTGCGTGAGCTCATGGCTGCCTCCCTGGCTCACTGTGCACCAAGCACACTGACCACCTGCCTGTCCCAGGACCACACCAAGGGCTTTCCCCTCAGGGCCTTCTCACTTCTGCCCACCTTCCTGGAGGCCTGCACTTAGATGGCCATTTAAATGTCTCCTCCTCAGAGGAGTCACCTGGCTGCTCTGTCAGGTCACTCTTTCTTCTGTGACGTCCTCTGAAGAACACTGCTCACACTTTGTTCCTGTTCTGTCTGTCCCACTAGAATTCCGGCTTCTTCATCTGGTTCACCACATCTCTCCCTGGTTTATGCTCATTCTGGGAAGATTTCTGCCTGGGCCCCCTAGACAGCTCTGCTTGGTTCAGTTAGAAGCCTTCATCTCTAGAGTATGATAGAAGCCCAGGGCCCCTCTCTCTAGCTGCCTCTCTTTCTAGAATAAGCTTCAAGCACTGAAGTTGTCTGGTGTTAGGGCTGCCTCTGTGACACTGTCAGAAAAGTTGAACGTTTTCTTGTCTCTTTTCTCCTTCAAGTCAAGCCTTTGGGGTCTAGAACAATTAACTTGGCTGGTATAAAATAATTCCAGAAAGCCAACCCCAAACACCTACACCCAACATCTGCTTTCTGAATACATGGCTTCAAAGAGCTCAGTGTACAGTAGCTAACTGCTGTCCATCCTATTCTTTTAGCCACAGGACAGCTAAGGAACTTAGAAATGTCTTGCCCTTTCCTGCAGTTAAATCTGACATAAAATTACTTTATTGGCAGTATTTTAATAAACAAACATGCCCTATGTTTTCACCAGTAATTCAGCTTCAGCTTCCAGGTGAGAAGAAGATAATCACGAATGACTACGAGGATGTAGTTCTGAGGTTTCTGTTAACACCACATTCCAAGGCTTCCCCCTCTGGCCAGTCAGTGCAGCGTCTTACAGGGGGCATACCGAGAAGGAAACACACTGCGGGAACAGCGCCTGCCCGCCAGCACCGCCTCGACCACCACCGCCACCACCCGCATTTCTGCTACATCTCTGTTTCCACCTCCACCCCCACCCTTCCTCCGTAAGTACCGCCTCATCACCACCAGTGTCCCTCCTTCACTTCTGTCATCACCACCATCACCTCCACCTCTGTGACTTCCTCCACCATCACTGCCATTGCCACCTCCTCTGCCGCCCGCCTCACCACCATCTCTCCCGCCATCACTTCCATTGCTATCACTTCCTCCAGTGCCACCATCAGCATTTCTACCACGTCCACCTTCACCACCAGTGCCTCCACATCATCACTACCACCGCCTCTGTCAGTACCACTCCTACCACTTTCATTACCGCCACAACCGCTACCGCCATTATCACCACCTCCATCTCTCTCTTTCTCTCTCCCTCTCTCCTTGCTCACTCACTCTCTGTCTTGAACACACACACACAGGCTCAGGAAATTTTTCAGGTTATATGAGACATTTCAGGATGCAATCACAGACACTTTCCACATATAGTGGAAGAAATACATACCTTTAGATTGTCAGTATTTTCAATATGCAACCTACTCCTGTTCCTGTGTGCGTTGCCACTCTGGGGCATCAGCCTGCGTGGGCAAAATCAAAGGAGAATTCATTACAAGAAAGGACAATATATTCCCAAGTGTACGCCCTAAAAAAAGGATAAGTTTGGATAAGGGATCTTTTACTTCGTAAAAGGATGTGCTGAGGATCTCCTTTCAATAGAAAATTCTTGTTGCATTTCATTACGATTTGGTTTACAAAAATTAGCCTTGCACACATCTGTCCAGGAGTGCAGCCAATGAGTAAAGGCAGATCCGCCTTGAATGGCAAATGCTGCTGAGTAAACCATGTTAAAGACTATTTTAGGACCACCAAGAATGTGTTTGCATTTTTAAGAGTGGAAGGAGAGAGAATATTTATTTGGTATATCCACTGTGCTGGGCACTATGCTCATTTTACATTTCTAAGCTCATGTGATCCTTATAACAAATTTGTGAAGGTGGCCCCTCCCTCTCCCCATTTGATCACACAGCATTATGGGTGTACTAAATGCCACTGAATTGTACACTTAACAAGGGCATATTTCATGCTCTGTGCATTTTACCTCAGTTTTGAAAAAAGAGGACCTAAATCATTTCATAATGTACATTAAATCATCTTCTTGCAGACTTTTTAAAAAAGCACATTGTCTAACCTAAATACATACAATTTTTATTTGTCAATCATACCTCAATAAACCTGGAATAAAAAAAGGACCTAGTGCCTGCAGAAGGTCTCTGGACTGACCTGGTGCTCCTTGTCCCTTGTCCCCTCCCAACCTCCGCTTATGTGGCATCGGAGCTCTAAACAGCCTGGCTCTCAAACCTGCTGACTGGGTGGGTACATTTAGTGCATTACTGTATTTTAGGGCCGGAAGCTGGCGCTCGGCAGCTAAACTGTGCTTCCTCAGTTAGCATATGACCTCCAGGAGGCGCGGGACAACCAGGTGTCTCTGGATTCTCCCACATACACGGCTACTGGGTTTCTCTGCAGGGGAATTCCTGCCTCCTGCCGTGGTCTAAAGCCTGTTGCCATTTCATTGATGTGTTGTCTCCTGGTGCCTAAGCTTTAAGACTCATCCTCCAGACCATCCAAGACCTGGTATCTAATTATGTGCTTTTTACCTTATGTTCTCTTTATCACAGGGGGTCCCCCAGATTGCATAAGCTTCAGAGCTCCGTGCCTCGGTATGGGGGGAGGTACTGAGTAGTCAGTAACTGGTTGTCTCTTCACTCCATTTACACTCCTGGAGTTGGTGTCCTGGTGGAGGGCAGCAGTGCAATGTCTGGCAACGGGGCACTGCCATCAGGAGGGACACTACTGCTGTGCCCACCCAGTCATAAGCAGAAGTCCTAAAAGAGAGCTGGGGCTACCCCTTATCATGCATGCTTTCCACACAGCTCACACTGCTCCAGCTAAAAATGAGCCAGGACTTGACTGTTTCCAGCTCTTGGATTATCAGTGGCTTCTTATTGCCCCAGCCAGGCTCTGCCAATTATGTCCCTGAAATGCACCAACAGCCCCTCTAGGCCCTCAGCCCATCGGGGCCCAGTCTGGGGGCTTCTCCTCGGACCCCACTCCTAATCCCATTAGCAAGGAGCCCACTGCTGCTTAAGGGACCCTGCATCCAGAGTCCCAGCCAACATGGGGGTACTTGTGAAAGGAAGGCACATGGAACCAGAAGCCCACAGACAAGGAGGAGGGGCACAAGTGCCCTTCCCCACCCCCCACCTAATATGAACTCATCAGCCTTGGTGGGGCCTTTGTGGTATGAAGGCTGGGCCTGCCAAATGGGTCCAGGGCCACTGTTGGGGCTACATTCCACCTTCCTGCGAATGCCTGCTGAACGGTCCACCTGTGCATGTCTGGGTAGAGGTGTGGAAAGCTGGGAACAGGATCGGTTGCAGCCAGGGCAATGGAGAGACATTAACATGACAGCCCACCAGCCTACGGGGGTCTGGCCTCTGCTGGCTTGCAGGGTGTCTGGGGTTACTGCTCATGGGCATTTTCCCCTGGTCTGTCACTCTCCATGATCTCTAGAAAGCTGGAAGCACCGTGGTGAGACAGATTTTGGGTGAAGGCAGTCTCGTTAACTTAGTCACCCTCCTTTCGCTTTGGATCACTTAATACGTGCTGGACTCTGACCGTGGAAAGCCACACTTGCAGTTGGACAACACCTCCAGTGGCTGGAGCAGTTATGGGCAGGCAGGTGTGGGGCACAGGCCCAGGTGACCGACACATAGCAAAGACTAGTTTGCCAAGCTCGCATTCTAAAGAGAGCTCCAGGAACAAGCTTTAAGTTGACATCACTGATTTTCACACACCCCTCGAGGTGTTTCGGGAGCTGGCAGCCTTCCTCGTAACTGGTGACTTGGTAGGACTCTAAATAATGTGTAAGCACGGCTCATTTGACCAAAATCGCAGGTTGCCTTTTCTGATTCAACTAGTGTAGAGCTGATACTCTCAGGATTAACACTGCTAGTCTACACACACACACACACACACACACACACACACACACACACACGAGTGTTCAAGTAATTCCTTGTTAAAAAGCCATAGAGATACTTGAGGAAGACTTTAATTTGACTGCAACAGGGCTGGGAGAGGTCGTGCTTTCTTTGAGACAGTAGTTGGTAGCAGTGTATAGGTCCTGCCCATGGATGGGGAAAAAGAGACTTCCTCTTTCCTCTACAGGAGCAGCCCCGGAAGAAGGCCATAGCATCAGCTTACCAAAGCTGTGACCCATTCACTTTACACATGGGGAAACTGAGGCCCAGCATAGGGTGGGGACCTATGAGAGGTCCCATGACAAGGCCTTTAGAAGCAGAGCTTGGGGAGAAGTGAGGAGGTTAGGCTTAAATCACGTGCCCGGGCCCCTCTGCCTTCTTCCTGTATAGAACCCCAGGTCTGCCCAGTGGCCCTGGTGGCCTCCAGCCTCAGGTCTGTGGCCTCCAACCTCACCTCTGCCTCCACTTTTCCCCTTATCTATATGATTCTGGGCTCATCAGCCTAGTTCCAGTGAAGCACAGATGATGCTTGTAGGCCATCGGGACTGGGACAGGGCCACTTCCTTCCACAGGCAGCCCTACTCCAGCCCTCAGACCCCAGAGCGGCGGGTGGCAGATGGTAAAGGTGGCCCTGCGGGCTGTCAGGCCAGGGCTGGCAGACCAGGTAGCTTGGCTCTCCCCGCTCCCATCCCATGCCACAGTCCCAGTGGCCATGGCCTGACTTGGCAGAGAGCAAGCCGAGGCCTGTGGTGGAGGGCAGTGGGGCAGCCTGGGGACCCAGGGCCTGGAGAATGAGACCAGCAACAATGACTGCTCCCGATACGCTCGCTTCAACAATGCTGCGAGGCATGCAGGGCAGACTGAGTACCCACTTTACAGAAGAGATTGAGGCTCAGAGAGGGGGACTAACTTGCACGGTCACACAGCAAATGGAAGAGCTAGGACTTAAATGCTAGTCCTTTGGCGCCTACTCCAGGGCTAGGGCTCTTTCCTCCACCCAGCCCGCCTTTGCCTGTGTTGGGCGCTGAGCATGCAGTCTCTGCATCTCGGCAGACCAGAGGCGCCAATAAATCCCCCATTGTAGGTCAAGATTCTTGCTCCAAACCACCTATTAACAGATTCATTCCTGAGACCCACTGACTCCTCTTGAAGTCAGTCAGCATTCACAGTTCCCAGCCATTCTCAGCTACCCTGGGGGTCCACAGAGCCTTGTATCTTGCAACTTTGGAAATGCAAAAATCCTCTTTGTTCTACAGGTCAGTTTCAGTTTGTGGGTGTGTTCTTCTGATAAACAAACATGCAAATGACACGCATGCCCAAATTTAGGCAATTACACTGTTTCCAGCTCTTGGATTATCCAGAGTCCCAGCCAACATGGGGGTACTTGTGAAAGGAAGGCACATGGAACCAGGAGCCCACAGACAAGGAGAAGGGGCACAAGTGCCCTTCCCCACCCCCCACCTAATATGAACTCATCAGCCTTGGTGGGGCCTTTGTGGTATGGAGGCTGGGCCTGCCAAATGGGTCCAGGGCCACTGTTGGGGCTACAGTCATCTGGTCCCACATATATATCCAGACATATCCTCTCTCTCTTCTTTTCTCCCTCCTTCCCTCCCTCTCTCCCTGCAAAGCCAATCCTGATGAATCACAGGCTTATCTGTTCTGGGGCTACCTCCACCATGACTCCCTTCCTTTCTTCTCAGCAAGCCTACTGGGGACCACCCTTGTCTCAGAGGGCCTGAAGTCCAATCGAGTCAGCTTGGTTCTTGGAAACTCGCAGGGGCACTGTGGGCCAGCACTGAAGACAGTTGATGGAGTACAGATGTATTTGTGGAGGGAGACTGAGAGAACCAGCAGGCGGACTGGCCTGAGCCCAGCTGAGAGAGGCAGTAGACAAGGAGAAAGGGGAGGCTCATAAGCCCCAGGCCAGTGCCACCCTTTTGATGGTCTTGCCCAGGGCTCATGTGCCAGGGACCTCTGGAGGGAGAGCGAGGCCCCTGAGCTCGTCTCCTGGAGCTCTTCTTTGGCCTCCTGCACTCTTTCCCAGGAGGAACTGTACCCATTGATGTTCGTGTTACACCTCCAGCTGGAATGTCCAAAGTTAAGTGCTTAAACAGCCTGCCAGATTTCTTTGGGAAGAGTATATATAATAGATATAATAGTCATTATTTTTCTTATGTCCATTTTATGAGCCTGGACTGTACTCTCAAAATCTAGACCTTTTCCAAGAAATCTCTGCCCTTTCTGCCATTATGGACTAAAAATGTAGAAAGGGAAGAATTGCCATATGTCATTGCTCACACAGAACCAGAAATAATATTGACTCCACAGCTGAACTTGGCCCCTGTCAGAAGGGTTGCCTTTGTTTTCTCATTATTTGCAGGGTGAGGAAGCCATCACGTGCTTTCAGATGCATTTTAATGATATTTATAAGGTCAAGGGGATCACATTGGTGGCCTTGTCTGCCTGGTTATGAAATAGGACTTTGCAGGCATTTGTGGGTGAAGATAAAACCATTCCTTTATGAAAGCTGCCAGCGCACTATCCCTCACTTCCCCTCCCTTCCAGCACCAAAGACTGGGCCTGTGACACTCAGTCTGCGAGTTGGGACCCTCAGGGGCTAGGGTGGTCATTACCCCTAACTAGTTCTGTGACCACGAACAAATTGCATCACATTTTGTTTTCTATGAAAAGAGAAGATTGAGATAAGCTCTCTAGAAATCATGCCAGTGTCTTTTGATTTGCCTGTTGTAAAAAAGAAAATCTCACAGTAGGTGGGACTGTGTGTAACACATGGCCTGAAGGAAGGAGGGGCTGGCTGGTAGCTGGGACCAAGACCCTGCTGTCATGGAGTCCACAGAGACTAGAAAATGGCACATATGTGAAGCTGGAGAGGGTCTAGAAGCTCGGTGGGGGACCTGCTGCCCCCGACAGGAAGGACATCGAGAGGGAAGTCATTCAGGTAGCAAGCTATCTGCTGCATTTGATCTAAAATGGTGACCATGGCATTTAGTCAACAACTCCCACCCCAGGCAGGCAGACATCAGCCCAGTACCCACTGGCCCAGGTGACCTGGCAAAGGTACCAGTGTGGCCCTGGGCACACTAAAAGCCCAGCCCTCGACCTCATTTACGCTTGGCTGGGGTTCTGGCCACTCAGCCAGGGTGTTTGAGGCTAGTTGTCGAATGCTTTCACCATATAATCAGAACCATGGAGCTGCGGCCTCTGTTAGTCTCCCTCAAGTCCACTGAGAAAGGAAAGCTCATGAGAGGCGCCTGCCTGCTCCCTGCTGAACCTGCAGCCTTGACCAGTACCCCTCCTCCTAGGGCCAGCAAAGCCAGCCTGGCCCCTGCCTAGGCAGCTCTTAGGTCGGCATCCAGCTGTGGGCCTGGCCCAGCCAGGGTAGCACCTGCTCTCGTAAATGGGACCCACCAGCTGTGTGGTGGCCCTCAGCACCCCACAGGGGCAGCCTGGGACCTGCTTTGGGACTGAGGAGCCAGTTAGGTTCCAGACTGGGACCTGAGTGGGGAACACTGGCTTGGATGCAGTCGTGAGGTACCTGGGGAGTTAGTTGTGTGCACATTGCTCTTACTTCAGAGAGTGGGAGACTCCTGCCCCTTGCCAGGGCTTCCTGGTACTACCTCTAGCATCCCATGGTCATGTACCATCTTCCCCTCCTGCCACCTTAGTCTCAACAGGTAATGGCAGACCAACAATTAAATGAAAGCTCTGAGCCTCAGAATCTGCCAGGGATTCCAGGCCTCCACAGTTTCCAGTCCCTGCCTACCTCCCTTCTGTTGCAGCTACCCCATTCTTCCCCTGCCTGGCCCTATGTAGACGTCACTATCACCCATCTTGTGTTGCAGCCCATTGGGCCCAACCATTGCCAGCTCAGACTTCCTTGCGGGGGTCGTACATAAGACCCACCCTCAATCATCCCTTATTGATCTATTTCATACATCCCTATGTTCAATATATCAGATTTCTTTGAAGTCTTGGGGAGAATGTAGAAGAGACCCAGTTTCAGTTTGGGACCCAATGACTTCTTTGTCAGCTGCCTCATGATTGAGTGCATGGCCAGGGAAACATGAGGCAGAGCTCCCTGTACGCATAGTCAGCTGGCCTGCATGGGCGAGTGGGCACACATAGCTGAATAGGCCTCTTCTTGTGCCTGCTGTACCCCTCCACAACCTACTCCTGCGTGCGCCATGCTATTTAGCCAGGCAAGTCCCCTCGCTCCTTGGGGTGGATGAAGGCAGTGGGTTGAGAGGCAGCAGAGTGGGCACGGGGGGGGGGGGCAGGGCCTGCATCTGCCTGGGCCCTGTCACCCTCCAGCTGAGCAACTCTGGGCCAGCCCTGCCCCTTCCCTGGGTCTCAGGGTCCCTGTCTTTAAGTCCCTGCACTCCCTGGGCCCTTCCAGATCTGCCCTTTATAATGCCAGCTACCAGTTAGTGAGGGTCTCCTGAATGCCAGAAAATCTGCGTCCAGTTTCCTCATGCATCCGCAGAGAAGAACTTCTTATTTAGATAGCTTTATACTTTTCCGGGGGTAGGGGTGGTGGGGTTGGGATTACAAGTCATTAAAAACAAACAAGCAAACAAGCAATACAAAAACGTTGAGAATAAAAAGGGACTTGCCAGTCATCCCCAAGAGATGACTACTCCAAATGGTGGCATATACATCCTTCCAAGTTATTTTTGTGTGCACATTGCAGCGTGTGTGTGTGTGTGTAAATAAATGGAACCACGTTCCAATGAATGTTCTGCAGCTTGTGTTTTTCCCTGAACAGTGTACCTCAGGCAGCTGCTGCAAGGACACCCCCACATCTACTTCATCCTCTAAAGGCTCTGCTGTGTTCTTCTTTATCGCTACAACCTCATGCATTTAACCAAGACAGGAAGCAACCAAAAAGTTCAATGTCTGTATTGCACTTTTCCTTTTTAAAAATGGGGGTATCTGTAGACAAGTAGGGATTGAAAATATCTTAGCTGCTCCTAGCTTGCTCTCAAATGGCTGCCTTTGGCAACCGAGTTCATGTAGTGGCTCCAGCATAGCTTCATTGAACTCCCTGTTAAGCCAGCAAAGAAGATCCTTTGCATGAGTTTCTGTGGTGTTTAGTATACAGACAGCACAATGCCTTATTTGAAATGTAACAAGACAGTTTAAATGAAACACAGCAACACAGAAATGAGCATTATGGTTCCAAAAATAGGCTGTATTGTAGTTTTGACAACTGTAAGTCTTGAAATGGAGAGATGTGTTTTGGCTTGCAAGTTTCCTGTTCATTCAAGCCTTTATAAAAATCCCTCTCTCTTTCTCTCTCTCTCTCTCTTTCACTCCTCTCCCCTCTTTCAGCCACAGGGAACCATTAAGAGGAGACAGGAAGGAGATAGCTTCCAGTTTCCAGACATGGCTGATGGGAGTTACCCTAATAAAATCAAGAGGCCTTGCCTTGAGGACGTCACCCTCTCTGTGGGTGCAGGCGCCCAGCCCAGTCTGGCCTGCGCGGAGCTGCAGGTTCCTCATCTAACAGTGAACCCTGGCCCTGCAGCTATGGGAGTGGCTGGCCCTGCGTTACTGCTGGAAAATAATCCCATGAACGGCAGCGTAGTGGGCTCACCCTTTGTGGTGCCATCGACTGTGGAAATGGGCCTCAAAGGACCCGCTGTTCCTTACTATGACAAGTCCAACAGCGTGCCGGCAGTGGACCAGGAACTTCAGGAGCTGCTGGACGAGCTAACCAAAATTCAAGAACCTTCTCTGAATGACCTAGATCTTGAGAAGATACTGGGGAGCAAGCCAGAAGAACCCCTGGTCTTGGATCATCCACAGGCAACCCTAGGCACAACTCCCAAGCCTTTGGTTCAGATACCACAATTGGAGGGCCTTGGTTCCGGCAAGGAGTTTGCTTCTAGTTGCAGCCAGGTCACCGGTGTGTCTCTCCAAATCCCGCCCTCCTCCGCAGGGCTCAGCTACAGGATTCCCGCCACCAGTAAGCAGATGGCCTCACCCAGCTCTTCGACAGTGCAGGCCAAGACCCACGGCCAGGCCCTGATGCCCACCACACTGCCTCTGCCTCCCGTGCCTCAGTGGCACCACGCCCACCAGCTGAAGGTGCTGGCAGCCAGCAAGCAGGGATCGGCCACCAAGCCTCCCGGGCCCGCTCCGTGTTGGTCTGGTCCACCTGGCCTGTCCCCGCCTTACCGCCCTGTGCCATCGCCGCCACACCCGCCACCGCCCTTCAGCCCTCAGAGCCTCATGGTGTCCTGCATGTCATCTGGCAGCCTGCCGGGTAGCACCCTGCAGGCTTCCCCCAACGCAGGGCTCTCGGGCGTGGCAGCCAGCGGTACTGTCCTCGGGCCCGTGCTGCCTTATGGCCCCGAGAAGCTGCCCAGCCCAGCGCTCAGCCAGCAGCCGACGTTCAGCCCACAGAGCTCCATCTTGGCCAACCTGGTGTCCTCTGCCGTGAAGAGCCCTCAGGGGCACCTGATGGCCGCCCTGCCAGCCAGCAACCCAGGGCCCTCCCCGCCCTACCGGCCGGAGAAGCTGGCCAGCCCGGGCCTGCCGCAGCAGTCCTTCACACCCCAGTGCGCCCTGGCCCGCAGCCTCACACCTGCCACACAGCCGCTTGGCCAGCCACCACAGCCCAGTGCCCTCTTCAAGCCCATACCCACCAGCGACCCCAAAGCCCTCAGCATGATCATGCAGCAGCAGGGGCTGGCCAGCTCCAGCCCAAGAGCCACAGAGCCATTCACTTTCAGCAACACCAAGCCCTTGTCACATTTCATTTCTGAGCCGGGGCCCCAGAAGATGCCCCCGCTGCCCACCGCCTCTCGGCAGCCTTCCCTGCTGCACTACCTGCAGCAGCCGACACAGACGCAGGCCTCTTCTGCCACGGCTTCCTCCACCGCCACGGCTACCTTGCAGCTGCCACCACCGCCGCCTGACCATCCTTCGCTCCTTCTGCAGCAGATGATGCAGCAGCCCCAGCGCCTGCAGCGAGCTGGGGCCTCGGATTCTTTGCCTTCTCTGCCCCGACAGGTAAGACAATCCCAACTCCGGTTACGTTTCTCAGTTTTGGAAATGGAGAACCAGGTCTCCTGCTATTCATTCCTGGCTTTGGAGGCAAATCCAGGCTACAGTTCTCTCTGAGGCTGTGCTTGACTCTGGAAAAGCATATTGAAGCCATCTCCATCTTATGAGTGAAGAAGCAGGAGCTCAGAGAGTTGAAATGACTTGCCCACAGTCACACAGTTAGCAAGGGGCAGAGCAGTTCTTGCTCCAGAGCCTGTGCTCTTCTCGAAAGTACTGTGGCCTGTCCCTCATCTCCCACTGTCTTATTGATCACCAACTTCAGCAGATCCTTCCTAGATGGTATTGGTCACAGTGCCCACTTCTCCTTGCTCCAACCCCTGCCTGTGCTGGCTCTTGTCACTTGATGAATTGTGCCAAACATCTGCTGGAAACACCACACATAAATTACCTCGTGGTTTCTGTGGGTTAGGAAGCCTGGCACAGCTTAGCTGTGCCTTCTGGCCCTGAGCTTCTCGTAAGGCTGCAGTCATTTCAGGGTTCAACTGTGAAGGACCTGCTTCCAAGCTCACCCTCTGGTGGTTGGCAGAAAGCAGGTCCTCACAGCTTGTTGGGCTGAGGCCTCAGTTCCTCATGAGCTATTGGCCAGAGACCTCCCTCGGTGTCTTGCCATGTGGACCTCTTCACACAGCATCTCACAACATGGCAGCCAGCTTCACACCCAAGTGAGCAAGAGAGAACATGCCAGCAAAAGAGGCAGGGGGAGTACCAGCAAGTCAGAAGTCACAGTCTTTATCATCTAGTCCTGAGAGTGATGTCCCATCACTTGCACTATATTCCATTCAATAGATGTGAGCATGAAGGTGTGACTACCAGGAGGCAGGGACCCCTGGGGGCCATGTCAGAAGTCGGCCTGCCCGGAATACTGTCTGTCATGGTCCCTCCTTCCCGTTCATCTCTGCCCAAGTTCAGGCCCTCGTGAGTCTTTGTCTGAACTCATTCAATTAACTGTTAAACTGGTTTCACCCAATAAACCATCCATCACTGTAAGCATTACCTTGCTATAACAGAGACCTGATCCTGTTTCACAGCTGCTCAGAAATTTCCAGAGGCCCATACCCTGGCTCAACCTACCTCCTCAGACGCAGCACCTATCAGGTCCTAAAGTGCTTGCAGTGCCTCGTCCACTCTGCGCTCTCAGCCTTAACTCCTGCTGTTTCCTGTGCCAAGCCTCCCCTTCAAACTTTTCTCTCGCATCCCACTCACAGCTCCTAATGCTCAGGTACCATGCCCTCCAGGAAGCTTTCGCCTGACTGCCCTCAGTATTGCCATCTCCCACTCCGCCAAGGAGATGGCCGTAAAGAGCTTGGCCAGGGGCCTGGCTGGAGGGAAGCACCCGTCAGCCGGGGCTGACCTCTTCTCCCAGGGCCCTGGATGAGCGTGACTGAGGCAGCCCATGGAGGAGAGAGGCTGTGTCATGAAGCATAAGCAAGCAGAGTGCCCCACATGAGGGGCTGGTCCTCCCGTGGGGGGGGCCAGGGTGAGCCACAGGCCCTTGTCCGCAGTTCAGGAGCACTTTGGTTTGATCTTGTTATAGGCCTGTTGCCATCTGTTTTCATGGACTTCCGCGGCTGGCGTGGCGGAGCGCCAGCATCAGCACTGGAACTCTTACCATAGCAGGCAAGATCCTCAGCTTGGAGACGTGTCACCATCTAACATTGTGAGCCTTTTTGTTTTTCTGTGTGTGTCTTCAATGGGGTGCATTTGTAGCCTGACTGTGTTGCCTCAGAGCTGCGTCAGCCGGCTTCTTAATGATTGGGGTCGTGAAAATCACACCCAACAGATTACCTAGGCGGGATTGGAGCAAGTGTTCAGGAGAAAGACCAAGCCTCCAGGTTCCTAGACGCTGAGAAGGGCTCAGACGACTTCTGCCAGCAGAGGCGAGAGGCTGGTCTCCCCAAAGAGGGTGCCACTGCTGCTGGGAGAGCTGCCTTCCCTGCTTGTGTGGGCCAGTGCTCACAGGCCAGACATGCAACCCGGTACTTCACCAGCCTCTGCTCATTTTAATCCTCAGAGGTAGGGGCTGTTATCATTCCCTTCAAAGCTGAGAAGGCTGAGGCACAGAGAAGTCACCACTCTTGCCCATAATCACACAGCAAGTCATGGCCAGAGCAGGGAATCTGGCTACAGAGCCTACACTGGTAACCCCACGCATGGGGCACTGCCTCTGGAGCCTTCCCTTCCTGTCATAACCCCCTAACTATTGCCTTTTCTGCAAAATGGGGGTGATGCCAGGTTGTTCAAGGATTAAATGCGTTAATACATCTAAAGCACTTCAAACAGGGCCTGGCACAAAGTACCTGCCTACGCAGGTTTGCTGTCTCTGTGACTCTTACCTCAGTCTGTTTTCTGGGGGCTAAGATGTGGCTTTCAAAACCGGTGCTGTGCCAGGACGGGATGAGTCTGTCTCCACACCCCATGCCGGCCATGAGGCTGATGGAAGGTTGGCGGGGGGCCTCCCAGCTTGGTGGGCTCTCCATCTTGTGGGCCCCACCCTGCCCGGCCAGCAGGAAGAGAGGCATCGTTGCCTGGCTTGCTGGGATTGCTTTCCCTATTCTGTCCATGGCATTCTTCTGGCCAAAGCACCCTGAGCAGGCCTCCACGCTGGGCACATCAGCAGCTCCACTGCGCCTTGGCTGTGCTCCACTGTGGCCTTCCCCCGTTTGCTTTAAAGTCTGAGAGCTCAGCCCTGGTCACTCTTCCAGGGTAAAGAAAAGAAGAACAGAAGTACGTGTTTCTGGCTTCCAGTGGGGTGAACTTGTCGCGTTTTACTGATGGCCAAGCTGGGCCTCAGAACACACATTACTTCCTACATGGTGTCGATAGCTCACTGCACTTCCATGGATTATGGATAGTGTTTACCGCAAAGGGACTCATCTTCCCTTGTAATCCAGATCTTAGCTTTTTTAAGGAGTAGTTTCTAAATGTAAGATGAGAAACCAACTCTGGAGTAAGAAGAAATGACAAGTCCAGCTGTCTGCAGAAGGCCATTCTTGTTTGCAGACTAGTGTGTGTCCGCTTGGGGAATTTCACTTCACCGCTTAAGTGAACAATCCAATTCAGTGAACCACTGGCTTGTACTGAAGGTAAAAGGCAAATGCCATCTGTCAGGGCGGCAGTTCAGTGCGGCAGTGTGAGCAAGGGCACTGGAGGCAGACAGAACTGGGCTTCAAATCCGGTCACCAGCACACACCACGAGCTCAGTCAGGGTTAATGCCGGCTCCCAGTCCTGCATCTGAAATCCCTGGGATCAGACGTGTGTGTTTCCAAATCCAGAACATTTGGGACTTTAGATAAGGTGCATATACCCAATATCATACAACCTTCTGGTGGAATCTGGAGCAGCATTTTATTATTTTTACAGAGAAATATGAGTATTTAGGTCCAGGTCACGTTTTACTCCCAAGTAAATTTTGGCACCGAATTTACAAAAGATAAAATAGGCTTTCAAAGCTTTTTGGCCTTGAAATTACAGATGAGGCATGTGGACTTGGACTTATTAAGGGAGGGTCTCTTCAGTTACATGCCCCCCCAACCCTGGTGTGCTGGATTCTGGTGACCCGCAAACCTCTTCACCATGTTCCCCACCCCACTCCCAACGCTGTTTTTAATCCAAGCGATTTCATGCTGTAATTTGCTGCCCCTTCCCCCCCAAGACTATTGGACATACTTTGGGGTGTCGCAGACCTCTGGGTGAGGGTTTTGATTTCCATCAGCCCCGGCGAATGGAATGGCACTTTACTCAAAGACGCCTAAGGCACACCTAAGAGAGTGCAGGCAACTTCGCACAGCACAGCCGGGAGGGGGCCGTTGGAATAAGAACAAAAAAGCCTGTAATGTGATCCTGGGGCCAGGCACAAGGGAAGGCAGCCTTGGCACAGCTTTTGAGAGGGGCAGGAGAGCACAGTCAAGCCTACCTGGGGGAGGCAGGGCTGGGCTGCACTGGGCCGCTCCGGGCTTGCCGCACTTGCTGCCTGTAGCCATGAGCCTTCCATCTCCTTAGCCCCAGTGGCGGTGAGCACCCGGTCATTGCAGAGACAGTGGGCACATCCGAAAGAAGTTGACATCTTCCCTCCTCGAAAGGCTGGGCCTTATGATGGGGTTCTGGGCAGCCCTCTTGCCGCCCTTGCCCCTGGGACCTGCAGGGAGACGGCACAGGCCGGTGGACACTGGGGCCTTGGCAGGGCATGAGCCCGGGGAAAGCTCCTGAAGTCAGAGCACCAGTAACCCAGTGGAATTCATTTAGACTGCCTCGGTGCCCAGATTCCCCTCCAGCTCCCAGGGGTGGGTGGTGGCTTGGAGGGGAGGGGAAGAGGAGTGGTCTCCAGGCAGATGCCAGGGAGGACATTTGCCAAGTGGCTAAGGAGAAGCCAAGTGGCGGACACAGGTTGGTGGCTCCAGAAAGGAGCAGAGCAGCTGAGCCAGGCTGCAGCTTCCTGAGCACCTAGCCAGTGGCAAGGGGCACATGTGGGCTGCTCCTCCCTCTTAGCACAGACAGCAGGGGTGCTAGGAGCCACAGAGGGTGGCCCCATCCCTATGTGGGAGCTGAGTAGCAAAGGGACCCCAGGACAATTTTCAGGGGGTGGGGAGCAGCCAGATTCTGCCTGTAGCCATCTTGGCCCCAGTCTTGCTGCATGTAGTAGGCTGAGGACTGCCTGCCGTTTCTAGATCTAGATGGAGAGCCCACTGCTGATAGGCAAAAGGAGTGAGTGGGTGGGAGAACCACTGGTTCTGCTGGGCCATTGACTTTGGGGGCTTGGTGTTCTTGTCTGCATTGTTTTTTTGGAGCCTTGCTCCAGAAACTGGGCCCCAGAAGGATGCCAGAGTACGTAGAGTGTCCACACTGCTCTGATCCTTCACAGATGCGGCACCCCTTCTTTTCTGCCTCCTCTCCACCACTTACTCCCACCCCCAAAGCCTCCAAAAAGAACCTTTGCAGACAGTCAAGATTCCTTTTGGTTTGGATTTCCATGGCTGGACTCACCTGCTCAGTAGAGCAGAACCTTTAATTACTGCTATCTCAATTAGCACTGCAAATTACAGTCTTTACATTTGCACTGTGCCCTCCCACTGAAAACACAAATGATAAAACCATGTTCGTTAGATCAAGAGAATTCTCTATTCTTGCCAAACTTAGGTTGGCCCCATATTCCACTAGAAAAAACAGGGTCCGGAGAGATGGTGGTGAGCGATCCTTCTGTTCTCAAAATTGTTCATAACATTTACAAGCAAGTGACCATTATCTTGCTGACATACCTGACCCCTCTGTCATCAGATGTACTGCATACTTTCGAGAAAGGGCCTGTGACCTTCATCTTGCAAGTCCTTTCTGGGGCTTCCCTTAATTCTTCTCTTCTTTGGAGGGCAAGGGTCAGGGGGAGCAGCGCAGCTGCAGGATTATAAGAAAAGTTTCTTTGCGTCTACCTTTTACAAATTCTGGCAGGAAGCATCACAAATTTCCTGCCAAAGGTGAGTCCTGCTGAAGTGCTAAGGAGGATGCTGGCAGGAGAGGCAGGGGTGTGGGGTAGAGCCCAGACCACACCCCTGCACGCACCTTCTCTTCCAGACATGCAGGAATTTTCCTGAAATAGGCATCTTCCCTTTGTATCCAAGCACGATTGTACATACAAGCTTAGTTTTTCCTTTCTTTCTCAATTGGGCCTTAGAGAGCTATTTATCTGGGGGAAACTTTTTTTAGCTGCTTTGAGAGGAAGTAGCATTACACACCGTGTAACGCACATTTGGAAATGTTAGGGACCAGCGTCCCAGTGCTTACCAAGTTTTGTTTTAACCAAGTTGAACTGCCAGGAAATGAAACTACATGAGCTGCTGAATTTGGGAAACGCAGGCCCAGTACTCAGGACTAGTGTTACCCAGAATCAGGTTTTGTTCAGTTTCTGTTTCGGTTTCTGGGAAGCACTGATGATCCTACACCTCAGAGCTATGTTCCCCTTACAAAAAAAATTTTTAATGAGCTGCTTTGTCTAACCTTTTAATCGTCCACTTATTTATTTTTTGGGTCAGAAGTTAAAGAATGAGATGACGCGCTGTGATGAGGCCCATGGTTCAGAGGGTGGCTCCCAAATTGACAGGGTGCAAAAAGCCCCCAGCACAGCTGCCTTGATAATAGAGAGCAGCAGGTAGCATTTGGTAACTGCTTAGCGATTGACTTAAAACCTCCTATCGAGTTTTTTGCTGTTGCTTTTGTTTGCTTGTTGGTGTTGTCTTAATACAGCTGAAGAGAAGCAATGAAGTTGGCTGAAGTTGGTGTGCCCAAAATGAGACACAGTCAAAACCAAGTGTGTAAATTATTTTGTGTACTAAGTTCATTGAAACGATCTTATTTGTCACAGTAAAGCAAAGAAAGGAATCTCATTTCCCTTTCCAAAGAGCAGAAGAGGGCAGAAAACAATCAGTGTGTTGCCCTCCTTTCAACTGTAACTCCTTATGAATATGGACAAGCCCCGTACGTAGACCTCCGCCCAGAGAGGTCGCCCAGTTCTGGGCCTACAAGGGATTTGAAAGGGAAGTGCTCTGCCACTGGTAGGACCCTGCGTGAAAAATTGGCAAAATACACAGAATGTCAAGGCAGATGGAAAGTCGTGGTGGACTTACTCCATTCAGCTGTGGCCCTAACACCTGAGTACATTAGTGGATGGCACCAGAGCAGCGATGTGGGTCAGAGATGTGACCCATCTAGGTGAACAAGGGGTGCACACTGGGAGGGCTCCCTCCTGCACCCTCCCAGCCTCCCTCTGTCAAATCCATGAATGGCCCCATATCACAGATATATGGAAACCCCTCCTGGGTTCACTTGTACTCTTAGCCTCTTCTGTCCCTTGGGGTTGACATATCCTATGACCTGGGCCTGGCTACTCTTGAGCTTGATGGGGGCAGCAGAGGGTAGAACACGGCTTACAGTTAAAGTATCCACCCCACCAAAGAAGTAGTTTCTCCTTTTTTCTAAGGAGTGGAGAAAGACTGGGTTTTTATTTGATCTCACTAATCTTGCCCACAATACAAATGCCCCTGTGTCTGTCTGACTGTGTTTTGTTGTTAGGTGAGGGCTTATCATGTTAGTTCCTCCCGTCGAAAGCATCAGAAGCCAGAAGCGACACCAAGGCCCAAAGAGATCACACCCACCCCCAGGCCTGTGTCTGGGGCAGAGCCTTCCCTGGCTCCTGGCTCCTGCCTCCCAGCGGAACAGCTTCTAAGACAGAGTGAAACAAAGGGACAGTGCTGACCCCTTTCTTCCACACTTTGGCCCTTCTCCCCATGTTAAGCAAGTTTCCTGTTAGATTAGAAAGTGTGCTGCTTAGAACCGCACGGATCTCGCAGACCTTGATTCGCTTATTGGAACTGAGAGCACAGGAAGAAAGGATAGCAGTACGCTGTGGCCCAAAAGCACCCTTGAAGGCCTGCAGACGCATCACCCTAGTTCATCAGAAAGTATGTCCACTCTTACTTTCACATGTGGGAGCTTTGGACTGTAAAGTAAAAGGCCAGGATCTGCCTGGCTTTTTCCCCCTGGCATGCTGCCATGTTCAGCTGTCTTCCAGTTGTGAGCAGAGGGGGTGAGTGGAGTTGTGCGGACCCAGACATCCTTGCAGGTCCCCATCTGGGTGGCACACGAAGAGAATCTGCTAAAGCCAGCCAGCTCAGTAGGCCAGTAGATGAAGGTAGACTCCTCGTTGGCAATTTTGAGTAACGATCATCTGTTTATTTCCACGTAACAAATCTCTGAAAGGTGTGGGAGAACCCCAGCCACCCCGGAGTGGGAATAAGCAGGAACCAGCCCATGGCCTTTCCCTCTCTCAGGCAATAGTTTCAAAGAGGAGCTCTGGAAAATGAAGAGACAAAGCCCTCAAATGTGGCTTTCACATTTGTTTCATGTCCTCAGAAACCAAAATGTTGACACCCATTAGGAAGGCTATTATTTTAAAAAACAAAACTGTACATAACGAACATTGGTGAGGTTGGGGGGATACTGAAAACCGTGGGCACTGTTAGCGGAGAGTAAAATTGTGTAGCCGCTGTGGGCAACAGCATGGCAGGCCCTCCAAACCATAAGTACAGGGTTCCTGTGCATAGCCAGTGCTTAGAAGTAACTTTCCTGTAAAGAGAACCCAGTTTCTGTCCTTTTCTGAGCACTGTGGAACATATTGGAGAAAGGACAGCATGAGAGAGGAGAGCAAAGAAGTGGCTATAAACAAGAAGGGACATTATCTCTGCTGCTGAATGGGCTGAGAAGCCCTGCTCGCCTCATGAGTTCTCTGGGCCATCGCAAGTCTGGAAACAACCAGGATGACTCAGTTTGTGGATTAATACAAGAGCCAGCAGAATGGTGCCAGGGACTCACTGTCTGTGACTAGCTTTCTGTGCAGGCTGTGCCTCTGGGGCAAGTGCTAGGCCCTGGGGTCAGGTTCTGGAAACGGCTAAGGATCTTGATGCAGGAGAACCAGCTCCGGAGGCCTTGACACTGGCACACAAAGTAGGAAGCCAGAGCCCCTGACCAGTGCCCAAATGACTTTGGCAAAGTTGACACTCTTGGCCGTTATGTCCCCGCTGCCACCCCAGCTCCCCAGACCTTCAGTTTCTGTGTTGCAGGGCTAAGTCATGTCCCCCTTTTGGTCAGAGTTACTTTGGTCTGGTCTGCACCCCCATGTGCTCGCCAGCCCCTCGGGCACAGGAAGTCTTCCCTGGCTCTGTAAAAGTGAGCTGAATGAGTAAATGAGAGGATGGAATGCATGGATACGTGAATCGCATCTGCTAGCCTTTGCAGAACTACACTCTGGAGACTGTTTTGAAAGTGATCATTGATAGAGACACCCGGTCTTCAAGGCCCAGGAGGCCGATGAACTCCTGCTCACATGTTGGACTGAAGGGAGAACTCCACCTGGGCGCTTAGGGCCACTGCCCCCAACTGGGGTGCATTCTTCTGCTCCAGTTGGGGCTTGTGTCCTTCTATAGCAGTTGGGCAAACACTTGCCTGCCAGTCTACAAGAGCAGTGTCTGAGTACATGTGACATCCCCAACTGCCACCAGAGACGGGTTCCCTGCAGTGCTCATTTGTACTGTGGTTCTCCTGTGGGACTGGTGGTCATTTCATGCATTTTAGGACAAAACAGGACCCCTGGCTGCCATGTCACATACCGCAGTGACAGCCCCCTGACCCCACCAAAATAAAAAGCTGGCTTAGAAATTCAGGCCACTCTTCCCATTGCGTTTTTCCCCACTCAAGATTTGTTCGTGCTGCTCTGACCCTGGTGGCACCGATATTCCTAAAGCACACCAGTACATTTCCGCCAGCCCTGAGAGCAGTGAGTGGTCTGCACTTACTCACGGTGTATTTCTAGCCCTGCTCTTCCTGACTAGCTCACTATCAGGTGAGCATGCTTCGAAGGTTATTCAGCGTATGTTCTCCTGTCAGGCTTCAAATGCTAACTTCTAAGAACACTTGGTTGTGTTTGAGTAAGCTCCCACCATTTGGTTTAAAATATTTTAACTACGTTAAGAGGTTTATTTTACTGGTTCATGAGCACAGATTTTTATGTCCTTTGTGGAAATGATCTTTAGGGCCTTTCATTTTGATTTGTTTGTTTTTGTCATTCTGACAGCTATATTGTTAGTTTCTTTCATTTGCCTTATTAACTTTTCATTTGAAACTCATTCCTTAGCAGAATAGTAACATTTCAAGGAGATTCCTTCCCACCTACCCACCCCCCCAGAGAGTTCTCCTGACTTCCTTGCTGTAGTTCAAGGCTGGAGGTTGGTACCAATCAGAGGAGTAAAATGGGGTTGAAGAGAGCAGCCGCTGTCTGGCAGTGGCCCTGACCGTGTCGATTCCCCCCAAAGTCCTGTACGTCTAGAATCTTATGGTCTGTGCTGCCTGGCTCTGCCCTCAGCAGCTGTGGGCAGCAGTGCCCTTCCCAGCTCTGAGCTTACTCCATACTGCGAAATGGCCCTAGCGGAGGGCCCATCCCTTGATAAAACTTGGCCGGCTTTTGGAGTGATGGTGTGGCTTCGGGAATTTACCAGACTCTCAAGTCTCTGCTGCAAGCAGATAATCTCCTTCTGACTTGTCAGAGCTAGATTGGCATCCAGTTTAGAGCTTAGAGTTCTGTCCATGCCCCATTTTTTAGTCAAAATCTTGAGGTTAATCAACAATCTAGTCCAGCATGCTCCCTAGGACCTCAGAGCCCTTCAGAGCTGTGTGATGTTCCCACTGAGTCTCCCCTCCCCTCCCCAGTGCTTTGCCCCACGTGTCCTGGCAGCTTGCCTCTGCCTGAACTGAGCACAGGGCATGGGAGGGAGCCCCTCCGCACAGCTGAGCCTCTGCTACAGTGACCCAAATGCTGCACGTGCAGCCGGAGCTTTGCTACCGTGTTCCCAGCGCACGGCTTGTTCCAGCCCGAGCCTCCTCGCCCATCTGTCTGCCCTGCGGGAGCTCGTTGTCCAAGCAGACTCCAACCCCCACCTGCCCGCTCCCGGAAGAGGTTCCTGAGGCTGTTTCTATAGAACCTGTGCTTGGTTCATGTCTATTTCCAGCTCTCCTGGTAGATAAAGCATTTGATCTAATATTGATCTAGCGACTGAGGAAAGTGAGTTGAGCCCTCATGATTGTTTCTACAGCCATCAGCATCCTGCTCAGCAATACCTTTTACAGGCTTTTAATTTTTTGTTTACAGTATTACCTCTGAAATCAAATCTTGACTTTCTGGTATGTTTGTTCTTGGACTTTTCAAGGGATTTAAAAATACAGAACCTTGGTGCCAAAAATTGTTTTGAGGAGCAAGCACAGCTTATTTTCCATAGATGAATCCCAGTTTGGATGGTCAATTATTTTCTTCACAGAAACCTACAAAGTACATATTCGAGTTCGCTTTGGAATTGAATATGATCTTAATGTTGTTAAGCCAGGCTATTGCTTATAAAATGTGTATTGTATTCAACAAATGCAAAATAGAGCATTCAGGAGCTTGAGTACCACACTTGGGATGGCAATGAAGAGCCCAGGGTGGCGATATTTGGTCTACACTGAATGTGTTTGCTGGGGCATGTTGTATAGACAGTTCAGGTGTGTTAGGTTTTTCTTTCAACTGGTCTGTGAATAAAGGAGTATGACTCAAGGCTGAACAGGGTTCAGCAGGCCCTGCCCTTCATCATTGAGAATGGGGTGCTGCTCTCCAGTGTGAGGCAGGAGGGGTAA
Organism: Manis javanica; assembly: GCF_040802235.1. Classification (NCBI taxonomy): domain Eukaryota; kingdom Metazoa; phylum Chordata; class Mammalia; order Pholidota; family Manidae; genus Manis; species Manis javanica. Next base: position 137,658,393 of record NC_133174.1, read on the forward strand.
CATAGACCTCAAGAGCTCAGAGGTCTGGGGGCCAGGCTAGACTCTATCAGTTAGGCCATATTGCTCTGCCAGTAGCAGAAAAAGTTGTTCACACCAGCTTAAACAATGAAAGGAGCTTACTGAATCCTGCAACTGGACATCCAGTGGTTGGGCAGTCTTAGGGATGGTTTCATTCAGCAGTGCAACAGTGTCACCAAAGATGCCGCTTCCCGGCTGTCTGTTTCTAGGCTGCCTGTCTGCCATTGGCTTCATCCTGAGGCCAGCTCCCCCTTGTGGGCACACACTAGCTGCCAGCACCTCCAGGGGCTATAAGCTTCCTCCTGCCCTCAGTCAGGGGAGCAGGAGAGTAGCTTCCAGAAGTTTTGTCAGAAGAGCAAGGAAGCTGCTTTCCTAGAACTCCCCCGGGGAACTTTCGGCATAGTGGCCTGAATGGATCACATGCCTACTATGCGCTTGTAAGTACCCCACCTCTAGAACCCGAGGTGGAGCCAGGTTCCCCAAAGCATATAGGCAGCAGGGGGCAAGTGAGGCTGCCTGAATGAAAACTGGGGAGGGTACCAAGAGAAGGAAGACTAGCTGTTGGCTGAGCAACCAGCCGTATTTGCTACGATCAACTTCTTCGGCCAGCCACAGCCGGTGCTCCCTGCTGCCCATGCATCAGCCTCCCAAAAGCTCACCCCTACAGACAACCTATTTACTTTGCCCAAGAAGCTGCCACTGTGATTGAGAAAGTCCAGGTAATGTGCTGTGTGCTCAATATGTAGTTTCTCATGTTCCAGGGCCCTTTGGCCACATGCTCACCTGGGCAGAAAAAAAGCAAGAATTCAGGAAAGAAGGGGAGCTTTGGATTGAACCAGTGGTTCTCGCTGGCAGGCAGGAGCAGGCCTTGGAGGGCTATTAAAGTGCAGATTTACTGGGTTCTACCTCCAAACTTTCTGATTCAGTGGGTCTCAGTGGGGCCTGGAAACATGCATTTCCAACACGTTCCCAGGGGCCACTGCTGCTGCTAGTCCAAAGACCCCCACTTGGAGAACCTCTAGTATAGAGAACCCCAACGGGCCCTTCTGATTCTGACATTTAGGACTCAGATTTTGTTCGCTATCACTTTTGCTCTCCATTGACTTAAAACATATTGTTCTATAAATGGGGTGCACCCTACTGTGCCATATGAAGGCTAACAACATCTTGGTACTCCTGCTTTGGTTTGTCATATAATTTTCAACAAGTGGAGCTGACAGTGAGGGACACCTTAAGGCTTCAAGAAAGTTAATGATGTCCTTGGAGTTAATAAGTTAGGAACGAATACAAACATTGGTCCTCCAACCTCCCTGCCCCCATTCACTGTAGCATGGCACTCTTTGGGGTGAGTCTGTGTGATTCCAGAAAGCAGCTCTTTTTCCAGGGAGAAACAGTGTCCTTAGGCCTCATTTTGCAAGCATTGTCCCTATGTCATTTGAGTATCTGTCAGGCCTTAGAACAGGAGTGGCCCTGGGCAAAGCTGCGAGGAAGAGCAAGTGGATTTGAGAACTTTGCCAATTTTCCACCCAGGGCCCCTCACCTGGCCAACATCTATTGGTCCTTCAAGACACAGCTTAAAGCCCAGCTTCCCCAGGAAGCCTCCTCTGACCACCCCCACCCCAGCCTAGGCTGGGTCCTCCTGTTACTTGTTCCTGTATAGCACTTAACACCCTGTATTACAAACCCTCATTTAAAGTGCTTCTCCATTATATGCATGTGGCAGCTCTGAAAGACCAAGGACCGCACCTGCTTTGTCCACTAATGTTATCACAGCACGGGGCCTGGAGCAGGAGTTGCTAGTAAGCAGGTGTTGCAGAAGGCTGACTGAGCAGATTCCAGCCACAGTATTTTGTTGAGTGGAAAACTATCAAATAATCTATACTAGTCATTCTCTAAGGTAGGATGATGGGTGCCCCAGAGTAATGAGACCGACAAGCCCTCAGAAGAAACAAATACACTGAAGGACCCATTCTCTGGGATCCTGGCACTGTGGACACTCGGGATCTCCCTCCCAATCAGGCACCCTGGACCTCCTCTCTCTGGACAGCAGCCCCCAAGCACCCAGCTGCCTCCCTCCCTCCCAGGCCCATCCAGTTTGTAGACAGGCACCTGGGTGGAAGTGGAGGCCCCTCCCACTCAGTGCATCACAGCCAGCAGGGCCTAGAACCCCGATCTGGGTGAGCCTCGCACTTGCCCACCAGGGCCGGGGGAGTCCGGCTGGGCCATGAAACGCCTGGCACCAAGTAACAACCTGAGTCTCCTGACTTTTGGCTCAGACTCTAGGCACATGAATTCTGCGGCAGGTGGATTCCAACCTGGGAACGGAATGTGAACTTCATACACTCTTTATAGTTTATCACCATTGCTATAATATTTTCTGCTATTGAAAATAATTTTATAACTAAATCAAACTGAACCCCTCAATAATTTATTTAGAAAAGACAAATTATTACAGTGAAAGTCCACAAACTAACATCTTGCAGATATTGGCTTTGGCTGCTGGGCTTGTGCAGGTGGAGACAATCAGAAAGACCTAACTAGAGCCCAACTTGGCCAGGAACCCTGAGCAACTAGACTTGTCTGGGGCTTCCCCGTGACTTGTGTTGTCTTTTAAAACAACCAATTCCTGATTAAAGTGAGGAACGAAAATAACCGAAAAAGATACCTAGTGCAAGAAATCTATAGACCTCCAGTAAAGCTCAGACCAAAATTAAGTCTCTGAGCCAGCAGCCAAGTATTTAAAGGAAGAGATGGAACAGTGCTTCTCCTGTCACTCCTGGCTCCCTGTGGTCACTCACTAGGGCAGTGTGGGGGGGTGACAGGAGGTGAGGACAAAAGGGTTCCCTCTATGTTTTTGGTAGAACGAAGAGTTAAGTAGCCAAGTGCTCCTTTGTGTGTGGGGGGGTCTGCCAACAGGCAGACATCAGGACGCGGTATAAGGCTTTCCCCCTAGTGCAATTCTGTGAGGCTGAAAGGAGAGGGAGCAAGGGAAGGTGGGAGAGCCCCTAACCATGCTGCAGTGGGCAGACGACAATTGGGTGAGAAGAGTTGGGGACCACCGTGCAGCTCTGGGAAAGGTTCAGCCAGGCCAAGGCAGAGTCCTGGAGCCCAAGTAAGCATTGGAAGAGACCTGCACCTCACACGGAGCGTGCCTGCAGAGTACACCCACCATAGTCAGTTCATTGGTTGGAGTGGGGTCCAGGCCAAATGCAGTGACAAATCAAGGGGACAGCTTCTGGAGGCTCCGAATTACACTCCCCATGGCAAGAGTTCTGAACAGCCATCAGCAAGACCACCACATCCTTCCTTCAGTAGCTATGGCTGGCAAGGCTCTTCCCAGAGTCCCTGGAAGACAGTGGATAGCTATGGGAACAGAGGCCTGGGGTAGCACCCAACTAACTACTTGGGAGAACAAGGCCAAGGCCAGCTTGACTGGTTTGTTTGTAGCTAAACTGTGCTTAGTCATTGTTCACTCAGTGTTTGGATTCTTGATCCTTCTCTCCCTCCCCTCATCTGTCCAGTTTGTCCTCTGACCCCAGGCCTAAGAAAATAAAACTCTACACATTTGGGAGAAGTTTAAAATGAATTAGCTGGCAAGCTTTAGTTCCCATCCTAAGCATCTAAGCATTACCATGCCTTGGAAGTGGGGTAGACTGAAGAGACTAAAGTTACATGAGAAATAAGCAAAATGAATATTTAACCCCTTCATTACACTAGGAAGAGGCTAAGTTTTATCTTTCTGGTGCCTAAAAATGACTATTTCTTTGTTGTTTTAGTATCACAAATCAGAGAACATGAATATTGAAAGACACATTGGAGGCTGTCTAGTTCAACTACATCATTTTACAGATGGGGGGACACTGTAAAATGGGACTTATCCCAGGAATTCAAAGCTGGTTCAACCTATGAAAATCAATCAATGTAATAAACTGTATTGACAGAACAAAGGACCAAAACAAAGCAAAACACAATAATCTCGATAGACACAAAAGGGAAAGGGACTTTCTCAAGCTTAAAGCTAATGGCAAAGCCCAGACTAAATTCAGGTCGCCTGACCTCCAGGCCAGAGCTGTTAACAGTAGTGTGGGGGTGGGGATGAAAAGTGGAACTAGCCCTTGCACATGCGTATACTGTGGATAACCTGCTTCCATTATTAGTTCTCAGATCATGTATCACCAAGCCAAATAGACGGGCTTTTACTGTAAGTGGATGGGAGTCTTCTCCAAATTCTCTGGGCGAAGAACACCCTCCCCTGTGTCAGTATGTGACAACTCTTGGAGCCCAGGCTGTTGACCTGCCTCAGTGTGACTGGGTCAAGTGGCCATTTGTATAAGCTAATGACTAGACCATCTGTGTGGGGACTGGAAAGAAGCAAGTAACACTGGGGGAGGCCAGAGGCCAAATGACTGGGAGACGTGGAGCAGTCGGGGGAGGAGAGGAAGGAAGCTGTGCTGTCTCCTGGAGAAGCCAGGGACCAGGCTGACTTGGCCTCTGGCAGAGCCTGGCCCACTGAACACTCTTGCTTCCTGATGGGACAAGTAAAAGCAGGCAGATATTTCAGAGAGTCAGGGAAAGAGAAATGCTACTGAACAGGACTGAGTAAAGAGTTCACCTTTGGCTTGGTACCTGGGCAGCTCAGATGGAGCTTTTCTGAGGGTCCAGCTTCCTCCAGACATGCATGACGGAGGCCTTGCTGGCCCCGCAAGGAGTCCTCCTAGTTCCTGGTCATGATTAAGGAGACTGCATTCCAATGGCCAGCTGCCTGGGATTGCCCTGCTGTCACTGTCAAAGCAGTGGAGGGGACCGCATACTGATGCTCCACCACAGTGTTGCCTTGGCCTCCTGAACTCTTTGTCTCCTCTTCTAACATGCACTCTTCAGAGGCCCAGGCAGAGGTCCACCCAGAGCCAGGCACCAAGGCTGCAAGCCATGCCCAGGGGCACGGCCCTGTGTGCCCTGGCGGGGGCAGTGGCTCTCAACAGTATGCAGAGCAGGGCTTCCTCAGCACAGTCCCACTGGTCCCAGGAGTGTGGGTGCCCTTTTTACTTACTGTCAGTGAGGTTCACAGAGGGATCCCAAAAGGTCAGCTGTGTGTGGGGCCCTCTTCTCTCCTTCATGTCATTGCTTTTTGTGCAGGCGTGTGTCTTCCAGGCCCACCCTGAAGCTGCGCACTCCAGCTTCTTTTGAGTCTCCTTTCCTGGCATTCAGACCAGGGAAGGCGGCCTCCTTTGGGATAAAGAGGTTGCCTGGGAATGGGGAGTGCTGAGGCCTAGTCTGCTCTGACTTGGGCCAAGGCTCTGCCCTACCCCAAGCCTGGAGTCCCTGCCCCCTGCCCCTGCCAAACCAGGGAGGTACATGCTCTCTGTAGGTCTCTACAACTCTGTCTTTAGGTTGCTTGGCAATTATTTTCCCCAATTTTTCTATCGTAGTAAAATAACACATAACATAAAATCTGCTGTCTTAACCATCTTTAAGCTTCCAGTCAGGGACATTAAGCACATTCACCTTGCTCTGCATCCATCCCCACCATCCATCCACAGAACCCTTTTTATCTCGCAAGACTGAAACTCTGTCCCCACTAAACACTAACTCCCCATGACCCCATCCCCCCTTCCCTGGGGAGACACCAGGATCACAAAGGCGGTTTTCCCAGGGCAAGGCTCACCCATTGCTTGGCCTTCTTGTGAAAACCATGGACCTCTCCTTCCTCTGCAGAGGGTGATGGCTTGAGGAGGTGATCTCTCATTTCTCCTGAGTTAGAAGGGCTAGGGCAGTAGGGAGACCACTCAGCCCCAGGCAGACAGATGGGTCAGAAGAAGACAAGATGAGACCTTCAAGGGAAGTAGAGAGTGGTGCCCCACTCCATAAGGTACGGAAGGGGCGGGGACCGGAGAGGTCCCGTGAGAAAGAGGAGCAGCAGGAAACTGGGTTCGGGTGCCGTCAGAATACCTACTTGTGCGCCTCTCTGTGGACAAAACCCAGGGGAGGAAGGCAGGCCAACCCTAAATCCCATGAGGAGTGTGCTGAGCTGGGTCCCTGCCGTCTTGACCCCACCCTGATCCCCTCTGAGGGAACAGCTCTAGAAAGAGCTGGCTGGGGCTGGCAGCAGAAAAGAAAATGAGATCAAAATCCCAAAGTGACTTTTGTATTCTAAATAATGGTGATTTTACATGAACTTGAGTTGTTCCTTTGAAGTAGCACTGTATTTTCTACTTAAATGATTCCTGGTTGATTCAAATCCCTACAGCACATTCGGAAGAGTGTATAAAACATATAATAAAACCAACACCCATGTACCCACCAACCAGATTAAGAAATTGAATATTCAGAATATCTTACAAGCCCCCGTGTAGCTGCTCCTTCCTACAAATAACAACTCTTCTGACTTCTGAGAGGCAGCTCTGGGCTCCCCGGCAAGCTTTGAGCTGATCCTTTGTAGATGATGCACATCACCAATCTCTCCAAAGGAGCTGTTTTCTGCACAGATTTCCACAGATGGCTTGTACCATCTTATTTTGTGTTGGTCTTCATTAGTTTCCCTTTCAGATGGGGACCTTATCTTTTTTTTTTTTTTTCATGATCTTCTGGTTATTACAAGTGTGGACAAAACACAAGCCCCTTGGGATAGTGAAATAAATATGTGTGCTATATAAAAAAAAGGGATAACCACTGGCAACATGTTGGAATGCAATATTTCTTTTTTTTCTATGCAGAACTATTACTAGCATCCAGCTGTATATATAGCCTTTTCCTTTCATTGTGAAATACAGCACAGATACAGAAAAGCATGCAAGGCCTATATGCACAGCTTAAAGAAGTGTCAAGTGAACACCCGTGTCACCATCAATTAGGTTGAGAAATAGAACGTTGCCATCCCCTGAGTAGACCCCTGGTCACATCCTCTCCCTCCCCTGAGACGTGCCCGCTATGTTGATTCTGACATAATGATTCTCTCGCTTTTCTATGTAGTTTCACCACTTATTAATGAACTCTTAAACAAGCAGTCGCTTCATTTGGAAGAACTGAGTGTTGAGCACAGCCTAGGCATGCAGGCAGCAGTCACATTTGATGAAGGCTGCCGGAAGGAGAGAGGCTGAGTAATCCCCGGTCGTGTCTGTCCCCAGTTCCCCTCTTTGGGAGGTCATAGTCTAAGGCATGATGGAGTGGGGGATGTGAAGAGCCCACCACTCAGGATGCTTGGCAGTCGTGGACATGGGATTGGGCCATCCTTGGTGCTGGCTTTCAGGCACACCACAGCCTGCCTCCAGGTCCCCCAGCTTCCAGGTGTAGGTCAACGCAGGACACTTCCGTGGTGTGAAGTGAGCGTGCCAGCTGATGTGGGCAGCAGGGTACGAAAGGCAGAGCAGGGAACTGAGCAGCAGTGGTCTAGCCAGATCTCCGCCAGGGTCAGGGAGAGGCAGAAAACCAAGGACATGGAGCCGGGGAGGGGACCCGGGAGTCTACCCCCTTACATGGCCATCCCCATCCACTTTACCTCCCAGTTCCAGAGACAACTGGGGCGCCTGTTCTGAGCCTGATGAAGATTCTGCCATCCGGACGAAGCTGCTTTTCTGCTTTCCTTTGTGCCGTGTTGTGATTCACCTTCCTTGGGGCTGTGCAGCCCGTTCATTCCCCAGGATAGCTACTCCTTAGCTGAGGAAATTGTGATGTGGCTGTTTGCCTTCCTGCTCTCCTTCTCCTTGTGGGATTGTCCTTTAAACGCGACACCAGACCCTTGCTGTACTTACAGGGCTCTGGGAAGGAGTGAATTGACACACATGCCTTGAATCGGCCGTCTAAGTCCGGAAGTCTCTCTGAAGGAAATCCTGCCGCTCCCTTCCTTGGGTGCCCCCACGCGCCGGTAGCTGGATGAACCTGGGGCCTGTCGCTGTGCTTACCGTCCCCAGTGGGAGACGCTGTTGAGGGAGGACGCAGGCAGGCATAAGCATAAGGGGTAGGCTTTGGACATTGAACTTGTAGTATTTGTGTTTAACAGTGCAGATTTTGGAGTAAGTCAGACCTGCTTTGACCTCTAGCTCTGCCACTTACCATGTGACTCAGAGCAAGTTACTTTGCTTCTCTGAACCTCATCTTCCTCATCTGTAAACTGGGGGTAACAGTGGTGCCCATCTGTCAGGGTTGCCATGGGGATTAAATGGGATAAAACTGTACAGCATTTCACTCAGTGCCTGGCATGCTGTTCATGTAGCTGTTATCATCATCACCATCATTATCATGAGACTGTAGGAACCTTCTAGAAGCTGTCAGAGCAACTAGTGCTACAGGCCTCTCCTGGCTGCTAAGGCTCTGACTCGAGAGCCTTGATGCCCTCCCCTTACCCAGCTGCTGCTGCTCCCAGAATGCCTTCCAGTGGCCCACCCAGCCCGACCACGCACACAGCCTGCCTGCTGCATGCGCCTGCCGTTACTGGTGACAGGCACAGCACAGGCCACTCTACAGAAAGGCCCCACAGAAAACGGCCAGCCCCAGTCTCAGGCCTGCTCCCTGCCTAACACTATGGGAGGTACAGGAAGCGTGCCGCTCTCTATCCCAGGTTGTCAACAGGCCACTTGCTTATTCACTGGAATTAACGTTGCAGAAAAAAGGTATTTATTCCTTCATTCTTTAATTGATTTATACATTGTTGATTTTGCCTTTTTATATTCTTGGGGCTTTTTTTCTCTTGGCAAAGTTACAATTTACCAGTTCTACTTAATCCTGTGACTAAATTCCAAGTCTGAGAAACTTAAGATTGACTATATAAATTTGATATTGGACCCCATCAATTTTAGTCAATGCTAGACATTTAAACTTTGAAATTTTAGTCAAATTATATACATGTATAGAAGAAGAGATGCAGAACAGCTCAGGCCCTTCCAGCTCTTGCATGAGGGATACCCTGCTCCAAGAAAGCTTGAACAAAATGCGAATTCATGGAAGAGGGCCACCAACTGGGTGGAATTGGTGCTATGCTAGGGTTCTGTGCAGAACCTTTTTAGGGAGCCCTATCTCCCCCTCATCCCCTGGACCACATGCATCACTTGGAGTCTGCCTCAGCTCAGGATACACCTGGGTCACACAGCAGTAGCCAGCCCAGCAGCCATTGCACAGCTGTGGAACCTGAGTGGCTCTCCAGAATCTTCTAGCTGCTGGCGTGCTTATTGTAGTAACAAAGGTTGGGTGATTTTATCAAGCAAAACTCAAAAGTCAGACAATATCTAGTCCAGGCTCTGGCACTAACTGAGGGGTGACCTTGCAAAGTTGCTTGAACTCTGTATGCCTCAGTTTCCTCATCTTTACAGTGGGATCACAATAGTACCTTCTCCATAGGATTGTACTGAGGACAATTAATTAATTGAAAGGACCCAAAGGAAGGGCTGAGCTCAGTGCCTTAAACTGAGTTGTTTCTATAAATGGCCCTAATTTTAGCATATGATCATTTTTATTAGTATTAGTCTATTTTCCCAAAAGAAAGGAGAGGTGGTGGCCCTGCTGAGCTATGTTGGCCAGACCACGACTACAGCAGCATGTCCAGTTCCAGGCTAACCTGTGAAATTTGTAGGACAGCACCTGGTGTATCGTGAAAGTGCTCGATACATGGCAGAGGTATTAGTAAATAAAACCTCTATTAACTAGCCTTCAGAGAATGCACACAACCTGCAGGCACCGGATAGGTATTGACTCGATTCATCTGTATAACCCCCATCACTCTACAGATAACACACACCTATTACCTCTCTTACAGACAAGGAAATGAAGGCACAGAAAGACTGTGCCTCCCCATGATTACATAGCTAAGAAGGGACAAATCCATGATTCAAACCAACACCTCCTTTCTCCAGAGCGGTGTTCTGTAGCCACTAGTCCCAAGAGCTGCACTCTCCAGTACTATAGCCAGCAGCCATGAGGCGACTTAAGTTAATTAAAAGTAAACAAAATTAAGAAATCTCTTCTTGATATGCACTAGCCATACTTCAAGTGCTCAGTTGCCACATGCGGCCAGTGGCTACCATATCGGACAGCGCAGGCATAGAACAGTCTATTCTTTTTCTGGGAGAGTGATTCAGCATCATCTCAGAAAGTTCTGTTGGACAATGCTGCTTACAGAGCTTCTAGGATTCTACTCTTTGCAAAATCTCAGCCTTTAAGTTGTTAAGCTTTCTTGTGTTATTAATAGACACATAGTCACAATAGGTTGAAATCCCATTGACACGGCCAAGTAGGGTAATGGCAAGCGAGAGGCCAAGAAGTCTGACTCACATTACATTTTCCTGTTTTCTCAATGCATAACTTCAAATTTACAAAATTGTTTCTTGATACCTCTGTTTGACATGGAGGGAGATTGACCGATTTGCCCAAAGATCCAGCTGCTTCCACAGCTCGGCCTTGACCTCTTTGGGCTATCCGGGTATCATTCAGTGCCTTCACATGTTTATCCCCCCAGTGCCTGATGTCAGTCCAGCCCTGAAGGGCCTTGGGCTCTGAGTCTCTGGCGCATGGGCTAGGTCTCACCGTCCCTCTTCTGGGCTTTCTCTCCTCACCTCTGTTACATGGTTAGTAATGACCAGAGAAAGGAAAGAAAGGAGTTCAGGACTCGTTATCCTGAATGATCAAGTCGAGAAATCTCCCAGCTCCTAGAAGCCAGTGGAGCTGTCGTATACAACTGTAACTTTGCAAATGCACGCATACCTCTCCTGAATCTCCATGGAGAAGAGCAGACCAATGTCTGATCCAATCAACAACTTAGGAAGTCAGAGCAGTCGTCCACTTCTTGCAAAGTAGCTGAGTGTCTGTGGGGTTAGTCATAATCTTAGCTTCTTGCACCCAAGCCCGTTTGAACTACGGTGATGTCACAGAAGAGGGTAGAGTTAATCCAGTGTGAATGTACAGAGAAGGAGCCTCTGTCCTTCCAAACCCAGGAGCTGCTTGGGTTTTAGTCACTCTAAATGAGATCCAGGTCTCTACCCCCACCTTTTCACTGTGCGTCCTGGGGTAAGCCTGCCTCCACGTTCTTATCTCATAAACTAGGGACAGTCTCCGAGGCATGTGTGCAGAGTTCAGCGCCCAGCACACTGTGTGTGCTCACTAAGTGTGTGCCCTGGTGTGATTTTCATGGTGTGGTTATGATCCTTCTCTGTTCTCTTACTTGTTTTATGACCCAACCACATTGTGAAGGTTTGAGTAGCTGTGCTTCAGTGAGGGTCAAGGCTCACTTTCTCCCAAAAAGAGTTCGCACGGTGCTCACTGGATGATCGTCTTCCAAGTGCCTGGGACATCACACCAAGCTCACAGCAGAGTGAAGTCAATTGAATTTTCCAAGAATTTGCTGAGCCCCTTGCCTGTGCCAAGCACTGTGGGCACCAGAGGGATTTAGAGATGATTACAGCTTGGCCCAGCAAGGATGTTCAGTCAGCCAGAAGTGCCCAGCCACAGGAGTTGGACGAAGGACAGGCAGGATTCCCGGGGTGGAGGAGCTGGGTCTCAAAGGACAAGCAGCATTCCCCAAGTGGAACCTTGGAGAAAGGGTGTTCCAGGTTGGGTGAAGCACAGAGGGCCGGATGCACGCGGCACCCTGACTGGGGAGCTGGGAGGAGAGGCTATGACTGAAGGGAGAATGGGCATCACTATCAGACACTATCCATCCCATGGTCTAATTCGAGGGCATTTGGAATCACATGGAACCAGCCAGTCCCAAGGGCTAGAAATCATGCCCAACCAATTACCAATCGACTTGCTTTTCTGAGACTTCCAGTGAATCCAAAGAAAGAGATGAATTTACCTTACTTTTGAAAACTTACAAGACTCAAAATGCCCCTAAAAACCTCTTATTGGGAGGTTGGGCCTCACACTTACGGGGGTTGTGATGAGCAGTTGCCCAAATTAAATGCAGAAAACACACGAGCATCAGCTATAAAGCTCCTAATCAATCAAGAGTCAAGATTGAATTTCAGCTATTTTATTTATTTCATTTTTAACTGGGATTCCATTGGCCAGCGAAGTGCCCACTCAGCTCCACTGACTGAGCAGCTCCAGGCCCACCCCCAGCAGCCACTGAAAGGGAGCCACGTGCACTGTCAGGGCATCTTCACTGCTGGTAACTTCCACGTGCCATCTGCAGTTCTTTTCTGCCTGCAGAGCTGCTCAGGCACTGCAAGGGTGTGGGAATGCTGACAGGAGGCCTATTTCGTGACCCATCACTAACATCCTACCAGTCACATGAAGCTGTCGGGAGTTCCTGAGCAAAAGCTTTAGAATGCTTCAGTCCCCTACAAATACTCTCCATTCAGCTTTTAGAATGTGTTGTCATGCAGTAGGCAAGTAATCAGAACTCAAGTAATATTTGCATTTGGGGACTGTAAAAACTCTAATGAGGCTATGAAATAGTGTTTAAAATTATCAAGGAGCTAGATATGCAGGCATAAAGAATTGTCCATTTTAGAAAGCGACGTTCCTGCCCATGTCCCAGATGACCTTGATCCGAGGGCCAGTTGGAGCTTGACATGAAGCTGCAGATGGCCGGTGAGCTCAGCTCTGTCCTAGTGAACCCCCCAAGGAGAGGGCCCTCCGCAGTTTTCCCGTCAGAATGGCAAAGAAATTCTCTCTCCCCAGTACTTTCTTACTAAGTATTTCATGTTGTTTGATTTTGATTTTGGTTTTGTTTGTTTGGGAGGAGGGGGTGTCATCTTTCAAGTCCCATCTTTAGGTATTTATAATTTGTACTTAAAAAATTTGCCTGGAGGCCCCTTGTGAAACCTTGCCTCTACTTTTCTTAGTAGCCCATTTTAACAATTTCTACATTTTCACGTGGCAAGTTAATGACTGAACACACACACGTCCCCACAGCATGGCAAACTACATGTGGGCTGGGGAACCATGCAAACCTGGGTTTGCCTCCTGCTCTGCTTCTAACTAGCTGTGTGACTTTGGGCAACTTAGTTAACCTCTCTGGGCCTCATTGTCCTCATGTGTAAAATAAGGACAATAATAGTTCCCACCTCATGAACAGCTGTTTCAAGGATTGAATGAGACCGAATATTGAAAGTAGTTCGATTAGCGCCTGGTGCATAGCAAATGCTCAACACATTTAGTGGCGGGGATTTTATTGCCGTTTCAAATAATGCACGCAAATGTCTACTGGCCTGTCTGCCATTGCAAGACTTGCCCACAGTAGGTGCCTAGCAAGTGTTTATTGCAATTAATTGAATTGACTACAACTGGTTAGCTTAGTTTGGGGGATAAATATTTACCTTCCTACTGGGATGTTTGAAAGAAACAGAGGATAACTCGCAGCTCAGGTGTTAAAAGCACAAGCGTGAAGAGGCTGTTTCACATAGAAAGAAGGCTGCCTCGCCAAGGCAGGTTTCCCTCCTTCCGGACATCACTGTGGCCAAGCTCTCGGCGTGCCGGCCAGTTTGGCAGGGCTTTATCAGCAGCTCCTTCGGGTCTCCTGGAGATCAACTGTGAGATTTTTTAATTGCCTTTCGCTGAAGGAATTGGGTCATATGTTCAATTCTGGTGATGTCCTTATGTTCTAGAACATGGTGGGAAGGGGAGGTCCCACCCACACGCAAGTCCCGATACCTTGGGGCCCCGACGAGGTGAAGTACAGTGGGGTCTCAGGTCAGGACTTGGCTGTTGTCATTTACACGTGCCTGTTTGGTTTTGCAGATTCCCCAGCATGTCTCCCCACACCCCCGACAAACCAGTGTAGAACTGTGTGCTCTGCTCTGCAGAGTAGGAGGGCAGGTGGGGGTGCGGGCTGGTCAAAGTCATTGCCGAGGAACCAGCTATGTGACCGAGCTTTCCTCTGTGTCCAACAAGGCACTGATTGATGAAGGCAGAGGGTCCTTAACTGAGAGCCATGATGGGTATTAAGTGGTCCAGAAAACCCTTGAAATTATATACAAAGTGCTGGTGGGCTGGAAGTGGGGTGGGGGGCAGCACTGTAAGTGCTTTTTCTGTGGAGAGAGACCATAGCTTTGAATGGGTTCTCAAAGGAGTCTGTGACCCAAGACAATTAAGACCGCAAAGCTGTTTGGTTTTGTTGCCCCAGAGCAGTCGGTGTGCATGACCACAACCCCCAAAGGCCCTAGCTAGGCAGGCGGTCAGGGTAGTGACAAGATCAGTCAGAGCCCTTCTGTGGCCAAGCAGCTGATGGATTGTTCACTCGGTTGTTGTAGACTCATGTAGACAAAGCCTGCAAGCTTGGGGAAGCCAGGCCTCCCCAGGTCAGCCTCGGGCGACAGCCCCCATCCTGCCAGGCCCTGGGGAGTGAGTCCTTCCTGCCCAGCAGCTCCTTTGCTCATGAGCTGGCCCGAGTCACCTCCTCGTACAGCACCTCAGAGGCAGCGCCCTGGGGCAGCTGGGATCCGAAGGCCTGGAGGCAGGTGCCTGCTCCACTACTGCCTAGCTGCGACGCTGTAGGTAAGTCACTTCCCCTGAGCCTCGCTTTCCACATCTGTCAACCGGGGCGCAGTCCCCTGCTCAGCCTGCCCGCCTGCCTCACAGGGTTGTTGGGAGGAACGCAGGAGGTGACAGCCCATAAAGCTCTGTACACCCATGAGGGACTTCTAGTGCTTTCTCTCCTGTCACCTAAGCAAGCAGAGTGCTCCAGGCGCCGGAGCCTTACCTCAGCTCCCTGCCTTGCACCTTAAAGCACCCCAGTTCCTTCCCTGCCTGCCTGTCCCGCGCCATCTGACTCTAAGCCCAAGGGAATGGGGGCTGTGCTTCCACACCTCTGAATCCCCCCCAGTGCCCGCCTGCTCCATACCTAGTGGGCCCTTAGGGACTGCCTGTCCCGCCAGCGATCTGCTGTGGACCCCACACCCCAGGGTGCTCCCTGACCCCACCCAGGACTTGTGCGCCCTAGAAGTGGGAAGTTGAATCAACCCACTGGAGGACTGGCAGCCTGGGGAGGGCAGAAGGCAGGAAGCCAAGGCAGCCTGTCCAAGATGGCTGAGAGTTGGGTTCATATCCTGGAATCTAGAAGGAACAGCTTGACTGGCCCTGAAGAGTCCCATTAGTGGTCATGGGAGCAAGATGGTGGATGCCAGCCCAAGTGGGCCTTTGCAGAGAATTTCATGGGAATGTGGAGTTGTTCTGGCATATGAAATATCAGTGTGCGCAGGACATCTTCCCTAACTGCAGAGAAAACTGGAGAAACGTGCATTTACTAAGTGATAATGATCAGAAGACGGTCACAAGCTGAAAGGGTGGCCAGGATTCTGGCCTTTAATGGAAATTCTGCTTTGGTCCGTACAGCCTTGTTCTCTCCGTCCAGTCTGCCCCAGCCTGGAAGAGCAAGCCGTACTTTCCATCCAAGGCCTGTTGATTCTTCTCTGTTTTCCCCGTTTCTCTGTGTGCTCTCAAGAGTCACAGTGTGCTCTTCCGCTGTTCCCTCTGCAGCTGAAACCCAAGAAATCTTGTCAAGCTCAAAGCTGCCAGGGAAGCAGAATTAACAGAATGGATGGGGACATTGTCCCCTCTGGATGTTGCTGTGTTTCCCCCCTGATCTGCCCTGCCTGTCCCCGTCCTCAGAAGTCCAAACAAGACAAGACGATGCCAGCCAGCTTGCCTGGTGAATTCCTCTCCCCTCCCCCATTTACATCTCCTCCCGAGCCAACACCTTCCCTCCAGCAGAAGAGGGCGGGGCGGATGGTTGGTCCCCAAATCTGCACTAAGAAGCTTTGGAAGTTGGGCCCAGCTGGGGAACTTTAAGGGATAGGACCTTGCTCAGCCTGTGACTCAGGGAAACCAAACTCAGTGTGAGACGGAGGACACAGGCAGCACGGGGAAAGAAGGAAGGCGGGCTGCAAAGACGTTTTGTTTTCCCTGCCCAGGACGTTTCGCAGCGTTTATACCAGGCATCCCTGAAAGCAGTGATGCGGAGGAGCAGTCTGAGGAGTTCACGCACTCAGAGGTCACATGGAAAAGGCAGCAGCACCAAAGCTGGCCTGCGGCTCTGCCATTTGTTTTAATGGCACTGATTTTGTGAAGGCCCCAGTGATAGCCCCAGACCGGTGCACACCCAAGGGCCACACCAGCACCTTGTGGGAGCACCCAGGTCCTGTGCCAGGGCCCAAAGGGGCAGAGAAAGATGCCGGCAGCCGCGGCCACCCTGGGCTTTGCCTAGCTTACACGATGGGGTGGCAGGTTCTGAGCTACCGTCAGGCCCACACCCTGACCCAGGGTTGCTGCCCTGCCCACCCACTCGGGACCCCGCCACTCTGCCGTGTCTTCTTTAGAAGGTGTCAGCATGTGCAATGATCTTTGATTTTACTTGTATCTTGTGTGTTTCCTCCTCCGTTGTAAGCTGCGTAAGTGTGGAGATGCGCACAGCTATCCCTGGCCTGGGCCAGAACTGGGACCGTTGTACGCCCGTGGTATTTGTCAGAAACCAGCAATGTCTGTCAGCTGACTGACAGAGGGACTTAGCAGGTGGCTAAGTAAACCCTGTCTTCCCGTCCGGGATTTGGGGCTCCAGAGTCAACAAGGCCCATCTCGCTGGCTGCCCTCTGGTCTTGCCTCCTTCCCTGCCCAAAGGGCAGGTGTTGGGCCGCCACCCCCACATCTTGGCCTCAGGCTCACTATGGGCCTGCCTCCTCTGGAGGCTTTATGGAAAAAACCGTAGAGTCAGGAGGGGCTGAGGAAACGCTGAACTCTGCCCGTCCTTCACTGTAGGAAGCCCTTAGGGCTGAGGGACATTCTGAGGAGACTTGCCGCCTGGAGCACCCACCTCCCCTCAAGAGGGCTTCTGGTGGGAGTGGCCAGCTGCATTGCCTCTATCCATTGCCCTCGGGTCTCAGGGGATGCCACCCATATGCGTGTGGGAGCCCAGAGATTTCAGGTCTATCTTACGGTCTCCAGGAAGAAGGCTGTCTTCCTGTCACTTCAGCGGAAAAGTCAGAGAGGTGGGTGAGTTATTTCCAAACCTGGCTTCCAAAAACTACAGAAGAAGGTGCTTTTCCTAATGGAGTAATAACCACACACACACTAGCACTCCTTAATAACCTTTGAGCCTTTAACAAATAGCTGAGTGCCTTCTGCTGCATGGCAGGCCGGCTCTGGGGGGACACTCACTGGGCAGTGCCTGCTGGGAAAGGAGGCAGAAATCTCCCCCTCCCGCTGCCCCTTGCCTGGTATGCTGTACAAAACAAGGCTTTCGGTCCATCCCCTGCCCTCCCCAGTCAGTGGTCCACTGGAATCCCCTCCTGGCTAGGATGCTCTCCTCCTCCTGGAGATCCTGGGTATCTGCGCAGTAGTTCTGCTGGTCACGCCCCCCATCCCCATCCAGTGACAGTCCCTTTGCTGTCGTAAGTGGTAATGAGTCATGAGCCCATTCTTCCCCTTCAGTGATGAGAGGAAGCATCCAGGTGTTTGCTCTGGGGCTTACAGGAGACATTCGCCCATGGTGGATGAAGGGTGACGCTGACACAAAGCCTGGCCTGGCCTGCGGGGGGGAGGGGGGGCCCTGTACGGGGCTTAGCTGTGCCAGGGGGCAGTGGTGGTGCCCGGGTGGGCCTTTTGCCTCTCTCCTGCCTAACACACACAGATGAAGTGCGGGCTTTTCCATGAGTGCCCCCCAGACATGGGCTTTGCAGCTTCTTGGGAATCAGCATGAAACTTCTTGGAAGGCAGCTCCAGGCCATCCTGGCTGAGACTATTTGTGAATGTAGCCCCTCGGTCAAGCAGGACTGGGAGGAGGCGTGACGGGGAAGAGCCCAGGCCCTAGTTCTCTGGGAGATGGCCTGCTGCTCCCAGCCCCAGACTCTCGGTGGTGAACACCACAGGGGAAGCACACCGAGGCCCATGCCGGGCCCACCTGATGCTGCCCGTGTCAGGGTCACCGGGCACAGTAGGACCGAGAGCCCTGACAATTGCAGCCCTAGAAAAATGAGTCATTTGATGACCTCCTCTATAACCGTGCTTATGAAAAGCCACCATGGCCTGGGCCATCCTTCACGAGTGTCTGTCACTGAGCAGCAACTTTCAGCCACTACTTCCTCCTGGTCACTGAAAACATTTGTCATTTCCTGTTTTCTCCATTTCCCAATGATTCTAATTGTCAGTGCCAAAAGGCAACAACTGTTTTCTTGGGGCTTATCTTTGGAGCACATTGATTCAGAACAAAGGATGGGGGCCTCCGTCTGCAAAACAAAGGAAGCAGCCTCCTGGGGAGGCCCAGGGACAGCAGGACCAGGCCAGAGCTCAGGGCTGGCAGTGCCCGAGGCCACCAGAGGCCCAGGCCCACAGGCCCCGTGTCAACATGCTTTTTGGACGTGGGAGTTTCTGGAGTCTTGCTGCTGAGCAGGTTTTCCCTTCCATTCTGCGTGCTCTGGATTTTGTGCGTCCTTAGGTGAACACTGGCCAGCAGCCCGTGGCCCCTGTAACGCTGGACTGTTTGAGAGGCCCCCTCTTTCATCTGGCTGACACCCTCCCACTCCTCCCCCAGCCCAGCCCGCCCTTTGTTTCCCTTGTCCTCTCTACCTCCTTCCCACTGGACTCTTCTGCCCTCCCCCTGCTTTTTCTTTGGTCACACCCCCAACCCTGTACAAGTGTGTTTGATGAAACTCACGGGGCAGCCGGTGGGGACAGAGTTCGGGTGGGTGTAGACCCAGCTGGCTGCAGGAGTCAGTCCCCAGAAGCAGTGGCTGGGGAGGCAGAAGCGCTGGGTCTGCAGCTAGGAGACAGTGTGCTGCCTAGCCGCTTCAAGCCACTTAACCTCTCTGAGCCTCAGGGGTCAATTATCTGCCCAGATCTGCAGCTGCCCAAAGGGGCGGAGGGAGGAGCGTAGGTGAGGGGCTGCCTTCGGAAATGCCTGCCAGCCCCAGCAGCTCAGGCAGACCCCAGTCCCACCACTTCCTGATGGCATGTGGCCCCTGTGCTCAGAGCCCCAGCCAGTACCACTGGACCGGCGCTGGTATGGAATGACGGGTGTGGGAGTGCAGTACGGTGAGCCTGTGCCAGGGCTCAGCCAGGAAGCTGCCAGGGCTGGGATGAGGGAACTGCTTCTCCTGTAGCCTGCCCTGCCGTGTGCTCACCCGTCCTCTCGGCCTGGCAGGAACTGCTGCGAGCCCGGGACCCGTCCCAGGTGCCAGTCCCCCACCCCATCCCAGCCCACGCCAGCCCCGAGTGCAGAAAGGCAGGCTGTGCGCCTACAGCTGGGGCCATAGGATCAAGTCTCCGGCATCTGTGGGGACACAGCTCGGAAAGTGGGCGGGGGAGGCGGGCATACTGATGGAGGTGCTTAGGTGTCGGCACTTTAGCAAGCAGGCCTCTTGGGAAGGGGAGAGGCAGAGCAGCGGGTGAGCACTGGGATGTCAGAACCAGATCTCGGTCACAGCCTGGCACTGAATGGCGGAAGGTCTTGGGGCGAATCGTGACTTCTCCGGGCCCTGATCTGGTTCTCTCTTGGCTGTCCCGTTGAACCACTGCCAGACTCAGTGCTGGGACTGCGGCCCTGAAGCTTGGCTCCTCTCTTGGCCCCCCGGCCCACCCTGAGGAGGAGCAGGGAAGCTCACCCCAATTGCTGGGCTGCAGCCAGGCAGGAGAACAAAGGAAAGTTGTCAGTGTGGCCATCTGACCATGTGATCATCCTACCATTTATGCCAGGACCACCCGGAACAAGCCTGGGCTCTTGCCCCGTGACAGCCCCACAGAGGCTAGGCACCCACCACCACACAGCCCGGAGTCTGCTGTGTCCCAGCCACTGAATCCCTGGTTTGCTCAGTCACTCCGTGTCTGCGTGGTTTGGAGCCCAAGCCCTAGTCCTATCTCTTAGTGTCCTCGGAATACAGCCAGTTCATCTGGGTCTCCCTGAGAGTGGTGTGCCCAGGCTCTTGTCAGCACCGTAGACATGGTCTGGCCAAGGCAGAGTAGTGTAGGACTGTCACCTCCCTCCTTCTACATACTCTGCTTCTATTAATGCAGCCTAATGTTACATTTGCTCTCTTGGTGACCACGTCTCACTGCTGACCTATCCTGAGCGGAAGGACATCCAAAATGCCTCAGTCTTTTCTTCTATGTGCTCTTGCTGTTACACTCTGTCTCTCCTGCCCCATCCTATGCTGTTGCAGTTGGTTTTTTAACCCAGGTCCAGAATCCTACTTTGATTTATACCTGTGCACTTTTGCTCGGGAGGGTGGGGCATGCATGCAAGTGTGTGTTGGTGTGTTCACTCATGCTTTCTGCTACACCAAAGCCAAGTTCTGGGTTCCCACACAGTGATTCCCAAGGCTAGAATGTCTTGATAGCCATAATCTAACACGTCTTTCTCATCTTCTATTTAGCAAGAGAAGCAGAGATCAGGTCTTACGGCAATGACCCCTGAACAGCGGAGCGCATGTATCGCCCAACAGATGAGTCAATTTCAAGGTGAGCAGTTGAGGTCAATGTTCCCAAAGGACTGGGCCAGGAAGTGTGTACGTGGGGGTGGAGTGAGAATTCACTTTAGAGTAAGCTACGGTAGGTGGTTTTGAAAGCACTGAGGGAGACGGGGCAGGTCTGAGTGAGTTAAGCAGCACTGCTTGAATATCTCACATTGAAAGCTTAAATAGCATCCCAGTTGAAGGCCAGGTCTTAAGAACTGCAAAATCACTGTTGAATGCAAGAGATTGACTAAACCGAGTCAGGCCCCTTCAAGCAGTTGTTCTCAGTGGGAGAAGGCACTCCCCCAGGGTTGTGATCCTGCCTGTGCCCACCTCAGCCACTGCTGGAGGACCCTGCACTGTAATGGCTCCTGAGCCATCTCTTGGATGTCAGCAGTGGAAAGGCGGTCAGGGAAGCTCTTCCTCAAAGAGGCTGTGTCAGGGCCTCCCACAGATAGCAGGGCTCCCCACCCTGCCATGGCGGCTATGAGTGTGATCAACATTTATCAGCCAGAGATACAGCAGTTAGCAAAACAAGCAGGTATGCTCCCCACTTCACAGAGCTTCCAGATTAGCCGGGGAGACACGTGTTAAGCAATCCTTCCCAGCCTGTGCAGTGACATTGCGCCAGACAAGGGTACTGTCACCTGGGGCTCAAGGGATGCTCCCTGTCCTGCAACAGGTGCTTGGCATCTTTATTTTAGCCCACTGCTACTCTTGCAAAATTACTGTTCCTTTGGGCCTGAAACCAGGTGAATGTCCCACCTGCCCGGGCTGGAGTGCCACGTTAGGTGTGCTTTAGCTACAGTGACAGGGCAAACAAGCTTCCGGAAGGCCAGTGTCAAGGGGTGGACATCTGTCAAGGGGTGGGAAGTGTCAGACCTGTGTATAGAGTACTGAGTATAGAAACAGACCCAGCTCCTGGCCTCGTGGAGCCTACAGTCTACCTGAAAAGAGTCAGATATGCTGACGTTTTCAGTCCAATGTTCTCCTTGTTGGAGAGGGGGACTGTGCACACAGACAAGGGGGTCTAGGAAGGCTTCCCAGAAGAACTGCAGTCCAGGCTGAGGATGGAGGGACAAGGGGAGTTGAGAAGAGTTGGGGAGCAGGACATGCTCAGTAGGAGCTAAGGGTAGAAAGCAAGGGGTCAGAGGTCAGTGCTGGGCCAGTACCTACTCGCCAGCAACTGCAGCCCAAACTGCAGACAACTTTGGAAATGACCCTCGCTTCTCTCCTTCTGTAGCCATCCAAGAACAAGTCACCTCCAAGTGTAGCTGGACCAAGGCAAGTCCCCCATCCAGTCCCCCATCCAGCCAGAACATGATGTCACCCACCAGGCAGCAGAGCCGGGATGGCATGGGCACAATCTCACTGCCTTCAGGCAAGCAGGAAGGAATTGTCAGCTCCAGTGCCCCGTTCCCCCTGCCCTCACACCAGAGTGCCCCAGGCAGCCTTGGCACCGCCTGCCGGCGTATGCAAATTCTCAAGGCTGCCCACTCGGGAGTGCCCCTGCCCAGGTTCTGTCCCAGCCCCTTGAGCAGCCAGCCCCTGAGTCCCCACCAGCTGAGACAGCCCTGTGTGCCGAGAATGCCCACCACGTTCCGCAGTGCCCCATGGGCGGTGGCAGCAGCTGCATCCACGGCGCTTGCGGGGGAACCACCCCCAAGCCAGGTGGGTAACAGCACCCAGCAGCATTTTGATAGCAACTCGATCTTCACCAAGGCACTGGTGAGAGGGCCCCTGGTAGCCCCCACATTGCCATCTCAGCAGGCAGTTGTGTCCCCCCATCAGGTGGCCCTGGGAGGCAGACCTGATCAGAAGGCATATGCTGCCCTGGTCAGCCCCAGCCTGCTGGGCCATCAGGGCCTCAGACAGAGCCCAGTGCGGGGTCCTGTGCCTGTGCTGAATGCCTCCAAGTCCCTCCCACAGGGCATGGCTGGCTTTGGTCCTGTGAGCCCCATACAGGGCATTGAGCCACCAAGCTACGTGGCCGCTGCTGCTGCCGCAGCCACTGCCTCTACCATCACTGCCAGCCAGTCCCCGGGTCCATTCAATAGGATAGGTACCCCCCCTGAGCGGCCACAGTCTGACTTTTTGCCCCAGCCCTTGCCCCAGCTAAGTGATCTGGGCTCAGCACCTGACTGCAGTGAGGTGGATTTCGTTGAAGCTCTGTTGAAAAGCCCCAGCGTCAGCCCAGCTGAAGGCTGGGTCTGCGACCTGAGGCTGATAGATGACATTCTGGAACAGCACGCTGCTGCCCACAGTGCCGCAACCCAGAACACGAGCAGACTTTAAATGCCCAAACAAACCCCCATGTTGACATCCCTCTAGGGAGTGGCATGGACCTACAGCAAATTCACAACTGACCCCAGACAGGGCACAGTTGTCTCCACATTACAATTTGAGTGGTATCAGCCCATGTACATCCCTGTCTCTACCTGTGACAAAACGGAAAGCTGGTGATTTTTCAAGCTACCTGTACATATTTGAAAATTTTGTAAATGTTTTTCCTAAACATTGATGACAGAAGTATTTATACTTCATTTTGTGACTTTGTAAATAAAGTGGCGGCTTCCGTTTCGGTAGAGTTATGTTTATTACGCATTGTTTGTGTTTGTTACCCATTGTCACAAATACACAGCCTTGTTCGCTGCAGCACTACCTTGTTAAGCTCCAGCTCTACCTTAGAAACCAGGTGCCTGACTTGCTTCTGGTCTCCGTGCAGAGGTGGACGTGATCAAGAGGTCTTATGCAAACTGACAGATGCCAAATAGAAAACCACTTGGCCATTTATTTCCATTTTCACTAAAAATTCTATTGCCTTGTATGATACTTAATCTCTTTTGCAAACCTTTCCGCCTCCGCTAGCTCTTTCCTAATGAGCAATATTACAGCAGCAGCCATTGTATCATAAATGTCCTGCAGAAGAAATTTACCAGGAGGCTTGAAAGCATCCTGTAGGTTTGGAAGAGGTGAAGAGAGAGCATGTGTGCTGTCTGGGTCTGAGCTGTCCACCTTGAGGATATAAAGGTTCCTCCCTTTATTGTTCACATGAACAGAAATTCCCCAGTTTGCACTTCTCCAGGGGCACCCTTGCAGGATAGAGGTGAGATGTTCCTGGTTTAAAATGTTTCAGTACTTGTTTTAATATAACGCTGTGTGCTTTGGGGTAAAAGTCTGTAAACATTAATAGTTGATTTGGGATTTGTCTTTGATGGGTTTCTATCTGCAATTTTTCTCATGTATATTTAAGTGTCTGTTATAAAAAAAAAAAACCCAAACCCACTGTCCTGTAAACTTGTGTCCAGACTCTGTGTAATCACGTTTTAATGGCACTTCCTATTCACCTCTACATTTGAAATCTGGCATCTGTTTCAAGCCAGTGCGTTTTTTTCTTCGTTCTGTAATAAACAGCCAGAAGAAAAGTGCCTCTGTTTTCATTTTTCAAGGGAGCATTCAGAACCTCCAGTGCTGTGTGGGCTGACCCGCTAGTGTCCTTGGTCTGTCTGCAGCCACTCCTTGCCCTGTGCATCTAGAGAAGCCCTGTGTGTCCATCGGCTAGTTAAGAAGTTCGTGTGGTCTGCACATCACAGCATGGAAACGCATCATGTTTTCCTGCAGCCCCTCGTTTTGCAGGGAATGATGTAGAGGGGAGGGGGGAGGAGGTCACTAAGGTAACTGCACTGGGGGCAGAGCAGACTTGCCCTGAGAACCTAGCCTCGCCACACTGCCATCCTCTCTCCACTGAGAGGGTGACAGACCCAATTAAAGATCAAGTCCTCTCATGTGAAGATACCCTGTACAGTGGCTGGAGGTGGGGGCCCCTGAGGCAGGCACATGTGTGTTGCACAGGAGAGCAAGCAGACCATGGTGAAGCCACTGGGCCACTGAGCAGGGATGCATGGGCCCTAGGGAAAAAGGGCTCCCCTCTTTCCTCCCCCATGGCCCGGGCTGAACCCAGCCCTGTTCTTCCGGACAGCTGCAGGCCACGTTCAGAGTCCCCACAACTTGGCTTCAGGTCTGCCACCAATGATCCTTGATGGCAGTGGCTGGAGCGTTCTTGTTTGAGGTGGCCTGCACTCCCACCACCACAGAGCTGCTCCCCTCCCCACAGCAGCCCCTGGCCCTTTGCATCCCAACCTGCTGCCCAGTCCCACCCCTCAGGAGGCCCCACCTGGCCCCCCATCCCACAAGGAAGCTGAAAGCTAAGAGCTCTGCCCTACTCTTGGAGGTGTGAAAGCCCAAAGCTATATGGAGGGCACAAGGTGAGACCTGGGCCCACCTGAAATGCCATCATGGAGAGCAGTGCAGGGAAGGGTGTGACTGGAGGTGGGACCTGATGACACGGCTGAACCATCAGTTAGCCAGGGTAAAGCTTGTCGCGCCCTTCCGAGGGGAGGCTCGTGAGCAGGAAGAGAACTGTTAGGTCACCTGACGAAGCCACCTTTTCCTTCGTACATGTGAGGGGTTGCATGGGTGTACATTTCTAGTCCCATGTAGGCAGCTGGCAAATGCCAGACACCCAGCTCAGAAGCGGAAGGGCGTGTGGGCTTTACCTCTCTAACACCCAGGAGGTTCGTACTTTGACGTCTCTTTCACACAGGAGGAAGCTGGCACTCAGAGATGTAAAGTCACTTGCCCAAGGTCACAGAGCTGGTGAAGGTGGAGTTGGAGCACTCGCATGCCCTCACTCTGGTGCCACATTCCAGGTGCCAAGGCTGGGGTAGCCAAAGACACCATCCAGATGTGCTGCCCCACCCAGGCACAGGCAGGTAGAGCCACCACCCGCCCACTCCCGCTCAAGAGGCTCAACTTTGGGTGGTGGTCTAGAGGCAGAAGAGTTACAGTCAGGATGGCGACCACCACCCCTCCCTCATTCAATAATAAAGAAGCTGCAGAATGAAAATGTAGCACCTACGCTGCAGCCGGGGAAGTTGCTCTGCTTTCCCACAGCCCCCTGCCCCAGTCCATGGTGGATAAGCGGCTCCCTTGGGAGTGCAACCTCTGGGCCAGGGTGGGGAGTGGGTAGAGACCCTGCCAGGTTGCCTGTCAAGGGCACCGTGGTACTGCCAGCCTGACATGGCAACAGCCTCTGCCGTGCCCTGCACTGAGGTGAACAAGTGGCCTCACCAGGCTAGGAGCTTCAGAGGCCAGTGTGCGTCTCACCACAGCCCACAGACATTGCAGCTGCAGGCCGCCCAGCTAGAACACAGCACAGGGGTGCAGTGGGGCCTTGCCAAGTCTCAGGGCCAATGTGCTCCATTCTGTTAAATGCCCTTGCTCCAGGGCACCCCTAATGGACACAAACAAAGCCCATAGGTATGGCCAGTGTTGATGGTTCTTTGACTCCGAACTCTAGCAGGCAAATCCCTGGCGCACACCCCACACGGTCACAGTGCAGTGGAATAAGGGGCATGCCTGTAAATGTCAGTAAAACAATTCTGTTATCATCAAAATGGCCTGCTACAAACCCTAAGAGGCGGGCAACAGCACAACATCAAGGCTCCAGGCAGTCACCAAAAATGCTCCTGGATAAAGCAGATCTTCCGTTCACCCAGGAAGTCAATTGGCCCCCCTCTGTGATGCTTCTGAGGTCCATGAATGCCTTCAAGACATAGTGGCAATATTCTCCAATCCACCAAAGAGACCCCTGTTCTGCTAGGATGAAACCTTTACAAGAACAAGGGCCTGGGACACTTGATGTGCTTCTGACTTGAATTCATTGCCAACATTTTTTTTAATGGAAGATTTCACCCAACAGTGCTGGCAGAGATTTTGCCTTTGACCTAAAGTATCTTTATCTCGGAAGTCACCCAACGCTGGGGTGGGCATTTTTAATGAATGCCTGGTGGGGTAGAACTGGGAAATGGCTTCCCCCTCTGCCAGGTCTTACCCCTTTTCAAGATCCTTACAGCAGGTTTATTCTGGTGGCTGCAGAGCCCCAGGCCTGGCTCCACGTGGCTCTGGGCATGTGAAGGAAGGATCGCACAGAGCCGGACAAAGGCTGTCTCTCTTCAAGACTCTTGACAGGCAGAGCGGAGTCGGACTGGGCTGGGCTCCAGGCTCCAGGCTCCAAGAGAGGGGCTCGTAGGTGCCGGGGATAAGCTGCCCGAGAGCTGGGGAGAGGAGAGAGGCAGGGCCTGGGAACCTCGCTGGGGCTACCCCTAGAGCATTCCATCGTCTCCCAAACCCAGGCTGGAATAAACAGAAATGAACATGCGGCACATTACAGGGCCCCCAAAGTCACATTTTGCCTAAGAACATCTTAACAGCTGAAGCATTTTTAGCTATTCCTTGATATTTTGCATTTCCTCTGGGGAACAGAGGCCACGTGGCACAGAAGAAAGGCTGAAGGCTCAGAGCTCAGTCACTTTCTGGCAACTTAAGTGACTCAGTCAAGGTTCCCCAGCTAGGAAGGGCCAGTCCAAGAAGCAAACGTTCAAAGCCACGGCTCCTATCCTTGATACCACAGGGTCAAAACAGTATGGAGGGTCCTCAATAAATTAAACATAGAATTACCATATGATCCAGCAATCCCACTTCTAGATATATACCCAAAAGAATTGAAAGCAGGGTCTTGACCAGATATTTGTACATACGTGTTCAAAGCAGCAATCAGACTGGCCCTTGTCCTGGCTGACCAAGCCCCACAGGCCAGACCCACCCAGCTTTCTCACTTCATCCGCCATGCTGCCCCACGTCCACTGGGCTCCAGCCATGCCAGCTCACCTCCTGTTTCTCAACACCCCAAGCTGAAGCTGCTCCCCACACAGGGCCTTTGCACCTGTTGGTTGGTCTCTCTGCCTGGAGTACTCTTCTGTGTCCTTGCATTCTGGATTCTTCTTGGCATTCACACGTCAGTTTAAATGGCCCCTTGTTGAGGACACTCCTGACTACCCAGTGTACTTATCTTCAACACATCACACCATGTATGGCTTCCATTTGGGACTTCCATTTCCCCCAGCTTGTTGTCATCTCCCCACTAACACATCAACTCCACGAGGCTGCAAGCTCGGATCTGTCTTGTTCACTGATGTTTCCCGCCACATGGAACAGTGCCTGGCACATGGAGGCACAGTAAGCAAGCATTTGAAGAGGTGAACAATTGCCCAGGTGTAAAGACTGAGCAAGACCCTCATTCCTCAGTTAAGTACAGGATTAAGTTTCTAGGGTTTTCTCCCTTTTAAAGAAAGCAGAACATTTGAAGAATGATTTAAAAGGCCTGGGCATGTTTAGAGGAGAGATGGCCCAAGAGCAAATGGCTTCTTCTTCAAATCTCTCATCCACATGGTGGCCTGTGAAATCACACAGGCTCCAACTTGCTCTATAAACTTGGGCAGGCTCCCTTCCCTCTCTGGGCATCAATTTCTCCACCTACAGATGAAGGGGTTGAATCCCACCTTCTGGTTTTTTTCTGGTGTCAATACTCACCTCGGCAGAGTGATTCTATGCTTGGGCTCTGGAGCCAGGCTGCCTGGGTTTGAATCCAGCCCCCATCAACTCACTATGTGATCTCAAAGCTACTTACGTCCCCTGAGCCCTAGTCTACTGATCAAGAAAATGGGCCTAATAAAAAGACCTGCCTTAGAAGGGGGCTTCGATGATAACTGAGATTCCCCATGACAGCTGGCCTAGAACCTGATGTGCTCAGTGCTCAGTGAGTGTTAGTATCCTATTACTATGAACTCTTGATCGTCCTTACATGCACTTACCACCCACAGGATCACCAGAAACCCTGACAAACTTAAAACCTGAAGCTGCTGCACAAGAGAGGCAGCCTCCCTTCGCAAATCCTTTGAGAGGGATCTGATCCACATCGATTGTATTTTTCGGAGCACAGGACCTGGGCCCTAGAGAACCCACTACCCACGGCTCTCCTGAGGTCCAGGGCAGTGTGGCTGGGCCTCGGCATGTGGGCACTTGGCTGGATTCTGTATTCCCAGGGATGCTGTTTCTTGGTACAGAATTGATTATTCTAATCAAGGCACTTCAGTGTTCAAGCTGTGAAATATAAACAGGTTCGGGCAGTATGGAAGTGTGGCTGAAGGACTTCAGTCGGAGCTTGCTTTCCTGAGATGAGCCTAACATAAGCACATGGCTAGCATGCAGAAACGGAGACAACAGAAGCCTCGGGCTCAGCCCGGCACAGGCCCCGGCGGACAAGGAGGCACGTTCCCAGGGAAGGGCTCCACATGGTCCCCAGGCATTCACTCTTGGAGATGCACTTTGGAGGCCTCCAGCAAACCCAGAAGTCTGGGACAGAATGTCATCTCTCCCAGTCTGGTGAATACCAGAAATGGGTGGGACAATGAAGTACAGTAAGGGTGTCCACAGGGACATAACCTGGGTGCCAGTATGGATGCTCTGGGGCTGTGGGTGGTAGAACAAAGGGAACCTTCTCTGCATGGGGGCCACCAGACCACCTTCTGGAAGAAGGGCTGTAATACCAAGATTAAGACTCTAGAACAAACTGGGGAGTTCAAAGTGGCTGGGGTGGGGGTGGGAAGCTTATAGGAAGCGGAAGACCAAGGCAGGTGAAACGGCAGTAGGTGGCTCTGGGCAAAGACATCCTGGGAGGGCGGTTCTGGGGGTAATCCCTCGAAGTCCCTCTCCCCATTCCCTCCAGTGGATGCCAAGTGAGATGCTGCATCTCATTCTCTTCAGGTGCTAGGGAGGTTCAGTGGCAAAATTTGAGAAGCACCAGCACGGTGAGATAAAAGGTGGCCTTTGGCCTCAGATGAACTTCTGCTACGGGCTGAGCTGTGTCCCTCCCCACAAAGCACCAGCCCCAGTACCTCAGCATGTGACCTTACCTGAAAACAGAGTTGTTGCACATGGAATTAGCTAAGTGGGGATGAGGCCACAGTGGGTGGGGCGGGCCTAATTCAGTATGACTGGTGTCCTTATAAAAGGGGGCATTCGACATAGACATGCACACAGGGAGAAGATGCCCACTTGAAGATGAAGGCAGATGCTTCTCCAAGCCAAGGAACGCCAAAGGTTGCCGGCAAAATGCCAGATGCTAGGAGGAGAGGCCTGGAAGGGACCAACTCTGGCAACTCCTTGACTTCAGACTTCTAGCCTCCCCCAGAACATTTCTGTTGTGAGCGGTATGTGGGCCTTCGCTACAGCAGCCTCAGGAAACTAATATGACGTGCCTCCACAGCTTGACCTCACCACTGAGAAAATCACTGGGTCCTTGAGCAGGAGCTGGTACTCCTTGGGGATGATGCCACCCTCCTTAGAGGATAAGGGACTAAGGAAGGACAGTGGGTGCACACAGCCCTGCCAGGTGCATGAGGCAGACCCCTCCCCGTATGGAGATCAGGGGTCGGCATGGCTGTCAATCTCCCTCTTGGGGTCATGGAGAGGCCAGACCAGGGAAGGCTGACCCAGAAGCTGAGGTGGCCATGGAGGGGAGGAGAAGGGCATCTCTCCAAGGGTGGGAGCAGCGAACCAGCACTCCGTGTCCAAGCTAGAGCCTTCCTGGGCCCTCAAGGCCCCCCTCCTCTCCTCCCAAAAGCCCCAGGGGCCCCTTAATTTCTCCCATAGCTGCAAGGAAGATGGAAGATGATGGAAACTGTGGGGGTAAACTGCTCGGCCCAGTGCCTGGCACAGCAAACACAGCAGAGGCTCAGGAGTGGCCCGCATACAATAAGAGAAGTCAGGACAAGGCTCTTCGAGCAGTGCAGCCCGGAACAGAGGGCATTCCATCCAACCCACCTCCACACTGGATCGTCGGGCTAGTGGCCCCAGGCAGGGCTCTGCACAGGGCCCACTGTCCTTCCATAGGCTCCATCGTCCTGCCTGTCTGGAAGGCAGGTGTCACGGTCCCCAGGTGCTAGAATTGCCTGCTTGAGGTCCCAGCAATCTCATCAACAGGGAAGTCAAGCTATGGAGGGAATGGGATGGGAGTTCCAGTCTACCTGATGCCAAAGGCCACCTTTCTTTACCCCAGTGTGCCAGTGCGGGGGTCTCCCTAACCCCTGGGGAGAAGAGAGGGGGACCCCCAGGATGGTCTGGGGGCACAGCCCAAAGTTGCCCTTTGGCTACCTCATGTTAGAACTCCAAATCCATAAGAAGTTTGCATTCGAAGGCATCTTGATCCGTGTTTGGTTAAATATAGCAAAACCATCTTTATATTAGTTACCAGTTAAAGCAACAATTTCTCCCTAGTTTAGAAGTAAAATTGACCCTCCAGGAAGATAGGCCATAGACTATATAGTCCCAGCTTGAGAAGCCTCATTTCTACCCAGCTGCCATTCCATACCAACAAGTGCTCACTGCTTATCCCTTCCCCAGGGAGCAGGAGATGCCCCTTGCACACTGCCTGAGTGCTGAGGGCTGAGAGGGTCGTGGCTCCCCACAGCCGACCTGGTTTTGCTCACCCACCCCTCCCAAAGCTGGCATCTGTTTGTCCACTCAGCCCCAGGCTGTCCAGCAGGCCCTGTGTGCCCCCTGCCCCTGTGAGGGCTCAAGGCCTTGCATATCTCAGCCAGGCAGCAGCCCAGCCAGCCGACATGCTCCAGTGCCTGGCAACAAGCTCTGCCTGCCACCACTTGAGATGCCAGAGCTGTGCCTGGGGAATCAGAGGCATTTGGTGGGATTTGCATGGCTCATCTCTCCTGCCCTTGAAGATACTCTTGACAGAGGATTGCTAATTCATTCAACCTCTGGAACATTTACTGTATGCCAGGTACTTCGTCAGGAGCCAGGGTGTAAGTGACAACAGGAAGTGGTCACAGGGTTGAGGGGGAAAAGATGTGATGGTACAGGATGGTAAATGTCTTGGCCAAGGTAAGCTCAGGGGACTGACCTGTGGACGATCAGAGGACCCAGCACCCTTTCCAACTGACGATCTCCCAATACCTCCATGAGTGTTCTGATGCTCCCAAGGCTGGCAGGCTTGCATCCTAGGATTAGCACCTGTGAGTACATCAGCCCAGCCTGTGCACCCATCTGGCTGCCAGCTTGTCACAGCAGAGCCCCATTGGCCCAGGTTGATGGATCCATGGGAAGAAGAGAGGGTGTGTCCTGTCTCACTGAAGGGGTATTCCCCCTAAGTCCCCACACCCATACCCATGGCCAGGGAAGGTGGCTGCTAGGGACAGAATGTTTGTGTCCTCCCCAAATCTATATACGGAAGCCCTACCCTCCCGTACCATGGTGTTAGGAAGTGGGGCCTCTGGGAGGTGATTAGGATTAGATGACATCATGAGGGCAGAGCCTCATGAATGTGACTAGTACCCTGATAAGAGTCACCAGAGAATTGTTTCCACCTTCCCAGGACAGCACTACGTTGGCACCCTGATCTAGGACTTCCAGCCATCAGAACTGTGAGAAATAAGTTTCTGTTGTTTATAAGCCCCCTAAGTCTATGGTACTTTGTTAAAGCAGCCCGAATGGACTAAGAGGCTGCAGGACATATATATGTGGGATTTTTGTAAATCAAATGCTCTCTTCCCCTCGGCCATAGTGACTGTGATTGATTCCCAGGGACTTAAGGTTCACAGTGGTGGGAGGAGCTCTCCAGCTGCCTGAGTCAAGTCCCAAAGGGTTTACCCAGAGTGGCCCCAAGAGGGCCTCCTGGGCTCAGGACTGTCCCGCACGTGTGTACATTTCATGACGGAATGGCCAAGAGCACCACCATAGCTCTGGGAAAAGCCTGGCAAAGGAGGAGGAGGAGGCTGGCATCATTGTCTTCTCCCAGCGGCACCAGAAGGCACCCCAAAGCTTCCCCTGCACAAAGTGTGGGAGCCATGGGGGCCGGATCCAGTCCTCTGTTGAACAGGACCCCAGGGAGATGTGAACGGATTCATCTTGGCGCACTTGGTAGAAGGGGCAGGAGCAGAATGTTTCCCTCGTCCAGCTCTCCGGACACCGAAGGGCCACAACTGCACCATGAGGGCAGAGACTTGATGGGGTCTCCAGGCCCTGCTCGGTGCCTGGCACACAACAGATGTTTGTCACATGAATGAATGGGTGGGTGGATGCTTGGATGGGTGGGGTCGGGAGGGTAAAAGGCAGGCTGGGAGATGAGAGGAAGAACTACAGAAAAAGTGGGCTTGCATTCCAAAGGGGTGCACGGATAAAGGGAGGAGTACCTAGGTGGCCCACTGAGCACTTACCGGATGCTGGGCAGACACTAGCCGCTTGGTGTTCACAGGCCCATTCGCCTCTCAGCAGACTGATCACACAATGGTCACAAGAATCCTCTGAGGCCAAGACTCCAGGACTCCCCCTGCTCTCTCCCTCCTCATCACAGATGGGACACCGAGGCTTACAGAGGGTACTGGCTCAGGACACCAAACCAGTAAGTGGCAGAGCTGAGATTTGAGCCCAGGCTGAGTCTCGGGGTCCATTGTGCACAAAACGGGGAGCTGAGCGGACCAGGTTCTTGTCCCCAGCTCCCAGCCAGAGCAGTTCCATCATGCTCCATCTTTCTGTGGGGACTCACCCAACATTTCCCTTGAAAGAGGGCCCGGCAGCTTTTGCATGGCACTGCACTCTGACTTGGGCCTCAGCTAAGATTCTTTCTCTCCCAGAACAGCAACAGACTCACCATTGCTCAGGCAGCAGCCCTCTGTCTGCTCCCGCAACCCCAGTGCCCTGCAGGAGTCAGGGTGATGATTCTCATGTCACTGCTTGATTGGGAGTAGATCCAGCGCCTAGTGCAATCCCCAGCACAGGGCCTGGCACTGAGAAAGCACCTCCAGAAACGTGCAGTTAGCATGACCCCAGAGTAGTATTAATAAGCAGACAGAGGGAACCAGTGTGTGTGTCAAATCCAGAGGGTGAGACAAGGACAGGCAGGCAAAGGAAGGATGAAGTCAGTGGCCAGGAAAGGCCTGGGGCAGGCGGGGTGGGGGATTGGTCAGACCTGGTGGGGGCCCAGCTGCTTAAAGGAGCCACACCAGGCCAGCCTGTCTGGCCACCCAGGGCTCCCAATGACTGCGGCTCAGGGCTTCCAGATGAGAGGGACTCAAACACAGGCACTTCCTGCTTCTGCTCTGGCCTCTGCACCCCAGAACCGGCCTGGTCACAACGGCCTTCCCTCACCTCCGCTCACCTACCCTTACCCCATGCTCACACTACTCAGCAGGGCACCTGCCCACCCACTCCTCCGCTCCTCCCCCCACCCATTCACGTGCCAGGCAGCTCTTCTAGGATACCCCTGGGCCACAGAGCACCCCAGAGAGCCCTCTCCCCCTTCCCGCCATCCTCCCAGGAGCTGAGAGTAAGTAAACCTCACCGACCACACAGTGGCAGCAGTGCTGTGACAAGAAGGCCCAGGGGCTGGGGCAGCTCTGGGAAGGGACTGGGTGGGGCCTAGGGACAAACTCAGTTCCACAGTTCAGGGTGAAAAGCGAGAACCTAGGTTTGAGCCAAAAGGCACATGGCATTTCCTTCCGGGACAGTCACTAGTCCAGGGGTGAGCCCACAAACTAAGCTGCTCTCGCCCAGAATGGCTGTCGGCAGACGACATAGAGGGAATCAGCCTTTGGATAAGTACCATGGATTACAGCAGAGAAAGGCAGAAAAAACCTGAGGTTGTGAGGGTTGTCCTGTCTTTGGACTTCCTGTTATGAGTTAATAACTTTCCTGATGATTTAAAATGTAAAAAGTGGGCGTAAAGACACTGAGAGCTGAGAGCTGAGACTATGGACCAAGGCCAGGAAGCTGGGTTGGGCATGCCCCACAGGGCTGAGCTGTTAGCAGTGTGACAGGGCCTGCAGGACAGCTTTAAGGCGCTGCAAAGCAAAAGCCAGAAGGCCACTACCCAGTCCACTGAGGGCAGCTCAGGGCAGAGCTGGAACACATCTGCTCTGGCTTCACTAACCGGGCCTGTTGTCTTGGGGCTCTAGCCGCTTCTCTCTAGAGCTGGCAGACTCTCCCAGAAGTGGCCAGCCTCACCGGGCCCTCCAGACTCCAGCGCTTGGCTTGCCAGGGCCCATTCCTTGCTCCTCCATTCCAGATCCACCAGCTCTGGATGGAACACTACCAAGCTCACGCCTGGGAAGGTGGTAGAAGGGAAGAGTTGGGGGAGAGTGTCAGACAAATGGGAGATGAGACTAGAGCCTGTGGGATGAACCTGGGGTCTACACATGTTCTGAAACGCAGGCTAGGGAGCTTGCCTTGGGTCCAGAAGACAAGAGCAAAGCCCAGGAGAGTTTCAAGCCAGGGCCAGGTATGTTCAGATCTGTGCTTTAGAAGGACCTCTCTGGCATCAGAAGGTGTGATTGAAGGCTTTGTTAATTAGTGTATGAGTTAGTCCCTCTGTGTTTCCAAACTGGATTCAAGGCAGAGTTCCAGATTCAGGGCAGACCTGGGCTAAGAGGGGCCCTGTTGGCCTGAGTGGGTCAGAAGGATCTGCCCAGTCTTGGGAGATTCCACCTCGGAGTTGGGCTGAGGACTTGGCTGGGCTCTCTAAGGAAGGTGGCTTTTTGAGGCCTGCAGCAGCCTGAATGCCCTGGGACCTTCCCTGGAAAGGAGGTCCCTGGACTTCAGGAAGCCTTAGGGAGGAGCAGGGTCTAGCTCAGTAGCACTGAGTAGCACTCTTCTGCATACTTGGGTACTAGTCAAACCATGCTTCTGGACGGTTCCACATGCTGGGGGTGTGGAGCAGAGATTGCTCTCGGAGGCAACTGTGCACACCTCCCAGCAGCAGCTGTCTTTTGCTATCTTCCATTACCAGATTATGTGCAAACCTTTCCACACTTTGGCTGTGTGCCAGCCCCAGAAATCTCTTGGGGGTTACCCGGATGTGAAGAGCCACAGGAGTCTCTATTCACATATTTTTCTGGACACTGGCTCATCAAAGGTATAAATAATAGATATTGATTTGGTTACCTCTCTAAAGAATGAGATGCCAAGGGAAGTTATCAGAGTGGTACAGTGGGCCCTCATGTGAACTGGATGGGCACTAATGCCAAGGCCCAGCCATTCCTGGCACGCAGCTGCCTGCCATTTTTCTGCCTTCACCTGAAACTGAACCCTCACTGAGACTTGCAATTCTGAGGCCTAAAGGAGCGTTAGGTAGAAAAGGCTGCTTTTTAATTTTTTTTGATAAAGCTGAAATTCACATAAGCTATTTTAAAGTGAACAACAGAGTGGCATTTAGTGTATTCACAATGTTGTGCAATCACCATCTCTACCTGTTTCCAACACATTTCCATTGCCCCAGAAAGAAACCCTGTGCCCTTCAAGCTGTTTAGTTTCCATCTCACTCCCTGGCCCTTGGCAGCCAGTAATCTGCTTTCTGTCTCTGAGGATTTGCCTATTCTGAATATTCATATAAACGGAATCATACAATATGTGGACTTCTGTTATCTATCCGACTTCTTTCACTTACCATAATGCTTTCAAGGTTCATCCATGTTGTAATAAATGTCAGTACTTCATTCCTTTTTTAAATTTAGATATAATTGACATACAACATTATATTAGTTTCAGGTACACAACATAATGATTCAACCCTTCATTCCTTTACATAGTTGGATAATATCCTGTTGTGTGAGTGACAGTTACCAGGAGCTGCATCTGAAGAGGGCATTTGCCCTGAGCCTGGTCTCCAAATCCCAAAGGGGCAATATGAGCTGGGGAGCCAGGGAGAAGGACCTTCCCAAGAGGCTGCCACAAGAGGAGTTACAGAGGGGGACAGAAGAGGGGCAGTCAGCTGGTGAGCTGGTTGTGGGCAGTTGGGGTTCCTACGGCCAGGATCCTCACTGAACTTAAACCACCTGATGATGTAACGGGCCTGTTGCTAGGCTGCGGCTTCCACACCTTTAGTCAATGAGCTATTATTGCGCTCTATAAAGGCCTCGGCCCAGTGCCCTAGGCGGAGGTAGAGATGGTAGTGCTCGACCTACCCCCAGAGAACAAGCCGGGTAATAAGCCCTTTGACCCCCAAAGAGCGTTTTGCCATCAATTTCTTTGGTCACACTGAATCCATAGCAAACTTACCCCGCTGAAACCCATTGGCAAGATAATTGGCGAAAGTCGGCAGGGTTCACTGTTGACCAAGGGAAAAGACAGGCTGCCCTTATGGGAGGGGTGCTTCAGCGGGCTGCCCCTGTGAATGGGGAGACAGTGGATTGTCCCCCAGTGGGTATGTGGCCTGAGATGGCTTGCCTCCTAGAGGACTGGGCCCCACCCCAGGACTGGAGGCAAGTGGAGGTGACACCTGAGGCTGTAGGGGTGGTTCTTAGTATAGTAAGCAGATCCTTTGAGAAGCAGAGTGCCTGTGAGGCAGCAGGGACTGTGGGTTGGCTGCTTCTCACAGTCTTATAAAGGTCTACAGAGGAGACCCAAGAAATAGCGGCACGAGAACACGAGCTGCAGACTTCTGTGGATGCCCTGAGGAAGGAAATGGTATTGATGCGGAAGGAGGTGGCACGAGAGCGCAGGCAGCAAGGAGCAGCACTGCCAGGTGTTCCGAAGGAGGGAGAGGCCATCAAGGAAAAAGACGAACCCCTGAGGGAAGCACAGGCGGAGGTGGCACGAGAACGTCAGCTGCGAAGCATTGAGCTGAAGGTAAGAGACCTTATGTAGACTGAGGTAGCATTGCTGCGAGGCACAGCAGAAAAGGTAAAAATTATAGCAGAGGAGGCACTCGGAGGAGGGGAGAGAAAGGTGCCATCAGCCCCAGAAATGGAGGCGCTGGGGAAGGATGAAGGGGTGGTGCTGGAGGCACTGGTGCCTCCTGTATTGAAAGCACGCCCAGTGGTTGTAAAGAACATAAAGACCCAGCAGCTGAAAGTTCCCCCAGGAGAGGAGCAGCCCCCTCCCCAGGCCATGGAGCACTCTATGGTCCGCCCCCATACTCAGGCTGAGCTGGTGGATGTGGGCTCCTGGTTTAGGCAGAAGCCCTCGGAGTCAATATCAGCTTGGCTCCTGCGTCTGTGGGACTTAGGGGTGGATGGAATTGTTTTGTCAGGATCACAGATGGGAAAGCTGTCTTCCCTGACAGTGCAGCCTGCCTTGAGGCAGCGTTTACAAAATGCACATCAGACCCCAGGGAGTCACCCCCTCCTCGATAGGCTTATGGCTGCACTTCGTGCTGTGTGGCCCAATCCGGGTGATCTGCCATCCTCTCCTGTTAGATGGCAGACATATGCTGAGCTCCAACAGGTGCTATGAGAGCTAGGCATAAGGAATGCCATCTATAGTCCAGACAATTATGGCCCAGATGAAGAGATTTTCACTGCTGGGATGAGAAACATTGTACTTCAAACGGCTCCTACATCGCTCTTTGGGTCTCTAGTGGCCATTCTTTCCCCTCACTTAGGGCAGCCCGTAAGCGAGGTGACACATACAGTAGCAGACGTAGGAGAGGCAGAAGCAACGAGAGTCCGGAAAGAAATAAGACCTGTTACTCACAAGAAGAATATACAGGCCCCATGAGGGTTACGAGGACCCAGATGTGGGTTGATTCAATGCAGGCAGGAGCAGATGGAAGGAAATTAGCTGGGAAGTCAAATAGGATCTTACTAGAGCTGCAGCAACAGCTGAAACCAGAGCAGCAGTTCCAGCCATTAAGACCAAAGAGGCAGAGGTCAGAGACAGAGCCATGAGTCTGGCCTGTGTGTTTGCAAGACTTCCTGCTGGAGAACGAGCCAACCTCACTTGAGCCCACACAGGAAGGTGACTGGGGAACACGGTTTGAGTTAGGGAAAGGTCAAGGTATCTGCCCTGAGGGACCAGGGGGGGACCGGAGGGCACATGTTGAAATAGCTGTCCATTGGTCCCCAGTGAACATACAACGTGTCCTGGCTCTGGTGGACACAGGGGCTGAATGTTCACTGATTCATGGTTACCCTGAGCGGTTCCCTGGGACCCCCACTATCATAGATGGATACAGGGGGAAGGCTATCAGAGTGAAACAAGCCCAAATCCCTTTGGGAATAGGGCATCTACCCCCAAAAGAGTACACTGTGTATATATCTCCTATCCCTGAGTATATTTTGGGGATTGATATCCTGCAGGGTCTATGGCTGCAGACCACTGCTGGTGAGTTCAGACTGAAAGTACGTGTGGTGAAGGCAGTTCTGAGGGGACAGGCTAGGCACCCCCCCCATAGCTTTGCCTTTGCCTTGGCAGGTGACTAATACCAAACAATATAAACTGCCTGGAGGGCATAAAGAGACTGGAGAAACTCTCCAGGAGCTGGAAAAGGTGGGTATTATAAAGCCCACCCATAGTCCTTTCAGTTCCCCAGTGTGGCCTGTAAAAAAGCCAGATGGCTCCTGGCGTGTGACTGTGGATTACAGAGAACTGAATAAAGTCACACCCCCTATGCATCTGTCTTTTTCAAAGTGGGCTGCTACATTCTTAGGGTAAATTCCTAGAAGTGGGATTCCTGGGTCAAATGGTATTTCTACTTTGATAGACAAGATTTACCTATGTTAGTGACATTAAAACATGTGTCTTATCGCCCCTAAAGTCTCTGTGGAGTGGAACCTCCTCTGGCTTGAGGATTATTATAATTTTTGTATCAAAATCTTGCTGTATCTTAATTTTTATTCTCTCTGAGTTGTTGTTCTCCTCTGTTGCTGTTGTGTAACCTGGTTGCAGTGCTCCAGCTTTCTTGCACAGGGACCATTGCGGAAGATTGGAAGCGTGTAGATTGTAAGGCAAGAATACTGGAGGGGTGGAGTGTGGGGAAGTTGGGGTTCCTATGGCCAGGATCCTCACTGAACTTAAACCACCTGATGATGTAACTGGCCTGTTGCTGGGCTACCGCTTCCACACCTTTAGGCAATGAGCTATTATTGCTCTATATAAAGGGCTTGGCCCATTGCTCTGGGTGGAGGCAGAGACGCTTGTGCTCCACCTACCTCCGCCGGGGAACAAGCCGGGTAATAAACCCTTTGACCCCAAAGAGCATTCTGCGGTCGGTTTCTTTGGTCACACTGAATCCATAGCGAACTTGCCCGGGGCTGAAACCCATTGGCAAGACACTGGTGCTCCATCCAGTTGCTGTGTGACCTTCCACAAAATATTTTCTCTGTGTGGGCCTCAGTCTCCCCATCTGTGAAATGGGAATAATAACACGGCCTCTCCGAGTTGTGAGGATTAGGGGTTGTGTAATGTAAGGGGCTAGACACTTCAGAGGTGCTTGGGAAGTTGAACTACCCTTCTTTTTTGTATAATATCTGTTTCTTAGTCTGCAGCTCAGGCCACGTGGCGAGTGCCTTTGTACTTGGAGCACCTGAATAGCCCAGCAGATCAGGTACCTCTGGAGAAGCAAATGGCCACCTCACATCCCATCCTGAGTGTATTCCAAATGGGACACAGGGTAGTGGGCACCAGCCACTAGAAGGAGCATGGCTGAGAAAAATGAAAGGGCCACTTGTCTAACAGTCAATATCCCTTTCAGAATCAAAGCGTATTCCGGGTCAACATCAATAGAGCAAGGCAGAGAGCTGAAATTCACTGTTCTGTTTTCTTTTGTGTGACATGGAATGCTCTTTTTCTATGCAAAGAAAAACAGAACAACCCATGCCATTGTTGTGACATCAATTCAAAGTGCCTTGGGTGGGAGCAGTCCCCTCCCACTCCATCCCCCAAGGCTGAGTCCCTTCCAGTTTCCAGTGGCTGGACAAGCTCCACCTAGGTTTGCCAGGGAAAATGCAGGGAGTCCAGTTACATGGGCCATTCAGATAAACAAGTAAATTCATAGTGTAAGTATGTCCCAAATTGCATGGAACATACTTACACTACAAAAAGATCTGTTATTTATCTGACATTGAAATGTAACTGGGCATCCTGTATGTTTATTTGCTAAAACTGGAAACCCAGCACCAGCCAAACCAGGCAGGAGTTAGACCGGCGCCTGGCCACAAATCTGGGTCACTAGGCAAATTGCAGTGGGGGATAAAGCCTGCCTGAGCTCTAGCCCCAGTGGCTCTGACCTGCAGAAACGGCCATCTTGTGGATGGCACTGAAACAGGCAAACAGCCAAGCATGTTGATTGCTGTCTGTACTGGGCCCTGGAGGCTGCCCGAGGGAGCTCAGCTCCCAGGAAGGGTGTCCTGCACCCAGTTCTAAATGTAGCTGGTCTCAGTGGCAGGGGATTTTCGACCACTGCCCGCCCCCCACCCCTTGCCCTGCCCTGTTTGGGAACCAGTCCTGGCCAGGCGAGGTCTCCCAGCAACACAGTTTCCTGGAGTGCCTACTCACAGCACGCTGTCTGTGAGCCCTCAGAGCTAGATTCAGCAGAGAGCAAAGATACAGCCGCAAGTGTCCTGGAGCCCAGAGACAGCCCTTTGCTGAGGATCCCTCCTGTGCCAGACCTTTAGAGGAATCATTGCATCGGGCTGTGTAATAATCCCAGTGCTATATGATCGTCCCATTTTTATAGATGCAGATAACGAGGCTCAAAAATGTAAGCTTAGGAAGTGAGGATGACAGGATTTCAACCCAGGTTTCTCAGACTCCAGGAGATAGGACGGTATCCAGAGGGTGGAACCCTAGCACAATGTGTGGGGCACATCCTCGGAAAGAAGACCTGTGGCCTTTGGCTGGGACCCAAGGCAGGCTACTGGAGTAGAGAGGGCCGCAGCATGGCTAGAGGACAGTGATGCTGGAAGGAATGGACACTGCGACAAGGAGACTTGTTTGATCACATTGTTCAGACTTATGATGTCCCCCAAAGTGGGTACTTTTCTGGCTTGAGCTCACCCCTCTTTGTCACAAGAGAATAACAGCTTCCTCTTCCATGGCCCCTCAGATGGAGATACCCGTGGTCACAGGCCCCCCCGAGGGGCCAGATCTCAGCCTCA
Organism: Manis javanica; assembly: GCF_040802235.1. NCBI lineage: Eukaryota > Metazoa > Chordata > Mammalia > Pholidota > Manidae > Manis > Manis javanica. Next base: position 137,699,560 of record NC_133174.1, read on the forward strand.
GCAACATGTGCCAGGCTCCATTCAACTATCCATCTATACGTGTATTTACAGCAGCGCACACCTCAGACCGAAGCGCCTCCTGGGTGTGGGGTGAGTAACACAGCCCTGGCAGTGTTGATGGTGAACTACTGGGGCCCCCTCACTAACCATCCTCTAGGAGACCCCATGCCTGTTAGCTGGTACTTTCCGGCCCCTCTCAGGCTCGACCACCGCAGCACAGGTAGGAGGGGGGTCCTAGCAGCTGCCCCCTGGCACAGCCCAAAGGTGGGCTTTGGAGCTTGTGGCAGGTCAGGGCCATTCCCGCAGGGGGCAGGCAGGTGGCGTCTCCGCCGCCGGTGGCAGCCTGAGCGAGGGTAGCCGGCCTCTGCGCCAGGGTCCCCCCCAGGCTTGCTCCCCACGGGCCGCCTCCGCGGGCCGAGCAGGGAGTGTCCTGTTCCCTCCGGACTTGGCTCCAGAGGGAGTCCCAGCCGGGTTCCTGGCAGTCGCCGTCCCTGCTCCCCGCACGCGGCGGCCAGCGGGCGGCCCAGCCCTCCCGAGCCGGGCTAGTGGCAAGCCGGTCGGGTGACCCTGCGCCCCCTTCCCGCACCCGAGCGCTGGCGGTGGCCCCAAGGCCTCGGCCAGGGTCAGCGGCGCATGAGGCTCCGCGCCACCCCGTGCCCTTGACCGCTGTTGGCCAGGCGGCTCACGTGCGCGGCCACTGGTCCCAGCAGGCGACAAAGTGGCCCCCAGCCGGCTCCCGCAAATCCCTACCGCCGCGGCCGTCTGCGTCCTCCCTGCCTTCCCTGCAGGGCGGGCTTGGGGAGGTGTCGGCCCCCGGACCCCGCCCCAGAGCCTTTCGGGCTGCCCTTCCCGCCGTCTGTTCTCCGCCCCACAGGTCCAGCCCCGCCCGCCTGGGCTTGGCCACCGCTGGCTTCCCTTCCAAGCGAGCCCTGTCTCCTCCCCTCCTCCGGCTGCCGCCCCTTCCAACTGCCCTCCCCGCCCCTCCTTCGGACTCTCTGTCTCTCACTACCGTAGAGGGGTTACTGTCAACTCATTTCCTCCAGGGGAGATGGGGACTGGGCAGCTGCGAAATGTTAAGGGAGGTGCGGCCCAGTCATCGTGACCCCAGCTGCTGATTCACCCAACATGTGTTTACTGAGTACCTGCAGGATGCTGAGTACTCAGCCAGGTGCTGGGGCTAGAGTGGGGAGCCAGGTAAGCGCCTGCCCTTAAGGACCCTGACATGGTAGAGAAAGCAAAATAACCTGGCCTTGCCTTTCACAAGTTGGCCACCTTGTATCTAGATGCCACCAGAGGCACTGGCTCGTTTGTGTGTGTACGTGTGTGTGCGCGCACGTGCATATATTCCATCATCAAGCCCTTACTGAGCTTGCCACCCCCCTGGTTCTGAATTCTGCTGGGCAGCTTCCAGAAGAGGGAGAGAGTGAAGGACAAGACAAGAGCCAAGATGAATCAGCTCCAGCCCTCAAGAAACTCAAAGCCCAGTGGGGTGTATGACGTGAAAACCCATAATTGTGCTGGAAGCCAGTAAGTGCTGTGCCCAAGGCATAACTGTGGGCACACAGGACAATGCAGTGTGAGCAGGCAGGCCTTCTGCAGAGAGCAGAGCCATTTACTGAGAAGGGTGGGAAAGCGCCAACTTGCTCACTAACACCACAGTCATTCATTTCCCAGTGCAGGCTGGGAACCTGACTTGCTCCCAGGGCAAACACCAGTAGGGGTGTGGATCAAGCGACTGTAGGGTTGGGGGTGGAGGGGGTCAGATTAAATTCAGGATGCTAAATTACAGTTGAGTTACAGATAAGAAAACAAACAGAATTATCATTTTTGGTTTAAGTATGTCTCAAATATTGCATGGGATATACTTACACTAAAAATAATCATTGTTTACTTGAAATTCAAATGTAACTGGGTGACCTGTATTTTTAGTTTCTAAATCTGGGAACTTGGGAGAGTGAGGCATGAGAATGGCCCAAAGGGAACTTGGTATGGGAAGGGGGTGTGTGGTGTGGTGGTGGGGGATTGACTACAGTCCCCAGTCTGGCGATCCCCTCAGATGAAAATGTCTCCCCAGTGTCTTAGAGCCCTGAAGCAAGCGACAATTCAGGTCCAGGCTATTGTGCCCACCCCCCAGTAGGGGCAACCCAGTGGGGAGGGAGAAATAGAGGAAGTAAGATGAGTTCCACCCAAGGAATAAAGGCCTGAGGGCTAGAGGCTTCCTGAAAGATTACTAAAAGGGCTCTGGACCTCCACCCCAGGCCCCCCTAGCCCTGAACGCCCTGAGGCTGTGGAAGAGTCGTTTCCCCAGCGTGGGAAGGCTGGCTGCCTCTCTGCTTCCCCTGGGGGTGAGTGATGAAGAAGAGAACCAGAAAGGGTAGCAAAAGAATGGGCTGGGGGCAACTAGGGGGAAGGGAGAGTGAGGGATTCAGTCCTGAGAGCAACTTGGGGCTCCTGGGGTACAGGTGTGACCCCAGGAGCTGCAGCCCCACCTGAAGAGGCTGTTAGAGGCCATCACTCTAGACACTCTGAGGCTCTGCGCCTGGGTCATACCCTTGGTCCCTGTCTCCTGCCTCGGAGCTGCCTGCCACAAACCTGGCATGCCCTCTCTACAAGCTCAATCCCTGCTGGTCGCACTGCAACTCCGGGTCTGAGAGCCAGTTGCCCGGGCTGCTAAACTGCAGCCATGAGCACCGCACTCCTGGGCCAGCAGCTCTCTAAACCCTGAGAATCACTGAAAATGGAGAAATGGGGGTGCTGGGGCCCATCAGTGGGCATTGACGTGGGTTATAAAGAAGGCCCAGTATACGCAGAGTATGCGCAGTCCACAAACCCAGAACTTAATCTGCCCTGAAATAAATATTCTAGCCACTGTAAACAGGAAGAAATTGCAAACTAACACTGATTTTGTTTGTTTTTTCACAAATTAGAGGCATTTGGGAGGAATGATTTCAAAAGTCCAGATCTCTCCAGAAACAGGCACCCCCAAGGATAGTTGTGGAAACACCTTCTTTTTAGGTCCCATAAATTTACTGTAGGAATCGGAAGGCCCGGGAAGGGGCCCATCAGTCTGAGAGGTGAAGGTTAAAGCAACAGACAAACAAATGAGGCCACTGCTGCTGAAGTTCACCCTCCACAAAGCACATCTGAAAATGGGGGTCTCAACAGGGCAAAAGGCAAACGTGGGCTCCAGAGTCCATCAGCCCCAGGTTCAAATCACTGCGTGCTGCTTGAGAACCATGTGACCGTAGCAAGGTACCCAAACCTCTCTGAACCTCTGTTTCCTCATCTCTGAAATGGATAAATAATCATCCTGACCTTGCAGGGCAGTTGTGAAAATTTAATAAGATAATGTATGGGAAGATAAGCTCTGGGCCAAGCAATGGACACTTGTCAGAATCAGAGCAAATCAACAGCCCTTAGACGGAAGGCTGTGGGACTCGGGCTAAGGGCATTTTGCTCATGCAGTTACCACTCTTCACATTTTATATTTCACTGAGATTGATTTCTCAAAAGGAGCTTCCCAGAAATAGTTTCCACAGCTAGAAGAACCCAGACCCACCTGGTGTGGGCTTAGCAGCAGCCCGTTCCCATTGGCCTGTTGGACACCGTGAGACCGAGGGTGCGGAAGGGATGGCACACAGGCAGCTAAGGGTAGCAGGGCCACCTTGGTTAATATTTACCCACTGAAGCTGTACTGGGCAGCCTGGGTTGGTTAGGCTGCTGCGTGCAGAAGCGCCAGGGCTGCTGCTGAAATCGCTGTGTGAGAGACGTGCTTGCCTTGAGAGAAGAGCCGGGACAGCAGGAATGATCCACACTCACCCTCCTCCCTTGTCTAGCGGCATTCTGGAGCTGAGGGCCCCGGCCCTCATGGCCGCCCTTTCTGAGCAGGTGACAAAAAGGACAAGGAAGCCAAAAAGTGGCCCGTTTCTCTGCTCCGACTGGGCTGGTGTCAGAGTATGTCATGAAGTGTGTGGAAACTGCTGTGGTCTGTCCCTCCTCTTCTGAGAGAAGGCTACATAAAGGGTCTGGAAAGCCCTGATAGAAGGCCTTTCTAGAGCTGCTGGAACAATGTCCTACAGACTGAGTGTGGTTCAGTAACAGAATTTTATTGTCTCAGTTCTACAGGCTAGAAGTCCAAAATCAAGGTGATGGCAGGGTAGAGCTGTCTGTGGAAGTTCCAGAGGAGGAGGCTCACTTATTCAGTCCCGCTTCTGGTTGCCTCACATGTTCCTTCGCTTGTGGCCACATCACTGCAATCTCTACCTCCGTCTTCACACGGCCCTCTTCTCTGCATGTCGGGGTCCTCTCCCCTTCTTATGAGAGCATGAGATCCTTAACTACATACATCTGCAAAAATTCCGTTTTCAAATAAGGTCACATCCTGAGTTTCTGGGTGGGCATTCTGTGGGGGGAGGGGACACGACACTATTTAACCCACCACATGCTTCTAACTGAACACTGCACCGATGTGGCCATTTCAGAAATGATCTTCATTAGATTTGATTTGTAGGGCTTTTACAGATTGAGAGAAATGTGTTTCAACATACCTCCCATTGTCACCAAATTCCCCTTGGAAGGGGTAACCACAGAAACACACCCTGTTCATTTCTGTGTGCCAGTCCCCAGAACGTTACCAGGTATCTCGTAGGTGCTCAATAAATATTTGCTGGATGAATGAATATAATGAAACCCACTGAATGGCCAAACAGACTTGCCCCTTCAGCTGAGAGAGGCTGACCATAGGCACAAAGTCCTAGGTTTTCCCAACGTTTTACAAAAGGCATTTTTCCCCATGAATCTGACAAGCAGAAAAGCAGTCCGAGCTCAGACCTTCTGGTTTGCTCTGCCCACCCTCTGGGCTGTCCCCAGAGTACTTTCTGAAGCATCAGGAGCCTTGTGGAAACCCCTGCTGTAGGTCCGGAATCAAAGGCAAATGAAATCATTAAGTGCAGGTGATGCATCACAGCACTAGGCATTGACAGCCTCCCAGAAAGTCCACTCTGGAAAAGTAAGCAGCTTTTTGTTCCATTCCACAAGCCCCTGCTGAGCGTCAGCCTACACAGAGTATTCTAATAGAGTGCAGGTGCTATCCTGCAAGCTGAGGGTGAAATGCTTAGAGAGTGAGGAAGTACCCTTTCTATTAAAGTGACCTTATTGTTTTCAGGGGGCATATGTTGTTTTCTTTGATTTCCAAAAGGCAAGTGCAACATGAAAAAAGATTTTTCTGTAACTCTGAGGTGGGGGGAAACAAAGCCAAGAAAAAAGCATTGTCTATCTCTAACTGGACTATACTGAAGGCCTGGGCTGCCAGGGTTACTGTTTGGAAACAGATCATGCTGCACTCCAGCTTACCCACTGGTAATAATTCCCCATGACCTTCAGGATACTCTAGACTCTTGAGCATGGCATGCTTTCGCAGTTCTTACCAACTTCTGCCTCACTGCTAAGGGCTGTATTGTGTCCTTCCCAATGCTGCTGAAGTCCTAAACCCCAGTACCTGTAAATGTAACCTTATTTGGAAATAGGGTCTTTTCAGATGATCAAGTTAAGATGAGGTCATTGGGTGGACCTAGTCCAATATGACTGGTGTCCTCATAAAAAAGGGGACATGTGACCATGGAGACAGATGCACATGGGGAGGATGCCGGGTGAAGATCCATGGGATGCTGGCACAAGCCAAGCAAGCACGTAGCGGCTAGCAGAGAGGCCTGGACCAGATCCTTTCCCAGAACTTGCACAGGGATATGGCCCTGCTGGCAGCTTGACCTCAGAATGCTGGCCTCCAGAACTAAGAGAGGATAAATTTCTGTTGCTTCAGCCCCTCAGAGTGTTGCATTTTGTAATACAGCCCTAGCACACGAATGCCCTCGCCTTTCGTCCCCATCCCTCCCATCCTCAGTCCTACAATCTAACTGCTCTGTTCCCTAAATGCCCCCTGCATGCTTGCCATCACATGCCTTGGCAGAGGGGAATCACACATCCAGTTTACCAGGGACAGCCCCAGTTTATGCCTGTTATCCCAGCACAATAATGAATAGCGCCCCTTTCAAAGGCATCTCAGTCTGGACTATATATTCTGTAGTCACCCTAGCGTTTGTCTGTGCTGGCTCTTGGTGACCCTCCTCTCCTTTTCTACCTGGTAAACGCCTACTCATCAGTCAAAGCCCATCCCAAGCATCGCTGCTTCTGGACAACATACCCCATGTTAGCCAAGTTGCCATCAGTTTGACCTCTGTGTTCCCCGGGAAGTTTACACATTTCCAGCCCACAGTGCGTGTCACTATATCATGTCAGCTCAAAAGTGCCCTTCTCAGGATGCCCCCTTTACATCCTGACTGGCCCAGGGCCCTGGCCACTGCTCTCAGTGTCCTGGACTCTCCTCCCTGAAGTCCAGGCTGCAATTAGTTATTTGAGGGAGTTCATATCCATTACAGTGATCCATTACTTGCTCCTAACTAGGGGTGGTGGGCTCCACGTCGGTGTGTAAGCACTTGTCCTTCCTGTAAAGCTGTCATCTCTTGCCTGTCCTGGCTGTGTCCCAATCCCCTCTGTGTCGCCCTTGGCACCTAATACTGTGTGTAGAGCATCAGAGGTGCTCAATGCCTGTTTATTGAAAGAGTGTGTAATTTAATTTAAGTGGCTGAACAATACTGAGTCAAAAAAGGGTACTATATTTGCTTCCCTCCTTGAAGGGATGCCATGTGATAATGGGGTCTTTCTGGACAATGAACACAAGTGGGACCATCATAGGTCTCAAAGTGATGGTCCAACCAAGTGGCATCATTCCTGTAGTCCACTGCAGTGTGGGGGAAGGTGTGGGAATGGTCCATTTCACCGTCTGATCCAGACAATTTCAGGTGAGAGTGGTTGTGGAAACACACGTCTGACAACACCACCTCATGTGTATTTAGCAACTCAGAGCTTTTAAAAGGTTTTCACTTACAAGAGCTACATTGAGTCTCGCAACACCTCTATGAACTGGCCAAAGCAAAGAAAGGAGCACCGTGAGCTGCCTTTATTGAAAAGGGTCAAACAGTATGTCTTCAAAGCCATGCTGGTGGCTGTCCAGGAGGAAGCTTGAGTTTATAGTTGAAAACTAGGTTTCTGGTCCTGGCACTGCCACCTACTAGCACGGTTCCCCTGAGTTACCCACAGTCTCTCTGAGCCTTGGTTTCTTCATCTGTAAAAAAGGGATGATCACCTCATTTATTCGTCTTTAAATGCTGTTGTGTGGACCAGATAAGAGGGGTTGAGAGGTGTGCTTGGGGAACTCAGAAGCAGTGGATACATTAGGGGTTATCCAAGATGGCCCTCCTAATGAACCTGGAGAGAAAAGACAAAGAAAAAGCATGGTATTGGCACCAGGATAGACATATGGATCAATCGAATAGAATTGAGAGCCCAGAAATAAACACATACACATATGGTCATTGATTTTCAACATGGGTGTCAAGACCATTTAGTGGGAAAAGGACAAATCTTTCCAGAACATGCTCCTAAAACAACTGCATATCCACATGCAAAGTACCAAGTTAAACCCCTACCTCACAACACACACAAAAATTACCTCAGAGTGGGTCACAGACCTAGATGTAAGAACTAAAACTATAAAACTCTTAGAAGAAAACACAATGGTAAATCTTCATGACCTTGGATTTGACAATGTTTTTTTTAAACATGACACCAAAAGCGTAAGTAACAAAAGAAAAAGGTAGGTAAAGATGATTTCATAAAAATGAAAAACATTTGTGTTTCCACAGAAACCATCCAGTAAATGAAAATGCAACTGACAGAATGAGAGAAAAATCTTGCAAATCACATATCTTTAATGGGCTTGTATCCAGAATATATAAATAATTCTTACAACTCAACAATAGAAAGGACAAATAGCCCAGTTTTTAAAAATCGAGCAAAAGATCTGAATAGACATTTCTCCAAAGATGATATGCAAATGGCCAGTGAGCTAATGAAAATATGATCAACATCATTAATCACCAGGAAATGCCAATCAAAACTGCAATGAAGTAGTACGTCACACCCACTCAGTGGGAGAGAATCAAAAAGGTGAACAGTAATAAGTTTTGGGGAGGATGTGGAGTCATGAGGTCCTTGATAATTGCTGGTGGGAATATAAAGTGGTACGGCTTCTTTGGGAAAAGGTCTGGCAGTTCTTCAAAATGCAAAACAGACAGTTACCATATGATCCAGCAACTCCACTGCTAAGTGTTTGCCCAAGAAAAATGAAAATACAGGTTCACACAAAAACTTGCACACGAATGTTCATAGAAGCCTTATTCATAAGAGTCAAAATGTGGAAACAACCCAAATGTCCACCTGTGGATGAATGGATAAGCAAAATGTGGTAGGTATATCCATCCAATGGTGTATTATTCAGCCATAAAAAAGGATGAAGTACTGATGTGTGTTACAAGATGGATGAACATTGGAAACATTGTGTGCGGTGAAAGAAGCCAGACATCAAACGCCACATACTGCATGATTCCATTTAGATGAAATGTCCAGAAGAGGCAAATCTAGAGGAAAAGAAAGTAGATTGGTAGTTGCCAGGGGATAGTGCAGAGAAAAAAACAGGAAGTTACTGCTCATGAATGTGAGGTTTCTTTGGGGCCTGATGCAATGGTCTGAATTTAGATAGCAGGGGTGGTTGTCCAGCTCCGTGAATATGCTAAAAAGCATTGAATTGTACACTTTACCTGGGTGAATTTCATCTAGTATAGAGTATCTCAATAAAGCTGATAAAACAGAGAGCACCTGTATTGTGTGCTGGGGGAGGGGCGAGGGAGATGAGGGGCGGGGATTTGGGAGGGGAGCTTAGTCTAAAAGCAGCTTTCCATAGGCAGCACTCAGCTGGGCCTTCCTGGTGCTGTACCAGCTGCCTGAACAGCTGCCGGCGCTCTCATTCCCCAGCACCTGGGCTTTGTTCGTGAGCCCCATGGCTGAGAAAGGGCAGGTGGGTGGTCTGCGGTGCTCACTAGGAACACCAAGTGTTTTACTCCCCAGGGGCCCAACAGGATCAGGAGTAGGGGTTACAGGGGTGGCCACGGCTCTGTCCTGCTCCCAAAGCCCCCACCTGAAGACTCCTAAAATAAACAGGCTCCTTTAGGGGGCCATGCACCTGCCCCACATTGGTTGATGACCTCTCTGGAATGATCCCTGGAGGCTAACGTCCTCTGACCGGGGAGCACACTTTGCAGAGATCTCTCCTCAGCTCCCCACCCCGGATGGGTGTGACCCTTAGGAGGTGGCTTCTAAGGCGATTCCATTGCATCCTGCTGCCCTGCACACCCAGCCTTGCCCCCGTGTGATTTTCTCCTGCGTGGAGAGGAAGAGTTAGGAAGACACCCTGGGAAAGGACCCCCAACCTCACAATTCCCATAAGTTTTTGGCAGTGACAGAAAGAAGAGGTGGTAATACTTACTTTGGAAAGGACCCGTGTTCTCCCTTCCCTCATCCTTTACTCCCCAGGAGCCCAAGAGGATCAGGAGTAGGGGTTAGGGGCGTGGCCTATTAATTCCTCATCCCCACCAGGGCAGTTACTGTTTGTCAACATATGAAAATGTTACAGAATCATTGACTACGTTCTCCATGCTGTACTACTGTCCCTGTGACCACCTTATATCGTTATTCAGAATTTTTGTGCTCCTTACCCTCCCCACCCACCCAACCCAACCCCTTCCCCATGTCACTTCTCAGTCAACTGCTGTTTTGTTCCTTGTGTTTTGCTTTGTTTTTATATTTCACAAATAAGTGAAATCGTATGGTATTTGTCTTTCTCTGCCTGGCTTATTTCACTGAGCCTAATACTCTCTAGCTCCATCCATGTTGTTGCAAATGGGAGGGTTTCTTTTCTTTTTATGGCTGAATAATATTCCATTGTGTATATGTACCACCTCTTCTTCATCCATTCATCTACTGATGGACACTTAGGTTGCTCCCATATCTTCACTCTTGTAAATAATGCAGCAACAAACATAGGCGTGCATACATCTTTTTGAGTCAGGGATTTTGTTTACTTTAGGTAGATTCCTAGAAGTGGAATTAGTGGGTCAAATGGTATTACTAGTTTTAGTTTTTTGAGGAACCTCCATACTGCTTTCCACAACGGTTGCACCGACATTCCCACCAACAGTTTACGAGGGTTCCCATTTCTCTGCATCCTCGCCAACATTTATTATTTCTTTTCTTTTGCATAGCAGCCATTTTAACTGGTGTGAGGCGATATCTCATTGTGGTTTTGATTTGCATTTCCCTGATAATTAGTGCGGTGGAGCATCTCTTCATGTGCCTGTTGGCCATCTGCATTTCTTCTTCAGGGAAATGTCTGTTCAGGACGTCTGCCTATTTTTTAATTGGGTGATTTGTTTTTTGGGTGTTGAGGGATATGAGTTCCATATATATTTTGGATGTTAACCCCTTATCGGATGAATTGTTCTCCCACACTATAGGTTGCCTTTTTGTTCTGCTGATGGTCTCCTTTGCTGTACAGAAGCTTTTTAGTTTGATGTAGTCCCACTTGTTCATTTTTTATTTTGTTTCCCTTGCCTGAGGAGATGTGTTCATCTTAATCATCTTTAAAAGTACACAGTTCAGTAGTGTTAAGTACATTCACACTGTGCAACCCATCTCCAGAATTCTTTTCATCCAAAAAAACTGCAACTCTGTCCCTGGTAAGCAACAGTTCTCCATCCCCCTCCCACCCCCTGGCAACCACTATTCTTATTTCTGTCTGTACAAACTTGAGGACTCTAGATGCCTCATAGAAGTGGAATTATGCAATACTTAAACTTTAATGTCTGGCTTATTTCATTTGTCCTCAAGTTTCATCCTTGTTGTAGCATGTGTCAGAATTTCCTTCCTTTTTAAGGCCGAATGGCATTCCATTGTGTGGAGACACCACCTGTTGTTTCTCCAGTCATCCATTGATGGACACCTGTTTTGCTTCCACCTTTGGGCTATTGTGAATAATGCTGCTGTGAACATGGGTGCACAAATATCTCTTTGCAACCCTGCTTTCAATTCTTTTGAGTGTATACCCAGAAGTGGAATTGCTGGATCATATTGTAATTCTGTGTTTAATTTTTTGAGGAGCCACCACACTGTTTTCCATAGTAGCTGCACACTTTACATTTCCACTGGTGTACAGGGTTCCAGTTTCTCCACATCCTCATCAACACATGATTTTTTGTTTTTGCTTTTTGGTTTTTTGATAGTAGCCATCCTGATAGGTATGAGGTGGTATCTCACTGTGGTTTTGATTTGCATTTCCCTGCTGATTAGTGGTGTTGAGCATCTTTTCATGTGCTTATTGGCCATTTGTTTATCTTCTTTGGAGAAATGTCTATTCAAGTCCCATTTTTAATTGGGTTTTGATTTTTTTGTTATTGAGTTGTAGGAGTTCCTTATACATTCTGGATGTTAATCCTTCATCAGATACATGATTTGCAAATATTTTCTCCCATTCCATAGGTTGTCTATTCACTCTATTGATTGTGTCTTTAATGCACAGAAGTTTTAAATTTTGACGTAGTTGAGTTTATCTATTTTTACTTTTGTCACCTGAGTTTTTGGTCTCTTATCCAAGGAATGTTTGCTAAATCCAATGTCAAGAAGCTTTTCCCCAGTTTATTTTCTAAGAGTTTTATAGTTTTAGCTCTTACATTTAGATCTTTGATCCATTTTGGGTTAATTTTTGTATGTGGTGTAAGGTAAGCATATAACTTCATCCTTTAGTATGTGGAGATCCAGCGTTCCCAACACTATTTGTTGAAAAGATTGTCCTATTCCCATTGAATGGTCTTGGTGCCCTTGTCAAAAATCATTTGACCACATATACAAGGGTTTATTTCTGGGCTCTCTATTCTGTTCCATTGGTCTACATGTCTCTCTTTATGCCAGTACCACACTCTTTTGATTACTGTAGATTTGTACTATGTTTTAAAACCAGAAAGGGTGACATGTCCAATTTTGTCCTTTTGTTTTTCAGATTGTTTTGGCTACTTGGGATCCCTTCATATGCCATATAAATTTTAGGATGGATTTTTCTATTTCTGCAAAAACAATGCCATTGGGATTTTGATAGAAACTGCATTAATCTGTTCATCACTTTGGGTAGTATTGATATCGTAACAATATTAAATCTTTGAATCCATGAATATGGAATGTATTTCCATTTATTTGTGTCTTTAATTTTTTTCAGCTATGTTTTGTAGTTTCCAGTATACAAGTCTTTCACATCTTTGGTTAAGGATATTCCTAAGAATTTTATTCTTTTTGATTAATTCATCTTAAATAAAATTTCATTCAGGTTCAGCAAAAATCTGCTGACATCCAGGTCTTTCCCCTTTCACTTCTCTCTCTGTCATATGTTCTCTTTCAAGTTTAATCTTGGGTCTCTAAACCTTTCAGTGTTTGAGAAGAAACATACTGTTCACCTCCAGATGGGTCAGGCCAGCCCCTTAAAATGAAAAGAAAGCTCTTTTTTATATCTGGTTTCAGGAAAACACATTTGAATGTATCATTCAACAGCTCCTCATAGAACTTCCTCAAAATCGTTTTTAGCATAAGAAATTGAGTTTTTTTTTTTATAGAACTCATAACTGAGGGCACAGGGTGGGTATCTTGTGTGCTGGCCTTTCTTCTGAGTAACTTTGGTTGGATTTGTGATCTGACTAGGCCCTGGTGCAGTTTTCCCACTGTGCTGCTTATGGATTAGACCTCAAAGCCATCTCTCAACATTTTATATTTGCCTAGAGATGAGGGAGACAAACAGGGCTGGTCCTTGGAAACATTGTGATGTCATAATAATAAGCCCTGCATGTCTGGCCTCTATATTCAAGAGGCCCCGGGATCGAAATATCTGACTTTCTCTGTGTGTTTTCATGTCCCATTACTTGGCTCGAGCTTCCACCCCGCACCTGGGAAAATAGACTCTGCTGACCAATGGGGCCTCTCCAAGGAGGCTCCACACTCCACACTGAGTTGCATGAGAAAGTGGAAGGGCAACACCAGCAAGAAGCAATAGCGCTCTCATCTGCATGTGCGCACGGAGTCCAGGTTGGCGCACGGTGTTCCAAAGCCCAGCCAGATGCAGGCTCACAGGTCACTGGCTGTTCCCAGGGAGAAGGTAGGGAAAACTTCTGGGCCCCGGGGTCTGCAAGTGTCCTGCTCCTTCTGTCCAGACTCAGGTCCCAAGCCTCCTCCATCCAGGTAAGCACTCCCTGTCCTGCCCCCAGGGGGCTGGGCCACCATCTAATCCTGGTGGGGCTTTTCCTTAGCCCCACCCAAGCTCTCGCCTTGTAGCACAACCAGGGCATGTGTAAGGCAAGCTTCACCACCCTCTCCTCTCCTCTTCAAGGCCCTGGGCCTCTAAAAAACAAGTAACCAAACAACGGATTGACAATACTGGGCAGCCCCAGGAAGCTTGACTGAGGCTACTCCCCAACCCCTGCTCCTTTATACCGCAGCTTTATTGAAGCATAATTTATCTACAATTGAATGGGTTTGATCAATTGTATACAATCACATAATCACCATTACAGTCAAATTATGGAATATTGCCATCACCCCCAAACTTCCCTCTTACCTCTTTGCAGTCAATCTGCTCCCCACACCTCTGGCCCCAGTCAACCATAACTCTTTCTGTCACTATGGTTTTGCCTTTCTTCAAACGTAATATAAATGGAATCACACAGTATATAATAGTTCATTATTGGTTCTTTCTGTTAGCATGACATTTTTGAGGCTCATTCGTGTTATAACATGTATCAATAGTTCCTTTTTCCTGCTGATTCTTGGCCATTGTATGTACATATCACTGTTCCACCATTCATCAGTTCATGGGAATTTGAACCACTTATATTTCTATTATGTTAAAGGCTGCTATGACTATTTGAACACGAGCCCTTTAGTGAATGTAAATTTCCATGTTTCTTGGGTAATACCTAGGATTCGTATTGCTGGGCTGGTTGTATGTTTAACTTTAAATCACTGCCAAACTGTGTCCCAATGTGGCCGCACCATTCTTGAGGCTACATTTTTTTAAATTCAGGTATCATTGATAGACAATCTTATGCTCAGGTTTCACATGAACAACATTGCGGTTATTACATTCCCCCCTATTATCAAGTCCCCACCACAAACCCGATAACAGTCATTGTCCACCTGCATAATAAGATGTTATAGAGTCACTACATGTCTTCTCTGTGCTATACTTGAGGCTACTTTTTAAACAAAGGGCAGAGGCGGGGAGGGGGAAGCAGAATCACTTTGCTGTTCCTTTAGAGCAGAAGTTAGTTCTAGGTACTTGTGTGTTTACTTTTCACAACAAGCTAATGCAGTTGATGTCCCCATTTCACCGACAAGAAAACCGAGGTCTAGAGAGATATACGTGTCCAAAGTCACATGCCTATGCCTAATCAACTGAAGAGCTAAGGTGTGAGCTCAAGGCTTTCATCCCCATGCCCAGGGGCTTGCCCCCTGCCCTCTCATCAGCCAACAACCATGAGAAGTGGCATTTAACTCCTTATTTTTAGAGGAAGAAATGAATGATCAGAGAGGTGAAGTAATTTTCCCAGGGCTAACAGCCTTCCCCTTCTTCTGTAATGTTGCACCTTCCTTTCCTCCTCCCTGGGCCCAATATAACAAACCTGGTAAAACAAGGTGGTCACAGTCCCTAGCCTGCATCAGGCCGAGGCAGAGTGGGGACTGGAAGGTCAGAGAAGAAGCACCAGGGCCCATGTGGGGAGTGTGCTAAGGGGGAGAGGCAGGAAACAGGCCATTTACTTTCTCAGGCCTGCTTCTCCCCTGGGAAGCTGGGAATGGGGGAAAGAGGTGCCCAGGGGTGTAGAGGCTCCTGGTCCTGTCTATTCTCCACCTTAGAACAGGCTGCAGCCCCAAAGGAAAGGAGGTACCTCCAGCCTGTGTCTTAGCAAAATCTGGAGGACTTTTGGGGGGATGGGTACAAGATGTCCCACCCAGAAAAGTTATCAAAGAAGCAGCAGCCTTCTGTCACATCTATTACTACTCCTCCCTATTGTCCAGGAGCCAGTCATCTCTTCACAGGTCCCCTGCATTTAGGTTGTGTGTGTGTGTGTGTGTGTAAAACACAGGGAAGCCTAAAGAACCCCCATCACACACAGACACTCACACACATACTTTGAACTATGAGATGCAGCCCCAGCCTGAGAGATGGCAGGACTGGGTCAAGAATATAGTGGCCTTACCAAGCAAGTCGGTCACTCCTCCACAGAGCTCAGTCCTTCCAGTTTGGAGTGCTCTCACCTCTTCCCTCACTCGATTCCCACACCTACCCAGGGAGGCAGGCAGGGCAGCAGTCACAGTTGCCATTTCCTAGGCCAGACGCTGATCTTCTCTACTGGCCCATTCTGCTTGTGTCCTGCCAGAGCTGCAGCTGGGCAGGGGCTGGACCCAGGTTGGAGGTGCTGGAGAAATCTTCTCCAGTAATTACCTCCTTAGGATGAGGAGTGTCTGCTCTGTAGCTGCCCCCTGCCCCCCTACCATTGAGCAAAGGGTTTCAGCCTCATCTTTCAACATAGTGCCTACAGTTTGCAAGGTCTCCTGCCCAGCTGCTGTTTTCCCCCCACCTGTCCACATTTCCCCCCATCCTTCTGCTCCAAGACTCATAGATTATTCAGTAGCCCACCAGGGAGCCTCTCTGGCACGCACTGCATGCAATCAAAAAGCATTTACTGAGCACTCTTTGAAATCCAGTACAAAAGTGAATGTAACTCAAAGAAGTTCCCAGTCTGGGGAGGGGAGTTGGCAGGACAGACCTGTAAGTAAATGATGACATCAGTGTGATAAGAAGGGCTCTGGGGAGAGCTTTCAGTTCTTCCTGGCCCAGGAGCAAGTGCTAGTCTCCCGCAAGTCGGGGAAAAAGGAAGGACAAGTGTAAAGGGCTGGAGCGAGGAAAGAGCCTGGTGCATCCAGAGAATAGAAAGAAGTTGCCTGTGACTAACCAGAACTTGGGGTGAAGAGAGAAAAGAGGCACACTGGGGGAAGTGGCTACAGAGTAGATGAGTTGGAGTTTGAAGGGCCTTGTCGCTCATCTAAGAGGTGTGGACTCTTCAATAGGGTTATGTGTGTATATATACATAGCAATATATGATTTTATACATACACATATACTGGTATCAGATAAAGCAGGTGTTTTTAGATGTTGGGAGTACTAACAAATGAAAGAGGACAAAAAGATATTGAAGTAACCCTATTTACTGTCCTTCACCTGAACTGCTTATGTATAAGTATACACACACACACACACACACACACACACATATAGAGAGAGAGATGTATATACGTAATTATTATGCAGCACAGGAATATTACACATATTCTTCTCTGGGTCCCATGAAGTTTGTATTATTGATTACATACTGAATCCTCTTCCTGAAGTTGTCTTTCTTCTTTCTCTTTTCTTTTTTCCTTTCTTTTTCACTGTACTAATGGTCACCTGCCCCAAACCTCAAAAAGGAGAAGGAACTTTGTCCTGAAATGTTTCCTTTCACTAAGTCCCAAGACAGTTCTTGGAAACGTGCTGACCCAGCATGAAGGGCGCCTCAGCCGCTAGCTGGGCTTGGGAATTGCAGATCCTGCACTAGAGTCATTGAAATTGCTCTTTTTCCCTCATGGTGTCTTAACTTCACTCAGGCAACCCTATGTCCCCAATTTGGTGACATCCGTTAAAGTTTTATCTGGAGAGTTTTCCTTATGGATTTCCCCTTTATTGGAGAAAAACACTGTGACACACAGTCTTGGGACTACGCTTCCCAGCGGCCTCCGCTCGGCGTCTACTCCATCTTCGCTTACAGGGGTGGCCCAGAACATCTTGGCCCTGCCCATTCCAGGCACCGTAGGTAGAACTACAACTTCCAGATGCCACCGCGCGCCAGAGCCTCCAAAGAGGGTTTCCCAGCGGCCTCCCGGGCGAAGAGCTCCGCCCCTCGGTGTGGCTTCCCAGGTTCACCCGGCACCCTCCGCCTGCCCCGCCCCTATCACGTGTCACACCCTCGCCAACCGGCACGCGGAGGAGGGCGGCAGGCGGTGGCCAGGGGCGGGGACGCCGCAGGGGGCGGGCCCTGGAGGGGGCGGAGCGGGGCCCGCGAGCCGAGCAGCCAGGTAACGGCGGTGGCCCCCGGAACCCCAGGTGGGTTCGCGCTCGCGGCTGGTCTGGCTTCTAGCCGGGCGCTGCGGGGACCCGTGGTAGGGGGCTGGGAGGAGGAAATTGGGAATTCCCCGGGCCAGCGGGTCCGTGGGGCCTCGCAGCACCCGCGGGGGTGGGGGGTGGGGATTCGCCCAAGCGCCTGGCTGTCCCCGCCGGCCAGGGTTGAGGCCGGCGAGCAGAAGGCAGGTGCCTCCTGCTTTTTCCCCCTGTTCTCCCCGCCCTACGTCCCGGGCCGGCGGGCGAAGGTCGGTACGGAATCGGGGCCGGCGGGCCGGGGTTGGGGGCGTCTCGGCCGCTGCCCGGACTTTGCTTTCCCGTCCCGGGGCGGCGAGCGGGCTGGGCGGCGGTCCTGCCTTCCCGGCGACGCGCCGCGGCTGATTCTCGCCCTGGCCCTCCGCGCAGGGTGGGTGCCCGCCGCATCCCGCGTGGGTCCTGCAGAGCGTCTGCAGCCCGGCACTAGCTAGGAAGCCTCGGTGGGCGCTCTTGACTAGTGTTTCTGTGTCACGCATGGGAGGTTTATCTGCTTTTGCAACAGTTGAAGAAAGATCTGAGCAAGCGAACGGTTAGTTCCCTGATACGCAGTCGGAAGTATGTACAGGCACGAGCAAGCGCCCTTTGCTGGGTTGCCTCCCTTAACTGTCTTTTGCTGCGCCCAGGAAGTGAAAACTAATTTTAGTTTGTGCCTAAGCAAATGTGACATGAACCTGCTGCAAAAATTATATTGTGGGCATTACAGAGGCATACGAAGTATGAAGCGCAGTGGATTGTGACTGGTTTTTAAACAGGCGTCCTAGACCTTCACTAGAATGGGATCTTGCAGTTCATTATTTTTTCCCGGATGGGGAAAATGATGCCCGGAGAGAGTAACTCTGTCTACTATAATAATAATAATAATAATGTGACGCAAGCTTCAGGGCAAATTACTGGCAAAGCTAATATCACAGGTCAGGCCTCTGGGGGGTCCTCTTGGCCTCTGTCTAGCCTGGGTACATTTTATCACAGCTTAGTTTTGTTCTTTGTAAAATACCCACCTTAGTTTAGAGTCTTGAGACTGAGCCAGCGATTTGCTGTAGCTCAGGCCATTCTGAATTTCCTTCAAAACCAGTTTACCAGCCAAATATAGAGAGTCAGGCTTGTTAATTTATAGACACATTTTGCTTTCATCAAACATATATTTTGGCCATGATCACTTATCCCCCAGATTTAGCTCTGAATGACTTTGGCTATTTCACAAAGCCAAATCTGCCCTTGAGCAATTCCACACCGTGGAGCAGATTCAAAGCAGTGGTGCTGCTAGTTTATAGCAGCCTCCCAAGGTGCTTGAAAGTGGAGAACATTCACTGGGGCTCCTAGATTCTGGTATGGCTTTTAAATGATGGGTCTCCTTACCTTAAAGTTCTAACTTATCTTTATCAAGTTGTCAGTGGCTTCATTCATTCATTAAACCTGGGATGCTCATGGATGCCCACAGTGACCCAAGCACTGAGAAGACAGCAGACAACACCACTGATGAGGTCCCTGCCTCAGAGTTTGTGTGGGGAAGCAGAAAATGAGAAAATAAAACGATATAGTTTCCAGTGGAGATGAGCACTACGAAGAAAATGAGCTCTGAGACTTTCTCGGCTGGCATGACCGAGAGAGGCTTGGGCATGACTTTGAATTGCTAGTTTTAGATTGTCAGCTGTTGCTCCATTAAAGCAAATAATCAAATCCAGGAATAAATCTGTCTGAATGAGAGAGATTCTATGGGATCATCCAGCGATTGCCTCTTGGATGATAAGTTCACCACAGACTCATGTTTACTTGCATTTTCCCCCTCCGTGCAAATTATAAGAGGGTTCAAACCCCGAGGGATGTGGTCTTCGAGTCCCTCCCTTGCTTTCTCAGTGGTTAGTTACCTCACTCTCCTTACAGATTGGTGTTGGTGGTTGACTGCAGGCCAGTGTCGGCTGGCCTCAGGCTACCTTACACAAGGATTTCTCTTCCCGCATGCTGGTTTGTCCTGGGAAAGGACTATCTGAAATGATTGTCAACCTTTGTGTTGTGTGGTTTGTAAAGAGACTAGTTTGTTTTGAAATAAGCTCCAAAGAAGCCCTCAGCTTTGGAAGGAGAATGCATACAAAATGGCATTAATGATGGCTCACTGAGCAAGTTCACTAGGTTAGTACCTTGCTAGCCCTCTCATATTCTGTATGTCCAGTGGCTTCAAAGCAAAGTTTTCTTTGTAAACAGTTTCCAAACTAAGAAGTTTTTGAAAAATGATTAAAGTCACAAAAAATACTCCAATATTCTTTGTTCCAAAGAGAAAGGAGGATTAACAAAACATAGTTACTTTAAAAACCACCAAAGAACAAGTGGTTCTTGCCTTTATTGAGGCTCCAAAATGAGAGAAGCAGAGCCTCTTCAAGCTTAGTAGGCGACATTTTGAATTAGTGGCCGAGGGATTTCAAAGGCCAGACTTGTTATTTCTGAAGTTTTTTCAATTTTATAAAAGAATAAGAGGTTTTCATTATTCTTTAGTAATTTCCCTTCCCTGTTTCTGACCTCTTTGAAGTTCTACTTTCTTTATTTTCTAGTTTCTCAGTTCATTATTCTTTTCTGGCAGATGGGAGGACAGGGGCTGTCATTTGTCTCTAAGGGGTTGACTCTGGATATGAATCCTGATGCTAGTATTACTTGTGTGACTTTGGGTGAGTTACTTCTGTGCCTCAGTTTCCTTATCTATAACATGAAAATAGTAGTAACAGTACCTTCCTCAAAGGTTTGTGGGCAGGAATGAGTGATAATCGATGCTAAGTGCTTAGAGTAGTATCTTGCATATAGTAGGCACTCAAGAAACTTATTGTCTTGAACTATGTGGAACTCCCATCTTTTCTTTTAAAGAAAAAGAATGCATGATTCCAGCCACATCCTAATAAACTTTGGGAAATCCAGTGAGCATGATTTTCTTCAATACATTTCTTCGCCTGGCATGGTTGCCCCGAGCTGTGGCCTCAGGTGGCTTTGGCAACAGTGGCCGCAGGTGTTGCAGTGTGAGTTCCCCCTACTGTTTGGACTCAGGAGTTCCTTGAGGCCGTGTTTTACTGCAAAGAGAATAGAGCAAGAGAGGCCTCCTTCCAATTCCTCCGCCGTGAAAGCGAGAGGGTACCAGGAGACCCCGCTGGAGTCGGCGGAGTGTGATCCAGCCGGCGTCCTGCACTTGGGGGTGGGTCTTCCCATTCAGCCTAGCGTGCACAGTGTGTGTTTCCACAGGAGCAGCAGGTCGCGCTCATCCTTTTCTTTTGCAGAATGTGGCGGGCGTCTCTGTAGAACGTTGCCATTGTACACTGGTGCTCGCTCTCTATTTCAACCTGGGGACCAAGTTTAGCAAAGGAGCCCTCTGTCCATGTGAGGTGGCAGAAAGCTTCCCGAGCTTGGATTCCGGAAGCCGGGTTCCAGTCCCAGTTCTGCCCTTTCTTCACTCCGTGGCTGGACAAGTCATCATATCTCACTCTTTACCTGGTGGCTCTTGCATTTGTAAGATGGAGCTAAGAAGACCTGCCCTACCACACTCTGCAAGCATCCAGCGTGTGCCAGCGCCTCTGCAGGCCGCGCAGCCTCACTGCCACACCATTCAGGGGTTGTGTAAGCCGCCAGTATTTGGAGAACTGGTGTAAGAGGACAGCGTTCTCCCAGTGCGGGGCCCATCTCTCCCGTAGCTCTAGGTGGAGCCTCTGCCTTGCTGTCCCTCTTCTGTCAGCATTCCAGTGTGCACATGTCTCATTGCCTCTCTCAAAGGGACCTGAAGCCACTGGCACACCTGATGAGTTTCCATTTTATTTATTCTTAAAATCACAGTACCGTATAACCGGCAATCACAGGCCAATTGCAAGGCGATGTCTGCATCAAGGTATTGCCTGCCTTTTTCTGCGGTGTCTCAGAGTGGAAATCTTTCCTTTTTCAAGTCAACACCTTACCTTAGCTCCTCAAATGCAGCTCGAGGCCCTGCTGAGCTCCTCCATCCAAACTAGATGAGATGCTTGCACTCCTGGGGTTCAGATAAATCCAGTGCCTGATTGCTCTAGGTCCATGCTGTCTTCCTTTGTTCAATAGGATGGGTGCCAAATGCTCTTTTCTTGTTACTTGAATTTTGTTTCTCAGTATCTCAAAATGACTGCATAAGTAGCTCTTTGAAATAACATGTCCTTATATTAGCTTAGTATTGCTTGGTTTGTAACCCCTGCGTTTTTCAGGTTGTTTTCATCTTCCAGGCGTGTAATGAAGTGAGCTGAGGTAGGAGATGTTTTTTCTGGACAGGTGAGATCTAACGCCCTCTACATGCACTAGACATACAGCAAACATTCTTAGGCTTGAACTGGACAAGGGGGCAGTTGAGAATTGTTTGGATGTGTTCATTTTAACAAACTCGATTGTACGTCTAGAGATCATATCCCCTGACTGCAAGATGAAATGGAGCTAGTGCTTAGCCTTCCTTTCCATGGTCAATTAGTGACGAAAAGTTCTTTGAGTCCAGTGAGCGGGGAGAGCCCACGCATTGCTTCCCCACCCTTTTCTTGCCAGCTTCTCATTTTCAGACTATTGTGAGGAGCAATTCAGGTTTGTTTCTGCTGTTGGTATGTGTGGGAGCGGGAAGGGGTAAGGGGAATTGAGGGTAATAATCGAAAGTCAAAAGTAGCTTGCTTGTAACTCATTCAGTTCCCACTCCAGGGCCTGCAGCCCTTGACAGCACAGAGGTCCTCTCTTTAGCTTGTGATAATTGTTACATATTGCTATCATGTCCTTGAGCTTTTTGTGAGGAGGCAAGGCCTGTTTCCCAGAGCTGCTTTAAATGGAATCAGATGCTACATGAGAGGGTCATGCTCTCCCAACCCCTCCAGGGACATGAAGGGGGTTCTTGGTATCAGGTGGTGGTGTTTTACATGCCCTTGCATGACCCTTATTAAGGTCCTTTTTGGCCCTCCTCAGGCAGGGATCTGAGAACAGGGCCTGTGCTGGCCTGGAATTGGCCCGAGCTGTTGTAACTGCAGTGAGAAATGTACCTGCACAGCAGTAACCCCTGGTGTGACAGGTCATGCTATTTGTGGGTCATGGTGAGCCAGAAGGTTTGTGCTTGCTTTCGGTGAGCCCCTGGGAGGGTGCTGCTGTGGATGCTGGCTGTGTGGCAGGCAGGATATAAGAAACCCTGGGCAGGTTTCCCTTTGAGCTTCCTAGTCCTGAGGCGCCCCGTCACAGATGGAGGGCAATTGGAGATGGACTTCACCTCTTAGTGGCCCTCACTGTGAGACATAATAACTCATTTTTTAAAGTTAAGGCTGAGTGTAACCCTGCTGGCCATTGTTATCACTTTTGAAGGGATGAGATAATTTCTCCAGAGGTCCCCATCACATGTATGCCATGAAACCGTTTTTCCTTATTGATAAAGATTATCCAGATGCTTCTGCTCCTCTGCAGTGCCTGGGAGCTTAGGAGAAATGCAGAATATTAGGCCCTCCCATCCTACAGAACCAGAATCTTCATTTTAATGAGATGGCTAGGTGATCTGTAAGTAAACTAAAGTTTGGGAAGGCAGATCTAAATAGTAGTTCACAGCCATCTTCCCCATCGTTTGGGACTGTTCTGTCCATTGGAAAGATAATTCAAGCCACATGTGTAATCCGTTGTCCTAGTAGCTACATTAAGAAAGTAATGAAACAGATAAACTCAATTTTATAATAGATTTTACTTAACCCAGAATACCCAAATTTTATCATTTCAACATGTAATCAATATAATTAGTGAATTGCCCCCCCTTTTTTGTACTAAGTTGTGGAAATCAGGCACGTGTGTTTTGTATTTATAGTACACCTCAGTTTGGACTATATGTGTTTCAGGTGTTCAGGAGCTATGTGTACCAATGTCTCCAGAGTTGGAGGGTACAGTTTGGAAAGATGCATTTCAGCCTTGATCTGCTGACGATGCCATCTGATTGGCAGTTAGATAGGCCCAAGCAGCAGTTAGAGCGGCTGCCGCCTTAACAAGTTGCATCAAAGTCCGGTGTCATCCGTGCCCGGCCCTTTGCCCAGCGCGACGGTGTACCTCTCATTTGGTACCTCACTGCATCCGCACTTTGTTTCAGAGAAGTCTCGGTTTCGGTTTGGTAAGGCAGATTGAGAAGTTGCCGTCTGACAAGCACTTCTTTCTTGGTGGGCATCTTCAAGGACCTCGAGGGGCGCCGCCATTGTCTCTGGCTCTGGCTCTTCAAAGAGGGCCAGAGTCCCTAAGTAGAAGTTTCCTCTCGCGGGAATCCTGCAGACCCGTGATGTGGCACGCCGGCTGCTCGTTAGAATCACCGGGGGAGCTTTACCTACCTGCCCTCCGGGCCCCACCCACCGACATTCAGATTTATTTGATCTCCAAGGAGGTCGGACTTCTGCATTTTTAAAAAGTGCTCCGGGTGATCCTGACGAGCAGCTGCCGTAGGAGCGCGTCTCTAACTTTAGCGCGCTGCGAATCCCTGGACTCCGGAGTTGAAATGCAGATTTCAGCGCAGTGGGTCTGGGACGGCCCGGGAGCCCTCCAATTGCAGCAAGCGCCCAGGTGATGCCGGGGCAGGGCACTTTGACTTTGAGTCGCTAGCCTTATCAGAATCACCTGAGGCTATTTCCCAGACTCCAGGTTCCCTGGCAGTAAGCCTGGAGTTTCTGATTCAGTGGGTCTCGGGTGGAGCGCAAGAGCTGTATTTAAGAAGGCGCGGTGTTTTCCATATTCCACCATAAAGTTTAATGTTTACTCTAGGTTTTGTGTAGGTGCACTTCTAGTGAATTTGTGTGTGTGTGTGGCCTAAGTGGATGTTGAATTTTATCAAACACCTTTTCGGCCTTTATTATAGGGATATATATATATTACCCCCCTCCCCGCTCTTTAAACCTGTTAAGTTGGTGGGCCATTTTAAGGGATATTCTAATAAAAACTCTCTGTAGCATTGACCAGGTTTGCATTGCTCGCAGGAACCAAATGTGTTTCTTAAGCTAGATTTGATTGGTCATATTTTCTCCAGGAAGGTTTACGTCTGTATTTGTGAGTGAGATTTGGTTTTAATTTTCCCTTGCTGTACCTGCCTTTGTCTAGTTGAGCATCATTTTGCTAGCCTTGTACAGTGAATGTGAGGATTCCCTTTCTCTGGTCTCAGGAAGTTTGTGGAAGATTGGAGTTACGTGTTCCTTGAATGTTGGGGTGGTACGTGCCTCTAGAGCCACCTGGGCCTGGTTTTTGGTGAGGGCAGATTTTAAACCACCAGCTAATACCCACTATATCTGTAGTTATGTCTGACTTTTTGTTCTTAAATTCTTAATATTGTTTATTTGTGCCTTCTCTTTCTTTCTTTCCTAGTCTTACCAGAGGTTTGTCAGTGAGTATGAGGTTTGTCAGTATGTGGAAATGAATGAGTAAAATTATATTCTCCAGTTTCTTTTTGATTAATTTTTAATGAGTGAAAGCTTTATATGATTTTTTAACATCAAATTTATATCAAAATATATTCCCCAAAGCCTTATTTCCACCCCTGTCTCCTGCCAGGTCTGCTGTCCACCTCCCCACCCACCCCTACCCCCTTAGTCAGTGTTACCTGTTTCTACTTCATTCTTTTATGTTTCTTCTTCTGCAGATCTGAGCAAGTGCATGCATGCATGTGTACACACACACACAGATACACACACATTTGCATTTCCCCTTTTTCTTACACTAAAAAGTGTGCTATCCATTATATATATCCTCTTGCTTTTTTCACTTAAGCTATACCCTGGAAATCACTCTTCTCTTTATTTTCTCTCCCCTTCTTTTTTTTGAATTTGTTCTGTTGTTTGGATGTTTCAAGACATAGTATTTTTATTATTATTTAGTTTAGGATATTCTAACTTCCATTGTGATTATTTCATTCACCTGTGATTTGAAATATAGAAATATAATTTTTAAATACAAATTCTCTCAGTTTTTTAAAGCTGATTTCTAACTTAACTGTGTTACAGTCAGAGACTGTGGTCTGAATACTGGTAGTTCTTTGAAATGTGTTGTGGGTAGGTTTATACAGTATTTTGTGGTTGACTTCTTTCACTTAGCCTAAAGCTTTTTATATTCATCCCTATTGTGTCATGTGTCAGCAGTTGGTGATTTTCTGTCACAGAGAGTATTCTGTAGTGTGGCTCTAAGGTAATTTGTCCGTTCACTAGTTGATGAACATAAGAAATGATTCAGTTTTTGGCCATTATGAACCTTTGTTTACCAGTTTTTGTGTGGACTCATGTTTTCACTGGTCTTGTGTAAATACTTACGCGGTGCATTGCTAGGCCCTATGCTTAGTGTTTGTTCAACTTTACAAGAAACTGTCGCAAACTGTTTTCCAGAGTGGCTGTGTCATTTTATGTTTACACCAGCAACTAAAGTACAGAATGAGAGTTCTGCTTGGGCCTTCTCCTGACTAACACATGTTTATTGTCTTGTTAAATTGCAGCCACCCCAGTGGGTGTGTGATGGTGGCTCATTGTGGGTCTAATTTGCATAATCCTAATGACTAATAATGGTGAGTATGTCTTCATGTGCCTATTGGCCATTCCTGTATCTTTGGTGAAGTGTGTGCTCAAATCTTTTACCTGTTTCTTACTGGATTGTCTTAATGTTTTCATTTTTTTTAACTGTGCCTTTGAAAGAGCAAAGATTTTTAATGTTGATGAAATCACTTTACCATTTTTTTTCCACTTATGGGTTTTGCACTCAAAGGAATCTTTGCCTAACCTAACCAAGTTCACAAAGAGTGTCCCCGGTGTTTCCCCCTAGGACTTTTGCAGGTTTAGCACTTGTGTTTAGCTCTGTTGTGGCAGACAGACCCTAGCGTGGCTCCCCTCATTTCCACCCCCTGGTGTTCACCCTGTGTAATCCTCTTCCCTTGAGTTTACAGCCTTGGCAGAAGTTGAGCAGAGGACCTGGCTAAGCTGTGGCCAGACTCTTGACCCCACCACCCACGGAAACTGCGATCATTAATGTGTGTTGTTTACAGCTATGAAGTATATATTTTTTCGGTTTCATTAATCTACAATTACATGAGGAACATTATGTTTACTACAGCTATGAAGTTTTTTATGCAGCAGTATAAAGTGAACACTTCTGTGTTTCATTCTGTTAATTTTGTATATTGCGTGAAGTAAGGGTCAAGGTTCATTAATTTTTCCATATGGATGTCAGATTGTCCCTGCATGATTTGTAGAAAAGACTACACTTTTGCCATTGAATCACCTTGGTACCTTTGTTGAAAATCAGTTTACCATTGCTAGGACCTTCAAAAGATAGGCCTGTTTCTGGACTCTGGTCTGTACCGTTGAGCTAAATGTCTATCCTTATGCTGGTGCCACAACTGTCTTGATTACTGTGGCATTATGGTAAATCTAGAAATTAGGTAGTGGAAGTACTCCAACTTTTTTTTTTCCTTTAAGACTATTTTGGCTATTCTTGATCCTTTATCTTTCCTGTTAAATTTCTGAATCATCTTGTCCCTTTCTATGATGAAGCCCATTGGGATTTGATATGGTTTGCACTGAATCTATAAATCAGTATTGACATCATAACAATATTGCATCTTCTGATCCTTGAATATGATATAGATCTCCACATTGGTAAGGCTTCTTTAATTTTTCTCAGCAGTGTTTTACAGTTTTCACTGAATGGCTCTTGTACACATTTTGTTAAATGTATCCCTAAATATTTAATTTTTTATATTATGCAAATGATATTTTTATACTTCATTATTCATTTGTTCTTTGTTAACAATACAAATACAATTAATTTTTATGTTGACCTTCTGTATCATGCAATCTTAACTAAATTTATGTACTAGTTCTAGTATTTTTTCTGTAGTATTCTTAGGATTTTTTACATATGAGATTGTATTATCTGCAAATATAATTTTATTCTTTCCTTCTGATATATTATGCTTTTTATTTTTTTCTTGCCTTATTAAACTTGCTCGGATCTCTAAAAGGTACTGAGAACAATGAGAACAGCCATCCTTGCTGTGTTCCTTCATTAGGTGGGAAAGTCTCCCATCTTTCACCATTAAATATGATGTTAGCTATAGGCTTTTCCTAGGTGCCCTTGACTATTCCTAGTTTGCTAAGACGTTTTCTTAAAAAAAAGTCCTGATTAGGTGTTGAATTATGTTAGTAGAAGCCCCGGGTCAGAAGCAGTCTTTAAGAGGATAGCATACCTCATGAATAGCCCTGTTGTCTCTGCATATCGCCACATTCATACCCATTACCATCCACTACTACCTAGCTTTTCCTCCTGTTATTGATAATAGGATCTCCATCTAGAGCTTGGGAATTATTTTCATTCTTCTATGGAACAGCATTTATTGCTCCTTCAAAAGCCATGGAATTCTCTGCATTGGATTCGTGTGTGTTACTGTTATTATACTGGAATTTCTTCATCTTTTCTTTGTCATTCCTTTGACACTGATTTTGGTTCCTCTCCATCTCCTTGCCTTTTTTATTTCTGCCTTTTTCCTTAGATTATTTCTTCCACATTTTTTGAAAACTTCCTCCCTGCTAATAGTGCCAAGTTCTGTGTGTGTGTGTGTGTGTGTGTGTGTTGTATTTGGTCCTTTCACCTTCTATAGCAGGGATGGGTGGTCATTTGTATTTACAGATGGAATAATAGGTAATTGCCCCAAGTAGGAGGGTAACCATTTAAGCATTGCCCATATTCTGAGTCATACTGCAAGTCTTTCTCTTTCTGATGAAGCCAGTCTTTGGAGAGTCCCTTTGGACACATTAACTGCTATGGCAGATTACCTGTTGGGCTGACTGACTCCTAGTGCTGATCTCTGCTAACCTGCAAGATCACCCTTCTCTGGTAATTTAGGGCTAACTAAGATGTATCAAGCCCAGCATTTCCAACAATTGAGGAACTCTAGACAACATGCAAAAACCTCACTTGCTGCTTTTTACTTTTCGCCCATGTAGAAAAGAGACAGGACGCTCCAAATCAAAATTATCCAGCCATTCTGGGAACTCTCCTTTGAAATGGCCTTTGGAGAGCATGGCACCTTTTAAAAAGTACCCTCATTGGTGTCAAATCTTTGTGTGAGGTCTTGGCATTCGGTTTTAGGTCAAAATGATTTTGAGGCCTATTACATGGGAGTGAACACTTGTGCTGTGGGAAGCATTGTTTTTCTTTTAAAAATTGAGAGCTGGTAAAATTCATGATAGTGTCTTACGTAGCTTTCAACTCTAAAGGCACTTGCAAGTGAAGAATTGGAAGAATACTTTGAATAGTGACAGTGGTTCTATCAAAGGGGCTACTTTGAAGAATGAGTCATTTAGCTGCATGTGCTCTCATAGGTATTTTAACAAAGGCTTCATTCCATCATAGTTGTAGCTCGTGGGATATTTGTTCTATTTTTTCCACGAGTAGCAAATTTTGTCCTTTTTAATACAGTTTGAAAAGACTCTTCCCTGATACAAAGTAATATTGCCGTGGACAAACAAGGGATGTACTGGTTCAGTGCATCACAGACTTGGATTTGGGAGTCACTATTTGTTTGCTCATCTTTAAAATGAAGGCTAGAGATCTTCTTTGAGACCATCAGATTTTATTTATAGAGATGGATTCCAAAAAACCCTTTTGTATTCAGCTGTGTAAGGAGGAGGCATAATGCCCTCTTCTTGTATTTGATCTTCTATTAGAGAATTAGAGAGACAAATACCTGTTGGTGGTAAGAGGGCCAGACTGCCTGGGTTTGAATTGTGACTTGGACAGTTCCTGGTGGGCATATTAACCAGATTCCCATTCCTCCAGCTTGTGTTTTCCTAAGAAGGTAGTACTAGTAGCTGCCTTACGGGGTTTCTGGGAGATTGACTGAGTCCATCTGTGCCTGAACAATGCCTTGCACATGGTAGAAGGTCACAAACAGAAGCCATGATTGTTACCCACAAGCAGATGTTTTATTTGGCCATAACTGTATAGTATTACCTATATGGTTATCTTTATTACTATTTAATTTATGCCTATTCAGTGTCTTTATTGTTACTTAACTTGTCGTATATTTATTCATCTCCCCAACACAGCTGCTAGCTCCTTGAAGACCTAGTTCAGTTGTTTTTTAAATTTCCCACCATGGTCCTGAGTAGTTGCCTAGTCTCTATTTATTGAGTGATTTTTTTTTTTACCTCTTTGGAAACAGGATTAAATAATGATTTACACTGCAAAAGGAGTGTCTCAAAAATGATTGGCTTGGTGTCATTTCATTATTCTAAGAAGCTGTATTAATATTTCAGTGCTGGTTAATTTAATAGGTGTTCAGTGAATGCTTATAGATGGATTGAAAAACTGAAGTGTCTGAAAGTTGACATGACCGTATGTTGATGTGGCCATTTTGTAGATTGTTCATTTCTGTAGTAACCTTTGGCCTGTTATACATTGGATTTTGTTCCCCCAAAAGATATGTTGAAGTCCTGGCTCTCAGTACCTTGGAATGTGACCTTAAATAGGGTCAGTGCAGATGTAACTAGGTGAGGACATACTGGAGCAGGGTGGGATGGGTGTCCTTGTAAGGGAGGAGAGCACCATGCGAGGACAGACATGCAGGACAAAGCCATGTGACACAGAGACAGAGACTAGAGTGGTGTGCAGGTGCCAGCCAAGGATTGCCACGCCCACCACCAGAAGCCGGGAGAGGCCAGGAAAGCTCCTGTCCTTTAGCCTTCACAGGAGCAGGGCCCTGCTGACCTTGATTTCAGACTTGCAGCTTCCAAAAATATGAGAAAAGAAATTCCTGTTATAAGCCATTCAGTTTGTGGTACTTTGTACAGCGGCACTAGGAAACTCAGACACAGCCCATCCTTTATCTGGTCTTTCCCCCCCTTGCTTGAATTAGAGCATTGACAACCCTGGGTTTTCATTTCATCTCAAATGGTTGGTTGGCCTACATTTTCATATACATTTCATATCAAACTTCTCCATGTTGTTTGATTTATAAACGTAAATATGTTTACTGCAAGAGCGGACAAAGGCATTAGAAAGTCAGCACTAAACTACCATTGCAGTTCTGACGTGCGTGCTGGAAGCAGGAGACATTTACAAGATTGTTCACAACAGCACTGTTTGTAATAGTGCAACCTGGAACCAGGTCAGATGACCCCTGAGAAGATAATGGAAAGCAAAGTGTGGACCCATGGGCTACTATGCAGCAGTGAAAATGAGCCGAGCATGCCACACATGTGCACATGTACTTCTCACAACAATGCCTTGTGAGGAAAGCAAGGGGCGGACGTATGTAACAATTCCGTTTATGTGTAGAAGGTCAAATTCATGCAAAATCAGCATATTATTTAGGGATATGTACGTACATGGGAAACTATACAGATATGCAAAGGAGTTATAATTTCAAAAATCAGCCCTAAGGAGCGAGGTTGGAGTACCCTTAGTGGCCAAAGACTAACGTCTCCAAAGGCATGAAAGCTTCTGAGGGTGACATTGTAGTCACTTGTTCATCCATAGTGCCCGACTGCTCTGTGCAGGTGAATAAGGACCCAGTGCCAACAGAGCCGCTCCTCTTCTGGAGGACTTGGTCCACGTAGCAGCTTATCATCTCCAGCCTTGTCTCCTCTTTCGTTTTGTGGAATCCAAGCCTCTACTCTTCAGTTCTTTCTGTCCTTCCCCCTCCACCACTAATTCCAGTTGAAGAAGGTATATCAGTAATGTCCCATGTGAGAAGGTCCTTGGAAAGGACGGAGATGTTATAGACTGGCACCTTCATTACTATGATAGCTGACTATGTGTGTCCTTGAACCTTCAACAATTACTGTTTTTAGCTTTTGCTCAAGAAGGTACTTTTTACTTACAGTGTAAAATGAACTTTTTGGAAACAGTTTCTCACAGGAGAAAATAGTTCATCAAAACAGTTTTGTCATGGAGCAGATAGCTGGGTTCATGAGTTTGGGAATTGGCAGGTGGATGGGGAACTTGATCTTGTTCCTATTTTAAAACTGTTTACTGGCAGATACTTGATGGTTACAAAATCCATTGGTGAATTTAATGATCTGTTTAAATGTATGTAATATCATTGTTAGGTAGCCTTTTTACATTAGAAAAGAGTTACCTATGGCAGTTGATGTTTCTAGTTGTTAATACAGCATACTGGTTTCAATTTATGAAGCAGTTCTAAAGTTACCCTGTTCCATGGCCACAGCTCATGCTGCTGAAGCCAATCAGCTGTCTTGAAGATGTGCCATTTGTTATGAGGGAACCAATTAAATAGGGTGAATGGATCAGCTAAAATCCATTAGTAACCATTGGAAAAAATGATTTAAAATTCATCTTCCATTAGATCATGTTGTTTTTAGCTACAGGTCTTTGCAACGTTTAAAGAAGTAAAAGAGTATCATGATCTTTAAAATGAATAGTGAATATCAAAATGATAGAAAGAGTGAGTTTCTAATGAAATACTGTTTAACATTTTGTAATTTCCAAAGAAGAATCATCAAAACGAAGCCCATTTAGTACTGAGGTTTCATGTGGCTGAGAAAAATTGAGACATTCTAATGCATATGTGTTGCAGCTGTCTATTTGGGCAATAAGCCACTTACTTTGATGGGGGTACTGTTTTTGGAATAAATACAGTTTGATTTACAGTAAGAAACCTCTAGTATATTTCTGAATCTGTGAGCCAGAATAGAAGGTAATGAGGCGAGGTCTCCGTGTTAGGGATCTCACAGAAAGTTTCCCTGGACTAGGAGTCCAGTTTTTTTTTTTTTTTTTTTTTAAGGGAAGGAGGCATGCTTTGAGAACAAACTGCTCTAAGGCTGTTCAGACCCTTTCCAAGATAAGATGGGTCATGTTAGAAAATGTGTATGCAGAATGCCTAGGCAGTGTTAGACAGTGTATATTTTACAGAAAGTCTAGCCAAGTGTATTAATGCCAGTTTGAGGAATGACTTAGAGCTCATCAAAGCATCTCTTGTAGGAGGAAGGGGACCTGGTATTTGAGTGTATTTCCACATGTCCACATTTTACATGTTCCTTATAACTGCCCACTGGGGTAGGTAGTATCATGCCCATTTCACAGGAAGCTGAAGTTTGTCCAGCATTGCATGACTGTTACTGTCAATCAAGTGACAAAATTGGGATTTGAAACCCAAACTGGTCTGAACACAGAATCCCTTCCTTTTTTCAACTATATCACATAATTTTGCAGCTGGCCATAGTGCATTTCTGCAAAGTATAAGCTATGAATGGTGGGGCTAATAGCTTATGTTTTAGTTTAAAAATGACATGATTATGATTTGCTTTGGCTGAAGAAAGTTCATTTGGAAATTATTTTAATAGTTTAAGGCAGAGGGTGACAGCCTGATTTTGTAAATGAAATCTTACTGGAACACAGCCACGCCCCTTCATTTCCTTACTGCCCGTGGCAGCTTTAATGCTGCCACATAGGTTCAGTAGCTGCAGCGGAGTCCACATGGCCCACAAATCCGGAACTGTTTATTCTCTGGCCCTTTAAAGGAAAAGTTTGCCAACCCCTGTTGAAAGGAAATGTATAAAAATGAAGTAAGCTCCTAGTTTTGTAGATTGTCGATTGTTTTCATGTGGGTTAAGCAAAAACAGAAGTTGAATTGATGGTGTGCCTGGTCTTATAGAGGCTGGGATGTGAACATTCTCTTGGGCAGAGAGTAGTTTGGTTGAGGACAACTCAAGGCATCTCTTTCACTTTCTTGTCTCCTAGGTAGCTTATAGTTGAGACAACTTTAATGCAAAAGTCAGAGTAAGTTAATTTAGTAAATGCTGTGTTGATGGGAGTCTCCACGTACAGAGTTCTGTGAGTTGTTCTCATTGGGGGTGGGGTGGGGTGGGGGCGTGTGTGAGACTTCCCCTAGAGGCCAAATTGGAAATGGTGAGGAGTTTTGTAATATAATTTATTGAAAAATACCTAATTTTACTATAAATCACTCTCCTTTTATTTCTCCTTTAGACTGGAGTTAAGGCATTATATTGATGATTTTTTGAAATTGTGTTTAGGTTTATATCTATGATTTTCATTTCAGGCTAAGGAGGCTTTACAGGAATTTGCCTTAGAACAGAGGGAGCATAGGTCTGGTGGTACTGAGCACCACTGCTCTAAGTATTTGGCATTTTTTCCAAAATAGACTTACTAGTAAAGAGAGAGCTCCCTTAGAAGGATCTGGAATTCTGGGCTCAGAGGCTGGTTTTGCATAAGTTCTTGCTTACTGCTGGGCTTTAGAAGTAAAGTTTTCAGACTGGGTAGGTTTCCACAGCTTTCAAAGGAACCTCCAGAGAAAGATCATCCTTAAACTTCATTTATGCGTCAACAAAGACAAGTGTGCTGAGCAGAATCCGCAGAGAAGGCCTGCATACCTTTTGTCACTGTACTGGAAGTTCAGAAAGGCCCTCATCTAGGCACATTGGTCCCAAATCAGGGCACCGCGGGAACTAGAGCTCCCCCTGGAATTTAGATTTTGCTTGCAAAGACCCTGTGAGGCAGAGGTCAAAATTATTTTCTAATTGTACTGCTTTTAGATTTTTACAGTAAGAGTAAAAATGGCCTGCAAATTTATTTGGAAGTGTTTATGCTTATGTCTGCTTCAGGGCTTTTGTGGAATCCTGTTGTGTTTTTCATGTTTAACAGAGAGGAACAGTTTCTTAGTCAGAAAGAAGGGCGTGGTGGGAGAGGTTTCTGTACCTTAATTTTAAATGCCTGTTTCATGGGACAAGTCTATAGCATGTGGTGGTGGGGCTCACGTTGTTTTCGGTGCAAAGTGCTTCAAAGTGGCAGAAGTTAATGTTGCAGTTCTGCTGCCCAGAGCCATCATGCCTTGAGCGTCTTGATTACCCAAGGGTTTGTTTTACCATTCGTTGAAGCTTGCATGAATTTCTGGCTTAAATGGGATAGTGGGCAAACAACAGTTAAGTTCATTGGCCAAATAAGTATTTATTGCCCAGTTCATTCGTTCATGTTCCAAACACCTAGAAAGTCCCTGCTGGGTGCCAGGCACTGTGGCAGGTGCTGTAAATGCAGCAGTAAGTGAAACAGACTGGAATCCCCATGTGGCAGTGGCTTGCGTTCCAGAGGAGGTCGGGGGTGCTGGGCAGCAACGACAGAGATGGTGAGTGGTTGGGAGAGGAAACGGAGGGAGAGTGAGTGAGAGGCAGAGGCTGAGGGAGAGGGAGAAGAAAGACTGGGGGACAGAGAGGAGGGGGGATGGGTGGCAGCTAGGGAAGGGAACAGCATGAGACCATTAAGGTTATTTGTTTTGAATTTAAAGAAACAATTAAGGCCATGTTGTAACATGTAACATGTAGAATTTGATTTATTAAATAATACCATCTTTTATGTAACTTTCCTGGAAGGGGCTTGGGGGCCCCAAAGGTTGCTTGTCTAAATGAGTTGTTTTTCTTAACTGTGCTTCTTGTCCACAACTTCTCTACTGAGATTAAGACCAGTAGCATCCAACCTCCTTTCTTTCAAAATAGAGACTGCTTGGAAGCACTTTTCCCTAGATGGAAAGGACACTGCAGTGTTAGGGGGCTCAGGCTAGAACTGGCCCTGCCACTAACTTGCCCAGGACCTTGTCACATACTTTCTAGCCTCTCCTGCTCATCTTCTCTGTAATAGGAGAGGATTGGGCTTAAATCATTACAATTGTTTTTTTCAGGATCAGAAATGCTAGAAGTCTACCTTTCCTGAGATTCCTGTAATTAACATATATATAGGAAATTAAGTTTCAATTTTTACTTTATAGCCAAGGTAGTCCAAATACAATGTTTTTTTTTTTAGTAGTTAAAACATGATTTTTATGGGTTTGGGGCAAAATACTCTGTAACCAAAAGGGTAGCCGACTTTTGTAAACTTCACTATAGCTTCTAATTATTATCGAACCCCTTTTAGACCAACATGGACATTTCATAGATGTGGATGAACGTTCCCTGCTTGGTAAGTCACTGACAGCCCAGGGCATGTGCTCTCCCATCCAGTATATTTTCCACAGCTCTGTACTGCTTCCCATGGTCCTAATGAGGCATTATTTTCATGTACTTTTTAAAGAGAACCTTTCTAACTAGGTCACCACTGGCCATACACTATCCCTGTAGCAGTTAACTCTCTTCCTTGTAGTTATGGGGTCAGGACTAGTTTGTGGAAGAATGGAAGAATTGGCGATGACATTAGCATTCAATAATTATCCGTTCATAATTGAAAAAAGCTAATAATATATTTACAAAGATACCAGGTGCTGTTCTAAGCCCTTCATATGGATTACTTCATTCGTTTTGCCCAGCTCTGCTGTGCTACTGACATAGAGATGGATGGTAGCAGATGAAGCCCAGAGAACTTAAATAACCTGCCCAAGGTCAAACAGCAAGTTGCAGGGTTGGGATTTGAGCAGAGTGGGCTCCAGTATCTGTGCTCCCCAGTGTCACACTCTTCTAGCTTCTGTACCTTTCAGGGATCAATTAGAACCATTCTACAAAGAGAGGTTCTCTGATGAAATTTTAAAGCTATCCTCATTGTGGAATTGACCCATATTACCTGGACCCTTGGATTTCTCAGATTTGTACTTGATCCAACTTTTTATAGTAGCAGTTTCTAGTGTAACTCTAAAAATGGGGGCTTTTAGGCATACAGATTACATATTGTATGGTTCCATTTATGCAAAATGTATAAAGTGGGCAAATACATAGAGACAGAAAGCAAGTTTGTGACAGTTTAGGAGAATAGGGAGTGATGGGTGAGTAGTAATGGGAACACTGTTTCTCTTTGGGGTGATGGAAATGTTTTAAAATTGATGTCACCACATGTCTTGGGTAGACTAAAATGCACTAAACCGTACACTTGAAAAGGTTGAATTGTACAGTTTGTGACTTACATTTCAAGTAAAGTAGTAAGTAGTCAAAAATAAGGGGAAAATGAGGACTTTCGTCTGTTATATTCAGTTCATTTGAAATGGAAGTTTTTTATGAGGAGTGAAAAAACCAGGAAGACTCCTTTCTTTATGGTTTGTAAACAGAAACAGGAAGATGCGGACTGAGTTGGCTGTAGAACCCAACATTTTAAATTTCTTATATTGGACTTGACAGTCATAGTACAACTTCTGTTTGAAAACACTGACTTACGTTATTTTAATGTTTTAAATATAGTATCTGATTACTAAAAAGTAATTTTTTTTATCTGTGACTGAAGAAAATCCCCCACATGCACAATCTTGTTTAGTCAGTGGAATAATTTCAGGGCAGAGACGTGTGACTTCCTCTGTCTAGTTCATCTCATTCATTCTGCTGTCTCTGAGAGTAATGGGTTAGTTTGCTTGGATTTGAAGTTAAGGTTAGAGAAGTTTCTCAAGGCTATTTTGTGTGAACTGTTTTGTCGGAATTTAATTCATTTTAGAGTTATTCATTAATCTTTTTAAAAAGTCATTTCAAATTTTAGGTTGTGCGAAATCTCAGTAGTTGCAGGTTTTTAAGCCTGATATCCCTTTCTTAAGGAAGTAGTTTATTTTTCCCTAATTGTTCACTTCTCAGCCTTTGCGGTAGCTCTCTGGTTCTAGTATTCTGGGATTTGGTGAGCTAGTACACAAGCTCATCCCATTGTGGTGTTTCACAGTATTGTGTATTTTATTTTGCACATAATCATTAATTCACCAGATAGTTGGGCGCCAGGATAAAGCCATGACCCAAATGGACCCATGGCCCCCCAGCCTTGCCCTTGGAGAGCTTAGTGGGGGTCGGAGCAGAAGTTAACAGGCCTAGTCTTGTAAGCTTGTCCTCCTCTGGCCATCCCTGCCTTTTCATCCCTGTTAGGCACTCTCATCTGCCTCTTCATGACCTTACTTGGGCCTTACTCAAGGCCAGTGAGCGACAGTGCGCAGCCACCAGATCACTAGGTTCTGTGTGTTAGTGTTCACCATGTCGGACTGCGGCTGGCAGTGGCTGCTCTTTCACTGAGCCTGGCGAAAAGATCCCATAAATATCCATGGTCACATTGTTGAATTGGACATGGTTTAACCCCCAGGAACTTCATATGTATCTCTCTTTGTCATTAACTTTGGTAAGCAAACAAACAAAATTTAGTTTCCTGTTGTTGCTGTCATTCTTCACAGGTCTGGTGTGTCCTTGTGTAAGATGGCACTGTGTATGTTCTGAATATAATGCTTACTGGTACATTCGTTTTTTTTGTCTGGATTGTGATGAATATGCATTATTTAAGGAAGTACATATTTTCTATAGAAAATACTGATGAAGTCAAATCCTGCTAATTTGATTTCTATCAAACCCATGCCACTTTAAATTGCCTTAATTTGGAGAAAACAGAATTCTTAAAGGTAAAAATAGTAAGAGTTCAGTTGTCCATCCTTTTTATCATTCTGCTTGGCTGCCTCCAAACAATCTTTAAAGACTAAAAAGTGTTGAAGTTTGAGGCCTTTTGCATAATTAATGAACAGTAAGTTTTTTAGGGAACACTTTGGATGATGGGAAAATTCAGGGAGTTTGTGTGGTGTCTTACGCTGAGCTCTCCCACGAGGCCTTACCGCCCTTTTCTTTTGCACACTTCCTGCCCCTTTGCTGGAGCTCTTTCACCGGACCTGTGCTCTGGCTGCTCCTCCAGCTGTCTCATTCCCGTGAAAAGAGGACCTGCAAAGTGCAGTGTGGTTTGTTCTCAGTCGTAACATTTACCTCTCAGATGTCACACATGCTTGAAATTGCATACACATTCAGTTGATGTTGAATATTGTCTTTCTTGGTAGAGTTTCCAGTATGGCTTCTGCACCAACTTCTAAATATAATTCACACTCCTTGGAGAATGAGTCAATTAAGAGGGTAAGTTGAATTTTCAGATTTAAATGTCTGTCTCTGCATTTCTCTTTTTGTATTTGAATATTAGGCAGTTGTTTGGGCTTTCTTGAATTATTAATTTCATTCTTCATTCACATAATGTTAATTCTTTAGTGCATGTCATTTTATTATCCCACCTTATTCCAGAAAAGACAGAATACCTTATGTATGTTAAGTGAGTTTTGCATTTATAAGTCCTTTCACGTAAGTTCATTTTTGAGAATCGGTTTTGTGAGCTCCTGCAACACATTACATTTAAGCTTCTAGGCTATCCCTCGCGCCTGAAGTCTGTATGAAAGAGATACTGAAAGGCCAAGGCCCACTGAGCAGGCTGCTACACCTTCCTAAACATTGGTGTTGTTTTCTAATTATGATGAAAAAATATTTGTATGACTGAAACAAATAGAGCATTAACAAACTTGTCCAAAATATTGAGGAGAGAGTTGTGTAATTAGAGGGAGATTTTTGAACATACCTTGATAAAAAGCAATGATTCAAAGTAAGCTTTATTCATGGTCCTTTACGGCTTCTGACACATATTACCGATTACCCACCAGAGAGTTGATTTACACCCCCACCAGTAGTGTATATGGATGGCCAGTCAGCAGGCAGCCAGCTAGTGTCTTTTAATTTGTACTTCCCTGATTACTAACAAGGGTGACCTTTTAAAAAAAAAAAGTGATGTGTTTATTATCCATTTGTATTCCTCTTATGAAGTGGCTATTTCTGTCCTTTGCCTGTTTGCCTTTTTGGAGTGTTTGGGGGATTCTTTTCTATTGATTTACAAGTGTTCTTTATATATTATGACAATCAGCTCTATGTAATATACATTGCAAGCTTTTTTCCTAGTTTGTTGTTGACCTTTTAATTATCTTTATGGTGTTTTGATTTTGAAATACACAGGTTTTCGTTTTTTATGTGATCACATGTATCAATCTTTTCCTTTATATTTTCTGCTTTCAGTGTCAGGTTTACAAGGTCCTTTTTCATCCCCAAGATTTTATAAGTTTTTATTGTATTTTAGTGTTGTTGTGGTACAAGAATCAGTTCCAAACACAAGAGTAACTTCAAGAATGTAACTATAAGTCCTGGAGTAATGTTACTCTAATATAAAATATAGCCTGTGTTAATCCCATGTTATCCTGTGTTAATCAAACATTCCTTCCCCTCATAATAGTGTGGTTGAATTATGCTTTGTTCTGACCCCGAACTGTGGTATTTAAAAGGTGTAATGAATATGAAATGTGCTTGATAACACTTGTTTTTAAGTTAGTGAGAGGCAGTCTGAAAGGATGGTGGTCATTTCTCTCCACTCATGTCATTTGCATAAGGGGTGTGCTTTTGTTCCTTGGTGAGGAAGGAAGGCATTCCTGGCTGGGAACAGCCCTCCTAGTTAAAATGCTTAGCCTGCACACACTGAACCATATGTAAATTGGCTGGGAATTTTCATTTTATGCCTGAATAAAAAGATGAAGCCATTAAAGATCCAGCAAAGCACCCCTTTGACAGCTTGTATCTTAGCTAAATACTCAATTCACCTTTCTCCCGTTTCATGATACTTCACATTTGCATAGCCCTTGTTAATTCACAAACATGTGCTTGTGCGTTTTGTTTCACTTAATATTCACGTACTGAGGGAAGTTTTACCAACTTTACACGTGATATGATTGCAGTACGACTTTGGAAAACATCTAGGGAAAAAGTGAATGAAAAGTAATGCCCAAAATACGTTTTGCGCAAACGGATGTTAATGATGTGCCTCATAGGTTCTGCATTGATCCGCCAGGGCACCCAGAGAGATGGAAGGGCCCCTGCAGCAGTCATCCTTCGGCCACCACAGTGGCTACTAGGGCAGCGTAGACTCTCAGGGCCCTCATTGCGTTTCAGTGCTTAATACTTCACCTGCCTTGCAGGCTGCTGTGGTGATACCGTGAGGCCTAGACGTACAGTCATAATGTAAAGAATTTATGTAGACAGTGCCTAAGACCATTGTTAGCTCAAAAGTTCAATGACTGACCACCCTTTCCTCTTACCCAGTTACCTATGTGAGGAAGGATCATAGTGATCCCAGTGAGCAATTGTTACCATTGCTCAGTTGAAATGACACTTTAACCCCTACTGTTAATAAAAGATGACTTAATATTTAATATGAAAAAAATGGAAGTTGCCACAGTATACATGTACCTATAGAATACATTTAATACTTACTTTTCATTACTTCCTGAATGCTGTTAACTGTAAAGTGCTTGGAAGGGGTGTTTAAAAATTAATATGATTGAAAAGTGTGCTAATGTTATTTACAGACTTAAAGTTAACACAGCTAATGAATGTTGATGCAAAGTTACATTTTTTAGTTTAAATTTTCTGTGCCAATTTTCTATAATGGTAAATATTTCTCTAATTTTCTTCTCTAAAAAGTCTATTTCTGGTAGGTTGCATTACAGCTTGCTTAAAAATCTGTGCAAATGTAATGTCATTACTTCTGATGCCACTGTTTTGTTTCCAGACTTCTAGGGATGGAGTTAATCGGGAGCTCAGTGAGGCTATTCCTCGACTTCCAGGGGAAACTTGGATTACTGGTAAGCATCCTGTGAGGTTAGGATCTGCATAACTTGATGAGAGGTCCTGCGGGATCAGGGACCTCCGGTCCATCCTACTCTTCGGAAGTCAAATTTAGACAAACAGGCAAGCTTTCCTTGAACACATTAATATAGAGAGAACTCTACATTACTTTCTTGATCAAAGAGTTCTCTCAAGAGTGTCATGCTTTCCAGGATAGTGATATTTTTTTCTTTGTACCAGAGACTGAGAATTATTTTAGAAAAAATTGTGGATTATCTCTTGCAAGTCTCTTACTGAAGCTATAC
Organism: Manis javanica; assembly: GCF_040802235.1. Lineage (NCBI taxonomy): Eukaryota > Metazoa > Chordata > Mammalia > Pholidota > Manidae > Manis > Manis javanica. The sequence goes on from NC_133174.1 coordinate 137,740,497, forward strand.
GCTCTCATGGTTTGAGGTTATAAGAACAAAATGATATTAGGGTTTTCCAGTCTATGATGTGTGCTTAAAATGATCAGCTTAGAGGCTTAAAGTCTTAAGTATTCCCTTCTTTGAAACAGAGGAGACCATCTTGGTTTAAAATATCTTTCATTTGCTGGATAACTGAAGTTAGTAGTATTGATGTAATATTTTGATTATTGACTTATTTTTTTCATGATAAATTCATATTAAAAGGAAGGTGCTTTGGAAGGACCAGATCTTTCTGGCTTAAGAATAGAGAAACATCTGGCAGCTTCTAAGCCTATGCTTATGTTGTGGACATTGACATTTTATATTAGGATCATCACCCTCCTCTCCTCTCAGATTCCCATTAATTTGGTGAGGATACAGTTACCATCGCTTCAGGGAACCTTTTACTTTATTGACTAAGATCTGGATTTTTAGCTTAAATGTCTAAAGTATGGTGTTCATTAGATTAAGGTCACGGATATGGTGCCTTTGTGAGTTAGTTAGCCATGCACCAATAAGAAATTATTCCATGTCCACAGACTTGCATGCATGATCCTAGTCTTGAAAGGAAACCAGTGGCATGTGTCCATTCCAGTTTCTGGGTGAGAGCAAAGAGGATAGCTTACTCTGGGTGGTATTCATATATGAAGTTTCAGTGCTCTGTATCAGGGCCACAACTACCAGGTTAGTACCTTAACTACCTTAACCACGGTAGTAAGGGATTGAATTAGCATGAAGTAGCCTTACTGGGTATTTTTCACTTAGCACCTGAGGAGAAAGGGATTTCAAAACTGTTTAAAAAAATATTAAAAGCCATTAACACATTCAAGGACATCCTTGAAAGATAAGAGAAAGATATGTTTTTATTATAATAAATTAACTCTCTTGATTTAGTTTCTCCTTATGTTTGATGCTACCAAAGATGTACTACTATTCTCTTGGCCATCTGTTTTATATCAGTTAAATGTCTGAAATGAATCTAGCTAAAGACTCTTCTCTGGACTATCAAAAAGAGAAAGAATAGATGATAGAAACATTTCTCCTGCTGACATTCATTCATTAAAAACCTCCCGATATTTGTGTTATTGGAGGTTGGCAGACCTCAAGACCTGTCTGGTGGCTAGTCTGTGAGACTGTCCTGTGTGGACTGCCACCCTCTGGTTGAAGTAGCTCAGGCTAGCACCAAGACCCTGATTCACGCCTGCTCTCCAGCTGTTGACACGTGGCCCCAGGCAGTGACAGCATTGTGGGTGAGCTCAGGGAAGCTCTGCTAGTGCCTGGAGGTGACACGTGCCCCCTTGGTTCCCCCCAGGCCCCACTCAACCTAGCACGGTCATGTAGAAACACTGCCAGTGCTTGCTTTTGACCTTTCAGTGATTTTTTTTATTGTAGTTATTCTTAGCCAAATAGTTTATATTAAATTAGTGCCATTTGTTGTGTATCTTGGTATATATTTCATTATTTTAGGGTACTTTTTTTATCTTAATAGACAAAGAAGTTATTTACATATGTCCTTTCAATGGCCCCATTAAGGGAAGAGTTTACATCACAAATTATCGTCTTTATTTACGAAGTTTGGAAATGGTAAGTAGAATCTAAGACCATAAAGATGACCCTAGTTGTTAAAGATAATGCCAACTGTTTCTCTTCTACCTTGCGAGATTGATTATGGATCAGATTAATATGGGGGGTATATTTGCTAACTAACTCTTGGTTTTTGGCTTATGCGAAGCTCATTAGTACTAATGTGTTAGCACTACTAACACATATAGGAATAGAGTGAATTAAAAACATAAGTTTTATCCTTCATCATAATGGGGAGGGCATGGCAACTGTACCACCATGTTAGTTTCGAGAAGTTGGGTGTTGGACAGTGGTGCTTCACCAGAAACACAGACAAGAACCACTCGTGGAGCTTAAACACTACAGATGCTCTAGATGTGCTGCATCAGAATGTCCCAGCCTGTGGGCCAGCACAGTTGTAGTTTTTCAAAACATCACAGAGAAGGATGCTGATGTGAAACCATTGTTAAGGCCCACTGTTCTAGAACTTGCCAAGTGTCCATTTACAAAGCACCAGGTAATGGTTTAGAACTAGGATGATGATGGTGGTGTGGCTTAGTGCCACCATATCTTTTCATTCCATGGCCATGAAATGTTTGCCATGGCATATCAAGGAATGTTCCATTGATGGAACAATGGGGTGGAGATGAGACACTCCAGAAAGGAAAGACTGCTTGAATAGCCACCGGGCTGTCACAGGAGGCCGCCGGGTAGTTGTAGTGGGTTGCCGTTGGCCAGGCCAGCCAGAAGGGGCAGCTAGATTTTGATGGGATAGACCAAGGGGGAATGAATGGGTCCTGGGTATGTGGAAGGGTAGCTCAGTATCCACAGGAGATGTTGGGACTGTTGGGTGAATCTAGCTTTTGTTTTATGGCTTTTACCTTAAAACTTCTTCAGGACAGTTCTAATGTAGATTTGTTTGCATCTTTTGATTTTTTTTTTATTGTGTTCATTATTGTGTCCAAATTCTGAAAAATGCTGTGTATTACTCCTCTTGCCTTAGCTGTGGGAGCCCATTTCTATAGTGTTCATAGGCCCACAGGATCTTGAGATGGGGCTTTTTATTTATGACAGTCTACCCAGGTTTCTGAGTAGGACTAGAGCTGAACAAATGTTCTAGTTTTCCAGACTGTGAAAGAAGATTCTGGAAATGAACAGAGCAGTGAGCTGTATGTCAACCCTTGGCAATAATTGGCAATAATTCCAGTTAATCATTTAAACAGGTGATTTTTAAGTAACTAGGAAAGAAAGAAACTGTTCAGAGTGGCATCAGTGCATTGTCTTGATTGAATCATGCATATGCCAGACCCTGACAAAAGAAACACGGGCTGGCTGGTGGCAGTGCACCTCTAAGTATATTAAAAGGTTTGACGCCAACCAGGAAGGGCAGCCGCTAACACTTGCTGCATAGGGGCCCTTCCTCTCTGGTATTTATAGTGCAGCACAGTCAGCTCACAGAAAGCATGCGCATCCGATGTGTGATAAACTAGCCAACGTGCTAGATGACAGAATTTGGGTTTAAAATGATCTTAATTGGCTAATATGTTGCAGTGAAACTCATAATATGAAGTTTAGCATAGGTAACATAACAAAAACCAGTTGTATCAGTAAAGGATTGGAGGATGTCTGTCTTAAAAGGCGTCCAAGCTTCATCTTACTACACTGATGGACAGTGACTGCGTTGGGGTATGGGGAGGACTTGATAATATGGGTAAATGTAGTAACCACATTGTTTTTTCATGTGAAACCTTCATAAGAGTGTATATCAATCATACCTTAATAAAAAATTTTAAAATAAAATTTTAAAAAGGGATCCAAGCTTATTTGATCCAGTAATTGGATGTGATTGATTAAAAAGTTAATATACTTGTAGGCTGAACTAACAAAAGTATAATATAATGGCCAAAATGAGATGGTATTCCCATCTGCAGTGTCATGTTCAAATCCAGGTGCCATGTTTGAAGAAGGACATGAAGTGCTTTCTGTGAAGCTGATTAGACTCGGTCTGTACAACTTGGGGCAGATTGAGAGAGTTGATTATTCTCGATGCAAGAATAATAAGAAACTAGAATTAAGTGTTGCACCTCTGAGCCTCTTGGCTTATTGACCAGCCAGACGTTCCCAGTTCCATTTTAAGCTGCCACTGATGATGAACTGGGGAAATCACTTACACTGTGGTGCTCTGACATGATTGTGTGACCTCTACTGTGTAAAAGAAAACCTCTCTGTGGAAAAGAGGCTGGAAGGAAATACCAAAAGCTTTAGTCCTTGGATTATTTGGAGAGTGGAATTTTGCATGCTCTGTTTTCTTCCTTCCACTTCTGCTTTCATAATTGGGAGAGCATTGAGCAAGCCTCACTTATTTTATTTTCCTATGGCACTCTAGAGGGTGGGGATTCACTCTGAGTGGGTAAATAAAATGCCCATTTGACACTGACTGCTAATTTTTTTCTTTTTCCACTGAGTTTTACATAAACATTTTGACCAATTGGCCACAGCATTTAGTCCAAGTATAAAAACAAGCAGCCAGTGGCAGAAAACATTATATAAGGAAAGCCATTTGAGTGGTTATGCAGAAGCCTCCAAACATAGTCATCATCGTGTTTCTTACGTAAAGTCCTAAATAAGAATATTAATTATTCCATTTTGTGGATTCTGCTGCCAAGTGTGAATGCTTTTTTGTGTGTTTGACAAAGAGCTGTCATCTCACTGGCATTCTGAAGTGGACACCTGTTTGTTCCAGGTGTGTAACCCAGTGGAAGTACAGACTGACTCGTGACTCAGCAGTCCCGTTTTGTGAAGTGTTGGGGCAGGTCCCCTGCCCCCTGTTCCCCAGGGCAGTAGAAGTACAGGAATAAGGAAATCTTACTTCCTTAGATTTGCACGATGCTGTTCTTCCACCTGGTCCTCCTTCGTGGTCTTTCCCCTCCACTCTAGCCTGCATGCTGCCACTAGAATGATCCTCTCTAGAACTAGGCTGCACGTTCTAAAACTCTTGTTGGCTCCCTGTTGCCCACAGAGTAAAATCCACTCTCCTTTACATGGTATAAAAATCCTTCTGACTTGGCTCACCTCAAAAATCATGTCCTCCCTGGAGCCTTCCCCAGCCTCCCTTGATGAAATCACTCCCTCTTTACGTCCCCACAGCCCTTCCCTCTGTGGAACCTTCCCCCGCCCCTGCAGCTAAACTCTGAATACCCCTCCCATTACTTCCTCTCCACCTTGTGTGTGTGTTTGTGTTTGTTTCTCTGGAGCGTTTTGCCAGTCTTTCCTGTTTTCTGTATTTTACCACTTCTTGTCCATTGCTCGCCTGTTCACTTCTGTACCCTTAGCACGTGAGATAGAGCCAGGCACAGTGAGGATGCTCAGTCAGGCTGTGCCAGATGAAGAAATTCTGTCTTATTTATTTGCTGCTATGTGTGTGGCCTTACCTGATGGTGAGCTCTTTGGGTCCTGTGTGCCTAGCTAACATAGTGTTCCGTAGACAGTAGGTGCTCAGTAAAGTGTCTTTAATGAATGAGCTCAGGAGGGAGCAGGCCTGCTCATTGTGGTTTGACCACAGCATGGACTCTACTAAATTGTGGCATCTCAAATACCAACATTGCTTCTGGAGTTTAGAAATCCATAGCCACCTTTTGACCTTACAAGTGCTCAGGTATCTGGCATGGCATTGATCTTGTGACTGCAGTAGAGGCCATTTGAGCCATGACACGGGAGTCACACTGGAGCAGTGTGCACTTTGTGGGGGGAGCGCCTTGTCAGACATGTATGTCAGGAAGAGAAGTCAGGTTGCAGTGCGTATGATGGATGGGGAGGGAAAGACTGGAGGCAGGGAGACCAACTAGGAAGTTATTTTAGTTTTCCAGGGAAGCAACAAGGGCCTAATTCTGTTGTCATTGAAACAGAAAGGAGGGAACAGCCATGAGAAATTCAGGAGGATTTGGGTGGCATTTGGAGGTGGGACTTGAATAAAAGACTCAAAATGAGAATCATTCCCGTGATTTCTTGCTTGAATGATTGGAGCTGCTCCCATTCATCAAAAGGGCCGTAGTTTGGGAGGGAACATGTTGAAGACGAGCCCCTTCGGAAACGGGTCTGAAGGTGCAGACTCAGCTGGACAACAGCCAGGTGGAAATGTCTCAGAAGCAGTAAAAGCTTCTGAAGTTATTAGCGCATCAGTGTTGGCAAAAACCGTGCATGTCTACAAGCCTACCCAGGAAGAACAGTGACCGAAACAGAGATGCAGGCTGATGGGTGAGAAGGCTCTAGCACATGTAAACATCTTCCCATGGTGGGCAGAGAGAGAAGAGCCAGTGTAGCACAGAAAGACGTGGCAGAGCAGGAGGAAATCGGAGAGAAGGCTTTGGTAGAAGTCAGGAGAAGAGGAAAATCTCAGGAAGGGAGGGAGCAAGCATGGAGTGCAGTGGTGCGGGTTCAGTCGGGTAAGGAATGACCAGGGCATGGGGCATGGCCATGAGGCGGCCACTGGGAGCCCCCGTGAGAACAGGCTGTGTGGAGACACGAGGCCGATTGGTCTCTCCTGCCCTCCTTCCGCCTCGTGGTGGAAGAGCCTCCAGCTGCCAGGCCCCAGCACACTTCTGTCTGTTCATTCTTTCCCGCACTCTCGTTCCATCTGACTCAGTGGGCAGGAAATGTAGACGCTAGTGGCCCGTTCTGGTCACCCCAGTCGTGCTCTAGTGCCAGCCTTTCTCCCGGCCCCTGTGTCCCATTTCTCACTGCCTGCTGAGCTGTGGCTCTTCACCTGGCCTCCTAGACACAAGGAGGCCAAGCGGAGAGTCTTCAGCCTCCTCCTTTCTCACTGCCTTCTTTTGCTGCTCTTGTTTCTCTGGGTGGGGCCACTTTTCTTCCAGTCCCCTGGTGCCCCCTCTCTCCCCCTCCCTTCTCCTGTGCAGTCTTGTTCATGTTTGCCCCACTCTAGTGTGAGGTCTTACCGCCAGCACCTGTCTCCCACTCTGTTCTCTATGGTCCTGAGACAGCCTTACAGTCATGCCATCCCCCCTGCTCAGAGATGCTCAGTGGCTCCTTGCCGCCCTCATCTCTTAGCCAGGGACTTGAGGCACCTTCCCAGGCCTCTCGTGTGTGCCCAGCCCACACTCTGGCGCTGTACCGTTCACTGTTCTCCAAACAAGGCCTGGACTTTCTCCCCGCTGGAGTTTGCTTCAGGCCTCTTTCTCTGCCTAGAACACAGTCATCTGCATGCTACCCTGCCACTCAGCCCTGCTTTTAAAAATTATTTTGAAATATTCAAGATAGAAAGTTGATAAAGAATAACATAAACATTTGTGGATCCGTCGCTCAGCTGAAGAAATCCCATGTCCTTTCACTCCAGGAGTCATCACCACCAACGTGAAAGGGGGATTTCTCACTCCTGGTCACTCCACACACCCCTCTCAGAAGTAGAGCGGGGTGCCGTAAGTGCGGGGGCCTTCCGACTGAGCAGGCGCCGATGAGATGAGAATGCGCTGTGCATACACTTCCCACTTTCTGGAGACAAGTTGGAAGACAGCACATGTTAACCTGTACTTGGTACAGGTATTTCTGTGAAGGACTAGAATAAACGGATCTGTTTACCTAGCTTATGGTGGTTTCGCAGGGCAGACACAGGGCTTGGAGAATCGTGATGGATGGACGGCATGTGAGTGTCTCTGACTCTCAGTCATCCAGTTCTGAAATGAGGTGTAGGCAGGTGCGAGGTGTGCAGCCACCCATGAGCTGGGCATCTCACACACGTGGCGACACACATGCTAGGTTCCATAACCTGCCATGGAATTAGGTTCCCGCATCTCTGCAATTGGTGCTGTAAGCCTTGAAAACCACCTGGAAGAGATGCAGTTTACCTTCCATTCTGAAAATGTCAAAGCCGGACCTGTATATTTTCCCAGAGGGAAGGCCCACTCACTCCATTACAAGCACGAACACAAAAGATTCCTGTAGTATTTTTCTTTCCAAGAAGATACATTGTAAACATTCCAAGACTGTCCCTTTTAGGTCCCTCTGTCTAGTGGATTTGGTACTTCTTTGCATTTTAAAGGAGGTGAAGTAATGCTGAAAAGACCATAATAATAAAACATGGAAATGTGTCTGTCTGGAGGCAGTAACATCAGTGAGGCCGTAGGATCTGTACTTTAGGTATTCTTTTAAGCTTCAGTCTTAAATGATCCCCTTATATGGCTGCTGTAAAATCAATGCTGTTTTCAGGCTTCAACACTTCCCTGCCAATACCCTCGGTTCCCTTGTTCCTTGCAGCCATACCATTCTCGATTTGTCAATCCCTAAACTTGAGAGTCTCTGGGCTACCATGGTGGACTTCATTAATTCATTCTACTACTAATTCAGGCTAATCAGGTTTTCAGACCTCAGGGAAGGTCTCATTGTTGCTCTGGCAATTCTTTTTAAATTCAGGTTGGCTACTCACTACCTCCCACACCCCCAACAGTAAAGCACCCTCCGTGTTCTTTAGCAGACCTCTTCTCTGGCTCTGCTGAAAAGGTAGAAGTCATCTTTGCTGAGCTTCTGCAAGCTCCCCTCTCACCACCTCACAATGTCTGCTTTCACCCACCCTTTCCTTCTCCTCTCGTTCTGGAGGAAGGAACGAGATGTCTTCTTTGCCAAAGTGAGTCCCTCCCCTCCAGCCCTTCTGCCTTCACCGCCTGGAGCCCTGGTGCACCGCCGCTAGTTCTGTGCCTCCTGCTCGGTTTCCAGCGCCCAGCCCCGCCCTGCACAAACCCGCTCCAGGCTCCCCCCATGTTAACATGCCTTCTGGGATCCCTGCTGCCCCTAGTACTACCATCCCCTTTCTTCCCCTTCTTTGCCAGGCTTCTTTCAAACTTAGTCCAGGCTCACTACTTCCACTCCGGACTACTGGCCGCCGCCCTCGCACCCTGTGGTCCAGCGTCTATTCCCCAGCAAAACTACCGCTTGCTCCACTGCTCAGTTCCAGCACCTTTGATGGTGGCCTCAGCCTTTCAACTTCTCTGCAGCAGTTGGTATCATTGATTATTCCTTCTGCCCTTTGTCATTCTCTCCATGCATTCTTGGCTCTTCTGCCACTTCTACCTCTGAAATGTGTGTTTTTCCCAGAGTTCTGCCTTGCTCTTTTCTTAGTTGTCAGCTGCTTTCCAGTTCTATAGCTGCAGTCCTGATCTTTCATTCTTTATTCCTTACCTGTCTGAGAGCCTGCTGTGTGCCAGGCACTGTGCCAGGTGCTAGGACATAGTGGTACCCACAGCACATACAGTCTCTCTGTCATGAGCTTTCATTCTGATGGGACTGATAGCCATTAGTCCGATAACCACACCAGTGCATCACCGCAAGGTGTGGTAATTATCACATGGGAGCAGACTAGAAGTGTAGTGGTTTAAGGAGCCTGGGAAATTGTCCTGAGGAAACGACGCTTGACCTCTGGTCTGAAGAATGGATAGGAGTTACCAAGATGCTTGGTGGGGGCTGGGTTGGAGAGAATCAGCTGAGAGAATAAGCATATCAGAGGCACTGAGCCCAAAGGGCCTGTGAAAAGATGACAGTGTGGGTGGGAAGAACGGTGAGGGATAAGCAGGAGAGGTGGGTGGTGGCCAAGTGACCTTGGCCTTGTAGAACTTGTTAAGGATTGAGGTTTTTAGAGTTGAGCAAGAAAAAGCTTCAGAAGTGGTTTAAGCAGAGGTTTGATAGCTTCAGATTTACTTTTGCAAAATGACCACCCAGGCTCCGGTGGGGAGGGTGAATTTTAAGAGGAGCAGCAGCAGATGCAAAAAGATCGCTGCTCAGTGGTCCAGCGAAGCTGCTGGTAGGGTTGGAGAGAGGATGGCAGATTCAAGATTGATTTAAGAGGTAACCGGAGATTGGATTAAGGGTAGCAGAGAAGGGGATGTCAAAGGTGACTCCTAGGTTTCCAGCCTTGGTAACTGGGCGAATGGAGTGTTAGCCACCGAGGTAGGAAGATGTAGTATGGAGAGAGGAACATCAGATGTTTAGTTCTGGACAGTTTCAGTTTGAGGAGGCTTTGGGATCTCTTCCTGTTCTGTATTTCCAGCCGCCACCTGGATGTCTGTACTTGATCAATTGGTCATAACCTCAGACCCAGTGAGTCCAGGATTGACAGGGTCAGTCCTTCCCCCAAGCCCACTCCCATGTTCTTTTGTGTTTCTTGGTGGGCCCACCATCATCCCAGACACTTGGGCCTAAATCTGAGTCATCTTTTCGTCTTCCCCATGGCCCGTCTCCTCCTTTTGTTCTCTGCCCCAGTCGCCACTCCCCACTTTCAGCCGCTCCTGGCCTCTCACTCGCACAGAAGCATTAGCTTCCAGGAGGCCAAGGAATGGGTGCAGGCCTCTCCTCGCTGGTGCAGAGCACCCAGGGCTGCTGGATGGATCTTCAGGAAGTTCCACCTGTCCTTGTATTCTCTTCCCACAGCTCATTTCATAGCTCCCAGTCACCCTGATCCAAGCCCTGGGGTACTCACCAGGGAGTTCCCCTGCCAACCCTATTGAAACCTGTAACACTCGTTGTTTTTTATAAAATGCCCATGCTTCCCACATGTGTGGTTGATGTCATCGTTATGGGTTTTTAGAAGGCCAACCTCCAAATGCCATTATCCCATCCTTTAAAGACCATCTTTAACGTCACCATCGCCACAGAACCTTCATGTGACCCAATCAATAGGAAATCATCTTGCCGTCCTCTGACTTCCTGTTCCACTTTGTCCAAATGGTTTTTTTATGCCTCTTGGCTCTTGCAATCTAAACCTAGCATTGTGGCTATTTGGGTACATGGTGTCTTATCTCCCAAACTGGCCCTGAGCTCCAGAAGGGCAGCGTGCATATCTTATCTCCATGGTCGCTAGCGCCCAGTACAGTTCGTTATTCAGTATGCACTTGAGAGAGATAGTGAATGAATGCATCTTTTTAGATTGTTCTGTTTACTTTCCAACTATTTCAGATACCTAGGGGTACAGGAGCAACAGAATTTTGAGTTAGAATGGACCTTAGAGAATTCTTAAATATTTAATGGTATTTAGATAGTGATGACTCAGGTTTCTAGAGGGTTAAGTTCATTTTCCTACTCCTGGGTCTTCCAGTTTGGCCTGCTGGGTTATCTGATTTTGAGCCTGTCATTCAGGGAGAGCATGGCAAGTAGCCTCATTAGCCTGTGGTTACCTTGGGCAGGAGCTGGATGGTTTGCAGTGTCCCCTTTTCTGCTTTGTACTGGGTCAGGGTAAGCAAAGCTACAGACTTTCCTCTCTGCAGGGACGAAGAACAGCAAGGTCACATCTTACTTAATTCCTCTGCTTTTTGATTTGGGTTTGATTTTTTACTTTCTTGCTTCCATGTTGCTGTTAGAGTATTTTTAGGCATAAGTTTGACATTTAAGATTATAGTTGAACATACTCATAAATCTCAAATAATTAAGCACAATAACAGACTACTTGATAGCATGTTTAATAACTAGGCTGTACGAGAAGTAAATACATTGTAGTGTGCAGCTATATGTGGACACAGTTACTGAGTAGTGTCTTTTTCCTCCAGGCATTTGAATGTCAGTCATGTAGAGAGGTGCCCTGCCCTGTAGGAACAGCTATGCAAATGCCTCCTTTTAGGTACAAACTGAAAGACCTATAGCTGCTCACTAGAACTTATCCTCGTTCACCGTATTGCAGAGCAGCATAGTTATGGCTTCCAAATACTAAGATATTCTTTACTATGTTAATAATAACTTACGTTGTTTCCTAGCTACCACGTGACAGGCCCCTGCCAGGTATTTTAAGTCCATTATCTCTAATCATTCCTACTTTACAGGTAAATGTGGCTGAGACATACGGTAACTCGCCAAAGTCACGCAGCTAATAAATGTTAAAACACATATTTGAACCAATTTTGTCCAGCTTAAGAGCTTGTGCTTTTTTCTCTACACCACGATAATCATGCTTTTATGCTTTCTTAACTTTTTATTTTGAAATAGTTATGAACTCTCAAGAACTTGGACAGGTAGCACAGAGAGATCCTTTGTATTCATCACCCAGCTGCTCCAGTAATTGTATTGCTTTATCAAAACTTGGAAACTGGCTGACACAATAGACAATTAAGACCCTGACTGCGCTTAAATTTCACCAGTTTTCTCATGCACTCATTTTTTTCCACAGGTTTTTGCATACAGCTCTATGACATTTCATGTAACCATCACCATCACTCAAGATGTGCCTCTGTTCTGTCACCACAAAAGACTCCTTCATGTTGCCCCCCTATAGCCACCAGCACGCCCGCCTTCCCCTCAGCCCCTGGCAACTGCTTCTGTGTTCTGCATCTCTACAATTTTGTCCTTTCAAGATCATACAGTGCGTGACCTTTTGAGACTGGCTTTATCCACCCAGCATGATGCCCCTAAGAGTCTTCCAGGTGGTGCATACCCATAGTTACTCCTTTTGTAGCTGAGCTGTGTTCTGCGGCATGGACATTTTCTGAATTTCTAGATTACCCATGAGCTATATTTGTATTTGATTAAGAAATCCTTAGTTTTTGTATTGTATGTTAAGGAGAAGGACTTAAAGAAAAGCTTGACTCCATGTACCCTCCAAAAGGACATCGTTTCCAGGACAGAACTTCAGCTAGCACCATCAAACATCTGCCTTCATTATCAAAACAATCTAACACAGCATTAAAGAACACATTAGGCTAAACTCTGCATGGCCCTCCCTGTCTTTGTCCATATGAATACCTCTTTCATGTTACTGTACTCACAGTGTGTTTCCTATGCTGTTTTTTCCCACTGTAACTTATTTTTCCATGCACCAGAATTATTTTAGTAGCTGCATGCTCACTCCATTAGGCTGACTGACTGTAATTTTCCGCACCCTGCCATCCACCTCTGGCTCCATTAAGTGTCTTCATGTGCATAGCTCTTCACCCTGTTGTGCAGTGGCTGTAAGATAAGTCCTTAGGAGTGGGTGCTGGACTCAAAGGGTGGGTCCATGGCTCTTTTCTGATGGGTTTTCCCAGACCTTGGCTTGAATCTCAACCCTTCCCCATATTTGCTAAGCAAGTTACAAGCTTTTTAAAGCCTGGGTTGCCACATCAGGAAATGGGACTGCTTCACCTACATCCAAAATGGTTGTGAGGATAAAAGGAGATGAT